>NC_090938.1:64692543-65892543 GCF_040938575.1 Ambystoma mexicanum
CTTCCCTAAATGCAGCGTGGTGAACTGTACCAGTCCAGCAGCTGTGTAATTCTTCATCACACTTCCAACAGGCACTGAATTCACAGCAGCACTGCTATCCTCTCGAACCAAGACATCAACCCTACACACACTGGGCAGATGAACGACTGGTGCCTCACTGTGCTGAAAAAACGAAACCGTCTCTCTTCCGGTTGCAAAGAAGCAAGCCACTGGAAAGTCCCGATTGCCTCCTGATATGTATGCCAAAAGTACTGCGACGAGGAAGATGTCAACATATGGCATCTTCCAGTACTGAGACGAGGAAGATGTCAACATATGGCACTCCAGTACTGAGACAAGGAAGATGTCAACATATGGCACTCCAGTACTGAGAAGAGGAAGATGTCAACATATGGCACTCCAGTACTGAGACGAGGAAGATGTCAACATATGGCACTCCAGTACTGAGACGAGGAAGATGTGCTTCAGAAAGAGGATGACTTCTTATAATAATGTTGCCAGACTTAACGTTATGGTGTGCTGATTATTTTGGCAACCAAAGATGTTCGCTACGCTCCTGCATGGCTGCGGGTCGTTTCTTCTAACCCGCATCCACTTTCACCACATCTGTTGCTTGGGCGCCTGCTCATGTCCCAGGGAGTCCACCAGATGCCACCAAACTAACCGAAAACTGTCTCAGACGTGGCCTTTAGCCGCAGGGTTTACTGTCAAGACCTTCTCCCATCCTCCACGACCCGCTGCGTCGGCGGACAGCTCACCCTCCTGCTGATCCTTCACCGCACGGCTGCGCTGAGTCCCTCGATGGGTCTTCTCCTGCGATACACTATCCTGCATCGCCAAAGTGAAGTAATCGGCACGAGGGCGAGGAGCAGGTAAGTCTTATTTATTAACGCTGGAATTCCCGCCGTTGTCAAGGACAGAGCAAAAGCTGGTCCCTCTGTCTCCCTTCCATCTGCCAATCTCCCCACATTCAATGTCCCCATTCCAGGCTGGAATGGTCCTGTACCAGATTCCACACAGATCAAGTATTGAGTGGGGATTCTAACAGACTTGTTCAACCCACTGGGCCAATTTGCATGTTCTAGGGTGGGTGATGCAGCTGGAGTGACCCTGGAGGGCTGGGGGCATGTCATAGGTTCACCCAGGCTGGTCTGTCCATCACCAGCCTTGAGAAATCTACACCTGCTCAACACTATGGGCCTCATCACGAGTTGGGTGGTAACGCCGGCTATATTAGCGCAGCGCTAATAACCCTACTGCCAAACCCGCCAGCGCTATTAGCGCCGGATCACGGGTTTGGCGGAATGGTTATTGCCCATTCCCCATTGGGCTCATTCGGGAATTCCTCATTCCCCATTGGGCCCAATGGCGAAAATTTGCGCTATTACCACTGTCAGATTTCCCGCTGGCAGTAAACATGCCGAAAATCAGCAAATTTGCTGCGGATTTCCCCCCAGCTCAGACTTGGAGGGAATTCCGCCAAGGTCATGATATGGCGGACCCTTAAATGCGGCGGTAATAGCACTACCGCCGCATTTAAGGGTTACCGCTAGACTCGTGATGAGGCCCATGAGACCAAAAGGTAGGGCTCGACAGGACCCAGTACCGGGTGAGAGCTCCAGAACAAGGGATCCCGTGGTAAGGATGGGAGTCCCAGAGGTTCAGCAAAGGAGGATAACATGTTTAACATCCAGGGGAGGCTTCCGTGGGCAATGAGGCATTTTCCCGAGATATGCAATCCTGAGGCTTACTTCCTGAGACCTTCAGGAAAACGTACCTAAAGTGTAATGGTATCGCCCATGAACAGACATCAGACATCAACCCCCAAGCTCATAGGATCTTTGATCAGACATCCAGGAGAGTTATCCTTAGTCTTCAGCTGGCGCAACTGTGCCTATGGTGAAACTGGAACAGCAATGGTGTAGGCTCAGCCTGGGGGTGCTGTGCCACACGTGACCCCACCCATCATCAGTACTCTGCTGAAAAACCTATGAGCGGAACATAACTGAACAGCAAGGATGGGACCAAGAGGTCGTAAGATTGAGGCCCATACTGCAGACATAATCACGGATTGACGCAACCTTCTAACTGGTGATGTTTAGCATTGGTTTCTTGTAAAGAAATGTCATGGAGTGGATGTCAAGGCCATCACCTGTGCACCTGGAAGGTCGATGCTCTCAGGTTCTGTCGGAGCCTTGCAGAGGAGCGGCGGAAGCTGCAGAGTTAGCCTGTGGCAATAGCAACACAAGTGTGACAAGCAAGATGGTGGAATGGCCTTATCAAGCCTGGTCCACAAGCTCCGGATTTAGCCATGCCCAGAAGATAATTATGATTTCGAAGAGCCAATCCTCACGCTTAGGAATGGGTAATCGACAGCAGAGTGATGTTCAGCAGTGGCCGGCTCAATGGGTGGGGCCTGTGAACGACTAAGAAGTGCCGATATCTGGGTGAGGGCAGCGGTAGATGTAGTTGAAGACAGAAAGGAGGTGGTGTTTTGAAGCAGCACCGCGGCATGAGTGTAGCGCTAAGCAGAGTCCCAGATGAGCTAGGTAGAGTGCCAGGTGAGCTAGTTAGAGTGCCACATGAGCTCGGTAGAGTGCCAGATGAGCTTGGTAGAGTGTCAGGTGAGGAGAGAAAGAAGAGAAGTGGTGGAACAGTGCAGGGATTTGAGGGGAGATACGGTGGAAAGCGAGAACCGGGAAGTGAGGAGTTGAGGAAGATCGGGAGAGTGCAGCAGAAGAAGGAGGCGGGAAAAAGAAGAGAGATAATAGGGTAAGAGTAAGTTGAAGAAAACCTGCTGGTGCTGAAGAACGAGCAGGGGCATAGAAGGATAAGATTGGACGAGGTTGGAGGAGAGGCAGGACCTGAAAGCGGATGATGGAGAGAGAAGAGATAAAAGACTGGGGGAGGTTGAAGAAGTGTGAGAGTGAAAGGGAGTGAGTAATGTCCAGTGATGGCAGAGAGGAGGCCCTGGTGGAGGAAAAGCGAAAGGGAAGAGAAAGGGTGAGGGAAAGTAACTAACTTTAGAGGGTGAAGCAGGGACTGGAAGCCATGAAGGACTGACCATGGACACTGTGGCCAACACTGTCCATGGGCCCTGAGGGCCTGAACCGTGCCCTACCCAGGCCCTCCCACAGGCCTTGGAGCTTTACCTTCAACACAGCGGTCACTTGAGTCCTGACTGGATCACTTGAAAGGAGCAGCAAAGGACTGACCACTAGCCAAGCCGAGACAGTAGTGATAGGCCACTTAAAACCCAAAGGACTGGCAGCGGCATTTCAGGGAAAGAGGGGGGTAGACTGACAGACTAGAGTGCCTAGAAGCTGGAGTTGGCACTGGCCACGATATACTTCATTGGTTAGGCTAGCTCTTGAAACTTTCAGCCTCAGATGAAGAGTCGGTGATGACTCGAAACACGTGTCAGGCTACTTTGTTATTAAACTCATTGGACTCATGAGAAATCCGTCCTTCTTTGAATTACTTGGAACACCTGTCACTGTTGCACTGTTCAGCGCAGTGAGATTGAGAACTGTCTGTGTTCATTTAGGTTCTTAACTGTGGGTGGCATCTGGCAGTGCTCCCACACCCCTCAGCCACCTGCTGCTTTAGTGCTTCCCTAATTTCTTCAGTGTACAAGCGCCGTGGACTTTGACTTGTTCTGCCAAACATGTATTTTTCATACACACATGACGTCCAGGAGGAAATGATATGATTGGTTATTTATAATGCTCTTAATACCCAGAGGTTTCTAACCACGGACCTGGGGATCGAACCTGTGTTGCTCTGTGTTGTCTTGCTTCCAAGGTGAGCACGTTGCCCCTGAGCTATCCTCCCGAGCCATCAGCTTCCACAGTGTGCCTGTATCTTTCTTTGACTGCTTCACCGCTAGCCATCACTGGGATGCTGCTGGTTGCAAATGGGTCTGCGGATGTAGTTGTGCTAAAGAGCTCGCATGAAGGGTTGCAATGCTTCCGCCTCCTACCGATTCCAAGAAATGATGATTTCATGATGAAAATAGTCGGAGTTTATTGATCGTCTAGAGGCGATGGACTCTCAGACAATCAGGCGTGAAGGCTCCGAACTCTGATGCAAGCCAGGCAGGCTGCATATAGCCAGGCTCGGCAGAAATGGGCCATGCAAGGCACTTTGGTGAACGCTTTCTAAACATTCAGGATAAATTAACCATGGGAGTGGGCCAAACCTGCTCATAACAGACCACTACCCAAATTAAGAGCCGGTGCACTGGACTTGACACCAGATTAGTGGGTTGTTACCCGGCTGATATCGACAGTGGCATCCACAACTGTAAAAACCAGGCTTCAATGAAATAATACCCGTCGACAAGCATTCATTCATTGGGCATTTTATCCAAACAAAAATGGTTGCCATGGAAACAAGGAAAGAGTGCTAAAAACCGAGCCTCTTCTCTCTTTCAAGTCGTCCATTCCTTAGAAGATGGTTTTGGTGGCTAGGAAGGGCGAGGGAAGACGAGGTACATACCAGGCTTGTTTTATTATTTGTGGTCGGGTAATCTGGATTGGTAAAAGGACGTTGTGAAACATTGCTGGCAGCAGCAGCCAGGGCCTTAATTTCACCAAAATGTCTGGGCAGCGGAAGTGACATCACACGACCCCTGACCCCCTGGTGAAATGGTGCCATTTGACAATGCCTCCAAGTGACATCACGTGAAGTGATGGCAAAAACCTTCAGATTTTTCAGATGTGTCTAGCACCAGTGTTTCCAGGTGCTCTCATTTCAGCCAGATATAAGAACCGAGGGACAGATGGAGGCATGATTTGTTAATGTTTTTTTTTTAATTTTATTGTGCATTTGTAAGTATATTCATGATCACACATTTTGGGAATGTCATTTTCCAGATTCGATTTAGGGTCTATATGTAAAACATACATAATGCAGTAATTCTAACAGGGTAACCAAAATCTCTACCGCAGGCTACAACTAGCGTATGAAACATATATTCATCAATGTACACAGAAGTACACGTTATCTGTGGCATTGCTGTGTTAAACAAGCCAAAAAAGCACTGATCTGGGGAGGCGTGCACTGCTGTTTACCAAGGAGAAAAATGCTGCACGAGCAAGGCCTGAAAATTAAATCAGTGACCAGGATTTAGTATCAACAAAATTCCCTGGTTATAAATGTATCTATGAGTCAACTACCACTACGATAGAAGAAACCTATTAGACTGGCCTGCATGCACACAGGGGAGTTCACCTGATAATGTTATCTTTGCTGGAGTATTATACCTGGGAAAAGTTATTTCAGTTTACCCAAGAACCACCAAAACATCAGTCTAGCGAGGTAAAACTACTTACATATCATGCTTGCATTTTTAAAGATGCTGACTAATAAATGTCATGCCACCACAAGCAATCGCTAGACTGACTGCACCAAAATGCCAGTCTAGTTGGGTAATGACAGACGTGAACTTGGCTCTGCCCAAAAATACCAGTAAAACATGCAAAGTCAATAAAGGATGTGGCAAAAATGCTCCTGTGATCCCCAGTCTCCCAGGGCCTTACACACACCCACACACATGCATCCCCTTTCACACACCGGTCACTCACCCATACAGACACTTTCACATTCACTCACACTGGATTCACCCACCAAGAACATTCAAAAACACACCATCACATCACATCCCTTCTCATTCACCCACCAGTCACTCACACCTTTTCTAGTATCCACTCATTGCATTCTCTACATAGTCACCCGCCCACCCACAACATTCAAAAACACACATCACATCCCTTCTCATTCACCCACCAGTCACTCACACCTTTTCTTGCATCCACTCATTACATTCTCTACATAGTCACCCGCCCACCCACAACATTCAAAAACACACATCACATCCCTTCTCATTCACCCACCAGTCATGCACACCTTCTCTTACATCCACTCATTGTATTCTCTACACAGGCACCCACCCACCCAGACCATTCAAAAACACACATCACGTCTCATTGACCCACCATTCACATGCATACATCTGACACGCACTTCACACATGCAAAATACACATCATATTTTCTTTTTAAGCCATCTCACCTTTTTCTTGTAGCTTTGGTCCGTCCTTCCAGGTCACCCTCGGCTTCTCAGTGCTGCTCACAAACAGGAACCAGGAAGCTGCGAGAGCTTCCTGGTTCCTGTATGTGAGCTGTGAGGGAGGAAGCCGAGGGGTAGAGGTGGGAGCTGAACGTGGCATGTGACATGTGCCACACGTCACGGTCAGCTCCAAACCCTACTGGGCGCCTCCCCGGCCCAGCCTTCACACTAATAGGTGACGACTGGGCCGGGGACACACTAGACCTGGTGTGGTGTGCCCCCCTGCATCACAGGGCCCCCGCTACACCAGGAGATTCAGGGTTATTTTTGGAGAGAAACCTTTATTTTTCTTTTTAAGTTGGGTTCGCAAGGGAGTCCCCCACTAAAGGCATTACTTAAAAGACCATTGCCTATCATTGCGTCGGTTTGTGGAGCTTGCTAGTCCAGTCATTATCCCATTGGTCCCAGCAGCGCATCCATTGCCAGTGACGGAGCCAAGATGGCATTAGTTTTGCACAGCGTTATGTATATATCCTGTCTGCCCAGAGGATGCCTGGAACCGAGAGGCACTTTCCAGTCTATGCTCGTTGCTCCTCTCTCTGAGCATTTCATTCTGGGCTCAGTGCTCGGATTGCCACCACTAAAGGCAGTTTATTCGCCTGCTTTTGTTGGGAAGAAAGAACCTGTTTTTTAATGCTAGACTGCTCATCCATGCTCCCTATCTGCGTGCCATTAGTTTAATAATGGCAAGGCACCCTCCGGTGCTTAGGAACCCCAGCACTGAAGAAGTGGAAGAAAGCACAGGCCCAGCAAGCAAACATCATGAAATGTACAGACCCTCAATGGAAAAGGGTAGGAGGGAAAACATGGCCACAAAAAAGGGGTGATCATTGACAGATCATCACAGAGGGGACAGCCCTGTCCTAAGAAACACGCTTCCATGTCTGGCTAAAATAACACGAAGTTCTGTGGAGTAGAGATGCACAAATCACATGATAAAGCATCTGACATCATGTAAATCCTTTATAGTGACATTGAGTAGAACGACTGTGATTGTAGCCTTAGTTTTACCACCCAGAAGGGAACCATATAAGTACAAATCTCCCATGGGTTTTTCAACTGTACCATCAAGGCTTAAAGGAAATAAAGTGCTTGCTACGATCACCTGCTTGTAGTCATAGTGTTACACCGAATGAAGCTGAAGCTTTATGCACTTCTCCTCTTTCTCCTGTCTCAACATGTGACGCTCTCAAAGGTGGATAACACAGTCCACACCCACTCCCCATTAAACACTCGCTGCTCTGTGTGCAGCCTTGTCATGATCATTGGTTTCCGTTCTGAATGCTTGTCTGAAGCAAAAAGAAGTCAAGTGTTAAAAGAAAATGCAACATAAACCATTAAAAAGAAATAAATGACCAACCTCTTAATTGGACTGGAATTCGAGCCAGTGATGCTCTGCGTTGTTTTGATTCCAAGACAAACGCGTTGCCCCTGATATGTCCTCCCTACCAGAACCAAAAAGCACACCAGAGCAAGCGACTGAGACTCGAGTTGAATTCTGGGCCGCCCGGGCCCTGTGAGGGATGGCATTTCTTCTGTGGTACCTGGACCCCCTGCGCTGGGGTGGTGGCACCGGCCCAGACCAGGGGTGGACTGGCCTAGAGGGAATTCTGGAGATTTCCCGGTGGGCCTTTGCACTTTGGGCCTCTTTTGTGTGGTATTTCAAATGTTCTCTTAGGAAAAGCATTGGCCTTGCTGAAAATGTGTCACATGGGGCCACCTTGAAAATGATTTACAGGGCCTCTTTTGGTCCCCAGTAATTATTTCCAGGGCCTCCTTTAGTTCCCAGTCCACCCCTGGCCCAGACTACCTGGAGCCTCGGGGTGGAGGCAGGAAGGTCCTGTGAATTCCGAGAGAGGGCGGCCCGTCCATGCAGCCTACTGCAGTGCCTGCACAGCACAACCACTGTGGGCAGGCACATCCCCACGCCCACCCAGCGTGGAATAACGATGCGATTGTGCACTGAATTCGTCCTTTGATCTTTCAACTGTACGTCGTGCACATTATGCCCAGAGTGTATTCGTTTATAAGCTGAACCCCACTGTGCAGCCAGTGTGCTTCTTCGCCCTCCTTTTCTTTGGCATTTAATTAATTGATTAGCAATCAAACGAGAAAGCGGAACCTCGGACCTGCAACGTTCCTTTTATACACACGGAATTATCGTATAAGTTCAGGCCTGGCGCAAAGTCTGCTTAGAGGGGCAACAGAGCCTGATAGCTGTAGAAATGGAAAGAGTCCGAAAGACCCGCTCCCTCTGAGATTGGAAGACTTGCTTCATCGACCAATAAGCAGCTTTGAAGACTAGAATAGGACACAGCGTGCTACCCGAGGAGCCGGGAACATTGGCACGGGACCTGCTGGCAAGGCTGGCGGAACCGCAACCTGCCCTTTCTCTTCTCTACCATACTGCTTTTCTGCCCCATTCTACCCCTCTGCCATCTTCCTTTAGTGTCACCCGCCTGTGTTCTTCTGTTCTGTAATGCCCCTTTCTCTTCTGCCATGTTCTCTTGCCTACTCTACCCCTCTAGCTAGTGCTGTTTCCTTCGGCTCTAGTCTCTGATTTTCTTTTTAATACTAGGCCTGCCTAGTCTTCTTCTTTCCCATACCATCCCCTGTGCCTTTTCTATCCTACACTCCCCCTGCCCTTTTCTTTTCCATGCAACCCCTCTCACATGTCTTCTTTTCTGATGTACCCTACCCCTTCTGCCTAGTTCTCTTCTTTTCTATTGCATGCCACCCCCATGCCCTCTCACCTCTTTTCTTTTTTTATACTACCCCTCCACATTTTCTTTTTGCTTTTCTGTAGTACCTTCTTTGCACTTTTTTCTGAACTGGTTTGGAATACTACACCTCCGTCCGTTTGTCTTCTTTTCTTTGCTTCCCCTTATATCGGCTTCCTCTTCTTGGCCATACCCCGGCTGACATTTCTTCTAGCTTTCTACTCTACCCATGCCCCCTTCTTTTCAATGCTGCACCCTCTGCCATTTCCTTTTCTTTCTCCGCTGCGCGTTTCTATTTTCTTTCATCTTCACCTCTGACGTTTTTTTGTCTTTTCTTTTCCATTCTACCCTTTGTCCCTTTCTTGACTTTTATTTTCTTTGCTACCCCCTTTGACATCTTCATTCGTCAATCCTTTCCTGTGGATATTACGTCATGTATTCACATCCCAATGGGAGTCGAAGCTGTAAATACGAGCTCAAGATCTGCTCACCCTCGTTATTTGGTAACAACACTAGTAAGAATCTTTCGGAAATCTGTGCAGAAACGAGTGTGACGGAGAGTAAGAGAGAGAACGAAAGTAAGTTGGAGAAAGAGAGAATAAGAAAGAGAGTAAGAGAGTGTGCGCGTGAGAGACAGAGAGTAAGAGAGAGAAAGAGAGCACAAGCAAGAGAACGAGTAAGAGAGAGTAAGAGCGAGAGAGTAATCAAGCGCAAGTAAGAGAAAGTAAGAGAGAATGTGAGTGCGAGTAAGACATAGAGAGTAAGAGAGAGAGAAAGAGTGCACAAGCAAGAGAAATAGTAAGAGGGAGTACGAAGGAGACAGCAGAGAGCAGGAGAGTAAGAGATAGGGTATAAGAGAGAGTAAGAGTGAGAGAGTAAGAGAGAGCAAGCAAGAGAAAGTAAGAGAGCATGTGTGTGAGAGTAAGACATAGAGAGTAAGAGAGAGAGTAAGAGAGCACAAGCAAGAGAACGAGTAAGAGAGAGTAAGAAGGAGACAGCAGAGAGCAGGAGAGTAAGAGATAGGGTATAAGAGAGAGTAAGAGTGAGAGAGTAAGAGAGAGCAAGCAAGAGAAAGTAAGAGAGCATATGTGTGAGAGTAAGACATAGAGAGAGAGAGCACAAGCAAGCGAACAAGTAAGAGAGAGTAGGAAAGAGACAGTAAGAGAGCAGGAGAGTAAGAGATGGGGTATAAGAGAGAGCATGAGAGAGAGTAAGAGCGAGAGAGTAATCAAGCGCAAGTAAGAGAAAGTAAGAGAGCATGTGAGTGTGAGTAAAAGATAGAGAGTAAGAGAGAGAGAAAGAGAGCACAAGCAAGAGAACGAGTAAGAGAGTAAGAAGGAGACAGCAGAGAGCAGGAGAGTAAGAGATAGGGTATACGAGAGAGTAAGAGCGAGAAAGTAATTGAGCGCAAGTTAGAGAAAGTAAGAGAGCATGTGAGTGCGAGTAAGAGATAGAGAGTAAGAGAGAGAGAAAGAGAGAGAGAGAAAGAGAGAGAGTAAGAGAGCACAAGCAAGCGAACGAGTAAGAGAGAGTAGGAAAGAGACAGTAAGAGAGCAGGAGAGTAAGAGATGGGGTATACGAGAGAGTAAGAGCGAGAGAGTAATCGAGCGCAAGTTAGAGAAAGTAAGAGAGCATGTGAGTGCGAGTAAGAGATAGAGAGTAAGAGAGAGAGAAAGAGAGCACAAGCAAGAGAATGAGTAAGAGAGAGTAAGAAGGAGACATCAGAGAGCAGGAGAGTAAGAGATAGGGTATACGAGAGAGTAAGAGTGAGAGAGTAAGAGAGAGCAAGCAAGAGAAAGTAAGAGAGCATGTGTGAGAGAGTAAGAGAGAGAGTAAGAGAGAGAGTAAGAGAGCACAAGCAAGCGAACAAGTAAGAGAGCGTAAGAAAGACAGTAAGAGAGCAGGAGAGTAAGAGACGGGGTATAAGGGACAGTATGAGAGAGAGTAAGAGTGAGAGAGTAAGAGAGAGCAAGCAAGAGCAAGTAAGATAGCATGTGTGTGAGAGTAAGACAGAGAGAGTAAGAGAGAGAGTAAGAGAGAGAGTAAGAAAGACAGTAAGAGAGCATGAGAGTAAGAGATGGGCTATAAGAGAGAGTATGAGCAAGAGTAAGAGTGAGAGTAAGAGAGAGCAAGCAAGAGAAAGCAAGAGAAAGCAAGAGAGCATGAGAGTAAGAGATGGGGTATAAGAGAGAGTCTGAGAGAGAGTAAGAGTGAGAGAGTAAGCGAGTAAGCAAGCACACATAAGAGTAAGCATAAGATAGATTAAGAGAGAGAGAGTGCAAGAGAGGGTAAGTAAGAGAGAGAGACAGAGAGAGAGAGTAGGAAAGCGGTGCTAGACACAGGCCCCTTTGCTAGCACTTGGAAGAGCGCTGAGTTGTACTTGTTTTATAGCCATTTTCCAAAGAAGCCAGAAGCAGATCAATTGGCCCGCTTCATGGTGAGATGGTTTGCTGACTATCCCAGTAGGAGGTATTGCTGCGGGAGGGGGTTGGGGGTAGGTGGCATGTGCCAGGTGCTCAGTGTCCCGGTTTATCCAAAGACTTCCACCATTATCTTCCGTTCTCTCCTACATTCCACGCCATCTCTTCTTTGCAAACCACCCTCCCTAGGAGACTATCCCGTGGCCAAAAGTCTCCCTCCTCGCACCTTAAGAATTCACGAGGTCGCATCTTCCGCCGTAAAGGAGGGTCGAGGGGCCTCCTTGAGAGGTGGCGGCAGGCGGTGAAAAGATGCATACAACGTCCACACGTTCTCCTGTCTTTTGCTGAAGTAATGGCTTTCACATAGGAGCTAGTGCAGTGCAAGGCCTCGTTATCACGCCATTTTGTTTACCTCTAGTCGGGCCCGTTAGTCTGAGCCGATATTTTAAAGCTGAACAATACTCCCTCTAAATCTCCAGGAGGCCAAATTAGTATTTATGTCATCCCTGCCCAATGACACGCAGCTATTCTTTGGGGCACGACGAGGTGAAGTACATTCTGAAGTCCCTGCAAGTCTCTCTCATAGCTACCATGTCTCCCATGCTTGGCACACAAGTACCCACAGCCGTATTCCCTGCAGTGCACGTGCCAGGATCTCAACAGCCTCAGAGGCAGGTTATAGTGCTAATCCATAAACAGAGCCGGGAGGACAGGTCAGGGCCAATGTGCTCGGCTTGGAAGCAAGACTACGCCGGGCAACACAGGTTCCATCCCCGGTCCGCGCTTATTAAGCACGTTATTAATATTACGTCTTTAAATTGCAGCCCTCTGCTAGGGATCATGACTCCGAAGGCAGGTGGGGGTGCGGGAGTGCGGGGGGAAGAACAGGGAAAGAGTGTGGCTTCTACATTACGAAACACATGGGTATACTAATTCCATAAACAAGGCTGCCGGTAAGTGCAATGCCACGCACGGTAGGGTATAACGTAAGTGGAGTGTGGTACCCACGTGCGCTCGGTGCAGAGAATAATTCTGGCTCTGAACTCAAACTACGGCATGGAAGGACCTCACGGAAGGACCTTCGAACTCTGTTGTCAGGTGCAGAACCAGTGTTGCCAACTCCTTAGTGAAGAAAGTAGCTATTGGCTCCCCTAGAAGTCGCCAGAAGTAGCTAGATGACGTCACTGCCTAATTTGCATAATTACCTCCTCTTTCAACCTGCGATGGCTTTTACTGTGGCCCCCTCCCCTTTTAACACCTCCCTTTTAAGTTATCAGTGTGTTTTTGCATTACTCCCGTTAGAAAATGGGCGAATGACCACACTTTTTTCAATTTGTTTGGAAACTTGCATAAATGAGCAAGTCTCCAAACCAATTGAAAAAAGTAGCTAGATTTCTCGCTAGCCGCTTTTTAAAGAAAAATTCGCTAGGGGGGCGTACTTTCTCGCTAAATATAGCGAGAAAGTCGCTAGGTTGGCAACACTGTGCAGAACGTCTCTGAACCGAGACTCGTATATAGACCCCTCCCACAACTCCCCAGAGAGGAAGTGGGGATGCCGCCATTTTGGAATGGTATGATAATGTTTCCTCGGGGCATTTTGCATAGGGCACTGCCAACACATTGGCTGGCCATCCACAGACACACAGCAGTTCAGTGGTTGCCCAGAATGGGGTGAAAGGGGCAATTCCTGGCATTATAGTCTTGAAGCTACAGCCCCGTCAGCCTATATCCATACCTGCCTACATTTGAAAATCAAAAATCCTGAGATGTATGCCCCGCCCACAGTCACTCAAAACTCTGCCCATTTGCACATGGCCCCGCCCACAAGTCAAAAAGGTCAACTCCGTTGTAATGTGATGTGACGTCAGAAATTTGCAGGT
Source organism: Ambystoma mexicanum (assembly GCF_040938575.1). Classification (NCBI taxonomy): domain Eukaryota; kingdom Metazoa; phylum Chordata; class Amphibia; order Caudata; family Ambystomatidae; genus Ambystoma; species Ambystoma mexicanum. Next base: position 64,705,696 of record NC_090938.1, read on the forward strand.
TCAAAGTGAAATATGCGTATTTCATTAAATTGCCTTTTCACAACCACCCTAATTGCATAGGACAAAAGGCATTCCCCTTCCATAAAATCAACACGTTAAAATGAGCACATGCAAACTCCAAGAACCAATACAAAGGTTTTCCCTGAATGTTGCACTACCGAAATTGGACATTTCCCCTTAGTTGTTTTTCATCAGGTTATTTAGTGCAGTGGTGAGTTGTCCAGCCTGCAAACCTGATGGCTGTGGTTCAATGGGGCTGAGCCCACCCCAGTGCCTTAAGTGGCACAACAAAATGAGCCGGGGCTCATCAAGGGGGTGTGGCATAACGCAGCGGTCCTGCTGGCCTGTTAAGCCACGCCAACTTGACGTGCCCCGGCTCAATGGGCTACTGGCACCCCTGCCAGGCAGCCTTTAGTAGAGATCAGCACCCCCTCCCCCCAGGGGAGAGGGTGCTGATCTCTGCCTTTATTTTCTAAAGGATTGCTGGCAGGGGACAGCACCTTGCCTATTCAGCCTTAATGGTGGCGCTGCCCCTCGCCAGCTGGGGAGGGACAGCGTCACCATTGAGGCTGAAAGGGTGAGGCCGCTGGAAGCAGAGGCCGTTCCCTGAAGACTGAAACTCCCACGAAGCGCGGGTGCTTCGGAAAGCCACAGGATTTAGAAAACAAGGCCTCTGCTTCCAGCGGCCTTACGTGGTGGCGCCGGCTCTTGCTTGAAGGGATGCCTCGCAGGTGCGGTGCCACCATTATGGCTGAAAGGCCTTTTTTTCTGAAGCCTGAAGCTCTCGCACAAGAGCGAGAGCTTCAGGCTGTAGAAAAAAAGCCTTTTCGTGTAGTGGCCGGGGCTGCCAGGGGAGATTAGTGGGCCCTGGCAGAGCCCCGCCTCAAAACCAGATTTCGGAGCCTGCCGGGGCCCAGCCCCGTCAGGCCACAGCCCACTTACAACCCTGGTCCACCACAACCTGGGCAAAAAGAATGAAAGCAAAAGAAGCACGTTCGCATTGAAAGTCGGCAGAAAAGAATGAAAGGTGAAGCAAAATAAACGCGCGTTATTTTGCTTCACCTGCATTCTGTTTGCCAATGTGCTGGAAGCGTTCCAATCATTGCTGCAGAGACAACGCCACACTCGGGCCGGGAGCCGCGGTGGCCAAGTCCTGTAAGGATATTTAAAAAAAGCAATCAGTGAAAGCTGCCCCCCACCCCAACGGCTCATAGGAAGCACATTGGCACCGTTTCCAGGTCCGTGCAAACCTCTACCCGATTGGCTACCGGCAGCAGTCTTTGACAGCCAATCGGGTGGAGGATCTGACGGGACCCAAAATTCCGGAGATTTCAGGGTCTTTCCCAGAGACCCAAAGAAATGATTAAAATTGCTGAGTCTCCTGGAAAAATCCAGAGGTGAGGCAGGTATGCCTAAATCATCAGTTTAAATCTTTCCTCCCCTTGCAGCACCCTGTATACAGCATCATCCACGCAGGTGATCCAGTGACCGCTAAGCAGTCAGTCTCTTGCATGTTTGCATTGTATGATTTTGGGGAACAACACGACACGTGTTCATTACCACAAGTCAGGGAGACTGAAGTGTGGGAACAAAACCATGGGAAAATAAGAGGTCAACTTAAGCTATTAGACCATGAGCACATTTCAGAACCTTTCTAATTGTCATCTTTTGACTCTTTGATATCACACAGGGACTGAGGTCAGCAGCAACCGTTTCCCTCCTCCACCCAATATCCCAGAGACCCGCCGAAGACAGTGGGCCTCATTACAAATGTTGCAGTAAGGCAACAACGGCGCCGGTAGTGCTACCGGCGCCATTGTTGCCATGACGCAACATTACAAGTTTGCTCGCGGGGGGTCAGACCAGGCGTGTAGAGCAGCACCCACGAGCAGACCAGCATGGTAGCAACGGTACAGTTATGAACAGTACCGCTGCTACCATTCTCCCCATTCCCATTGACCCCTGTGGGGGCTCAAATAGGAATGGGGATGTATCGGGTCCGGGTCCTGCGAAAGGGAATTACCGGGCCCTGCAAGGTCGGAATGGCCCAGTAAGTCCCCTTTTGCGGGACCCGGACCCGAGTTTGGGAGTAGCCATGCCCTTAATAAGGGCATGGCTACCCCCAAACTCGTAATGAGGCCCAGTGTCTTTCCTTAAGCGGACCATAGCGGCAGCAAGGGCTGGGGCAGATAGCCGTGCAGTGGAATACCAGTGAGGCAGGAAGAGAGGTGAAGAGTAATCAGTACCCAGACTTGCCCAAGCACGTCCAACTGCATGTGTTCAGAGTTTCCCACAGATCCTCAACACCAATGCGGCAGACGGTCTGGTGGTTGGCCAACACCAGTGAAAGCAACTATGGCAGAAGCAGGGAGGACTTGACGGACGGCGTGAGAACAGTGTCGTAAACATCAGCAGGAACTAGTTACAAAGGCGAGCAATGGGTGGACGATGCCTTTTGCAGGGATCAGAGCAGTTGACGAGACACCAGTGACAAATGATTTTGCGAGGCTAAAGACATGGGCAGGGTGCCAGCTTCTGCAGATGGTGATTAAGACAGGTGGGTGGCCTGTTCTGATGAGAGTTGAGCATGGTTGCAATTTTAGAAAAGATTAAATCTTGCGGTTCCCGGCAAGATCCAGAGCTGACTCCTCAGATCACAAAGTTCTGAGAGTTGACACGAAGCTCCTACAGTTTGGGTGTCTATCCACAGGAGAGGGGTTTCATGGAAGGCCTCCCAGATGCAAGGAAGTGAGTGAAGTTATCCTATAGTGCTGGGATTGTATCCAGTGAAACCTATCGTGCCATGTAATGTACAATCACAGTCCAGATGGCACAGCATTTTATGGTGGACCTTCGGGGTGCCATTCGGCCCCCAGGGCTGGGCAAAGTGAACGTGTTCCATTGAAACTCTTGGAGGCGGCCTTGGCCTGCCACTCAGTAGTCGAAGTGTTCAAAAAGAAGTAGTTGAACTATGCCCCCTGCTGGCCTGCCCCCGATCCCCACAAACCCCAACACCAGGCCCCCTCCCACGCGCAATCCAATCCCACAAACAAACATATATGCCTGCTGTTTAATGGAATGTTCAGTGCAGTGCACTGAAGTGCAAGTTTCAACTTCTTCCCACACTTTTATTTTAAAACTAAAACATTCAGGAAGTGTTTATGTTTAAAATAAAAGTATAGGGTCAGTAAAATTAAAGTAGAGGCACCCCGCTCTCAACCGCTCGCATCCACTTCGACCACTGCTGCCACTTCCCGTTAACTGAGAATTTGTTCCAGACCTTCGTTTCAAGCAATAATTAAAGTAACAGAAAATGTAAAAACGGAGCGTTCCCACCTAGCAGTGAAGAAGGTGCTGAGACAGTTACAGGTCTCAACAAGTAATAGGCGACAAGAAGGAGAAAGTCATCAACACCCACTTGGAAAATCCTGAGTAAACAGGTCTCGGGGACATAAATTGCACTGAATCTCTTTGATGTCAGTACCTGCGAGGATAAAAAAAGATACTGAGTACATGTACTTTGTCCTCTTCTGAAAAATAAAGCAGGCGATTGGAAGGGAAATCAAACCAACGCGTGTTGTTGCCAACACAATATCCGCAGAACCGCGGACTTGCATCATTAGCCCGGAAGCGGGAGCTTATTAAATTCCTTTTTCCTGATAGTCATTAGGTGCTCAAGCAGAACCGCGTTGGCTATCGCATCCTTCAGCAAGGCTCCGCTGACCTGTTGTTTAACCCGCATCTGCCGCCACAGAAAAACAATCAGCCGGTGCCGTTGTTCCAAGGGTAGGAGAAACAGCATCAATTTGTAGTCAGCCAACATTCTTCAGCTTGATAAACCACTGGACAATATTTACGAGACAAGACGGGGTTCAGCGGATCAGATACGCGGACGATGCGGGGTGGGTTAACGCTTACTGGGATCAATGGCGGTGCTTTTAAGGGCTTGATTCAGGCCACTTGAGTGGGGATGCCCGAATCATGTCTTTATTTATCAAGAGCCTTTGCAAAGCACTAGCATCTTGGCAAGTGGCTAAATTGGAGATGGCAGCCATTTTGGTAGTTTTAATCAATAGATTTTTCTAGATTGAAGATTTTCATGGAGAAACTCACCTAGCCTATTGGATTCAGGCTCACATCTGAAAGTTAGTCCTATTGCTCTGACCTGCTGGACCTAGAGACCCAAGCTACTCCTCACCGATGAGGCTGAAACATATTTGGGGATGCTTGCGGTCTTGTGCGGAAGGGATGTGACCAAGCAGTTCAGGCTGGACTGCCCCTTTTGGGGTGGGACAAAGTCTGATTTGCCTATGGTCTTTCCTCTTTTGTAATGTCTTCACAGGCGAAGAACAATGGTCGGGAGTGGTACCTAGAGAAATGCCAAAGGTTAAGATGACTTCTAAACCTTCCAGCCATCACCCCTTTTGTTTTACTATTGCTGTGGTGAACCTTCTGGATGTGTCTCAAGGAAACATTTGAGTTACGGATTCCCGATTCCCGAAGTGTGATGGCTAGACTAATCCAGTTTTGTACCCTCGACAGCGTGGCATTTAGGGTTTTCTTCTGCACCATACTATAGGCACGATTCACAACGATTTCAACTGCTGCAAATCAGAGAGGCCTGCGAGCATCTCTGATTTGCTCCTGTAACTTTATACCTGATTCACCAGGCCTAAAAATTGAGCCGATCTGGAGATTCCTGGAGCATCTCTGAGATGTCCGTGGGCAAATCTTTGCAAAGAAGAAGAGTTGCGCGTGTGCATCTCAGGGAGGCTTTGGCCATTTCCAGATTTGCTCCGGTGTCCGCCATTGCGAATCAGAAACACGTCAGGAGGTGTAAATCACACATGATCATGGGCATGGACAATTTGCTCCAGTGCACATCTTTGGGAATCTGGACATATGTTTCTGGGCTCTCAACTAACTAAGGATCTCGGCACTAACCATTTTGTATTTTTCTCCTTGATGGCGGAAGAAGGTGGATGTATTGTCTATGTGACACAACTAGTAGCAATGCTGATAAGACAAAGACAATTTCTTGGAGTAAAACCCGTGCTTTTGAGCTAATTTAATTGCCCACAATTCATTGCTCAGTAGTTTGAAACTGAGGTGAACTTCTACGGATGGTCACTAGGTAGCGCTATGAAATGTTTGGCTTCTTAGGTGAATTGGCCTATTCTACTCTCCCATTTCAGATGGAAGTTTTTTTTCTTGGTTTTTAAAACCCACCCTATCATTGATGGTATGTACATTCCTTTTATTCCAAAAACTATTCATCTTCCCAGAATTGGTTGTACATTTACTATTGACCAAAATAAAAGTATGAAATTAGTTACCAAAAAGGGGGAAACAAAATGGATTGTGGTATTTGTGATACTGCCAAGCCACGGAAGGGAGAAGTGAAAAAAAAAAGAGAAAAGTGCAACAGCGATTGCCAATGATTTAAACACTAGCATTGAGTTAATCTACGTTTTCATGGTATGGAAGTCAAGGCCAGGCATTCACTCTCATGCCAAACATCAAAGAACTTAAACGGTGTCAGCCATATTTCTAACTTTGTAGCTTTAGTATCTCTTTGTTAGAGAAAAGATGAACTGAAAAAGAAGGCCTGTGTGCAGGTAATTTATAAGGAAGCGGCCATCTTGAATAAGTGAGGCTCAGTGACAACTTTCAGAAGAATGCTAGCACTAAGTCCTGTTTCTTTTGAGATTGCAAATCTGATTAAATTAGTTTTACAGTTCTTTAAGATCCATAGAAGAGAGATATTTGTCAGGAACTGTTACTTTACTTTTGTTTGACCCCATATACCACGCATGGGTCAATTCAGAAAAATTAAAGTGGGGGGACTCATCAACAAACTCGATGGGATGTGACGTCACTGGAAATTAGCATATCAAGGTGAAATATGCACATTTCATTAAACTGGCTTTGCATAACCACCCAAATTGCACAGGACGAACGGCATTTACCTTTCATAAAATCAACACATACACAAAACCAAGAGAGGATATTTTCGTCTAATATTGTTTTTGAAAACGTTAAAAGGTGTGCATGTTTTAAACTCCAAGAACGAATGCTTTCCCTGGGACTTGCAGCACCGAAATGGGACATATCACCTTTAGTTGTTCATTATTGTTCACCCGGTTATATAATGCAGTGGTGATGTGTCCGGTCTGCAAAACTGACCACTGTGGTTCGATCCTCAAGGTCGGCTTTAATTCATAAATTCAAAGAGGACATTCAATGTTTCTCATTTTAGCTGGGGGGGACTGAGTCCACCCTCTGAAAAAAAAGTGGTTGGACTCCGTCCCCCCGCGTGTACCCTCAACTTGTACCCTGGTACCACGTGAGTGGTGCCATGAGCGTGGCAGGAGTTCTTGCTGCTCCTTAGCGTCCACGCATAAGCCAGGATCAGGGCCTACAGATGTGGGGCTTTTGTTGGGAAAATAATACACCATGGTGTAGTTAAAATCGCAACAGTGGCTGAAATATCTGTTAAATGAGTAATGCCATGCACCATGAAAGGGGGGAGCCTGAACACAGGTTCCTGGTGAGACCTGATGCCGGGAAGGAGTTGATAATGTTAGCCAGCGGTACCTGTTTGAGACACTGAAACTCTACATTTTGGAGGGAATACCTGCAATGCAGTGTATGGGCTTTATGAGGGAGGACACCCAAGACCGAACAATAATTGACTACTTTCTGGGCGAATAATGTTGAGAAAAGACAAAAGCAGGGCTGCCCTTGGTCACTGATCTTCTTTGCTATTGCTCTCAGGTTCCTCGTCACAATCAAACGGGGCAACCGGGATATTCAAGGAATTAAGATGGGTGACATTGAAAGCAATGTATTACTATTCACAAATGATAGGACGCTTACACTTTCAGAGCCGGCAAAAACTCTGACCAAACAGTTAGGTGTTGTTAGCGAATTTAGTGGCTTCTCAGTATCCAAAATGAATTGGTCGAAATCAAGCATGATACCATCTCAGCGATGATCAATGAGCAAGACTACGCAATCCTTGCACTGAAATGGGAGACAAAAGAATTGAAATGCTTCGGCATCATGGTATCTTGAGAAAGTCAGGACATCTTGGCGTGTAATATGGAAAAACTGACCGTGGCCATCAATGCCGACTTCAAAAGGAGGTCCAAATTAAATGTAAGTGTGTGGTCCAAGTTCAACAGAGTCAAGGTTCGTCCTCTCACGATTTGAATATTTGCTCAATTCAATTTGCATAGAACTCAAATATATGATGCGCCTCAAGCTTTGGAATATGTTATCATCCATAGCAAATGGAAACTGAACGAGCGCTGGGACGTAGATTTTCTCCTTTTGAGAACCCTCAGAAAATGCATTCTTAGCTTGGCATCGATACCTAAAGGAGCGGCCATCTTAACACCCAGTGGTAATTTTGACATCGCACCGGCAACTCTGGAAAGAGTAGCAGAGAGGGGGCCATGGAATCAGTCGCTAATTTATATTATTTATATTTCTTTATTTAAATTTTTATGAAGCGCATCACGTGCTTCGGCCTCAGGGCGCACAAAGAACAAGTAACAGAACCAAGTAACAAACAAACAAGTGAGTAGCAGGGGGCGTCAGCAGGAGGGAGGCGAGGCTAGGTTCAGCCTGTGTAAAGATTGAACAGGAACGTTTTTATTTCTTTTTTAAAAAGTGCCACATTTTCGGCCAAGTGTATGTGTCCAGGAAGTAGATTCCACTGCGGTGGTTCTTGCGTATTGAAGGAAGTTCCTCCAAAACTGACCAGTTTGTATGTATGCTAACTGATTGTAGGGCAATTGGAGGAGCTGAGCTTCCTTCCACCTACTTGAGATTTGGCAAACATCACTGGCGTCTCTGAGGCTGTATCACATGTAGCCTGGCTGCAGTGGAGAGTATCGTGTGTGTGAGGGCACCTTCACGTGTCGTGCTGGCCTGGTGCCCAGACCAGTGGCTCAGAGGATTAGGCGGTCCTGAGTGCATGTAGCGTGATGTGCCAGATGATCTTAAACCCTGCCCCCTTTAATGCAAATTCCATAAGAAGAGCTGTCCGTGGCGCTCCTGCGCGCGCGCTCCGAGGAAGTGGGCCGGAAGTGGGCTGTCTGCTGTCCGCTGCTCTCAGCACAGCAGCACACACGTAACGCCTTACTTCTCCTTACGGGGGCTTAGTATGCACAGAATGCAACTCGTCTCGGAGATCGGTATTTCTTTCTTTTTTCATTTTTTCATTAAGTCAAAGTGACGATGACCCGCGTACTACACGCTGCATGAAATTGGTCTTGCGGGAATTACTAGTACAAGCGTGTATTCGGGTGATTTCAACTCAGCATTAAGCACTCATTAATCTTTTGGGCGGAATGCTATGCTGATGTTGCCTTTCCTAATGAAAAGAGCATTTTAGGAAGGTATGCTAAAACGCATTTAAAGCACATTGATATAAACCGCTAGCTCACGTGTTTTTCTCCATCGTTGCCTTTCCTAATGAAAAGAGCTTTTTAGGAAGGTATGTTAAAACGCATTTAAAGCACATTTATATAAATTGTTAGCGCACAAGTTTTTTCCATTGTTTGATACGCATGGGTAAAGTGGTGAACGTGTGAGCTTTTCACATTGCCGATTTCAATTTGTGGAACTGTGGTGCCGTTCAATTTACTGAACGGTAGTAGGGTTTAATTTACTGAACTGTTGTGGGGTTCAATTTGTGGAACTGTTGTGGGGTTCAATTTGTGGAACTGTTGTGGGGATCAATTTTGCTGAACTGCTGTTGTGTTCAATTTTGCTGAACTGCTGTTGTGTTCAATTTGCTGAACTTTTGTGGGGCTTAATTGGTGGAACTGTTGTGGAGCTCAATCAGCTGAACTTTGAGGGGTTGAATTTGCTGGACCTCTGCGGGGTTCAATCTGTGGAACTGTTGTGGGGTTCAATTTGCTGAACTTTGGTGGGGTTCAATGTATCTGAAATTTTGTGGGTACCAATTTGTTGTCTGTAACAATTGAATAATGGGGAAAGCCAAACTCCCGCTCCGTAAAGATGCGAGGGCAGACTTCTTTATTGCGGTAAGCACTCGAAGGGCGAGTTTGGCCCGGGCAGCTGCTCTACCGTTGCCGGAGCCCAACGAGGAGGAGGCAGATTTTCTCCAATGTGCTCAACCCGCTTCCTTGTTGGGAAAAGAGCAGGAGGATAATATTGACCCTTCTCAAGAGGCTGAATTTCTAAAAATTGCCCAAGAACGTTCTCTCCTCGAGAAACAGAGTGAGGACATTATTGATCCCTCGCAACTGTTGTTTGGTGATGACGATATAGCGAATATTGATCTGCCTATAGGGAGGGGAAGCAATTGGAATAAGGAGAATAAGAATCCTCACAAACCTGATGATAATGAGATGCATGACAATCCAAGTTATGATAAACTGTTAGACTTTTCCAATGGCACTACTTTTGCCAAGGAGAATTCCACAAAAACTAGTATTGACTCTGAATTTACTGTAATGATGACAATCTTTAATCGACTTATCTTATCAGAACTGCGTAAGCTAACAGAGTGTCTGACTAATTTAACCTCTGATTTCAGAGCTCTACCTGATAAATTAACAGATGCATTGCTCAACTCTCAGAAGAGATCAAAGGAAATAGAAGGGGAAGACAGGTGGGGGGATCTTACTAAGGCTTTGACTAACTTAACCTCGGATTGCAGAGCGTTACCTGACATATTATCAGATGCATTGCTGAAGTCTCAGAAGAGACTAAAGAAAAAGGAAGGGGAGGACAGGCTGGTGGATCTTACCAAGGCTCCACTTAGTGAAGAGATTATTTTGGTAGACGCATCACAAGAACATGCACCTGATTCATTAGGAGTGGAGGGTCTTATTTCATTGGAGGACACTGACCCAAATTGTCTAGCTGAAAGTACAGGGGCAAATGGGTCAGGGGTCAAATGACAGAATTTAAAATGTCTAAAAGACAGGTAAAAAAAATGGCAAAACAAAATAAAAAAAATACGAACAAAAAGGGTGGAATGGCCACAACTTCTAGAAAATTCCTGAGAAATGTAATTCAGGGGTCTGTGAATGATGAATCTCCACCCAGAGCAAATTTACAACTGCAGAACAAAATCTCATTAATGGAGAACGGTGGGATCTCCGATAAGGGGAAGGATCAAGCTACTCAAAGTGATTATACAGAGGGAAATCTGCAACTATGTGAAGTAATGAAAAATAAAAAAAAGGACGAGGTATGAGAAATTTTTAATGCAGCGCCACCGCAGGAAATTATATCTACCATAGGGATGCCTGTAAAAGCTAATGAGATAAACCATGTAACACGAAGGGAGGGACTTATGACTAAAAGCATGGCGAAGGGGAGAAATGAAACACCTATTAATAAGGGATTGGTAAGGAACATGATACCCATAGCGGATATTAGGGGTGAGAGTGAAATCAACCCGGATTTGACCAGGGGCATTATAAATCCCTGTACCCTAGATCAGGGATCGGATTGGGGGGCATACAACCCACGTCAACAGAACTCTGAGGATAATAGTGGGGTGCCAAGGGGAAATCTGGAGCATCAGAACAATCAGATACCGGGAGGGAAAACACATGAGAATGCAAAGGATGAGGCGCTGTACCTAAACATCCTGAGAGTGTTAAGGGACAAACAGCAGCAAGAAGCACCTAAAAGTAGGTTTGAACTGCGACAGAACCTTAGGAGGGCAGATTCATATGAAGAATATTGCAAGGGAAGGAAGGAGGATGACTTGGAGAGGGGAAATGAGATGAAGGAGAAGGAACAGCTCCATTCATATCGACCACTTGATCTAAAGGACCCGGTGAGACTAGACCTACCAGGCCTGGTGCTGACTACACTATTCTTAGATCAGAACAATACTTCTCTTAATCGACCATACATTTTGTCCTTACTGGGTCAGATTCCGAATTTAAGCCTGATTGAATCAACAGACATTTACCTGGTGGATTATATACATAGGCAGAGGCTGGATTATGTCCGTTTAGTTATACCTTCTCCTTTGGTCAGAAACCTAATGATGAAAGAAGCTGAAGAATTTCATCGAAGGGGTTTCGATATATTTGAGTATGCTCAGACTCACGCTTATTTGACTGAGATAACACGTAACACAGGAAGATTACAGAAGGAGGATCCTTCAAATAAAGAGGATGGAGTCAGGGGTGAGGAGAGGGAAAAAGATGTGAGTCAGGACTGGAGATGGTTCGCATTGACGCTGAGAGAGTCAATTGACAGCCTCAAGAAACTAGGGAAGCCACTTTAGTTAAGGTAAATGGTAAGTGGAAAGTGTTAACATGGAACTCGAGAGGCTCGGTTAATCTCCTAAACAATGTGAATTTAATGAGGGTCTTGGCACAATACGACCTGCTCTTCATCCAAGAAACATGGTCAAGGGTTCCTTTATGTTGGGAGGGTTATACAGTATACTCTCATTGTGCACAATGGGGAGGAAGAGGTCGTCCTAAAGGTGGCCTCCTCATAGCGGCAAAAAACCATTTGAACCCGAAAGTTAGGGGAGAATGGGCTTTTGCACATCATTTTCTGGCGGTGGGCCTCTCATTGTGGTACAATAATAGGGACACACCTTTTTTTCTGGTTAATATATACTGGAATCCGGCGGAACTTTCGGACAGGCAATTATGGGCTGGACTATGCAATTTAGGGTCCCTTCTGCAGAACTGGTTGCTAATTAATATAGGAGGCCAGATTGTGATCGCGGGTGATCTCAATGCAGTCATTCATGGGGACTATTTCATGGGGGATGTTTTGATTAGCAGGCTGGGGGATGCCTCTATAGGTCCTGATAATTCAGTCTGCAGGGGGAGGTTGTGGTCCCACTTTGCAGAGATGTGGGGCTTGGAAATCTTGGTAAATCATCTTCCTACTTGGAAAGCCAGAGGCTGCTACTCAATAATTGACTACATTATCTGTTCAGGGGACTTGTTCTATAGTTCTGGTAAACTTGAGTGCATTGAGACTTCCCTTAGTGATCATTGCATTTTGTCACTGGAAATATGCACTACTGGACTTATCAAACCCAAAGCTGTATATAATTACAATCTAAACGTCAATCAAACAGGGAACAGAATTTCATGGACGGGGAAAAAAAGTAGACAATTTACTGTTTCCATGGTAGCAGATTTTGAGAATTTTTCAGAACCAGAAAAAAAAGACCTATGCGGCTAACAACTTCACAGATTACATTGGCAGTGCCGTGTCAAAATTGGGCAACACCAATTTGAGGTACAACCGATGGAAGAACGAAAAATCCCATAACTTTGACATAGAAATCAGGGAAAAAAAGAGGGATATGAGAAAAGAGATCAGACTAATTAAGAAATCAGGATTTACTCTAGAAAATATAGCTGAAAGAATAAAAAAAGTTAAACAAAGCTACAAAAATTGGTCCATACAACATAGAATAAATAAAAGTCAGAGTGAGGGGGAAAAAATGGTAAGTGCATTAAGAGGCTCAAATTCAAGAAATTTTTGGTATTTAATTAACAATTGGGACAAACCACAGAAAGAGCACTTAGTGAACCCAATCAACGAAGCAACGTGGCAGGGTCATTTTTCAAACACGTTTGTTCTTAACAAGGAGGGGGCTGGGGCTCCTTGGATGCACAAAACAAATTGGCTCCTGAATTTTACCGTTTGGGACATAAAAAACCTTATTGTAAAATCAAAAAATTCGGGAGCGCCGGCTCTTAACAACTTGTCTAACAAAATACTCAAAACCGCTCCTGAATTATGGGCAAAAATACAGTTTACCTTGTTTTCGAATATACTACTGACCAAGTCCTTCCCCCTGTCCTGGAGGGTATCCATTATTATACCGGTATTCAAAAAAGGTTCCCGATTATGTCCCAAGAGCTACCGGCGTATAGCCATTGCTGATCCGGAATCCAAGCTATTTTCTTCGCTTGTCTTAAGAGACATCCAGAAATGGATTGATGATAACAAAATCTTGGATATGAGACATTTTGGTTTTAGGAAAAATATGGGGACGGAATGTGGGGGGCTTATTATATCCTGCCTGAGAGCTGAAGCAATGAAAAAGGTGGATACCTTGGTCTTTATAGCATCTATGGACCTGCGTTCCGCTTTTGACTTGGTGGATAGGAATATACTATGGTCAAGACTAAGAACACTAAACATGCCGCCAATTTTGCTAGACATAGTGAGGCAATATACTCTCAGACTGACGTGAAAGTAAGACTGGACTCTGCAGGTACCCTTTCGGAGCAATTTACTATCCACAATGGATTGCGTCAAGGATGTAGATCGGCTCCCACAATCTTCAACCTCTATGTTAGCGGTGCAAACCAGGCGTTATTAAATAGGAGATTAGTACCACCTACAATTGGGAATACTTGTATGTCCTGGTAGGCATATGCGGACGATTTCCTCCTAATTGACACCACTAAGGTGGGACTCCAATGCATGCTTAGAGCTTTTGAGGGATTTATTACCTCAATTGCTCTTAAGGTTAACCCAGACAAAACAATAGTTGTGCGCTTGGGGAGGAAAAACAAGAAATCAAACATGCTATCTTGGGTATCTGGAAATATAAATCTCAAAGCAAAAGCGGAGTTTAAATATCTGGGCTTCTCAATAGCAGGGGCACAGTCAAGACCCTTACTTAGGACACAATTGAAACTCATGGCTGATATTGCTATCTCTCAAATGCGGGCATTAGATGCAAAATTTGGGAAATTTTCTATGTCCCCTCTGAGAATTTTATACAAAAAAAGTAATTCCCCGCCTAATATATGGGGCTGAATTTCATTCCTCAACATGTGAAGGTGAGTGGGCCTCGATAGAAAGCTATATTTGGAAATCGGTAATGTATCACTTACCTAAATGTATCCCGAATAACTTAATCAAGTACGAAATGGGTCAAAATTCACTTCAGGCGCTAGTGACATGCAAACGAATGACGCTATGGAGAAAATGCAATCCTGCAGAGACTAACACTTTATATTATCAGGCAGGTCGGGATATTTGCAATCCTTTCATAGTGGAACTAAACGAAGAAATAAATAAAAACTTGATGCTAATGGGTATTTCCACGATTTCTCTTAGGAACAACCCAGGAAGGGTGAAGGAAAGTGTGCTGGGTTCCGATTGGATCCATACCAAAAACGCGATATTGGGCTCCAAACTCTACCAACAAGTGTGTGCTGTAAATAAATGGTTACCAGGGATGGAAAGTTACCTAACAAAGTATCCAAATAAAAGAATCCGTAATGATTTTATGCATTTTAGATTCAACGTATTGCCCACTAACCAAATACTCTCAATTAGATCTATTGCTCAACTTATATGGCCGTGGTGTAGGTTCTGTGGTATTGAAGGTACGGTAGAGGACCTGAAACACATATTGCTGGTATGCCCGGCACTGAGGGAGAAAAGACTTCTATACTTTGTACAATATGTTCACAACACGGCGGATGTAAATAGAGAATTTATTTGGTATAAAATGCTACACAACAGTAATGGCAATTTGAACATCAAAGTAGCAACATTTCTGAGAAATGTGTGTGCTCTGTTTTAAATCCTCTGTTCTTTCTCTACTTTCCGTTCATTTTAATTTGGCTTTGGTTTTCTTACTATGTAAGAGTAATGAAGATGAACTTTTGGATCGTTATTAGGTGACTTTAAGTAATATTGTGCAAATTAATGATATGAATTGGGAAATAGTGTTAATATGCTAGATATAGGAAATTAACTGTGTTCTCTTTTTATTAGAAAATGTGAACGTTTTCTTTTCTTTTTTGCTCCGCTATTTTGTTTTTATTTTGTATTCTTAGTAATGAAAATGAATATTTTTGTAAAGGTTTTTCTAAACCTAAACAAATAATAAAATAATAACTTGAGATTTTACTCTGTCAAAAAGATAGACTGGACAGGCATTTGTTCGGCATTTCAAAGATAAGGTCAGAATCTTATGAGTAATCTTATGTCGTTTAGGCAGCCAGTGAAGTGCCCTCCTGTCCTCTAAGATATATGATCACATTTGGGCAGTCCTTGGATGGCTCGAAGCGCGTTGTTCTGCGCGACTTGCAAGGCTTGTATTTTAGACTGCGAGGTACCCACTAGAAGACTATTACAATAGTCAAGTATGTAATTTAATAAGGTCCTCGCCCGTGAGCAAGATTAAAGCTCAAGTCCCTAATGAGCTAAACTCTAGCTCCAGCTCCATATTGGTGCTCAAGATGATTTTATTCCATCAGGAAGCAAATCACAAAGAAATATGAAGGATTTCTTTCTAAAGTTGGGATCCAAGTCGACAACTGACACAAATTTAAAAAGACAAGATAAAATAGACCTTCCATTGGGAGTGTCAGACAGAAGTATTCTGATGGCTCTGCCTTCTGTTAATACTCCAGCTTTTAGATCCCCACCAGTACAGAATATCAGACGTATACTTTGCAGTTGTGCCTGTGTGGCTTAATAACTCAGGTAGGGGATGAGATGGTATTATCAATTATTTGGCAGATTCTAGATGGCGAGAAATTGATAACATTATTGATAAACCAAGAGCCACATACAACGTGCCAGACATGCAAATGGAAACTAAAAGAAGCATTGCCTCAGATATCTTACAAGCAGCCTTAGACCAACCATCTTTGAAATTTCTAATCGGACAAATGACGAGTGCTGAAGAAACCAAAATATCTGCTTCAAGGAAACATAAATGCCTCTACATAGAAAAATGCAAGGAAGAGCCAAAGAACTCCTCCTGGAGAAAGAGTGGCCAAGCAATCTAAAATAGATCCAGCAGATGCTGCATCTAACAACTCGGCTGAACTCTTTCAAATCTGCAAGGAACTGGCCAATCCTGCCGCAGTCTCTACCTCTCCTGTCACTTCCCAGGCCCTTTGCATGGCAATGGCTTCTCACTTCATCTCTAAAACTCAGGACATCCTATCCTCACTCTCCCCCTCTCCCCTCCATTTCTCTACTCCCTGCTCTTCCCCTGGCCCTTCTGCAGCCAGTCCTTGTCCCTCCTTCTCTGCCTTTCCCCTGTTCTCTGTTGATGAGTTTTCTAGACAAGTCCGATCTATGAAAGTCTCGTTAAAACAGATCCACCCCTGTTCCTCCAAAACCATAAAGGACCACATTGACTCCTTGGCTCCTGCCCCGGCCGACTTGTGCAGCCACTCCTATGCCACTGGAGTCTTCCCATCCCCCCTGAAGCACTCCCTTTTGCACCCTCTTCATAAGA
Source organism: Ambystoma mexicanum (assembly GCF_040938575.1). Taxonomy (NCBI): domain Eukaryota; kingdom Metazoa; phylum Chordata; class Amphibia; order Caudata; family Ambystomatidae; genus Ambystoma; species Ambystoma mexicanum. The sequence continues at coordinate 64,721,954 of NC_090938.1, forward strand.
AACCCTCTGCTGACCCCTCCTGCTTGCCAAACGATTGCCTGATCACCATCACTCCCTTCCTGGGCAAACTCCTAGAAAAGCTGGCCATCTCCCAGCTTAATCTCCACACTGAAACTGTTTGTTGTCTTCATGTCCATCAGTCTGGCTTCAGAGCTGCCAGAAAAAACCTTGATTCTAACACCCCCTGTGTCTTCATCTTGCTTGATCTCTCCTCTGCCTTTGACACGGTCAACCACGCCATCGTGCTCAAATGTCTCTGTGATAACTTGGGTATCACCGGTCAGGCCCTGGCTTGGCTGACCTCTTTCCTCTCTGACCGACCCTCCCAGGTCCAACTGGGGTCCTTCCACTCTGCTATCTTTTTCTCTACCTTTGGTGTCACCCAGGGGTCTAACCTCTCTCCGTGAATTTTCAAAAAATACCTGGCACTTCTTGCCCACTGCATTACCGCTCTCTGCCCCAACTTTCAGTTCTATGCGGATGACACTCAGCTCATTTTCAGGCTACCTTCAGCCTCCTCTTCTCCTTCCCTCATCACTGACTGCCTGTCTGCCATCCATGAGTGGTGTGCCGCCAATGATCTCTGCATTAATGCCAGTAAGACTGAGATTCTCCTCATCGGCACACCCACTACCTCCTTTTCTGTCACACTCTGGCCGGCCTCTCACTTCATCTCTAAAACTCAGGACATCCTGTCCTCACTCTCCTCCTCTCCCCTCCCTTGCTCTACTCCCTGCTCTTCCTCTGGCCCTTCTGCAGCCACATCTCGTCCCCACTTCTCTGCCTTTCCCCTGTCCTCCATTGATGAGGTTTCTAGACAAGTCCGATCTATGAAAGTCTCATTAAAACAGATCCACCCTGTTCCTCCAAAACCATAAAGGAACACATTGACTCCCTGGCTCCTGCCCTGGATGACTTCTGCAACCACTCCTTCACCACTGGAGTCTTCCCATCCCCCCTGAAGCACTCCCTTTTGCACCCTCTTCATAAGAAACCCTCTGCTGATCCCTCCTGCCTCGCCAACTATCGCCCGATCTCCATCACTCCCTTTCTGGGCAAGCTCCTAGAAAAGCTGGCCATCTCCCAGCTTAATCTCCACACTGAAACGGTTGGTTGTCTTCATGTCCATCAGTCTGGCTGCAGAGCTGCCAGAAAAAACCTTGATTCTAACACCCCTTTGTCCTCATCTTGCTTGATCTCTCCTCTGCCTTTGACACGGGCAATCACGCCATCCTGCTCAAATATCTCTGTGATAACTTGGGTTTCACCGGTCAAGCCCTTGCTTGGCTGACCTCTTTCCTCTCTGACCGACCCTCCCAGGTCCAACTGCGGTCCTTTCACTCTACTACCTTTTTCTCTACCTGTGGTGTTGCCCAGGGGTCTAACCTCTCTTCGTGAATTTTCAACAAATACCTTGCACCTCTGGACCACCACATTGCCGCTCTCTGCCCCAACTTTCAGTTCTATGCGGATGACACTCGCCTCATTTTCAGGCTACCTTCAGCTTCCTCTTCTCCTTCCCTCATCACTGACTGTGATGAGGGAATTAATACAGGAGTGGTGTGCCGCCAATGATCTCTGCATTAATGCCAGTAAGAGTGAGATTCTCCTCATCGGCACACCCACTACCTCCTTACCTGTCACACTCTGGCCAGCCTCCCTTGGCCCGCCTCCTGCTCCCACCTGTGAGGCTAAAAATCTGAGGGTCATCTTCGACTCCATACTCTCCTCTCCTCTCCTCTCCTCACATCTCTGACATCTCTAAGAAGTCACACTACCTTCTGCACCTCCTCAGAGGTAGTCTTCCATTCCTCTCCTTCCCCCAGAAGCTCACTGTCTCCAGAGCTCTGGTTCTCTCTAGGCTGGACTATTGCAACAGCCTCTTTCTAAATCTTGCTGCCTCTACTCTCCGCCCTCTGCAACTCATCCAAAACAGGACTGCGAGACTTGTCCTTGGCCACAAGCCCAGGGATCGTATCACCCCAGGACTGAAATCTCTGCACTGGCTCCCAGTGGCTGCGAGGATTAAGTTCAAAACCCTTTGCATTGCCCACAAGGCCTTCTGGGGCCTGGGGCCTCAATATCTTCAACTCTCTCTTCCTAAATATCTTCCTTCTCAAGCTCTTTGCTCATCCGCCTCTTACTCCCTCAGGGTCAGTCGCTTCTCCAAGCAACGGGTTGGAGGTAGATCTCTTTCATCAGCTGGGGCCTCCATCTGGGACAGCCTCTCTGCCTCCCTGAAACTTGAGGAGAACCATCTTCAATTCCGGAAGCACCTCAAAACCTTTCTCTTTGCTTCTTATTTTTCTCCTCCTCTCCCCTGCTGACCTCCTGGTTGAAAACAGCAACTTCACTAGTTACCTGGTCACCCTCTGATCCGGGCCTAGGTCCCTCCCACACCAGTTGCACATGCCCGCACTGCCTGCCTGGCAACCCACGCACTCGGAGACTGTTTCTGTATCCCTACAGTCCCACTACCAGCACTTGACACCTGGCGTCCACACTTCCTTGCACTTACCACCTGCTGGCCATTATTTTTACTTTTGTTATTATTCTATTCCCATGTATTGCACTGTCCCCTCCCGCCGCACTTTTCCCCCTTCCCCCATCCCATCCCATGCACTTGCGCGATCTGAATGACAACTGGCCTGGTAGGATCGTTGTCTGTCCTCCCTTTGTTCCCCCTCCCTTGCCTCGTCGCACCTTGATACACTTGTGTATAGGCGCGTTATAAATGCCATATCATATATCATATCATATCATATCATATCATATCATGCAGCCCTCCCTCTAAATGAGGTATGCAAATTGCAATGCACAGTGCCCAGGCTGTATTGGACTTCCCACAAAACATTTAAGGGTAGGTTTTGCACACAAAAGACAACGCTTGGCAAAGTGGTTCTGAAGATACAGGTCTAAGCGGTGAGTTACAGAGCTGTAGAGGAACTGAGTTGAGACATTAGCAAAATTCTGAAAACAGGCATATCGCTTATGGCAAGGATGATTTTTGGCCAATGACTAGAACTCCTTGGAGAGTGGAACCTGGAACGAAAAGGCACGGATCATTAGGGGCTTGTCGATAACCTAAAAACTACCAAAGGGCAATGGAAGAGCAACCACCAGGTGTCCATGATCACATGGACAAATGGAACGAAGAGCCTGCTGGCAATTCTACGTAGATCCTTACGTTCTCAATCTATAGATCTAAAGGGTCGCTAAATAAAAATGATCGTGGGAAAGTGCACAGAGGCTATAGCTGCTAAAAGTGTGCAACAAATCAAAAATAGTTTGATTGTGAGCACACTGCAGGAACATGCTTTCTGATATTCTGATTACCAGCTGGGGTGAACACTACCCCCCCACTCCCACCCTCCTTATTCCCTTTCTCCTGCAGTATGCCTATGTGTGCATTATATCATTTAAAACCTTGAATAAGTCTCAGATTGTGCTTTTTATTAATCAATTGTTTGTGATTATATTGAAAGCGGATTCTCAAATGCAAAATCCATTATCATGTAAAATTAATAAAGTATATTATGGGTACCACTGGTAGAACATAGAGAGGGGACACACATGGTTATAGTCTGGTGATACAGGTTAGGGGGTGTTAAACTTACCCTAACATCTGGGAGCCCCATATTGCTAAAAGTTTCACACAGTATGACCTTGTTAAATACTCGGTTTTGTCCCGTAAATCCCTCAGTCCACATCGGTGCACCTTTGTGCAGTAGCACCTGGAGCGTTCCAAGCCCTGGATAGGAATACCACAATAAATGATCGCAAGCTCAAATTACCAGACAGCCTCAATGAATATGGCAAAATACTACTTTATTATGAGTTCAATAAAGTAGAGAAACCAGGCGAGCATAACAAATAGCAGCTCACACACTCTCAGCGGATTTCAATTTTCACAAAAGGCTTTATACCTCGATGTACGTCAACAATGATGTCATCCTACATGGTAAACAGTAAAAACCTATTGGATGGAACTGAGGGATTGGTTAAGGGAACATATCTACTGATAGTTCATTTAGGTGTTAGTAACATCATTGGCTGCCCTTTATCAAGTAGGCACGCCTGGAGCAACCTCTAACTACGTATAATACAGAAAATAGCAGAATAACAGCAGCGGATTGGCTTCTACAACAATGTATAGTCCATCATCACATGGACCATCTTGATTGGTTGGCACTCTCCTTCAGCCTTGGACATTCGGCTGGTTAGCAGCAGGTAAGCAAAACGAAACCAAGGTGCAGGGAACAACTTCAGAATACTGCCCACTTGACTAATTAGCCTTATCATATCTCATCAGTTAGACCCTAAACCAAGGCTTCTACTTTGCAGTTGACCTGTTCTCTACCTCTGAACTTTATAGGGAGTGAAGGTATATTGCTATCTTCGTCTGGAGCTTCATGAATAGGCCTTGTTTTCTTGTTTTGCACCACGTGTGAGGAGACCATGATGTTGTCCATCCTGTCCTTCTATTTACGACTATTTGATTCAATTATATTAGTGCTATTACTATGTACATGGCTTATCCTCTTTGACTTCTTTGGTGCCTTGCAGTTGCTTCGTTCTGTGGCATCCTTGATCCTGAGCAAAACAAATTCTTGCATAAATGTGTGCTCCAGTGCTTGTCAGCTCTGCAGCCTTGGTCTTTCTCCTTGAGTCTTCTTGCTTACTATTATACAAAACCGATGTCCTTTTTCTCAACCTGGCTGCTTTATTCATGTTCTATTTCCTACATTTAGCAAGCTTCTATACACCTCATATACCTTGCATTTCTGCGTATATACATCTACTGCATTTCTTCATTTATCTTCTTAGCATATATAACTTCTTTGTATTCAAATGTATGTTCATTTTGTTACTTCTGTCACATCTTCATTCTTTAAGTATTCATGTATCATTTAAGTGCGTCCTCATCTCTTCTCTTTGTGACGTCACTTTGCACCTGTCAGACCTTACTTATAGTTCTTTTACGAACAGTGATGTCTGTAGACTTCCTTCTACGACGTCAGTTCGAGGATACATTCGATTTGGTTGTCTGAGCACATAACCTCTTTCATATCTTCGATGCGGTATTGGGATGATACCCGGTATCATGCACAGTGCTTTCCTGCTGTTCTTCCAATATGATGGAGGTGAGGGGGTGGAGTCTAATGACGTGTACATCTGCCTCTCTACGCCTTTTGTAAATGGGCGGCAGAGGCACTCTTAAAAGCTACCTCGATTACCAGCAAGACGGTACTTGGGCCAACACAATCCCTGTCAAAAGAACGTAAGAGCAACCAGAGGACAACATCTACTGTCTCTATTATCAATCAAAATGACAGGGATCACTCTAGAACAGAATCTCTTACTGGAGCTTTTCATACCCCAAACGTCGGGTACACCATTTTAAAGGCTAGTGACTTCATAAAAACAAGTTACATCCTACAAAACCTATCAGGGATGGGAATTGGTTAGTCGAGGATAACTATATATGTACTTCATACGGGTTTGTTTGGTTATTGGATCGGCATATCTGGTAGCTCCTCCTAGGACCACCCCAAAATTCTACAATTACAAAGTTGCAGGTTAACAGGGAAATTATTGGCTACGGCAACATAGTGTGCTTCACGTGAACGTTAGCTAAGGATTGGACAGAACAGGTCTTCTCAGCCTTGGGACCCTGGACCGCTAGCAGGCTGAGTGAAATTATTCAAGGCAATGGGAATGATCATGAAGCTGCTGTGTGTTCCCAACAAGTCGCCATCTCTGATTGCCTAAGCCCCGAGAGCGTACATCCAGCTTTGAACCTGTGTAGTAATTGTATTTTTCCACCTCTGGTTCGATGATAACACCTTCCCTCCATCTTCACTGTCCTATTCTTCCAGGTCACGCATATATGGACCAAGAAATAGAGATCTACTACTTGTAATTATGAGTATTCTAAGCTATATTCCTTGAAGGTGTCTTATCGCCTTCTAAACTGAAAGCTTTCCGTCTCTGCTTGATCTTGGCTAGAATGTGCATCTTGTCTGTGCTGGAAGCCCTGTCTGCCTGCCTTTAGCTGAATCAGGCTCTTAGCCTCTCCATGTATTCCAAGTCTGTTTTGCTTTCCCTATTCACTGTAATGCACCTATGACTTCCATCTTTGATCATATGGCCGTTCATGTTAGTCGCAATTAAGCATAAGCAAGCTGATTGTATGTGTTCTTGGCCTCTTGCAGTTACCACATAGCTAAAGATGTACTGGTGTACGTGTGTTTGTCCTCTAACTACTATGAGTCATAAGCATTTGTTTTGTGTCTGGAAGCAATAAACTAAAATGTCTTCATAGCTCCATGCATGGATGCCTATGTGCTTCATGTCTAACGCATCTACGTCATGATGTCAGTGGTGACCTCATCAGCTCCTTGATGTTATAGTCAGTTGACTTGTTCGATGGAGGACAATTGTCTCTCTTCCATATTGTTAGTTGGGTGCGGTTTGAATGGCTGTCTGAATGAATAACGTTTCTCGCATCTGCAATACATCACTGATGGCGATGAAGGGCCTGGGAGTGATGTACATCTCTCATTCCTCTGCCTTCGGGCTGTAAGTCTGGTGGAGTTACGAAGGTCACATTTGGATCTACTACTGCACTTTCCTATCACAAAACATTGTGCCCTACCACCACATCTCTCTGTGGCACATATTCCCTGCTTTTCATCCTCTTATCTTTCCCTTTCTCCATTACCTACAGAAGACTACGATCTGGAAACACTGTGCGCAGGCACAATACGTCAACTATTGGACAAGCATTCGTGCTCTGAGGCCCTACGGCGGTGGCTTGGCTCGCTATAAAGGGCACATAGCAACCCATCCATTCCCTTGCTTTCCTCAGGTAGAGGGAGTGGGAGGGGGGGTAATCTCTTTCCAAGATAAATCCTGTTTAACAGGCCTCATTATGAGTTTGGGTATGCAGTACATTATTGGCCGTATTGCTAATGCTGGCACGTTATTACCACTGCGTGTCCTGCACCACTGAATCCCGAAATTGGAGAAGAAGTGGACAATTCTCCTTCAGCATGCAGCTGGGGGTTAATCTTGTTTTGCCACATAAAATCAACGGATTTACCAGGATGGATTTACCACTTGAGGTAAATCGACAAAACCACCCATGGAAACCTATAGACTCCAAGAATGGGGATCAGCCCTGATTTACCACCACTCGTAATCTGATGGTAAATCTCTGGACCCGATTGGCAGTAACGGCAAGTGAATTTGGCAGTAATTTTATGGAAAATCACCAAACTACCTCCAAACTCGTATTCATGCCCACGTCAACAAGAAGACGGCTGCTAGGTCAGAGCCCTTTTACAGGGTACAGAGTTCATTCATTGCCCTTTTGGGGGGGCATATAAGGGGAAGGTTGGGGTGCTGTATAGGGAATAAATAATAAGGATGGAGGTTTAGGAGGGAAACCCTGCCAAATAAAAATGAAAAAAAAAATCAATGTTTTTTCCTGGTAATATATTTTTGGCTAAATGTGCTGCGTAAATAAACTGGTGATGAATGAACATAGAACCCTTTCACAGATCTGTGACCCCCCACACCCTTTCCGTAGATTCCCCCCCTATCCCGAATGCTTTGAAATCTTTTTTAAAAACTCATCAGGCCCTAGGATGGAAATAAAGGCACCACCAGCGACCCCCTCCTCTCCTCCTCTCTACACTGATAGCACAAAGGAGGAAATCGGATATTCTGCACAGCTGTCTCCCTAATAAATATGAATTAGGAATTAAACATCACAGATTGATGGAGCTGTCATTGTCAGGGGCTAATTGACAGCTTCATGATGTTTGCCTGCGACGCAAACCAAAGAATACAGAAGAACTTCATATTTAGATGACATGTTATTTGCCAATAAGAAGACATTTCAATCCTGCCACTTCCATGGAGAGGATGACAAGAGAGCGGGCGAAGAAAATGAAGAAAAAAGCGGTGGAATATTAGAACTAGATTTTCCGCTGCACCTCATATGAGCCTCTCAGGAGGTTTAAAAAAAAACGGGAGCCCCCACAAGTTGCGTCTATATTGCTAATCACGCATCACCAGTTTTTGTACCTACATTGTAAATGTTTATTGTTTTATTTATTTATTTATTTATACACAGGAGGAACAATGCTCTTTGCATCACAAAAGAATGTACAATAGATAAGAAATCAGATTTGACGGGAAGCAGTGAGCTTCTTAGAATGGGGTGAGTTTGAGGGACATTCAGAGCAGGTTGTGGAGGGGAGTAAATGGACCAGTCACCGGGGACAATACATAAGTGGACATGCATGGATTAAGGACAAGGAACATTGGACATTGTGAAGTGCAATTAGGAGGCACGGCCAGCTGTGCTCAGGACGTGATCATGATGGGTGACGTGCTAGAGTGGAGGCAGAGGAAGTGTGGGACAGAGGCAGGTTACAGGCGAGGAAAACATGTCAGCTGGCAGGCGTGATTGCCACTGCACTAACTGCACATATGGAAGTCATAAACGGGTGAATTACTAACAAAGACGAAAAAAAAAGTGGCTCGAGATTCGGTGAGAAAAAAATGGCATGACTTCAACAGCTCACGTGCTTGCCCCCTCTTGACCGAATCATTAGCATAAAAAAACCTTGCAGCTCAAGCCAGTTTTATCGCTCTGATCGTCGAGCAAAGCATGTTTACTTATTTGAATTGTGATGGTTAAGCGTTCGCTTCAAAAGGCCGTGCAGAACTAGCGTTCACAGGGCACACGTCTGCGTTCGATATATTGAACATCAACACATCGAGTTTTCATAAAAATATCAATACAGCTCCTAGAAGCGGATTCCCACTATATGCACTGAAATATGAATACATGATTTTATTTCAAGTAACCAGATTGTCCGCGAGGCCACTTAAGGGCCCGATTCATGGAATATTTGCATGGCTGACTTCGCACTGCTGAAAAGTGACTTTGCACTGCCGACACAAACCCTGATTCATGGAACCGTGCAAAGTGTATTTTTGCCGGGCAAAGCCAATTTGTATTGCAAAAATGACTATGCGCTAACTTTGCACGGCAAAAATACATTTGCACAGTTCCATGAATCAGGGTTTATGTGGGCAGTGCCAAGTCATTTTTGAGCAGTGCAGAGTCACTTTCAACCGGGCAACTATTCCATGAATCGGTCCCTAAGGGTCGTGACGTGAAGATTCACTTCGGATAACATGCTTAGCAATTTGAAGCGCAATAGCTGTTTTATGGCAATGCAATGGATGCAGCCAGCCAACGATCCTTCCTTACCTGCAGAAAGGCAGTCTTGAAAGGACTGCACCTGTTTTCTTTTCACATAAATAAACTTCTAAAGTTCTATGTTGGATAAAACAGAATACAGTGTCGAGTGTCACAAACACTGACCGACTGCTCTTGAGGCGTCTTTTTAAAGACCAAACTTCAAATGGCTTTAAGAGGCTCTGCCATGGCTGTGTGGTTTTGATGAAACATGCCTACAAGCTTTGAAGTGTTTTTAACATTCTGTAAACATTTAAGGAGGGACTTTGATGGAAGTTTTATTTGAAATGACTTTCCATGACTTTCGGAAAAGAAGCCCTTAAGCGGCTTAAGTGTTTTTAGTTTTGGGTAATTGCTGGTGAAGACACAAATAGCCAACTGTTGTCATGTAGGTGGTGGAAGGTTGAGGAGATCGATTAGACTAAGTGCTGCCTCCCAAATAAATATCCATACACTGGATGCAAAGTAGTGCATGGAAAAGGGTAAGCACTGCAGAGATGCTGTGCTGTGAATGCCTCCGAGGTAAGGGGACAACGGGCGATTCTTTAGAATCCAAACAGTGGAGATTCACTGCCCGCAGCTATGACAGCCTTTTTAGTTCGGACTATTATTGCACTAGAGGATAGAGGGAGATGCCATGTGAGGAAGAGCCCACAGCCTGTGGGTGCTGTTTGGTTATTTACCCACCCATTGACTGCCCAAAGCCATATTCATCCCTATGACTAGTGCCTGCCCCTCCCTGCCCAAAACACATCCTCCTATTATCTCTTTGAGCTCGCTCTATCAAGCATTAACATCAAACTTTAGCCTGGAAACCTTTATTTTTAAGCACTCAGCTGAGAGTTAATGGCTTAATTACAGCTGTGAATGGCTACTCGTGTAATGAAAATGTCTTAGTGCAGTGTGCCAATTGAGTTATAGCTCTTAATTGCACTGAAGTCCTGTTCAAAACCAACAGGTATCAGGCATTTGCCAGGTTCTGCCATGATATGCCCAGCTACTCACACAGTTTCCAGCTGTTGCAATCTGATGGCCTGGTAGTACCATTACATCATTGCCTAGCAAATGCATATCCCATACCTATACAAAAGCCAAAAGGGTTGGCTTTGCCAATGCTTGTTTCACTTTGTTACTGGCTTAACACCACTGAGCGAAGCATGCAAGTAAAGTGCCTATGATGTCAATAACTGGTGTGAGGAAGTGACTCAGAGCTTGGCCTTTTTCCATGCGGTCTTTGGCATTTGTGGACCAACACAGTTTGCGTCTCACCACCGCCTACGCAAGCTAGTGAACTGGAGGAGCGTGCTCTGTAAGGGGTCATGATTTCAGCCACAAACCAGACTTGTTCTCTGCCACAGTCAAGATGGTCTCTATGGAATGCCAAAGTTGCCGGGCGCACGAGAACAGAGAAACAAGATGGCGTTGGCCCATGATGAAACGTCATGTGATCCTTCACTGAGGAAAGTGCCTGACCTTCAGTCTACCTAAACCAGGCAAGAAGGAGTGATAGCCTATTCTCAGGAGGTCCGACCAATCACTCATTCAGCTCCCTGAGCCAATCAACGTTCGGATCCGGAAGGAGGGAGCTCGCAGCGGCATTGCAGTGACTTTAACCTTGCAAAGTGCTGAGAATCCAGAATCGCTTGAACATCAGTTTTGCGAAGAGAAAGGACTTGAACTGTATTGCTGTTGAGAGACTGGACACACTTGAACCTGAGAGGTTGTTAGAGGTGTTGAGAAACTGGAAACAGGTGAACATGGGTGGTTCAAAGAGAGGGAGCCCTTTAACCTTGAGGTGTGCTCATAAGCTGAACGCACCTGAATCTGAGGGTTGTTGAGAACCTAAAAGCAGTTCAACCCTGAGGGGCGCTGAAAACCTAAAGCGCTTCAACACTGACAAGTGCATAGAGTCTGAAAGCACTTGAAGCATAAGAAGAGCCACGAACATACTTGAATTCTGAGGGGTGTTGACAACGGGAAAGCACTTGAACTCTGAGAGGGGATTGGAGACTCAAAGCACTTGAACCCTGGGGTACCACATGCCCGGAAACCCGTGAAACTAAAGAGATTTGAAAATCTGAGAGCACTTAGACCATGAGAGAGCTGAGAACTTGAGAGCACTTAGACCATGAGAGAGCTGAGAACTTGAGAGCACTTAGACCATGAGAGAGCTGAGAACTTAAGAGCACTTAGACCACGAGTGAGCTGGGAACTTGAGAGCACTTAGACCATGAGAGAGCTGAGAACTTGAGAGCACTTAGACCATGAGAGAGCTGAGAACTTGAGAGCTCTTAGACCATGATAGAGCTGAGAACTTGAGAGCACTTAGACCACGAGTGAGCTGGGAACTTGAGAGCACTTAGACCATGAGCGAGCTGAGCACTTGAGAGCACTTAGACCACGAGAGAGCTGGGAACTTGAGAGCACTTAGACCATGAGCGAGCTGAGCACTTGAGAGCACTTAGACCATGATCGAGCTGTGACTTGAGAGCACTTAGACCATGAGAGAGCTGAGAACTTGAGAGCACTTAGACCATGAGAGAGCTGAGCACTTGCGAGCATGTGACTTGTGAGAAATGCTGAATTTTGAAATGCAGAGATGTGCTGTGAATGTGAGAGCACTTTAGGCTTTAAAAGTGCTGAAGCATTAACCAGAGTAGTACCATGACAGTAAAACCTGAACATACTACATTGGGATTTATGTGGCCTGGAGGCCATGTGTCAAGCGATTAGTTGTTGTGGAAAGGAGATAATGCCCAGAAAGAACTGTCAGAGTCTCCAACCTGAGTTAAAGCTTGCAAGGTTTCACTGTTTCAAGGAGAAGGACAGATTGGGGCCACGTCTGTACCGAGTATGGCATTAGGACAAAGAAACACAAGCGGCACAAACATTTTGAATTATGTGAGAAGAAGAATATTGTGCATCATTGAGGGAACTGAGAGGTAAGAACCCGATTGTGAATCTGAGAACATAAAGGACACAAATGCATTGTATAAGAATCCAAGCAAATGCAGAGTCTAAGAATCCAAGCAAACCCAGAGTCTGAGAATCCAAGCAAACGCAGAGTCTGAGAATCCAAGCAAACGCAGAGTCTGAGAATCCAAACAAACGCAGAGTCTGAGAATCCAAGCAAATGAAGAGTCTAAGAATCCAAGCAAATGCAGAGTCTAAGAATCCAAGCAAATGCACAGTCTAAGAATCCAAGAAAACACAGAGTCTCAGAATCCAAACAAACGCAATTACGACCCAGGCGGTAAGTTACCGCCTGGGCCGTGACTTTACCACCATGGCGTAAACTACGTTTACGCCATGGTGGTTGGCGGACTTACCGCCCCATTCCGAGGTTGGCGGGGGCGGTAAGTCCCCAATCCCCATTTACCCTTCCCCATTCCCATTTTTGCCCCATAGGGCTGAATGGGAGTGGGGAAGGCGTTAATTACGCCACCGTAAATTACGGTGGCGTAATTAACTCCATGGTCCCTTAGCGCCATGGATTTTAACACCTGCTAAAAGCAGGTGTTAAAAGCGCCATGGCGCTAAGGGACCTCGTAATTGGCGGTAAGGGGTCGGCGCAGCTAACGCTGGCGTAAACCCCTTACCGCCAGGGTCGTAATGAGGCCCAAAGTCTAAGAATCCATACAAACGCAGAGTGTGAGAATCCAAACAAATGCAGAGCCTAAGATTCCAAGAAAACGCAGAGTCTAAGAATCCAAGTAAACGCAGAGTCTAAGAATCCAATCACAGAGTCTAAGTATCCAAACAAATGCAGAGTCTAAGTATCCAAACAAATGCAGAGTCTAAGAATCCAAGCAAACGCAGAGTCTAAGAATCCAAACAAACGCAGAGTCTAAGAATCCAAACATACACAGAGTCTAGGAATCCAAGCAAACAGAGAGTCTAAGAATCCAAGCAAATGCAGAGTCTAGGAATCCAAATAACGCAAAGTCTAACAGTCCAAGCAAACATAGGGGCTCCTTATAAGTTCCCCGGTCTGGAAAAAATGCAGGTAAAAATACCAGTAGTTTCTGCACCAGCATTTTTTCCAGACTAGGGAAACACAAGTTTGCTGTTGGGGGACAGTGATCTACCGCCAGGCCGGACCTGCTGGGAGTTCAGGCCCCTATCAGCAAATAAATCCCGGAATCACATGCACTGGCACTACCGGTGCTGGTAATTCCGGCAATCCTATCCATGGAGTCCTGGGCCCTTGGAACCCCATGGAATGGGAACTTACCCGGGTCTCTGCCGTCTGTGATATCCTGGTAACACTGGGGTATCGGGCAGCAGAAACGGTAAGGCAGTTTTGCTGGTATCTCGCTGGAATTACTGGTGGGATACCGGCAAAACTGTTATGAGGGCCATAAAGTGTAATAATCCAAGCAAATTTATTTTATTTTTTTATTTTTGTTTGGCTGAAAAATTCAACCTTTCAAAATTCCTCTTTTATTTACAACATGATAAAAACAAATAGTTAATAAAATAAAAATACATTACTTTATTTTGATACAACAATAAAGACAAAATCACTATTAAAACATAGCACCACACTAATATATGTATCAAGAAAAGGTATAAACGAAAATTCATTGACATAGGAAGCAGTTTTAGTAAAAGAAACAGTTTGTTTCGTAAAATATTTAGAATCGCATTTAAATTGAACAGAATCTATTACAAGGCGCATATGAAAATATCATTTTTCAATTTTCATTAGAGGAAAAATCACACGGAAAAATTGTTTTTATAAATTGCGTACGCGCAATATATATAACAGTTCTATTGCTCGTGATTAAAGAACTCCATAATTCATAAAATGAACAAGCACATGAGAATTGCAATACGTTTCGGAAGTAGTGTTCTCGTAAACCAGAAAGTGCAGGAAATTCAACTATTAGATGAGATAGAGTCTCTAACTGCCTTGGATTTTTACAAAATCGACAGAAAATTTTATTTTTAGAGATTAAACCTCGTCCCGCCAGAATTTGGTTAGTCGGGCATAAATTCAGGCGTAGTCTCAGCATTTCAGAACGGACACAGGCTGATGGAGATTTTATGAGATAATGTCCCATTTGTTTGAATTTCTTATGTGGAAACACATTTAGATCAAAATCTACAAAACTTGCACAAGTCTGTTGAGTCCAAATCCAATGATAACGATATGGTTGTATTTTGGCTTTTTCAGGATTAGTAAGTAACAGGCCGATTGATATATCAGCATCAACAAGCACATTCAAGATGACTTTAACCCATTTTTTTGGAAACTCATTGTTTAATGAGCAAATATACGCCACTACTATGCCTAAGATATTGGTTATGTTCACTCCCAATAAACATTTTCGATAAAAATTGCACATCTTCCAAAGGACCTGCCCAAACATTAAAATCAAGCCCATCAAGCCCAATTCATATCTAAGAAAGCAAATGGGAGTACAAGAGGGTAGACAGAACACTGCCTTCCAGAATTTTCCTTCCAAACGGTCCCAAAATTGTCTTGGTTTCGGTAATAGGGTACCCGCTCCGTAGGAAAGAATAGGCACTGCTTTCTGAATAAAAAAGGTAACAACGTGTGTTGATGTGAATTTGCCAAACTTGTGCAATATAATCTTAGCTTGGGATATCAGTGTCATTGTTTTGGCCTTCAGAATGTCAACATAAATCTGGTTTTTCACGGACCCCGCAAATGGTAAACCTAAATATTTATAGTGGGGGACGACCTTTAATGGAGTAGTCTGAAGATACCACTGATAGTTTACCATTTTTGAATTCTTGTTTCTTTGACACATCACTAGTTGCGTTTTGTCCACATTAATGGTCAGATTGTTATTGCAAACATAAGCATCTAATTTATTTAGCAATTCTTGCAGGCCTTTAGGTGTTTGGGAGAGTAGTACAAGATCATCAGCATATAAAAGCCATATGATCATTTATAAACCCAATTTCAGGGAATCAGACTCAGTATCTTCAAGAGAGATTCCTATATCCAACAGAAAAAGGTTAAATAATATCGATGCAAGTATGCACCCTTGTTTTAATCCTCTTACGGTCTTGATATTAGCTGATAATAAGCCATCGAGTGATAGTCTGACTTGCATACTAGTATTTGTGTGGAGTTTTTTAATCACGGTTAGGAGAGAAGATGGACACCGTATTTTTGTAGTTTATGAAATAATAAAGTCTGATCAACCGAATAAAATTCTCAGATTCAGTCTGATCCTTGTTATCTCCACCAACCCCCTCCTCACCTGAAGTCTTTATGGCTAAGGTACCGTCTGAATCAGAGTCCCAGGATTCATCCGTTGGTATCTCCTTTCTTCTCTGTCTCCAAAAGTTGCTGGGCTTCTTGTGCGTCCTTACCCCTGGTTTGGTGCGATGGGTATGGGCTCCACTAGAGGCCACTTTGCCTGAGATGCAATTTGCCTGGCAGTGGGGACCCCAGGGAGCCCACCCCAGACCAGGGAAAACGCCTTGCCGAAAAAACCCTGGTAGGTTGTGATATCTTGCTGGGACTACTGATCCCAGAATGCACTGAGAAACTGAAGGAGTAGGCAAAGTACACAATAGCTCCAAATAAATACTCAAGGGGGCAGCAGCAGGATTCAGGGAGTCCGGAGGGACTAGGTTGCAGAAGAGTAGCAGGTACCTCACAAGAACTGCGAGCAAGGAAAGAGGGAGTTTCCAAGAAGGTATGCAGTAGACAGCATACAGAGGAACAGCCGTCCGAGAACGGCAGAAACGGAAAGGGGAAGCCGTTCGGAAGGCGGCCAGGAGAAAATTAGGAAAATTACACGCGAGCGCTGGGAAACACTTTCCAAAGTACTGGAAGTTGCAACGCGAGTGCGTTAGCAACTTCCGGGAATATAAAGTCAAAAAGACTAGAATGCGCACAGCGAGTCCAGGGAAGGAGTCCTTCTTCTACCTCCTTTTCAGTCTCCATCCTTTTCAGTCTCCATCTTAGGTATAGTCTCCACGGCAGGCGAGTTGTGACAGTATGACCCCTTCTCAGGCCTCCACCCCCTGGTTTTCCGGGATGAAGGCGATGGAATCTCCGTAGTAGACGAGGAGCAGAAATGTTCTTAACAGGTTCCCATGTGCATTCTGACTTTGGGTATCCCTTCCAAAAAACCAGGTTTTGCAGTACACCTCTTTTGTATCTGGAATCCATGATGTCGGAAACTTCATATTCCTCGGTGGTCTTTGTGGTCTTTTGAGGGGATCTTTTTGTCTTTCGGGAATGAGGGTCCTCAATATATGGTTTAAGGAGTGAGGTATGAAAGACAGGATGAATTCTTTTGAGAATCGGGGGAAGGTCCAGTCTATAAGCCACAGGATTAATCTTGGCTGAGATACGAAATGGCCCAAGATACCTGGGTGCAAACTTTCCTGGATGAACCCATCTGGGTAAATACTTGGTGGATAACCACACCCGCCTTCCTACTTCCCACTGAGGATTCGGGCTTCTCTTTAGATCTGCCCATCTTTTACAGTCTTGTCGAGCTTTTGCGAGATTGGATTCTGATACTCGGTGCATCCTCTGTATGGTATCCAGTAGATGATCCACTGAAGGTGTGTTTGTAGGAGGGATTCCAGAGAGAGGTATATGCTTTGGGTCATAACCATAGGTGCACTTGAAAGGACTCATACCTAGGGAGGTATGCCTGGTGTTGTTATAAGAGAACTCGGCCATGGGCAGAAGATGGAACCAGTCGTCTTGTTCTTGGTTACAAAAACACTGTATGTACTGTTCGAGAGTAGCGTTCAAACGTTCAGTTTGCCCATTGCTTTCCGGGTGGAACCCTGAGGAAAGAGATCTCCTGATTCCTAATGTTCTGCACAGAACTGTCCAGAATTTGGACGTGAATTGAGCGCCTCTATCTAGGACTATGTTGGTGGGAATCCCATGAAGCCTGTCTATGTCCTTCAGAAAGACTTCTGCAGTCGTGCTGGCAGTAGGGAGTCCTTTAAGAGGAGAAAAGTGAGCTAGCTTGCTAAAGGAATCGATTGTGACCATTATGGTGGTGTGTCCACAGGATTCCGGTAGCTCCACTATGAAATCCGTGGATATCTGTTGCCAAGGTCCTTCGGGCTGTTTTTCTTGTTGTAAAAGTCCTAGGGGTTTGTGGTAATCGTACTTGTTTTGAGCACACACAGGGCAGGCCTTTACATACTCCTTCACATCCTTAGCCATAGAAGGCCACCAAAATTGACGGGATGTTAACTCTAGTGTGGCTCTTTGGCCCTTGTGTCCAGCAGAGAGAATATCGTGACACCAGGACATTGCTTGTACTTGGAGTTCTCGGGTTGGTATATACAAAGCTTCCTTTCTAAAGAGAAAGTTGCCCTTCCCTTTCAAATCCATCTCTGAGCTCCTATTGTTCTGTTGTTCTGCCTTTACCCGTCGCAAAAATGTGTTTATGGTGGCGATGAATGTTTTTCCTGCTAACATGAGTTCCTGTTCTGGTAGGTCTCCCGAATCTTCACCCATACTCCGAGAAAGGGCATCTGCCAGAGTGTTGTCCTTTCCTGGGAGATAGGTGATCACAAAGTCAAATTGTGAGAAGAAATACGCCCACCTGGCATGTCGTGAGTTGCGGCATTCCATCTTTTGAAGGACTTTAAGGTTTTTATGATCCGTACGGACCAAAAACGGGACTACAGAGCCTTGTAGCAGATGTCTCCATTCCTCACACGCTTGTCGGATGGCCAGGAGTTCTTTTTCTAACACTGAATAGTTGCGTTCACTAGTGGTCAACGTGCGTGAAAAATAAGAGACAGGATGTTCTAAGCCGTCTTCCTCCTTCTGTAGTAATGCTGCCCCGATAGCACCGAGGGAAACATCAGTTTCCACTATTAACAGGCGTGTTTGATCTGGTTGTTTGAGGATCGGAGCTGTTACAAAGGATCGTTTCAAAGTTTGGAAGGCTTGTTCAGTGTCGGAATCCCAGAGGAATTTCACCCCCTTTTTCAGAAGATTGGTGATAGGAAGAATAATCTCAGAGAAATTGGGGATAAACTTTCTATAGAAGTTCGCTAGTCCTAAGAATCGTTGGATTCCTTTGACATTAGAGGGTACAGGCCAATTTGTAATGGCATCCGCCTTGGCTGGATCCATCTGTATGTTATCTGCAGATAATATAAAACCCAAATATGGTACTGTGGATGCCTCAAATATGCATTTTTCGGGTTTAGCTAGTAGACTGTTTCTCCTTAAACGTTGTAAGACTTCTGTTACCAAGACACGATGTTCAGCCAGAGCGGCAGAAAAAACAAGAATGTCGTCTAGGTAAAAAACCACTGAGGAGTAGAGCATATCTGAAAACACATTGTCCATGAATCGTTGGAATTGTGCCGGTGCATTGACCAGTCCAAAAGGCATTACTCTATATTCGTAATGTCCTAGAGGTGTCCGGAAAGCTGTCTTCCACTCATCCCCTTCGCGGAGTCTTAAAAGGTGATAAGCTCCTCTCAAATCCAGCTTGGTGAAGACCCGGGCACCCTGGACGGCTTCAATGATGTCCTTCATTAATGGCATAGGGTATCTATCTCGCACTGTAAGACTATTCAGAGCTCTGTAATCTATACAGGGACGTAGTTCTGTTGTTCCTTTTTTGGGAATAAAAAAGAGAGAAGCCCCTGCAGAGGAAGATGACTCTCTAATAAGGCCGTTCTCTAGGTTGGTGGCAAGGTATTCTTTCAGAGCTTCCTTTTCAGGTAGTGACAATGGAAACATTCTCCCGAAAGGCACAACTGCTTCCGGTGTCAGATCGATCTTGCAATCTTCTCTGCGATGTGGTGGTAGAAGACGGGGCTGTGTGTCTGTGAATACATCTATGAATTCCTGATATGGAGCTGGTAATATGTTGACACTGAAGGAAGGATACAATGTTGCTTGAAGGACCGGGGTGATTTCTGTAATTAAGCAATGTTGATCGCAGTACTGTGATTTGAAGTCTACTGTGTTCAAACTCCAATCAATGTGGGGATTGTGCTTTCTCAACCAGGGAATTCCCAGTATTACCGGAAAATGTGCCGCCCTGATCAGATCGAATGAAAGGTATTCCTGATGATTAGCCATCTTTATCTTCAACTCCTGTGTTTCGTGACTAATGGGGCCTGATGTTAGTGGGGTACCATCGACTCCTTCCACCGGTATAGATCTGATCTTCGGTCGTCTGGGTAAGAGATGTTCTTTGGCCCACTTGTCGTCCACAAAGTTGCCAGCCGCCCCACAGTCTAACATGGCTATGCACTCCACGGACCCTGTCGGTTCCCATTCTATTAGTATCTTGATCACCATAAGACTGCAACAGTCCAAAGCCGAAGGCTGTGCTAAGTGACAGGGATTTATGGTGTTCACCCCTTCCCTTTCCCTGTTTAAGGTTGGGGTTCTTCGTTTCCCTGTTTTCTGGGGGGTACTTCAGGGCAATCTCTTAATAGATGGCTGTTTGACCCACAATACATATACAAGCCGAGG
This sequence comes from Ambystoma mexicanum, assembly GCF_040938575.1. Taxonomy (NCBI): domain Eukaryota; kingdom Metazoa; phylum Chordata; class Amphibia; order Caudata; family Ambystomatidae; genus Ambystoma; species Ambystoma mexicanum. Next base: position 64,741,702 of record NC_090938.1, read on the forward strand.
TCCCTTCTTCTCTTGCGTTCGCCAGTAGATAGAGGTCCTCGTGTGGTTCCAATTTGCATAGGTTCTTCAGTGGATCTCTTTTCAGGTATCGAAGAGGGGTTTGGTCCTGATACAAAATTGCGTGGTCTTCTTCTTTCTGCCTTCCTTTCTGCCATACGGAACTCTACTTGTAAGACTAAGGAGACCAGGTCTTGAAAAGAATTAGGTCTGGCAACTCTCGCCAGTTCGTCCTTAATGTCTTCGTGGAGTCCTCTTCGGAATATAGTCTGTTGGGCAGTTTCGGGCCATCCTGCTTCTGCAGCTATCCTTTGAAATCTCACAAGGTACGTTTGGACATCCGACAACCCTTGTCGTATGTCGAGTAGATTTTCAAAGGCGGAATACAAGACCTCCGGTCTCTCGAACCTTTCTTTTAGTCGTTGTGTGAATAGGCCGTAATCAATGAGAACCGGATCTGAAGTAGTAACAAAAGGCGTAGCCCAGGCCAGAGCGTTGCCTGTCAGATTGGATATTAAGAACCCAACCTTAGTTCTGTCTAACTCGTAGGTTCTAGGGCGAAAGGTGAATTGGATTGTGCAGGCATCCAAGAATTCTTTTAATTTCTTTGGGTCCCCATCATATTTCCCACACGACAAGGGAAGAGGAGGTAGTTCTCCTCTGTTATCATCCCGTTGAGGTGCCTGTTGTCCCAACCGTTGAACCTGTTGCTGTAATGCTGTATTGTCAGCTCTTATGGACTGTACTTCAGCCGTCAGGGCCTGGATGGCATTTACCATTTCTTGGTATTGTTCTAGGGAGGCCATTATCTCTGGGCGTTGCAATCTCTCAGATTCAGTCTGATCCTTGTTATCTCCACCAACCCCCTCCTCACCTGAAGTCTTTATGGCTAAGGTACCGTCTGAATCAGAGTCCCAGGATTCATCCGTTGGTATCTCCTTTCTTCTCTGTCTCCAAAAGTCGCTGGGCTTCTTGTGCGTCCTTACCCCTGGTTTGGTGCGATGGGTATGGGCTCCACTAGAGGCCACTTTGCCTGAGATGCAATTTGCCTGGCAGTGGGGACCCCAGGGAGCCCACCCCAGACCAGGGAAAAAGCCTTGCCGAAAAAACCCTGGTAGGTTGTGATATCTTGCTGGGACTACTGATCCCAGAATGCACCGAGAAACTGAAGGAGTAGGCAAAGTACACAATAGCTCCAAATAAATACTCAAGGGGGCAGCAGCAGGATGCAGGGAGTCCGGAGGGACTAGGTTGCAGAAGAGTAGCAGGTACCTCACAAGAACTGCGAGCAAGGAAAGAGGGAGTTTCCAAGAAGGTAAGCAGTAGACAGCATACAGAGGAACAGCCATCCGAGAACGGCAGAAACGGAAAGGGGAAGCCGTTCGGAAAGCGGCCAGGAGAAAATTAGGAAAATTACACGCGAGCGCTGGGAAACACTTTCCAAAGTACTGGAAGTTGCAACGCGAGTGCGTTAGCAACTTCCGGGAATATAAAGTCAAAAAGACTAGAATGCGCACAGCGAGTCCAGGGAAGGAGTCCTTCTTCTACCTCCTTTTCAGTCTCCATCTTAGGTATAGTCTCCACGGCAGGCGAGTTGTGACAAAAATGCTATGCGGAAGTCCACCAATACCATATAGATTGGTTGGTTAATCTCAGAGTATTTGGCCTATAGCATATTTAGAGTGATTAGGTTTACAGAAGTCCCCAGCCCAGCAACGAAACTGGATTGAAATGGGTCTCTTTTACACTCTCGAATAGTCCACTTGTTCAGTTCTTGTAAAATAATGTGACTATAAAGTTTTCCGGTATCATCCAATAGGGCGATGGGTCTATAATTTTCAGGGAGACACCAATCACCTTTTTTATGGATGGGGACAATTAAAGAATGTTTCCAAGAAGATGGCATATTTTGCGTAATGTTAATATGTTCAAAGATTTTGTAGAGAATTGATGACCATATTTCCGGATGTTGTTTGAAAATTTTACTAGACAGGCCATCAGGACCCGGAGCTCTTGATTGACTTATTTTATTGATGAAGTATAATATGTCAGTCTTGCAGAGAGTAATATGAAACGGGCTATTAGGGACAGCCTCGGAGTCTAATCCTAGACAAGAAGGGAGCTCATAGATTTTAGTAAAATAACTAATCCACTCCGCTTCAGGAATTCTGTGGATTTGAGACATAGTCTGAGGAAGGGTTAAAACATGATTCAACACTTTCCAAATTTGAGCCGTATTCTGATCACGAGTAGCTTGTAACATTAACTCACCATCCTGCTGAATCAATTTGCTACGATGCCATCAAAGCCAATTTCTGTATGCGGTTTTAGCCTTGGTTATCGCTTTTAGTCTAAGACTCAAAGGTAACTTCATGGTTTCCCGTTTTCGGAAGCGAAATTCAGTTTTTCTGTTTTTTACTTCCACGTCAATCGTGTGGTTACCTCGGTCAATCCGGCGTTTACGTGCACTTCTATTAACAAAGCATTGCATAAGATCGTAATAGGGAGTGTCTATTGCTAGTTTATTTACTCGAGAATGAAGAAATGCAGCTTGTAAGGATTTGTCAAATGCAATCAGGTTTGGTTCATTCCAATTTATATGATTTAGTTGGTTGTTAACAGACATAGGGCCTCATTCCGAGTCCGGCTCTAACCAATGGCGGTAGTAACGCCTCGGTCGGCACCGGACCCGTACCGGCACCGCCCTGGTGGAATGGGAAATTACCGCCCTATTCCGAGTTGACCAGGGCGTTAACTTCCCATTCCCCAGGGCTCTTCCCCATTCCCTAATGAGCCCCCATAGGACTCAATGGGAATGGGGAAATTGCAAATAATTATTGGCTAAAAAGCCCCTTTGCGCCCTCGTCCCAGGCGTTAAGGACGAGGGCGCAAAGGGAATTCGGAATGTGGCGATAAGGGATTACCGGCACCGGTCTCGTTAACGGTGACCGGTATCCCTTACCGCCATACTCGGAATGAGGCCCATGGTGCCTTTTAAAACTATTGGACGCAGGGTTGAAGGGGCCACAGAAGCCAATCATTCAACGACAAGCATTCAATGGTCACTGTTTAACTTAGACTTGATGTAAAAAGATTTAGTTTTGGTGAATAATTTGTCATCAACATAAATGTAATCAATGGTGGCTTTTAGGGTCCCCTGTTGCCAAGTATGTTTGAAGTCACTATTATCAAGACTACTCCCATTTAACATACAAAATCCTCTGGAGGACATAAATTGTTCCCACATTGTACATCTCAAATTCTCTAAAGCATTATTTTGCGAAAAACAATGAATATTTAGATCATCAGCCACATTTGTATACTGAATTTTCGGAACAAGTACAATATAATCCAACATGGTGGAAACATCAACTAAAAACCTCCGATCATCAATGCCTTTGGGATTCCAGTATAAGTTAACTACTGCGTATAAAATTGCTTCGATTGAAATGACAGTTAGTTGGGAAAAAGAGTTCGGGGCATGAGTGAAAATGATGCTAATTTTAGAACTCAATTTAGATCCAGTCAGGAGACCTGACATAGGACGATGTTTTTCTCCCTTCAAGGCTGGAGAGAAATGAAGCGCATGGTTGTCCCAAGAGGGTTTCGTTGTTAACCAAGTTTCCTGTAATAAGGTCAAATCGAAGTTATTAAGTGTATCTTCCTTATTATTAAGTAAATGGTGAAAACCCCGGGTGTACCATGATACAAGGGTTATAAGGCGTACCTTTCCAATTTTATACTCCAGTTAACTTCTGGGATCACAATTACAGCAGCATTTGGATGTCACTTCTACTGCTGGTTTTACGAAAGGAGCATTTCCAGGTTCTTTTGTAGCAGCTTCAATCCACACACCTGCATTAGGGAGTTCATTATTGGAGCTGGTTGGACCCAATAATAACAGAAATCCCAATGCTAGGAGCTGATCTTTAGCCTCCCAGATGAGATTTCTGACAACTCGAGACGTAAGCCGCAGACACGCCGTACTCACAGAGCAGTCATTGGAAAATTCTACTTGTTCAATGTCTGCTGTGCCAATGCCCTGCAATAGCGGAATATCTGAAAACAATTCTAGAATGCCATGCCGATTTAGAACATATTGCGGATGAGGAGACAGGCGACACCCCAGTATTAAGGCAATATCATGCTCATTTCGCACTTTTGTTTTCGCAATTTGCTTTACAAGTTGAGTTTTTTTTAATGTATTGGAGCAGAGGGAAGTGTAGAATTGTTTTGAGGCAGGCACAGAGATTGTAGCAATTTAGCTATTTCCGCGTCATGAGAGGACGAGGAAGGAGGTGCAGACTCAACTTCAGCACTTTTATTGCAAGCAAATGTTTTATTGCAAGCGAATGTAACCGTGGCTTTAGGTGCAGAATGAAAATTTGTTTCCGCAGTGGGAATCACTGGACAAAGAGAAGGTGCTTGTAGTAACGGCAGGGTCGAGAGTCTGCTCATGTAGGAGTGAACTTCTTTTCTAATTTCTTGTCTCCTAACTACTTGAGCAGCTTGCTCATTATCATACAATATGGAGGTTTTATTAGACTTGGGAGGAGGCACTGGGCTCAGATTTTTTTCTTTCCCTGCCAAGTATGCAGAACTTTTTAATGATGCCTGCTCTATGTCAACAGAAACCGCTGTTTTGGAGTTCTGGACTTCCAACCTAGATTGCTGATTTTCATGGTTCTGGACCGCTTGTACTAGGTTATCCAGTGGGGCATAAGGCAATGAAGATATTAGGGTATTATTTACGGTTGCAAGTTTTAACGTGCTGACGTGATTCATTTGTATATATTTTTTTGTTACCACAGAGGATGCCATCTGGCTATTCTTAGATCGAACAGTAAGCATTTTGATAAATTGCTTTGAACCAGCTGAGGTGCCAGTTTTACTTGTTTTGATATTTGGGGATTTTTTCTCACCTGGAGGTATCATTTTTTTTTTGGGGATAGGGTTTTTTTTACAGAAGATCGTATACGGCTCCTCTGGTGGTGCGTTAATAATCGCACTTGGGGGTACAGCCACACAATTTTCATTGCCCGGTATGTGTTCTCTGATGATTTGGCCAATATAAGGCAGGGAACACAATATGCCAGAATTGTCTACGGTGATGAGTGACATTTGACACACCGAATTTGTGCTTGTGAGCGACTTGTCCAAACGAGTTTTTGACCAACTTGTAAAAGAAGTATTAGTTGCAATAGATGAAGTCAAAACTGCAGAGGTTGAGACCTTTATAGGCGATAAACATTTATCAACTAATACAATCGAAGTCGGAAGAGGATCAGTTGTATATGTTTTCTTTTGTGCCCAGAGTAGCTCCTGTTTTGCCTGCCACGTCAAAACAGATATTAACTGAGCACTTTGAACATCCAATTTAGTATTTAATGTGTTGAACATTTGGGTAATGGTTTGCATAGTAAGATTCATGGCTTCCAAATTCAGTTCAACCACGTTCGGCACGATTTGGGGAGATTGGCACTTTTCTAATGAAATGCACTTCCGAGGCGTGGGAGCCAAAAAAGAGGAGGTTATGTTAGATTGTGTAAAATCAGCATTAGTGAACAACTTAGGTGAAAAAGACAAGTTTTCAAATGTTTCTTGAATCGTGAAGTTGGACCCTGGAGAAGGAAGGTCAATCACTGCTACGTCATCAGAGATTTTTGGCATCATTGTGCAGTGATTCTGTAAAGCTTCAGGCATTTGAATCATGGAGTCTCCTCTCAGGACTGTGCTGTCACATAGTGAGACATTTAAGGTAGAACACTGCATGGCCTGGCTCTTAATGGCCGATTTGGGAGGAGACTGACAACTAATTTTACTGCTCTTTGGGTTCTGTTGTTTTACTTCGCATTCAGGGTAAAAGAAACATATATCATTCGAACTAGGATTTTTTTTAGACATGCTTATTCGACGATGAATAACTCGCTTTTTTATTTTAGTGCTAGTATTCGACATTGCTCCTACTAGATGAGGTGTTGAAACACATGGAACTACTTTAGCTTGCTTGTCACTTACATTCATACTGCCACAATTCAAAGGCGGCATTCCAGTCTGCAGAGTGTACAAATTTAATTTCATTTATATATATCAGGGTGGTCTAATATATGCAAACAAGATTTACAGGGACAGACAATTTCACAAAACACAAGAGCACACGTTGCATATAAGATTCTCAATTTTCCCCACCTCTATATATTTGCTAAAGCGTTCAAAAGAAGTAACCCGCTCAGCTCGCGATGCTGCTGCGAAGCGGCAAAGCGGAACTTTCCGGAACTTCACCGGTGCGTGCGCACGGTGCGTGCGCGAGCCCAATTAAATAGGCACGCCCACAGGCAAGTTACACACAGCCTAGGTGAAGAGAAATGAGGGATTAATGTAAGTTGAACACCATAATATGTTCAAATATAAGGTGTTTGTATAATAATCTTCACCTTGTTGGTCTTCGAGTCCTTGCACAAGCTCCGTGCAGTGAAATTAGTTCCAAAATGATTAGTGAAGCACAGTCTGCAGCACGTCTTCAGAGGAGCAGGAGCAGAGAGCAACGGGCAAAGCGGGACTTTCCGGGACTTCGCCGGTGCAGTCTAAGAAGCCAAACAAATCTAGAGTCTAAGAATACAAGCAAATACAGAGTCTAATATTCCAAGCACATGCAGAGTCTAAGAATCCAAACAAATGCACTGTCTAAGAATACAAACAACACAGAGTCTAATAATCCAAGCACATGCAGAGTCTAAGAATTCAAACAAATGCACGGTCTAAGAATACAAGCAATGCAGAGTCTAATAATCCGAGCACATGCATAGTCTAAGAATCCAAAAAAAATGCAGTCTAAGAATACAAGCAACACAGAGTCTAATAATCCAAGCACATGCCAATTCTAAGAATCCAGTCAAATGCAGAGTCTAACAATACAATCAAATACAGAGTCTAATAATCCAAGCACATGCAGAGTCTAAGAATTCAATCAAATGCAGAGTCTAAGAATCCAATCAAATGCAGAGTCTAAGAATCCAAGCAACTGTCTCTCTGCCTTTAGATATTGGATGGCTTTACACTCTCCTGTGTTAAACTCTGCCAAAACAGAGGTGCTCTTCTTCCCTGCCAAAAGTTCTTCCTAATTTCTTCCTCTGCCTATCCAGTTCTCACCTGACACTCTCTCCTACTTTTCTTCAGCTAGAAACCTCAGCATCACCCTTGACCCTTCTCACACTTTCTCTACTTTCATTGGAAAAACTGGAACAGCAGCTCGCTCAACCTCCTAAATATTAGAAAAATGTGACACCCTGTCCTTTCAATAATGCCAAGCATCTCTTAACCACTCTTGTCATCTCCAAACTGGACTACTGTGCCAACCGTTGGTCTCCACATATATGCTTTCTGTCCTCTCGACAAGATCATTAATTTTGCTAACAGGACTCTCTTTGAATTCCCTAACTGCACAGCGAAGTCCTCGTACCGTCATCAGGCTGGATAGCTGACGATGGAACACAGGGAGAAACTTACAATTCTTCCTCTGGTTCACAAATCTATCCATGGTAAGGCACCACTGTATCTATCCTCCTCTATCCAACCCTATAAGCCTTCTCCTAATCTCTGCTCTGCCTCCTCAACTACGCTTGTGGCTCCTTGCCCTCCCTGTGCTTCATCGCTTCTGTTTTTTTCTCTTCTTGCTCCATTTGCATGTAATTCTCTTCCCCTGGACATCTGAGAAACAGTCCACACTGATGTATTCAAAACTAAACTCAAAGCCTGCCTCCTCGCATCCAAGTTACCCTCTTCACCTACCACTCATCTGCGGGCTGGCTAGCATTTTTACCTTGTCTCTAACCTGCCTTTGTCCCTCTCTTTCTTTTCCTCCACTCCAACGCTTCATCCATCGTGGTCACATCCCTAACACAGCTGGCCCTCCCTCCTACCAGCACATGAAATTGTCCAATGTTGGTTGTCCCTAATCTGTGTATGTTCACTTATATATTGTCCCTGTGACTGTTCCATTTACTCTCCTCCACAAACTGGTCAGAATGTCCCTCAAATTCACCCATTGTAAGAAGCTCACTGCTTCCCATCAAATCTGATTATCTATTATACGTTCTTTTGTGATCAAAAGAGCATAGTTCCTCCTGCATGTAAACAAATAAATAAAGGTTTTTTTTTTTTTTAAATAACGGAGTCTAAGAATCAAAAAAAATTCTGGAAACTGAAGATATATCAAAATAAAAGTCAAATAATGCAAGACACTTTAGTTGAAATGATTATTTGATTGATAATACTTTTTCCATAGGGAAATGCCCTTACTATACTGGTACAACTACCAAAACCAATGAATATGTTTCAATTGCTGGTATACATTGTGTGAGTCCTTATACTATAAATATTCTTGATAAACAAATAATAGAAATGGTTAAAACAAAATCAATGACAAACTAGTGACGTTTTGTTCTATTGTTCTACAAGAAGTTAAGAAACATGAAAAAATTACATTGTTTATTAATTTGGCAGGAAACCTGGTAGTAAGACAACTGGTATGATGTAACTCCTCAATGCAGCATTTTCTTGGAATGCCTTATTTGGACACCTCTTATACGAATTCAACAAGTTCCCACAGCATCTCTTCACCAAAACTCAGCTCGTCAGATCTCACCACACCTTCCGTAACATATTGCTCTCTCTTGCACACCTTCACATATTCTGTCTTTCAATGGATTTGTAACCATTTCCTTCCCTTCCCAAACCTTTTGCCGCCCACTTAAGAAGGGGATTGGTCAGTTGTCAATGTTCCCCCACAACAAAACACTACCCTTCATCAAGGTTTATAAATTCCACCTGTGGCCATTCCCCACAACCACAAAGTCTAAAACATCACATGAGTAAAATGTCTAGCAAGCAAAGATCACAACCTTGTGGACACATTCTTTGCAAGCATTGTCGTCCACCAAGTGCTCAGATCAAGTTTGAAACAATGGCATCCTCAACAGTGACTGATTTCTGGTGATTATGATGTTTCTTGATAGGTACCTAATGGAATCTCCCCTTATTCCTCGTATTATCATAATCAGCTTTCACCACCAAAATATTCTTATCATCTTCCATTTCAACCTTCTGGAGAACAAGTTACTCAGTGAAAGACTGACTCCAACAATTCAAAAGTGATCTGAAAATGTATTAAATGAGATTTGGTTCAGTATGCCTACAAATTGCGTGTTTAGCTTCAGGTGTCTCTTTGTAAAATGCTCAGTGAATCCTTACCCTACAGACTGTGTTAATTCACTTGGATAAACATTTTAATTGCGGATGATACATTGCCACTGGAAAGTGACCGCTATCACATTGCAGTGATAATACCATATTTCCCATAGATGTGAAATCTACTATATTTTCACTCACCAACGTAGGTGGAGAACCTTGCCACATGAAGACATCAGGGGAACATTGTGCTGCATTTCCAAAAACTGGAGACCAATTTCTATCAAGCAACCTTGTCCAACTCTAATTAAAGTTCCATGTTGACAACAGGGCTATAGGAAGAATTCCTCCTTGAACAGGATATTGTACTGGAGATCAAATGCCTTGATATTTGACAACTTTTTGAAAGCCAATTATCTCAGGTGAGGATACATAGAATGGAATTTTGGTGGGTGTTTATTAATTCGTTAGGAAGTCTAGGAGTCGAGGGGAAAGGAAACCCCTCAACTGATAACGAATATTGTGCACACAGGTAAGAGGGGCACTTACATATTAGCCAGCTAATGGGTAGTGGATTTTAAACAAAATGTCATTGCTGTGTACTGCTCCAAATATTGCCCATGACCTCTGACACCTGAACACCACTAAGAGTAATAATCATACCAAAATTAACAAGAACTGTGTTTTTGTACAGTGCTGTAGCACCCAATTGTAAAATAGCTTCAGGTGATGTCATTATCTGAAACAATGCTGTGGACCCCGGGGTAGTTACAGCTGTGTTGGGTCTGCTCCGAACAGGCCAGGATTCGAACCGGGTTCCTCGTGGACACATTTGAGCTGCGGTTGCATTTGTCCAATGTGATCCATTTATTTTGTATACGAGTTACCGTTGCCCGTTGCACATTTTTGTTTGAGATGTCATGCGATTAAATAAATAAATAAGTAGATACAGGAGAATGGAGAAAAACATAACATGAAATAATAATACTAGTACTTTTTTATTTGTTTATTTTTATTAATCATTTGGTTTTACAATTATAAAAACTTTAAGCTTTCACAAAAATAAAAAATAAACCCACAGAAAACCCAAAAACAAACAAAAATAAGAACAAGAAAAAGAAACAGATAAAAGGATTTCAACTCATCATTTTCATCCCCCGCCCAGTATAAAACTTTTTTTTTTGTAGTCCATGTAATCAAATAACCAATCCTTTAAAAGAAAACCTTCCATAAAACTAAAGGAGAGAGGTAGTCGAACCAAATCTTCTATTTCAACACAGAATATTCATTACATGTCTTAATGGGCACGTCAGCCTGATCTATGTTTGAAAAGATTTCTTTCAAAAATCCAAGTACTGATAGCACCAGTGCAATATGTCCACCTTCTAAAATCACAGACCACCAGTAATCTGATGATCTTGTTGCGAATTTCCCAGCTAATCTTCCTATCCATCTATCTCTCATTTTGTTGAGGCCTGGGCATTGCATGATCAAATGGTGAAAAGTCATCTTTTGCTCATCACACCACCTGAATGTGAAATCCCTCAAAGTCCTAATTTTCCTAACTTCTAGGATTTCTTTCATCAGCATTAAGTCCATCTGCAGTCTGATGAATTCCATTCTCTGTTGTCTGCACGGGAATTATTTCAAGTATTGTTGAATTTTCCCTCTTTTGCTAGGTGCTATGTTTTATGTCCATATAGTCTAAGGGTGCTTACGTTTTCCCTTGCGTAAATCCAATCGAGGTCTAAGAGTTTACGTTTGGCTCTGGATTGGTTTGTTTTTAATTCATCCACTGAGACATTCACTTCAGCTAAAATGGCTAAGCAATTCTTTTTCCAGGTGATCAGGTTATGTTCAGTGTCTTCGCACAAAACCTGATATAGTAATTTGAAGCCTCCGTTTGAGTTATTTCAAAAACATTTACGAAAGAAGGCAAGAGTTTCCCATTGTACTATAGCAGGAAAAGAAGTCAAGCCCAACTCTGCATGTATAAAGTCAATGGGGGTGCAAGCAGGGAGTAACTTTCTCCCATATACCTCCTCTAGCTTAGGCCAAAGTTCGTAAGATATCTGGAGAGTACATTCTGAGCTGTAGGTTATAATAGGAACAACCTTGATGTTGTAGAAGTCTATTACTGGTTGTAGTGTTAATTGATCGTGATCCCCAGATAGACAACGCCTGTGACTTCGGGTATGATTTCTCAGTTAAAGAACAATTTTTCCTTTCCCAATGTTTTTTTTGCTGTTTTTCCCCGCAAAGGTAAGAATTCTTGACTTGGAGACATTCAACTTTTGGTCATTTCCATGTAGGTATTTTTGAAACAGCATCCAGCTGTCGTTGCAGACCCACTTTGGTTTGATCAAGCAAGATAACCCACAGCTGTACCAGCCAATCTTGGTGCAAATTATCTAATGTTTTCAAAGGCCGATGGAATGTCCGATATGAACTGGTTAAAGACAATTGGGGCCAATCTGCAACCCTGTTTTAGGCCTTTTGTAGTGGGTATTGGATTGGTGTAATTACCTACTCTGTCTAACGTAACCCGCATGCTGGTATTTGTAGGGAGTGCCCTTATAGCTTCTTGTAGGTCCAGCGGACAATTCCATTTCTGCAGCTTATCCCAAAGTTTAGGTCTTTCAATTACATCGAAGGCCTGAGTAAGGTCTATTGAAGCTAGACGAACCTACTTTTTTTAGCTCGACTTCACAATGATCTTAATATAGTTGATCAGGAATAGGTTTAAAGCAGTCCCTAATCCCTTCTCAAATCCTGATTGCCATTCGTCGAAATGACCTGTTATGCATCTCCAGTTATTAAAGGCACCACAAATGTTACCCGTCACATTAAGAAGGCCGATAGGTCTGTAATTGTATGGATCAGAGCTATCATCCTTCTTGAAAATGGGCACCACATTCGAGGAGGGTATTGTTTGTCTTTTTGATTTCTTCAAATTGCTTATGCATCGCTTCCAACCAACCTTCGGGGTCTTCCTTCAACTAGCAGTTTGTCAAGCCATCAGGCCCCGGGGCTCTTGAATTGCTCGCTGTTAAAATCACATCCTTGATATCCGTTTTTTCGTTGAGAATGACCACGCGGAATTACTAAGGACGTCTTCAGCCTTAATTATCACTTTAGACTTGAAGAGTGCTTCGAAATGGGTCTGCCAGGTTGCTGTTGATACTGCGTTCAGCAGCATTGAGTTTTGTGGTGTATTTAAATTGTTTAGTATTTTCCAAATTCCTGGCGTGTTTTAGGTTCGAATTAATCGGAGCATCGCCTCCGCATCTTTTTGGTGCAACGGCCATCTATGATTTCTCATCCAGTTCTTATGACGAGTGTTCAGGTTTTTTATGACTGGAGGATCCCCGACCCCTCCTTTCTAGCTTTATTCAATTTGCTCCTTAGAGCCTTTTTCTTCATGGACCTTCTTAAAACCTGCCTTTGGGAGACACCCATCGACGTCTTTAAAGGACTCCAACGTGCTACTCCCTGTTGTATTGGGCTGGTTTTCCTTGTTGATACTAAGTCTGTTGTGCCCTGATTGCACGTATAAGTCCACTGTTGTTATATTGTTTGCATCATAGGACCAATTACCCAGGACGGTTCACTCGTATCTGATGGCCAAATTGAGAAGTCTAATAGACCACTGAAAGTTGCCTCTGATGCAAATAGGTAATCCAATACTTGGTGTTGCTTTCCTCTGCTCCACGTTGCTTTTGCTGTAGTGTCCCCGGCGTGTTGCCATAAGCCTTGAAGATATTCCTTTCCGCCATCACCTCTCTCCATAAGAACCCCCTGTTCTCTTGTTTTAAAGAATTAATGCGACGGCTTTCTGGTAGTTTGGCATCTTTATCGAAACGATGCATGTTCAAATCACCACAGATTACAATTTCTAGGTCAGGTTTGAGATCCCTTGCATTGTCCATGATGTCCAAAATCACTTTGATACTAATACACCTAAGACCTAGTTATACAACTGCAGGGCGACACGCGCACCCCACATGTAGGCCACATACAGACACACGCCCAGCCTGAGGCACACACGATGATTTGTGTAGGTGCACCATGACAGCTCTGCTGGCGCAGAACATGGCGGCAGGCATTTGGGTACACGGTCCATTCCCGCCAGTTGTATGATGTTGCGCCCACCTGCGGTCACGCTGCGCTGTGTGTTAGCCCGGGCTTTGCCTGAATTCCCTGCGCACTCTGCCGGGTCCCTGCTCAAGCAGCCGCGTCGTGTCTCCTCGGCACACGCGTCACTCACCGCCTTTCCTCGGGAGGTCACTTCTGCCACGTCAGGGCGCATTAATTCTGAGTGCAGCAGAGGGCACTCAGAGGGACCTTCCAGGCACGCGGTTCCAGGCAGCAGAGGATCGCAGGACCCATGTCGCCATCTCCCACCAAGGGACGGCTACGTCTTGCAACTTCTCGGACCTTTCCAAATAAAGCACTGCAGTTTATTTCCGGTAACCTGTCTAAATGCATAGCCTAAGCGTTAAACATGTGTTTGCCAATCAAGTGGGAGTGAAATGCGTTCTGCCCCATGTGTGCGTATGCGGGCTAAGGGCTGGCACTGTGTTAGAGCTCCAAAACCTTCACATCCAGCTGGCATTTTGAAAGCCTGCATGCCTGAGCTGGCCGCTTTCTTCAGAGTTGACAAATTGCCAATGGAGCATACGGTGCAGCTTGGGAGTATTGGGTGCCCGGCACCCCAAAGTTTTTCTTTAAACTTAAGTTCTTTTTTTTTTTTTTTTTTTTTTTATTGATATAGTTGAAATATACAACTTTTCAATATCTTGAGTTTAAAATAAAAACAAATTTTTTTTGAAAATCATTTTACCAATATATACATATCTTTTTTAGCATATCTTTTTTTGGCAAGGGGTCAGACTTCTGATAGGTCTGTCTTTTGTTTAGTACTGTGATGATCATGTTATTGCTCCGCTTGATGTTGTTCAAGCTTCAGTTCCTCTAGAAAGGCCATTGCCCCAATTGACACAGCTACTGATATCCCAGAATATATAGTTCTCCATAATACATCAGATGTAGTGACCCCAAATGGCTCAGTTAGATGTCTGAAATATTTGACACGAAATTGTAGAAGAAATTCACATTCGGTGAGCAGATGTCTCAATGTTTCAATGGTATCTTGTTGTCGACAAAATCTGCAGAACGCTTGTTCTTTATTGATGAGATTGCGACGGGCCAACACTTGTCTCGTTGGCCATATGTTAAATCTTAGCCGTAATAACTCATTCCGATATTTGATTGATGGAAATTTGATTAGATAGCGTTCTGGGTACGAATGCTTTTTGTTAGTGAAGGTTGTCGAATCATAATCACAATACTTAGTGCATTTGTCTCTGGTGTTATTCCAATCTCTTTCGAATAATCTCGTTTTGATATGATCCGGATTTTGAAGTAAACTGGATAGAGCAACATCAATCAGAGCCAATGTGTCAATGACTATGTTTCGCCATTTTTGTATGAAGCTATCATTGGAGCCAAAGATGTAATCCGACAGTATGCTCAGGACCGATGTATCTTTCACTGCCAGTAAGCATTTCCGGAATAAAGCTATTATTAGCCATATGTATCTGAAATGTAGGGAGATGAGTCCCAATTCATGTCTGATGATGGCTAGTGGCGTTGATGATGGCAGCTGGAGAACACTGCGCCAATACTTTGATTCCAAGGAGTTCCAAAATGTGTCGGTCATAACCGGTCTTGATTCTGATGAATAAAGCAAAATTGGTGTAACTTTTTGTTTATAGAATGATAGGACCGGGACCAGAGTGAACTTTCCATATTTTCTTGTAATTATTTTTGATTGCTGAATGAAAGTGATCACTTTGTCTTTTTGTTGTTGTTTGTATGTCATAACTTGATCTTTTGAAAATATTTGTGCGCCCAGATAATTATAGTGATTTACTATTTTGAGAGTTTCTCCTTCGATGTTCCAGTTACTCATTGTTCTAGATGATTTATGATTGACATTGAAGGTCATCACCTTGGTTTTCTCGTGATTGATGCTTAAATAGTTGTTGTAAGTATAATTAATGACTGCATCCAAAGACTTTTGTAGTCCCTTCGGTGTTTTAGACATAATCACCAAGTCATCTGCGTACATCAGAAAGGGAATAGCTTTATTCTTTAATTTTGGAGAATCAATGAAGATGTTTTCAAACGACTGACCAATGTCTGAAATAAAAAAATTAAAGAGTGCTGATGCTAGAGTGCAGCCTTGTCTCACTCCACGGAATGTTTTGATGGGTTGAGATAATTTGCCTTCATTTGTGAGTCGAATTTGTATAGAGTTATTAGTATGAAGATCTTCTATTAATTGTATGATATAACTTGGACATCTTGCTCGAATTAGTTTTTGGATTAATAGTTCACGTGACACAGAGTCAAACGCGGCTCGTAGATCTATGAAAATGAAGTATAATGGTTGTTTAATTACTTTGTGATGCTCAATGATAGCTGTTAACATGAGCAAGTTAATAGACGTTCCCAAACCCGCTACGAATCCGGTTTGAAAAGGATCTCTGACATCTGCTTCAAGTGTCCATTTGTTAAAGTCTCTTAGAATGAATTTAGAGAATAGTTTACCAGATGCATCCAATAATGAAATGGGCCTATAGTTCTTTGGAAGTGAGCGGTCTCCTTTTTTAAAAATTGGTATAATGATGGCCTTTTTCCATGAGTCCGGGATTGAGGCATTATAAATGATTTGATTGAAAATCAACGTCAAGATCTTAGCCCATTGTATCGGAGCTTGTTTGAACATGAAATTGCTCATACCATCTGGCCCTGGTGCACGTGAATTTGAGAGCCTTTTTATGTATAGTAATACATCCTCTTCTTCAATTTGTAGCCCACTATAGTTGGAATTCTGTCTAACAACATTAGTTGGATGACACATCTCTTTCTGGTACATGTTGGTGAAGTGGTCTATCCATTGATTTTCACTTACTCCATTTATTTGAGCTGCCTTTTGAGTTGAATTCAGGGCGTCGTTGAGGAGTGCCCACATTTGACCAGTATTTTTGTTCCTACTATTTTGCAACATGGATTCCCCATCCTTTTGATACAAGGTACAACGATAACCTTTTAGCCAATTGGTGTATTGACAGTTGAGTGATTTTACCTTCTGGTATTTGTCAACACAATTAGAACGTAGAATTGCCTTTCGGTTTTTCCTTAGTGTGGTTTTTTTCTGTTGTATTATCAAATCGCTTTGATGCTTGGATTTTGCAAAATCAAGCTTTCTATTTTTGTAGGCTACTTCAAATAAATGAAGATGGACTGTATAGTCACTGTGTGTGTTTGCTTCAATTGTTGCGCAGTATGCTTCTAAGTTCTTCCTATTCCAAACCAATCGTGAACGGGCATTGTTGGTTAACACTATGTGTTCAAATCTTTGGTTGGCTTGCGGCACATTCGTTTTGACATTCCATTTTAGGTTCAAGACATTGTGATCACTACTTGTTTGCGGTAGAATTTGAAAGGTAGTTGCCCTGTAAAAAGTAAGTGAGTCCACAAAAACATAATCAATTATGGAGGATGCATTTCCTCTACACCAGGTATTTTTTGGTGCCAGATCGCCTGATATTGAGCCATTGCACATGATCAATTTCCGAGTTTTCATTAGAGTCTTTAATCTTAGACAAGTAAGATTATATTTCAAATTATGATTAGGTAGAAGCTGCAAATTTAAATCTCCAGCTACAAAAATTGAGGTGATGTCGGAAGCATCTGAGATTAAATTCAAAAGGAGTTCTAACTCCAGAAAAAAATTGTCATCCCCAATGCCTTTCGGATTTCGATAGATGTTAAGTAATGCAAAGACATTCCCACTCGTGTTCAATTTGACCAGTTGCAAATAGGGATTCGGAGAGGCCCAGTCACTTAGACTCCAATTCTTATGATTCTTGGTGATTATCATTAGACCTGAGGAAGGTCTTCCGCATTGCCTTGAAATAGCTGGATTTAATATAACAGTATGGTCCTCCCATATGGGTTTTTTTGTTAGCCATGTTTCCTGCAGTAGTATGATATCGTGCGATTTTAGGATTTCTGCAGTATGTTGAAATAAGTGGCTATGACCACACGTGTTCCAGCTAATTAGAGAAAGTGTCCTTAATTCCTTTCTTTGTTATGATTTTTCCTCTTCATCATAGATTGGAGCTTGATAGATTTTGGCTGAATTTGAGTTGGTAATTTCGTTAAATTGGATACAATGTTCCTGATCATGTTGTTTCATGTAGTTGTTTTTGGATTCTAGGGTTATATTCCCTCTTTCATCTAAGCACATGGGATCTCTGGCTAACACAAACCCCAAGGCAAATAGTTCCATTCGAGCTTGCCATAGAGTATTTCTTGTCAAGTTTGAAGGCAGCCAGAGTCTCATCATGGATTTATCGTGATCATTGAGAAATTCAACTTGATCGATATCAATTGAGGTGATGTCACGAAGAGCATCGATGTCTTCACAGATTGCCAGAATACTAGCTCGATTGAGTATGTATTCTGGGTATGGAGCAGGTCGACATTTGAGGATCAATCTATGTTGATTGAGCCATTTTTGTTTTTTTATTGCCTGAGATCCAATGCCACCCCTGGCACTATTCTCTTTCTGATTCGCCAGTGCCTGTCTTTTTTCAGAATCTTGCTGTTTAGGAGCTGTGAGATTACAATCTAGTTCTGTGGTTGTTTTACTAGCTCGAGGTGGTTGCTTCGTGTTCAAAATGAAATAATTTTCAATTGCTTTCGCTATTAGTGTGTCTATGCAAGCTGCTTTTGGCTGCTGTTTCTCACATAACTGAAGATGTTGTCTTTCCCAGTTGTCTTGGGGATGCTGACTATTATACTTTATAGTCATCTCCTGTTGAGTCGAACATTCTTGCAGATGAGGATAGTTTCCACTCTCATTTGATATGTCACGCTTTGAATTAACATTTTGATTAGAGCTTGGTAACAACTGCTGCACTGCTTGGTGGTATAAGGCAAGTTGAGACTGCTGAGTTGTTTGGACTTGTCGTCTTTCTTGAATGGCTTGGTCTTGTTGTAATGATTGGGAATTCACATTAATTGCTTGAGTGACTTGTTCTTTTTGTAAGGTTTGGGGATTCACATCACGAGAACTTATAGTAGCCATTGGCACAGTCAGCTGATTGTTTTTTGGCTGAGATGTGCTTTTCATTGATTGTTGCATCTCACGGTAGGTCTTTATTGAATTTTCAATCTGGGATTTGATGTCGGCCAGTATTGAAGAATTCTCTCCATCTTGCTTTGCACTGTTTAGTACATCTCGTTTAGAACAGCTATCCAAGGAGGGGCCACCAGCCATCGATATTGTCGTTATTGGGTTGCAAAGGGTCGACACATGGGTGACATTTACTTGTTTTGTTATTAAAGATTGTGCTTTAGCATCTTGAATTAAAATTGGAACCATTGCTGGATCAGTTCGCGTATCTTTTTTCGATGTTTCATTAGGGGGATCATTTTCTTCAATAGTAGCGATGAGCTGATTCAGCGGTAGATAGTCTTTGCCACTATTGTCGGGAATTTCAGATAGTAACTCAGTACTTTTGCTTTTGAGTTTTTTTGCGGGCTTGTTGAATGGTATCCTTGAATTACCTTTCATTTTTGGAATTAGCCGTTTAATGAGGTGTTTAATGTTGGCCCTTGAGCGTATTGCTAGGCGTTCCTGGTTTTTGGTTTTTTTACAGATTGAACCACAATCTATTTTGTCTGTCGTTGATTTGGTGTTTTGAAATAGATTGTACATTGCTCTATTAGGAGACTGTGACAGTTTCTTGTCTTTTATGGCTGGGGTTGACTTACTATAGTTAGATTGCATATGCGCAGCAAGGGGTGCAACACTTTTTATCTGGGCAGGAATATCAACAACATTTTGAATCTGGTCTTGTGATAGATCAGCCACATTTTCGATAATTATGACAGAGTTGTGTAAAGCCTCTTGAGGGAGAGCTTCTTTAATCACATGCTTGATTTGTGGTATTTTTTGGTAGGCCTTCTCTTTAGGCACAGCAGTCGATATCAATTTATCTGTACCCCAAGGCACAGTGGCCGGATTACTCATCACATTGTGCATCCATTTAACTAATTGGTCCAGTTGCTTGGCTTGTTTTACTAGTTTAGAGTCCATAGATTCGAAGAGCTTTGTTAGTGTGACTATTGTCATGTGCATTGAATTTAGAGTAATTTCCAATAGATTATGTTGGAATAATGGTTCCTGTGTTGATCTTGCACACGGTGAGTTATTATTGTTATGGTTGGGGGACGTCTTCCCTTCATTTGGTAGTCCAGCTAGGGACATATGTGTCGTATTTCCTGATTTGTCATATAAGCTCGGCGATTTATACAGACTGTTATCCTTGTCTGAATACATAGATGTCGAAGCTATGGCTGACAATTCATCTAAAAGTAGACTTGACCCTTCTTCTCTTTCTTCAAGGTCAATAGGAACCGACTCAGTTGATCTGGCTTTTTCTTTATTGCGTTGATTGATTGCATTCACGCTTATCTCTTGTTCACCATATAGTAATTCCTTGTTCTTTGTGACTATTTGAGTGATCTTTTGTCTCTCGTCTTTGAGAACCGCGGTAGCTTTATTCAATTTTAAGTTGTTAAATGAGTTGGATAATTTTTCGTCAAACTGAACCTGATCCTTGATTAGAATAACTGAACCTTCTGACTGACTTGGATCTTGAGATACATCAGATAATCCCGTTTTATCCGCTTTGTGCATCTCGTTTTTATGTTGAGAAATGGGGACACTTGATGAATTAACCGACATGTGTTCTGTGTCTGTTATTATTTGTTCCCCAACCGTTCTGAGTTGCGTGTCCGTTATGGAAGTATTATAAGTGTCCAAGATGTTCTCCTTATTATGTTTTTTTGGTTTGCAGAAGTCGCGAATATCTCCTTCACACGATTTCTTATTGACAGTATCCAGGGATTGATTACGCACCTTCCTCTTCAAAATATTAACTTTCGAGATGTTTTTGGGTGTAGATTTTAAAGTCAGGGACGTACTTGATATTTTCATGTTTGTGGACATTTTGGATCGCAAAAAATATCCACCGTTTTGCATCCAGCGATCGCACTCTTCAAGTCCTTAATGTCAAGTGATATTGTCGCCCGTGCTTTGATTTAAGTTACTGGTGTCGTTGTACGATCAAACCAAAATAGATCCCTCACAAACACGAGTCGCAGCCGCTCCAAGGGTCATACCCCGCAGTCACGGCTGGGTCTCGAGAGGGAAGTTAATTGAATCTGTGTTATGAAATGTGGCCGTTCAAAGGGCAACGCCCCGCAGTCACGGCCGCAGTTTCACAGAGATTAATAAGGAGCACTAGGGCGTGTAATTGAGTTTGGAGCGCCTGGTTTAGGGCACGGAACGCGGGGTAAGTTATATTTCTCACTAAGTGTCTTAACTTATTTAGGTCTTACCTTACCTTCACTGTGAGCTTAGTTTTCCCACGTTCCACCGCTCCCCAAGCAACACAGACAACACACTCGCCGCACTCCGCGACGCTCCGCGTGTGTCCGGTGTTTTTATAATTAGGTCCGCCTCCAAAAATGAGCAGCGTTGAAAGACTGGTTGCTGCAGCTCCTCTACACCGCCAGACACAGACAACACACTCGCCGCACTCCGCGACGCTCCGCGTGTGTCCGGTGTTTTTATAATTAGGTCCGCCTCCAAAAATGAGCAGCGTTGAAAGACTGGTTGCTGCAGCTCCTCTACACCGCCAGACACAGACAACACACTCGCCGCACTCTATTTCTATTGGTATATGAGGCCCCCACCTTTTCCCCAGCATTGCTCTGCAGCCCCTTCGTTCAGATTGGAGCCGGCACAGAAGTGCAGTTACACTGCATTTCTCACCTGGCTTCTTATGCAACTCTTAGCTCCTTTTTAAACATTTTGGGCACAGTTCATGGAATATTTGCCCGGTTCAAAGTGACTTTGCACTGCTGAAAAGTGACTTTGCACTGCAGACACAAAACCTGATTCATGGAAACGTGCAAATGTATTTTTGCCGTGCAAAGTCCGGGCAAAGTCATTTTGTACTGCAAAAATGACAATGCGCTGACTTTGCCCGGCAAAAATACATTTGCACGGTTCCATGAATCAGGGTTTGTGTCGGCAGTGCAAAGTCACTTTTCAGCAGTGCAAATATTCCATGAATCGGGCCCTTTTTACATTTTGCCTTAAGACTATAACCCATTTTTTCTGCAATATAATTGAATACTAACACTGGTGTTCGGGCCACCATCTCATCATGTCTGTGCCAATTCAACCTTAAAAAATGCTGTCTAAATCACCATCCCACGCATCAAAGATTTGGTTATTTATCAAAAGCTGTGCTCAACTCTAGCTGCATAAATGTGAAATTGAAACATTCCTTTGATATGCGCTTATGCATTTCATGTACTCGATTATAGCGATGCCCTCACTATAAGCTGCCACAAAGCCTGCAAGAGTGTGGGTGGTCACCTCTTTCTCTAAGGGGTGACACTTTTTTACGGCGGCACATATATTGAATCGGTATGATGTGGTTACATCACCAGGCTTTTTTTACAGAGTTTTTTTGCGCAATATTTTTTGTCAAAAAAAATAGATAGGAACTAGATAATAGGGAGCGGGTTTGTGGAAAACCCCCAAACATTTTTGGCAAAAAACTTCCTCGAAAAAAAGTTTAGCAATCTAAGAACATAGAACGTTTGAATCCTTAACACATATGCTGAAAAAGTATCACAATGTGGGTCAAAGAATTTGAAACACCTTAACCTATTTAGGTATAGCATGCAATTTAATTTCAAGGTTTCTACTGGAGCATACTGGTGCATTGCTGGAGCATACTGGTGCATTACTGGAGCATACTGGTGCATTGCTGGAGCAAACTGGTGCATTGCTGGAGCATACTGGTGCATTACTGGAGCATACTGGTGCATTGCTGGAGAATACTGGTGCATTGCTGGAGCATACTGGTGCATTGTTTTGTAGCATACTGGTGCATTGCTGGAGCATACTGGTGCATTGCTGGAGCACACTGGTGCATTGCTTGAGCATACTGGCGCATTGTTTTGTAGCATACTGGTGCATTTCTGGAGCATACTGGTGCATTGCTGGAGCATACTGGCGCATTGTTTTGTAGCATACTGGTGCATTGCTGGAGCATGCTGGTGCATTACTGGAGCATACTGGTGCATTGTTTTGTAGCACAGTAGGTGTTGCTATTATGAAAGCGCAGATGTGCAGCTCCTGGCTTGCTCGCCTGCACCTACAGGTTGCACAGCCTCGCTGCAGATGTAGGGGACGGAAAAGTTCTCACTTAAGCGGCAAAATAATCATAGGTCTGCATGCAAAGTGCCTGCTCATCATAAGAAGACTAAAGCCCACCTGAGCTAATAAAGAGGGCAAACCCCTGCCTCACTTTCCCCTCCTAAAATCATCCATCCATTAGCATAAGACAGGAACACCACTTCCTCACTTCCCTCTCCTAGAATCATTCAAGAAGGGTTGATAATTTCATAGCTGTCGTTGAGCAACGTGAGCTCTCCGGGAACTGCACAGTCGGTCAGAAGAGGCTTTAGGATAAACCGATCTGCAAGCATTCATTCGTCTTTTGAGAAAGCCATGCATCTGGTTTATGATGGACACGTGCTCACCACACTATCCACACTGACACGTAAGACGAGCTGAGAATGTGAGAGGAAAGGGCCATCCTTACGCTGTTCACTGTGTCTTCCGCAGCGATTCATTAAACTGCTGTGCGTCAAAAATGCATTCCTTGAAAAAAAGAGAGTGGGGGTCATTACGAGTTGGGCGGTAACGGTTAACGGTCACCGGTAATGATGCCGGTAAACCCTTACTGCCCTATTCCGAGGTCCCTTAGCGGGTCCCATCAGGAACGGCTGGTCTGACCAGCCGTTCTCTGCGTGTCCCGTTAAGGGACCTTGGAGCTAATAACGGGCCCGCAATTTGCAGGCCCGTTATTAGCGCCTTCCCCATTCCCATTGAGCCTTATGGGGGCTCAAATGGGAATGGGGAATGGTTAACTGAATGGGGACTTACCAGGTCCGCATAGGTCGGAATGTCCCGGTAAGTCCCCATTCAGCCATACCGGACCCGGGTTTGGAGGCAGCAATGGCGCAAATAGCGCCATGGCTATCTCCAAACTCGTAATGACCCCCAGTGTGAATAAAGAGGGTTTATCACCTTGGAGGGCTTGGCAAGAACATCTGGGCACGTTTTCACACTTGCAGGGCCTTCATCATGGGCGTCGCAGAGGCAGCAGCTTGGGTAAAACAAGCACTGGCAATGCCATCAGTTTGGGCTTTTGTGTAGGCCTGGGAAAAGTATTTGCCAGGCACTGCCACAGTGGTATCAACTGGCCATCAATGCTAGCAGTTGCAAAATGGTGTGAGTTCGCTTGGCACAGTACTTGTTGCATCCCTCAACTCGGATGCCCACGTTAACAATGTTGCTAAAAAGGCCCACTATCCCCTCAGAATGCAGAGGCAAAAAAAACCAATAGCATCACAAAAAAACTGAAACCCTAGTCAGAGCTATATTCATTTACTTATTTTGCATTTTTAAAGCGCTCACACAGCCCGGGGGCATCAAGGCGCTGTAACAGAATATGTCTTAGTTGCGTATTTATAACGCGATTAAAACCCAGAGGTTTCTAATTGCAGACCCAGGGATCAAACTTGTGTTGCTTTGTGTTGTTTTATTTCCAAGGCAAGCACATTACCGCTGAGCTATCCTCCCGGGACATACTACCCCGACCGGACTATTGCAACGCCCTACTCTGTGGAGCTAGCGAAAAGAACATCCAGAAGCTACAAATCATTCAGAATGATGCTGTCAATATAATTCATAACGTCTCTAAGAAAGAACATTTCTTTGATTACAAGAAGGAGCATCATTGGCCGCCTGAGTGGAAGCGAATCCAATTCAATACTTTAAGCTTAACGCACAAGTGTGTATATGGAAAGAGACCGGATCACTGGAAGCGTACCCTGACACACACGATACACCGAACGGAACTCTGCCATCGCCTGCCGCGCATCTCCTTATCTTACCACATGCCAAACGAGTCCAAGGAAAAGGCTGATCCTTTCTGCTCAGAGCAGCTGATGCATGGAATCATCTTCCTACATTGATGCAATCTGAAGGAAAATACACTTCTTTTAAAAAAAATGTAAAAACATTCTTTTCAAATAACTTGTGGCTGACCCCTATGTCCTGTTATACTTTCTGTTGTCAGTCTGAGCGCCCTAATGCCTGTGGGCTATGGCGAGATAAATATAAATAAATAAATAAATAAATAAATAAATAAAATAGCAGCGCCTGGCAAATGCCTAACACTTATATGCAAGCCAAAACTGTTGGCTTTGCCAATTTATATTTATTTAATCTGTATACGGTGCAAACTTTTTAGATATGTTGGTTTATACGAATGTATAAGGTTTCTAGTTTGAAAGCTTGTTCAACCAAACGCACTTAAATAAAAATAAAACAAAATAAATGCTTGTTTTAACAGAACTTCAGTGAAGGACATGCATAGTGCTGATAAATCGAGTGACTGAAGGCAGACCTAGTGAAGACATTTTATTACACCAGTAAACCAGCAACGTGTTTACAACGTCAATTATGACATTGAGGGCCTGATTCACAGAGCGTTTTCCAATGGGATTGCACCATTATAAAATGTTTCTGTGAATCAGGCCGTCACTCTCAGAAGACTGCTTTGAAAAAACATTGGCAGGTATTTCGAGCGCAAAGTCTCATGGTAAGCTCAAAGAGTTCCCACGGCGAGGTGTTTTGAGCGTGGTGGAACAGAAACTGGTTGGGAATGGCCATGTGGAGTGGCGTGAAAGTGGGCAGTCAATGGGTGAGCACATAACTAAACAACACTGACAGCTTTGTGCCCCTCCTCATATGCCATTCCTCCCTATCTTTAAAAGTTTCAGCTTATAGTTGGCACAAGCGCCTCCTAATAGCCCAAACTAAAAAAAGTCCCATGCACAGCTGCAAAAAGACCTGCTTCTCTACTGCTTGTGACCAGCAAGAATTTCACTCTGCAGAATTCTGACTCGGCAGAAAAGCCTAATTATGACTTACTGCAAAATCAAAACAATCATTAAGAGGTTGCCGGTACGGTAACAACGGTACCAGTATGCTTGCCAGTACCGTTGTTACCGGACCAGCAAACTCTGAGTTGTGCCTCGGGTGCCTTTCATTCCGCCAGGTCTGCCCTGGCGCAATGAAGGGCACCCTCGAGCACAGCATGCCTGTAGCACAGGCAACGTTATCAACGGTGCCGGTGCTACAGGCCTCCCCATTCCCTTTGAGCCCTATGTGGCTGAAATGGGAATGGGGATCTACCGGCCCCCGCGAAAGGGCAATTACCGGTCCAGCGGAGTCTGAATACCCCAGTAATTGCCCATTTGCGGGTGCCAGACTTTCATGCCGGTAATGAGGCCCAATGACTCACTTGAAAAAGTACAACATTACGTCGTGGCAGTGCAGCGTGGCGAGGTACGACGACCTATCAAGCGGGTTGACGGAAGATAAGGAGAGCAGGAATCCTAACTCTGGATACTGCTCAGATCACAAGGAAGGGGAACTGAGAGGGATGGAGGATGGAGGGTTTTGGGGCAGCAATGGGGTATTCTAGGCGTGGTGGGCACCCGCCCCCCGCCCCAGATTAGCAAGAAAGAAAAGTTGGAAGTTCACGACGAGGCAGCCATGGACACGCCACTTTGTGGTGAACTGCATGACGGAAATGGGAGTAGTGGGTGGTGTTGCATATTGTCCGCCCCTCCCTGTTGCATCCTGGTATCTGTATCAGAGTCCCAAGGGGTGGGCCCCACACACCGAAATATTTGCATTACAGTGTTGCATGTTGGCAAGGACTGGCTGAATTCAATGCTCCCTGTCAGGGCCACTGAATAAATGGGACAAACATGTGCTCCCTGTTAATCTTGAGCGACAGGGGTAGGAATACACTTTTTCCCTTGTGGAGAGAGTGAACACATTTGAACGAGGAAGACTGCAAAGGTTCCACAGTGAGGGGGGAGGGGAGAGAGGTCAACACCTACATTAAAAAAAAAAACTGTATTGATTCAGTTGTGTTCCAATTCCAGAGGTTAAATACACAAAAGTGGCAAACACACCTCCTTCATCTTTGGCAGGAGTAACCTGAGGGCATGCTATGCCCTTCAGATCGGTGGGTCAGCAGAGGAGGCATCAAAACAAACCCAGTACAGAAAGAACAAAAATGAAATGAATGTCCAATCACTTCTAGAGCAAAAGAGCTCTCTTTACTAGAATACCCAAAGACTCTGCATTTAGGCAATCAGCCTACACCAGAAAAGTAAAGGTACAGATAATAGGCAGGCCTTGATCCATAGGAATAATAGTCCAGGGTGTGATAAAGAGGCACTTTGCAAAAGGGACAGAAAACCCCCAAAAGCCTTACATTGTATTTCTTCTTCAGCTCATGGTACTGGGACTTAAGTTATCGTTATGGCCTAGGGTCAGAGCATGTGGGTAGGGTTACCTAGTGTGCTTGGGCATGGCCCCTAGTCCTTAGTCTCCACCCATTAGTTCTTTACTTTGCAGGGTGATTCCCCAACATCGAATTGAGGTACATTAAAAACCATCCAGAAGGTAGTCCGTGCGGCGTGGCAGTGTTGTGAGTAGAGGGTTGGTCTGGTAAACTCTCATTTGAAGGTGAACAGTTCAGCAGATGGTTCCGCAGAAATCCGTGGACTGTCAATGTGCGTCGGCATGGTTGATAGCTCCGATTCGTGCTGGATGAGTGGCTGGTTCAAGCACAGTCTTGCCGTGTTTAAATCCTTGTTCGAAATTCTTAGGACCTACTGGACATCAGCATCAAAAGAAACACCTCCTAGTTCAGGTCCAGTTCTTGTATTCCCCTTTGAAGATTCCTGGATGCTGGGGTGCTCTTCTGCTCTTGATTCTGTTGCATATCCACACACTTCATTATTCAAACTTCTGGTGCCTGGCTCTACTGGCCCTCAACATGAAGATTCCTGGATGCTGGGGTGCTCATCCGCTCTTGATTCTGTTGCAGATCTGGTACACTTCATTATTCAAGCTTCTGGTGTCTTGCTCTTCTGGCCCTCAACATGAAGATTCCTGGATGCTGGGGTGCTCTTCTGCTCTTGATTCTGTTGCATATCCGCACACTTCATTATTCAAGCCTCTGGTGTCCTGCTCTACTGGCCCTCAACATGAAGATTCCTGGATGCTGGGGTGCTCATCCGCTCTTGATTCTGTTGCAGATCTGGTACACTTCATTATTCAAGCTTCTGGTGTCTTGCTCTTCTGGCCCTCAACATGAAGATTCCTGGATGCTGGGGTGCTCTTCTGCTCTTGATTCTGTTGCATATCCACACACTTCATTATTCAAGCCTCCGGTGTCCTGCTCTACTGGCCCTCAACATGAAGATTCCTGGATGCTGGGGTGCTCTTCTGCTCTTGATTCTGTTGCATATCCGCACACTTCATTATTCAAGCTTCTGCTGTCTGGCTCTACTGGCACTCAACATGAAGATTCCTGGATGCTGGGGTGCTCTTCTGCTCTTGATTCTGTTGCATATCCACACACTTCATTATTCAAGCCTCTGGTGTCCTGCTCTACTGGCCCTCAACATGAAGATTCCTGGATGCTGGGGTGCTCATCCGCTCTTGATTCTGTTGCAGATCTGGTACACTTTATTATTCAAGCTTCTGGTGTCTTGCTCTTCTGGCCCTCAACATGAAGATTCCTGGATGCTGGGGTGCTCTTCTGCTCTTGATTCTGTTGCATATCCGCACACTTCATTATTCAAGCTTCTGGTGTCTGGCTCTACTGGCCCTCAACATGAAGATTCCTGGATGCTGGGGTGCTCTTCTGCTCTTGATTCTGTTGCATATCCACACACTTCATTATTCAAGCCTCTGGTGTCCTGCTCTTCTGGCCCTCAACATGAAGATTCCTGGATGCTGGGGTGCTCATCTGCTCTTGATTCTGTTGCAGATCTGGCGCACTTCATTATTCAAGCTTCTGGTGTCTTGCTCTTCTGGCCCTCAACATGAAGATTCCTGGATGCTGGGGTGCTCTTCTGCTCTTGATTCCGTTGTAAATCTGGCACACTTCATTATTCAAGCCTCTGGTGTCTGGCTCTACCGGCCCTCAACATGAAGATTCCTGGATGCTGGGGTGCTCTTCTGCTCTTGATTCCGTTGTAGATCTGGCACACTTCATTATTCAAGCCTCTGGTGTCTGGCTCTACTGGCACTCTACAGCGATCAAGTTTCTCTTCTTCCACGAGGTATCTCTTTTCATCTGAATTTTGATCTCCAACAAGTCAAGCACTAGAGTGAGCCTTGCTTATCCCATCTACATATGAAAGCACGTGAAGATGGGTAGATTCCTAGCTCTCTTGTAGAGTCCAATGGCTGGAGGATCACATTTTCTATATCAGGAAAATTAAGTCCACACATATCAATGGTTCAAGGGGAGCACCATTTTTTAAATTCATTTGTATAGTGCAAAACAAGGGCCCTGAGGCATGAAGGCAATTAAGCAAGACCAACAGAACCACAAAAACAGGTAATCAGGATCATACCAAGAAAGAAAACGCATCCACAGTGAACTATCAGTTTAAGATTAGATGACATGTTAGAGAAATGGTTACAACTTGCCAGAAAAGACAGGAGGTTATTAAGGCCACAAATAATAATTATACAATCCCTGTTGGCTTGTGTACACCATTTGTCCAACTTTATCCTACGCAGGACCTTAAAATCCAGCTTTCTAAACATCCCTTGTCCAGATCATTGTTGACTGGTCAGACTATTTCCCTTTATTTGTTGCAGCAATTAAAATGAATCTGATTGTTGCATGGTTGGGCATATTCTGAGGATTTCTAAATACCCCCTTCATCAAGAACTCTTTCAGTGAGTTGAGGGCATCACCTATTGTGATAGACTTTGCAGGCTGACACAAGCAGTAACACCACCATCCTAATTAGTTTAAATCAGGGTCGAGGCCACAAAAACGATCAGTTCCAATGACTTTAGTGAACCCTGAGACTTGCAAACAAAGTTGACCTTAGGGAATGGCAAGCATGTTGGCTCCCTCTGGTCCAGAGTAGTGGCATGGCTGTATCATCTTTACACTGGGCACTCGGATCGCATTGTTTTCAAATTGGCTGAAGAGGGTGGTAGTCAACACAATGTCATAGCAGGAATGAGGCAGCAAAGTGGCAGCAAGGAGGATGTGAGGAAGACAACTTCTCTGCAGGATGAAAACCTGAGTCTAAGCCCAGACCAAAGCAATGGGAAAATAGATGAAGAGTCAGAATAGATGTTAAACATACACACTCAGAGTTTCAACTAATCTTCAACCGTACAAAATTGGAGCCAATTCCAGGGTGTGGGAGGAAAGAAGTCCAAACTACACACAATGTATGCCCCCGTCCCGGTCATTTTGAAGAACTGAACTATTGGGATGGGCATGCATTGGATTGCATCAGGATTGCTGGAGCTGTGATGTTGCCGTTGGGGAGAACGGTGTTACAGTAAACACTCATGGGTGCACAGAAGGATCTGGCATCCTTGATGGCAGAAGGGCATGCCCTTTGAACCTGGACATGGAAAGACCTGGCCTAGGCCACTCTTGTGTCTAGGATAACTCTGGTGTAACATGTGCCCCTTTACAAGACCCCAGGACTCAGTACAGCTCAACACACAGACACCATTACTGCCAAGCTGCGTGGAAACTCCCCATCGTCTCTGCAATCAGCGGTGCACAAGGTCATAGGCAAAAGTGACAATACACTGTTGCACACACTGCTGGATAATGTCGAGACAGCAAGTGTTTCATTCCTTCTCACAATTCTCACCCAACACTAACTGGTGGAGGGCAAACCCACAACACAACACAAAAAGGGGTTACAGTTTATAGAGTAAAACAGTCACTGACATTAACCTGTTTCAGTGTCTCAACTTGTTGAATGAATTTGTCTTGCTTTTTAGTTGGTTATATGAAAGCTTCTTTATTTTTATTTAGGCTGCTCCCTATATGGAGAAGGCAGGGGTGGTGTGTTATTTGACTTTTTCCCAAAGACAGAACTCGTCTAGCACCTTCTAAGTACTGGCTAGATTGGCAATTGTGGAGTGAAATAGTAAGGATGTCATGAGTAAAAGGCCAGAGTCAGTTATGAGGGCTCCCCAAAAGGAAAAGCCTGCTTTGAACTAATGTGGAAATGAGGCCCTGCACTTTCAAAGCAGAAAGGTGTGAATTTGGGCCTCAAAACCTGGAGAGGCATATAAATTGTAAATTACCTGGCATAAGGTAATGACATGAGACAGGAGTCGCCAAATTATGGAAAAGCTGAAGTAACATTCTCAGAAATTTTAGTTCAAAGAACCCTAAGTGGGATGTCAGCATTGTGAGCTACACACAGTTGCAGGGAAGCAGACTTAATTCTGGCATGAAAATTAAAGAAAATGTATAAATCCATTTTCCCTTTAAATTAAAGACATGCTCATGAAAATGTGTGCAAGATTTGTAAAATATGAACTTGAGTTCTGTCCATCCTGAGCCCATCACAGAGAAATAACGATGCACAGAATCTACAAGGGGATGTTGAATTGCAGCAAAATGAAGGCTTTTTCATGGATGAAACTTCACAAAGAGGCATTTCAATTGTGCCTATAAAATGACACTCTGAGCATCCAGATGTAGAACAAAAGTCTCTAAAAATATAATGATGTTGCCCTTCTAGAACCACTGTATGCAGGGATCTACTTTTCAAGGGTTTTATATGTTAAAATTGTGTGTATATTCAAGAGTTTATCTGAAAGTAAAGGTCTTTCAGTGGGGGCAGGCCTAATCTTGGTTTAATTTCTCCCTGCTTGGGTCTTCAAATGTGAAACTAGATTCCAAAGCCCATTGACATGTGGATGTAGGTCTGGTTTCCCTTCAAGCATGAGTGCTTGCTCTTAGAAATACAATCTTAAATTCCAGCAGAGATCAAATTTGTGGTGGGGGTGGGATAAAGGCAGCTGTGCTCTCCAGCTTTTATGATCCAAACCACTATGGCCACAATAAAACTGTCCATAGCTGGCAATTAGCTCTTGAACCTCTGAGCTAACCTAAACATGGGACTCCCTCTTGACGTCACAGCCAGGAACAGACCCATGCCAAGGGTGGGAGCCAGGGTTAAAGTGTGGTTTCACTCCCATTGTGTAAAATGGGAGATATGATTTTATAACATTGGCAATATTGGTCGCACAATAATCAGGGTAGGATTTTTGAAAAAAGTGAAAGTTGACTGCTTCTGGTCCACCAAAAACGATTTTGGTGGGGCCTACACAACCCAAGCTATTTATGAAAACATCATGGGGCACTCCTGGTATGGTTGAGAAATATGAAAATTTGAGAAAACAGGTAAAATATGATTCGTAGTCTGACCACCGAGCGCTACATTTTTCACCGATATAGTTTGGGAGTAAATGAGGGAAAACTGTAGCTCTGCAATGGAATAACCTACAAACTTGTAAGAAGGGTCATTTATTCGCAATAAAATAGAGTGCTCAGTAATGCCCTCATATGTGTCCAAATATGAAGATTAAGGGCATTTGTCACACAGAGAGATTTCTATGTCCCCAAGCCAGACCGAGCCCTCCTGTCAAAGTACGATGACAAAGGGGTCTCCTCCTCTGGTTTCCCAAAACACTCCCACATTTTCTGGACCTATCAACCCACAGATGGGAGTGGCCTTTTGAACAGTGCCAAATTCATTGTGCGAGAATTATGACACATTAGTGATGTCACTTACCCTATAACTACATAACCCCTCCTCACATCAGGGTCTTCCTACTAAATTCTGACGTGAGCAGCTGGCAAAATCCAGAAGCATCCCAGCAGAGTGAGGCCTAAATCTTGCAGAGGAGCCAGGATGTTTTGTAGGTGTCTTGGGACCCCTTGGAAGACAGAGAGAATCCTTGACTGGCCCATTGACTGTCCTAGCAGAGATGTTCTGGCACTCCCTGATGTCCAGCTAGCCCTCTCCTGTAAGTATAAATATCCCAAGCCATAGACTGCATAACCTCTATCCTCTTCAGCATTGCCATAGAGATGCCCCCATGGGAAAATCCCCTATCTTTTTTGTCTGTGCATTTAAGTCCTTTTCCTATTGAAAAATTACTTTGTTTGTCTGTGCCTTTTAGTTATTTTCCCATTGAAGAATCCTTTGTTTGCCTGTGCATTTTAGTCATTTCCCACTGAATAATCCCCAGTTGCCTGTGTAGAGCCTTAGTATATTTTTACAAGTAAATCAATTAATTTCCCCATTTATTTCACAGGATTTGAATCATGGGAATTTGAAACCCACCATCTCTTCCCATTGAATTGCGAATTGTTATAGTCATACAAGTGTTGTCTAAAAGAATCAATCCCATTATGAGCTGAAAAACGAATGTGTCCCTGTGTTTAAAATGTGCCCTACACAATGAATTTCCATCTGCAACTGTATTTTCCCTTGCTCTGCCATCCTAATCCCAAAACTGATTTTCCATTTTTGAGCTATTCCTTTTTCCAGAGCCTACCTGTTATTTGCATCTGTCATTTTAACTCCAAAAACAATTTTTCTATTGTGAGCTACCTCATTGCCAAGAGCTGACCTGTCATTTTAACTAAAAAACAATGTTCTTCTTGTTTGTTTGTTTGTTTATATAGCGCTCCACACCCGGATGTATCTGGGCACATAACACGTTACTTATAGGTTACGCATTACAAGTCATGTGGGAGCAAATAAATAGTGGAAAGGTTGCATTACATTATACACATTATTTATCCAGTGACTTTAACACTGTTATACATCAGCAATATACAAAAAACCATTTACAAAGATATATAAGCATCATACTGTTCTGACCAGTAACAGCAGCAATCCCCTCGTGCCAATTATAAGCCCTGAGCAAGGAGCAAACTTTCAGTTCTTTTTCTAAAGCTGAAGAAGGACTGGTTAGCCCTTAAGGTGGTGGGCATGGAATTCCATAGCTGAGCTGCCATAACAGGAAAGCTACTTCCCCCTACTTTCTTGAGCTTGTGTCTAGCGACCTTCAGACAAAAGGAATGTAAGGTCCTGGTAGGGCAAGTTGATTTCTTTCTAGCAAATGTGGGTGTTTGGGAGCAGAGTTAGTTAGGCATTTGTGCGTAAGGGAGGCTACTTTGAAGTGTATCCTGTCCTTAATTGAGAGCCAGTTGCTATTACGTCTGTTGTCTTCTGGGAATACTTAGCGTGTGCTGGCTGGTGTTCTCTAAAGCCCTGCATATATTTTCAGTATAATCAGTACAAATTCCCTTCCGTTCTGTCCCATAGCAGTGATGCTAGATAATTAAAACCCCATTTTTTTTCCACTGTGTGAAAACAAATTGTCCAATGCTTTAGTGGCTCCCCATTTTGTTTCTGTAGGCACTATGTAAAGGAGGCCCCAGACATGACCTGCACCCCTGCCCCCCATTTCGAGCTACCATGAAGGAACTTGCCAAGGCACGTGACGTGTGAAGAGCAAATGAACCTACAAAGAGCTGCACTGGGACTCTGCCGAGTATACATCTGAAGATCCATACCGGTGAAGCACCCATAATCAGACAACCCTGGGCAGCACGGTACCCTATTAGACAGCCATACCAGCCTCTGATACGAAATGAGGAGTACCTACACACGGTCCACGAAGAGACCCCAAAAACCTTAATGGAAGGTCAGTGGAAATGACACAAGGGCCTGCACAGATCCGTGAATGAACAAACGCAGCTATCAAAGATAACACGCCAGTGCGAGTAACTACAAGACTCTCCCTTGCCTTTCAGCTTCATGCCACTTACCACCCTTGAGGTTGAAATAATCATCGGCAACTTAAAATCCTCCAACTGCCAAGGAGACGCCTGCCCAGCTCCTATTATTAAGGAATCGGCCCACGAACTTGCGCCCTTCATTGCAACCTTTATCAACTCCTCTTTTCAATCAGGAGTAGTCCCTAACAACCTGAAGGATGCTTGGGTCATCCTTCTCCTAAAAAACCTACCCTGGATCCTGAGATCCCAACCAACTAAAGGCCCATCACGACTGTCCCATTTCTCCTGAAAATCTTAGACCGAGCAGCGTATCTACAGATACAGAACTACCTGGAAACCAACAACCTTCTAGGCTCCAGACAATCCAGTTTCAGACCTAAGCACGGTACAGAGACAGCCCTTCTAGACCTTAAAACCCAACTTGAGGACCTCAAAGACAAAGGTAAACTAGCCCTGCTACTATTACTAGACTTATCTGCGGCCTTCGACTTGGTCAATCACCAAATCCTCTGTCATCACCTATAAATGGCAGCCCACTTTTCTGATAATGCCACTAACTGGATTAAATAATTCTTGGATAATAGACATATGAGGGTATTCTCCCCCACCTCCTTTGCTGACCCTGTGCCAGTCTCTTGCGGTGTCCCTCAAGGGTCCTGCGTATCCCCCACTCTTTACAATGTTTTCACCAAACCCCTGTTCGATGTGCTTGACTATCTGGGTGTCACCTACACCAACTATGCTGATGACACCCAGATACTCATCTCTATCACGGGTGACTACACGGTAGACTCGAAAGCCTTAAATGACATATACACGTCGTTCAAACTTGGATGGCACAACATGAGCTCTATCTTAATGACGACAAGACAGAGCTCCTCATCCTTGGAACACAGCAAAGACTCAACAAGCTGAACCCTAGGTTCAACACCTTCAATATCGATGGAAACTCCATACAAGTCTCCAAAGATACTAAAACCCTCGGAATTTACCTTGATTCTACTCTCTCCCTTCACAGACAAACTAATGCAGTAGCATCCGCCTCTGCATACACTTGCAAGCTGATCACAGCATGTCACCCTTTTCTCTCCTCTCAGAACTGCACTACCCTTGCTAGGACTTTGGTCATGTCCAAACTGGATTACTGTAATGCATTGTACCAACGCACCAACCAATGCAACCTTGACAAACTCCAGATTGCACAAAATAACGCCATCCGAGCTGCCCTCAACATCCCTAAATCAGCCCATATCTCTGAAACTAGGAAGAAACTTCACTGGTTGTGAGTTGCCCAAAGGATTTCCCAAAAATCTCTTGCCCTGACGTACAAATGCATGAATAACCAGGCCCTGAGCTATCTATCCTCCCGGTTTACCCAGCATACCCCACCTCGCTCACTTAGGTCGTCCTCTACCCAGAGCCTACTGATCCCAAGATTCAAGCTCCAAACAGCCGGTGGGGCCAGCTTCCCAGTTCTGGCAGCCAAACTGCGGAACTCTGTACCTCTCCCTATCAGAAACTTGCCCTCCCTGAATTCCTTCAAACACAAAGCCAAACTCTGGCTAGTCTCCTCTGAAGACTAATTTGACAGTCCGTTAAGCATGCCTACGAATGTACTAGTCTGCGAATCTGAAATGTGTGAGTATGCTAATGCTCAATTTATATGTTCTATTTATATATGTTTTGTAATGTAATACCTTCATGTAACCACTGTCTCAAGATACGCGCCCGGTAGCCTTCGTGCCTGGTTTGCGCTATACAAATAAAACAAATAAAAATACGAAATTGAATGGAATAGGCACAGAGAGGAGACAATGTTACAACGTGAGGAAACAGTGTTACGAGACAAGATGGAAGCAACCGTCCTGTTAAACGTCTGTAAATAGGCTTGAAACGCAAGATGCTAAGAAATCCATACTGCTTGCAATGCTTAGTAGAAGATAGAGCAGCAAGCGCCAAACGTATTTCTACCTCAATAAGGCACATTAAACAATTGCGACTCCATTTTGTAAAAGCAGAAAGGTACCCAGTCGGCCAGAGGCCTGACAGGCCAAATTTCGAAACCAAGCCAAAGGCAGGAGAAGGAGCGGAATTGAAACTCAGCAAAGAGCAGCTCATGCTTAGGAAATCGAGGTCAACCAGAGAAGGGGAGGAGAGCATGAGCTCACAAGACTCCAACTACAGAGCATACCAGCCCGTCCGCGAAGGTCAAGATAAGAGAGGCCCATGCAGGTGGCTAGGCTGACACAGAATTAAATGCACAAAAGGCTAGAAACTGAAGCAGATTCACGGTGAACCAACATGTGACCAGCCAGGCGCGAAGAGGTACCACCGCCTGATGTCATCCAGAACCCGAGGATGCCATAACCTTTCCTGATAAGAGGCTACAGTTCCGAGGCCATACCCAGCCAACTAATTGACACATAGCCCTAAAACACTGATTGATGGAAAGGAGGAAGGGTGAATCTTGGGGCACTAGGCACCTGGGTGTCTATTCTGCATGCTGCTAATTAAAGTGGAGATTTATGTTTAGGGGTGTAATTGCCCAATCACAATGGACCATGTAATCTAGGGTCCTATAGACACTGTAACCAATTAGATGTCGTACTTGTAGTGACGTCAGTCACATGTGTTGTAGAGGGATGGGCGTAGACCCCCACCTGATAAGAGTTATCCAATCCACATGCGTTATTTCTATATACAGATATAGCACCTATACTTAAGTTACCTTTCCTAACCAATTATATTGCATGATGATTTTTTATAGAAATTAGACGTCAGTGATGACGATTTTAGCCTATAAGAATTGCAGTTCTACCAAAGTTCATGGAAGTCGGAGCGAGACTGGTGATCGCACTACAGCTGATTCCCATTTGTTTCCCTGTTTGATGTATGGATCATTAAACAGACTATCGATTGATATAGTGTAAGACACCCTTAGACCGGAGGCACGAAGTAACTCTGGGACTTCGGTAAGACCACAAGTCCTTTTGCCATTCCGGCTGAGTAGACTGAGAAGCTTCCCATGGACAATGATAGAGTAAAACATTTCAAAAAATCTGCAGTGGGTCTGAAGGAACCCGCCATTCCAAGCATAACCCTTCTCATTCCCATGGGCAGTGGATCGGATGAAAACCTTAAAAGCAGGAAGAGGAAGGGGCGGTGATCCTGAAGTTCCAGAGAGGAAACGATGCGATCGGTGAGTAAAGCAATAAAACTCGTTACTTTGGCAAATGTAGTATAGGCATTAGAGCCAGTAAGGGAAAGGTAACGGAGGGTGGTGGAGAAACAATAAAATAGCAAGAAGTAGAGAAGACTGTATATATATAGGGGGTAATGACTTGAGCATAAGAAATAAAAATGTAAAGAATATCAGGGGGCACCTGAAGTAAAAACGTAAAGAATATCAGGGGGGCACCTGAAGTAAAAACGTAAGGAATATCAGGGGGGCACCTGAAGTAAAAACGTAAGGAATATCAGGGGGGCATCTGAAGTAAAAATGTAAGGAATACCGGGGGGGGGCACCCGAGAAGAATAAAACGTAAAGATTCGCCTTGTTGCTGCGCTTTAAAGAGTGGTCAGAAGGAACGTGAACCCAGAGCCCACAGAGGGGGGACATTTAGGCTATGATAACGTTTAAAGACGTAATTAAGGGGGTTCGTTCAAATCCCATGGTGGGGTAGTGATTAGAAGGCAGGTAGATGTATGACCAGCTGGCGTCCGTCTAGTCTGTCTAGTCTGTCGTATATGTCCTGTGTATGTCAAATGTGAAATTATTGTACTGTTGATTGATTGCAATGTATTTTGCTTTACACAATTTTGTAACTAAGAGGAAATCGCCTTTGAATTGATTTGAGTAAATTGTTGATACAAAATTTGGTGGGAAAAGGTTGGATAGGAGCTTGCGTATGTGGTGCTCGCTCATTCTAGTGGAAAGCTTAAAAGAACTGTGTGAATATTGTTGGTGACAAAATTAAGAATGGAGGAAGTTACCCCACTTGCGCATTTATGTAAGCAGCTGCCCAAGCATGCAGTAAAATTGAAAAAATACAGCCAGGAGTGTGTTAAGGGTACCGCCAATAAGATGTTTATGCCTTGGCACCATAACGGGTCACTGTCTAAGGCTGTTTTACAGCACATGACAACATTTCTACACCCGACATATACTGGCAAGAAGCTTGAGAAATGCCTTGCTTTTCTCGAACTTTGGAAAATGTTCGAGCAAGCGAAGGAAGAAGAACCACCCGCAGACTGGATATTAAATGTATGTCTAGAGGGGGGTGAGACGCCTACCGCGGGCCAAGTCCCGCTGGAACTAGTCATTGAGGGAAACCAGTCAGAGGGCCTTTACCCGTTGAGAGAACTCAAAGCAGCCACAGGGTATAGCAACCCCTCATATGAGTCACCTACATGCAGTAGTGACGAGACGAAAGAGAAGGAACAGGAAATTGTTTTGGCCTCCACAGTCATGAGGGACAAGGAGAGGCGCGGCGATGGAAGAAGGATCAGGCACAAACTAGTGCACCTCTCGATAGAGAAAGAGAGGGAAAAAAGTGGAAAGGAAGTGATGAGTTACATTCGCAAAAGACGAATGGATGAAAGGAGAGATATTATTGAAATTAGATGGAAAAGGAAGTGATGACGTAAGACCGAGTGAACGGTTGATGAGGCGCAAAGAAAGGAAAAGGAGAAAGAACAGGACATGAGAGATGAGAGGGTAAGAAAGAAGGATAGGTTGAGGCGAGAACAACTATATCACGAAGAGCAGGGAATACCGCTCAGTCGCACACAATACGCTGCAAATGAAAAGTACAGGCAGAACATGCTAAAGTTGGAGGAAGAAAGGAGAGTGCACGAAAAGAAAGTGAAGAAGCGAGAAGATGAGGAGATTAGAAGGGCAAAGGAAGTAGAAACGAACGAATGAGAGAAGTAGATATGGCTAGAGAAGAAGCAAAGAAGCGAAAATAAATAAATGAGGAAGCAGAACGCATGCGTAGACAGAGGGCACAAGATCTTGACTATTTGGAGCGGGAAGTCATTAAACCCAATCCTGTTGTAGACTGGGAAGACATAGAAGAGTTCTTTCCTGCAAGCGATGCAATACCAGGTACAAGCGGGACAAATATTCACGATGACTTCGACACCAGAAGCATCAGGGAAACGATGGATAAAATATATGATGAGATGGGGTTGGAACTAATTTCCCAAGGGGGAGGGGAAGATGAGCGCTTAGAGAGCACTCAGCTATATGACACTGAGGATGTCACCCGAAGTAGTGGGAGCAGGGGACTGTCCCTAGATAGGCTAGAAATTGGGCAGAACGAAGATGATGCAAGAAGTTGTGTAAAATGGGGGTATTCAGAGTCTGACTCCGGTGGAGAAACGGAGGAAGTGGCACATAACGCAGGGAGACTGTGCGAAAAACGGCTCCCAAGGGACCGAGAGGTACGATGGTCAGATGCTAGTGGGTCCACAAATAGGACGCTGATGTCCGCTGGACAGTCCAGCTGACATAAAGAAGCACCCCACGGTCAGAGGAGGACATCAGCACTTGCCTATGTGGACAGGTTGAGGGCATTGCCAGGTAGACGGCAAGGCGGGGACGCCACCCCTGCAAAAGACCGGAGAGGTACGGGGAAGGAGAAGGAGGATTGCGCATTCCAATTCCCACTGCTAGAAAAGGGGGGAGCAAGACCACAATATATCCCATGGCCGCATATGGACCGAGAAAACCTGAAAAATAAGCTTCCAATGCTGACATCGGGAGGTGGGAAGTGGATACATGAGTTAGAGAAAATGACGGGGGGTGTCACCCTAGCCATAGGGGACATTAAGGGGTTCCTAATTGCTATACTTGGTGAAAGAGCAGACGACGTGTGGAAAAGGGCGGGATACCCTAGAGTAACCATAACTGACACCTCCCATGACGGAGCACCATTTAATAACTGTAGAGCAGCAGTGTGGAAAGCGCTGCGTACGCTATATCCAGACACGTCTGATATGGGTGCTATAGTGACTCACAAAATGAAAGAGTCAGAGGATCCGTTGCTTTATATCCAGAATTTTCAAGACGCATGGGTGCTTGAAACGCATGAATCTTGGATGAAATCCATCCCTGTGTTCTACCATATATTGTGCCAAGGGTTACCAGAAACGGTGCAAAAACAGCTCAAGAAATTGATAGGAATAGAAGCTAAACCATGGGCCAAAATCCAGTTGACAATTGCACATTACTGTAGATTGTTGCAAGAAAAGAATCAAAAGAAGGAGGCAATGCGTAAGGAAGAGGAGGCGCAGCTGGTGCAAAGGAAGCTCTCTACGTATGCTCTCGAGGGAGCCATGCTCACGAGCCCAGCTGAGCTAAGTGCACAAAACGTGACTAACTCATCACAGAATAATCAGAGTAACACAGGATTTTACCCAAGAGAAAGGGGTTTTGGAGGATGAGGATGGCAGAGTAATCAGGGAGGGTTTCGGAATAACCAAGGAGGGTTACAGAATGTTCAAGGTGGTGCCCAGAACGCACAGATGGGCAGTCCAGCTGCATTAAATGGGCAAATTGCCCCACCACCTCCAGTTTGTTGGCTGTGTGGAGTGACAGGACATGTGGCGCGCATGTGCAGAAACCAAAGCATATGGCAAAACAGCCAAGGGATGGGGGCAGGCATGGTGAATCAACCTGCAATCCCGTAACAGGGCACAAAATTATACCGTGCAGCAGCAGCCGGCAGGCTTGCAGCAAGGTGCACAGCAAGTGGTTCAACCACCGAACATGGGGAATTTGCCCCAGGGACAACCCCAGCAGGCACCGCCGCAAATGGCTCAGGGCACTAATTCCGGTGGGGGAATTAACCCTGGAAATGGCGGAAACCCACAAGTGTACAGACGACCAAGCCTATATATAAAATAGGACAGCTCACAGGAGACTCTGATGTGTTCTATCCTACCAGTTACACCAGACCCTAACAGGGAACCTAGTGTGAATGTCACCATAGGGGGGAAAGAATATTCCTTCTTAGTTGACACGGGTGCAACGCGCTCGTGCGTACGAGAAGGCAAGTTCTCCTTGTCCGGTGAGGCTATAGACACCCAGAGTTTTACTGGAGCTCATAGTAGAGTTCCCTTTACTGATGCACTCCCAGTCTCTATAGGAGAGCGTGAAATGAATGTACCTCTATTGTATTCACGTCAGTCCCCAGTAAATATCATGGGTCGGGACTTGATGGCAAAGTTGAATATGACCATCTCGTTAACTGAGGATGGTATAGTGTGCTCCAGCCCAGGAATACATTATTCAAACGTGTGCGAAATGATCAGAGCATACTCTGGATGTGCAGCTATGAGAGCTGTACCGCTGGTGCCAGAAGTTTTTGCATATGGTGTACGTGTGCTTATGGCGGGATTACCAGGCCTCGCAGACAAAACTATGAGAACCTCTGATGAGTTTCTATTCAGACCAAGAATACCCATGCACGAAGAGGAGGGACAAGTATTTTCCTTATTGATACAATCTGCCACGTTACGAGGAAAAGTGGTATTGGTTGAAGGATATGACGATGAAGGCAGACAATGGTGTGCGATTATTGCCATTGAAGAAGGGTATCGAGGGACTGACGTCACCGATGACGATCTGTTCGAAGAACAACCTGACCTAGAAGAGACAAGAGTGGAAGTGAGTCTCATATTTTGGGTCAAAATGATCAGAAGGGAGGTACCACAGAGAATGATGTTGGTACTAATACGCCCAGAATACTTGATAATGACATGGCCCAAGTGCCTGTCATAGTATGGACTACAGGGCCTTATGATGTAGGTCTCCTGAAAGGGGCGGGTGAAGTGAAAATCAAATTGAAAGCAGGAGCAATTTTACCACGAGCACGACAATATCCCATGTCCAGAGATGAAGGAATCGCGAAGACAATCTCTGCCATGATGGAGCAGAGCATCCTAGGAATGTCAGAATCACCTTGCAACACAGTGATTTACCCTGTCAAAAAATCAAAGGGAGGGTCTTGGCGTTTAATCCAAGATTTACGAGCACTAAACGATATAGTTGAAGCCGAGTTCCCTCTAGTCCCGAACCCCTCCACAATTCTGTGCAACATACCCACCGAGGCAAAATATTTCACGGTGATCGATTTGAAAAATGCATTCTTCTCAATCCCGTTGCACCGTGACTCTCAAGACCTGACGTCATTTACTTTCAGACAAATGCGTCTGAAAAGTACGAGGTTGCCACAGGGATACTGTGAGTCTCCATCCATTTTCAACAGAGTCCCGCAGATGGACCTAAGCAATATTGCAGTGGACAGTGTTGTTTTGCAGTATGTAGATGACATTCTGATCTGCAGCACCACTGAAGAGCAATGCAGGCGCGATTCTGTCCAACTATTGACTATACTGGCTGAGAAGGGATACAAGGTTGATAAGGAAAAGTTGCAGTACTGCCAACAGGAGGTATTGTACATAGGGCAACTGATCTCACATGAGGGAAAGAAGGTAACCCCAGAAAGGGCTGAAGCCATCATGAACACGGCCGAGCCGTGCACGATAAAACAAATGCAAAGCTTCTTAGGCCTGTGCAATTATGTCTGAGCATGGGTCTTTGACTGCAGCTCGTATACCAAGCCCTTGTTACAGGCCCTTAAAAAGGCCCAGGCAACAAGAGAAGAAATTGAATGGAATGAAGCAATGGAGAAGGGGTTTACAGAACTCAAGGGGCAATGTGTAATGCCCCAGATCTCGGGATTCCTAACTATGCAGAGGAATTCTATCTGTTCTCTCATACTGATGGTAATTTTATGACGGCAGTGCTCGCACAACGAACCTCGCTGGGGTACAAGCCCCTAGCACAGTGGTCTTCAAACTTTTTTGGCCAGGGCCCCCTTGAGCAAAATTTGGGCAGGTCGGGACCCCCCAGAAATGCCAAATGGACAGTATATATTGCGCGCCGTCACCTGCTCCCATCAAAGTCGCTGGGCTCCCTCATCCCACTCCTACCCAGTCGCTGGTCTCTCCCCACCCCATCACACACCCAGGGCTCTCCCCACTCTGCTCCCATCACTATCCCATGGTTCCCGCCCATTGTGCTCCCACCATAGTCCCTCGGTTCCCCCATCCCGTTCCCAACACAGTCTGAGGGCCAGTGGCGGCTGGTGAATCTTTTTTAAGTGGAGGGGCATTAAGGGGAGGTTCGGGGGGGTTTCCCCCTGTGAATTTATTTTTAAATAATAGGTTAAAATGTTGCATTGTAGAGCATACTTTTAACAAAAAATGGGTAAATAGCCAAACAGTTTGCAATTGTTGCTGGGAGTCCAGGGGGCAGGCATTGATATTTTATTTCTATCGCGCTCGTACACAAGTGTTTCAGAGCGTGACAAGGCAAGGGAGGGGAACAGAGGAGAATAAAACAACGATCTTACTAGGCCCAGTGACATTGAGAACGCGCAAGTGTGAGGGGAAAAGTGCATGGAAGGGGGGAGAAGTGGAAAGTGCGAAGCAGAGGAGAAACAGATAAATAACAATAAATAAATAATAAAGGCAACAAACAGTGGTAGTGCAGCCAGCAATTTGCAAGTGCTACGTTTAAGGCAGCAGACAGGGTAGGTCTGATAAGTGCAGGAAGAAAGATGGTTCTCCTCAAGTTTTAGAGTGGCAGGGCGCTGTTCCAGAGGGAGGCCCCAGCCGAAGACGGAAATCTACCCCCAGCTCGTTTCTTTGATAAACGACTGACCCTGAGGGAGTTGGAGG
This sequence comes from Ambystoma mexicanum, assembly GCF_040938575.1. Lineage (NCBI taxonomy): Eukaryota > Metazoa > Chordata > Amphibia > Caudata > Ambystomatidae > Ambystoma > Ambystoma mexicanum. The sequence goes on from NC_090938.1 coordinate 64,785,561, forward strand.
TAGAGGAGTGAAGAGCTCGAGAGGGGAGGTATTTGCGGAGGAATAGCTGAAGGTATTTTGGACCCAGGCCCCAGAAAGCCTTGTGGACAAGGCAGAGGGTTTTGAATGATAGATGTCCGGTAAAAAGATACCATCCCTGTCCCCTGGGCCCCACTGGTCCTAACACAATGAACATGATTATGTGTATATGCAAGGCGCTGCATATTCATACAGCAATCACTCTATCATTCACATGAGCATCCATCACCATACACTCACTCATAACGCATCCATACACATGTTTAAATAAAAACAATGAACATAAACGTACCTTCTGCATTGGCCTGTGTGTGGGTGCTGAAACGGCCTGCTCCAGCTGCTCTGTCCGTATGTGCGAGGAGGCGCAGGAGCTCCCCCTCGGACATACAGACATGCAGTGCCCCAGCCAGCATTTCCAATGAGCTATGCAATGCTGGCGAAGCAAAACGCCCCAGCACTTGCATGGCTCAGTGAGCATGTGCGGCTGGGGAACTAAACTGAACTGTCAAAGGGAAACAGTGTTTCCCTTTGACAGTTCAGCCAGCCCAGGAGCACTCCATTAGCTGGATAAAGCAGCTGAGGGAGTGCTCACTGTTTCACTGGGCTGGCTCCTTAGCTCCTCCATAATGGGTGAGGGGCCACTGGGTGGGCGCCTCTTGCCATTATGGATGAGCCGCCAGGCTCGGACAGGCCTATAGGGCAATGCCTGTACCAAAAATGTAAAATGCTAGTTTGGGCCAATCAAAATGGGCCACCATTTTGGCCAATGTGGACCATTTTGATGAGTTACTTAACTATGCAGTTAGTAATGTTGACCATTGTTGCTGAATATATCACAATTTACTTACATTTTAACACATCACAGCGGAAGCCTTAATACCCTTGGTAACCCCTATCCTGAACGCACTACCAGCCACAACCGACCTGAACCAATTGGTCAACGTCTACAATAATTCCATGGCCATAGCTGTTGACACTATTGCCCCACTAAAAATGCGCAAAGGGAAACCAAAAGCGCACCTGAATACATGGTACACCCCAGAACTTAAATCCCTCCGGCAACAAAAAAGTAAACTTGAAGCACTATGGAAATCAGCACCCTCAGCAATTAACAGAACGAATCTCACTAATATCTCCACTTTCTACAAAAATGAGATTATACGCGCAAAGAAAGAATCACTCAACTCCAGGATCTCGGAGGCAAGCTCCAGCTCAAAGGAGCTCTTTAAGATCCTAAAGGAACTAGAAAACCCCATTCCTCCCACGGATACTTGCACTAAAAATAAACAATGGTGCACAGGGATCCAGAATGCCCTTGTTAACAAACTTTCAGGGCTCCAGTCTAAAATTGACAATAAACAACAACAACTCACCTATGTTCCGACCTCCAGTCCCACCCCTCCCCCTCCTACAGCCTCCAGCCCAGGATTCACCTTCAAAAAGGTATCCATACCCGAAGTACAGAAAATCATAGCGTCATTGAAACCTTCGAACTGCAAGGGGGACAGCTGTCCCGCTCAGATTATAAAAGATGCTGCAAGGGATCTCTCCCCATTCATCACAAAATTAATAAACCTGTCTTTCTCTGATAACTCGGTCCCTAGTAATCTAAAACAATCCTGGGTCCTACCACTACTAAAAAAAACTACCCTCGACCCAGATATACCCACAAATTACAGACCCATCACCACTGTCCCATTCCTACTAAAAATTCTTGATAGAGTGGCCTATCTACAAATCCAGGATTACCTTGAGACAAACCATCTACTAGGAATTCGCCAGTCCGGCTTTCGTCCACAACACGGGACAGAAACGGCCCTGGTCGATCTCAAGTGCCAGATAGATGACCTCAAAGACAAAGGTAAAGCTGGCATCCTTCTTCTTCTTGACCTATCCGCTGCCTTTGATCTGGTTGATCACAAAATCCTGTGCAACCATCTGTCATCGGCAGTACACTTCTCCCACTCCGCAATTTCATGGATCCAATCCTTCCTGGACAATAGGACCATGCGGGTCTTCTCACCCCTAGCAGCGGCCGACCCTATTCCTATTACTTGTGGTGTCCCACAAGGATCGTGTGTATCACCCACTTTGTATAACATTTTTACAAAGCCCCTATTCGACAAGCTGGACCATCTGGGTGTCACCTACACCAACTACGCAGACGACACCCAGATACTCCTCACCTTAACCGGAAACTATAATTCGGACGCCATTTGGATCAATGAAGTCTTCTCCATCATTCAGGCATGGATGGCCACACATGGCCTCTGCCTGAATGATGACAAGACTGAACTGCTCCTTGTCGGCTCACCCAACACCATTCGGAAACTTAGTCCTAGCTACACTAGCCTTACCATTGACGGCAACACCATCACTATCGCCAAGAGTGTAAAAACCCTTGGTTTTTACCTCGACACGAACACTAACCTAGCCAAACAAATTAATATGACTGCCTCAGCCACGGCCTACACAGGCAAACTAATCAGGGCCTGTAGACCGCTGATCTCCCCTAACAACTGCCTCACCTTAGCCAGAGCACTTATACAATCTAAACTAGATTACTGCAATAGTCTCTACGTAGGTGCCAACAAAACGGTAATCAATAAACTGCAAGTTATACAAAATAATGCACTCCGTGCCGCCCTGAATATTCCCAGAAGAGAACATATTTCGGCTACCAGAATCGCATGCAAATGGCTATCCATCCAACAAAAAATAGATCTAAAAACTATCTGCCTCACCTATAAAGCACTCAACGGCCTTGCCCCGCCCTATCTCACCAACAAATTCACACTAAGACAGAACACTAGAACCACTAGATCCTCTAATACACTACAATTGACTGTGCCCAAATTCTCCCTCAAAAGAGCTGGTGGTTCCAGCTTCCCAGTTCTGGCTTCACAACTTTGGAATACCATTCCACTGGATATCAAATCTACACCCACCTTCCAACCTTTCAGAACTAAGGTCATCACCTGGTTACTCAACAATTAACCTACCATGATTGAATGCATACCTCCTGCTTGATTGTATTTTGCACCATGCCAGCATATTACTGTCTATGCACGAATTGCTATATTACTATCTATGCACGAATTGCTATCCTGTCTTGTATACCTTTGCTTCATCACTGTATAATTGTACCCTACCTTGCCTGTAACTCGAAGATTAAGCGCCCATATACCTTTGGGTCAGGTGCGCTATACAAATTAATAAACAAACAAACAAACAAACAAACAAAGCACCCCTTTGGGTACTATTGAAACAGTGGGCTTCATAACTACTCTGGCGGTAGCTGTGCCGGTAAAATCGGCACGGCTGCCACTGGAGTTGCATCCGGGTCTGGCACCCGCGAATGGGCAATTACTAGGTCATGCCGAGTTAGGCGGACATGATAATTGCCCTTTCGAAGGTGCCGGTAGATCCCCATTCCCATTTGAGCCCCATATGGCTCAAATGGGAATGGGGAGCTCGGATGCACCGGCACCGTTAATAACGGTGCCGGTGCATCCGATGAGCTGAGGTCAGACCTGGCGGGGGCTGTCAAGCACCCACGAGCACAACTCTTACTATGGCGGAACGGTAGCAACGGTGCCGGTAGCTTACCAGCACCGTTGTTACTGGTCCGCCATAGTAGTAATGAGGCCCAGTCTGTGACTAAAGGAATGAATATCCATTTACAACTGTGGGCCACTTTTTCATTGTTGCCTGAGACAGTTTCATGCTTCAGCCCGCCCATGTGGGCCACCCCTGCCCATTTCTTCCAATCTAAAAAAAAAAAAAAAAAAATCTTTTTTCATGCTGAGCTCTCAGGGCCCCCCTGGGATGCACCCGCGGACCCTTAGGGGGTCGCGACCCACAGTTTGAATACCACTGCCCTAGCATATTACAGTGGTAGTCTGGACCCGGTCATGAGGGGCCACTTCCCATGGGAACAAAATCTAGCTGCTGCCGCGTTCGTCATCGTTGTGATGGGGTGCTCCATGACCCTGTATGTTGAGCACTCGCTGTTCGCCATACTGGAAAAGCCAAGAGGCACACTGACAGTTCAAAGAGCATCCGCCTATGAGGTGATCATCTCCAACCCATCGATCAAAATAGTGCGATGTAAAACTGTGAACCCTGCTACGTTCATAGCTGCACCAGTCACTGAGGGAGAACCTGTGCACGACTGTGTGAACTATGAGGAATTCTATGATGAGATCCCCAGGGTAAAGGAAAATGCCCTGGCAAGTGGAGAGATCGTCTTTATTGACGAGTCTTCGAGAATTGACCAAGAAGACAGACAAAGGTATACAGGCCTGGCCGTGGTAAAACAAATAGCGAATGGAGAGTTTCAAGTACTCGTTAGTGCCCGAGTACCATCTCACTATTCAGCACAAGCTGCAGAACTATTGGCATTGATACTCGCCATTGAGAATCATGCAGAGCAGGAAGTAACGGTGTACAGTGACTCCGTCTATGTAACGTCTACAGTTCACGCAGGACTAGCGCGCTGGAAAAGGAGGGGCTACCTCCGAGCAGACGGCACGCCAGTGCAACACGCAGCCTTATTGGACAGGCTGATAAAAGCACTACAGCTCCCAGTGGGCATAGCGGTCGTGAAATGTGCCTCTCATACCAAAGGGACAGATTTCATGTCACATGGAAACCATGAAGCGGACACGGAAGCCAAACGCATGGCATCCAAGAATGAAACAATTATGGACGTGGAGGTAGCACGTACCCATGAAAGAATGATGGTAGCACGAGCCACTCCAGAGGCCTATAGCAATATGTGGCATACACAGCTTATGGAGCTCCAAGGGGAGGCACCTCAGGAGGATAAGAATTTGTGGAAGCATCAAGGGTGTTCTTTAAACCCCTCTGACAGACTGTGGAGGCAAGACCGCACTGGTAAACCAGTAATGCCTTTCACCCTTATAAAGGTAGCGTTAGAACAGCTTCACTACCCCATACACATGTCAAAGGAAAATCTTGCTGCAATGCTTGCAGAAGACTGGTTCACACCGAATTTAGCAGAGCATGTTGCATTTTTTATGGTAAACTGCATTATCTGCCAGCAATTCACCTCTGGGCACACATTAAAAGTAGTGAGAGGAATCATCACCAGACCAAATGGACCGTTCCGATTATGTCGATATGATCCAGGTGTGTAATGGGTACAGGTATTTAATTGTGGTGGTGTGTCCCTTTTCAAGATGGGTAGAAGCAGGTCCCTGTACACACCCCGATGCAACCTGTGCCGCAAAGTTCCTGGTGAGGGAAGTGTTCCCTAGATGGGGGTTGTGTGAGGTAATGAGATCAGATAATGGGGCCCATTTTGTAAACTCAGTTTTCGAACAGATCAGCTTGTTGCTTGGTATAAAGCACAAGGTCTCGTCGGCGTATCATCCTGAGGGGAATGGGATATGTGAACGAATCAACGGCTTGCTTAAGGAAAGGATAGCCAAGTTGAAGCTCACATTAAAGAAGGGATGGTTGCACAGTCTAGCACTGGCATTGTATGCTCTTCGGAACCAGCCAGGTTCTGACCATCATCTCACGCCGCACAAAATAGTTACTGGCAGAAGGATGCAGACCCCTCTTACCTCCCGAGACAGAGCTAGATGTGATGCCCAGCCAACTAGGGAGGTACTAGGAGAAGAGATGAAAGCCTATCTGGACTGTTTGACATCCAGCACCTTTGTCATTTCAGGCCAGCTGCAGCGACGGCGGAAAGGGGACAGCACAGCACAGACCACAACAGATAGTGCTGATGCAGGCGCAGCTCACAGCCTTTGTGCGCCCCTCGTCTTCCCAGGAGACAGCGTCCTCGTAAGAAACTTTACCAGAAAAAGGTAGGACGAGCCAAGGTTTAATGGCCCTTTTATCGTAGAGGACTGCGCCCCGTCCGTGGTCAAGCTCAAGGGCAGGAGAGCCTGGAACTTCCTAAATGACATTAAGCCCTTTGTAGGGGAGAGCCCTCCTGCTGCACCTAACTCCGAAGAATCTACAGACAAAGGAGAAGAACCTCAGCACGTGCAGACAAGATCCATGATGAGGAAGAAGGATGCATGAGCAGCAAAATAAAGGCAAAAAAACGCTGGGTGAATTGTGGCTTTTAAAACAAGACATTTCCTCAAAGCCAGAGGAAGAGATAAAGGACAAAAAACAGACACTCTGTGCATCCTAGTTGCAGGGTAAAGAGAAGAACATCCAAAAGCCACAACAACAGTGGTAAAATTAACATTTTAAAATCACGTCACGCCCAAGTAGTACAAGGAATCAAGACTCTGGTAGACTGCCAATAAAATATTCTCTGAGAGCGTAACACAGTATCCTGAAGCAACCAGTATCAACACTTTCTTTATATACCTAATGGTACCCCCCAGCAGAAACCTCAAGTGGGATGTGCTCACGTACTTTCAATTGGTGGTGCTATCATATCCGTCACTCATAGGAAGAGAAACAAGTGTCACAGAATTAATTCAAGATCCAGATAACAAGAAGGTAATCTGGCAACTGCTGTCTGTCATCACAGAAGCTTTCACTGAGCTGCCTGAATACAGTAAAAAGGGCACAAATGCTCCCACCTTAAGTGATCATCGATGAACTGACCTATACCATATTTTTCCGAATCCTAGAGGAGTGCCCAAGACTTATCGGGAGAACCACAGATACACTAACCTTTATCAGAGATCCAAGAAACAATGAATTTCTCAACCAAGTTTGGTACAAATTAAATTACTTGGTTGCAACCCACGCAGCAGGAAAGTGTAAAACTTGTTCGCGCCAAAAGAAGGGCTTGTGATCGGGTCCCAGCAAAACAAGGCAGATGTCTCTGTCTCCACGGATACTCAGCTTGCACACAATGTCATGCTCAGACTAGTCACGGACTATCCAGAAATGGTGGTAAGGCCTGCTGATGTTGATGTTGTCACCTTCCTAAGAGATCCAGTCAATTTCCTACACATGCGGACCCTTCTCCAAGTGGAGCTGTCCAATTTCCAGCGAGAATTCCTAAGGAGTTTCCAGTGAGACTGTTTGCCGAAAGACAGATCGAGGAAAGTGCAAGACTGTTCACACTACAAGAAAGGCCTGTGATCTAGAGGCTAGAGAATCAGAGCAAATGTCATTACCGCCAGAAGACAGCCAATACGCATATCGTGTTTTCTTTCACCTCATTGAAAACTTTCCAGAAGTAGTGTGCAGACCCAACCACATTGATGTGCCCACTTTTCTCAGTGATCCAGCAAAAAATGCTCAACTAAACAGGCTCCTGAGATCTATTGCAGTGCAACTAAGAAGTAACGATGGACATCCACTGCAGAGAGCCTTAGGAGGAGGAAATCCAAAATAGAATTTTGTCGTCATCATTTCACTGTGGAGCAGATAGAGAAAAGAGACACTGTTCTTCAACTTGTCACTGAGAGACCGAGAGAAAGGAGCAGACGCAAGAACTTCGCCATCGTATTTTTCCTGTTCTTCATCCTCATTTTTCTATTTTTTCATATATTGAATTCTGCTTTTATTTTTCTTCCTGTTGGTACAACATCTTATTTTAGCGATTTTGACTCGTTTGCTATTTTTACATATTTTTATTTTTGTTCCTATTTTTACAACTTTATTTTGTACGATTAGTTCATTTTTTCCTATTTTTGCCACACGTTCACTTTTCTTTTTCTTTTTATTTTTTCAGCATTCCATTTTTGTGTAATTTGTAGCAGTCTCTTCAGTTTCTTCTTTCGCATTGAACTGTCACCAGCATATCCTCAGGACCAAGGCAAATTCAAGGCATTCACTGGGACCTCACCTACTTTAGATATGCGTGAATAAATGTGATGTATCCAAACTGCTAGCCTAACCCTTTTCAATAGTCTAGCACAGGAGTTGTACTGAGGACCCAGTGACTACCGTTGTCACTCACATGAGGGGGGGGCATTTAGAGAAGCACTCGTCCCTCTAATAGTAACAAACTCTCGAAATACGAGACCAGAGCAAAAGAAGGAATAAATAACTGACTAAGAACTCATTCGAAATGGGGGCCCAGAACAGTAACTTGGTTTTACCCCCAACAGAAAGGCGCCCCCGCTTTCCTGGGAGAAAATGCTGCGAGATGACTTACAAATCTATCATGTGTATATGTTTGGTGATCATTATTGTCTTTCTGTCATTAACAATCAGAACTGCTTTCTTTTTGGTGCACAAAGTGTCCCATTATCAGCACGCCCACAGGATAATGAACGTCAGAATCCCACAAAAGCACCCAGACCCTATATAGTGATTCCAGTTCCGAGAAAAGCTAATGATGAAGCAAATGATTTAAAATTGAATGTAATCAGCAGTGATATGTATACACTTGAGGTAACAAATGGAGAGAAAAGCTGGAGACAGGGTCAGCACGGAATGAATGAAAACGTTGCACTGTCCACAGCACGCACCCACTCACAGAATGCACACAAACAAGGGCAAGTGTCAATGGCTACATGGCCTCCAACTAAGGCAGCGGAGAAGGAGAAACTGCCTGCCGAACACTCAATTCCAGAGAATAGAGAAAAGTCAAATGAAATGCCAAAGAAGGAGGAAATAGCAAAATCCCTCGAAAAAACAGAAGTGGCCACGAAAGAACTCACAGAGAAGACACACATGATAATAGATTATTTGTTCCCATTCATAGTCCAAGCAAAGAAACTACACGAGGAGCTGAAAAACAGAACTATAGAAACTATAACAGCAAGCACACCTGCTCCAGCGCAAGGAACAAGCCGCAGGCCTTCAACACAGCCACAAGTTGGGAGGTTGGTGAACCAATGGTGGTTACGGGAAGTTTATGGCAGACTGCAAAAGGGAAGGAAAGGAAGCACAAATCCTCCTCCCACAGCGATGCAGTCGAGGCAGCCTGCTCCATTGAGATACCAGAAGTGGAAAAGCAGCACAGATGCATTCAGAGACGTAGTCATAGCAAACTACAGAAGAATGATGAGAATCAAGATAAGCCCTCATGGAGATAACAATGAACTTAATGACTAGCTGGACAGCACAGCCCATCTCGCAAACAACATATGGTACCAGCACATGAAGGAAGCAGGGCGAAGGCAGTCGAAAGGCGAATGCTTCGTCTGTGCTCTACTACCATACAGCATGGGAAAATCCGAGATCTTCGTGGCTGTAGAAGTTGATGTCCCTGCAGCACACTGTATGTCGCATGTAGCAATGTGCAACACCAGAGGAAAATTTATGGGAAGAGACGCCTCGTTGATATGGGCCAACGAAAAGAATTACCCGGATGAAGATGGCTACGTGCAGGACATTAAAACAAGAAACCGAGCGCACACCAGAAATCATGTGATCAGGTACGAGAACCCTGGCGTCAAAGGATCAGGGATAAGATGGGAAGTTAACCCGAGACTGAACGTTCAAGGGAAGACTGCAGAAGAGGCTCAAACCTGGAAGAACAGAGGCCAAATGCAGATCTGGGGGTCTGTGGTCTCCCCAGATGGATGGGAAGAGGGAGTAGTAATCTGCCGAGCATAGATGTTCCTTGGAGCCTGCAAGGAAGCAATAGAGAATTCACAGAGGTTATGCAAACCTCTGTGGCCAAAGCTAGTAAAGTTACTAACATGGGTCGAAGATAGAGGGGGACCTATGCAGATAGTGCCACTGGAGAGCCCGGAACTATGCTTCAGAAACAATTGCACAAGGAAGATGGGAGAAAATCAAAACTGCGGATGAATCTTTGAAGCTCCGGGAATGACCCAAGCAACCACAGTTATTATGCACCATTACTGGCCGTGTGGATCCAAGGTATACATAAGGCTGCGAAAACTGGGGAGGGATATACACAGTAGTGAACGTCCACGTTCCCACACTAGTGATCCCTAACAATGACCTAAAGTTGGACAGTTTCCAGAAAGCAGATGCTTATCTAAGAAGAAGAAGATCTGTGGAACTGGTATCCAGGATGAATAGGGAAAATTACTTTTTTTCCAAATCAGAAGAAGCATTCCATGTAATCCCGTACGAGCATAGACTGTTCATCCTCACCTAGACAGTATTCACAACACTACTCCTGCCCCACATCCAAGTTGGAGTGAATGCTAAATGGTTGCAGACCATCAATACCACTATAAAAGGATTCAACGCGATCAAAGAAGAGTTGAGAGCAATCAGACTGATGACCCTCCAAAACAGATATGTGCTTGACATGATCACAGCGATGGATGGAGGTGTTTGTGCAAAAATCGGAGAATCATGTTGCACATTTGTACCATCACACGATGAAGAAAACGGAACCCTAACAGAGGCCATAGGCATGTTGACAACTCTAAAAAACCAGATGACCGATGAAACGGATGAGGTGGATGATGACAGCTGGTTTGGGAACCTATTCTCATGGGTCCCGCAATGGATGGCTGATATACTCAAGTTCCTTGGAGCCCTACTAGGGTACTGCTAGGATTCTGCGTTATCAAGATAATCATAACACAATGCCAGAAAACTGCAAAGAAAGCCATTGGGATGAAAATTATGGTCGATGTCGAGCCAGGCTGGAAGCCAAGAGACCTGACAGATGAAGAAATCATGGACTTTGTGAAGGCCAGCGAATTTGCACCAGAAGGAACGAAGTTCACATATCCTAACAAGCAAAGAGGTATGAAGGAAAGTGGATCTACTGCTGTCCAAACGGACAGTGCCAGCTTATGACCTGGAACAAAGATGAACATGTCATAACAGCAGGAAGTTTGAAAGGCGTGATAAAAATATGGACTCCAAAGACACACATGTTCACGCCTTCATGTACCAATCCTGAAGATGATGAACAAAACACTGAAGAAGCAAAAGAAATAGGGGAGAAGAATGAAGCAGAAGTGGTCGATGAACCGACCGGAGAGGGGAGTGTAAAGGAGGCCCCAGACATCACCTGCACCCCTGCCCCCCATTTCGAGCTACCAGGAAGGAACTCGCCAAGGCACGTGACGTATGAAGAGCAAATGAACCTACAAAGAGATGCACTGGGTCTCTGCCCAGTATACATCAGAAGATCCATACCGGTTGAAGCACCCATAATCAGACAACCCTGGGCAGCACGGTACCCTATTAGACAGCCATACCAGCCTCTGATACGAAATGAGGAGTACCTACACACGGTCCACGAAGAGACCCCAAAAGCCTTAATGGAAGGCCAGTGGAAATGACACAAGGGCCTGCACAGATCCGTGAATGAACAAAAGCAGCTATCGAAGATAACACGCCAGTGCGAGTAACTACGAAATTGAATGGACTAGGCACAGAGAGGAGACAATGTAACAACGCGAGAAACAGTGTTACAAGACAAGATGGAAGCAACCGTCCTGTTAAACGTGTGTAAATAGGCTTGAAACACAAGATGCTAAGAAATCAATACTGCTTGCAATGCTTAGTAAAAGATAGAGCGGCAAGTGCCAACCGCATTTCTACCTCAATAAGGCACATTATACAAGTGCGTCTCCATTTTGCAAAAGCAGAAAGGTTCCCAGGCGGCCAGAGGCCTGACAGGCCAAGTTTCGAAACCCAGCCAAAGGCAAGAGAAGGAGCGGAATCAAAACTCAGCAAAGAGCGGCTCATGCTTAGGAAATCGAGGTCAACCAGAGAAGGGGAGGAGAGCATGAGCTCACAAGACTCCAACTACAGAGCATACCAGCCCGTCCGTGAAGGTCAAGATAAGAGAGGCCCACGCAGGTGGCTAGGCTGACACAGAATTAAATGCACAAAAGGCTAGAAACTGATGCAGATTCACAGTAAACCAACATGTGACCAGCCATGCGCGAAGAAGTACCACAGCCTGATGTCATCCAGAACCCGAGGATGCCATAACTTTTCCCGATAAGAGGCTACAGTTCCAAGGCCATACCCAGCCAACTAATTGACACATTGCCTTAAAACACTGATTGATGGAAAGGAGGAAGGGTGAATCTTCAGGCACTAGGCACCTCAGTGTCTATTCTGCATGCTGCTAATTAAAGTGGAGATTTATGTTTAGGGGTGTAACTTGCCCAATCACAATGGACCATGTAATCTAGGGTCCTATAGACACTGTAACCAATGATACGTCGTACTTGTAGTGACGTCAGTCACATGTGTTGTAGAGGGATGGGCATAGACGCCCACCCGATAAGAGTTGTCCAATCCACATGCTTTATTTCTATATACAGGTATAGCACCTATACTTAAGTTACTTTTCCTAACCAATTATATTGCATGATGATTTTTTATAGAAATTAGACGTCAGTGATGACGATTTTAGCCTATAAGAATTGCTGTTCTACCAAAGTTCGTGGAAGTCGGAGCGATACCGGTGATCGCACTACAGCTGATTCCCATTTGTTTCCCTGTTTGATGTATGTATCATTAAACGGACTTCCCTTTGCCAAACTACTGAGTCCTCGTTATTGAGTCGTGTTGGAGTAAGTGAATCCTGCACCCCCTGTCCTCACATGGTGCAGCTATCTTGTTTTACAAGTTCTAGAGGGTGAGTGCTGACCAATGGGCCCGTCAGCGAATTCCTCTCCTCTTGAACAACTACTCAGAATCCGATGTTTACCTTGTGTTCCCACTGCCTTCCACCCAAAACTGACAAGCCTAGCAGAGGTTTAGGGGATGGGGGGGTGAAGGGTGCTGGGACTCAAGAATCATTTTGTGTGTGCATGCACTTTCCTGTTTGTTGCATTCATGTTCTTGGTGTTTTGAACTGTTCTTTGATGGTAGTGGTGAAAGAATTAAAGTCAATCTTTGTAATATATATATATTCAGTAAAAAAAAACTTTGTTAAAGGGACGTTATGGTTAAGTTGCGCTACTAAAAACCTATGAAATTCAGTGAAAAAACTTTGTTAAAGGGACGTTATGGTTCAAAGTAAAACCGAAAACCCCCTGAAATTCGCCAGTTATGGTAAGATAAGCAACCATAACTCGCGCCGCTACCGTGCACTGCTAACACTAACACCCAGGACATCAAAGATGACATCACAAATGTCATTGATGACATCACTGATGACATCACGTGGCTGGCTCTCCCTTTTTTTCCTTTCCTGACATATCTAGGCCACATGATTTTCTCCAGTAACAGTCAGGAATTAAAAATTGTAAATTACGATATTCGTAGACTTATCTTTCAAGTATGTTCTTAGAATAATTCCCTTATGGTCCAGTCATATCATATGAAACATATACATAGGAGAAGTCACAACCTTGAAAGACAGCAATCCTTTTTGTGCATTAAAATTATCAGTGGATTTATCAGCACTTTCTGATACTTTTGATGTTTTTTATTACTGTACTTTCCCTGTATATGCTCATATTTTTATATGTTGTACTCACACTATTTTCCTTAGGTTCCAGACACATCATGTGATATATATATATAGATAGGGTAAGTAACAGCTTTGAAACAGAGCAATCATTTCTCTGCATAGAGGTAATCAGTTAGGTTATGAACACTTTCTGCTACTATTGCTGTTTTTTTCCTACTTCAATTCCCTTGTATATATTCATATTTGTATGTGGTGTCGTCTCTTTGTGATTTGTGTATAATATTGCAATTATGTAGTAAGTGGGTTTTATTCCCTACTTATCACAAGTTTCACTGTCCGCAAAACTCTAATATGAAAACAGTTATCATTTCAATATTCAACATGGCAAGCTAATGAATATTGCACCTCCATCATGTATGCTGCACACAATGCCTATGTTTCTACATGAGTACCTTAGTATACTGGATTGATGTTAATAATAGAATGCTATTTATATCAATGCATAGCTTAATGCACTGATTAGCACTTGATATTTATTCCAATAATCTTTGACACTTTTTTAATTAACATTACACTAAGAATCCCTTGTACAGACTTTTCATGAAAGGTAAATGCACATGTGATGTCATCAGTGATGTCATCAATGACATTTGTGATGTCATCTTTGATGTCCTGGGTGTTAGTGTTAGCAGTGCACGGTGGCGGAGCGAGTTATGGTTGCTTATTTTACCATAATTGCCGAATTTCAGGGGTTTTTCGGTTTTACTTTGAAACATAACGTCCCTTTAACAAAGTTTTTTTTACTGAATTTCATAGGTTTTTAGTAGCGCAACTTAACCATAACGTCCCTTTAACAAAGTTTTTTCACTGAATTTCACAGGTTTTTAGTACACAACTTAACCATAATATCCCTGACTTCATATACATGTAACATAGAACATACTAACCCCCTCGTAGTGATTTTCATGTCCGAGGACTACCGCCATGTCCGCGGACACATCGAAAATCTGAGCGTGGTGAATGTAAATTTAAATAGTGTGCCCCATTTCCCCTTTGAAGTTGGCTCTGAAAAGAGCCGTTTTTTTTTTTTTTTTACAGATGCTTGACAGACACCTGTTATTTTGTGTTTTTTTTCTTGTTTTTTTTCTTACTTTACTCCTAAAATCTTCACATAACCTTCTCCAAAGCAACCCTTACATTCCAAAATAGAAAGGCATTTCCCGTAAAAGATAAAGAAATGCCATCTTTTTTAAAATTAACAGCATTACTGGCATCAATATTCTCATTGTTACAGAAGAACATACCAGCTCTAAGCATGAAGGCACACATGCCTCGGTTGATGACACACCTAGCAATGTTTTGCTGAGGACAAAAAACTGAACTATTGTCCCATATTGCCCTAGGTAGTAATCCAGAAAAAATTACTTTCGCATTTGGAAGGATCTTCATTACGACTTGAACCAAGCGTTCCAAATCAGCCAACAAAGTAGGGGCACTGACGTTGCCCAAATGGAAAGCACCATAGTGCAAAACTACCACATGCGGACTGTTCATCATGGCCATATCCTCACAAACTTGTACAATTCCCTGTACATTGCAATCAGGCAAAGTGCTCCACACCACCTCCACTCCTTTCACATCAAAGTTCTTTGCAACATGCCTGCATTCAGCGTACTGCTGTAAACCATGCACAAACATATCTCCAAGCACCAATACCCTGACATTCTCCACTTCTGCCATTTTCACCACACAGTCTCTTTCAACACAAATCCACAACCTCGACATCTGATTGGCTGATCCGTACAGTCTTCTTTCCATGTTGGATTTCCTGGAAAAACTCGGATGTAGCACGCCCTGTCCACGAACAGCCGCGGTGTCCGCGGACGGCGTCCACTTTACTCTTTGTGCCATTCCCTCATTGCATACAGCTAAGCAATCACACAATAAGAATAACATCCTCAGAACACCCCATTTTGTGAATTTTCGAACATTTCAGGACAATTATCATTTCATTATTCAACATATTAACATTCCAAATATTATAATTTCATCTTGTACTCTGCACACAATGCTATCTTTCTCCATTAGTAGCTCAGTATACTAGATAGAATCCCATAATACAATGCTATTTATATCAATGCATTGTTCAAAGCACTAATAACGGTATGATATTTATTGCAATATCCTTGACACTTTTTTCGGAACATTATAATAAAAATCCCTAGTACACAAATTCCACGAAAAGTACATACACATGTGATGTCATCAGTGATTTCATCAATGACATTTGCGATGTCATCTTTGATGTCCTGGGTGTTAGTCTTAGCAGTGCACGGTGGTGGCGCGAGTTATTTTTCATAGCTTACCATAACTTGCTATTTTCAGGGGTCTTTCGGCTGTACTTAGAACCATAACGTCCTTTAAACAAACTTTTTTTAATATCACGCAAACAATATACAAACATGGCGTGCAAAAACCAACTTCTACAGATGGCTTTAAACAGAATGTTGCAAAGTAAGAATTTATGCTCGTTCACAGTGAAGGTCAGCTGCTTCCATTTTTTTCTCGGGCCCCGGAGAGGCTCACGAAGCGGACTATAAGGTTGTATTGTGTTTTGACCTTGACAGACATAGATTGTGATGAAAGACTTCTCTTGAAGTAGTGTTGCTAAAACGTAAGAGAAGATAAGTATGAAATTTCTGAAACGAAACCACTTTTATATATTATATCACTATGCGAAAGATCGTTGGCACACGCAGAGTCGTACTTTGGGACTGCACCACTCATAGACAATGGAAATTGCAATTGTACTGTAAGTAACCCTTTAGATTATTTTATACCAAATATAATTACAATAGCGTAGCATTAAAGACCGCTCATGTTGAACTTGTTCGTTGAAAGTGGCATAATGTTTTCTACCGCGCACTATCACCACCGAATTGATCCCCTGTCGTTTAGAGGGCTCTGAAAAAGGCAGACGACACAGGGTGGGTTAATATAAATAATTTAACCGGTCTATAGGTGGTCAAGCGCTCTACTCGCTGTGCCATTTCACTGTAGCCTGTCAAGTGGCACAGCGAGTACAACGCTCGCTTTGACATCCGTGCACAGCTTGCTAATGCAAGTTCGAATCCCGGCAAGGCCAAACTCAGCCTTTCATCCTTCCGTGGTCGATAAATGAGCACCACACACTGTGGTTAATAATAAGCACCGCTTAGATACCTCACGGTTCTTAGCGCTATATGAATGGGAAAATATTATTATTTTATTACTAACATACTCCGTTGCACTATCTTCGATAGCAAATAGTTTCACGCCCTAATAAATAAAATGATGATTTGTAACGAAGATCGGCTGGTGAGACTAATTTATGTTTTTTAAAACAGGTATGTGGCCCCATTTTGCCTATGTCACGATTTACAGACTCCAGCGGATGGGGTCTTCAACTGCCAGGTGCAGGTCCAAATATGCAACTTCATGACCCTCACCATTTTATGGGACAATCGCCAAGGACCAATATGCCCTTACGCAGTACTAGCGGCTACAAACAACATACCAACCAATAGGGTGGTCTAATGGCTCGTTGTTGGAGCAACCTTCCGATTATCAGAGCGACCATTTACTGCTTTTATCATAAACCAACAAACTATCGACCGCAAAGGAACAACGCGTGGCTCCAAATAAACTTTTGCTGATCGACAGCAGAGACAATAGCAAATCGCTGAATATTCACTAAACATTTCATGTGAAATAAATGTACTTTACCAAACGTACAATCCTGCTGTTTACTTTTAAACCACAGTTTCATATTCCGAATAGTGGCGCACTGAGTTGTAAGCTGATCTAACACCCTCTGTACCGCAAAGGAACATTGCGTGCCTCAACATGAACTTTTGCGGATCGACAACAAAGACAAATGCGAATTGCTGAATATTCTCTAAACATTTGATGTCAAATAAATGTACTTTACAAAATTTACAATCTTGCTGTTTGCTTTTAAATCACTGTTTCATATTCCGAATTGTGGCGCGCTGTGTTGTGACATAATATGTGTTGTCTTCCGGGTTCTGTGTAAAGTCACTTAGGACTGGAGAGGACTGGGCGCGTTTGATGACGCACCCTCTAACGTCACAGAGAGAGGCGGGGAATATGAATGCTTTGATAATATCAGGATTAGGGGCGGGAGATATGATTTAGTGTCGCAAAAGCAAGTCAGCCAGGTCAATAGCGCCAGTCATAGCATTATCACATAATGTCGGCGCACACCAGCCGGATTTATCATTTCTTTAGTGGACAAAAAGTCGTTTGACGCCCATAGGAAATTGTACTATTAGCGGACAAAAGGAGTGGTCTTAAAACACTTTCACCCTGACAACGAACAATACAAACAACGTTCTCAGAACACCCCCATTTTGTGTAATTGCAACCATTTCGGGACACCGCGAGTGTTCTTAGAACACATTCAACTAGACAGATTACAATACGGACAGCGTCCTGAGGACACCCCCAGTTTGTGTATTTATGAACAATTAAGTACACCGCGAGTGTTCATAGCTCATTTTTACCTTCCTTGCAAACAAAAATGACACATACTCTGTCCTCTAAACACCCCACCATTTAGTTTATTTACAAAATGTCAGAACAGCAGTGTTCTCTGCGGACAAATCGAACGCAACAAAAACGTCTAGCACATAAAAAAACAAAACATTGAACCTATCTCATACTCCCCCACCCTCCTCAAACACTCTTACACACCAACACAGGGCACTAAATACAATTTTTTATCCACGTTTCACTGCGCTGTACGCGGTCGACGGCGAATACAAGATGGCGGGCGCCACAGAAAATCTGACGCGCTGCACGCCCCTCGCCGTCCAATCAGCGAACACGCCACATGTCCGCGGACATGACGCAAGGCCATTGGCCAATCGGGGTGCTGTCTGCGGAGCGAACAGGGAAGTCCGTCCGCGAAGCGAACACAGATATCACTAATTTTTTTGCCTTACATTTTGGTCATTTTTTTAAAAACTACTGCACGGATTTACACCAAATTTGCAAAAGCACGCTTTCGGGACCAGGCCGCCGCTACTGCCGCAAATTTGGTGTAAATCCGTCCAGCGGTTCGGGCTGTAGCCGTGCGCAAAGTTTTTTTCCCATTCAGTTTATGGGAAAAAAAAAGTTTTGGGACCCCCCCTATAACTTTTCCCCCCCTGGACGAATCCTCACCAAACTTTGCAAACAAATTCAGAGTGAGCCATATACTTTTTTTGCAAAGTTTGGTGAGGATTCGTCCAGGGGGAGCGAAGTTATAAGCCGCCCAAAAAGTGCTCTTCCTATGGAAACACCAACTTAACCATAACTACATGGCCACTACCATGGCCATGTGATATATATGTATGTATATATATATATATATATATATATATATATATCATTTTTTTTTAATTGTCTCAGTGTGTTGTTTGACCAAAAAGGACACTGCATTGTGTGTTGCCACACCTTGGTGGATGCTGTAATTTGTTTATTCTAATTTAACATCGAATCATAAATTGATAAAATATTCATTGATAACACACCAGCCTGTTTCCGAGTCCTTTATGACATGGGGTGATTGTGGAGGTTGGGTGTGAGACGGGTTGGAGACCTTCTTAAGAAAGGATCTATGTTGTAGGAATAAAAAGCGTTTATATTGTGCAGCACCTTCATTGTAGGGGAAGGAGATCCCTGACTTGCTTGTGCTGTATAATATTTTGTGACACAGTATTTCTGCAAAAATACCCCTAAAATCAATCACTGTTACTGCCCCTCAGTACAGCGTTTTTACTGCTGGATTGCAAGTGGCAACATGGCAAAGTTAATTCCCATTATTTTTGTCATCCACAAGACTACATTGGGGATTTTGCAGGTTTATGGGCAGTCATTCCTCCTCGTGGAATATGCACCACTTTTTGGTGGACTGGAAGCGGATGAGTTACCTGCAGCGACTTCTTGGAAGTGAATCTCCCACTTCAAGGTGCTGTAAAACTTGCAGTCATTCCATTACTGGCAAAAAAGTGGCAGTAACGGAATTATCGGCCTAAATGTACCGCTCTGCCGACATTGAAATGGTGCCCATCTAGTCTTCTGCTGATCTAAGGAGCCAAGTGGTTTCTGGTTTTTCAAAGGCCCATACCTTATAAACTCTGAACGAGTCACTGGGCAGTCATCATCGTACTCCTTCGGGTTCAGTGAGGCAATCAATTATTTATTTATTTGATTTAGTGCAAACATATCTGCCAAGGCCTAGATCACCTTAAAGAGGCCATTCATTGTTGCTGCAGTCTCTTGAATTTCAGATTCTGTTGGTACACCAAAATGACGGGTGGACTCTGGTTTAGACTGGAATGTCATTTGGACACAACTTCATAGACCAACTCAGCACCGCTCACTCACTTCGGCCACAGCTCTGCTTACCTGAGCTGACTCACTAGGGTACCCCTATTCCATGTCCTCATTACTGCATATTTGGATCATAGCTTCCACCTTGTTAAGATCTTTGATATCACATTCCAATTCTACACATACGACACTCAAATGTATATTAAGGTAGGGTAGGACAAATCTGCAAAGATCCAAGAATGCCTTCAAGACATTCGGGGGCAGGTTGTGAGCCATCTTCTGTTGAATCAGGCAAAAATTTAACTTATTTTAGAAGTAAAATTAAACAAAACAATATTCACTACAATCCATTGCACTTTGGCTTCGAGTAAGTATTCGGCCGAATTCCGGATGAAAAAAAGCTATAGAATAGTTTCTTGCTATTTGGCTCTTGCCAAATACTTTGTCATTCTTATTTCAATACAATGCAACACGAACTCAGAAAGGCAAATATAGACTTCAGTTTGTAAAACTGAATAGAATTAGACGAGACAAATTGCTATCACACAGATGTAAAATATTTTATATGGTCATCTGCTCTTTAGGGCATGTTTTATTACAGATTCTTAGACATAAAAGGTGCTCACCTTTTATACTTCGGCAACACCAATACGGAAAAATCTTTTTTTTTGGCGATGTTTATATGCAATGTGCACTTTATTCAGTTGGAAATGACAAACTGAAAGAAATGGGCATGTTTCACTTTAAGATACATTCAGTTCCTGTCATGTCACTTCCCATTGCATCTCTTCAGAGTCCCCCACTTTTCTTTTTTAAGGACTTGTGTCCTGAGTTTAACATTATCTTATATTTTATTATGAATGATAAGGTGCATATGTTTGTGTATTGGTGAGAAGGAGTGGCTAGGATAAATGAAAAGTGAGCATCATGTGTTCCTATGGGCCATGCCCATGGAGAAACATTAAGAATTCACAATAGGTAGTGGAGACTAGCAGGGCTTGGTTATGTCAGGCAGAATAATATGCCCCCACCTAAGAGGCCTCTCAGAGGAATTTATGTTGGGTAATCTCTCCAGTCCCAAAGTGGGCCAGCGTGTGACAGCGGGTAATTATAGGTGTGAGGTATCTCTATGAGACAGTCAGAGAGCTATGCTAGAGCCAGAGCTAGATAATTCCTAGGGTGGGACAAGTCAGGGCTGAGCCTTAGAGTCTGGCTTGACTCCAAGTGGCAAACGTAGGCTGAACTGGCAAAATTAGCATGTAAGTCTTGGAACCAATGACACCATTGCTGACACTCTGCCGGCATACAGTGCAAGCCCCCCATTACTTGCATCCTGCCTCCCCAACAACCCCACAAACTTCCTACTTGGGGCCTGCCACCCCCTAACACAAACACCATACATGGCATTCCATCTCCCACCCTAACAACACAAATCCCCTACCTGGAATTCTGCTTGCCCATCCCTACTAAGCATAACTCTCTGCATGGCCTCCCACCTCCACAGACCACGCTTGGAGACAACACCCTACACCTAGTTGGACCAATCAGACAATGAAGGCAACCAGAGCCAGAAAATGATTCTGCTTTAACAAGGAATAAAACAAAAAAAACAATCATGTAGTAATTATTAAATTGCCTTTTTGTTCTGCAAAACATAGGACTATTCCTCTGAAATACTTCTTGGCAGTGGGTTCAACTCTGACATAAAGCAATTCTCTAATGAGAATGTGCATTTAGGGCCTTTCTGTCTCGTTAATATATGAAAGGGATTTGGATATGTGCTTTGGCTCTCCGAAATGTTAAGCCTCTTCCCACGTTTGTTTCTCAAAAATAGCATTTTGCTCTTTTGACAAACATATTAACAGCTGGTCTCATTACTGCTAAGGTGACAAAGGAACAGACCAGGTGGAGACACAACACCTTTCCATCAGCACAAGTGATTGCGGACCATTGTTTACTCAGAAATGGATGCAGGTCATAATCGCTGTTCAAGCAATTCTAGCAGCATTTGAATGCAGGTGCAAGAGGGATACCAGCAGCGCTCGGGAGAAGAGGCCAGGTCAGACTAGTCTTTTTTTTAAAGAAATGGGTGTAAACTCGACAGTGGAGCCTTCCACATGAACACAACTGGACAAGGGAGAGGAGACAGGACCATCTTGCAAAGCTCACTCTCCACACCACCAGAGGGCTGCAGTTCAATATATGGGGCAGATTTCCTTGTACGTTTGCACACCTTTCTAAGTTTTCTATACATTGATCTGTAGTAAAAATCTGAGGCTTGTGAAATTACCCTTTGAAGAATGAAAGGCTGAATTGTGTGAGACCTGCAAGCCACTCAGATTAATTCAGGGTCACCGCTGCTTTAACACACCAGACTATCCAAGCAGCTTTCTTTATTGCCCAAAGAAATCGAAACAAAACACAAACAGCACTACACAGGCAAAAAGACGAAATTGACAAAAGCAACAGCAAATTTGGTGGAAAACTGCAGCAAATATATTGGTTAGAATAGGACTATATTTCGATCAAGTATGAAGTAACTGTTAAAGTATATTTTATTGCTGCTATAATTTGTTTAATTGTTCTGGTGGCTATCAGAGGTACTTAAACAAACTTCCCCTGTATATGATCCAGAATTGTTATATTTTTTGTATTTTTTTTAAATGCAATAAATAGTTAAACTGGTGTGCAAAATGAATTGTAATAAATGATCGGGTGCTTACCTATTAACTAAACACCAACAGCCTCTCCTTTGTTTGGCCTATGAGAGGATGGGGTGAATAGTTGAGATGGAGTTCACACATTTCAGATTTCCTCCTGCCTTGTGTCCTGCATGAGCTGACATGAACCATTTTATACATTTCTATGTGAGCTGCAAAGAAGTTTTGAAACTCCACTGGAGCGACTGCAACTGGAACTGGATAGAGAATGCAATGTGTCTGCTTCACAAAGGCAGTTGCAAATGCAGTATCCATTATGTTTATTGCAACCTAGTCCTTCTGCATTTGTTAAGTCTTCTACTTTGACTGGCACTGGTTTTGAATATGCAACAATCTTCTGTACATTTGGTCCCTTCATTTTGGTCAAATCTGCTTTTTTCTGGCTTTCATACTTTAAATAAAGATGTTGCATTGATTAAAACGAAGAGAAATAAAAGTATAGAATGCTTTTAAAATGGTGCTTTGATTTTAATAAGTGTGTTTTTTCAGGTTTGGAACATGATTTATTAAATAAAGCAACTATTCGGCTTCGTATTCAGCTTCGGCTGAATAATTGACAAACTATTCAGTATTTGGCCGAATACTGAATATGCTATTTGGCACAGCCCTAGTTCTAGGTCCCTCACGCCCATTAAGGGCCCAATTCATGGAATATTTTGCAAGGTCCAAAGTGACTTTGCACTGCTGAAACGTGACTTCACACTGCTGCCAAAAACCCTGATTCATGGAACTGTGCAAAGTGTCTTTTTTTCTGTGCAAAGTAGGTGCAGCAGCATTTTCTACTGCACAAATGAACTTTGCACTAACGTTGCACTGCAAAATACACGTTTCACAATTCATGGAATAGGGTTCGTGTCTGCAGTGAAAAGTCACTTTTCCGCAGTGCAAAGTCACTTTGAACCGTGCAAAAAATTCCATGAATCGGGCCCCAGGTGTAAAATGAAGACTCGAGGATGTATCGTTGTTGAAGATCTCCCCCAGCCCCACAGGTAAAGTCTGTTACTCAGGTAGCTGTTTTTTTCCACCTCAGAAACTTGAGGGGGGCCATGCCCCTATTTTACTTAAAACAAAACCTTAGAGGTAGGAGCAGTGATTGACTCCATATTACATCACTGCGTCGCTCTCTCGGGAGGGCCTACCTCGCTCCCTTTTGGTGACACCAAAGGACACAGAAGGTGGCGGTCCCCCTAATTTGTAGTTTATGCAAATTTGAGCAGGTATTTGGAGCGAAGGCATTGCTGCCCTGCTCAGCCATTGCTGCCCTGCTCACAAGGGTACAACTCAACATTACCTGCCGGGCACACAAAAACTTTCTATTCTGAAGCACAAAACGCGCTTTTCCACAAACTGGTGCTGCCCATTACGGGTTAAACCCACAAAAGCGTCAACAGACTGCTCTTGCTGCCTTCTTCATTTAGGATGGTTCCTGGGTGTGTGGGGGTGGGGAGTCAGTGAAGGCACTTCACAGGCAGCCAAAATGAGCAACTGCAACGCAATACCATCGAGAACCTGTGGAAAAGGGTTTATGGATCGCCTGCTTTGCAGCGCTTAGATGCTCGCCGATTTTGGCACGGAGCGCTACATTGGAACACAAAATAATGCTTATTCGATATCTAATGATAAAACACGCTTTCACCCATCAGGTCCTCGGCACCAGACACCCTCTCCCGCAATGGGGCCGTTTAATAATGTCAGAAAACAATCAACTATGAAGCCGCCAGTCAGACCAACGATTGGTGCTTTTTTTACAAACACGTTTAGAATTTGAGAGCTAAGATGCCATGCCTGGATCACATGGTCGTTAGGACTCCAGGTCCCTAAGGTATGTTATATATTACTGGGATTTGTGATGCCTTTTGCATGACCTGGGGGCCTCTGGTGGATTTTAAAGGTGGTGGTGGGCTGCAGAGAAAGAAAATGCACGACAGCTCTGCTCTGTTGTAATTGGTTATTTATAAGGGGCTTAATACCCAGAGGTTTCTAAGCACGGACCAGGGGACCGAACCTCAGTTGCTCTTGTTATCTTGCTTCCAAGGCAAGCACGTTGCCCCTGAGCTATCCTCCCGGCTGTTGATTAGTGCACTGCAAGTACCCTGAGCCCTGCTTGCAGGTCTGTTTCTAGGTGCTCTTTGTGGAGCGCATAGAGGCGTCTCTGTCAAGAGGGGACCTTTGCATGCCTGTGGCGGTCGAGTGCACTGGCCAAGACTGTGATATGTAAGTAGGTTGTCACGGTCTAGTGCCTGTCGTGAGGGTTATCAGGGTGCCTCGCGAGAAGCGCCCTTCCCTGCGAGGGAGGTGTTTTGAGGAAGCAAATTAGCCTATTTTCCTAAATTGATGTTGGGCAACAGACTGTCACTGATTGGCAGTGCTGAGCCACTGATCTCCCCAATGACAGGAAGTTGACGTTTTGTCAGGCGTTCACCCTCAGCATCTTCACGTAAAGCGTCGGCTGCTATCATCGCAACATCTGGCACACATTATCATCTCGTTGAGAAAAGCATCTTTGACAAAGATAGTTCTATTCTCCGGCAGCAGGTGTTGCATTTGACACACAAGTGCAGCCTCTTGGTATTGGAGTAGAGTTATTAGCGATGGGATTAGAGAGGGGAGACAAAAACACACGAGGCCCTTCCTCAGAAGAGGCTCTGCCCGTGGAATCAGCAGGAAAATAAATATGGAGAAATGCATTAAACACTTTTTATGAAATAGGGAAATGTTAAAAAAAACACCTTGTTATACAAGCCCAAGAGTGCCAACAGAAGTTAAAAAAAAAGTATGTAAATATGTTTGCATAAATCTGCATACGCTCTGGGATCCGAACAATGTCTCTGCTATTTGTGGGTCACGGTCCGCAGAGTTTAAGATCCACTGTTTAAGCTAATAGTGTCTATTAATATTCTAGTAATGGGGTGTCTTCCCTAGGGAGAGCCACGAGTTCCTTATTAATATTCCTATTCTCAGGCAGGACCAGCCATGCATCTAGGGTCGACCTTACGACCCGACCCCTGCATATTCAACATCCTATGTGACCATTTACAACATCTGTGGGGGGAGGAGGGGGCGCCGTAGCCACCTGTCGCTTCTGGGCCCTAGACCACGAGTCCTCAACTTCAAAAACACTAATGGAAGGAGCTCGAGAACACGGGCTATAGTGCACGCTCTTTGCACGGGTGCAAGATCAATGAATACTAGATCAAAAATATATATGCACTATTGCACCAGGGCAAATTTCACACTAACGCTAAGAATGGGGCACCCATTGCAGAGGTGCAAAAGAATGCATTGAAAGTCTATTTTTTGCACTAGGGACATTTTGGCCAGAGTGGTAAATGTAATGGCACCTGTAATACCAGTCAGCTCGTTTCGGATGAAAGCAATATTTGAAAAGATTGTTGCGCAAGCCTCTTCTGACCGGACTAATAGCATGGGAAGTTCTCAAGGAGTTCTTTTGATCTGTGCACTACATGCTGAGCTGGAACGAACCATTGGCCGGAGTGGACTGGTCTGCCCAGATCTCTCCCCTTGTACGCACTACAAGCTGAGCTGGAACGAACCATTGGCCGGAGTGGACTGGTCTGCCCAGATCTCTCCCCTCGTACGCACTACAAGCTGAGCTGGAACGAACCATTGGCCGGAGTGGACTGGTCTGCCCAGATCTCTCCCCTCGTACGCACTACAAGCTGAGCTGGAACGAACCATTGGCCGGAGTGGACTGGTCTGCCCAGATCTCTCCCCTCGTACGCACTACAAGCTGAGCTGGAACGAACCATTGGCCGGAGTGGACTGGTCTGCCCAGATCTCTCCCCTTGTACGCAATGCAAGCTGAGCTGGAATGAACCATTGGCCAGAGAGGACTGGTCTGCCCAGATCTCTCCCCTCGTACGCACTACATGCTGAGCTGGAATGAACGATTGGCCGGAGTGGACTGGTCTGCCCAGATCTCTCCCCTCGAACGCACTACAAGCTGAGCTGGGACGAACCATTAACCTGAGTGGACAGGTCTGCCCAGATGTCTCCCCTTTATCCTAGGGACCCGTGGAGGCCCCCAACTGTTATGTAATGTTAATATGCGTTTATACTGCCCCAAATCACCACTTTAGTAGAATCAGAGACCCAAGCCTGTATGTGGAATGGTTTGTGTGCCCTCGCCGGAGGTACCTGAACCTTTACTGAAATATGGTGAACTGGCTCTGGGCAGAGCTGTCGAAAGACGCTCAAAGCAACATACCAAGGCATCCCACGGACACTGGGACAATGACTCTGGGCCTCATTACAAGTTGGGCGCAAAGGTATACCGGGCACCGGTAAGGACACTGGTGCCGGTAATCCCTTTGCACCCTATTCCGAGTTCCCTTAGCAGGTCCCTTCCTTAACAACTGGTTTTACCAGGCGTTATGGACGGGACCCGTTAAGGTAGTTTAGAGCTAATAATGCTACCGCAATTGGTGGTACCGTTATTAGCGCCTTCCCCCTTCCCATTGAGCCCTATGGGGGCTCAAATGGGAATGGGGAATGGCTTTTTCAATGGGGATTTACCGGTCCCACAAAGGTTGGAATAGACCGGTAAGTCCCCATTGAACCAGGGCGGACTCTGTACCGGTATTGGAGGAAGACATGGCGCAAATAGCGCCATGATTACCTCCATACTCGGAATGAGGCCTCCTGCCTTTGAAAAATGTTATGGGCCTCATTACGAGGTAGGAGGTAGCCATGGTGCTATTAGCACCATGGCTACCCCTTACCGCATTCCGGGTCCGGGTTCCCAAAATAGGGACTTACCGGGTCATTCCAACCTTGGAGGACCCAGTAAATCCCCAGACCAAGAACCATTCCCCATTCCCATTCGAGCCCCCATAGGGCTCAATGGGAATGGGGATGGAGCTAATAACGGGGCCGCTAATAGCGGGCCCGTTATTAGCTCCCTGGTCCCTTAGCTGCTCCTGCTAAGGAACCTCAGAATAGGGCGGTAAGGGTTTACCGGCACCGGTCTCCTTACCGGTGCCCGTTAACCCTTACTGCCCACCTCGTAATGAGGCCCTATGTATGTTAAGTAGTGCATTTGTAAAGCTGGCCTGCAGCAGAAACCACCATCAGTGTGGAAAGAAGTGTGCGAGAGATCCTGTTCCCTGACCTTGTGAAGCCTCCGATAATTAGGACTAGAACTTCGACATTCAAATCCCCAGTACCTTTTTCCAATTTGTTAGCAATTTATTAACAAAAAATATGTCAGTTAGTAGTTAGCAGCAGAATTACAGTACAGTCATTCACATTAAAAACACACATTCAAATTCATTTTAAGAATTCCTATTCATTTTATCCTGCAAGTCCGAAGTCAAGCAGCATCCTAACAATCTCTGTAGTTCATTACCCGCGTTCAATCTATCCCACAAGTTATCTACGTCCATAAATATGCTCGTCGTGAAAAAGCAACCAATATATTTAGTTCTAATTTCTAATTTGACAGAAACGGCATTCCTATTCCTTTAAAGCAGTATTGATAGATCTAGCTGATACAACTTCTTCTTTCAGAAGAAGGTTTAAACAAAACTTAAAAATTGCTCACGATAAAAAGGAGCTGGCTATTGCTCAAGAAACGTTGGCAGCAAGCATAAAGGGTTGTTCTACTTGTGAACACGTGGATTGTAGATGAGAGCTTCTAGTCTTACCAATCGTGTCTATCCAATCACATTCACAAAATCTACACTTGGCTTGCAGTGGATTGATCTTGAAATCTTCAAGTGATTTCCTGCAGGCACAGCGAGACAACGCCGCCATTCACTCAGTTTTTAGCAAAAATGTGCATGTTTTCGTATGCAGAACAGTCAAGAAGTCTTCATACAGAGTAACGTTAGTTCGAGAAATATTGATTTTCTGTATTCAGAGATGTACGCCAATTGAACCATGAGCTTAAAGACCGGGCCAAGTTCAAAATGCAAGGAAGCAATAGCCGTGGAACTTGGCAGATTGAAGGTCTTTTTCCAAATTCTGACTTCCAATTTGAACCATGATATATCATAGAAGGAGGGTTCAATTTCCGTCCCATATAGTAGCTTTGGTATAACTTTCCCGATATAGAATCTTATTAATCGCTTCATACTGAATGTACAACATTGACAAACACATTGTTTAATTTGATATGTTAGTTGGTCTGTTTTTTTTCTATACGTTTTATCTGATACGTTATATAAAAACCTAAATATGTTGTCATTTTTATCGGATCAATTATATTTTTCTCAATATGCCATTTGAATTTTTAAACTTTCTTTTGGCTATCTAACAAAATGGATGACATTTGATTGATTGCCAATTCATTATTAACGGCATATTTTGTCAAAGCCGTAACCAGCCTCTGGAGGCCAGTGGGGGTACAATCGAACAATACAACGTCATCCGCATATGCCAGCCAACTTATATGTGATCCCCCAATTTTGTACTCACAAATGCAGCCTCAACTAATGTCTTGTGGAATCTGTCAAATAAAGATTAAAGAGACATGGTGCTAGTATGCATCCTTGTCTGAGACCTTTCGTGATTTCAAATGGATCACTAAGATGATACACAAAAGGGACAGTCTTTTTACTGTTCCAGGCGCTGCCCCGTTTTTATTAATAATTTTAAAGGTGCAAGCAGAGAGTTGAAGATCTATACCACTAAGACTGTAAAGGGAAAAAAACTGTATGAAGTGAAAAAATAGATCATGTATTGACTCGGGCTGGCATTTATAAAACTAGATCAGAAAAACCGACAAAATGAAAAAAGGTAACTGGAAGAAAAAATATATATTTTTTGCTGAAATTCTTCATAGCCCAATTTTGTTTTTCAAGTTATTGAGATGTTATCCTCATTGAATTTGCATCATTCAATTTTTACACCTCTTATTCACTATAGTTAACTACTCATGTGTACTTGGTATTTATATGCAAATGTTCATAATTTGCCTGTTATCTTTAGAAAGTTCTTTTCTAGCCAATTTCCGACACGTGTTTCCCCATCTTCAATGCAATGGTTCTTCATGGGTATGGTGGCTAGGTTTCGAATTTGTGTATTGATTCTTGCTATACATATTCTTTTGTTGTAGTAGTGCACTGTACAAGTAGACAAAATTGCATTAGGATCTCCAAAGCAAATTTAGAACGTTCAGTTTGTTATATGGAAATCTAAAACCTTACATGTTTGGCATGTTCGTGATTGGAATTTTGTTTTGAATCTCCTCTTTCTGGCTGTAAAATGTTGTGGTGTTCGCTACTGTCGGGGTGGTTATCCCGGGGTCGGCTGAGCCGTCCGCGGACCTCCGGGCTGGGAGGCCCCAACTCCTCCCATGCTTCCCAAAAATTAGTATGAGACACACACAAGGAGCAAAGCGGTTCTGCTGTTTATTAAAACAACGGCAGGGATGGGTCTAGGATCGTACGCGTCCGTCCAGACTCTCAAAATTTGTGGGGCTCGCAGGCCCTTTTTACTGCAGTATGACGCGCTACTTGTGCCACCTGGGAAAGTTAGCGAAAAAACCTATTGCCACTTCGGGTTGGTTCCTCGAGTGGTAGGGTTAGTATAGTATACATATAGAGAGCAATATTACTTGTTAAGGATGAGTCAGGTGGTATACTTGGGCTGTCCCTTCTATTAGATACTTGAAAATTGTTACACAAAGACCCCTAATGATTGGCTAATGTTAGTGGCGTCAGTGATGAGTGCCCTCATGTTCTGATTGGTCCTCCCGCGAGCCCCCCAGTCTGGGACCATCGTCGTTCCCAGCTCATGGTGTACCTGTCACTAGCAACAATGTTTAACTATGTGTTTGTGCAGACAATGTGCGGGTTTGCTCATAGGCCTGAGAGCAGGCCATTCCCATCGCCATAGATGTCCATCTTGTCATTTTACTGTTGCAACCTGTGTCCCAGACGTGGGATCCAGGCGACTTCTTCCTCATGGGTCTGGCACCTTGTCAGGTCGGCTTGGTCACGTGTGGAGAGACCGTAGCTGGGCCGGAATTCTGCACATTTAAAGTTGTATTTTGCTTCTGTGTGCTTGGCTTTGCTTACAGATGTGACCTTGGTGCCGGCTGGTAGCATACGAGTTGCAACATCGCGCCCTTGGCTATGTGCTCTCGCTGGGCTCGTTCTGCGTGATCAGCACTTGTACTCTCGTACATGCAGTATTCATGGCGGATCTTGCTGGCGGCTTACTTGGGCCTGGTTCATGGGTGGGGATGTGTAATGCACGGCACTTGTGTTGCGGTTTGACATGGCCTCTTAGCAATATTACGTCTTCTTTATATTCTCATCACGATGTGAGGGGTGGGAGAAGCGTCAGCAAGCGTATACGCGAGTGCTTTTAGGCGTCTTACGTTTCTGCATTACTATAAAGGGGCCTATGTGAAAAATAATAAAGATGCGCGTCAGTGGGTGTATCCGTCACCTACGTCATAGCACTGAATATATTCTTTGTGTAGGCTGGTGCGTGAGTGACCAGTGTGCATGGTGGCACATGTGTTCTTGGCAGTTGGCTAGGTCGTTATGGCTCTAACGATGTGGGTGCTCGTTGTTAAAGTCTTAGTCGAGTTCATCCATGCCGCAGGTGTCGGCTTGAGTAGGACAGGCTGGTGGGCATATCCTTATGTTCTTGAACCAGGGTATTTTGTCATCTGGTAGATAAACAAACTCATCTCGTGTTGGATGTCTGGGCCGCGATCCTCTAGGCCATGGTCGCGAAGAGATTGGGGGGAGCTTTTTCTCCCATTCTCCCACTTCAGTCCCCCCTCTGGTCGACTTGTCGACCACAAACATATCCTTCTCTTTATCTCCTCTTACTCTCCATATTTTAGTTATTCCACCCAGGTGTCCATAGTGGTTGACATGGTCTTCAAATGACCAGTACATATAAACACAGCTCCCTCCCGGTTTGCAGTATACCCATCTTCCAACATAGTTCCTCGGGTTTCTTGGGTTCTCCAGCTTTACAGATGGTGGGTCTAAGTGATTGGTGATGATCTGTTTGTGCAGTTTCTCTCTTTCCTTTATTATCACGTCGGTGTGCTGGTCATCATCAGTTGGCATCAAGGGGTGAATGCCAACCATTTTGTTCATTTCGTCTGTAGTGCGTGCCTTCCTGGCCTTCCAGAACCTTATTACAATCAATACTGCTGCAGCCAGTATTATACATCCGACTATTACCTTCAGCCCGTCTGACAGCCATGATGGCATCCATGACCATAATAATGAAAACCAGCTATTATCCTTCTTTACTCCTTTACTTTCTTCCATCATTTTGGAGTGCATCTGGGCCAGTTGTGACACTGCTTCAGTAAGTGTTCCATTATCTGCATCGTTAGCAGGAATAAATGTGCAGCATGATTGTCCCATTTTTGCACAAACTCCTCCTTCCATTGCTGTGAGAAGATCCAGTACATATCTGTTCTGCAGTGCTACCATTCTTACCACTCGCTGCTCCTCTTTTATGGCATTAAATCCGTTTACTGTTGAATTAATCGTCATCATTAGTTCCCATCGGGTGATCTGGAGCCATTTCGCATTCGCATATGCTTGTAGTCCTGGGTGTATTATTAACGAGAAGAACATTGCAGCCCTGCTGAATAATCTATGTTCTGGTGGAATGGAAGTGAGTGCTGTTTCCGACCTTCCCCACAGGTAGTTTCCTGTCAGGGGTTCTCCTTGTCTCTTTATTCTTGTTAGGACGTTATTGTTGTTGTTGTTCTCTCCCTCTTGTGATTGTACGGATCTCCTCTTCCTCTTGTTTCCTTCATCCATTTTGGGAAAATTGGCCATGTTCACATGTTTTTGGGGCACCACTAGTGATGGTACATTGATGTGTACCATTGTGCATATTCCATTCCACAACAGAGGCAAGGTGTGGTATGCCTTATCTCCGCAGGCCCAATAGTGATCCATTATTACTGCCGTTTCAGCACCCCCCTCTGGTAGTTCTAACACGCTTCCGCAGTTGGTGTTATATCCCACCTCCACATCTCCTCTGTGTTGGTAGCATAACTTGGGTGCGGTCAGCGGTAGTATGCTTATTGGGTCTTCATCCTTCTCCATCAATGTCAGCATGGGTACGTATTTGCCCCATGTCGTCCAGCATCTGTCGTTGTGTTCCTGTATGGTGGTAATATTTTCTCTTGTTATCATGTTGCTACCAACCACTCCTATTTCCCATTCATTGTTCATGTATACCTTCCCTGTTATTGTTATCAGTGGCCTTTCCCAACATCCTCGTATACCAGGAACTTCAGTGGCGTACCAATCACATGGCAGGTATTGTAGTGTTATCTTCTTCGTTTCTCCCTTGTCAGGGCCATTCGTCATGTATCTGAATGCTTCAGCGTGTAAGCTGCTCTTATGGTAACTCAAATATGACTTGAGGAAATTGTTTTCGTATGGGTATGTGTCTCTTGTTTCCCACTCCATTCTCACCACCGATCCTTGAAATTGTCCTCTCATTTGAAATAGTGCCAGGTATACTATACATCGCTCCGTTTTTTCCTGTATTTCTGTGGCGACGAATGTCCGTGAAGCGCTCATGGCGTATGGGATCAATGAGCACACATAACAGCTATCTTCTGTTGTCTGCTTACCAATTTGGGTCATGTGCTGGTACCACATGTTGTTTGAGATGTGTGCTGAATCTGTTATGTAATTATCAATACCTTTGTTATCAGTATATGTGCTGCGTTTAACTCTACTTCCCTTATCCTTAGGGTTGCCAGTACCACCTGACGTCATACCTGTTGCAGCCGTGGGAGGGGGCATGTTAGTTTTGGGTGCAGCCATAATGTTGATAGCATAACTTTTCTGCCATACAGAGGCAGCCAGCAGACCAGTGATGACCAATACTCCTGTCATTTTTATTACAAGAGCTAGTCTCACCGGCATTTTGCTCTTACCTTGCTGCAGCCCGGCAGCTTATTCTTGCGACGTTAAAGGTTCCCGCCTGAAAATCCTTAATATGCTTGTTATTATTGTAAGTTGTTGTTATTAAGCTCTGCCTACCAAATAATCGTGCAGTGCCTAGGCGAAGAGCTGTTCCCACGCTAATCTTAGTGATCTATCGCTTAGAGCCGGTAAGTGCTCGTGTAGATGGGGAAATGATTGTTCTATGGCCAAAACAAATGCAGTGTAATATACGCGTACCCTTCTTCTTTTTAGGTACTTTGGTCTTCTTATATGATATACAAATTGGTGTGATAGGGCTTCAGGGGTGTTATCATCCGTGGGCAGCATCTACTCCTGGGCAGAGTACACGATTAGTTACTTATTTTCTAAACAATACAATTATATACGGTACCTGCATGTGCGAGAGAAAAAAATGAGAAAACATACAAGTGTTTTATATGTGTGTGCAATACCCAAGTTTGTTATACAACGTCCTTCAATCGGGGTGACCCTAGAGGGGAGGAGGCTGGGGCTCAATTGGGCAGAAGTTTGTTTACTTTGGATTCTCGTGACCATGGGATGGGCTGTGGGCAAGCGTCCAGTGTCTATGGCAGTAGTTGCTTCTGGGGAATCTGGGGGGTGATCAAGTTTATTCACACTATTGTCGTCAGTTGTGGTCGATATCTCCTTCTCTTCAGCCGATGCTATAGATGTCGTTGTTCTTCCAATGGCCCTGTCGTTAACGCTAGGGCGGGTCTGGAGTTTGTAGATCTTTACGTCGTGTAGGTGATTCCAGGCACGCTTATCCTGCAATTTCACCGCTCTGGTAGCTACCTCTTCTACCAAATGAGGGCCGGTAAAGCGTGGGCCGTTCCACTTTCTATTAAAGTTGCAGAGTAGCACATGGTCACCTTTAGCAATTGTGGATAGTCCTTTATTTCCCAGTTCTTTGTTGGTGTCTTCTTGTTGAGAACTCTTCGACCCACTCTGCATGCGCTCGAGCTGTTGAGATACAAACGCTACACTAGTAATCAAAGAAGACACATATTGATATATTTCATCACCAAGAACAGTTGCAGTGTTTTCATGGTCCATGAATGCTCTTGATGCAGGCGTTAGAGGAAGGCGCTTTTGACGTCCTGTCACCACCTCGTGGGGGGTGAGGTGGTGATCAGACCCTGGCCTATTCCTTACCTCAAATAGAGCCAGCAGAAGACAGTACAACCAGCTCTTCTTGGTTGTCTGCTGAATTTTAGCGATTTCTTCTTTCAATAGGCCATTCAGGCGTTCACATAAACCGTTGGCCTGTGGGTGGTATGCACATGCAAATTTCTGTTTAATACCCAGCAAGGATGTAATGTGCTGAAACATTTCATTAGCAAAGTGTGGGCCGTTATCTGACCGGAGCACTTCGCACACACCCCACCTGGGGAAGACCTCTCTCACTAAAAATTTAGATGCTCTGAATGCATCCGCCTGTGAGCAGGGTCCGGCCTCGATCCACCTGGAGAATGGGCATACCACTACAATCATATACCTATGTCCTTGACATATATTGATCATATCAACGTAGTCAATATGAATGTGTAGGAAGGGTCCATCTGGCCGGGCTATAGTACCTTTTATCACTTGCAGCGTGTGACCGGCCGTAAACTGTTGGCATGTGAGGCATTTGCTGATGAAATTGGTAACATGAGAATTTAACTCGGGGCAGAACCAATCTTCCCTAATTCGTGCTGCAATTACTTCCTTTCCTTTATGTGCTGGATGATGGAGCTGGGCCAGAGCGGTGTTCAACAGGGCCAATGGCATGACCACTTTTCCGGTGTTATTTTGACGCCACAGTGCGTCAGTTGATGACATCGTACATCCTCTTTTTACCCATAGTTCCTTTTCTGTCATTGGTGCGGCTGCCTGTAATTCCATTATCTGTGTTGCGAGGAGATGAGTGTACCCTTCTTTCATCATCATCTGTTTTGCCATTCCCATCCCTCTCCCTCTCTCTGATTCTGGGGGGTTCCATATTTCACCAAAGTATGCCGCATGTTTGGCATGTGCGTCTGCTGTTTCATTCCCTTTCGAGATATGATTGTCTCCATTAGTGTGTGCCGAGCATTTAACCAAAGCTATCTCTTGGGGATCATTAATTACTTCAATTAATTCTCCTAATAAAAGAGCATCTTGCACTGGGGTGCCATCAGCTCTCCGAAACCCTCTTCTCTGCCATTTTATCAGCCTCGAGTGGACGGTTGACGTGACATATGGTAACTTTTTTGTCAAGGCTTTCCTTTAACGCCAAGATCAGTGCAACCAATTCCGCTGCTTGAGCCGAATAATGCTGTGGTAACTGCACGCATTTCACCGGGACATAAATCAAATCTTCTGCCATTTTTACAACTGCTGCCCCAGTTCTCCTTATCCCATCACGTTGGTCTATTGTTGATGAACCATCAATGTACAAAATCTCTCCACCTTTAAGTGCATCCTCCTCAACTTTTCTAGTGCATGAGTATGTTTCAATAGTCTGTGTACAATCGTGAGCATAATCACCTTCCTCAATAACTTCTGCTATAAATCTGGCTGGGTTAACTGTACTGCATCTGACAATTGACAATTCGGGTCTAGACAAGATGATCTCATAACCTGACGCACTCGGTGTGGTTAGTGTGGACTTAGGCTTATTCAAATAGAGCATCCTCCACAAATAGTGTGGTGGGGCACCCCATTGTAATCGATGATGATTTCTCCACCGCAAATGCAGCTGCAGCGAGACTCTGTTCGTAAGGGAAATGTCCTAGCATGACAGGGTCCAAATGACCGCTGTAGAACGCTATTGGCTTGTGTCCCATGCTGGTTTTCTGAGTCAATACTGCTTTCAATACTGCTGAGTCGCAATGTGAAAAGATGAAGAACTGTCGTTCATAATCTGGGGTGGCTAGTACTGGAGCTGTGGATATGGCGTGTTTCAACTCATCAAACGCCTCCTTCATTTCTCTTGTCCATCCCAGTGTTTTGTCCCCTTTGTGTGCTTCTCTCAATGCCTGAAGTAGGGGTCCTATGTATGAGTTGTAGTCAAAAACCCATGTGTTAGGCGGAAACCTGTGCAGTTCCCTCTGGGACCACTGCAAAAGATTTAGGACTACAGGTGTTTGGCGGTGAACCCACTTCGTAGCAGTCTGTACCACACAGATTCACTTGGTAGCTGTGGCTGAGCAGTCAGACCTCCCTCAAGAAGAGTTGAGCAGTATGTGGAGTATACAAAATAGGGCAATTCTTCCCAGCAAGACAAGCAAACACGCAACGAGGCTTAGTGTAAAGATATTAAGGTATTTATTTATAACGGAACATCTATGAAAAACACTATGGCACTTTCACGGCAAACAAATCAAACACAATTACTCTACGAAACGATCAATCCCCCTAGCAATATTTCGACAAGTCTAGGTTCTACCGGTACCACTTATTTACAGACAGAGGTGTATACCTCAACCTAGATGACAATCTAATATTGGTTAGTACGGGAGAGAAAAAGATAGGCAGGTTATGAAATCAACACAGTTCAATACTTCACGGGCAAGATGTACGGTAAGAAGGCAAGAACCACAATAGATCGTAAAGTTCAGAGGCCAGGCCCACTCGGAGAGAGGCAAGGCGATATGTCCCAAAAAGTCTCTAGTGGAGATGCATTCAAGTCTTTGTATCAAATTGTTATCGGCAGATTGAACCAGTTCAGAACAATGAATGAGAAAAGCTTGGAGGCGACCCAACGGAACGGAGAGGATTAAGACACCTCACTAGAACCGATCGAAAGGGAAGCGAGGCGGACACGGTACCTTGTTGTGGAGGGCAGCTCCGGCGGGGGCAGTTGTTCCTGGTGGTGGATGCACGTCGGGTCTTTGCCAAGAGTAGAGAGGTGCTCGTTGTCGAAGAAAAGTGAAGTCCGGTGCACCACCAGGGAAGAGACCAGCCGCGGAGTGCTCCGTCACAAGGCACCACCTTTTGGTCGCGGTACAGGGGTAGTGGCTATCCGGTTGCCGGGGTGCGTTGCACGGGCAATTCGACCACTGCGTCCTGAGGCGAATAAAAAGCAAAGGGGACTGGTTGTTCCCACCAGTCAGGGGAAGAGACTCTCCGGCAGGGAGATCTCCTCTGTCGTCGGGAAGTGGTGAGTCGGTTCCGCAGGGCTCCACCGGAGGTGTCGTCGTGCAGGTCGGCTCAGCGTTACCCTCATCGGATTCTTAGGTCCTGTGGCGACTTCTGAAGATCCAGTCCCAAAAGCCCTGCTTTTATGCAGAAAACCCCATTCATTCAGCCTAGCTGTCAATCGACACATGCTAAGTGGTGAGCGGGAAGGCTCACCACTTGGGCCAATCACTCCAGAGTGCGACCGGAGTTGGCAAGGCAACTCGGTCCAGGGTGCCTAAAGCCCCTCCCACACCCCTGTGGTAACCCAGACAGAATGGCACCACTTTGGAGGGTCTCTGTACAGAGCCCGCCAAAAGTGGAACAAAGGGCTCAACCTTTGGTTTAGGAGTCACAGAGACGAACACAGACGCCATTTTAAAAACCGAGTTCTGGCAGAAAATACCACCCGATAAACTTATTTACGATAAGTAGACCGGTGGTACGTTAGAGATTAAAGAGAAAAAGTATCAATCTCCAACAATGGGACGAATCCCATAGGGTTAGGTTCGGGGTCCAACATAACAAGTAGTTTCCACTACCACCAGCCAAAACTCGACGAGGGGGGACAGGACAGTGCCCCCTTGAGAAACAGATCCAGGAGTAATCGAATTACCCCTACTAGTACGTCCATAATAAGATGGTTTGTACTAGTTCTGTTAGTAAATTTAGGTCTAGTAAAGCCAATGGCGACTTTACATGCCCGGGGAGACAGTAGTCAGTCCCCGGGTATGGAGTCTATGGTGGAGGTCCGCTAGGATGCCCCAGTGCTACGGCACATAGGGTGCGGTGTAACACACATAGAAAAACATATGGGACCCTATGGAGTAAAAGACCCCATAGCCCATAGAACACATTGACATTCAAAGGAATTACACACATACATGTCCAAGAGTGGGAGAAAAAGAGTCTCACTCTTGGCAGGATGGAACAAAACAAACTCCTGAAATCCAGCAAAGCTGCTGGGGGACTCACTAGGTTAGGAAATTCAGCCTAAACAAAGAATTCTCCCTAACACTCGCCCCCCCCCAGACTAAGGGACAGGAGGATTTAATCCACTCCTGGATGAATCTCATACCTCTAGTCGATTACATACATCCTAGAGAGACCATCAGCATTTTGGTGGTGACATCCTGACCTGTGCTCAATGGTGAAATCAAACCCTTGCAGGCAGATCGACCATCTCAATAGTTTTGGGTTTTCCCCTTTCATTTGCATTAACCATCTCAAGGGTTGGTGGTCAGTCTGAATGACAAAAGTAGAACCATACAAGTACGGCCTAAACTTCTTCAGAGCCCACACGATAGCAAAGCACTCTCTTTCGATTGTTGCCCACCTTGTTTCAGGATCCTTCAGCTTGCGGCTGATGAAGCAAACGGGGGGCTCCCTACCTTTCCCATCCAGTTGACTGAGTACGGCACCTATTCCTACATTTGAAGCATCTGTCTGCAGAATGAAGTGTTGGCGGTAATCAGGAGCTCTGAGTACTGGGGCTTGGCAAAGAGCCTTTTTCAGGTTTTCATAAGCCTGATTGCACTCCTCGTTCCATCTAACCTTTTTAGGAAATTTGGGCGAGGAGATGACATTCAGTGGAGAAGCTATGGTCCCATAGTTCTCTATGAAATTCCTGTAATACCCAGTGAGGACTAGGAAGGCTCTCACCTGGGTTTGAGTAGTCGGTGTTGTCCAATTTTGCACAGCTTCAATTTTACTGAGCAAAGGCCTTATTTCTCCACCGCCTACCTCATGCCCAAGATAGACTACCTTACTCTGTCCAATTTGGCATTTGCTCGCCTTTATGGTCAGATTGGCTTGTCCAAGAGCCTGCAAAACATCTCTCAGGTGGGTTACATGTTCTTCCCAGGAATTGCTGAACACTGCGATGTCATCCAAGTATGCCATGCAGAAGTCCTCCATCCCATTCAGAACCTGGTTTACCATCCGTTGAAAACCAGGTGCAGAATGCAGGTGCATTCTTCAATCCGAAAGGCATTACCTTAAACTGGTATAAGCCAACGGGGGTGGAAAATGCAGTTTTCTCCTTGGCATGGTCTGTCAGGGCTATTTGCCAATAGCCTGACGTCAAGTCAAATGTGCTGAGGAACTTGGCGGCGCCAAGTTTATCCACCAACTCATCTGTTCTTGGCAAAGGGTGGGCATCAGTCTTGGTGACTGCATTAAGAGCTCTATAATCCACGCAGAATCTAAGTTCTTTAGATCCGGCCTTTGGTACTAACACAACTGGGCTAGACCATGGACTAGTAGAGGGCTCTATGACCCCGAGATCAAGCATCTTGCTGACCTCACCTTTGATGTGGGTTCGTACGTGTTCTGACATTCGGTATCCTCTGCTTTTGACTGGCAGACAGTCACCAGTGTGTATGTCGTGCTGGCCCCAAGGGGTCAAGCCTGGTGAAAGCGAGAACAGAGAGGCAAACTGATTCAACATAGATTTGCACTCTCCTTGTTGCTCGGGTGTCAGATTGGAGGAGAGATTTACTCCTTCAATTTTTTCATCTAAAGGTAAGCCTCTGAGGAGATCCGGAAGAGCGTCACTCTCTTCTTCTTCCTCGGATGACGCTAGAAGCAACGCTCCTACATCAGGTCGCGAGACATACGCTTTGAGTCGGTTGGTGTGAAAGACTGTCGGAGCCTCCTTGGGATTGCCCAAGTCCACCAGATAGTTAACCTCTCCGAGCTTACCCACGACTCGGAAGGGTCCCATCCACTTATCTTGCAAGGCCCTCTGCCTTGTTGGGATCATAACGAGAACAAGCTGGTTTTAAGCGAACTCAACCATGTTAGCTTTTTGATCGTGCCAGTGCTTGACCAATGCTTGTCCAGCTTTCAAGTTATCGCTTGCTTCCGTCATCATGTGTGAGATTCTCCTCCGGAGACCGATCACGTAGTCCGTCACTCTGACTGGCTTGGGGGAAGGAGCACTATCCAACCCCTCCTTAATCAGGGCCAATGGACCTCTGACGGGATGACCATAGAGTAGTTCGAAGGGCGAGTAACCTACGCCCTCCTGAGGGACTTCTCTATAAGCAAAGAGAAGGCATCGCAGTAGAAGGTCCCACTTACGCTTAAGGGGTTCCTCTAAAGCACCTATCATGCTCTTCATGGTTCGGTTGAACCGTTCTACCAACCCATTGGTTTGTGGGTGGTAAGCTGTTGAGAACTTGTAAGTAACTCCACAGGTTTTCCACATGGCTTTCATGTAGTTGGACATAAAGTTTGACCCCCTGTCAGAGATTACTTCCTTAGGAAACCCGACCCTAGTAAAAATACAAAGGAGGGCCTTAGCCACAGCCGGAGCTGTAACAGTCCTCATAGGAATTGCCTCAGGATACCAAGTAGCATGGTCTACTACAACAAGTATAAACCTGTTGCCTGATGAGGTTGGAGGATCAAGGGGACCAACAATGTCAATCCCTACTCTCTCAAATGGGACTCCCACAACTGGGAGAGGCACTAAAGGTGCCACATTCTTGGAGCCAACCTTACCAGAGATCTGGCAGGTGTGGCAGCTCCTGCAGTGTTTTTCTACTTCGGCCCCCATCTTTGGCCAATAGAAGTAGAGAGAGAGCCTTTCCTTAGTCTTCTTGAAACTCAAGTGACCAGCCAAAGGAATCTCGTGGGCTAACTGCAAGAACTGTGGTCTGTTCTCTTGGGGTACTACAAGTCGTTTGTAGTCTCCAGGTGCAGACTCGGTCGGTTCACTGTAGAAGAGGCCATCTTCCCAGTGCAACCTGTATTTCCCAGGCTCTTGCCCTTCAGCCTTGGCTTCTGCCTGGTGGCGAAGACCTTCCAGAGTTGGACATTCTCTCTGTCCCTTACTGAAGTCTGCCCTGCTGGGTCCACCTTCTGCCAGTAACGACTGCAGCTCAGGATGGTCAACATGATCCAGATCTCCAATGAGTTCCTGGCCTTCCATTAGCTCTTCCTCAGAGTCTAATTCTACCACACAGGGTTGTACCTCCCTCTCAGCCTCGGCTGGAGGTGGAGTTACGGGTGTAACTTTGGACAACCGCGGGGAAGTCCGTGTTAGCTGCACTGGAATGCTGGCTGCTGGTTTCGGGATAGAAGCCTTAGGTTTCACTTTCGCTTCTGATTTCTTGGAGACAGCGGCCGACAATTCCAGTGGAGCAGGAGTGATTTCTTTCTTCATCATCTCCTGGAGAGTACCGCGCATGGTCCTCTCTCTTGCGGGTCTGGTTAGCTCCTGTAACCGTTTACTAGGAGGTCTGGGAGTATGCGATACAACTCTGAGAGTTTTCAAATCGTTACCCAACAGTACGCGTCCTGGTACCTCACTCTGTATGCTGACAGGTATCTTCACAGTCATGTCGTTACACTGGATGAGAACTGGTAATTGGGGTAGCAGCTGCACAGGCCCTCCAGCTAACTTGGTGAGGCGTTTGGGTGCCTTAGCAACATCCTCAGCCTGAAAAAACGATTTATCCACCACAGTTATGCTGGCCCCAGTGTCCCTAATGGCAGGAGTCTCCTGACCATTCACCTGGACACTGTCCTTATAATACTCTTTAACCCAGAAAGAATGGCACCACTTTGGAGGGTCTCTGTACAGAGCCCGCCAAAAGTGGAACAAAGGGCTCAACCTTTGGTTTAGGAGTCACAGAGACGAACACAGACGCCATTTTAAAAACCGAGTTCTGGCAGAAAATACCACCCGATAAACTTATTTACGATAAGTAGACCGGTGGTACGTTAGAGATTAACGAGAAAAAGTATCAATCTCCAACAAAGGGACGAATCCCATAGGGTTAGGTTCGGGGTCGAACATAACAAGTAGTTTCCACTGCCACCAGCCAAAACTCGACGAGGGGGGACGGGACAGTGCCCCCTCGAGTAACAGATCCAGGAGTAATCGAATTACCCCTACTAGTACGTCCATAATAAGATGGTTTGTACTAGTTCTGTTAGTAAATTTAGGTCTAGTAAAGCCAATGGTGACTTTACATGCCCGGGGAGACAGTAGTCAGTCCCCGGGTATGGAGTCTATGGTGGAGGTTCGCTAGGACGCCCCAGTGCTACGACACATAGGGTGCGCTGTAATACACATAGAAAAACATATGAGACCCTATGGAGTAAAAGACCCCATAGAACACATTGACATTCAAAGGAATTACACACATACATGTCCAAGAGTGGGAGAAAAAGAGTCTCACTCTTGGCAGGATGGACAAAAACAAACTCCCGAAATCCAGCAAAGATTCTGGGGGACTCACTAGGTTAGGAAATTCAGCCTAAACAGAGAATTCTCCCTAACACCATGCTCTACAGTAGTTGCATAGGCCCAGTAACTGCTGCAGTTCCCTCACCGTTTGTGGTTGTGGCGTGTTGGATATAACTTGTGCTCTTTGTGGTGCAATCTTTCTTCCATGCTGGGATATTAGTTGACCAATGTATAGTACCTGTTCCTGACAGTACTGTAACTTTTCCTTGTCTACCTTGTACCCCTTTTCAGCCAACACTGTCAGCATTTTCATTGAGTCCTCCCTGCACCTTTTCTCGGTTGTGCTGCAAATTATTATATCGTCAACATATTGCAGCACTTTACTTTCTAATTCAATGTTTCCCAAATCCATCTCTATTACTCTGTTGAACATTGAGGGTGACTCGCAGTACCCTTGTGGTAACCTGGTGTGTTTCCATTTTGTGTTCCTGTATGTGAAGCTTGTCAAGTCTTGTGAATCTGGGTGCAGAGGTATTGAGAAAAAGGCATTTTTGAGGTCAATCACGGTGAACCGTGAGGCCTCTGCCAGAATTCCACATAATATTGTGGCTGGGTTTGCTGCTATGGGGTATTCTGCCTATACAATGTTATTCAAGTGTCTGAGGTCCTGGATAAAACGCCAAGACCCTCCTTTAGCTTTGCGCACTGGGTACACGGCCGTGTTACATGGTGATTCTGAAGGTACCAATATGCCATTATTTATCAGGGCCGTTATGGTTTCATATATGCCCTCATCTGCTTCTTTTGATAGTGGGTATTGCTTCACTCTAGGTAGTATTGCACCCT
The DNA here is from genome assembly GCF_040938575.1 of Ambystoma mexicanum. Classification (NCBI taxonomy): domain Eukaryota; kingdom Metazoa; phylum Chordata; class Amphibia; order Caudata; family Ambystomatidae; genus Ambystoma; species Ambystoma mexicanum. The sequence goes on from NC_090938.1 coordinate 64,829,070, forward strand.
TTTCAGCTTTATTCGTACTCCTCCGATACTCTTTATGCAGCCCACGTCATAGGGACTGGTGGTCCACAGTGATGCTGGAACCTTAGCCATATCTTCCTCGTAGAATGGTACTGGGGTAGATGCGGGTGCCTCGAGTGCCATGGCCATTTTCTGTGCCACCTGCTTATACGTCACTCTTAGCCAGATATCTACACTCATCATAAATACCATCTCTCCTTCCTCCCTGTCTTCTGAAAAGAGCTCTTCATCGGACACCTGGGTGAGCCTGCATCCCTCAGCCAGGGCTATCACTGCCCTCCATGCTCTCCCTTCCCTGTCTTGGGCATGTACTGCGATGTAATCAGCAGTTGCTATAATACTCTCGATGCTCACCAAAATCACCTTCCCTTCTGGTTCACTGGCTGGTGTCTCAGGCCTGAACAAATATGCTGCTGGCCTCCTCCAGATCTTTCCTTCTATTCCTGGCATCCATGCAAATGCCATGTCTGTTCCGTACTGGAACAGTCGCCATCCACCGGCTCAGCCACAGTACGCTTGCAGTATTTGTCGTGCAGTAAGCATGTTTATTCCTGGTGTGGAACAAATTATGCCATTCTCCGTGAAGGAGCTTGTCATATTTAGCCTGCCCATTATGTCCCTCCCAAGTATGTTCACTGGCGACTCCCTTGAGTACGGAGTGGGACAGACATGTCATAATCTCCTATAGATAAGGAGATGTTATCAGTAAAGGGAACCAACCCCCTAGCCCCAGAAAATCCTTGGGTGTTCATGGCCTCACCTGACATTTTAAATCTACCCTCCCTTATGCAAGACCTGGTTGCCCCAGTGTCAACAAGGAATGATAATTTTGTGTCACCTATCGTTACCTCAATGCGTGGTTCCTCCGCACTATTAGGTGTTATCGACAGGATGGGACACACCAAGGACGTCTGTGGGCTGTCCTATTGTGGGTATAATGACTGACCACTTCCTGTGTAAGGGTTGTGTCCCAGGATAGTCACCCTCCCCAACTGTGTTTGTTGTAGCTGTGTATCGGTGGGGGTTAACTTATGGTCCTGTATTTGAGTGAGCTGTTGCACTGGCTGTACTTGGTGTTGTTGTGTTATTGCCACCTGTTGTTGTGGTAGTGAGTATGTCTGCAACTGTTGTTGTGTTGCTAATTGCTGCTGTGTGCTGCTCTGTTGTGTTCCCTGTGGTTGTTGGTAACCCTGCTGCTCCCTCATAGGCCCTTGTTGTCCTTGTTCCCCCCATGCTGGTGGGGAGGGTCTCATTCTACACGTACGCGACATGTGTCCTAACATCCCACAAACCCAACATATAGGTGGTTCCCTTGTCTGCCATGGGAAACTTCTTGCATTATCTTGGTACCCTGGTTGCCTGTTGGGGTAGAAACTCCGAAATCCTCCCCCTTGCTGTTGTGCAGGTTGGCCATATCCCCTCACCCTCATCATTCCTCCCCTTCCCCTTATGTTTTTATAATATCCATTTCCTGGTACCATATACCCTCCTCCTATGTTAGCCGTGTATGGTGCGGGTGGTGGCATCTGTTGTGTTATAAGTCGTGGTGATTGTGGTAGTGGTGCTATTTGTAGTTGTGAGGGATCCTGTGCAGCCACTACTTGCGTGGGGTTTGGTGTCATTGTTGTTGGTGTAGTAATTAGTGCTCCTTCCATGGTGTACTTAGTCAGTTTTTTCTCCACTAATTTAGCCTCTTCCGCTTTTCTATCTTCTTCCTTTTGTTTCATCTTTTCTTGCCACATTCTACAATGGTGTACTATTGTTAATTGTATTTCCGGCCAGGCCTTGGCTTCCATCCCCACTATCTTCTTCAATTGTTTTTGTACTGTCTCCGGAAGCCCTTGTATTAGTATGTGGTAAAAGATTGCCGGTGTCTTGTCCCATTGCTCTCTAGTTTCCATGCGCCACTTCTCTTGAATCTCCTGGATATAATCAACAGTATCTTCATTCTCACGCATCTTGCATGACGTAATTGCTCCTATATCTGAGGTGTCTGGGTATTGTATCCTCAGAGCTTGCCCTAATGCATGCCTGCAATTCGCAAATGGCGCCCCGTCATGTGATGTGTTCGTTATTGTAACCCCGGGGAATCCCGCCCTCTTCCAGATGTCATCTGCCGCATCCCCTAATATTGATATTAATAGGCCCTTCATGTCTCCTACTGCTAGTTTCTGTCCTGCAGTGTGCTTTTCCATCTCGTATATCCATTTTCCCGCTCCTCCACTTAGTGATGGGAGCCTGCACTTTATGTTTTCCTTATCGGCGTGCTTCCAAGGGATGTATTGTGGTCTAACCCCCCCCTCTCCAATAGCGGCATTAGATTGTGCCCCATCTGTCCCCCCAGTCATCGCAGTGTGGAGTCCGTATACCCCTCCTCTTCTTCTGTGTCAACTAGATCATCTGTCATGTCCATATTACCGCTGCTTGTTGTAGCTTCCCCTTCATTTCTCCCCCTTCTCTTATTACTTTCTTTCTTTAATGCAGGTGTGTGTCCGTTCTTCCTGCCTACGTCCCAGGAGATCTCTAAGCCTGCCGGCGTAGGGGGTGTGTTCAGGATCGGGTGTGGGCGGGCAAGTTGGGCGGAATGATGCGGGTGTGACTGTACGTGTTTGCCCTCCTGCCAATTCTCGTTCTTTCTCCTCGCTTCCCTCCACTTCTTCCTTCTTTCTGCATGCCCATGGTGATTCCCGGTTGGTGCGTGTGATGTACAATTTGTCTAAGCTTTCCCTACCGCCGCCACTTCCTTCTCCCCCCATTCCCTCTTCTTCTTCGCTGCAGAATTCATCCAGGAGTGACAACCCCCAATCTGTCCTTTTCCCCCTAATCGTCACTGTTTTTAAGTCTATTAAATCCATTCCTTCCTGTTCTCCTTTACCAATTGCTCCCCTTTGCGCTGATGTCGTGGCTACTTCTGCATCCCGACGTACATATGTTCTTACCCCACTCCCCCCTTTTCCTCTCTCGTCTTTCCTCTTCCCTCTTCTCCACTATTTCACCACCTATTTCCTCTATTTTCTTTTTCAATTCCTCCATCACCTCATTACTTACCTTCTCTAATATCATTTCTTCCTCTCTCCTCCTTTCCCATTTCTCTCTCTCCCTTTCTAATATGCTTTCTATTACTTTACCTTCTTCGTATTTCCTGGTACTCTCGGAGAGTATTTTCTTCTTCCATAGTTCCATTTCCCTTTCTTTCTCTTCTTCCTCTCTTTTCCTGTCACGCTGTGCTGCTCGGGATACCCTTTCTGTTATTGCCTTCATTCTCTCAGCTTCCCTCTTCCGTTCTTCAGTTCGTTCCCTCATTTTCTCTAACTCATCCCTACTTTCCTTCCTTTCCTTCCTTCTCCCTCGTGCCTCTTTCTCGAGCTGTTTGATCAGTGCATTTTGCTCATTCCTTAATTCTGCCAATCGTTCCTCCAACATCTCCTCCTCTTCTCGTGACAGCTCCCCTTCTCTCGTTTTACCTTCCTCCCCTCTTATTTCAGTGCTACCCTCGTCATCCTTGTTCATTCTCCGTACCACCTCCTTTTCTACTCCCGTTAGTGTCCCTCGTAATTTTAACAGCACCTGCGCTGCTACCCACTCGTCGTGTCCTATGATTGGGATGGGTTCTTCACTGTTCTTTCCTTCCCTTGCATGCACCTTCGTACAAGTTGGGCCCACCATACTTGTCACCTCCTCCCCCCCTGTGTAGCTACCTGTGGCTGTATATGGTGGTGGGCTGTATGCGGGGTTCGAATATCCCTCAGCTGCCGTTAGTTGTTGCCTTGTTGCTTCTCGTAGTTCCGTCACAGGATATAACCCCCCCTTCTTCCTTCTTCACCACTTTCGCTAGGGGCATGTCGTCGGTCCCTTCCTTCTTTACTTCTATTTCACTTACGATGCCAAGCTTTTCGTCCCCCTTTCTGTCTCTTCCCGCGCACTGTGCGCTACCAACCTCCTGTTCCCCGTTTCCCTCTTCCTCCTTAATCTTCTTCCCCTCCTTCGTTTCCTCCACAGTGAACATCCCGGTTGGCCCTGGTCGGGACCCCTGGAACATCCTCCATAAGTTAAACACCTCCACGTGATGCGCCAACTTCTTCCCTTTGTACGTGTTATGTATGTGTGTCAGTAGTGAGTGTTGGACGTACGGGTTGAAACTGCCGTTAGGCGGCCAGGGTGTCGTCATTTTGCTGTCTGACCCTTGTGTCCATTCTATGCTGTATTTGATCCGTTTTTCCCTATGGGGCAATAGTGTTTTACAAATATGCTGGAGTGGGGTAGTCAGGGTATTCCCCCACCCTCCCAATTCTACCCCGTATGACATGGTTACACTGTGTTTTTAGCTCCCTTCAGTATAGTTGTCGTTACCTGGCCCCGAAGTTTGGGGACTTGCGACCATCCGCTAAAAGAAAACAGCCAAATATAACAATTGCAAATATACTGTCTTTTCCTGTGTTTGTTTTCTTCCTTAATACCGTTAAGGCCCCCTGCGGCCACGGCGCACGAAGCCCCCTGCGGCTGCGTGTCCTGTGTGACGTGCTTATACAGCCATCCCACTTTATCTCCTCCCCTCTTCCTTCCACCTCACTCAACGTGGCCGGCGTTCTCCGTGCGCGGTCACTTCCCCCTCTCCACCTGTTCCGTATTTGGGGTGGCCGGCGATCTCTGTGCGCCCCACCTGCCCTCTATTCACTTCCCCACCACCCTTCAGCAATGCTGTGTGGTCAAGGTGTCCTATGAAAGCCCTACGGGTGACGTCACCGACCTCTTCCAACAACTACCGGTAAGATCTTTTACACTTCAAGAGAGCGCGTAATAAGTTTTAACTGTTTGTCCCCGTCATCCCCACAGCTGTCCTCTTGTTACGCCTGGAACAAAGTAATCAACAATACACTCGTATAATCAGACTGCGCACGCTTCGTCGCTTCGCGTGTGACACGCCCCTCGCCGGGAGGGCTTAACCAGCCAATTATCTTCCGTACTTGGCAACAATTTAGCTACCACCTACAGGAAAACGTCATCTATCTATCAAGCTTCACTGCTCGATCAATAGGTATCCTCATCTACTCATTGATCAAAACGCCAATTTGTAGGAAAGCCACACACACACACACACACCCTTTACAGGTGGCCACGACCTAGGCCAATCAGTGTCTACGAGCAACCGCATGTGGTGCTTTCTTGCTCCACCCACCCTTCTACCGTGACGTTGTAGCGGACGGCTCTCGCACCTGTCCCGCTACCACTCACTTCACCGTCAACACTAATTGATCAAATCTTCGCCGCACACCTTAGTAACACCTCCCGCCGCCATTATTACAACTCCTCCACCCTACCTCACAATCTCACATTGCTTGTTGGGTGTGACATACTCACCAAGTTCTCTTGATGCGGGGCCGCTCGACTGCGTGCACCCCTCCAAGCGGCTCGCCACCTCCCCTCGTCTGGACCACATCTGGACACTCGCCAACCACGGGCGGGATACTTCTCAACCGGCTCCCGAGGGCCAATATCCGGATTACGCTGTCCGGTCTTCTCGCAGTTCCGCGATGGTCATGTAGTCCTCAAAAAGGGGACAGAGGCAGAGGGGGCTGCGCCGCCGGGCCTCCTCGCAACGAGAGGCCTCGGAAAAATAAAAAGGTAGATATTAAAGAGATATCTCAGCAGTGCCTCCAACTTGTCGGGGTGGTTATCCCGGGGTCGGCTGAGCCGTCCGCGGACCTCCGGGCTGGGAGGCCCCAACTCCTCCCGTGCTTCCCAAAAATCAGTATGAGACACACACAAGGAGCAAGGCGGTTCTGCTGTTTATTAAAACAAGGGCAGGGATGGGTCTAGGATCGTACGTGTCCGTCCAGACTCTCAAAATTTGTGGGGCTCGCAGGCCCTTTTTACTGCAGTATTGCGCGCTACTTGCGTCACCTGGGAAAGTTAGCGAAAAAACCTATTGCCACTTCGGGTTGGTTCCTCGAGTGGTAGGGTTAGCATAGTATACATATAGAGAGCAATATTACTTGTTAAGGATGAGTCAGGTGGTATACTTGGGCTGTCCCTTCTATTAGATACTTGAACATTTTTACACAAAGACCCCTAATGATTGGCTAATGTTAGTGGCGTCAGTGATGAGTGCCCTCATGTTCTGATTGGTCCTCCCGCGAGCCCCCCAGTCTGGGACCATCGTCGTTCCCAGCTCGCGGTGTACCTGTCACTAGCAACAATGTGTAACTATGTGTTTGTGCAGACGATGTGCAGGTTTGCTCATAGGCCTGAGAGCAGGCCATTCCCATCGCCGTAGGTGTCCATCTTGTCATTTCACTGTTGCAACCTGTGTCCCAGACGTGGGACCCAGGCGACTTCTTCCTTGTGGGTCTGGCACCTTGTCAGGTCGGCTTGGTCACGTGTGGAGAGACCGTAGCTGGGCCGGAATTCTGCACATTTAAAGTTGTATTTTGCTTCTGTGTGCTTGGCTTTGCTTACAGGTGTGACCTTGGCGCCGGCTGGTAGCATACGAGTTGCAACATCGCGCCCTTGGCTATGGGCTCTCGCTGTGCTCGTTCTGCGTGATCTCTCGTTCATGCAGTGTTCATGGCGGTTCTTGCTTGCGGCCTACTTGGGACTGGTTCATGGGTGGGGATGTGTAATGCATGACACTTGTGTTGCGGTTTGACATGGCCTCATAGCAATATTACGTCTTCTTTATATTCTCATCACAATGCGAGGGGTGGGAGAAGTGTCAGCAAGCGTATACGCGAGTGCTTTTAGGCGTCTTGCGTTTCTGCATTACTATAAATGGGCCTATGTGAAAAATAATAAAGATGCGCATCAGTGGGAATATGGGAATATCCGTCACCTACATCATAGCACTGAATATATTCTTCGTGTAGGCTGGTGCGTGAGTGACCAGTGTGCATGCTGGCACATGTGTTCTTGGCAGTTGGCTAGGTCGTTATGGCATCTCTAACGATGTGGTTGCTCGTTGTTAAAGTCTTAGTCGAGTTCATCCATGCCGCAGGTGTCGGCTTGAGTAGGACAGGCTGGTGGGCATATCCTTATGTTCTTGAACCAGGGTATTTTGTCATCTGGTAGATAAACAAACTCATCTTGTGGTGGATGTCTGGGCCGCGATCCTCTAGGCCATGGTCGCGAAGAGATTGGGGGGAGCTTTTTCTCCCATTCTCCCTCTTCACTACTTTGTAAATACCCGATGGGTAATTTCTGAAAGGGAAGAGAATGAGCGTGTAAACACTCGGTTTTCCCCATAATCAAATTGTGGTCAAAGATTAATACTGATACATTGTGCTGGTTGTAATGGTTTTATTCATTATGCGCAGATCGCTTACCTGAGTCAGCATTCAGTTAATCTGGAATTCTTATTCATGCGAGTGGTGCGATTGCCACCAGTGTTGTAACTAGCAATGTTTCCTTACGTGTTGGTGTTCAATAAAGTTAATTGAAAACAACCTATACGTACTCACGTCGGGTGCTCACGTGGTGTGGGTGCCATCTTGGAACATGGTAGCTCGCTATATAATGCAATGGGCTTACAGTCTTATTTATTGTGTAAGATAAACATTGTTCAGATGCATATAAATTCCGACCCCCACTTTGCAAGGTGTCGAATTATGGCATGTGTATCTTAAAGAAAATATAATTGTAGTGTGTCCACGTGGTTTTTGAAAAACAACTGACGTACATGGAAGCTAATGTATTGAATCTAAAACTATAGAAAATCAAAAGAAAAAACTATATTTATTAACCAGTGTGCGTCCTTATATTTTGCCATAGAGATCCATATGCAAGGTTTTCTGGTGTTTTTTTGCCGCAGTTCACATTCAAGTATGATCAATATAATACGTGATATCAACAAAAAGGAGGCAGTTTTACAATACATTTTTTCATAAAACACCAAAGGTAATATCAGAAAATAGTAAAACTGAGATGCGATTCAGGTACCATAGCATAAAAATCAAAAGTAGGAGAAAAATAAAGAAACATACATTTAGAATGTCATTTGAACTGGCTCACTCATGTATAACCAAACATTATTTTGTGTAGACATGAAAATCCAACAAAATATAAGCACATGTGATGCTCCTGAATCCCCGGACCTGATTGCAAATAGCAGTCAAAGGAAGTGATGTAGCTCCTGATCCACATTTAGACCTGTGCATGTCACGTACGTGGTACATATCCAAAAGGCTTCTCTTTTGCGCAGAAGTATTTTTGGATTCCCCCCTCTTTTGGGGAGGGAAAGTTTCTCGATTCCAAAACATTTGATTTTGGATATGTCTGCATTCGGGTGGTGTTCATGAAAATGTGTGGCAAGTGGAGATTTCAAGTCTTTGTTTTTAATTGCTCTTAAGTGTTCCCCAATCCTGGTTTTAGGTTTTCTAATCGTGCTGCCGATGTCTGACTTGTTACATATACATATTACAGCGTATATAACAAATTTATTATTGCAATTGATATATTGCTTGATCTTGGTGTTTCTTCCCTCTGGTTTCAGAAATTCCTTTTTGGTTTTTGGCGTTGCACATGTACGGACATATTTGACATTTATTGCATTTGAAGTTCCCTTGTATGGGTGGTTTGAGCCACGATTCTGTATTTCTAGTCAGTGTTTGTCTGAATTTTTCATATTTTAGATTGTCGAAAAGTAAGATAGACTTATCATTTTCTTTAAACTCCTACAGTTACGAAAGACCATATTGGGCTTGTTATCCAGATAATTGTGCATTTCTGGATCTGTTAGTAGAATATTCCAATTCTCTTGATGACTTTATTATTTGTTCTGTAAGTCGTGATGAATCTAAGTTTGTCTTGTTGAGATATTTTTTGGGGTTTTTTGTGTGCAAAAGTTCTGCTCTTGGTCTTTCTTTTGTTTTTTGTAACATTTGCTTGAGATGTTTGGGACTGTAGCCACGATGTTTAAATTTCGGAATTGTACTGTCTTGGTGCTTTGTACATTCTGATTCTGTTGTGCAATTTCTTTTAATTCGAAGTAGTTCCCCATAAGGTATGTTTTGGATAATATGGCGAGGATGATTACTTGTGGCGTGTAGCACACTATTCACTGCTGTGCTTTTCGTGCATAGAGTAGTTTGAATTAGATGATCTTTTATGTACAGATGAAGATCCAGAAAATCTATGGCATGTTGTTCTGAGCCATTCCAGGTCATGATAATATTGTCAATGTATCTTCCCCAGAACGCTATTCTATTGTTAGTTGCGAAATCTGAATGTTGCCATGCAAAATGAGTTTCGAAATGCCCCATATAGAGACTGGCGTATGTTGGGGGAAATTTTGTCCCCATTGCGGTACCTTGGGTTTGTCTGAATAGTTTATCTCCAAAGCAGAGAGAAATTGACTGGGTTTTCAGAAAATGGCTGGCCGTCGATTTTCCTTTTTCATGGATGATACTAGTATATAGTGCCGTAACACCAAGTGTTACAAACCAAAAATTGTCTTCCCAATAGATGTTTTCCAGTTGTTTTATGGCATGAGTTGTATCTTTGATGTAAGAGCTTAGACCTGAAGAGGTTGTAAATAGTGGTCTATATAGTCTGAGATTCTTTGAGTAAACGACCCAATACTGTTGATGATGGGTCTACATTGGGGTAAATCTTTAAAAGGTTTGTGTATTTTGGGCATGAAGTAGATTGTTGGAAGTATTGGGTGAGAAATGTCCATGTAATCAAATTCTTAATTTGTGATCAGACTTTGTTCTTTCCAATGGGTGCTCATGAGATGCCAATCTGATTGTAGATTTTTAATAGGATTCGGTTTTGACGGTTGGTAGCATTCCATATTGTTGAAATGGTTAATTGCTATCTGTATGTAGTCTTCAGTTTTGAGTAAAACTATATTCCTGCCTTTGTCGGCTGTTTTGACTGTGATGTCATAGTTTTCTTTGAGTTTCCTGATTGATAGTGTTTGTTGGCGACTAAAGTTGTGATTTAGTCTAGGTTTAAGTCCTTTGAAATAAAGTACTGCTTTCTGGAAAAGATCTATTGCATTGTCTATAGGTAATGTTGGAGTAAATAGAGATCATGATTTAAGTTTAGTATGTTTGGCTAGACCCAAAGTGATGTCTTGTTCATTTGCAAAAGTATTTAAGGTATGGATGTCCTCTTCTTCTGCTAAATTTAGGAAATTAATGGTGTTTTCCACATGGCTCGCTGATAACTCTGAGCAGATGTCTAGATTGGGCTTAGTTTTTTGTTTCACCAGGTTGCAAAAAAAAATAATAATAATTTCAATTTTCTACAAAAACTATAAAGATCTGTGATTGTCTCAAAATAGTGATAGTTGTTTGTGGGACAAAAAGTAAGGCCTTTATTCAGAGCTGAAATGAATTCTATAGGTATCTCTTGGTTAGTAAGATTATTTACTAGGTTTTCCGCTTCAGCTGCTTGTTCATTGATCTTGTTTGTACGTCATTGTTTTTGTCTGTGTCTTCTTTGTTGATGACCTTTGCCCCGGTGTCCCCTCTTTGTCTTGATGTAGCAGGTGTCATAGTAGAGCCCCATTTCTGGTTTTGTCTTAAATTGGACCGTGTTTTTTTGAAATGTCTGTATTCTGCTAAAAAAGAAGAGGATGGAATTTGGTTTTGTGGGTTTGTTTTGTCTTGACATTCCTCTGGGTTCAATTCTGATGATGTTTGTTCTACTTCGCTTAGAGAATCTGATTCTGAGATGATGGAGTAGTAGTGTGTGGCTGGTTCGATTTAGATTTTTGAGAAAATTGTGTATTTAATTGTCTGCCTGCTGGTTTGTTGAAGGTGTACACCCTCTTAAACTTGTAATCCAGTTTGTTTCTTAAACATTGTCTTTGTTTCTTGAGTTTAATTTTCTGAGCAAATTTGTCAATAACATTGTCAAGAATTTCATAATTTTAGAAAGTTTTCTCAGGAATATTTCGAGTTTCAATATTTTCTTTGATAGTGGTGATGTCCTTGATAATTTTTTCATGTTGTTTTTTCGCATTATCTATGAGTTTCTGTATCATTTGTCTTGAAGTATTGGTAAGTAGTTCTTCCCAGTCCTGTAGGCTCTCAACATCTTCCTCATCAAATGGTGGAAATATACATATTCTAAGACCTCTCGGTATGCGTCCTACTTTTAGGTATTGTTCCAAAGTTCTTATCTGCCACCATCGCGATAGTTCAGATTTCAATAATTTCTCTTGTTGTTCAAAAATTATTTTTAGAGAGTTTGAATTGGTTCTTTGTTCTTGAGTGGTTGGTGGCTTAGAATTCGGAAAATAGTGATTCTGCCTCCTTGTTTATTTCAGAGAAATGTTTCTACATATTCGGTCCTAATGGTCTTCAAAATGATAAGTTTAATTGAATGGAGTTTGCAGCTTGGAACAGCTTGTGAAATAATTAGATACACAAAAGGGACAGTCTTTTTACTGTTCCAGGCGCTGCTCGGTTTTTATTAATAATTTTAAAGGTGCAAGCAGTGAGTTGAAGATCTATCCTGCTAAGACTGTAAAGGGACAAAAATGTATGAATTGAAAAAATAGATCATGTATTGACTCGCGCTGGCATTTATGAAACTCGATCAGAAAAACGGACAAAATGAAAAAGGTAACTGGAAGAAGAAAAGATCACTAAGATGACCTTCAGCATTCAGTTTGATTTGGATTTGGTTTCAGAGTGGATGTTTTCTAAAATTGTCTACAAAGGAGAGGATATTTCCCATTGTCTCAATTTTTGCCATAAAATCTGCAGATTAATTATATCAAAAGCTTTGGATAAATCGAGCATTGCTACGTAAAGGGATGCATCTTTATTTAACCACACAATGGGCCTCATTACATGGTAGGCGGTAAGGGATTAGGGGCACTGGTGCCGGTAATCCCTTACCGCCCTACTACGAGGTCCCTTAGCGGGTCCCTCCCCTAGTGCCTGGTTTTACCAGGCGTTAGGGAAGGGACCCGCTAAGGGACTTCAGAGCTAATAACGGTACCGCAAATTGCGGTACCGTTTTTAGCTCCTTCCCCATTCCCATTGAGCCCTAAAGGGGCTCAAATGGGAATGGGGAATGGTTCCCGGAATGGGGACTTACCAGGTCCTCCAGGGACGGAATGACCCGGTAAGTCCCAATTCCGGGAACACGGACCCGGAATGCAGTAAGGGGGTAACCATGGCGCTAATAGCGCCATGGCTACCGCCTACCGTGTAATGAGGCCCAATGTCCCTCAGTGTGGTCATTACCAACCCTTTCTGAGTAGGCCCCATGTTTTTTTCTGAAAACAGATCTGGTTTTTGGAAAGAATTTTCTTATCTATGATCCACTCCTCCAGTTTTTCCAAGTCTAGGGCAGCACAAACCTTGCTGTCTGCAAGCAAGAAGGGTGATTGGCCGATAATTCCTTGAATCCAGTCAATAGCCCTTCTTAAATATTGTAACAACAATAGAGAGTTTCCATGTATCGGGTAGTTTTCGTCGAGCAATGATATCCTCAAATAGCCTAGACAGCAACACTGCCCATACTTCTTTATTCATCTTTAGTATAGCATTTGTGAACCCGTTCGGTCCTGCCGCTCTAGAGTTTGAAGCACATGCTATCATATGTGCAACATCTTTCCCTTCAAAATGTATCAACCAAGAGGTTTTCTCAGTAGAGCCCGTCCTTTTATTATGTGTGCCATTCATACCGTCCCAATGCATACAACAACTACCTTAATTTACTGCAGAGCTTTGTATTTCCTTTTGTGTCTTTGTTTTCTCCCCAATTAGGCTCCAAAAAACCACGAGTATCCTTTACAATGAGGGCACATAACATTCTTTCTCCAACATTTTGGTACAATTCGTGCCTGTGCATATGGAGCCCATTTTTATACTTTATTTCCACCATTTCCTTTTTCTTCGAGTAGAGGAGCAGCCAACTGCCTCTGCAGGAAGTCCTGTCCCCCTACTACCTATATGTTGGCAGCCTGTAAATGTGCCATGTTTGACATCATCAATTGTGACTTTTCTGCATCGAGTCTTCGATAAAAAGGTGTCCACTTAGAAAACCTTATCAGATGTATCCCCGAAGAGATGACAATTTCTTGGAAGAAATCCCCAAAGGAATATGAAAAGAGAGAAAGAGTAGTTGGTGACATCACAACAAGTGAGCGTGAAGCACTGAGAAGACTGGCTGACAAAGAGAATGTATGGACCTTATAGAAACTGATGACGAAGTAAAGAATGGAGTAAACCTTTATATGCGAGACGAAGATTGCAGATGTAAAAAGCATTAGAGAAAATGCAAGCCGTTTGATAATAGTACAGATGCAGCATTGCAAGTAGACTAAGCAATCTTAGAAGCTGGCTATACGTAGTGAATTCAAGGCAGGTGACGCCACCATTATATAGAAGCTGAACATTGATGTCGCAACATTAGTAAGCTCAAGCCCATGAAGACGAAGGCTGAAGGCTGTTTCGCAGCTGTAAAGCAGATGAGAGCTTGGAAGGATCAAGAAGGTCTGTCTGGCCTGGTGTCAAGACTGAAGGCAGCCAAGAAATGGTTATCTATCCTTGCAGGACAGTGAATGTGAGAAGCTGAATTATCCCCTGTTAAGGTCCAAGGAAAGAACACCATGAGTGCCAAGTTGTTAGGGAGAATTCTCTGTTTAGGCTGAATTTCCTAACCTAGTGAGTCCCCCAGCAGCTTTGCTGGATTTCGGGAGTTTGTTTTTTTCCATCCTGCCAAGAGTGAGACTCTTTTTCTCCCACTCTTGGACATGTATGTGTGTAATTCCTTTGAATGTCAATGTGTTCTATGGGCTATGGGGTCTCTTACTCCATAGGGTCTCATATGTTTTTCTATGTGTGTTACACCGCACCCTATGTGCCGTAGCACTGGGGCCCCCTAGCGGACCTCCACCATAGACTCCATACCCGGGGACTGACTACTGTCTCCCCGGGCATGTAAAGTCACCATTGGCTTTACTAGACCTAAATTTACTAACAGAACTAGTACAAACCATCTTATTGTGGACGTACTAGTAGGGGTAATTCGATTACTCCTGGATCTGTTACTCGAGGGGGCACTGTCCCGTCCCCCCTCGTCGAGTTTTGGCTGGTGGCAGTGGAAACTACTTGTTATGTTCGACCCCGAACCTAACCCTATGGGATTCGTCCCATTGTTGGAGATTGATACTTTTTCTCGTTAATCTCTAACGTACCACCGGTCTACTTATAGTAAATAAGTTTATCGGATGGTATTTTCTGCCAGAACTCGGTTTTTAAAATGGCGTCTGTGTTCGTCTCTGTGACTCCTAAACCAAAGGTTGAGCTCTTTGTTCCACTTTTGGCGGGCTCTGTACAGAGACCCTCCAAAGTGGTGCCATTCTGTCTGGGTTACCACAGGGGTGTGGGAGGGGGTTTAGGCACCCTGGACCGAGTTGTCTTGCCAACTCCGGTCGCACTCTGGCGTGATTGGCCCAAGTGGTGAGCCTTCACGCTCACCACTTAGCATGTGTTGATTGACAGTTAGGCTGAATGAATGGGGGTTTTCTGCATAAAAGCAGGGCTTTTGGGACTGGATCTTCAGAAGTCGCCACAGGACCTAAGAATCCGACGAGGGTAACGCTGACCCGACCTGCACGACGACACCTCCGGTGGAGCCCTGCGGAACCGACTCACCACTTCCCGACGACAGAGGAGATCTCCCTGCCGGAGAGTCTCTTCCCCTGTCTGGTGGGAACAACCAGTCCCCTTTGCTTTTTATTCGCCTCAGGACGCAGTGGTCGAATTGCCCGTGCAACGCACCCCGGCAACCGGATAGCCACTACCCCTGTACCACGACCAAAAGGTAGTGCCTTGTGACGGAGCACTCCGCGGCTGGTCTCTTCCCTGGTGGTGCACCGGACTTCACTTTTCTTCGACGACGAGAACCTCTCTACTCTTGGCAAAGACCCGACGTGCATCCACCACCAGGAACAACTGCCCCCGCCGGAGCTGCCCTCCACAACAAGGTACCGTGTCCGCCTGGCTTCCCTTTCGATCGGTTCGAGTGAAGTGTCTTAATCCTCTCTGTTCCGTTGGGTCGCCTCCAAGCTTTTCTCATTCATTGTTCTGAACTGGTTCAATCTGCCGATAACAATTTGCTACAAAGACTTGAAGGCATCTCCACTAGAGACTTTTTGGGACATATCGCCTTGCCTCTCTCCGAGTGGGCCTGGCCTCTGAACTTTACGATCTATTGTGGTTCTTGCCTTCTTACCGTACATCTTGCCCGTGACGTATTGAACTGTGTTGATTTCATAACCTGCCTATCTTGTTCTCTCCCGCCCTAACCAATATTAGAGTGTCATCTAGGTTGAGGTATACACCTCTGTCTGTAAATAAGTGGTGCCGGTAGAACCTAGACTTGTTGAAATATTGCTAGGGGGATTGATCATTTCGTAGAGTAATTGTGTTTGATTTGTTTGCCGTCATAGTTCCATAGTGTTTTTCATAGATGTTCCGTTATAAATAAATACCTTAATATCTTTACACTAAGCCTCGTTGCGTGTTTGCTTGTCTTGCGGGGAAGAATTGCCCTATTTTGTATACTCCACATACTGCTCAACTCTTCTTGAGGGAAGTCTGACTGCACAGCCACAGCTACCAAGTGAATCTGTGTGGTACAGACTGCTACCAAGTGGGTTCACCGCCAAACACCTGTAGTCCTAAATCTTTTGCAGTGGTCCCAGAGGGAACTGCACAGGTTTCCGCCTAACACTGGTGTACAGCGGTGGGATTTGTATCGAGTATACAGTTTAGAGTGCTTTTCGACACTGTAGGATAACTAACCACAAAACTTTGCACAAAAAGCAACTTTCAAAAAACATGTCTACGATGGAAACTTACAGTCAAGAGTCCTTGTCAGGTGAAAATACTGAGAGTTTGCGAACTCTCTGTAGGCAAGAGAATCTTTCTGTAAGAGGCAAGAAGTTAGAACTAATCGAGAGATTGCTGGCGAACCAAAGTCTGGGTACTGGTTCAGAGGAACCAAACTCTCCAGCAAATGTAGATAACAGTAATGGTGTTGATCTAAATCATAATTCTAATGATAGCGATGAAGAGGCTGACGAGGACGGCGAGGCTAACGAAACTGTCTCCCCTGCTCCTCTATCTGCCTTACCAGCTGTGCCTACGGGGCCAGTACCAGGTCCCACGAGTAACCCTGCTTATTTTGAACTTGAAAAAATGAAGCTCGAATTAGAATACAAACGGTTCTTGGCTCAATCTGAATGAAACCAAGAGCTCGAGTTCAGACGGATGAATGCCCAGGCTGAGCAGAAGCAAGCTGAGTTAAGACTCAGGGAAATAGAACTTAATCACGAGTTAGAGATGAAAAAGTTGTCCATGGAAAATGCTTCTCTCTCTTCTGGTTCCTCTAGGAGCTCCAGTCCCAAAAGACCCCGGATGCCGAAGGAATTAGTGGGTATGTATGAACCGAGATTGGATGTGTTGGATTGGCTGAAACTGTTTGAATACAATCATGGGCTCCAGGACATTACCGGGAATGCTTTACTTCCCTGGTTGTTCTCTAGGCTCCCTCCTGTTGCGACTGATGTGGTAATGGAGTTGGGGGAGGCGGATAAGATGGATTACGAAAGTGTGAAACTAGCTTTAATAGCTAGATTCGGGAAGACCCCTTCCCAGTATCTTAAGAGGTTTAGAACCCTCAAAAAGTATGATGGTACCCCTTGGGCTACCTGGGTGAGTGAAGGGTTGAAGAATTTAGAGGGATGGATTAAGGGTTACAAAGTGAACACTTATGAGGGTATGAGGAATCTTTTTATGTTGGAGTCTATTTATGATGCCTGTTCTCCTGAGCTCAGACAGCACTTGGCTGATTCGAAAGAATTGGATTCCCGGGAGCTAGCTAAGGCTGCTGATTTATGGGTTGCCAACCGGGCTACTCATAAGGATTCTGGGGCAACTCAGAAAAAGGATGAGGGGAAACAGCCTAAAAAAGACTCAAAAGAGAATTCTAATAACTCACATTCCAAAGAGGGTCCCAAACAAAACCAGAAGGGTAAGCCACAAGGAAAACCACAGCAGAATAGTGTGCCTTCTGGTGCCAAACCGGAAGGAGGTCAGAACAAGCCACCATTCCAGAAAGCATTCTGTAAATGCTTTGTTTGTGGCTCGACTGATCACGTGAAAGGAGATCCCAGATGTAAGGGTAAACCTTCAGGGGTCCAGCTTGTCTCCTTAGCCTTCGCTCCAGAAGATGAAGTCCAAATGGCAAGTGGAAACTTTCTACTGCTGGCTGACGAACCCATGGGAGTCTCAGCCAGCGTTTCTTTAGTATCTCTGGGGTTGTGGGAACAACAGAATTTAGATGTCTATAATTCTATCCCCGATAATACTAAAGAGTATTATAAGGACAGTGTCCAGGTGAATGGTCAGGAGACTCCTGCCATTAGTGACACTGGGGCCAGCATAACTGTGGTGGATAAATCGTTTTTTCAGGCTGAGGATGTTGCTAAGGCACCCAAACGCCTCACCAAGTTAGCTGGAGGGCCTGTGCAGATGCTTCCCCAATTACCAGTTCTCATCCAGTGTAACGACATGACTGTGAAGATACCTGTCAGCATACAGAGTGAGGTACCAGGACGCGCACTGTTGGGTAACGATTTGAAAACTCTCGGAGTTGTATCGCATACTCCCAGATCTCCTAGTAAACGGTTACAGGAGCTAACCAGACCTGCAAGAGAAAGGACCATGCGCGGTACTCTCCAGGAGATGATGAAGAAAGAAATCACTCCTGCTCCACTGGAATTGTCGGCCGCTGTCTCCAAGAAATCAGAAGCGAAAGGGAAACCTAAGGCTTCTATCCCGAAACCAGCAGCCAGCATTCCAGTGCAGCTAACACGGACTTCCCCGCGGTTGTCCAAAGTTACACCCATAACTCCACCTCCAGCCGAGGCTGAGAGGGAGGTACAACCCTGTATGGTAGAATTAGACTCTGAGGAAGAGCTAATGGAGGGCCAGGAACTCATTGGAGATCTGGATCCTGTTGACCATCCTGAACTGCAGTCGTTACTGGCAGAAGGTGGACCCAGCAGGGCAGACTTCAGTAAGGGACAGAGAGAATGTCCAATTCTGGAAGGTCTTCGCCACCAGGCAGAAGCTCAGGCTGAAGGGCAAGAGCCTGGGAAATACAGGTCGCACTGGGAAGATGGCCTCTTCTACAGTGAACCGACCGAGTCTGCACCTGGAGACTACAAACGACTTGTAGTACCCCAAGGGAACAGACCACAGTTCTTGCAGTTAGCCCACGAGATTCCTTTGGCTGGTCACTTGAGTTTCAAGAAGACTAAGGAAAGGCTCTCTCTCTACTTCTATTGGCCAAAGATGGGGGCCGAAGTAGAAAAACACTGCAGGAGCTGCCACACCTGCCAAATCTCCGGTAAGGTTGGCTCCAAGAATGTGGCACCTTTAGTGCCTCTCCCAGTTGTGGGAGTCCCATTTGAGAGAGTAGGGATTGACATTGTTGGTCCCCTTGATCCTCCAACCTCCTCAGGCAACAGGTTTATACTTGTTGTAGTAGACCATGCTACTAGGTATCCTGAGGCAATTCCTATGAGGACTGTTACAGCTCCGGCTGTGGCTAAGGCCCTACTTAGTATTCTTACTAGGGTCGGCTTTCCTAAGGAAGTAATCTCTGACAGGGGGTCAAACTTTATGTCCAACTACATGAAAGCCATGTGGAAAACCTGTGGAGTTACTTACAAGTTCTCAACAGCTTACCACCCACAAACCAATGGTTTGGTAGAACGGTTCAACCGAACAATGAAGAGCGTGATAGGTGCTTTAGAGGAACCCCTTAAGCGTAAGTGGGACCTTCTACTGCCATGCCTTCTCTTTGCTTATAGAGAAGTCCCTCAGGAGGGCGTAGGTTACTCGCCCTTCGAACTACTCTATGGTCAACCCGTCAGAGGTCCATTGGCCCTGATTAAGGAGGGGTTGGAGAGTGCTCCTTACCCCAAGCCAGTCAGAGTGACTGACTACGTGATCGGTCTCCGGAGGAGAATGTCACACATGATGACGGAAGCAAGCGATAACTTGAAAGCTGGACAAGCATTGGTCAAGCACTGGCACGATCAAAAAGCTCACATGGTTGAGTTCGCTCAAGACCAGCTCGTTCTCGTTATGATCCCAACAAGGCAGAGGGCCTTGCCAGATAAGTGGATGGGACCCTTCCGAGTCGTGGGTAAGCTCGGAGAGGTTAACTATCTGGTGGACTTGGGCAATCCCAAGGAGGCTCCGACAGTCTTTCACACCAACCGACTCAAAGCGTATGTCTCGCGACCTGATGTAGGAGCGTTGCTTCTAGCGTCATCCGAGGAAGAAGAAGAGAGTGAAGCTCTTCCGGATCTCCTCAGAGGCTTACCTTTAGATGAAAAAATTGAAGGAGTAAATCTCTCCTCCAATCTGACACCCGAGCAACAAGAAGAGTGCAAATATATGTTGAATCAGTTTGCCTCTCTGTTCTCGCGTTCATCAGGCTTGACCCCTTGGGGCCAGCACGACATACTCACTGGTGACTGTCTGCCAGTCAAAAGCAGGGGATACCGCATGTCAGAAAACGTACGAACCCACATCAAAGGTGAGGTCAGCAAGATGCTTGATCTCGGGGTAATAGAGTCCTCTACTAGTCTATGGTCTAGCCCAGTTGTGTTAGTACCAAAGGCCGGATCTAAAAAACTTAGATTCTGCGTGGATTATAGAGCTCTTAATGCAGTCACCAAGACTGATGCCCACTCTTTGCCAAGAACAGATGAGTTGGTGGATAAACTTGGCGCCGCCAAGTTCCTCAGCACATTTGACTTGACGTCAGGCTATTGGCAAATAGCCCTGACAGACCATGCCAAGGAGAACTGCATTTTCTACCCCCGTTGGCTTACACCAGTTTAAGGTAATGCCTTTCGGATTGAAGAATGCACCTGCTATGTTTCAACGGATGGTAAACCAGGTTCTGAATGGGATGGAGGACTTCTGCATGGCATACTTGGATGACATCGCAGTGTTCAGCAATTCCTGGGAAGAACATGTAACCCACCTGAGAGATGTTTTGCAGGCTCTTGGACGAGCCAATCTGACCATGAAGGCGAGCAAATGCCAAATTGGACAGAGTAAGGTAGTCTATCTTGGGCATGAGGTAGGCGGTGGAGAAATAAGGCCTTTGCTCAGTAAAATTTAAGCTGTGCAAAATTGGACAACACCGACTACTCAAACCCGGGTGAGAGCCTTCCTAGGCCTCACTGGGTATTACAGGAATTTCATAGAGTACTATGGGACCATAGCTTCTCCACTGAATGTCATCTCCTCGCCCAAATTTCCTAAAAACGTTAGATGGAACGAGGAGTGCAATCAGGCTTTTGAAAACCTGAAAAAGGCTCTTTGCCAAGCCCCAGTACTCAGAGCTCCTGATTACCGCTAACACTTCATTGTGCAGACAGATGCTTCAAATGTAGGAATAGGTGCCGTACTCAGTCAACTGGATGGGAAAGGTAGGGAGCACCCCGTTTGTTTCATCAGCCGCAAGCTGAAGGATCCTGAAACAAGGTGGGCAACAATCGAAAGAGAGTGCTTTGCTATCGTGTGGGCTCTGAAGAAGTTTAGGCCGTACTTGTATGGTTCTACTTTTGTCATTCAGACTGACCACCAACCCTTGAGATGGTTAATGCAAATGAAAGGGGAAAACCCAAAACTATTGAGATGGTCGATCTGCCTGCAAGGGTTTGATTTCACCATTGAGCACAGGTCAGGATGTCACCACCAAAATGCTGATGGTCTCTCTAGGATGTATGTCATCGGCTAGAGGTATGAGATTCATCCAGGAGTGGATTAAATCCTCCTGTCCCTTAGTCTGGGAGGGCGAGTGTTAGGGAGAATTCTCTGTTTAGGCTGAATTTCCTAACCTAGTGAGTCCCCCAGCAGCTTTGCTGGATTTCGGGAGTTTGTTTTTTTCCATCCTGCCAAGAGTGAGACTCTTTTTCTCCCACTCTTGGACATGTATGTGTGTAATTCCTTTGAATGTCAATGTGTTCTATGGGCTATGGGGTCTGTTACTCCATAGGGTCTCATATGTTTTTCTATGTGTGTTACACCGCACCCTATGTGCCGTAGCACTGGGGCGTCCTAGCGGACCTCCACCATACACTCCATACCTGGGGACTGACTACTGTCTCCCCGGGCATGTAAAGTCACCATTGGCTTTACTAGACCTAAATTTACTAACAGAACTAGTACAAACCATCTTATTGTGGACGTACTAGTAGGGGTAATTTTATTACTCCTGGATCTCTTACTCTAGGGGGCACTGTCCCGTCCCCCCTCGTCGAGTTTTGGCTGGTGGCAGTGGAAACTACTTGTTATGTTCGACCCCGAACCTAACCCTATGGGATTCGTCCCATTGTTGGAGATTGATACTTTTTCTCGTTAATCTCTAACGTACCACCGGTCTACTTACCGTAAATAAGTTTATCGGATGGTATTTTCTGCCAGAACTCGGTTTTTAAAATGGCGTCTGTGTTCGTCTCTGTGTCTCCTAAACCAAAGGTTGAGCCCTTTGTTCCACTTTTGGCGGGCTCTGTACAGAGACCCTCCAAAGTGGTGCCATTCTGTCTGGGTTACCACAGGGGTGTGGGAGGGGGTTTAGGCACCCTGGACCGAGTTGCCTTGCCAACTCCGGTCGCACTCTGGAGTGATTGGCCCAAGTGGTGAGCCTTCCCGCTCACCACTTAGCATGTGTTGATTGACAGCTAGGCTGAATGAATGGGGGTTTTCTGCATAAAAGCAGGGCTTTTGGGACTGGATCTTCAGAAGTCGCCACAGGACCTAAGAATCCGACGAGGGTAACGCTGAGCCGACCTGCACGACGACACCTCCGGTGGAGCCCTGCGGAACCGACTCACCACTTCCCGACGACAGAGGAGATCTCCCTGCCGGAGAGTCTCTTCCCCTGGCTGGTGGGAACAACCAGTCCCCTTTGCTTTTTATTTGCCTCAGGACGCAGTGGTCGAATTGCCTGTGCAACGCACCCCGGCAACCGGATAGCCACTACCCCTGTACTGCGACCAAAAGGTGGTGCCTTGTGACGGAGCACTCCGCGGCTGGTCTCTTCCCTGGTGGTGCACCGGACTTCACTTTTCTTCGACGACGAGAACCTCTCTACTCTTGGCAAAGACCCGACGTGCATCCACCACCAGGAACAACTGCCCCCGCCGGAGCTGCCTTCCCAACAAGGTACCGTGTCCGCCTGGCTTCCCTTTCGATCGGTTCGAGTGAGGTGTCTTAATCCTCTCCGTTCCGTTGGGTCGCCTCCAAGCTTTTCTCATTCATTGTTCTGAACTGGTTCAATCTGCCGATAACAATTTGCTACAAAGACTTGAAGGCATCTCCACTAGAGACTTCTTGGGACATATCGCCTTGCCTCTCTCCGAGTGGGCCTGGCCTCTGAACTTTACGATCTATTGTGGTTCTTGCCTTCTTACCGTACATCTTGCCCGTGACGTATTGAACTGTGTTGATTTCATAACCTGCCTATCTTTTTCTCTCCCGTCCTAACCAATATTAGAGTGTCATCTAGGTTGAGGTATACACCTCTGTCTGTAAATAAGTGGTGCCGGTAGAACCTAGACTTGTCCAAATATTGCTAGGGGGATTGATCGTTTCGTAAAGTGATTGTGTTTGATTTGTTTGCCGTGATACTGCCATAGTGTTTTTCATAGATGTTCCGTTATAAATAAATACCTTAATATCTTTACACTAAGCCTCGTTGCGTGTTTGCTTGTCTTGCGGGGAAGAATTGCCCTATTTTGTATACTCCACATACTGCTCAACTCTTCTTGAGGGAAGTCTGACTGCTCAGCCACAGCTACCAAGTGAATCTGTGTGGTACAGACTGCTACCAAGTGGGTTCACCGCCAAACACCTGTAGTCCTAAATCTTTTGCAGTGGTCCCAGAGGGAACTGCACAGGTTTCCGCCTAACACTGGTGTACAGCGGTGGGATTTGTATCGAGTATACAGTTTAGAGTGCTTTTCGACACTGTAGGATAACTAACCACAAAACTTTGCACAAAAAGCAACTTTCAAAAAACATGTCTACGATGGAAACTTACAGTCAAGAGTCCTTGTCAGGTGAAAATACTGAGAGTTTGCGAACTCTCTGTAGGCAAGAAAATCTTTCTGTAAGAGGCAAGAAGTTAGAACTAATCGAGAGATTAATTCAAGACAATTAAATGCTGCAAAAAGAGACGAATTGCTGTCTTCTGTCACGCAAGCCAAGGATAGAAATAGAAGTTGGGCATGCAGTCCAGAACTATAAGCGTGTGCCCGTACTCCCTTATATTCCCAGAGACGAGAATACATTGCAAGGCCAAGTTCAAAGGCAGTCTGCACGGCAGAAGGGATGGGTGATGAGAGATGATAGGCTAATTTGGTGGGGAGGTAAAGTCAAGTCCACCTCCTGGCACCTGGGTCGGAGATCACATACTTCTAAGTGAATCGAATGTTCCAGAATGACACGAGCCTGCCAACCAATTTTAGAGGGCCATATAACGAAGGGCCTTATAGTTTGAGAGCCAATAGGGTACTGTGTTTCTAATAACTGTTGAAGGTGACTTGCACTAGGAGTGGGCAGGAGTTGTCTACCTGACTGTAGAGCCCCATTCACAACCCGACCCCTTATAGAAAATATGCTTGGATGTTCCTCTTGAGCTAACCACCACAATCCCCCCTAGGTTTTTCTTATTTGCCATGTATTATGACGTCACGTATGAGGAGTATTTACTATAAACGTATTTTTTTAATTAAATGCTTCCAGAGAATGCTGTCCGACGTCCGTTGGTGCCATTTGTAACTCCCTGTTTTAGATAACTGATATCAAAACAGTAAACAAACTTTGCCATCTTCCTGAGTTGGTCTGATTATTGGTGTACAAAGTTATTCTGTTTGCCATCCAGCTGCATGACACACTACCTAACAAAGGCCCTACGGTCATTCTTTTTAGAGGAATCTTTGTCAGTCATAGATCATTTTAGCTGTCTTAATTGCTGTCTATACAATATCTGCTTTATCAAAAATGTGTTCATTTGAACGTATTAATGATCTTCGACACAGTGCTTTCTCTGTGTCCACTAGAACATTTTTAAATGTCCTACTAGTACATTACATCTCAAGTAGATCATTTGGCTCACAAATCACGTTGTTTTCAAGTTTTCTCATCAGCAAGGCACCCCTTTCTGAAAATGTTTGATCCTATTTTTCCCCAAATGGACAGTAATCATCACTCAGATTTGTAGTACTGTCCAAATTCATCGTTCCTATCAACATATTATGATCACGGAGAGGGGTTTCCCTGACCCTAAAAGAAGTGCATTTTTCAAACAAGGTTCTAGACATTACCATATAGTTAATATTGGATGACCTTGCACCACTTTTCCAGCTTACCTGTGGGTCCAAGCCACCCACCATATTTCCATCTGTCATGAGAAGATCCCATTAAAAAAAAACAGGGCATTCAATTTGTCCCTATTTGTGGAATAAGAATGTTTAACCAGTTGAGTGTGAATACCTCCAGCCAGGATCATGTTTATTAATTTATGGACGACGACTCGCCTATAATTTCAGAAATGTTTTCCAAGAATATCTCTATACCAGTCGCCACTGGATTCCAATATAGATGAATAATAAGCACACGTGTGCCGAGTGTATGGAGAGTCAGGTCTATTTGTATAGCCATTATTCCTCGAACATTATCAGAAATTCCCATTGTGTTCTTAATTTTTGAATTGCTAGTTGCGATTAAAAGGGTCTTCCTACCAGATATTTATTCGCCTCTTGTTGGGAGATAGTAAAACCATCAATACTCGTTCTTTTCGGGAGCGAGATTTCTTGAAATAGAATCCCATCATATGTATCAAACATTCTATTTTCTTGCTCATGACACATGAAACTATTATGGCCTCTGTTATTGCAAATTACTATTTTAAGTTCCCTTTCTGTTAGAGACTTTTTATAGGAACGCCATTCTTCGCTGTTTCTTGTTTCAAAATGCCAAGTAACCAAACCCATTCTTCCTGTTCCTCAAAATATAATATCAAGACATGTTCCCACCACTTTGAAGTCTTTAGAACTACTTTCTACCTTAACTGCCACATTAATACTACTTTTATACTTATTACCGAGACTCTTCAGTGTTTCGTCAGCAAATATGTTCTTAGTATAAACATTACAGCCCAGTTTGTCAATTTCATATGGTGCTAATAAGATAGCCCTTTTGACAAATGCTGATTTCAACCAAATTTGTTCTTGGTTTCTCAGTAAAACTAACTTAATTGATATCTGAAGTAGACACTCTGTCAAGCGTTGGAACTTCATGCAATAATTTCAAGATGTTAGAACGGTCCAATGCAATCGGAGATCTAATAGTGGTGTTCTAATTCTAGGTACAGAATTCTATTTTTGCAGCCTTTACCGGATGTCCTTTTGTTGTTCCGACCCTTTTTGATTTGTTTGTCATCGCTCCGACCTCCCCATAGCTGCGGTGTGATATCAGATTTAGAAGAGTGAGCGACTGATTCATATACATTACTCCTGACACTTTTTTCTCCATCACCTTTAAAGATGCTGAAAAATCATCTTTAGAAATCATTCTTGACTGGACAACTGCAACATCCTCTATCTCAACCTTCCTTCCTCTACTATCCGCCCTCTGCAACTAATCCAGAACAGGACTGCAAGACTTGTCCGTGGTCACAAGCCCAGGGATCGTATCTCTCCAGCCTTGAAATCTCTGCATTGGCTCCTGGTGGCGGCAAGGATCACGTTCAAGACACTCTCCGTTGTCTACAAGGCTGTCTGGGGCTGGGGCCAGCATTATATCCAACTCCTTCTTCTAAAACATCTTCCTTCTTGAGCCCTTCGCTCTGCTACCTCTAACTCTCTGATGGTCGGATGCTTCTCTAGGCAGAGATTTGGAGGTAGATCTCTCTTCTCTGCAGGGGCCTCCCTCTGGGATGCCTCCCTGCTCCTCTCACACTCGAGCAAGACAACCTCTGGTTCTGGAAGCAGCTCAAGATCATCCTTTTCGCTTCTTATTTCTCTCTTGCTCTCCCTTGCTGACCACCTGTTTGCCACGCGAGCTGGTTGCCTGGCAATCCTCTGAAGTCAACGGGAACCAGGCTTCCTCTGTGACCTGCAAGCACCTGCCCTGCCTCCGGGCCTCCGTTCTGTAACCCTACAGTCTACCTGTTTTTGCTCTTCCCATAGCTGGCTACCCCGGCTGCACTTACTCAGAGAAACTGCTGCCCTGACTGCACTTCCCTTCTCCCGTGTCCTGGCACTTCTCTTATCCTCTCCACCCCTACTGCACTTGCACGATATGAATGACACTAGGCCTAGTAAGATCATTTGTTTCATCCTCCCTATGTCTCCCTACCTTGTCTTGTCGCGCCTAGAAACACTTGTGTACAGGCGCGTTATAAATAACTCATCATATCATATCATATCATATCATAGTCTTTCCCATGAGCTTCCGAGCAGTAGGTATCCTTACTTTCGCCAATACTGTTGGCTGTACATTTAGCTGTCCCACTTTCATTAACTGTCCCTCTCTTTAAAGATGTTACAGAAGAAAGATATTGACCAATTTTTTGTTTCGGCTTTAGTATGAACCGGGACATCTAGCGTGCTTGTATTAAAACACACCTGTTTATCCTTAGGTATCAAGCTCCCCCCCTTCTTCGGGATGTAAAGGGTCTTTGGCATATTTTTTGCCCACCTTTTTTTGTCAGCTTTAACAGCCTTTTTCTAATAAACTAATTTTCACCGGTAGATACCGTGTGATCATTCCCTGTCTCCACATTGTTAAACATTTCAATTTCCGTCGCTTGAGTTGCAATTGTGGTTTTAACCGGGTCAGTCAACACTACGGAGACAGATGCTAGCTGCAGACATTTTCCAAAGTGACACTGTATATTTATCTCATCTTGTGAGATAAGATTAACACCAGGCAAATTAGTAGTGTTGTAAGACAGCCCACCTGTTTGCGATGCATGCGTCACACACACTATATTTCCATGTTTAGCTGTGCCTGTAGTCGGATGCACTAAGGAGGGCAAGATCCCAATTTCTCTATTCATTTCCTCATCGCCAATACTAGGGGTGCTTATTGAATTGACCTCCATTTCCGTCAAATGGAGATTTCTAACAAAGTTTCTATAGTTTGCTCTCTGCTGATTTCTTCTTCCATTTTTGGATTTTCTTAGAGCTTTCTTTGGTTCATCATTAAGTGGGGCAATTTCAAAATGTTTTGCTTTAATGCTTGGAGCATCACAATCTGTCTTTCCTGGGGACCCTGATTCAAAATCCCCCTGTTCCACTTCTACTTGTTTATCAAGCATTACAATTCTTGCAGGTTTTCTGAAAGCCCAATTACTAAGAATGTCAATTTTAACATTTGATTCACAAAGCAAGAGTGCGTGTGCTCTAACTTCATCCCGAATGTTCACATAGAGTTCTCATAGGCACTCAAAAGGGAATACTGCGCGGATATGGAAAGAGAGAATAATTTAATTTGGTCATCTATTTCTTTCAATCTATGATGCATGACATGCTGGACCCTGCCGCAGATTTCTCAAAGACATGAGCTCAATGAATTGTCCCGGCGAGTCAGGTGCACTTTCAAAGTTTATGGCAGATAAAGACTCACCCTGATCTAACGGGGTTACATTGTCTAGTCGATTAGACGGTAGCTGGCGATCAATTAAGTCTCACCTGCTTCCTCAATAGAATCACAATGTAAGCAATTTCCCACACACGCAAGCAAACTATGGTCTGTTAGATTATCTGCACCCTCTCTGAGTTTCCCTTTCATTGGCGCAAGACACCTATCTTCTGTGCTTGAAACAGCGCGGCGGGGGAATGTGTGATGTATCGCACCATGATAGGGGTTGCGCAGTTGTTAAAACATTAACCCATGCTGGATTTAGCTACAGCATTGTTTACAGATGCAATTTCTTCAATCCGGCCTTTATGTTACCTAGGTGCAGAATTTATATTCAAATCAGAGCAGATCGCCTGTACCAAATCCTCTTCTGTCTGTATTTCGGTCGATCTAGATGAGTCCTGTTTCGACGTATTTAAATCTTTTACAGTAGCTGATACAAAGACATTTTCTTACAGTATCTTTTTAGCTCAATGCTCAAACCCGTTTGATATCCACCCAACTTCTTAAATCGAAAAAGGTTGACTTTTAGAGTCGCTGTGTACTGAGCTAGTCGTATCCACCAAGTAGGACCCAAACCCCTATGGCTTCTTAATTTAGACAGGTCAGTCTCCACAAAAAATATAAAAAAAGAGAATCGCTCAGGCCAGCACGCTTCGCGGTAAGAGACCGGAAAACAGTGCTAAACAGTCAAAAGTAAAAAGACTGACGTTCATCTCAAAGGCTAAATTGCCCTCAGTCACCAAAGGCTTATTCATCCGTTGTGTAATACAAATTATTGTGTAGATACAATTTAGCAGCAATTTGTTGGCGCTATGGATCGTCGGCAGACTCAAAGGCTCACGGTCCACAGACATGGACCGTCCAATTACTAACACAGTTTAGTGATCACATACCATGAACCGGCGGTCGCCTTAAAGGCGTGTTGGCCACAATCACCCACCGTCCAATAACTGATACAGTTTAGCAGTCACAGTGCACGGGCAATGTTCAACTCAGTTCCAAGTCGACGTTTAGCTCAAAGGCCTTTTGCCCGTAGTCACTGACCCTCTCAATTGTAAAACAGTACCACAGTTTAATATACACTCTCTTCTATCATCAGTTCAGCTTACTAGTCTTTGTTTCCACCCCACCTGCCGATATAAAGCAAGAGAATATTTTCAGTCACTAGAGATTCGCTTGCTTGCTCTTCAGCCATTGACCGCAGTGCCGACTCCACACGCCATGCACCCAACACCTTTTTTAGGACTTGTCTATTGTACTTAGGACTACCTTTTGACCCACCCAAGCACTTTTGCTGCTTTTTAAACACATTTCTCTTGTATTTTTCCAATTCTGCTTTTCCAACACAGAGTTCCCTGACTTTTTTGGCCCTAGAAGAAAGCTTACACATCTTTTCAGCCAAAACGTCAGCAGCACACAGCCCCAGCGTTCCATGGGCCTTTCCTAATGCTGCACCTATACCTCTAACATCTTATCCAGACGTAGACCAAATATGAGGTCAGACCATAGCCGGGCATAGGAGACCTACAATCAACGTCTCCTCTAACTATACTCACATTCTGTGTTTTATGGACTTAACTACATGGTTTCCTTCACTTACTAGGAAGTTTTTTGGGAAATGTACTAGCGTTTTGTTTACGCCTTGGACACCTATGAACAGTTTTTTCACTGTATTTTAGATGTAATTATGTGTTTGTTCAGTACTATGGTTATTATGAATTGTTATGCAGGTAATAACACTTAAATATTTTGCAAAAGAAAAAGCATCAGCGAATTAATAATAAAAATCTGATAATTTCTAAAACTAAGTGACATGTGTTCATTAGCAGCAAATGTTTGTTTCTAATGATGGTTGCCCCATGAGGATGGGCTTCCAAAAGGGTTTAAAACCGGTTTGCATTTAAATGTCTTTGCATGTTCTTGAATCACAGAGGGTAGGACAACCCCCCAGTTATAGACACACCCAACACCTAACACTTTACTGTGTGAGGGTCAGAAAAGAAAGGGAAAAGGAGCAGCCGTGTTCCAAACTCCCAAGTGAACTTCACTGGTTGACTCAAGTCACTGATCTCAACTGAGGTGAAGGAGAGGCAGGAGCCCAAGCATGTTCCAACTTTCCGTCAGGTGGGGTGGTGGAAAAAGAAGCCAAATTGTCAGGTGGGGTGGTGGAAAAAGAAGCCAAATTGTCAGGTGGGGTGGTGGAAAAAGAAGCCAAATTGTCAGGTGGGGTGGTGGAAAAAGAAGCCAAATTGTCAGGTGGGGTGGTGGAAAAAGAAGCCAAATTGTCGTCGTCTCAGCCAAGGCTGTGTCTATTGTAAACGTAGAATAACAGAGAGGAACTATTAAGGCAATCTCAGCTTGCCCCATATCAGGGGAGAAAAAACATGTGGACAGTCCTGGAGTTCCTATTGTATTCTGGTACTTGTAGTCTTTCCCTTTCAGGTGTCCCCGGCATACATGGTGGTAAATGGGTATTGGGCCATTAGCAAATAAGAGTATTTAAAGAAATGTTAAGCTTACATTGGTGGACCCTTCTAAGGGGTATTTTGTGATCTTGGGAAGGTCCTACCATGTTGATTTTGAGTCCTCCGAATATATTGGAAACGGGTGCTTTGCCTGATGGCATGTGAGTGAATCTGCCCAGGACTAGAAGATTTTCAAAAGGTAGCCCGGTCCAAAGACACAGCAGAAAGATGTGCAGTTCACCTCAGAGAGGTCTGACTGAGGAGAGGTCTGACTGAAGAGAGGTCTGACTGAAGAGGTGCCACGTCGAGAACAGGGGCATAAGTGAGCAGACGGACAAGAGTGAGGGGGATTATGGGGAAGGAGTGAAATCTGAAATGGTTTCAATAAGAATTTTAAATGGTGGGGGGCGGGCCCTGTATTTAGTCATTGAATGGTGCACCCAACTGGAATGGAATCACATTGGCGGAAGGCATGCAGCTAGCAGCTTCTATTTTTCCACTTTAATCCTTTCCTTTGGATAATTCAGGCATATTTATAGAAGTCATTAATACTACATAATACCACTATAGAATGATTCTGCGTTAGTTCTCTCCATAATGGTAAACTGCCGCAGACCCGCCATTGTTGGGGTCAGATTAACGAGCGCCAAGGACTATAGTCAGCTAAGCCCCCCGCGTGTCTTTTCTTCCTCTACTGCGGAACAGTTTGTGCTGCCACAAAGGCGCCGTCGCGCGACATGTACCGTACAGTGTCTGCTTGAAAAAGAAGCCATTCAAAGACCTAGACAATTCTTTGGTCTCTCTATGCAGCGTGCTTTCCTGCTTCCACACTGACGGTCCAAGATGCACGTGGGCATGATGGGAAAAATTGGGCAGACACTTTGACAAGAGCAGGTAATCTGCCTGGCGCAAGTGCAGTAGCTCAAGCGAAGAGTACACACACACACGCATGCATGCATGCCTTTCCCAAATGTGTCTCGCTAGCGCTGATCATTACGCTCTTATGCTTATCACACCTCATGCACGGACCTCCCAACCCTGGTTTACGTCTGAATTAGGCCAACTCTGTCTTCTACCGAGACAGGCGGAGAGGAAATGACATTACAATCTCGGTCCTTCAGCGAAAACTACTTTCCATAACGCGACTTTCTGTCTATCATAAGGTTGCTCTGGCCACTAAACATGCATGTTTTACGAACCACATCCAGACGGCTCTGAATAAATCTAAAGAGCTTTTCAAAATTCGAGTCACTTTCCTCCCCTTCTTCTCAGTCCACTTCCTGCCCTTCTATGCAACTTCTCTGTGATGCCTTGTCATCCTTTTTTATTGAATAGTTTGCCTCTATCCGCCGTGATATTTTTGTTCGTCTAATCAAATCCATGCCAGTCCCGGTACTTTTTTTTCGAGTCCTCGTTCTTCTTCGATATGGTCTGTTTTTCCTACATTTAGTTCTTTGGATGTTCGGAAGGCTAACACCCATCTTAAATCTGCTTCTCCGCTTGATCCGATTGCTATCGCTCTTTTAAAGTCTATTGCTTCTGTAGTAGTTGCTCTCTTCTGCAGTCAAGCTTGCCTTTTCTTCAGGTTCTATCACACACTTTTTTAAAACCCGCTTTGGTTATTCCTCTTCTGAAGAAACCTTCCTAGAACTTTTCTCTTTCTTCCAATTATCGCCCAATTTCATTTCTCCCTTTTTCCATGAAGCTGTTGGAAACTCTGACAACTCCTGTGCTGTCTTCTTTTCTTTCACAGTCTTACTTCTTTCAATCCTTTCAGTCTGGGTTTCGTCCTGGTCGTGGTGTCAGTAATTGACAATCTTACTAGACTGGCTGATGAAGGTAGTGACAGTGCTCTGATCCTTTTAGATCTGTCTGCAGCTTTCGACACCATCAAACACACCATCCTGCTTCACCGGCTAGCCAATGCTGGTATTTCCGGCCAAGTCCTGACATGCTTTAACTCTTGCCTGAAGGACTGTTCCCAGTCCCGTTCTTACTCCTTTCCAGTCTGCTGCTCTTTTGCTCACATGTGGTGTTCCTCAGGGGTCTGCTGTTTCTCCCATTATTTTCAAAGTGTATGCCCACCCTCTGGCTAAATTGATTTAGTTCCACAGCTTCCGGTGTTATATCTACACCAACGATACCCAAATTCTGGTTTCGTCTCGATCTTGGCGACCCAGAAGCCAGAAGCCGCAGCCAAAATCAGTTCCTGTCAGTTGGCAGTTGGATGTGCCATATCTGATTCAAGCTCAATGGAGAAAAGACAGGGGCTCTGATATTCAGCCCTTTTGCAGCCTCTTCTTTATGGACTCCTTCTATTTTAGACCCTTTCTCCAGGCCCTTTTCCTCTCCCTGTGACTAATGTCAAAGATCTTGGTGTCAAAATCCCTGTGTCACTGTCTCGAGAAGCCCAGGTTAGCGCTGCCTGTCATACAGGTCATTTCAAATTGAAAGTCCCACTGAAAGTTCTTCCTCTCCTGCAGGCCCATTTTAAAGACCCAGTAGTGAAATCAGCGGTGTTCGGACACCTGGACTATTGTAATGCCCTTAACCTGCCGCAGCCTTCTTACTTGCTCAACCGTCTCCAGGTGCTTCAGAATTTTGTGGCCAGAGTGTGCTCTGGCTTATCTTACCTTGGTCATATGTCCCCTGATCTACATAGCATGCATTGGATCCCTGTTGCTGGTGGAGGTAAATTCAAGGCCTTATGTATCCTTCATCAGGCCTTTTATGGCAAACGGGCAGCGTATCTTCCGGACAAATTTCACCCTTATGTTCCTTCTAGGGATGCTCTATTCTGCCAGATCCCGCAGTTTCGGCGTTCCAGAGCTGGCAGACGCACTTTTACGGTGGCGGCCACCTCCTTATTGAATAAACCACCGCTCTCTATTCGCGCAACCGGCAATCATCTTCTGTTTCATCGGCAGGTCAAAACGTTTCTGTTCTCAGCTTCTCTTCTTTTCTCTGCCCTTCATGTGATGCTCTCTCTTTTGGTGCCATGACACCCTCGGGCGACAGCCGTGCTCTGTACATTTTTTAACATAACATAACAACAACATAACATGCACTGGTTCACAAACCCATAATGGTACACTGGCTAGCCCACTTTCCCCTATAGTGGCTACACCATCTGCCCCATATAATACACAAGCCATTCCTCCTGCCCCCATTGACTTACTGGCTAGCCCACTTGCTTTTAATGATGCACCGACTATCATGCCACCCCCCTGAGGATGCACTGTCAATCCCACCTCCGCTAATAATACACTATCTTACTCGCCTGCACCTCACAATGCATTGGCCATCCGTCCCTTTTCTAATGATGCACTGGCTAGCCCAGCCACCCCGATGATGCAGAGGCAAGCCTAACCCACCCACCAAGATAGACTAACTAGCTCGCCCATCCCTAAAAATGCACTGGCTAGCCTGTTCATAGCTAATAATACACTGGCTAGCCCGCCTAACCACAATGATGCACTGGCTGGCCTGTCCAATGCTAATGCTGCACTGGCTAGCCCAGCCACCCCCGTGATGCAGTGGGTGGCCCACCTACCCACCAAGATGGACTAACTGGCCTGCCAACCCCTAAAAATGCACTAGCTGGCCTGCCCATTCCTAAAAAGCCACTGGCTAGCCCACCCACCATGATGCACTGATTAGCCTGTTTATACCTAATAATACACTGGCTAGCCCACCTAACCACCATGATGCACTGGCTAGCTAGTCCAATGAAAATGCTGCACTGGCTAGCCCAGCCATCCCCATGATGCAGTGGCTGGAACAACCACCCACCATGATGCACTAGCTGGCCAGCCCATTCCTAAAAAGGCACTGGCTAGCCCGCCCACCATGATGCACTGGCTAACCTGTCCATCTATACAATGCACTGGCTAGCTTGCCCACCGCTAGCTAATGATGTATTGGCTGTCTCTTGTGCACCTAATGATGTATTTCCAAGCTTGCCTACCCCCATATGATGCACATGCTCTGGCTAGCCCATCTACCTCAATGATGTTCTTGCTAGCCCACCCTCCTCAATGATGCACTGGCTCACCCAGACACACTAATGGTGCACTGGCCAGCCCACCCACCCACCATGATGCACTGGCTGGCTTGCCCATCCCTAATGATGCACTGGCTAGCTTGCCCACCACTAATAATGTATTGGATATCCCTCCTCCCCCTAATGACATATTACCAAGCTCGCCTACCCCTATTGATGTGCTGGCTAGTCCCCAACAACCTAATGATGCACTGGCTATCCCACCCACACTTAATGATTCACTGGCTAGCCTGGCCACCCTAATGAAGCACTGGCTAGCCCACCTACCTCAATGATGCACTGCCTAATGATGCAATAGTTAACCCGCCCACCCTAATGATGCACTGGCTGGCCCGGCCACCCCTAATGATTCACTGGCTGGCCCGGCCACCCCTAATGAAGCACTGGCTAGCCCACCTACCTCAATGATGCACTGCCTAATGATGCACTAGTTAACCCGCCCACCCTAATGATGCACTGGCTGGCCCGGCCACCCCTAATGATTCACTGGCTAGCCTGCCCACCCTAATGATGCACTGGCTGGCCCGGCCACCCCTAATGATGCACTGGCTGGCCCGGCCACCCCTAATGATGCACTGGCTAGCCTGCCCACCCTAATGATGCACTGGCTGGCCCGGCCACCCCTAATGATTCACTGGCTAGCCTGCCCACCCTAATGATGCACTGGCTGGCCCGGCCACCCCTAATGATTCACTGGCTAGCCTGCCCACCCTAATGATGCACTGGCTGGCCCGGCCACCCCTAATGATTCACTGGCTAGCCTGCCCACCCTAATGATGCACTGGCTGGCCCGGCCACCCCTAATGATTCACTGGCTAGCCTGCCCACCCTAATGATGCACTGGCTGGCCCGGCCATCCCTAATGATTCACTGGCTAGCCCGCCCACCCCTAATGATTACGTTCATGGGTTAGGCACATGGTCTGAAGAATGGCTGCCAAATCCCACAGCTGTCCCCTTTATAAACCAAGCACCAGTACCCTGCTCAAAATGAGACAAGGGTGAAGGACTGTCATGCTGTAAACATTCAGAGTGGTGCCAGTGCATCCGACATGCTGTGCTCGTGGGTGCCAGTCCGCCGGCCATGTCAGACCTGGCGGGTGAAAAGGCACCTGCGAGCAGAACTCCGGTACCGCCTTTCTATAAGCGTTGCTTCTTCTTCTTGCTGATAGATTTGTATCCATCAGCTGTGATTTTTGGATACCGAGGCTTGAGCCTCATTACTCCATCTTCTTGGGTTGAGTATGTAGTCGTGGGTTTGTATTTTTCTTGGTCTGTGTGGTCTTCTCACAGTAGGGCTGGTTTCACAGGGTCTTCACAGTGATGAGCCCCTCCACCCAGGCCTTATGCTCAAAATCTTGCGAGATTTTGAAAGATCTTCACAGTAAGAGTGGCCATCTTGGAATGGCACAAACTACTGCCTGCTAATACTAAATCCAAAATAATCCCACCTGATAGTAGTACAAGTTACATCATATTTTCCTTCTATATTTCCTGCACTTAACATCATGTCTGTCACTGGCAACAATTCTGGAGGCGCTGCGTTCAGACGCCGCCTTCCAGTCATCATGGATCGCACCCAATCACTGGGCCCCAAGGAGGAACGCTGGATCAGGCGGTTCGAAAACTCCCTGGAGGCACACAATGAAAACTACTCAGACAAATACGTGTGGTTCCTATTCCTGAAATGAGTGGGTGATAAGTTGGAAGATTTAATACCCACATCCCTCAGGAAAATACTTCCACATCCCCTGACGTTAAAGCACCTCTGCGTGAATCCCTTGATCCACAAAGCAACATCGACCACCAATGCCACTGCATGCCAACTGCAAGGAGAATCTACTGAGACGTATGTATGTCACGGAACCACACGTTAGTGACCTACTGTGACGTTGCATCAACGCATCATCGCCCTACAGAAGAAAACGCCTCAAAGATCCACCCTTCTCCCAGTGTCGTCGCCAGGAATCAAATTTAGGAGGGCCACAGAAGGGGACCAAAGACAAAAGTAGAGGGGGCCGGATATGAAAGGTAATGTGAGACATCACAAGCACTCCTGCAGAGAGGCTTTTGGGCACACCAACTACCCACACCCCACTGCACCCCAAAAACATGGAGGCAGAAAGCATTCAGTTACTAATGGCCCCTCATGAGCAGTTCGGTACACTACATTCTGATGGGAGGGGCCGCAAGCTGCTCTGCACACTATGGAGGTCGCGGTGTAGAAGCGGGCAGGGACACCAGAGAAGTGGCTCGTGCTCATGTTCACACCCATGCCAGAATGCATGCCAAGATCACTGCTAGCTTTGAGACAAAAGGAGAGTACTTGCCATGCGATATGTTGACATTTGCCTTAGTGGGTGTCACAAATAACACTACGAACAGAGAAGACGGTCAGTGCTCGCCTTAGGTAGGGGGGCAGAAGGAGGGGTCCAGGATTTCAGGGAGGGCACACCCCCTTAAATCCCCTCTAGCGACGCCACTGCCGCCTCCCCATGTAGGGTGAGCAGACGTGACAGGTTTGCAGGACTTTGGCAGAATTGAGCTCTCTGTCCTCCTCGTCCCGAAAGTTTTATTAATTTTAAAACCCAGTCTGTAATATCAGAAAGAGTACAGCAGGTCGTGTGTTATTAACATTATCCACACCCTACACATGCCTGTAATATCAAAAAGAGTACAACACCACACCCTAGATATGTAGCAGCAGGGCTGGAAATAGTGTGGGGTCGTGGGGGGCGGAGAGGAGGCATAGAGGAAGGGGGCGTGTGGAAGGAGCGGCAAGGGGACACTAGTCCTTCTTTTATGTTTTTGGCCGTCCCGCTTTTTCGTCTTGAACATCTGGACTCCCTATGCCCATGCCTTGATCCTCACTATGGCCGGAACCAAAGCCACGGCAGAAGACGAAGCAGCCAAGATGCAAGGCATCTCACTAATAAAGGGATGGTCGTGACATCACTGTGCCATCACTTTGGAAGGTTCCAGGCTGAGCTACCAGACACGAGGACACCAGTCTCCGTGTGAAAGCACTAGACATGTAACACCTCCTATATGGGACCCTGCAGTGGATTGCAGGAGTATCAAGTAGAAAGAGCCCCAGAGATGTCAAACTGGGGGGGGGGGGACCGCACGTCACCCTGTGAGAAGAAAGAAAGAAAGAAAGAAAGAAAGAAAGAAAGAAAGAAAGAAAGAAAGAAAGAAAGAAAGAAAGAAAGAAAGAAAGAAAGAAAGAAAGAAAGAAAGAGGGAGCATACGAGAAAGAAAGTGAGAAATAAAGAAAGCGGCAGAACGAAAGGTTGATAGTGTGCCAAAGAAAAAGAAAGAAAAGACAGAAAGACAGAAAAATAAAGAATGGCAGAAAGATAGAAAGAAGGAAGTAAATAATTAAAGAAAGAAAGAGAAAGAGAGAAAGTGCAAGAAAGAAAGGAAGAAAGAAAGAAAGAAAGAAAGAAAGAAAGAAAGAAAGAAAGAAAGAAAGAAAGAAAGAAAGAAAGAAAGAATCTCTTCTTCTGCGGTATCACCATTCCACATAAAGGCAAGTGTTAGTGTAATGAAACCTAACAGGCAGTTATCCTGTGCCCTTTTCCCTCATAAGAACGCCTGGCGAACATATAAAGAGCAGCAGAGTGCAGAATAAATCGCAACGGCGTAGTGGTCACTGGCGCTGAGTCTTGCCCGAGTGCATATTCTGTACTGCGCCTGGATCTACAGTGGGAAGATGAATGGATGACAATTTTGCACGTCATTTGCATGCAACTGCATGTTAGTCATTGTGCATGCGTTCTGCATGTAAAATATAGCAGAGCCCTCAACTGTAGACAGTTGCCATGGGCTTGATGCACTATTTATAATACCCATTCCTCCTCTTGACAATACATCCGAGTGTGGTCCAGCTGTCACATAGCCACTGACATACAAGTCCTCTCTCCGCCCCAACACAACGCTCTGCATGAGTTTCATATTGTTTTAAACTAGTCATCTCTGCTAGTAATTGAACAGCAATTGAATTTGAATTACTGTCCGCATGCAATGTCATGCTCTTTTTAATTACATGTTTGCACTGACTTCGGTCTTCCAACCGGCATTCATCCACTGCGGCGCTTCGAAGCCATAAGAATGGCAGTAAGCGGTATATGAATACCAAATAACATACCATATCAGGTGTTACCACCGTTACCCACTCTACGGAGTCCTATTTTTTTCTCAACCTCAAAACAATAAAGGGCTACATTGGCACTGCCAAGATTTGAACCTGGCGCTGCAGGCAATATCCTGATCACAGCTTAAACCCACAAGTGCGAGTTTATTATGCAAGTCTATGCAAAAAAGACTAGCATACTCGCCCTTGGCCCTTACAGAGCTGTTTTCCTGATACCGCCACTCCAGGCTCGATCAACAATCAATGCAGATCTTAGAGGCGAGGCGCCCCAGCCAATGCCCGTCCCTTGCAATGCAGATACCACTGTCTGATAGTTGACATTGGCACCATGTTGCCGAAACCCTCCTTGCCTCACGAGCCCCACACCCAAATCAAAAGCCTTTTCAAAATGATTCAGCCACCATGCATGTGGGCGCGCAAAGCTATACGCGCGGACAGAATAAATCTGAATAACACACCATTATCCTGTGGGTAAGTAATGCAGGATCCCAGCAGTTGGCGGCGGGCGCAGAACAGCAGCGCCTTTTGATGCACCAGCACTTGCAGCCGTCAGATGTGATAAGCGCGCAGAGCGCGACGCCTTCGCAGCCCGCTTGCTATATTTACTACCTGACGCTGGATCATCGTTTTTCATTGATATCGTGGGCTTTTGACGCGTTCCGTAACTTCCTATTACCATTTGCATTTTTTCTCCGATGGTTTGCCGCTCTTCCAGCGATTCTTCAAGATCATCACACAAGTAGTTCCATTTCGCTGCAAAAAAAACTAAAAAAATGTATCTCTTAAGATTTATCATTTCTACGCTGAATGCTTAATGCAGATGTTCAGCTCGGTAAACTCTTCAGGGCACGCCGGGGATGGAGATCACCTTACTCTGGAAGATGATGCCTTGGCAGGGATGGACGGGAGTGATGGAAGACAAGGGGGGGGGGGGGGGTGACAGGTATGAAGGTGAGGAGGTGAACCCCATCAGCTGATCACAAGGTGGGATACATGTCTACCGCCACCGCCTGATACACTAAACTCTACCCGATAACTGGCAGCAGCTGTGAGTCTGCTTGCTAGATGATCGCAATGGAGGACACATTAAGGTAGGAGCAGTTTGACTAGGAGTTGGAGGATGGAGGCCTTGCCAGGCCAAAATAGTTGAGCAGTCTATCTAGCTAGGTATCTGAAGACAACATATGGCCGCTCGCACAGCTTCAATTTACAAGTCATTGAGCCAGCAAGTCTATTAAATAATTCTTAATGCTAGCTACTGGTGCAAGAATTGGAGTAGCCAAAGGAAAAGTCAAATAGTATTGGTCCAGATGTCCAGAGCAGCAGAAGGCGGTTGGAGGTGAA
This sequence comes from Ambystoma mexicanum, assembly GCF_040938575.1. Lineage (NCBI taxonomy): Eukaryota > Metazoa > Chordata > Amphibia > Caudata > Ambystomatidae > Ambystoma > Ambystoma mexicanum. The sequence goes on from NC_090938.1 coordinate 64,868,825, forward strand.
TTCTCAAAAGACACCAATAAAAAAAGGAATATTGAGACGATTGCAGCAAATGACCCTACACTGATAAAAGGTGAGCTCAGCCGGGACAAAGAGTCTACAGTGTAAGATATTATCAGCACAAGAATATGGGAAACACCTTCACTTTTTTTAATACCGTCATTGAAAATGCCCCTGTCTCCTCCTCTGCAAAATGTCTCCTGGTCCCCCTTAACCGTTACATACTTCTACCCTCCTTCATCACCTCTGTGAAGTAATCCATTTGAACTCACTAAACAGCAGAAGATCCAGCATTCGTTCAAAGATTGAGTCTGCCAAAACCACTGCCAATATCTTCTTCTCTGTGAGCTCAGTGAGAAACGTGTTATTGGTGTCTCTCCCGACTGGTTCTTTTTTTTCATTGCAGTTATTAAACTCAATCTCAGCAGATCCTCAAGCAGGGTCCCCTTTCAGACCCCAGACTCCTCGGCATCCAGAGAACAGCAGGGCCCTTAATCAATTCCTCGGGATTCCTTAAAAGTCAGTCAACAGCAGCCAGCTCCAGGACAACTTTTGACAGCTTCTCAATACCTAATCTCAACCTTACAAGCTCCGTTTTGAAGGTTGTATACGAATTGTTCGTTTTACAACTGCTCGAATGACAATTGACCTTTTCACAATTGACCGAATTGTGAAGGTCAATTGTACCATATATGTGGGTGGAAACCCCCCACAACCCCCCACCCAACGCCAAAACCCCCAAAACCCTATTCGGTCAATTGTGAAAAGTTCAATTGTGACCCTTTAAATTTGGTCAATTGTTCATTCGAACAATTGTAAACGAACAATTTGGGTAATACCGTTTTGAAAACTAGCACCACCTCACTTGTGTTGAAACACAATTTCCAGATTCACAATCTGAGCACCAACTCTCCATTTTAACCTCAGAGTTCTACCTCCCGATGCCCCCTTAAAATGAGCCTCAAGAACCACCCCTTCCATTGCGGGAATCCTCAATGGCTCCTAGGCTGATCACGATACGCATCGCACACAACTCAAATTTGCAAAGATGTACATTGAGTCATTGGCGGTCATTAATTATGAGGGAGGGGGTAACCATGCCGCTAATAACGGCATGGTTAACCCCTTACCGGCTACCGGGTCCAGGTTCCTTGAATGAGGAATTACCGGGTGATTCCGACCTTGGAGGACCCGATATTTCCCCATTCAGGGAACCCAGACCCTATGCATCCCCCATTCCCATTCGAGCGCCCATAGGGCTCAATGGGAATGGGGATGATGCTAACAACGGGCCCATTAATAATGGGCCCGTTGTTAGCATGCTGGCCTGCTCGCAGGACCCACTAAGGCCAGCTGGTAAAACCAGGCGGCCTTAGCGGGTCCCGGGAGGAGACCTCGTAATAGGGCGGTAGGGGGTTAATGGCTCCAGCACCTTTACCAGCGCCATTAACCCCTTACCGCCCACCTCGTAATGAGGCCCATTGACTAATAGCAAATAGAAGATTGGCTCTGTGCTGCCCCACTTGCCCCTCCCTATGCCCTGGATAACCCATGCACTTCCCAAGATCTGGTCAATATAATTGGTCTTTTTTGATCTGTCCTGGACAAACCATGCGATAGTCACTGCTTAACAATGATCATCAAACGCGATGTCCTCCTAAATATTTATATCCTGTTCTTCACATACTCTTATACCATGTGTGGCGGGATCTAATACGCAGAAATTGAAATAGTTTGGGCACGTCTATCTGGGATAGTACAAGGGTCCTTTTTAGAGTTGGAACATTCAAAATGTTGGGAAGATCTTTTGATCCCACCCGTGCCACTGGTTGGTCATCGGAGAGGGTAGGCGTTTCGAGCGACTCAAGTTCTTACGCAGCGTTTATCGCATCTCTTGTAATGCGGACATCATTTGCTCAAGCTTGGCGAGTGAAAGACCTAGGCACGATTGATTTGTGTCACAGTAAAAGGCATCAGGTGCATAGGATGCAAGGCGTCGATCACATGCTTAATGATATCATGCAATGGTTGCCTTCTTCTCCAGTTCCATTGTAATGCTTCCTCTCGCACTGAATGTAAATGGTATTTATTTGATGACACGCTTACAAACATCTTCTAAACCAAACCTATGACAATACTCTTAAAGGTCAGAGTTCATACAGCCTCCTCATGTCTATTAGTGGATCGAAGAAAAGATGGCGGAGGAGGGTGGTGGATAAAGGGGGGATTCAGAGGAGGAGACTGTGAGCTACCATAGAACCGACAAAGGAACGACTGTTACCTCCATAACACTTCCTCAGTACTAGAGGTAAGTTGTCCAGGTTCCGAGGCAATGACATTCCCCTTTAGATGGTGCCATGGAACTCCACTGGGGTTTGTAAGAGCTAGTACAGTGTTAATTCTGTCATTGTTAATTTCTTTGGAAGTAAAGGTGAGGAAAACCTTCACGCAAGATCAAGACATTGTTCCTGCGCTTTTCCTTCAAAATTTAAATATGCCTTTACTCTCTGTTTGGTCTTTCCCCCTGTGACCTTCTTTGTGGTCTGGAGGATGTGTGTAGTTTAGGTTCTGTGACAATCAAACCCTCGGGGCAGCCCAACTCGTGGGCTCCCAATTTGTTCCATCACATGTCAGGGGCCGTTGTTTCGGGCGTGGACTTCGGTAGTGCGTAAGGCCACTCCGTTGTTGGGAGAGATTGGTTTGCCACATTGGGCAGTTCGTTGGAGGATTCTTCAAAAGTTTGCTCAATAGAGTCTGAGGCCTCCTCTGAAATTCAGACGTGTGGGGATTGGTTTGGATTGGGGTTGCCCTTAGGACTTGTAATGGTCTCGATGGTGGTTCCTGGACTAACAGAGGTTTTGCGCGATTTAGGTGGTGGAGAGGATTCTTGAATAGCTTCTAGGATCTCTGTGTCGGAAAGTTCCAGGATGTCGTTTTTCCGTTTGCCCTGGCTTTTGAAAAAGTCTTTCAGTCAGTTGTATTGCCCCATTTTAGAAAGCACCTTTTTAGAATTTGACTTTTGCTGTGTGTTTTTGTTTTTGTTGTTTTTTTTTTTGTTTTCTTGCTTTTTGAGTGCCCCTGTTTCCTTCTTACACGTTGGTGGGGGGGGAAGTTGGATTGACTTCTTCTTCATGAGGGCTCAAAGTTTCTTGTTGTTTTGTTATTTTCTTGTTTTTGATTACTTGTTGTGGGAGTGTTGAAATTGTTTAGAGTTTTTTTTTATCTGCTTTTTAGGGAGCAAAGTTGGGCATTTCCCTGTTATATGGTCTATGTCTACTCATTTGTCTGAGTGTTTTTTTTTCCTCTCACTCCTGGGGACTCCGGCGTTTCAGCTTCTGAGCGAGTTTCCTTCGCTGGAGGGACATCTGCGTCACCTCCTGCCAGTAGTAGCGCTGGTCGGCTGTATCCGGAGTGATGTGGGTCTGAGCGGCAGTGAGATTCAGTCTGGCGGGGACGTCCACCCCCAAGCCGGGAACGGTGCTGGGGGGTGTCACCCGCTGGGGCCTCTCCTGATCTCCTTGCAGGTACAGAGCCCTCGCCTCTCTCAGGCGCAGCGTCTCACGCCCCCCCCGCTCCCAGTGGGAGGAGAGAGGCCTGGAGCTGCCTCTTCCGAGGTAAGCAGCTTTGCGTTGTTTTTTTTGTTGGGTGCCTCTCGTTGGAGGGTGGCCCTTCAACTGCGCTTGTGCCCCCTCTGCCTCCATCCCGGCGGAGCCCGGCCTCGTCAGCCCTCCAGCTGGCAGCGGTACGGGTGCTGGCTCAGTGGCAGGCAGCAGGGGGTCCGTGCGTGGCGCTGGTGAGTCTAGTAAAACTTGGCATGGGTCCGACCCTGGGGGATCTGTTACTGCGATGCCTGATGAGGCCCCAGCTGGGTGGGCGCCGAGTCTCTGGAGTTCCTTTCTCTGCGCTCTCGATGACTGTTTCCCTCTGCTGGGTTCCAGCCCACTTGGCTTGGCTGCTGTGCTTGTGTTCAGTGGGGGCCTGGGAGGACTGGTGCAATCTGCTGCTTGAACCTCCGACAGTTCGAGCACCGTAGTTGGAGATGATAGCAGACGGGGGCAGGGGCGGTCAAGAATAGCTCCGGTTGCCTTGCGAATGGGTCGAGATCTTCACAGTGATCTTTTCTCCACTTTGTCTTCCGATATTGAAGTTTGGTCTGGGCTGGGTATTGCATGGTGCAACTCCATCTTTAGTCTGTAGGGTCTGGCAGGGACCTCAGAGACTGCAGCTCCCTCTGCAACTGGCTCTGCGGCCGCATCGCGGCCTGGGTGTTGTTTTGAATGGTCCTCCCACACAAGGAGTTAGTAGAACACGTAGAAAGAATGCTGAGCGGAGCTGGAAAGAGAGTGGAATGCAGAGTCCTGTGACCAGTCCTTAAACTCTCCAGCAAGGCCAGAGAGCCGAAACAAATCACCCAACCTGGCCCAAAAGGACACGCCATTGAAAAAAAACGGACATGCTCACCATCATGTGAGCAATTACAATTGCCCTTGCTCCATTCTGTAAACTGTATGAATCGCTAAATGATATGATGAAAGATCACACAACAGTCTCCACAATGATCCATACAAAACTGATATTCTTGGAGGGCTACATGACGGCAATGGATAAACGTACATAGGCTTACCAAAACGAGATGAACAAGGAGACCAACCTGGGGACTGCCTCGCAGGACACAATAAAAAAAAAATCCTCTGCCTCAAACGTGTCAACACAGACTCCTTCTGTCCCCTTCAGTAAGGGTCCGATCAAACAAACTAAAGAATCCGAAACCCAAACCCAAGGGTCCTTCAGTATCTTCAACACCAATGTTGGAAGTGGTGCCAACTCGACACTTCCCCAGTCAAAATCCTTTAATTTCAGACTAACCCAAGCGGAATCTGCGCGCTTCATTATTGAGGACTTGCCTAGAAAGACGAAGAAAGCCCCAGCTAAGAAAGACGATTCATCAACTTCCAACACAAATGGGGTCATTACGAGTTTGGATGTAGCCATGGCGCAGAGGGTCGGGGAAAATCTCCACTTCAGGGCAAGCTCAAATCCAGACTCAACAGAAAAGCCAGCCTTTGGTCAAGGACCAAAAGTCTGCCGCCCCACGAGTCCACCACCAAATCGGCCAAATGGGTCTTTGATTAGCTAAAAATAAAAAAGCTAACTCAAAGCCTCGCGCGCACCAGGGCCGACGGAGTGACCAACATTGACCTCAAAAACTTTCCAACTCAATGGGCTCCCTTCATCAGCATGGTTTTCAGCAAGTACTCAACAACGCGATCAATTCCGAGATCTTTCACGATCTATAAAAAAGAAGAAAAATCGGACCCTCTCAACTATCGTCCAATAGCTCTCCTTGACACAATCGGTAAAATCTTCAGAATGCTCCTTCTAAAGCAGTTCGAGACCTGGACCACGGAGGCTGCTTGCAACAACCTCTTCCAAGTGGGCTTCAAAAAGAATTCATCCACCACGGTCAACATTATTTTACCAAGCACAGCTAAAAGTAAAACTTTAGAGGCTTCAACCAGACTCTTTGTGGCTTTCATAGACTTGACCCAAGCCTTCGACCGCATTGACAGAGACCTTTAATGGTCAAAACTTCTCTCTTGGAACTGCCCACAAAACATCCTGGCCCCCATCAAGGCCTTGCACACTGGTACAACCATGTGAGTCAAACTGAACAGCAAAGGTCTTCTATCAGGGGAAATTCCAACGTGCAGAGGAGTCAAGCAAGGTTGCCCACTAGCCCCTGCACTCTTTGTGGCCTTCATGGGAGACTTCAAAGACACCTGTTCCATGGTCAGAGCCTTCCCTCCAAAAAATAGGAGATGTGCCCATGCCGTGCCTAACCTACGCTGATGACATCATACTCATCGACCAAACCCAGATCGGCCTTCAGCGACAACTAAACAACTTGTCCAATTACATCAACCAATCAAACTTGGAGGTAAACAGGAACAAAACTAAAATCCTGATCCTGGAAAAAGCAAGGAAAAGACCAAGTACCTTCAAATGGACAGTAGAAAAGGTCCAGATTGAAACAGTGGCCAAGATCAGATTCCTGGGTGTCATCGTCGATAGCTCACAGTCGGAAATCAGCATACAAAACCATCTCTGGGCGAAAGTGAGAGCATTGACCACACAAGCCAAAATTCTGGAAAGAAAATTCGGTCGCTTCTCTCTGATTCCAACAATTAAATTCTACAAGTCAAAAGTTGTCCCAGCCCTAACATATTGGGGCAAAGCTATACCTGCGATCCCGGACTGTTTCTGGCAAAAAAAGAGGGACACGTTTTGGAAATCAGTGCTAATTGTACCCAAATCCACTGCATTATCAGCAATAAGGAGAGAGCTGGGTCTGGTCTCTCTCAAGGCCACAGTAGAGTTCAACAGCATAGCCTTGTACAGAAAAACGATCATCCCAAAATGCCTCACGCTATACCAACTGATTAACGCAGAAATCACCACAGGAAATTGGAAAATACTCACCAACTGGACGGCAAAGATAAAGAAACAGCTTGACCAAATCGCATGCACAGAAGACGATTTAATCACTAACCCACGCAAAATCAAAAGGAAACTGGCTGATCTTAACCCTGGAAAAAGCAAATGAGAACATCCTCATTTCTCGCCCATCTTCCAGCTCAAGCAAGGAAACGGAATGAAATTGACCAATTTCTGAAGAGATTTCCAAGTAGACCCCTTCGTCAAATCTTCCTAAGAGCCCGTCTGAATCTGCTACATACCAATGAGATACTTCAAATCATAGGCCAATCGGCATCATAAACATGTAGACTGTGCAAAAAAAAGGTCAAATGGAAACTGTGCGACACTTGCTAACCAGTTGTCCAGCAATGGCCGACACAAGGTCAGTATACCTAAGACCGATACTGGAATCATTCGCTGACGCAGAAGAAGAGGAGTGGTGGCCGCACCTAATCAGCGGGGACAGAACACCATGGACAATAGCATCAGCAAAGATCCTCCAAGCTGCTCTTGAGGAATGCAGTAAACGTCTAGGCGAAAGTTCCACAGTAGAAAGTTCTAGACTTTACAGCACATCTTGAATGGAAATTTGCTGGGTTGAAATGTGAATAACCTGCTACCAGGATCAATTTGTTAGATTCTGCTGATTTGATGAGGAACCCTCCGCTGGCTGCATGTGGGCACCTTTGCGTATTCGTAAGATATCAACAATGACTCTACCTAAATTAAGGCCAGAAAAGCCACATCTCGACTCCATCAAGGATAGCTATAGGCTCAAGACCTGCCTCTCGCTGATCCAGTCGTGGATGTCCAGAAGCTCATCCCCTCCAAACAGAATTCCTACTCCTCACCAACAACACCAAACACCCAGACATACAGACCTGGCCACCAACCAGGAACTCTGAGGGCTTATCACCCGGGCTCACCTCCAGCGCCAACTCCCCCGGGTTCCACATTGAAAAACATCTCTCAAGACAAACATAGCTAAGAAAACTCAGCTTGTATCAGCTTTCCGTCCTGCAGAAAGTCAAGCTCTTCCACCCTCCGGACATTTTTAGATCTACTGTTCAAACACTGGTCCTATCGCACCTGAATGTTGGCAATGCCCTTCTTCAGTGCCTCCTGTCGTCCTTTCTTGTGCCCCTGAGAAATTTCCTACATGTGGCTGCACCCCTCATGAAGGGTCTGCAAAGGTACAACCACATCACCCATGGCCCTCATCGACCTGCACTGGCTCCCACTGCGTACGCAAATCCCCTTCAAGTCTTGCAGCATCATCTATAAGGCAGCTGCCCGCAGGTCAACCAACTACCTCACAGAATAACTCAGCATCCCCGGCGGACCACACAACACGAGAAGCCAGGAAATGTGCAGACTTGAAAGACACCACTCCATAAAGGAAAAGACCAGAAAACAAGCTTTCTCTGCCTACGCAGCAAGACTATGGAAACTCCTCCCCGTCAGCATCAGACTTGCCCCCACACTCATCCAATTCAGAAACAAACTCAAGGCCCAACTCTTCAAGGAGTCTCTCCTCCTCAACACCTAGGCCATCATGTCGCCCCTCGCTCCAAATGACATGCTAGACGCTGTTCACCCCTCTCCTCGCCGCCACCCGGTACTGCTGTACCCCTTCTCTGTGCCCAGCTGTATCCCACTCCGCGCTGTATATCTGTTCTGTTACCACTGAAAAGTGCTCCGTTATGCATCTGTACTGTTGTATACCACTGCAAAGTGCTCTGTTGCTTCTCGAAGCTAGGTCTGTGCTCAATAAATACAAAAATAATAATAATAATAATATTCGCACCCAGAGGGCAGTTTGATGGCCTCATTTGGGCCTCTCTAACTGATTTGGAATAATCTAACAATGCAGTCTCTCCTAGTGTTCAAGAGGAGAGGAATTCACTGACGGGCCCATAGGTCAGCGTTCACCCTCTAGAACGTGTAAGACAAGATAGCTGCACCATGTGAGGACAGGGGGTGCAGGATTCGCTTACTCCAACACGACTCAATAATGAGGAGTCAGTAAGTTGGCAAAGGGAAATCCGTTTAATGACAATTACATCAAACAGAGAAACAAATGGAATTCAGCAGCATTGCGATCACCTGTCTCGCTCCGACTTCCTCAAACCTCAGTCGAACGGTCATTGTTATAGGCAAAACTCGTCATCACTGATGTCTAATTCTATAAAAAATCATCATGCAATGTAATTGGTTAGGAAAGGTAATTTAAGTATAGGTGTTATATCTGTATATGATAATAGGGCATGCGGATTGGATAACTCTTATCGGGTGGACGTCTACACCAATCCCTCTACATCACGCATGATGGACGTCACTACAACTACGACGTCTTATTGGATCTACTGTCTATAGGACTCCAGATAACGGTCCATTGTGATTGGGCAGGTTACACCCCTGGACATAAATCTCCACTTTTAATTAGCAGCATGCAGAATGGACACCCATGTGCCTGGTGTCCCAAGTTTCAACCTAACTTCCCTCCATCAATCAGTGTTTTAGAGCGATGTGTCAATTAGTTGGCTAGTTTGAGTCTTGTTAGCTGACGCTCTCCTCCCTTTCTCCGGTTGACCTCGATTTCCTAGGCATGAGCCGCTCTTTGTTGGGTTTCAATTCCGCTCCTTCTTTTGCCTTTGGCTGGGTTACGAAACTTGGCCTGTCAGGCCTCTGGCAGCCTGGGTACATTTCTGCTTTTACAAAATGGAGTCACACTTGTATAATGTGCCTTATTGAGGTAGATATATGGTTGGAGCTTGCCGCTCTATCTTCTACTAATCATTGGCCCTCATTACGACCCTGGCGGAAATCGAAAAACGATGGCAGAAATGCAATACCGCCATCGAATAGCGCTCGGTGCGACTATGACCCGTCACCGCAAAGTACGAAGCCATTAGCGACACCGTAGTGAACGCCAATGCTAACTGCACCAAGCACGCGCGCGCGCGCCATGCCAAACCGCAAACACCACCATGGTGCAACGGTACGCCAATTCCGACCCTAGCGGACATGTACCTAACGCCATCAGGCATGGCGTAATGTACCATTCCGCCATGGCGAGAAGTACGGCATCGCGAATCAACCGTAAACGGCCCCACTGAGTGCCTGTACACCGCTCCCTGCCCACAAAGTACAACTCCCCGTAGGTGCAATGAAGCCACAATGCAACCATTGAAATGTACAAGTCACCCATGCATGCCAACGAACAAAAGAAACACAACAGGGGCCAATGGGAGCTGCAGGGCACAGATGGCACGAATACAGAAGCCATCCCAATGGACATGACCACAGTCCCCCACCAAGAAACGCACGCAAACACAGGCACCTGTGACCAGCAATATTCCGAAAATCACATCATTCCACCAGTCCACCTGGCTGACCGGCATCTGTCACACAAAACCCAATCCCCCGCCCCTGAGCATGACAACATTCAAACTGTCATATTGGCAGCCCCCATCCCTGACCTCACTGGGCTTCGTAGGCAAACGCGCCCAGTACAGTACCACGCAACTAAACCCCGAAGCCGGAACCCGATGCAGATCTCCTCACAATACATCGCCCCCCAAATTGGCATATGCCACATCACTTGCAAAGAAAAACGCTACACGGGCCAAATCCGAATAGAAATTTAATGCACATCAAAATCACCAAGCCCATACAGCCATCAGGCCATGAACTCCAAAACACCAATCACCATTGTGGGCTGCTTCCGCAAGAAATGACCAGCCACTACCTGTGTGTCGCCCTGTTCCCCCATGGTACACAGAGCCACAATCACGTACGAAAAAGCAACATGGAAGCGCACAGAACCGCAGGCCCGTCCCAATGGGGAGGCACTAGTCCAGCTGAAAGGCCGAAATGTTGCTCCGAGCCACCAGTACTGCGTAAGGGCATGTGGCCCATTGGCGATCGTCCCATAAGATCATAATGCTGCTCCACTGATTAACACGAAGCAGCAGGTGTCGGGAGTAAAATCCATCTGCAGGAGTGGCATACAGATGGCAGTGGCAAAAGGGGAGGAGATACCTGTCAACCAAAAGAAAAGAAAAAGAACAGAATGGCCATCAGAACTACATTCCAACTACTCACTTCAATGATCACACGAAATCCACAGCCATATGCATGCTAGCCCAACCAAAAGGATCATCACCACCCCAAAACCACTTGCGACTCATAACCATCTATATCGAGGTGCAAACACCATCACAAACGAGTGTACCTGTGCATGCGTCTGTCAAAACAGATTCCATCAGATGGGAATGTTAACGTGCATGGACACAAGTGTCTGAGGGCGCCTCGAGACAGGGAGGGCTCAACAAGGCCAGATGGACGATGGTCCCACAATGGCAGCCCTGCATCACATAGCGTAGGGGAGGCGGATAGATCCCAAGAAGCCCTGTACATGGCAAACTCTGTATCAAATCACCTGCCCATGCATCCATCCATCATTTCCTCATCCCGGGATCAAAATGCCTGAATAATTACTCACACAACATTAGAAACATCCATTGAGTCCGTGCGTTATGCAGCCTGCTAAATCCACAGTGCCCCAGCCCGTAATTCCAGTGTTGTGAAGTAACATGTTTTTGGGAACGGACGGCCTCATCGCCCACGTAGCTATTGCGCATCCCAAACTATTCATATCAATCATTGCTCCCTCGCCATGGGCCCTGTCTCAAGGACATAGAACAATAGAACGTTACATTTGCAGTCAGACCTGTGGGCATCTCCTCGCCGCTAGCTGGAAACCGAAAGCGCCGCCCCTCGAATTCCTCATTTGCAACATCACGTCGAAAAGGCATCTGTGGCCGTTTGAAATCACTAATTATTCCATCGAGTGCGGCTGTGTGTGAAAATGGCAACTGCCTTCACCCACGAATGGGACGCCCCGCCCGTCGTTGAACCTCGGTGCAGTGATGCATGAGGGTCCACCGTTACTCGAGTACTACGTTCCACTGACCCCTCACAAGTCAGTTCGCGACTGCACAGATAGTATGTGAAACAATGGGACCACAGCAGAATGAACATATCAACCAATCTTACACGGCCATCGGGTACAAATACATGATTGCAATAGCAAGATACAATTCCCCGAATTGCAGCGTTGTGCGCGGGACGTGCTCGGCCAAAGGGGAGAGCAGTTTGCACAGGTGGAATCAATCACCACAGGTGGAGGCCATACAGCCTGAAAACACATAAATTGCACAGCCAGTCTCCTCCCACAACCACACCGAAATGCTACCGGCAGGACTCGCGATGTTGGCCCTGGGGGACCTGATAGCACTGCAAGCGCTCCGACTCCAAGAAGAAGACGAACACCAACTACAACCAGCCGCACGGAGGAGACGCAGGAGGAGGAGGAGGCCAAGGCAGGGCCAGCAAGGGCTGCCAGCACAGCCACTACCACCACGCAGGCAGCCCGCAATCCCACGCCTCCGAGCACATCCGTTCAACCTCACTGATGAGCAGATCCACACCCTCTACCGTCTGGACCGGGACACCATAACCGCCATTGTGGACATGACACAGGCTGACCTTGTCAGCATGATAGATAGCCCAACCGCCATCCCACCCCTACTGAAGGTGGTGTCTGTACTCCACTTCCTGGCCACAGGCACCTACCAGCACACAGTCGGACAGTTGCATGGCATTTCTCAGCCACTGTTCTCACGGACACTATTGCAAGTGCTCGATGCCCTCCTGAAGCACGCAGACGACTACATCTCTCTACCACGCTCGGAGCAGGAAATAACCAACCCAAAATTGGGATTCCATGCACTTGCCGGCATACCGGGTTGCATTGGTGCCATCGACTGCACCCATGTTGAATTGGTCGTCCCACATGCCATGGAGGCCCAGTACCGCAACCGAAAACAATTTCATTCCCTGAATGTACAGATGGTGTGTGACTCCAACAGGATCATTACACATTGTTGTGCCCGATTCCCTGGATCAACCCATGATTCGATGGTCTTGAGGAACTCTACAATACCACGCTACATGGAGCGACACGCAGGGAACAGATCCTGGCTACTCGGTGAGTCTCATTACATGCATGATGATGTGGGGTATGTGAATTGGCATTGACCTGCCAGGAAGGGGGGGGGGGGTGTGCGTACGTATCAATGGCATTCCACATCATACGTTTCTCGTCCACATACAGGTGATGCTGGATATCCACTGAAGAGATGGCTCCTCACACCAGTCCGGAACCCACGGGACCAGCATGAGGAGGACTACAACCATGCCCACTCACGTACCCGTGTAGTCATTGAACAGGCATTCGGCCTACTGAAGACCCGTTTCCGCTGCCTCAGCAGGTCTGGCGGGGCACTCCTGTACCGCCATGAGAAGGTTGCAAAGATGGTGATGGCATGTGTCATGCTCCACAACATGTGCGTACGTAGAAATGTGCCCATGCCCCCTGACGCAGAACTGCAAGCACCTGATGATGGTCATGATGAGGGTGGGGATGTGGCAGCACCTCATGGAGTCTGCGAGGCACCGGAGGCCCGTGACATTCGTCAACATCTCATTGATGTATGCTTCTAGCACTCACGCCTGGTGGCTGATACATGGACACGGGACTCGTGGCACTGCGTGTGTCTGGGACATGCACAATATGGACTGTACGCCTATGATGGCCTAGTACACAAAGATCAATGTCCACACTTCTCATTGGTTGATCGTGCACTTTTTATGGCATATGTGATATCATGTTGAACACCCTATCGACCCGCCACCCAAGTGAGCCCAACACACCCCCTCCACCCTCCTACCTCCCCCCCGAACACCAGTGTCCAAAGATGCTCATTGTAAGTGGGCTGTCGCTATTGCATGCCCCCTCTGCGGGTATCAGGGGCACCCCTGCCTGTGGAGCGCAGGTTCCTCCCAGATCTACGTTGGGGGCTGCCCTGGACGGAACTTGCAACGGATGATGTGTCTGCCTGCTCACGTCCATGCATGTCCCTAAGGGTTTGCGAGAGCTCAGTGAGCACACGGCGCACTGCGGCAAGTTCGGCACATACGTCTTTGGACGTCGCATGCAGTTCCCCCCTCAGGCTCTCGGTGCTTCTCTCAATTTGTGCCCTTAGCGTCTCTGTACCTCTCTCCATTTCTGCCCTAAGTGTCTCTGTTGATGTTTCTATGTCTGCCTTAGTGCCCCCACATTCATCGGCATGGTCCTTGAGGAGTGTGGCCAGTTGCTGCTGTTGTTCGATCAACTGGTCGAGGGACTGTTGCCTCTGCTGGGCCATGGCCATTTGCGGGGGTGTCACAGAGGGGCTGTTGTCCTCATGTTGCCTTGCCACAGGGCTTGTGGGGGATGGCCAGTCGTCGTCTGGTGGGTGCCCCTGCGTGGTATCCTCATGTTGTACGGGATGGAACAGACAGGGGGATTGGGACAGGTCATGGATGGATCTGACTTCGGCATCCCCGTTTTCTGTGTCCGAGCATGCTGCCATCAATGGGGTGTCACCTATGGTGCTGCTGCCACCAGAGGCAGTGCCTTCTGTGGCATCCATTGGGGGACCTGTGGTGGTGGTGTTGTGGGCATGCTGGCTGCTGGGGTGCCTGTTGATGTTCCCTCCTCTGTGCTGCCACCTGATTTGTGCTGCTGCCGTGTCTTGATGCGTGCAGCTGAGGTGGAGGGTCTCTGGCCGTTGGTCTTGGCCCTCTTTGCAGGTGTGCTGGTAGGGGTGTCCTGTAGCTCGTCGTTTGGATCGGACCCTGTGGTGGAGTAAAGGAGGGCGAGGGTTATTGATGGGTCTGTGGGAATTGGAATGGCATTGTATCACATGCATTGGGCTGGTACCTGAGGGTGATTTGGGTCGGGGCCTTGGAGGTGCTTTGATTTGTGTGTGGAGTGAGGGTGCAGTTGTCTGGCAGCCTGCAGTTAGGGTGTGCCTGCTGCACGTGTAGTGCGTGTATTAGGGGTTTTTAATTATTTATGTATTTATTGTGGGTTTTAACGTGCGCTTGCAGGCCGATGTGTGTGGACGTTCTCCTGGACATGTGTTTCTGTTGCACTATGTGGACGCATGGTACTTCACATGGATGGACTGTGTGGATTTGGCATTGTTTTATCTGGCCCACCTACCTGAATCTTCGGATGTCTGCACTCCTTTCTCCATCCCTCCGACTCCCTCTATGCTCTCCATTCCGATGGTGGAGGCACAGATTTCTTCCCAGGGGGTCAACTTGATGGGTGATTCAGGACCTCCCCCGGTGGCTGTGGCAATGTTGCGGTTGGCAGAGAGTATGCTGCGGACGCGTATCTGCAGGTCGTCCCATCGCTTGCGGCATTGCTGTGGGGTGCGGGGTGCGGTCCCCACCGCACTTACCCGCTGTGCCACCAGAGCCCATATGGCCTTCTTGTTTGCAAGTGCCGTCCTGGTCATTTGCGTGCAGAAGACGACGGCAGCATTCTCCTGGAGGGTCTCTGTTAGCACGGTGAGTTCCTCACGGGAGAAGTGGACCTGCCGCTTGCGGTCGCACGCTTTCTTCGCTACTTTTCCCATTTTTCTTGGTTTCGCTAGGGTGGTTGACGGGTTGGGGTGTGTTTCAGGGTAGTGATTTTAGTGGTTGTGTGGTTTTAGTGTATTTATAGGTGTACGCCGGGATGTTTCCCGTTCCGGGCCCATGTTTTAACTTCCGTTTCCGTATATTTCCGGCCACCGTACTTTCCGGTAGGCGCACACTGCGGTGACCGCTAAGAGGGGTGGCGGTATTGCACCTAGGGCGCCGTACGGCGGCGGTGTGGGCCGTTTTGGGGTCATTTCCGCCATCGCGGACTTTGCACTTCCGCCATGCCGTGGTGCTCGTGCCCGATGGGTCGGAATGGGCCGCACTTTGCTCCTTCGTGCAATGGCGGAAACGCTATTTACGCTGTGGCGCTCCGGTCAGTCGCTTTCCGCAAGGGTCGTAATGAGGGCCATTGCAAGCAGTATCGATTTCTTAGCATCTTGCGTTTCAAGCCTATTTACACACGTTTAACAGGTCAGTTGCTTCCATCTTGTCTTGTAGCACCGTTTCCTCACATTTTAACATTGTCTCTTCTCTGTGTCCATTACATTTATTTCCGTAGTTGCTCACACTGGCATGTTATCTTTGATAGCTGCTTTTGTTCATTCACGAGTCTGTTCAGGCCCTTGTCTCATTTCCACTGGCCTTCCATTAAGGCTCTTTGGGTCTCTTCATGGACCATCTGTAGGTACTCTGCGTTTAGTATCAGCGGCTGGTACGGCTCTCTGATAGCGTACCATGCTGCCCAGGGTTGTCTGGTTATGGGTGCTTCAACAGGTATGGATCTTCTGATGTTTATGGGGCAGAGTCCCAGTGCAGCTCTTTGTAGGTTTATTTGCTCTTCATACGTCACATACCTTGGCGAGTACGCTCCTGATACCTCGAAATGAGGGGAAGGGGTGCAGGCCATGTCTGGGACCTCCTCTACACTAGTCAGCTGCCGGGCTGACTTTTTATGCACGCTCTGTGCATCAAAGTCCTTAGCGGGAATTCAGAGGCATTGCCTGTTGATTTGCTTTCTGCCCCAGTTGGCCACTTCTGCTTTGCTTCTACCCCTTTGTCGGCAACAGCGATGTGTGAAGGCAGTGTAGAGTGACGTGTCTGAGCTTCTCTTCTGGTGATCAAGAGTCAAATGACACCTACAATGACTCGGTTTTAAAAGTAGGATAAGCAGCAATGTTCTGGTTGTTACTGTTTTGATGATTGTCAACTGGTGGAAACGTGACCTTGAAATGACGACCTTATCCCTTGCTTTCTGATTTTGACTAAGGGAAACATTGAATGATCTGTGCAAAGCGCTTTAATATCGTATCCTTCAGAACCAGAAGGCGCATTAGACCGGGCTAAACCCTACTTTGAAGTGCTTCATGAAAAGGAGTGGGACCCATTCCTGTGTGCTCTCTGCGGGAGGCACCTTACACCTGGAAACCATCTCCAGTGACCCAAAAGTGCCTGCGTTATGTGTGTCTTTGGTAGAACCTGCCTTACCCACTTCCTGAGGGCCTTATTTTCTGGCATGACCAGTCTGTGAATTGAGGCCATGAGGTGCCTGCCTCTGTAAAAAAGAGGCAGAGGATGGTTGTTAGTGGCGAAAATGCCTGATGGGACTCCTATTGTGAAGAGAGTGACTCAGAAGCAGCAGTGGACTGGACTATAGGGAACTCTGGAGATTTCCCAGCCAGCCTCTGCACAATGGGCAGTAGTGAACTGGCCTATTGAAAACTCAGGAGATTTCCCAGTCTGCCTCTGCACACTAGGCAGGGGTGGACTGGCCTATTGGGAACTCTGGAGATTTTCCATTTGGCCTCTGCACACAGGGCAGGGGTGGACTGGCCTATTGGGAACTCAGGACATTTCCCAGTCAGCATCTGCACAATGGCCAAGGGTGGGCTGGCCTATCGGGAACTCTGGAGATTTCCCAGTCGGCCTCTGCAAACTGGGCAGGGGTGGACTGGCCTATTGAGAACTCTGGAGATTTCCCAGTTGGACTCTGCACACTGGGCTGTGGTGGACTGGCCTATTCAGAACTTTTGAGATTTCCCAGTCACCTCTGCACACTGGGCAGGGGTGGACTGGCCTACAGGGAACTCTGGAGATTTCCCAGTTGGCCTCTGCACACTGGGAAGGGGTGGACTGGCGTATTGGGAACTCTGGAAATTTCACAGTAGGCCTCTGCACACTCGGCAGCGGTGGGCTGGCCTGTTGGGAACTGTGGAGATTTCCCAGTCCGCCTGTGCACCCTAGAATAGTCTGATCTCTGTACTCCTTGGCTGACCTATTCTGCATTGGCCTGTTGCACGTTTGCACGAGTGTTGGCCAGATTCCATTTAAAAGGTTGGAGGGAGAGTCTCCTACAATTGTGCAATTTTCTTCATTCTTGGTGCACTAATTGCCTACTGGCCTATTGCATGTTTGTGAGATGATCAGTCTGAATTAATGAAAAGTTCATGGGCATACATACACACAGGAGTCTGATCTCTATGTTCTAAGACCGCGTGTGTGGCTCTTGTGGTATTGTGGGGCGATGTCAGGCCCCACACGCTGACACACACACATGCATTCAGCACTCACACAGAGAGACACGCCGGAGACGTGTTGCTGCTATGGTCTCCGGCGCGAACTGCCGACCGGGACTGTCTTTATTCAATACGCGCATGTGCGAGCCTCGTTGTGGGCCGCGCATGCGCAATACCGCGTATTAAGTACGCAACAGCTCTCAGGGAGCTTTGTTTGTATTTTTGTATTTTAAACCCTTTGTGGTGCAGTGTACCCAACCGCGGCCTGCAAGCACAAGACACACAAAAGCAGGAGAAAGGGACCCAGAAGCGCACCCGTGAACACGTGACCTCATTCTTAATGGGCGTAACCCCGTTGCCGTGGAGGTCATGGGCGCTGATTCTCAAAAGCAGTCTCACAAACCAGTGACTATGTGCTATGCACATTGCATGTTGTACCCAAGTACTGCGAGCTGCAGCTGCCAGTAAACAGAGCAGACCACTACAAGCTAAACAAACGAAACATGTTTGTTAAAATTGGATTTCATATCACGCTTTATGCCAGAGTGGAGCCTCTATGCACGGAATTGGGTATCGAAGCCATGTTGCACCAAAATGCCAGGGGTAGCGGAAGTTACATCACATAACCCTTGACTTCTGATGACATCACAGGAATTGATGTCATTCGTCCCCACCCCAAAGTGACATCACAGAAAGTGATGGAACACACCCTTTCACTGCTAACAGAAAGTGGCATCACATTGTATTATTTCGAAGTACACCTTGAAAAATATGGTTACGGTATCACTGTAAACTAAAGTCATATACATTTAAACAAGCATGGATCACCATATGTATCATTAATATCAGCCCGTATAGGCCCATATTACCAAATACTTTGAATGCAAGCAGACGTCCAAGGCCAAACGATAATAATGTGTTATTATATAGCACTTACGCTTAAGCGCTTCATATAGAACAAATATACATACAATATAATTCAACCTGCGTTGGTACTTATTTATCAACCTGTCAAACCTGCAACCTGCAGATCACACACACATTGCAGTAGCGAGCGCTCAAGGCACTGAGCTATCATACCAGCTATAGCTATCAGAAAACTGGCCACTCCAGAAAGAAAGAGCCACATGCTGCCTGCTGGCCACAGCCCAGGAGTCTCAATTTTTTTTTTAAGGGGTAGCAAGGGAGACCACAGTGGTAGCAAGGGAGACTGCAGGGATCGCATGCACAACCCATGGCAACCCCTAAATGACTTCCCTGATGTTGCTAGGCATTATCTTGCTTCCAAGACCAGTGCGTTGCCCATGACTACCCTCAAAGCCCTAATTTATCATCATCTCTTCTACAGTTGAAAATTGGAAGAAGAGGAGAGACATTCCTCCACTCCTGACTGCGAGTTCAGACAGTGGGACTCAAATTCTAAGACAGGGCTCTGCAAACTTTGGCTCACCACATATTTCGGACTACACCTCCCATCAGTCAAAGCCAGAATAGTCAATGCTGATAGATAATGGAAGTTGTTGTCAAAAACATCTGGAGAGCCACATATTGCAGGCACATGACCCAGGAGCTACCACAAATCCCAGATTGAAGGAGGTGCACCACATCCAATGTGAACAGCTGACCAGCAGCACCAGCTATGGCCCTGGGGTTAATATTAATGGTGATTTTATGAGCTGATGTGAGGAATTCGACCATCCGCACAGTGGGTGTGTGCTCGCCGGGGCTTTTTTGAAATTTGAAAAGAAATTGAATGATGGTAGATCAACCTCTGGAAAGTGTGTGAAGCTAATCCGCACACATTTTCCTATGCTCACCTGTTAGGGTAATTTCTGGGGTCAGTAGAACCGTACCTACTGTCCACGGACCTCCAGCTCTCGGAAGGCCCTAACTCCTTCCAATGTCCCAAAGAAGTCGAGGTCCACACAAGAAGCAAAGGGTTACTGTTGTTTTATTATAGTAAACAAGCAGGAATTCCACGCATGAAGCAAAATCCAATCCAGGCACATCTCACTGATTTTGGGCTTGCAGGCCACTTGTGTGCACTCGTGACGTCACAATCAGTGTCACTTACCAAAATCCTTCCCTGAACCTAACGCCACTCCAGGTTGGCTCCCTGAGTGGTAGGTCCAGTATAGGAACATATAGTTTGCGTTGTTACTGATGGACACTTTGTCAGGTGATGTACTTGGATCATCCCTAAAAATTGCTCATTGGTCAGGCCGCGGGCCCCCAAGCCTGGGACTACCGTTGTTCCAAGCCTGCAAGACACCTGCTTACGTACAGTATGTATTGATAAGGTGTGACTATGTGACAGTGTTTAACAATAGGATGCTTCTGTTAATGCCATGAGATTGGTCCATTCCCAGCGCATGCTGTAGATGGATTGTTACAATTTGTTGCAAACTCAGTCCTCGTCATGGGACAGCCATGCCTTCTGACCTTCCAGGCCTTGGTATCGTGTCATTTCGGCCAAGTCACGTGTGAGGAGACTGTTGGTGAGGCTGAATTACTTCGATTTAATTTGTATTTTGGCTTGGAATATTCTCTCCTGTAGCTGGTCTCACTGTGGCGCGGTGGGTGAGGAATGCCACTTGCAACATCATGGCGGCTGCGGTCTCTGCCAGGGCTATTCTGCTTGCACAGCATCTTGCAGCTTGGGATGTCTCTGAGACGATTCTGGCTTACTGGATTTTTCTAAGGCCTACTTCGGCTCCAGTTATGCATTCGGCGTAATTATCCATAGGTTTAAGGAATGTCATGGCCAGCCAGATCCCTTGAATGCTCCTGACCATCCATAGGGTTAATAGCGTGTAGCATCTGTAAGCATATACACAAGCTCTTCTGTCATCTTGCGTTTCTGTGGTGCTGTAGCGAACCTAAGTGGCAAAATAATAAACATGCAGACAGTATGTATATGTCACCATCCTCTAACTCATAGAACTGTACATGTGTGTTCTTCGTGTGGATTGGTGTGTGAGTGTCCCGAATGTGCAGGTTGCACGTGTGCTTCCTGTCTAACGCAGCTATGTCATCATGGTGTCTCTAACGACCTGCAGCATAGTCTGCGGGAGATTCAGTTGATTCGGTCCATATAATCATCTCCAGCTCTGTCTTGACTGTTGTCGCTTGGTTTGGATAGAGTCCGTGCCATCGCAGGTTTATGTGGTCAGGCGCTGGGTACTGTTCGTGGTGCGTACTCATGCTGGGAGCGGTGGGGATTGGTGAATCCTCATATGGTCGGTGGTTAATCTGTCGGGTTGCTTTTTCTGGTGGGAGGTCCGTTGGGACGGAATGGACACTCAGATTTTCCCTCTCCAGTCTCCCTCTGGTCGACTTATCGACCTCAAAATTATTGCTCCGTTTGTCATCTTTCAGGCACCACACCTTCATGATCCCAGCCAGATGTCCATAGTGATTTACACAATCTTCAAAGGACCAATACATATACACACATCCCCCTCCAAGCATGCAGTAAACCCATTTTTCAACACAAATCTTTGGGTTCCTTTGATTTTCTAGTTTCATTGATGGTGGATACATGTCTGATTCCATTAGCTGTTGCCATAGTCTCTCTCGTTCCATGTGTATGATGTCTGTCTGCGGGTCATCCTCTGCAGGCAGGAGTAGCTTAATTCCGATCATTTCTTCTGCAGTCCTCTTAGATTTTGCCATGCGCGATTTTACGCCAAGAGCGAGGCCATCCTCAGGATTAAGCCTGCTGCCAGTATTTTTAGATCATCCGATAGCCAGGACGGCATCGAGACCGAAGGTATGAAAAGCAGCTTCCATCCTGCTGTGTGCCTTTGGATTCTTCTTCCATTTTAGCATGCTTTTTTGCTAATTGTGATACTGCTTCTGATAATGTCCTGTTGTCTTCATCATTTGCCGGAATGAACGTACAGCGGGAACTGCCAATCTTTGTGCAGACTCCTCCGTGCATTGCTGTGAAGAGTTCCAAGTCATAGATGTTTTGTAAGGCCATCAATCGTATAGCTCAGAGCTCTTCTTTGATTGCATTGAATCCGTTCACTGTTGAGTTTATTGTCATCATTAGCTCTCATCTTTTGATCTTGAGCCATTTTGAATTTGCATACATTTGGAACCCGGGATTTATTATTGCCGACAAGAACATGACCATCCTGCTGAACAACCAATGTGATGGTGGTACTTCATCGAGAGCAGTTTCTGATTTGCCCCAGAAGTAGTTCCCTCGTCGTTTTACTCTCCGTAATTTCCCATCTTTGGTGGGGATGTTGCCTGGTGGTAGTTCAACTGGTGAAAATGACCTTTTTCTTCTTCTGTTGCCTTCATCCATTTTCGGTAAGTCATCTATTTTAACATGTTTCTTAGGCACTACCAGTGAGGGTACATTGACATGTGCCAGTGAACAGGTACCTCCCCAGTTCGGTGGTAGTTTGTCATATGCTTTTGACCAGCAGGCCCAATAATGATCCATGAGTACTGCCATTCCTGATTTCATCTCCACTATCTTCTCTATTCGCCTGCATTCCTTGTTTGTTCCTACTTCAATATCCCTGTCGTGTTGGTAGCACATTGTTGGTGTTGTTAAAGGAATGATTGTTAGTGGTCCATCTTCCTTATCCAACCAGGTCAGTAAGCTTGCACACCTGGCCCATTGCTTGAGACACTTGTCATTTTCTTCCTGAACCTTGTTTACTGCAGCTTTTGTCAACCTTAGCGGTTTACTTCGCACCACTCCAGCTACCCATCCTTCTTTAGTGTATACTTTTCCAAATACCCATATCTGAGGCCGTTCCCATCACCCGGGTTCTCCGCCTGTCTCCCTAGTGCTCCATTTGTATGGGAGGTAGTTTAATGTTACTTCCTTCGTTTCTCCCTTTTCTAGTCCGTCAATTATGTACCATAGAGCTTGAGTGTGTTGTCAATAATTATCAAACATAGGCAGTGTTTTTATGAAACTATCCTCATACGGGTATGTTGCCCTTGATCTCCATCTAAGTGTTGCTGTTTTCCCTTGGAATCTCCCTCATGTCTGGAACAGTGCGAGATAAAGGAGACACTGTGCCGTCGTTGCTGGTACTTCTGTAGCTACGCAGGTCCTGGAAGTGCTCATGGCATATGGGATCAATGAGCAGACATAACAGCTGTCCTGTGTAGTGTCCTTGCCAATTTTTGGCATGTGTTTATACCACATGTTGTTTGTTATGTGTGCCGTACCAGTGAGATATGTGTCAACCCCATTAACATCAGTACCAGGGCAACGCTTACCTCTCCTTACCTTTTCAGCCATGCTGGTCATACCACCTGACACAGTTCTCCTTGCAGCTTGGTTAGGGGAAGTGTTAGTAGCAGGGGTTGCAGAGACAAGCATAGCGGTGTACAGTTGCTAAATGACAGCGGCTAGCAACCCAGTGGACAGCATTAGCCATACAGTTGTCAGAACACATCTTATTATCTTAGGCATGAGTATATATATATATTGCTTACCACCCTGTCCAGCCGTTGATGAGATGATAAAGTTGCCCACCTGAAAATCACGATAAAAGGTGTTACTCATGTTAGTATTTGTAAGTACTTCAAGCCCGTGGCACTAAATAATCATTCAATGCCCATGCAAATAGCTCTTCCCAGATTTTTCGTACGCGTCTGTCTCTAAGTATGGGTAGAGCGTGGTGAAGTGGTGGGTACATTTGAGCTATGTATTCTATAAATGCGTTGTAATATACACGTGGTGTCCTTGGTCTGGAGTGTGTGGGCCTCCGTAGAGCATGTATATATTGGTGAGACAGTGCTTCGGGGTGTTCAACTGGGGGTAACATCTAAATCAAATTTTGAACCTGCCTCTTACATTAATTCAGAGGCATTTATTAAACGCAGAACCATGTGTGTGCGGATAAAAAAGAGAACATGCTAAGACAGTGTTAACACAGTGTATTCCTAATGAGTTTGTGCGTGCTGTGCAGTCATATCCACATCAGGACATTATTCATCTTTTTCCATGTGCATCTCCTATAGAACTCTGTATCTTTTACCAGTGATGTTTAGTTTATTAATTCAGTTGTCCCAGTGTAGTTGTGGGGACATCAAGTGCTTTAGAGAGTCTGACCATAGGGTGATTGATACACTCTCGATCACTTGTGTTCAGGGAAGTATCTATACTTGAAGTTATGGCTAATGGAATACTACTGATGTCTTGTGTGTCTGTCGTTGCTGCAGCGTTGGCCCTGTCAATGGCGTGTTGGGGTGAGACCGATGCTTTGTAGGGCTTGACGTTGTGGAGGTGAAATCAAACAGTTTTATTTTCAAGTTTTACAGCCCTGTCCGTGACCGCCTCAACTATGTGCGGCCCGGTAAATCTGGGTAAATTCCACTTCTTTAAATAGTTCTTAAGGAGCACCTTGTCTCCTTTTTTAATAGGTAGTTCTGTTGTGGGCTCCTGAGTGTCGTATGTTTATTGTATATCGTTCTCTGACCTCCCCTGTGCCCGGCAGATCTTTTGAGAGATACAAGAGGCACTATAAACAGCCTAATTGACATATTCATACATTTTTAATTTCAGCCGCCCCCTCACAATCCCTGAGAGCCCTTGTGGTTGGAGGTAACGGGAGCTGCATTTAGCGTCCGGTCAACACCTTGTGGGGTGTGAGGTGGTGATCTGACCTGGGTTTGTTCCGCAGCTCAAACAGAGCCAGGGGCAGGCAGTAAAGCCAGTTTTTCTTGATACTTTGCTGTGTTTTGGTTATACTCTCTTTAAGAAGTCCATTGAGGCATTCGCAGACCCCATTGGCCTATGGTGATATGCACACGAGAACTTATGCGTTATCCCTTACAATGTGGTGATATACTGGAATAATTAATTTGCAACAAGCGGGCCATTGTCAGACCGCAGGACCTCACGGACACCTCACCTTGGGAATACCTCTCTAACCAAAAATGTGGCTGCCCTTAGAGCTTCAGCATGGTACCAGGGGCCTTCCTCTATTCACCTTGACAATGATATGATATGATATGATATTTTATTTGTATCGTGCTAATACACAAGTGTTTAAGAGCACAAAAAGGCAAGAGAGGGGAACAGGGGAGAACACAACAACAATCTTAGTGACATTGAGAACACGCAAGTGCATGGAAAAGGGAAAGGGAAAAAGTGCATGGAAGGGAGAGAGTGGAGAGTGCAGAGCAGAGGAGAACAGATAAATAATACTAAATAAAAATAAATAGATAACAGAAGCAATAAACAGTGGTAGTGCAGCCAGCAAGTGGCAAGTGCTATGTTTACGGCAGCAGATGGGTAAGTCTGATAAGTGCAGAAAAAGAAGAAAATTGGGTGTGTCGGGCACTGCATGTGCATGGGTACAGATACAGTCCCCAGAGCAAGGGGTGGCCAGGAGGCAGTGCAGGAGGGTAGCAGGGTGAGCAGGTACCTGGGCCTAGGGGACAGAGGGTGGCCAGGTGCACTGTGCCAAGAGAGAGCATATCAGCAGGGGAGAGGGGGAGCAAAGAGGAAGGTCTTGAGGTACTTCCGGAACCGGAGATGGTGCTCCTCAAGGTTTAGAGGGGCAGGGAGGCTGTTCCAGAGGGAGGCCCCAGCCGAAGACAGAGATCTACCCCCAGCTTGTTTCTTTGAAAAACGACTGACGCTGAGAGAGTTAGAGGCAGAGGAGCGAAGATCTCGAGAGGGTAGGTGTTTGTGGAGGGATAGCTGAAGGTATTTTGGACCCAGGCCCCAGAAAGCCTTGTGGACAATGCAGCGGGTTTTGAATTTAATCCATGCATCCACTTGGAGCCAATGGAGAGATTTCAGAGCAGGAGAGATACGATCCCCGGGCTTGAGGCCAAGGACAAGTCTCACAGTCCTGTTCTGGATAAGTTGCAGAGGGCGGAGAGTAGAGGCAGGTAGATTTAGAAAGAGGCGGTTACAATAGTCCATCCTAGAGAGAACCAGAGCTTGGGAGACAGTGAGTTTCTGGAGGAAGGAGAGGAAAGGCAGAGTACCTCCCAGGAGGTGCAGTAGGAAGTTTGACTTTTTAGAGACCTCAGAGATGTGGGCAGAGAAGGAAAGTGTGGAGTCAAAGATGACCCAGAGGTTCATAGCCTCGCAGGTGGGGATAGGCGGAGGCCAAGGGAGGCCGGCCAGAGAGTGAGGGGAAAGGATGGTGAAGGTGTGCTGACAAGGAGGATCTCTGTCCTGCTGGCATTCAGACAAAGATCATTTGCGGCACACCAATCTTGAATGGCAGTTAGGTAATCAGAGATGAGAGAGGGAGAGGAGGTGGCCCAGGGCAGCTTGAAAATGATTCGAGTGTCATCACCGTAGCACTGGAAATTTGAGCAGAAAATGGCAATGCAGTGAGTGAGAGTTGCCAGGTATTGGTTGAAAAGCCAGGGTGAGAGGTTAGACCCCTGGGGAACACCACAGGTAGAGAGGAAGATAGATGATAGGAAGGACCCGAGTTGGACCTGGGAGGGTCGATCAGACCAGAGCCTGATCAGTCATACCCAGGTTATCACGGAGACGGTTGAGCAGGATGGTATGGTTTACTGTGTCAAAGGCAGAGAGAGATTGCATAGGATGAGGACAGAGGGAATGTTAGAGTCAAGGCTGGAGAGCAGATCTTCACGGATGTTCAGGAGAGCAGTTTCCGTGCTTCTGGCAGCTCTGAAGCCAGACTGATGGTCATGGAGACAGTCAACAGAATCGGAATGATGGTTAAGCTAAGAGATGGCCAGCTTTTCCAGGAGTTTGCCCAGAAAGGGAGTAATGGAAATTGGGTGATAGTTAGCCGCACAGAAATAATCAGCTATGGGTTTCTTGAGCAGAGTATGCACAAGGGAGGGCTTCAGAGGGGGGGGGGGATCCTGAGGCAAAAGAGTAGTTGCAGAAATCGACAAGGGCCGGAGCGAGGGTGTCAATGTGGTCCTTGATGCTTTTAGAGGAACAGGGATGAACCTGTTTTGATGAGGCTTTTCATAGTTCGGACTTGTCTAGCGACCTCATCAGTGGAGAAAAGCGGAAAGGATGAGTAGGAGGGTGCGGGGTTGTTAAAGGGGGTTCAGCAAGCACAGACTCAGTGGGAAAAGGAGAGGGAGGGGAGGAGAGGGTGGACATGATGTCCTGGGTTTTTGAGATAAATTGAGAGGCAAGGGTATTGCAGAGAGCCTGGGAGGCAAGAGGAGGGGTGGAGACTGCATCAGGGTTGGCAAGCTCTTTGCAGATTTTAAAGAGTTTGGTTGAGTTGTTAGATGCCGCAGAGGCACAGGCTTGAATGTGGACTCCCTTCTTGGTGCAGACAGAGAGTCGGTATTGCCTTTGGAGCAGGCGACAGCCCAGTTTGTCAGAGGATGAGCAAGAAGCCCTCCATTTCCTCTCAGCCGCCCTACACTTACGTTTAAGTGTAGCTAGGTCAGAGTCATACCAGGAATTGCAATTGGCTTGGGACTTTAAGCGGATCCTCATAAAAGGGGCAAGAGCATCAAGAGTATCAGAATACCAGAAATAGAAGAGTAGAGAAGGGACAGGGCTGTGTCAGGGTGTGAGTCAGTCAGAGGAGGAGGAGGGGAGAGAAGGTGGCAGCGAAAGCCTCAACTGACACATGCCTCATAGGTCAGATGTCCGAGAAGGTAGGTGGCAGTGTAGGGGTGGGCTTGACTAGGGGGGGAAGAGAGTGAGAGATGAGAGGATAGAAGGAAGGAATTACTCCAGGAGAGAGGAGTGGTCAGAGGGATAGAAAGAGGGAGGCTAGAGGAGATCAAGTGTGTGTCCTGCAGAGTTCATAGGGCCATAGAGGAGGATAGAGAGGGAGAGGGAATCGCAGAGGTCGCGAACGAGCAGAGATGAGAGACAGGGAGAATCGAGGTGGATGTTGAGGTCATCATTGAGGAGGAGTTGAGTGATTTAGGCCAGGAGGGAGGAGGAGAGGTCAGCCCACTCACAGAGAAAAGAGATAATTTGACCAGGGGGCCGGTAGAGAGTAGCAACTGTAAGAGAGTGAGTAGGAGAGATTTAAAGCCTACAGACAAGGCATTCGAAAGAGGAGTAGATCTGAGTGGGAATGATAGTGGCAGGAATCCACTCAGGAAAGATCAGGGCTACTCTCCCCTCTAGGCCGAGTGGATCTGGGTGTGGAGAGGATCTTGTTGCCATCAGGGAGGAGAGTGTCAAAGCTTGTGACGGAGCTGGCCATGAACCATGCCTCTGTAAGACCAAGGACATCAAGGTCCAGTTCTTCAAGGAGGTGGCAGATGTCAGAGGAGTGTTTGACAGCAGAGCAAGAGTTGAGAGTGGCAAGATGAAGGTTGCTGGCCTTAAAGACCTTTCGGGGAGGGGTACAAATCAGAGGAATGCCCTGCAGATTTGTGGAGGCAGTCTGAAGAGGGGCAGAGGAGAGAAGAGTGGGCAAGGTAGCCAAGGAACTAGAGGAAGGGACAGAAAGGAAGTTGATGAGATAAGGGAACCACATATCAAAGAGGAGGAGATTGGCCTTAGGACCTTGTACCATGACATTGCCATTTAGGTAGACATTAAGGATGACTCTGTGGGAGTCAAAAGAAGCCACAAGGACTTCCCAGCGAGTGCCATCATTAATGGCAGAGAAGGAGACAGGACAGAGAATAGAGATCATATGGGGTCCATTGATCCGGCGAAGGAACAACAAAGAGGATGTCGGTTTGGGTCTGCCTGGAAGAATCTCTGGTATAGATATCAGCGATAGGGAGACCAGGGTTGGAGGCTGAGATATCCTTTTTAAACTTCTTCTTTCCAGACTTAGTGAGAAGGGAAGGATAGTTGATAGAGAAACAGTTGGAAAGGATGGGAGAAACAGAAAGTGCCATAAGTGTAAAGGGAGGAGATAGAGGGAGGAGTAAGCAAGTGCAGTTGTATAGAACAGTCACTGGGCTAGCAGGTAAGACTCAATGGCCAGAGTTAAATTCAGAATACACCCAAGTTTGACTTTCAAGCTAAATGCAGAATACACCCAAGTTTGACTTTCAAGTTAAATGCAGAATACACCCAAGTTTGACTATCAAGTTTAATGCAGAATACACCCAAGTTTGACTTTCAAGTTAAATGAGGGTCAGGTAGTTAAGGAACTGATAGTGGGCATCAGATGGTAAAGGTGAGTACAGACAGCTTCAAAAGAGTAAATAACAGGGCGATCTGAGAGTGCCCGCTGAGAAAGGAAGTACAGGGAAATCAAGAAGGAGGGAACTAACCCATGCAGAATAAGCTAAGAGAGTCATGTTAGTCCAATAGTCCAGGGGTAGAAGCCTCAGGGAGGGTTGGACTGTGGCAGAAATCTCTTCTAGCGGCCGGTAAGCAGACAGGGAAGCTGACAGGAGCCTTTGTGTGGGCCTTTGTGGTCTGGTGCTGGCTCCCGCCTCCCGGTACAGCTGATTGGCCTATCTAAGGCCGGCCAGACAATGGGAGAGGAGTCAGGGCCAGGCCACACAACAAGAAATCTAAATTAGAAAAGTCTGGCCATCTTTAAAAAGCCAAAAGCACACGTGGAAGTCTGTGTGCAATGCAAAATTCTAACGAAAAACCCTGGAAATGGGTTTCATCAATGGAGATTAGTGCACTTTCTGCACTCGTCATGCCGTTGATGGAATGTTGCAATTTACTGAAAAAGAAATGCCTATATATGCGCATCAGGTGCAGAGAAGTGCCAAACGCCAGGCTTACCTTGGCAGGGTATGAAGGCTCCAGTAAGGCTGCGAAAATGGTGCAGTGCCTGTGAGAGCAGCAAGCAGGCTCTGAAATGCTGAGAAGCAGGGAAGAAATGAATAAAGTCCTTGATGTGGGCCTTTGTGGTCTGGTGCCAGCTCCTGTCTCCCGGTACAGCTGATTGCCTATCTAAGGCCTGCCAGCCAATGGGAGAGGAGTCAGGGCCAAGCCACACAACAAGAAAGCAAAATTAGGAAATGCACAGACCATCACAATCTTGTAACGCTAGCCTTGACACACATTGATCATATCAATGTTGTCGATGTGGAGGTGTAAAAAGGGACCTTCGGGCCGGGGTATTACTCCTTTGATCTCCCTGTTTGAGTGTGGCTGGCAGTAAATTCCTGGCAGGTCAGGCAATTGCTGATGAAGTTGGATACATCGGTGTTTAACTCAGGGCAGAACCATGATTCTCCAATACGTGCCACAATCACCTCTTTCCCTGTATGTGTAAGATGGTATAGTTGTGTTAATGCTATTTTCAATAGTGCAAGCGGCATGCCTACTTTCCCCGTATTGTTTTGCCTCCACAGGGCAACTGTAGGGGACATTGAGCAACCCCTTTTTACCCAGAGTTCCATTTCCGTCATTGGGGCTGCTGCCTGCAGTTCCATTATCTGTGTCTGTGGAAGGTTGTTATAAACTTCTTTCATTAGCATCTGGCTCGCCCCTCCCCTCTCTTTTTATTTTTCTTTGAGGTCCCACACTTCCCCAAAATAGGAGTTGTGTTTTGCATTGAAGTCTGCTGCTTCATTCCCTTTTGTTATTGGGTCCTCCCCATTACTATGTGCTTGGCACTTCACTAATGCGAGAGGGTATGTTATAACCTCTATAAGTTCCCCTAGGAGGAGAGCATGCTGTACTGGTGTGCCATCTGCTCTTCTAAACCTCCATCTTAACCATCTTGCTAGGCCAGAATGTACTGTTGAGGTTACGTACGTACAATACAAATAGATAATGACCTGTTTCCCTTCACTTAACCTCAGGGTAAATATCAAAGCCACTAGTTCTGCTGCGTGCACTGAATATTGGGGGGGGGGGTAACTAAACACATTTTACTGCCTCGCTAGTCCAGTCCTCTCTTAATCTCACCACTACCATCCCTGTTCTTCTCACCCCATCACCTTGATCAATTGTTGAAGACCCGTCAATATAGAGCACCTCTCCCCCTCAAGCGCATCTTCCTCTACCTTAGGTGTATCTGAGTAGTATTCAATAGCTTTTGTACAATCATGGACATGTTCTCCTTCTTCAAATTCTTCTGCCAGGAAGTGTGCTGGGTTGACATTCTTACACCTCACTATCTTTAGTTCAGGTCGTGAGAGCATAATCTCATATCCTGTCGCTCTCTGTGTTGTCAGTGTGCTTTTTGGCTTGTGCAGAATCGCGAAGCGGGCATGCTCCACATAAAGTGTTGTGGAACATCCCATAGTTATTGATGATGCTTTTTCTACACTGAAAGCTGCAGCAGCCAAGTGTTGTTCACAAAGGAAGTGCCCTGTCATTACTGGGTCTAGTTACCCGCTGTAGTATGCAATTGGTTTGTGACCCAGGCTTGTCTTTTGTGTGAGTACTGTCTTCATTACCACCCCATCAGAGTGTGAAAATATAAATTACCATTTTTTTGTAATCGGGAGTACCCAGCACGGGTGCTATTGATATTGCTTCCTTTAGCTCATTCAACACGTCCGTCATTTCCCACGTCCACCCCAGCTTCTTTCCTCCTCTTTGTGCTTTCTTGAGGGCTGTGTGCAGAGGACCTGTGTATGTGCTGTAGTCGAATACCTATGCTCTACAATAATTGCATAGACCGAGGAACTGTTGTAATTCCCGTACTGTTTTTGGTTGGGGTGTGTCGAGTATTGCCTGTGTCCTATGTGGTGCTATGTTCCTGCCCTGTTGGGATATTAGTTGGCCTATGTAGAGTACCTCCTCCTGGCAGTATTCCTTGTCTACTTTGTATCCTTTTTCTGCTAATACAGTAAGCATTTTGACTGAGTCTTTCCGGCACTCTGCTTTTGTGGTGCTGCAGATGAGGATATCATCCACATATTGCAAAACCACACTCTCTGTCTCAATATTGCATAGGTCCATCTGGATCACCATATTGAAAATGGATAGTGATTCGCAATAGGCTTGGGACAATCTGGTTTGTTTCCATTTTGTGTTGCAGTACATGAAGCTTGTTAGATCTTGTGACTCTGGGTGCAGTGGTATCGAGAAAAAGGCATTTTTTGAGGCAATCACAGTGAATCGTGTAGCCTCAGCTGGAATGCCGCAGAGTATTGTGGCTGGGTTAGCCGCTACTGGGTATTCTGCTTCCAGAAAGTGGTTGAGGGGTCTCAAATCTTGTATGAAACACCATGAACCTCTGTTTGCCTTATGGACGGGGTACACAGCAGTGCTGCAGGGGGATTATGATGGGACCAGGATGCCTCTTTCTATGAGGGCACTTATTGTCTCATAAATGCCTTCATCTGCTTCTTTCAACAGTGGGTATTTCTAACTCTGGACAGAATTGCTCCTTTTTTCAGCTTTATTTTCACTCCTCCTATGCTTTTGATGCACCCTACATAAATGGAACTTGTTGTCTATAGAGACGGGGTACCTTTGGTAAGTCTTCTTCGCAGAAGGGGGGTTGTGCAGGGAAGGTTGCTTCCAATGCATTGCCGTTTTCTGGCCCACTTCTCTGTATGTTAATCATAGCCAAAAGTATACACTCATCCCTAGCACCATCTCACTTTCTCCTCTTTCTTGTGAGAAAAGTTCCTCATCTGATACTTGAGTCAATCGACACCCTTATGATAGTGCTATCACTGCCCTCCATGCCTTTCCTTCGTCGCCTAGAGCATGTACTGCAATCCAATCCTCCCTTGCCACTATTTCTTCTATGTCGACTGATACATACGTTCCTTCCTTCTCATCTGTTGGTGTCTCTGGCCTAAAGAGGTACTCACCTGGCCTTCTCCACACTTTCCCTGCGATCCCAGGTAGCCATGCCAACGCTATGTCTGTCCCGTACTGAAATACTTTGGGTTTACTGGCTCCCCCCTCTGTACACTTTTACCACAGTAAGCCTGAAGTATCTGCCTGGCTATGAGCATGTGTATGCCTGGTGTGGAACACACTATACCCTTGTCCGTGAAGGAGATAGTCATGTTCAGTCTACTCATGATGTCACGTCCCAAGATATTTACAGGCACGTGCTTAGAGTAAAGTAAGGGTAGTGATAAGTCGGGATCCCCTTTATATAAGGATATTTTATCAGTAAATGGAGCCACTTCTCGAGCCCCAGAAAATCCTTAAGTGTTCATGGCATCGCCTGACAATGTGTATTTCCCCTCCCATACTCATGACCTGGTGGCCCCCATGTCGGCCAGAAAGGAGAAAGCTTTGTCACCTATCGCCACCTTTATGCAACATTCCTCCGCAGGGTTAGGTGTTACCGATAGGATGGGACACAGCAGGTTAGGCTGTGGGCTGTCCTTTTGGGGATACAGGGAGTGCCCACTCAAAGTGTAAGGGTTGTGTCATATTATTGTAACCCCTCCCATTTTCATCACTGGCACCGCTGCCCTTGTGTCCATTGGTTGTGGTAAGTCGTACTGTAATTGCATCAGTTGTTGTGCTGTTTGTATGTGTTGTGATGGTTGTTGTGTTTGTTGTGGTTGTGGTGTCCCTGTCACCATTTGGTGTTGTGCCTGTGGCTGGGGTATGCTTTGCTGTTGGATAATCAGCTGCTGCCCTGCCTGTGGGTAATACCCGTTCTGACCTCCCTGGTAGTTTTGTTGCCCTTGCTCACCCCACCCTTGTTGTATGGCTCTGTATCTGCATGTGCGAGAAATGTAACCTAAATGCCCACATGTCCAGCATTGCGGTGGTTCTCGCGCCAGACAGGGGAGTCCTCCTCCTCCCTGCTGTGGATGGCCCCGGAACCCATCTCCGGGATGGTGTACTTGTGGCCCGAAGCTCTGCCCCCTAGTAAACCCTCCCCTCCCTCTAAAGTTTGTTTGGTATCCGCCCATACCCATGTATACACCCCCATGGGTTGTGGTATTGCTGGGCTGTGTTGTATTGTGGCAACTGCTGCTGGAGCTGGGGTTGGGGTTGGGACACTGATGTCTGGGTTTGTGGTGCCGGACTAGTGATTACTGCCCTTTCTAGAGCGTATTTTCATAATTTCTTCTGCACTAACTTAGCTTTGTGTGCTTTCCTATCCTCCGCCGTTTGTTTCATCTTCTCTTGCCATAGTCTATAATGGTGCACTATTGTGAGTTGTATTTCTGACCATGCTTTCACTTACATCCCCACCAATTTCGTCATTTGTCTTTGCACTGGCTATGGTAACCCTTGTATTAAGATGTGATAGAAGATAGCTATTGTTTTGTCCCACAGCTCCTGAGTTTCAAGGCGCCAAAGTTCCTGAATCTTTTGAATATAGCTAATGGGAACCTCATTGTCACGCATCTTGCGTGACGTAATTGCCCCTATGTCTGATGTGTCAGTGTATTGCGTCCTTAGTGCCTGCCATACTGCGTGCCTGCAATTTGCAAATGGAGATCCGTCATGTGTTATGTTTTGTGTGGTCATCCCCGGTAACCCCTCCCTTTTCCTTTTCCACAAATAGACGGAAAACAAGGCCGATGAATGGTGTGCCAACACGTGACTAGCCAATCACAAAGAGGCACCAACATCTGATGTCACCCAAAGCAGGAGATTCAATAACCTTTCCTGATAAGAAGTTACAGTTTCTGGGCCAGCCTCAGCCAACTAATTGACACATAGCCGTAAAGAACTGATTGATGGAAGGGAGGCAGGGTGAATCTTGGGGCATCATGTATCTGGGTGACCATTTTGCATGCTGCTAATTAAAGTGGAGATTTATGTTTAGGGTTATAGCCAGCCCAATCACAGTGGACCAAATAATCTAAGGTCCTATAGATAGTAGAACCAATGAGACGTCGTACATTTAGTGACGTTTGGATGAGTAATGTTAGGGGGAAAGGCGTAGACGCCCACCCGATAAGAGTTATCCAATCCTAACACTCTGTTACCATATGTAGATATAGTACCCATACTTAAGTTACCTTTTCCAACCAATTGAATTGCATGACAAACATTTGAGTGTTACGCATCAATGATGACAAATTTCAACTATAACTATTGCTGTTTGAATGAAGATTGTTGGGAGTTGAAGCGAGACGGACCATTGCATCATTGTCGATTTCTATGTTCCCCGTTTTTTGTACTTGTCATTAAACTGACTCCCCTTTGCCAAACCATTGAGTTGTCCTTATTGATTGGTGTTGGATTAAGAACCCTGCACCCCCATCCTCCTCAATGTACAGCTATCGCGTCTTAAAGTATTCGAGAGTGAGCTCTGATTCTATGGGCCAATCAGGGGTTAATCACACTCGTCTACACTTGGTAGCAGAGGATGGTTCTAACCATCGATTATTGTTTATAGATTATCGATTATAATAAGACACCTATTGACCGTCGACCCGAAGTAACTCTAGGTCTTCGGCAATATCACGAGTCCTACCCCATTCGGCTGAGTAGACTGTGAAGCTTCCCGTGGACAATGGTAGTGTAACCGATATACAAAACTGCAGTGGTGCCTGAAGGGACCCATTTTAAAAAACCCTTATCCCTGATCCCGAGGGTCCAGAGAGGAACGTATCGAATGGTGAGTGAAACAGAAATTGAATGCTTTGGCAAAGATCGTAGGCGTTAGAACAAGTAAGGGAAAAGGTAACGGAGGGAGGTGGAGAAAACAAAATAGTCAGGAGTAGAGAAGACTGTATATATATATAAGGGGATAATGACCCGAGAATTATTGAATAAGTGAAAGAATACCGGGGTATACACCCAAGAAGTGATAGAATACCAGGGCGGACCTGAGAAGTGAAAGAATACCAGGATATACACCCGAGAAGTAATAGAATACCAGGACGGACACCTGAGAAGAGAGAGGGTACACCTTGTTCCTGCGCTTTAATTTAGCGGTCAGAAGAAACGTGAACTCAGAGCCCCACACAATAGGGGACGACTAGGCTACTACCATGTTTAAAGACGTTGTGAAAGGGGTTTGTTTAAACCCCATGTAGGGGTAATATTTAGAGGCAGAGATATGTGTGTCCAGCTGGTGTATGTCTAGTCTGTTAAATGTCTGTCTTATATGTTCTGTTGTGCCATTAAATGTAAAGGAATTCTTTTTGTGTGGTTTGTTTGAGACCTGTTTGAGATTTATGTAATCTGATAGTTGAGATGGAATCACTTATGAATTGATGTTTATTTTTTGGATAAATTGATAATATGACATCTTGGCGGAAATAATTGGATTGGAGCTTGTGGTGTTTGGTGCTCGCTCATATTGTTGGAAGTGTTAAGGTTGCATGAAAGCATTGACAGGTGTTGTATAAGATTGTATAGGAGGAACGAGAGCAGATTTCAACATGGAAGACGTGTAAAAGCAAAAGGAAATATCGAGGCTGAGTACCCCAAAAGGAAATACACCAAACACGGGCTTATAAAGATTCACAGATCTTTATTCTAAAACTGTACAGTTACAAAGAAACAAAGTATCAGAAAGCTATCTGGCCCTCAGTACATCACAGCGAATAACAGCCCTTTCGGTGTGAGAAGTGAGAGGTACTGGACGTCTAAACAGTTGTACATTTTATACATTTCCAATCATAATGTCCAGCCCCTCTATAGGTTAATAATCCATGGTCTAGAGTTCGTGCCGAGTTCACTTCTGGCTTGTCCGACAATATGCTCATGGATCATCCTCAGTTTACATACAAACAAGTTACAATGGCAACAGTGTGTTCTTGGATTTAACAATAAGCCTTGACCCATGTCCTATACAATGCAGTTCAGCTAGTGTCCACGTTCAGTATTTGTATAACATTGTAGTCGATATATGTCAGCGGATCGGGCTTGTTGGCGCAGACAATCCTCTGTCTACAAGTCAGGCATGGGACAAGGTCTCTTTACTCGACCCAAACATTCGGCCAACTGACAGTTTATACATTAACTCATGTACAAGGTTCAGGGCGGCTCAGTTACAAGCGGGAAACACTGTCCACCATTTTAGAACACAGAATTACTTTAGAATAGAAATCAAAATGGCAGACAGACCTAAAATGGCGGCGAAGTCGATCTAAAATCAGAACTTTGCAACGCGGTTTCTTTCGCACAGCGACTGGGCTTAGGCCAATATATACAATAAAGGAGGCACAACCTGATATTCGTTTAAAAAAAACTCCTATTGGCCTAAGCCAAGTGCTAAACTGCTTCTAGTCACTTTGTGAGTAACTCCACGTCTCAATGTCCATACATCCTGAATCACTATCAGAAATATCAATTACCATGAGGTCAGATACTGAGATTTCCTTCAGCACAAAGTCATTAGATATTTTCTCTGGGGCGTATACCTTATATCCTAATGTACCCATCGCTTGTGCACAACATCCTCCTCACATCGAACACATACCAGGAAGACATTTTATACAACAACAGAAAAACAAAAGACTACCTAAAATAATCAGCAAGACCGAAAGTAGCTTCCATCCCCAAGATCACAAGAAGTTCCAGAACCAAGCGCTAAAATCCCAGTTTCCCTCAGGAACATGCACTTCTGAACTGAGAACGTGCACATTTTGTATCGCCCTAAAGATAGTTGGGGAGGAATCTGGCACGAAAACACAGCAAGCGGACCCAACTAATTTACATACCCCACCACGCTCAGCCAGGATCATGTCTAATGCCATCTGGTTCTGAAGTGCCACTAACCTTATTGCTTTTTGTTCTAAAGTCATGTTATAGAGTATGTCATTGGTCCTGTTGATGGTCCTCTACAGTACTCTCGCTAGTCTTCTGATATCCTCTGAGTTCAGTATTTGCCCCCAAAATGGATTTAGCTACATCGCCCAGAACTTGTGCTGAAGTATCACCATTCTCGTCCCGCCAAGGACAAGCTTTGAAATTTGTACAGTGCTAGCAATGAATACCCCAGGTAACAGAATCCCGAAATAACAGGTTCCCTGCCAATCCCTCGCTAACCATGGAAATGCTACATTACCGCAAACAAAGTAGACAAGTTCACCTACATACAAAGGTCTGTCCTCACTAGTCAAATTTGCAACGTTGGCGCAACCCTTGAAATCACCCATTGACTGAGTACCATTCCTCTGTATGCAGAAACAAACTGAATCGGGGCTTTGGTTAACAGTGTAAGAAGGTGGCGTGGCATCCCTATTGCCTATAGGAGCCATCTTGAAAGAGATCAAAGATTGAAAAGGACGGGACAGTCTATCAGAAGGCCTAATAGAAGCAACATTAGGCTTGCTCCTATTCGTGAAGAGTGAGCATCCCGGGGGAGCGTGAGATCACGTTTCTCAAAATCATTCAAGTTAGTTCCATCAAAGTTCCCCGAGATGCTATCATTCCATCGGCCAAAGAA
The DNA here is from genome assembly GCF_040938575.1 of Ambystoma mexicanum. Lineage (NCBI taxonomy): Eukaryota > Metazoa > Chordata > Amphibia > Caudata > Ambystomatidae > Ambystoma > Ambystoma mexicanum. The sequence goes on from NC_090938.1 coordinate 64,906,536, forward strand.
TAGTGCCCTTAGAGAAGCATAGCATACAGTCGTCAAAGGTAAAGGATGAATATACCAACCCAGCCCCTTATCCCCGTGTTGCGGTAAATGCGAGCAGACCCAACAATTGGACTTATTAAAAATGGCATGTGTAGCATTCATAATGAGTAATAGATTACTGTTATGGTAACTCTCTCTGTGCTGAGAGTCTCTAGGAGATAAAGTGTGCAGATGCACAAAAGGTTTAGAAACAGTGGGTACATTTTCAGTGGGTATCAAATTTTCAAGCGGATGTACTTCTTCCAGATACCAGAATCCTAAGGCAATGACTATTGTGAAACCAGTCAACATTATCACAAGACAACAATACGTTTTCAGGGCCCCCGCATTCGATTGTTCATTTTTACGGTCAGTCACACAGTCTCTTATCTGTTCGGTATGAGTGGGAGCGGTTGCAGGCATTGTTTCTTCAAACGAATACACCAAAGTTAATGTGCTGGCGATCCCCAGATTGAGTGTCTTCTTAGTCCTTTTTTTCCTTCAAACCATAGCCAACAGAATCCCCTTATGTACAAAAGATCGGGCCAAAAAGACAAGCCCTTTGATGTTTTTCCTTGATGGCACAGCCAAACCGTGCAGTAAGTCTACTTCCTCGGACGCAGATCGTACCTTGTGATCCCTGGTACTGAATGATCTGTAAACAACGTCTCGTTACTTCCTGATGGAAGCAGTGAATTCAAAGCAGGATTTAACACAAGATTCGAAATGGAATTTGAAAAAGGAACTGTTGGAGAGTGTGGAGATGAAGTGACTGTTTCCCCAGGCCCCACGGGCTCAGGGAGAGTCTCCGAAGGACTCTCGATGCTGTGTGATGCTTTGTGATCGTTGGTTACGGTATTGGTGAGGGGTTCTGTGTCTTCTGTATCGTGTGGCAAAGGGAAAGGAATCCTCTTGATGTGGGACGTGTGGATCCAGTGCTTCCTGCCCTCCACTCGCACCGCTGTCTGTGTGACCAGGAGAACTTGGTGCGGGCCCCGCCAACGAGATGCGAGACAAGAACATCGTTCAAACGACTTGATGAGGACCCAGCTTCCCGGCCGTATGTTGTGGCTTGGGCCCTCATACCTGACAGGTAAAGCTTCTCGCACCTGGTGGTAAATCAAATACAGATTTTTTGTTAACTGTCCACAATAGTCAGAAAGAAGTACATGTTCAACTTCGCATAGCGAACGGGGCTTTGGCAAATTCCAAATGTTAGCTGGCCTACCCATGACCACCTGAAATGGAGAGAGCCCAGTCTTAGTTTTAGGGGTCATTCTCATAGACAATAACACGATCGGTAAGGCGTCTGGCCATTTCAGTTTAGTGCCGGCACACGTCTTAGCGAGCTTGTTCTTGATGATGCCGTTATCTCTTTCTACTTAACCAGCACTCTGAGCGTGCCTAGCCGAATGGAACCATTTATCGATCTGTAATCCCGCGCATATCTGCAGAATTACAGCAGTGATAAAATGTGGACCATTGTCCGACCAGATGACTCTTGGCAAACCAAACCTAGGAAAATATTCCTTCAGCATGGTCTTCGCCGTTGTCATAGCTGTGGCATCTTTGACAGGAAAGGCTTCAACCCATTTACTAAAGGCGCAGATAACCACTAGTACATACTTGTAGTTATTGCAACGCTCCATTTCAATAAAGTCAAAATGTTTAACCTCAAAGGGGACAGAAGGTGGACCAAAACTACCCCTAGGAGTCGATGGGCCCTTTCCCACATTATGCTGCAAACAAATCATACACCCATCGATGAAGCGCTCGGCTACCTTAGAGATTTTATCATTCACCCACACATTTTGCAACATTTTGGTAACTTTTTGTGCAAAAATATGGGTGGGACCATGAGCCATAGCGACCATCATCGTAATGTATGCATCAGGCAGTAACCATTTCCCTTCTACTTTGTCCACCCAACGCACATCATCATACAATTTTGCCAAACCCTCAGGCCATATCTTAGATTCCTCTAAAGTGGCATCAGCTTGAATGTTTTTCACAGATTCAATACCCTCAATCAAAGTACAGGCATTTGTGACTTCCCTTGAAGTGTACATTTCTGAAGAGAAATCAGTGGTAGTATGTTTGGCTATTTGGTCAGCGAAAGCATTCCCTTTTCCTACATTATCTATGATCTTCTGATGCGCTGCGCATTTTATAATTGCTAGCTGAGTAGGGAGTGAAGGCGCTGAGAGTAACCGTACTATCAAGGAGCCATACCGGATTTTAATGTCATGTGAGGTCAAGAAACCTCGTTCTGCCCAAATGTTTAATAGAACATCTACAGAGTGAGGTACCATCAGGGTTAAAGAATGGCCTAGGACCATTCCCTCGCTCTGTTTTACAGACACTGCAGCAGCAGCGACAGCTCTCAGACATCTTGACAAAGTGCATGCAACAGGATCAAGTGTGGAAGAAAAGTTGCCACGCGGCCTAGTCTTCCCTCCATGTTCCTGCGCTAATACAGCCAAAGCACATCCATCACATTCATGCACATACAACACAAAGGACTTTTCATAGTTTGGTGTGCCCAAAACTGGTGCCGAGCACAATGCGGTCTTGAGCAGATCAAATGCTTGCTGGTGTTCCAAGTTCCACGGTAATGGTGAAGAAATGCCCTTCTTAGTCAAAGCCAACATTGGTTTAATCACTAATGAAAAGTTCGGGATCCACTGTCTACAGTAAGAAGCCATTCCTATCAAAGCTCTGACTTCCTTCTGTGTATTTGGGACAGACAGCTAGAAATGATTTTTATCCGCTCAGGCATCAACCTTCTTCCCTCCTTTGACAGGAGATAGCCTAAATAGACGACCTCCTGTCGACAATACTTACAATTTTTAAGTGAAGCTTTGTGTGCATGTCGTGCTAGGTGAATAAGCAACAACACGGTGCCCTCCTTACAGGCGCTCTCTGAGTCAGCAGCTAAGAGTGGATCGTCGACATATTGAAGCAATGCACAAGTGGTGGGCAACTCGAGTGTGTCGAGCTGCTCTTTCAAAGCCCTACGGAAAATGCTACGACTCTCCGTGTAACCTTGCGGTGCACGGGTAAAGGTAAACGAGCGTCCCCCTAAGGTGAACGCGAACAAGTATCTACTTTCTTTGTGTATAGGAATACTAAAGAAGGTGTTCTTTAGATCCACAACACTAAAGTGAGTAGCTGAAGCCGGAATCATAGTTAATATTGTCATCACATCGGGCACAAAGGGAAATTGAGGAGCAACAATCTTATTGATGGCACGTAAATCAATAATGAAACGGAAAGGAATTCCATTATCGCCTTTTTTGAACATGGGCAAAATCGGACTATTGCACAAACTACCTGCAATTTCTTCAATCACCCCACAATGCACGAAATCGGAGACTATGCATTTCAAAGCTTGCTCACCATCGACCGAGATCTTATACTGGGGAATACGTGTCAACTTTACTCCATGTTTCAAAATAATCTTAACGGGCTCAATTTGCAAGACACCGACATCATTATCATCAATTGCCCACAAACACTCCGGAACACCACTAAATTCCAGCGGCAAAGGTCTGGTCAAGAACTGAGATACAGAAAGTTGCTGTGTTGAAATCGTCAAACGCACTCCATCAGAAGATCAATGAATTACAGCATTTAATTCTTTCAACAGATTCAACCCCAACAAATTCTCTCCACAATACGTAGTCAAAAGGAATGGACAGTGGTCCGTAAATGGATCCAAAGTAATTGGTACCGGCGAAGAAGCCGGACAGACTACTGGTGTGCCAGAAACATTGGTTTGCCCTGACAGTGAAATGTTTGGAACCCGTGAATGGTCAATGGAACACTTCTGTGCCCCCGTATCTATCAATAATAGATACTTTTCATTTCCCACTATCATCTCAGCGTAGGGACCTTTCTGATTAACGGGAATAGGCATTGATTGCAAACCCTGCTTCGGGCAATCCTAGCGAAGCAGAATGTCATCGAAAGGAAGCTCTTCAGAGAGGTAAGCAGCATAAGGATGATCAAAAATGTTTCTATTATCCACACTTGGTGCCTGATTATCCTTGGAAAAAGGTTTCTGTGAATCCTGCGAAAACTGACTTCTACCAGGACCCCCTGCCCCAGGGTGGCCTCTGGATTTTCTACCCACATTACCAAATGCGTTATTCGACCTTTGCTGGAGGATCGGGCATTGTGCACGCCAATGACCCTCTTGTCTACAATAAGCACACTGGTTTATGATTACAGGACCTAATGTCGCATTTCCCTGTGGAACATACTGTCCTCTAAATTGCAAATTACCCCCTCTAGGGCCTCTAACAATTTGCTGCAATAGAACTTTTGTTTTTAAGTCTCCTTTTCTCTTTTCAACTCTTTCTTTTTCTTTATTGACACGATTCTCATAGTACTGAGCCATATGCAATACTTCTGATTGAGACTTTGCTTGCCAAGCGCTCTCTTGGAGGACATAATTTGCGACTGGATGTCAGGCAGCAATCCACGCACAAATTTGTGCACGAATAGTTGTTTCCCATACTGTGTGCTCAAAACTTCACTGAAATCTGAGAATACTTGTTCAAACCGATTGAAGAATACGGTAGCACCCTGAGACTTTCCTTGGACACAGGCAGTAAGCTTGTCCCAAATAATCCTTCTTTCAGGAATTATAGATTTTAATTTCGTAACTAGTCTATCAGGCAAAGTCAGTATTACCTGTGGTGGTCTATCGCCAGCTGGCCTTTCTCTATCGAGTCTAACCATATTATCCCATGTAGATCCTAACCCTGGTGCATCGTCTACAGTCCTAATCTGTTTCCACAAATCAATAGGTAGGAGTACGGGAAACAACAAATCAATATCGCTTAAGGTAAATACTGATGATTGCAAGACAGACTCTATCTCTTTGTAGAACCCTGTCGGATTCTTCCTAATATTGGGAATAGATTGTTTAATGGTGTTCACTTCCTGTCTCGAGAACGGGACGTGAACACATGGGCCTCATTACGACCCAGGCGGTAAGTTACCGCCTGGCCCGTGACTTTACCACCATGGCGTAAACTACGTTTACGCCATGGTGGTAGGCGGACTTACCGCCCCATTCCGAGGTCGGCGGGGCGGTAAGTCCCGAATCCCCATTTACCCTTCCCCATTCCCATTTTTTCCCCATAGGGCATAATGGGAGTGGGGAAGGCGTTAATTACGCCACCGTAAATTACGGTGGCGTAATTAACTCCATCGTCCCTTAGCGCCATGGATTTTAACACCTGCAGGTGTTAAAACCTCCATGGCGCTAAGGGACCTCGTACTCAGGCGGTAAGGGTCGGCGCTGTTTACGCCGCCGTAAACCCCTTACCGCCTGAGTCGTAATGAGGCCCATAATGTGCAGGGATGGCTTGAGCAGCTGCACCCGTTGCAACATTAGCGGGAATCTCAACTTTTGGGACAAATGTCGGAGGAACCTCTCTCATAGGCAACTCCGAACGCTTACTGAGCAACAAAGCTAGATCGAGCGCTTATAAATATTCAATGGGCCTCATTACGACCCTGGCGGAACTACCATGGTGCTATTAGCACCATGGTCCATGCCGGTAAATTACCGACTCCGCCATGTAGAAAGGGGGAATTACCACCCCATTACAAGGTTGGCGGGGCGGTAATTCCCCCTTCCTCCATTGCTCTTCCCCTTTCCCATTTTTGCCCCATAGGGCTCAATGGGAATGGGGAAGGCGCTAATTGCGGCACCGTAATTAGCACCAAGGTCCCTTTGCGGGTCCCTACTTTAACGGCTGGTCTACACCAGCCGTTAAGGTTGGGTCCCACAAAGGGACCTCGTAATTAGGCGCTAATAGGTTAACGGCGCCGCAGCCTTTTACGGCGCCCTTAACCCATTAGCGCCTGGGTCGTAATGAGGCCCAATAATTCTGTGGGGCAGCAAATCTTTCTTTTTATATATTCATCCTGCAGGTATTCTACCATTACCTGTATCACTTTCCTCTGCATTTCTACCGTATACTGACTATATGTGTCATATACTTCAACGGGAGTTATCGACATGTCTGAAATCCACCTAATCGCATCTTTTGTACAAATGTGTGTTTCCTCATTTATCGATTTAAGACAAGGAAAGAACCGTTTCTGTACTAACATAGCGTCCAAACTATCACCATTTACATCTTCATTTCGTAACCTTTCCAACTCCCTTCTATACTCAATAACTCTCTCGACGCGCTCATGTACTTTCTCCGCCGTATCTCTAGAAAATGCTAAAATATTCAGATCCCTTATCCCTTGTGGGAGATCTATATCATTTAACCTGTTCCACATTATACGTAAATGAACTCCCAATCCTTCAATAAAAACGTTTTTCTCAGGAAAATTGTCTAAGTTAGAGAGTGTGGCAAAAACATTAGCTTGTTCACCCCTCTCCATGCAATGTCTAGCCCATGCAGTCAATTCTTGCTTTCTCTCTGGAGACACAGTATTACAGGTTACAACCCTCGATCCCGCTCCCTGATCAACTTTAAGCGATGTGGAACCACTTGGAAGAGGGAGAGTAGGCAGATCTTGTATATTAGGCAAAAAGGCTGCTGTTACTGGTGCAGCAGGCAAATTCACCGGACCCGGAACAGCAGGCAAAGGTGAAGGAGCAGGTGGAGGAGCAACGACAAGAGGAGGAACAACAGCCGGAGGAAGAGGAACATTTATTTTCTTTAGGGATTCTAAGTATTCAATACGAGGTATTTCAAAACTACCATTGATTGGCCACTAAAGTTCAGAAGCATGTCTACTTTGTCTGTGCCAAATATCATTAAACACTATACTACCAATGTCATGCTTACAGTACATAGTACATGCCGGCGACCCCTCGATTGACGCTGGTCGGCCAAATTCAAAAGATTGTCTGTCACTGCGGAATAACGCCCTGAAGCAGGCAAACAATTTCCCAGGCATATCAGAATACTGGTGTTACCTGGTCAATAATTGCACTTCCAAGTGCAATACGCCAAAACTAATTATCAGGATACTTAAGAATCGGGTCACTACTCACCTGATCAAATCCTAAGGAGGTCCGATCAGATTTCAAAGAACTAACAAAGGTCCCATGTGGTTGGTGATTACGGCAAATCTGCCCGCCTTGATATATGGACCCTCATCAAGATGCCACCTCAGACCGCGTGCCCACCGTCCACGGATCGGGTTGTGCAGCGCTGAGGTATCGCATCTCATCCAAGAAAGGGGTCCCCTTTGATAGCCGCATCAACCTTCAACAAGATGGCATCAATCTTGAGGGCGCCATCTGTAAAAGCAAAAGGAAATATTGAGGCTGAGTACCCCAAAAGGAAATACACCAAACACAGGTTTATAAAGATTCACAGATCTTTATTCTAAAACTGTACAGTTACAAAGTATCAGATAGCTTACTGGCCATAAGTACATCACAGTGAATACCAGCCCTTTCGGTGTGAGAAGTGAGAGGTACTGGACGTCTAAACAGTTGTACATTTTATACATTTCCAATCATAATGTCCAGCCCCTCTACAGGTCAATAATCCATGGTCTACAGTTTGTGCCAAGTTCACTTCTGGCTTGTCCGACAATATGCTCATGGATCATCCTCAGTTGACATATAAACAAGTTACAATGGCAACAGTGTGTTCTTGGATTTAACAATAAGCCTTAACCCATGTCCTATACAATGCAGTTCAGCTAGTGTCCATGTTCAGTATTTGTATAATATTGTAGTCGATGTATGTCTGAGGATCGGGCTTGTTGGCGCAGACAATCCTCTGTCTACAAGTCAGGCATGGGACAAGGTCTCTTTACTCGACCCAAACATTCGGCCAACTGACAGTTTATACATTAACTCATGTACAAGGTTCAGGATGGCTCAGTTACAAGCGGTTAACACTGTCCACCATTTTAGAACACAGAATTACTTTGGAATAGAAATCAAAATGGCGGACGGACCTAAAATGGTGGCGAAGTCGATCTAAAATCGGAACTTTGCAACGTGGTTTTCTTCGCAGAGCGACTGGACTTAGGCCAATATATACAATAAAGGAGGCACAACATGATATCCCGTTTAACAGACATTACTCCATTAGCACACTTATGCAAACAACTGCCGAAACACGCACCTAAGCTAAAGAAGTATAGCACTGAGTGGGTTAAGCGTACTGCTCACAAAATGTTTATGCCGTGGCCACAAAATGGGAGTTTATCTAAAGCTGTCTTGCAGCATATGATGACATACTTGCATGCTACATATACAGGCAAGAAGCTAGAGAAACGCCTTGCTGTTCTAGAACTCTGGAAAATGTTCGAACAGCCAAAGGAGGAAGAGCCACCTGCAGACTGGATGTTATATATATGCATGGAGGGGGGTGGAACGCATAGCCGCGCCACCTGCCCGCCTGAAACAGAACCCGAAGAAAGCAAGCCTGAGGGACTCTAGACATTAAGGGAGATTAAAGCAGCCACAGCGTACAGCAACCCCACATATGAGTCACCTACTTACAGTGGTGACGATAATCAAAGGAAGGATAAGGATTCAAATCTCACCTCCATAGTCCCGAGGGACAAGGGGGGACGCGATGATGAAAGAATGGATCAGCACAGACAAGTGCATCTCTCAGTAGGAAGCAAGAGGGAAAGAAATGGAATGAAAGTGAAGACAGAACTGATGAGATAGCATTCGCAAAAGACGAATGGATGGGAGGACAAATCTTAGTGAAATTCGATGGGAAAGGAAGTGACAATATGAGACGTAAGGAGAGGTCAGATGAGGCACAGAGAAAGGAGAAAGAGAAGAAGTTAAGGGACGAAAGGATAAGAAGGAAAGATAGACTGAGGCGAGAACAAGTATATCGCGAAGAGCAAGAAAAACAGCTTGATCGCAAACAGAAAGCAGCCTATGATCAGGACAGTCAGAAACAGCAAATGTTGGAAGAAGAGCAAAAGGTACGTGAAAAAAGGTAAGGAGGCGGGGAGATGAGGAGATACGAAAGGCAGATGAACACAGAAATGAAAGGAAGAGGGAAGAAGATAGAATCAGAGAAGAGGCGAGGAAGTGCAAAGGATTTGATGATGATATTGAACGCAAGCATAGACAGAAAGCACACGATCTTGAATATTTGGAGAGGGAGGTTAAAAAATCAGATCCAGTGGTAGACTGGGAAGACATTGAGGAATTCTTCCCTGCGTACGACTCAGTACAAGACACGTCTAGGTCAAATATTGAAGATGACTTTGACACCAGAAGCATCGGGGAAACGATCAATAAAATATATGATGAAATGGGGCTTGAACAATTACCCCAAAGGGAGGGGAAGGACGAGCACCTGGAGAGCACTCAGCTGTATGACACTGAGGATGTCACCCGAAGTAATGGGAGTAGGAAACTGTCTTTGGAGAATTTAGAAATCAGCAGAAACGATGCTGATGCAAGGAGTTGCGTGAATTGAGAACAACCAATGTCCGACTCTGAAGAGGAGGAGCGCTAGACAAATGAAGAAGGGAGAAGGCACGAAAGAAGGCCCCCAAGAGACAAAGGGGTGCGATGGTCAGATGCTAGTGAGTCCGCAACAAGGGCATCGGAGTCAGCCGCACAGTCTGACCGACATGAAGGGACACCCCATGGTCAGAAGGGGGTGTCCACGCCACCCTATGTAGACAGGATGAGGACCTTGCCAGGTAGATGCCAATGTGGGAACATTACCCCTGCAATAGACAAGAGAGCTATGAAAGAAGAAAAGGAAGACTGTGCATTCCAATTCCACTACTAGAAAAGGGGGGAGCAAGACCACAATATATTCCATGGCCACACATGGACCGAGAAAACCTGAAAAAAAGCTTCCAATGCTGACATCGGGATCGGAAAATGGATACATAAGTTAGAAAAAATGACAGGAGGTAACACCCTAGTGATAGGGGACATTAAGGGTCTCCTGATCACCATACTTGGTGAGAGAGCAGACGATGTGTGGACACGAGCAGGCTACCCTGGTGTAGCCATGATTAACACTGTGCACGACGGAGCACCATTTACTAATTGTAGAACATCAGTATGGAAGGCGCTCCGGGTGCTCTACCCAGACACTTCTGATATGGGAGCTATAATGACTCGAAAAATGAAGGAGTCGGAAGACCTGTTACTTTATATCCAGAATTTTCAAGATGCATGGGTGCTCAAAACGCATGAGTCTTGGACGAAATCAATACCTTTGTTTTATCACATATTGTGCCAAGGGATGCCAGAACCAGTGCAGAAGCAGCTCAAGAAATTGGTAGGAGTTGAGGCTAAACCTTGGGGTGAGATACAGCTAATCATTGCAGATTACTATAAGAAAAGAATCGAAAAAAGGAGGCGACTCGAAAGGGTGAGGAAGCGAAACTGGTGCAAAGGAAATTATCGAAGTATGCTCTCGAAGGAGCCATGCTAACTCACCCAGCTGAAGAAAACATGCAACAGGCGGCGAGTCCACAACAGAACAACCAGGGTAACGTAGGATTTTGCCCGAGGGGAAGAGTGGTTTAGAGGAAGAGGATGGCAGAGCAATCAGGAGGTTTCCAAGGTAATCAAGGAGGCTTTCAAAACGTGCAATATGGTCATTCAGATATGTCAGATGGACAAATAATCCGACCACCGCAAGTATGCTGGCTGTGTGAAATGACGGGACATTTGGTGCGTGCGTGCAGAAGTCAAGGCATGTGGCAGAGTAGCGAAGGAAGGGGAGCAGGTGCAGTGAATCCACCTGCTTTCCCACAACAAGGCGTTGCACAGAATCACATGGTGCAGCAGCAAACGCAAGGAGTGCAGCAAGGGGTACAGTCTCAGAATATAGGGAATTTTCCACAAGGACAAACCCAACAGGCACCGCCACAAATGCCACAGAGCTATTGAAGAAGGGTATCGAGTGACTGACGTCACCGATGACGATCTGTTTGAAGAGCACCCAGACTCAGAAGAGTTGAGGGTGGAAGTGAGTCTCATCTTTTGGGTAAACATGATCAGAAGAGAAGTTCCTCAGAGAATGATGCTGGCACTGAAGCTTCTGGAATATTTTGACAAGGATATAGCTAAGGTACCTGTCTCAGTATGGACTACATGACCCTATGACGTGGGCCTCTTGAAGCGGGTGGGAGAAGTGAAGATTAAACTGAAACCAAGATCAATCCTACCATCCCATGTCCAGAGAGGCAGATGAAGGGATTTCGAAGACAATTTCTGCCATGATGGACCAGGGCATCTTAATGACTTCAGAGTCACCATGTAATACGTCCGTTTATCCTTTAAAAAAAAAAGCAAAGGGGGGGTCTTGGAGGCTAATTCAAGATCTTAGACCGATAAACAATATTGTTGAGGCGAGTTCCCTTTAGTCCCTAACCCGTCTACAATTCTATGTAAAATACCCGTTGGGGCAAAATATTTCACAGTGATTGACTTGAAAAATGCATTTTTCTCAATCCCGTTGCACCGTGACTCACAAGATCTGACGTCATTTATGTTCAGACAAATGCGTCTGAAAAGTACAAGGCTGCCACAGGGGTACTCTGAGTCCCCGTCCATTTTCAATAGAGTCCTACAGATGGACCTAAGTAATATCGCGTTAGAAAGTGTCATCTTGCAGTATGTAGATGACATTCTAATATGCAGTCTCACAGAAGAACAATGCAGGAACGATTCTGTGCAGCTACTGACTATGCTGGCTGAGAAAGGATATAAGGTTGACAAGGAAAAGCTTCAATATTTTCAACAGGAAGTGCTGTGCATAGGCCAACTGATCTCCCATTAAGGGAAGAAGGTGACCACAGAAAGGGCTGAAGCCATATTGAAAACAGCTAAGCCACACACGATAAAGCAAATGCAGAGCTTTCTAGACCTATGCAACTATGTTAGAGCATGGGATTTCAATTATAGTTCGTACATCAAGACCTTGCTCCAGGCCCTAAAAAAGGATCAAGTGACAAAGGAAAAGATTGAATGGTCTGAAGTGATGGAAAAGGGGTTTGCAGAACTTAAAGGAGCGATTTGTACAGCCCCAGTTCTCGGAATTCCTAATTATGGAGAGGAATTCTACCTGTTTTCGTACACAAATGGCAGCGTCCTGACGGCAGTACTTGCTCAAAGAACCTCGATGGGGTACAAGCCCCTAGCATATTACAGTGGGAACCTGGACCTAGTAATGAAAGGTCAATTCCCATGCGAATAAGGTTTAGCTGCCACAGCATTCGCCATAGAGAAGGCGACAACCATTGTAATGGGATGTTCCATGACACTATACGTCGAGCACTCATTATTTGCCATTCTGGAGAAACCAAAAGGTACATTAACATCTCAGAGAGCTTCTGCATATGAAGTAATCATATCAAACCCATCGAATAAGTCCGATGTAAAATAGTAAACCCAGCCATGTTCATTGCAGAGCCAATCACTGAGGGAGAGCCGATACATGATTGCGCGAATTATGAAGAATTCTTTGATGAAATCCCCAGGGTAAAAGAAAATGCCTTGGCAGGAGGAGAAATCGTCTTTATTGATGGGTCATCGAGAATCAAGCAAAGTGATGGACAAAGATATACAGGCGTTGCTGTGATGAAGCACATAGCAAATGGAGTTTTTCGAGTACTTGTTAATGTGCGAATACCATCTCACTATTCAGCACAGGCTGCAGAATTATTGGCGTTGATACTCGCCATTGAGAATCACGCAGACCAGAAAGTGATGGTATACAGTGACTCCGACTATGTGACGTCCACAGTACATGCAGGCTTAGCACGCTGGAAAAGGAGGGGCTACCTCCGAGCGGATGGCATGCCAGTGCAGCACGCAGCCTTATTGGACAGGCTGATCAAGGCACTACAGCTCCCAGTGGGCATAGCGGTCGTGAAATGCGCTGCCCACATGAAAGGGACAGATTTTGTGTCACGCGGAAATCACGCAGCGGGCATGGAAGCCAAGCATATGGCATCTAAAAGTGATACGATTATGGAAGTAGAAGTGGCGTGCACCCATGAAAGAATGATGGTAGTACGAGCTACACCAGAAGCCTATAGTGATCTCGGGTAGACACAACTAATGGAGCTTCAGGGGGAGGCACCGCAGGAGGAAAAAAACTTGTGGAAGTGTCGAGGGTGTTCTTTAAACCCCTCTGACGGGTTGTGGTGGCAAGACAGCACTGCTAAACCAGTAATGCCTGCAGCCCTATTAAAAATAACACTAGAACAATTGCATTACCCGATGCAAATGACAAAAGAGAACCTAGCAGCAAAGCTTGCGGAAGACTGTTTTATACCAAACTTATCAGAGCATGTTGCATTCTTTATGGTGAACTGCATAATCTGCCAGCAATTTACCGCGGGGCACACATTGAAAGTAGTGAGAGGAATAATCCAAATGGGCCTTTTCAGCATCTGCACGTCGATTACATCAACATGATTCAAGTATGCAACGGGTACAGATACTTAAATTGTTGTGGTGTGTCCATTCTCTAGATGGATAGAAGCAGGTCCATGTACACAACCATATTCTACCTGTGCATCCAAGTTCCTAGTAAGCGAAGTATTCCCTAGATGGGAGGGTATGTGAAGTGATGAGGTCAGATAATGGGGCTCATTTTGTAAATGCAGTTTTTGAACAGATCAGCTTGTTTCTTGGTATAAAGCACAAGTTCTTGTCAGCGTATCATCCAGAAGGTAATGGATTTTGTGAGAGGCTCAACGGCTTGTTAAAAGAAAGGATAGCCAGGTTGAAGTTTACTCTAAAGAGGGGATGGTTGCACTGCCTTCCACTGGCACTGTATGCTCTTCGGAACCAACCAGGCTCCGTCCATCATCTTACGCCACAAGAGAAAGGAAGGAGGATGAGGATCCCTCTTACCCCTAGAGACAGAGCTAGATGTGATGCCCAGTCAACCAGAGAGGTCCTAGGATCCGAGATGCAAAGGTATTTGAACTGCATTACATCCAGCCTTATTGTAATTTCAGACCAGCTGCAGCAATGATGAAAAGGGTGCAGCCCAGCACAGAACACCGAAGGGAACACTGCATAGAACTCAGTTCAAGATCTACGTGTTCCACTCGTGTTCCCTGGAGATAGTTTGCTAGTAAAAAAACACACAAGGAAAAGGGGGGATGAGCCAAGATTCAATGGTCTGTTCATCGTGGAGGATTGCACTCCGTCAGCTGTGAAGCTGCAGGGCAGGAGAGCATGGAATTTTCTAAATGACATTAAACCCTATATCGGAGAAAACTGCCTGCATCCCACCGTGAAGAATATACAGACAATGGGGAAGAACCACAGCACATGCAGACGAGATCCATGAAAAGGAAGAAGGACGCATGAGCAGTAAAGCAAGACAAAGAACCCTTTTGTAAACTGTGGCCTAACTTGAACATTCCCCTAAGCAAAAGAAAGGGGTAAGAACATAAAAAATGGACACTCTGTGCAGCCTAGTTGCAGGGTGAAGAAGAAAACTGTGCATATAACCCACAGCACGTTTTGTTGACATGAACTTTTTGAACCAATCCACACTTAAGCCTTGTTGAGGAAAAGATTATAACAAACTTTCGATCAAGGACTTTTACAGTGAAAGCAAATACAGTATACTGAGTTACCCAGTACCAAGACTTTGATTGGCAGCACTTATGGTGTCCCCCAGTAGAGACATCACAACGGATGTGATCGCCTATTTTCACTTAGTATTAGTATCTTATCCGTTACTGGTAGGGAGAGTCACCAGCGTCGCAGACTTTCTACAAGATCCTGAGAACGAGAAAGTAATCAGACACATGCTTGCTGTCATTGCAGAAGCCTTCATCATACTCCCGGAGAACAGTGACAAAAACACAAATGCTCCCAACACAGTTGATACTAGATTAACTCATCAATACACTTTTCTTTCACATAATTGAAGAGCGCCCATCTATTGTTGGAAGAACCACCGACACGTTGACCTTTCTTCGAGATCCAGCAAACACTGAACATTTGAGCCAGCTGTTGAACAAAATGAGTCATTTAGTCGCACTCCACACGACCGGACAGTGCAAACATTGTTCACGTCAAGGAAAGAACCTATAATCCTGAGCCTAGCAAGACTGGACGAATGTCGTTATCACCAGAAGAGAGCAGATATGCATACTATGGGCCTCATTACATGGTAGGCGGTAAGGGTTTACCGGTACCGGTATTTTACTGGTACCGGTAAATCCTTAACGCCTTACTACGAGGTCCCTTTGCGGGTTGGGGAATTTAACGCCTGCTTTTTGCAGGCGTTAAAAACCAACCCGCAAAGGGACCAGTGGAGCTAATTACGGTACCGCAATTTGCTGTACCGTAATTAACGCCTTCCCCATTCCCATAGAGCTCTATGGAGCAAAAATGGGAATGGGGAAGGGCAATGGTGGAAGGGGGAATTACCGCCCTGCCAACCTTGGAATGGGGCGGTAATTCCCCTTTCCACCAAGGCGGTGCCGGTATTTTACCTTCAGGAACCATGGCGCTAATAGCGCCATGGTTCTTCGCCTACTGTGTAATGAGGCCCTATGTCTTCTTTCACCTCATTGAGAACTTTCCAGAGTTAGTGGGAAGACCAACCAATGTGGACATACTTACATTTCTCGGAGATCCAGTAAAGAAGACTCAGCTAAACATGCTCTTGCATGCCATTGTAGCCCAAATTAAAAATTCCAATCTCCACCGAATCCTGAGGAGATCCTGAAGAACCTTTCTGCCGAGGGACAGATCGAGTCAGCAGAGTCAAGAACTTAGTTGTTATATTTTGTTGTTACTTTTCTCCCATATTTCTTCACATTGACCAGTGTCCAACGTATCCTTAGGGCCGGAGCAGATTAGAGGAATGGACTGGGACCTCACACATTGTGATCATGTACAGTAAAAATGTCTTATCGAAGTGTTAGTTTAATCTATTTTTCTCGATAGTCTAGCAAGTGAACTGCATCCCGCATCAAGAGACAATTACCTCCCACAAGAGGGGGGACACCCGTGAAGCAATTGACACTTTTTGACACAAACTGTTCAAGGAACAATGTTAAGTGGGGGACAACAATAACATTGACACTGAGCAAATGATTGAGATGTGGGCCCAGAACAGTAACCTGGTCCTCCCCCAAGCAGAGGGGCACCCTCGCTTCTCTGGAAGAAAATGCTGTCGCCTTACACATCAAATTATAATGTGCTTATGTATTATAATTGTCATTAACAATCAGAACTGCATTCTTTATTGGTGCACTAAGCATTCCAATTCCAGTACACCAACCAAATGATGTACACATGAAACCCACAAAGATACCCAGACCTTATATAGTCATTCCTGTACAGAGAAAATCTGATGATGAAGTAAATTAAATGAACATGAATGCAATAATCAGTGATACATACACACTTGAGGTAATGAATGAGCAGAAAAGCCGGAGACAGTGTCGGCACGAGAGGCATGAAGTGAAAGCAATGACACCCACACGCACACACGCACTGAATACACATGAACCAGGCATAGTGTCAATGGCCGCAGAACCTCAAACGAAAGCAACAGAGAAGACAAGACTGCCTACTGAAAAAACTTTCACAAGAGATAATGAGAAAAAATCAGACGAAGTAAGAGGAGAGTCAACAGAAGCAGTGCTGTCAGACGCCCTGCGGAAAACAGAAGCCGCCGCAGAAGGACTCTCCGCAAGGACACAAATGTTAGTAGATCATCTACTACTAAACATAGCCAGAGTAAGAAAACTACAAGGAGAACGGAAAAACAGAGCAACAGAGGCTGTACTATCCAGCACGCATAGTCCAACATAAGGGACAAGTACCAGGCCCACGATACAGCCTTACACGGGGCAGGCAACAGGCTGGTGGTTGATAAAGGCACTTATAGATGCTAGGAAAAGAATGCAGGAAGAGAAGGAGAGATATGCAGAACATCTGTATACCCCAGTGATACAGATAAGGAGACCTGCACCGTGGACCAGGATACCTGAGAGTCCACCAGCGAGAAAAAGCCACACAGATGCATTTAGAAATGTAGTTATAGCAAACTACAGAAAGACGCTGAGAATCAAGAGAAGCCTACATGAAGATAACAATGAGTTAAATGACTACCTGGACAGCACAGCACATTTAGGAAACAACATTTGGTACCAGCACATGAAAGAAGTTGGAAGGCGAAATTCAGAGGGAGAATGCTTTGTGTGTGCACTCCTACCATACATGAGGGGGAAGTCCATGATCTTCGTGGCTGTAGAAGTTGATGTCCCAACAGCCCATTGTCTGTCACATGTAGCAATGTGCAACGCCAGAGGCCAGTTCAAGGGGAGGGATGCCTCATTGATATGGGCAACCAAAACAGCTTATCCTGATGAAGATAATTATGTCCAGGACATTAAGACGGGAAATAGAGCTCTTACTAGGAATCACGTGATCAGGTATGAAAGACCTGAAGTTAAAGGAGCAGGAATAAGATGGAAAATAAACCGAGACTGAACGTCCAAGGAAAAACACTGGAAGAGGCTCCAATTTGGAAGAACAGAGGCCAAATGCAGATTCGGGGAACAGTGCTTTCCCCCAACGGATGGGAAGAAGGAGTGGTGATCTGCTGAGCATGGATGGTCCTTGGAGCCTGTAAGGAAGCAATAGAAAACTCACAGACGTTATGCACATCTCTATGGCCGAGACTCGCAAGATTACTGACATGGGTCGAAGACACAGGAGGACCCCTGAAGATAGTGCCAATGGAAACCTGAAATTGAGCTTCAGGAATAATGGCACAAGAAAAATAGGAGAGAATCAGAACAGTAAACACATTTTTGAAGCTTCAGGAATAACTCATAGAACCGCAGTAATTATGGATCATTATTGGGCATGTGGATCCAAAGCATGCTTCAGACTGCCAAGAGACTGAGGAGGCATATGCACAATGTTGAACGTCCACGTTCTAGCATTGGTGATCCTGAAAAGTGACCTGGATATTGACCGTTTCCCGAAAGCAGATACTCATCTAAGGAAAAGAAGATCTGTGAAGCTAATATCCCGAATGAAGAGAGATAATTACTTCTCTACCAAATCCGAAGAAGCATTTCATGCAATCCCCTATGTGCACAGGCTGTTTAGCCTCACCTCATCAGTGTTCACAATAATTTTCATGCCAAAATTCCAAGTTGGAGCAAATACTAAATGGTAGCAGATAACCAGGTGGGAGTTACTGCAAACCATCAATTCGACAATAAAAGGATTCAATGCAATCAAAGAAGAGCTAAGAGCAATCCAGCTGATGACTCTCCAGAAAAGATATGTACTTGACATGATCACAGCTATGGATGGAGGAGTTTGTGCAGAAATCGGAGAATCCTGTTGCACATTTATACCTTCTCATGATGAGGAAAATGGAACTTTAACAGAAGCCATAGGTATGCTGACTAACCTACAGAACCAAATGATCGATGAAACTGACGAAGCTGATGATGACAGCTGGTTTAGATCACTATTCTCATGGGTCCCACAATGGATGGCACATTCAAGTTCCTGGGAGCCCTGCTAGTGATGATATTGCTAGTATTTTGTGTTATTAAGATAATAATCTCACAATGCCAAAAATCTGCGAAGAAAGCCATAGGGATGAAGATCATGATTGATGTCAAACCAGGATGGAAGTCCAGAGACCTGACTGACAAAGAAATAAAGGACCTTGTGAAGGCCAGCAAGTATGAGCCAGAAGGAACAAAGTTTCTGTATCCCAAGAAATGCAGAAATTTTGAAGGAAAATGGATCTATTGCAGCCCAAGTGGGCAATGTCAGCTAATGACATGGAATAAAGATGAACATGTGAAAACAACAGGAAACCTGAAGGGAGTGATAAAAATATGAAAGTAAGACGAACGCCAAGATGGAAGCAGAAGTGGTCAATGAATCGACCAGAGGGGGGAGTGTAGAGGAGGTCCCAAATATGGCCTGCACTCCAGTTGCCCATTTTGAAGTACCGGGAACATTCACACCAAGATATGTGATGTAGGCAAACCAAAAAAAACAGTAGAGAGCCGCAATATGGTTCTGCCCAGTGCCAGTCAGAGGGGCAATACCTATTGAAGCACCAATAACCAGCCAACCATGGGCAGTAAGATATCCCTTGAGACAACCATATCAGCAAATGTCACAAAATGAAGATTCTTTAGACCCCGTCCCAGCAGAAACTCAAAAGGCCTTAATGGAAGATGAATGATGACGTCAAAAGGGCCCAGACAAGACGCACAGATGAAGAACGACAACCAAAGGATGTCACACAGAGAAGAAAACACCATGGATAAGAATATCACAGACATGGAAGAAGAGACAATGTTGAAATACAAAGAAACGTAACTGTAAAGCTGGATGAAAGTATTCAACCAGCTAACGCCTGTACATAGGCATGCAACACAAGAAGCTAAGAGGACAGTGCGGCTTGCTATGCTTAGAGGAGAATAGAGCGGCAAGTGCCAACAATATATCTACCTCAACTAAACACATTATATAAGTGCAGTCCATGTTATACAAAAGCAGAATTAACCCAGGTTACTAAGGGCCAAACAGGCCAAGATTCTTCGTCCAGCTGAAATATGAATAGAGACGACAGAATCGAAACTCAGCAAGGAGCAGGCCGTGCCTGGGAAATCGAGGTCAGACCATGAGAGGGAGGCGAACAGTAACGTCGGAGAATCGAAACTTAAGAGCAGAGTCGCCTGCCCCGTGAAGGTCAAGATAGGGGGGCCGAGGCAGGTGGTGGCCGAAAAGGAGAATTAAATGCACAAATAGATGGAAAACAAGGCCGATGAATGGTGTGCCAACATGTGACTAGCCAAGCACGAAAAGGTACCAACGTCTGATGTCACCCAAAGCAGGAGATGCCATAACTTTTCCTGATAAGAAGTTACAGTTTCTGGGCCAGCCTCAGCCAACTAATTGACACATAGCCCTAAAGTACTGATTGGTGGAAGGGAGGCAGGGTGAATCTTGGGGCATCATGTATCTGGGTCACCATTCTGCATGCTGCTAATTAAAGTGGAGATTTATGCTTAGGGTTATAGCCAGCCCAATCACAGTGGACCAAATAATCTAAGGTCCTATAGATAGTAGAACCAATGAGACGTCGTACATTTAGTGACGTTTTCATGAGTAAGGTTAGAGGGAAGGGCGTAAACGCCCACCCGATAAGAGTTATCTAATCCTAACACTCTGTTACCATATACAGATATAGTACCTATACTTAAGTTACATTTTCCAACCAATAGAATTGCATGACAAACTTTTGAGTGTTACACGTCAATGATGACGAATTTCAACTATAACTATTGCTGTTTGAATGAAGATTGTTGGGAGTTGAAACGAGACGGACCATCGCATCATTGTCGATTTCTATGTTTCCCCGTTTTTTGTACTTGTCATTAAACAGACTCCCCTTTGCCAAACCATTGAGTTGTCCTTATTGATTGTTGTTGGATTAAGAAGCCTGCGCCCCCATCCTCCTCAATGTGCAGCTATCTCGTCTTAAAGTATTCGAGAGCAAGCTCTGATTCTATGGGCCAATCACGCTTGTCTACAGTACATTAGCTGGTGTTAGGCAAGGCACAATCTCATGTCTCAATACAGGGGAGTTAGAGGGACAGATTCCAAGTTGGAGCAAATACTAAATGGTTGCATATAACCAGGTGGGAGTTACTGCAAACCATCAATTCGACAATAAAAGGATTCAATGCAACCAAAGAAGAGCTAAGAGCAATCCATCTGATGACTTTCCAGAGCAGATATGTACTTGACATGATCACAGCTATGGTTGGAGGAGTATGTGCGAAAATCGGAGAATCATGTTGCACATTTACATCTTCTCATGATGAGGAAAATTGAACTTTAACAGAAGCCATAGGTATGCTGACTAACCCACAGAACCAAATGATCGATGAAACTGACGAATTTGATGAAGACAGCTGGTTTGGTCACTATTCTCGTGGCTCCCACAATGGATGGCAGACACATTCAAGTTCCTGGGAGCCCTGCTAGTGATGATATTGCTATGATTTTGTGTCATTCAGATAATAATCTGACTATGCCAAAAATATGCAAAGAAAGCCATAGGGATGAAGATCATGATTGATGTCAAACCAGGATGGAAGCCCAGAGACCTGACTGACGAAGAAATAAAGGACCTTGTGAAGGCCAGCAGGTATGCGTCAGAAGGAACAAAGTTTGTGTATCTCAAGAAATGCAGAAATTATGAAGGAAAATGGATCTATTGCGGCCCAAGTGGGCAATGTCAGCTAATGACATGAAATAAAGACAAACATGTGAAAACAACAGGAAACCTGAAGGGAGTGATAAAAATATGAAAGTAAGACGAATGCCAAGGAGGAAGCAGAAGTGGTCAATGAATCGACCAGAGGGGGGAGTGTGGAGGAGGTCCCAAATATGGCCTGCACTCCAGTTGCCCATTTTGAAGTACCGGGAACATTCCCACCAAGATATGTGATGTACGGCAAACAAATAAACCAGCAGAGTGCCGCAATAGGGTTCTGCCCAGTGCCAGTCAGAAGGGCAATACCTATTGAAGCGCCAATAACCAGCCAACCATGGGCAGTAAGATATCCATTGAGACAACCATATCAGCAAATGGCACGAAATGAAGATTCTTTAGACCCTGTTCCAGTAGAAACTCAAAAGGCCTTAATGGAAGATGAATGATGTTGTCACAAGGGCCCAGACAAGACGCACAGTTGAAGAACGACAACCAAAGGATGTCACACAGAGAAGAAAACACCATGGATAAGAATATCACAGACATGGAAGAAGAGACAATTTTGAAATACAAAGAAAGGTAACTGTAAAGCTGGATGAAAGTATTCAACCAGCTAACGCCTGTACATAGGCATGTAATGCAAGAAGCTAAGAGGACAGTGTGGATTGCTATGCTTAGTAGGAGAATAGAGTGGCAAGCGCCAACTATATATCTACCTCAACTAAACACATTATATAAGTGCAGTCCATGTTATACAAAAGCAGAATTAACCCAGGTTACTAAGGGCCAAACAGGCCAAGTTTCTTCATCCAGCTGAAATAAGAATAGAGACGGCAGAATCAAAACTCAGCAAGGAGCAGGCTCTGCCTGGGAAATCGAGGTTAGACCAAGAGAGGGATGCGAACAGTAACGTCGGAGAATCGAAACTTAAGAGCAGAGCAGCCTGTCCCGTGAATGTCAAGATAGGGGGGTACCAGGCAGGTGGTGGCCGAAAAGGAGAATTAAATGCACAAATAGACGGAAAACAAGGCCGATTCATGGTGTGCCAACACGTGACTAGCCAATCACGAAGAGGTACCAACGTCTGATGTCACCCAAAGCAGGAGATTCCATAACTTTTCCTGATAAGAAGTTACAGTTTCTGGGCCAGCCTCAACCAACTAATTGACACATAGCCCTAACGTACTGATTGATGGAAGGGAGGCAGGGTGATCCATGGGGCGTCCTGCATCTGGGTGACCATTAAGCATGCTGCTAATTAAAGTGGAGATGTATGCTTAGGGTTATAGCCAGCCCAATCACAGTGGACCAAATAATCTAAGGTCCTATAGATAGTAGAACCAATGAGACGTCGTACATTTAGTGATGTTTGCATGAGTAATGTTAGAGGGAAAGGCATAGACGCCCACCCGATAAGAGTTATCCAATCCTAACACTCTGTTACCATATACAGATATAGTATCTATACTTAAGTTACCTTTTCCAACCAATAGAATTGCATGACAAACTTTTGAGTGTTACACATCAATGTTGATGAATTTCAACTATAACTATTACTGTTTGAATGAAGATTGTTGAGAGTTGAAGCGAGGCGGACCATTGCGTCATTGTCGATTTCTATGTTCCCCGTTTTTTGTACTTGTCATTAAACTGACTCCGCTTTGCCAAACCATTGAGTTGTCCTTATTGATTGTTGTTGGGTTAAGAAGCCTGCACCCCATCCTCCTCAATGTGCAGCTATCTCGTCTTAAAGTATTCAAGAGTGAGCTCTGATTCTATGGGCCAATCAGGGGTTAATCACACTCGTCTACACTTGGTAGCAGAGGATGGTTCTAACCATCGATTATTGATTATACATTATCGATTATAATAAGACACCTATTGACCGTCGTCCCAAAGTAACTCTAGGTCTTCAGCAATATCACGAGTCCTACTCCATTCGGCTGAGTAGACTGTGAAGCTTCCCGTGGACAATGGTAGTGTACCCGATATAAAAACTGCAGTGGGGCCTGAAGGGACCCATTTTAAAAAACCCTTACCCTTCCCATTCCTACGGGCAGCAGATCAGGTGAAAGTCTGAAGGAGGTGGTAATGGAGGCGGTAATCCCAAGGGTCCAGAGAGGAACAAATCGAACGGTGAGTGAAACAGAAATTGAATGCTCTGGCAAAGATCGTAGGCGTTAGAACAAGTAAGGGAAAAGGTAACGCAGGGAGGTGGAGAAAACAAAATAGTCAGGAGGAGAGAAGATTGTATATATATAAGGGGATAATGACCCGAGAATTATTGAATAAGTGAAAGAATACCGGGGTATACACCCAAGAATTGATAGAATACCAGGGCGGACACCTGAGAAGTGAAAGATTACAGGGTATACACCTGCGAAGTAATAGAATGCCAGGGCGGACACCTGGGAAGAGAGAGGATACCAGGGCGGACACCTGAGAAGAGAGAGAATACGCCTTGTTCCTGTGCTTTAATTTAGCGGTGAGAAGAAACGTGAACTCAGAGCCCCACATAAGAGGGGACGACTAGAACTACCACCACGTTTTAAGACGTTGTGAAAGGGGTTCATTTATACCCCATGTAGGGGTAATAATTAGAGGCAGAGATATTTGTGTCCAGCTGGTGTATGTCTAGTCTGTTAAATGTCTGTCTTATATGTTCTGTTGTGCCATTAAATGTAAAGGAATTCTTTTTGTGTGGTTTGTGTGAGACCTGTTTGAGATTTTTGTAATCTGATAGTTGAGATGGAATCACTTATGAATTGATGTTTATTTTTTGGGTAAATTCATAATATGACATCTTGGCGGAAATAATTGGATTGAAGCTTGTGGTGTTTGGTGCTCGCTCATATTGTTGGAAGTGTTAAGATTGCATGAAAGCAATGACAGGTGTTGCATAAGATTGTATAGGAGGAACGAGAGCAGATTTCAACATGGAAGACGTGTAAAAGCAAAAGGAAATATCGAGGCTGAGTACCCCAAAAGGAAATAAAGCAAACACAGGCTTATAAAGATTCACAGATCTTTATTCTAAAACTGTACAGTTACAAAGAAACAAAGTATCAGATAGCTATCTGGCCCTCAGTACATCACAGCGAATACTAGCCCTTTCGGTGTGAGAAGTGAGAGGTACTGTACGTCTAAACAGTTGTACATTTTATACATTTCCAATCATAATGTCCAGCCCCTCTACAGGTTAATAATCCATGGTCTAGAGTTTGTGCCGAGTTCACTTCTGGCTTGTCCGACAATATGCTCATGGATCATCCTCAGTTTACATACAAACAAGTTACAATGGCAACAGTGTGTTATTGGATTTAACAATAAGCCTTAACGCATGTCCTATACAATGCAGTTCAGCTAGTGTCCACGTTCAGTATTTGTATAACATTGTAGTCGATATATGTCAGCGGATCAGGCTTGTTGGCGCAGACAGTCCTCTGTCTACAAGTCAGGCATGGGACAAGGTCTCTTTACTCGACCCAAACATCGGCCAACTGACAGTTTATACATTAACTCATATACAAGGTTCAGGGCGGCTCAGTTACAAGCGGGAAACTCTGTCCACCATTTTAGAACACAGAATTACTTTAGAATAGAAATCAAAATGGCGGACAGACCTAAAATGGCGGCGAAGTCGATCTAAAATCGGAACTTTGCAACGCGGTTTTCTTCCCAGAGTGACTGGGCTTAGGCCAATATATACAATAAAGGAGGCACAACATGATATCCCATTTTAAAAAAAAACTTCCTTTTGACCTAAGCCAAGTGCTATACTACTTCTAGTCACTTTATGAGTAACTCCACGTCTCAAAATCCACACATCCTGAATCACTATCAGAAATATCAATTGCCATGAGGTCAGATACTGAGATTTCCTTCAGCACAAAGTCATTAGATATTTTCTCTGGGGCATATACCTTGTGTCCTAATGTACCCATCGCTTGTGCACAACATCCTCCTCACATCAAACACATACCAGGAAGACATTTTATACAACAACAGAAAAAAACAGAATATCTAAAATAATCAGCAAGACCGAAAGTAGCTTCCATCCCCAAGATTGCAAGAATTTCCAGAACCAAGCGCTAAGATCCCAGTTTCCCTCGGGAACATGCACTTCTGAACTGAGAATGTGCAAATTTTGTATCGCCCTAAAGATAGTTGGGGAGGAATCTGGCACGAAAACACAGCAAGCGGACCCCACTAATTTACATATCCCACCACGCTCAGCCAGGATGACGTCTAATGCCATCCGATTCTGAAGTGCCACTAACCTTATTGCTTTTTGTTCTAAAGTCATGTTATAGAGTATGTCAGTGGTCCGGTTGATGGTCCTCTACAGTACTCTCGCTAGTCTTCTGATATCCTCAGAGTTCAGTATTTGCCCCCAAAATGGCACAAAGGATTTAGCTACATCGCCCAGAACTTGTGCTGAAGTATCGCCATTCTCGTCCCGCCGTGGACAAGCCTTTGAAATTTCTACAGTGCTAGCAATGAATACCCCTGGCAACAGAATGCCGAAATAACAGGTTCCCTGCCAATCCCTCGGTAACCATGGAAATGCCACTTTACCGCAAACAAAGTAGACAGGTTCGCCTACATACAAATGTCTGTCCTCACTAGTCAAATTCGCAACGTTGGTGCAACCCTTGAAATCACCCATTGACTGAGTACCATTCCTCTGTATGCAGAAAGAAACTGAATCAGGGCTTTGGTTAACAGTGTAAGAAGGTGGCGTGGCATCCCTATTGCCTATAGGGGCCATCTCGAAAGAGATCAAAGATTGAAAAGGATGGGACAGTCTATCAGAAGGCCTAATAGAAGCAACATTAGGCTTGCTCCTATTCGTGAAGAGTGAGCATCCCAGGGGCGTGAGATCACGTTTCTCAAAATCATTCAAGTTAGTTTCATCAAAGTTCCCAGAGATGCTATCGTTCCTTCGGCCAAAGAATAGTGCCCATAGAGAAGCATAGCATACAGTTGTCAAAGGTAAAGGATGAATATACCAACCCAGCCCCTTATCCCCGTGTTGCGGTAAATGCGAGCAGACCCAACAATTGGACTTATTAGAAATGGCATGTGTAGCATTCATAATGAGTAATAGAGTACTGTTATGGTAACTCTCTCTGTGCTGAGAGTCTCTAGGAGATAAAGTATGCAGATGCACAAAAGGTTTAGAAACAGTGGGTACATTTTCAGTGGGTAACACATTTTCAAGCGGATGTACTTCTTCCAGATACCAGAATCCTAAGGCAATGACTATTGTGAAACCAGTTAACATTATCACAAGACAACAATACGTTTTCGGGGCCCACGCATTCGATTGTTCATTTTTACGGTCAGTCACACAGTCTCTTATCTGTTCCGTATGAGTG
Organism: Ambystoma mexicanum; assembly: GCF_040938575.1. Lineage (NCBI taxonomy): Eukaryota > Metazoa > Chordata > Amphibia > Caudata > Ambystomatidae > Ambystoma > Ambystoma mexicanum. The sequence goes on from NC_090938.1 coordinate 64,933,189, forward strand.
GGAGCGGTTGCAGGCATTGTTTCTTCAAACAAACACACCAAAGTTAATGTGCTGGCGATCCCCAGATTGAGTGTTTTCTCAGTCCTTTTTTTCCTTCAAACCATAGCCAACACAATCCACTTATGTACAAAAGATCGGGCCAAAGAGACAAGCCCTTTGATGTTTTTCCTTGATGGCACAGCCAAACCGTGCAGTAAGTCTACTTCCTCGGACGCAGATCGCACCTTGTGATCCCTTGTACTGAATGATCTGTAAACAACGTCTCGTTACTTCCTGATGGAAGCAGTGAATTCAAAGCAGGATTTAACACAAGATTCGAAATGGAATTTGAAAAAGGAACTGTTGGAGAGTGTGGAGATGAAGCAACAGTTTCCCCAGGCCCCACTGGCTCAGGGAGAGTCTCCGAATCCCTCTCGATGCTGTGTGATGCTTCGTGATCATTGGTTCCGGTATTGGTGAGGGGTTCTGTGTCTTCTGTATCGTGTGGCAAAGGGAAAGGAATCCTCTTGATGTGGGACGCGGGGATCCAGTGCTTCCTGCCCTCCACTCGCACCGCTGTCTGTGTGACCAGAAGAACTTGGTGCGGGCCCCGCCAACGAGATGCGAGACAAGAACATCGTTCAAATGACTTGATGGGGACCCAGCTTCCCGGCCGTATATTGTGGCCTGGCCCCTCATACCTGACAGGTAAAGCTTCTCGCACCTGGTGGTAAATCAAATACAGATTTTTAGTTAACTGTCCACAATAGTCAGAAAGAAGTACATGTTCAACTTCGTGTAGCGAACGGGGCTTTGACAAATTCCAAATGTTAGCTGGCCTACCCATGACCACCTCAAATGGGGAGAGCCCAGTCTTAGTTTTAGGGGTCGTTCACATAGACAATAACACGATCGGTAAGGCGTCTGGCCATTTCAGTTTAGTGCCGGCACACGTTTTAGCGAGCTTGTTCTTGATGATGCCGTTATGTCTTTCTACTTAACCAGCACTCTGAGCGTGCCTAGCCGAATGGAAGCATTTATCGATCTGTAATCCCGCGCATATCTGCAGAATTACAGCAGTGATAAAATGTGGACCATTGTCCGACCAGATGACTCTTGGCAAACCAAACCTAGGAAAATATTCCTTCAGCATTGTCTTCGCCGTTGTCATAGCTGTGGCATCTTTGACAGGAAAGGCTTCAACCCATTTACTAAAGGCGCAGATAACCACTAGTACATACTTGTAGTTATTGCAACACTCCATTTCAATAAAGTCAAAATGTTTAACCTCAAAGGGGACAGAAGGTGGACCAAAACTACCCCTAGGAGTCGATGTGCCCTTTCCCACATTATGCTGCAAACAAATCATACACCCTTGGATAAAGCGCTCGGCTACCTTAGAGATTTTATCATTCACCCACACATTTTGCAACATTTTGGTAACTTTTCGTGCAAAAATATGGGTGGGACTATGAGCCATAGCGACCATCATCGTAATGTATGCATCGGGCAGTAACCATTTCCCTTCTACTTTGTCCACCCAACACACATCGTCATCCAATTTTGCCAAACCCTCAGCCCATATCTAAGATCCCTATAAAGTGGCATCAACATGAATGTTTTTCACAGATTCAATACCCTCATTCAAAGTACAGGCATTTGTGACTTCCCTTGAAGTGTAAATTTCTGAAGAGAAATCAGTGGCAGTCTGTTTGGCTATTTGGTCTGCGAAAGCGGTCCCTTTTCCTACATTATCTATGATCTTCTGATGCGCTGCACATTTTATAATTGCTAGCTGAGTAGGGAGTGCAGGCGCTGAGAGTAACTGTACTTTCAAGGAGCCATACTGGATTTTAGTGCCATGTGAGGTCAAGAAACCTCGTTCTGCCCAAATGTTTAATAGAACATCTACAGAGTGAGGTACCATCAGGGTTAAAGAATGGCCTAGGACCATTCCCTCGCTCTGTTTTACAGACGCAACAGCAGCAGCAACAGCTCTCAGACATCTTGGCAAAGTGCATGCAACAGGATCAAGTGTGGAAGAAAAGTTGCCACACGGCCTAGTCTTCCGTCCATGTTCCTGCGCTAATACAGCCAAAGCACATCCATCACATTCATGCACATACAACACAAAGGCCTTTTCATAGTTTTGTGTGCCCAAAACTGGTGCCGAGCACAATGCAGTCTTGAGCAGATCAAATGCTTGCTAGTGTTCCAGGTTCCATGGTAATGGCGAAGAAATGCCCTTCTTCGTCAAAGCCAACATTGGTTTAATCACTAAGGAAAAGTTTGGGATCCACTGTCTACAGTAAGAAGCCATTCCTATCAAGGCTGTGACTTCCTTCTGTGTATTTGGGACAGACATGCTAGAAATGATTTTTATCCGCTCAGGCGTCAACCTTCTTCCCTCCTTTGACAGGAGATAGCCTAAATAGACGACCTCCTGTCAACAATACTGACATTTTTTAAGTGAAGCTTTGAGCCATGTCGTGCTAGGTGAATAAGCAACAACACGGTGCCCTCCTTACAGGCGCTCTCTGAGTCAGCAGCTAAGAGTGGATCGTCGACATATTGAAGCAATATACAAGTGGTGGGCAACTCAAGTGTGTCGAGCTGCTCTTTCAAAGCCCTACGGTAAATGCTACGACTCTCCGTGTAACCTTGCGGTGCAAGGGTAAAGGTAAAAGAGCGTACCCCTAAGGTGAATGCGAACAAGTATCTACTGTCTTTGTGTATAGGAATACTAAAGAAGGTGTTCTTTAGATCCACAACACTAAAGTGAGTAGCTGAAGCCGGAATCATAGTTAATATTGTCGTCACATCGGGCACAAAGGGAAATTGTGCAGCAACAATCTTATTGATGGCACGTAAATCAATAATGAAACGGAAAGGAATTCCATTATCGCCTTTTTTAAACACAGCAAAATCGGACTATTGCACAAACTACCAGCAATTTCTTCAATCACCCTACAATGCACGAAATCGGAGACTATGCATTTCAAATCTTGCTCACCATCGACCGAGATCTTATACTGGGGAATAAGTGGCAACTTTACTCCATGTTTCAAAATAATCTTAACAGGCTCAATTTGCAAGACACCGACATCATTATCATCAATTGCCCACAAACACTCCGGAACACCACTAAATTCCGGCGGCAAAGGTCTGGTCAAGAACTGAGAGACAGAAAGTTGCTTTGGTGAAATCGTCAAACGCACTCCATCAGAAGAACAATGAATTACAGCATTTAATTCTTTCAACAGATTCAACCCCAACAAATTCTCTCCGCAATTAGTAGTCAAAAGGAATGGACAGTGGTCTGTAAATAGACCCAAAGTAATAGGTACCGGCGAAGAAACCGTACAGACTACTGGTGTGCCAGAAACATTGGTTTGCCCTGAAAGTGGAATGTTTGGAACCCGTGAATGGTCAATGGAACACTTCTGTGCCCCTGTATCTATCAAGAATAGATGCTTTCTATTTGCCACTATCATCTGAACGTAGGGACCTTTCTGATTAACGGGAATAGGCGTTGATTACAAACCCTGCTTCTGGCAATCCTAGCGAAGCAGAATGTCGTCGAAAGGAAGTTCTTCAGAGAGGTAAGCAGCAGAAGGATGATTAAAAATGTTTCTATTATCCACACTTGGTGCCTGATTTTCCTTGGAAAAAGGTTGCTGTGAATCCTTTCGAAAAAACTGACTTCTACCAGGACTCCCTGCCCCATGGCGGACTCTGGATTTTCTACCCATATTACCAAATGCGTTATTCGACCTTTGCTGGAGGATCAGGCATTGTGCAAGCCAATGACCCTCTTGTCTACAATAAGCACACTGGTTTATGATTACAGGACCCAATGGTGCATTTCCCTGTGGAACATACTGTCCTCTAAATTGCGAATTACCCCCTCTAGGGCCTCTAACAATCTGCTGCTATAGAACTTTTGTTTTTAAGTCTCCTTTTCTCTTTTCAACTCTTTCTTTTTCTTTATTGACACGATTCTCATAGTACTGAGCCATATGCAATACTTCTGATTGAGACTTCGCTTGCCAAGCGCTCTCTTGGAGGACATAATTTGCGACTGGATGTCAGGCAGCAATCCACGCACAAATTTGTCCACAAATAGTTGTTTCCCATACTCTGTGCTCAAATCTTGTCCACTGAAATCTGAGAATACTTGTTCAAACCGATTGAAGAACTCGGTAGCACCCTGAGACTTTCCTTGGACACAGGCAGTAAGCTTGTCCCAAATAATCCTTCTTTTAGGAATTATAGATTTTAATTTCGTAACTAGTCTATCAGGCAAAGTCAGTATTACCTGTGGTGGTCTTTCGCCAGCTGGCCTTTCTCTATCGAGTCTAACCATATTATCCCATGTATCTCCTAACCCTGGTACATTGTCTACAGTCCTAATCTGTTTCCACAAATTAATAGGTAGGAGTACGGGAAACAACATATCAATATCGCTTAAGATAAATACTGATGATTGCAAGACAGACTCTATCTCTTTGTAGAACCCTGTCAGATTCTTCCTAATATCGGGAATAGATTTTTTAATGGTGTTCACTTCCTGTCTCGAGAACGGGACGTGAACGAACTGCAACACAATTGGGCCTCATTACGACCCAGGCGGTAACCTGCCGACATTACCGCCATGGCGTAATGAACGTTTACGCCGTGGGCCGATGGCGTAAAGAGCGCCACATTACGACCCATCGCGCACGAGCATTACGCCATGGCGGCAATGTAAATAACGCCATGGCGGAAAGGGCCCCTACCGGCATCGTAGGGCGAGCAAGGTGCACTTCCGCTACCGTAAGTAGCGCCACCGTAATTAGCGGTGGCCGCAATTAGCGGTCACCGTAAAAAGCAGAACCGGAAATAGCGTCATCGCGGCAGAACGGGAAACAGCACGTCGGCCATCTTTAAAAACACAATCCATTGCCATCCTTCCGAACAACACCAGATCTAACCCTGACACCTGTCCCAACCCATCACCCACCCATTCAACCACCCAAAAATGCCTAAAGTTGTTAAGAAGGCATGTGACCGCCAGCGCCAGGAAAGATTTACCCGGGAGGAACTCTGCATGCTTGCGGAGACCCTGCAAGACAATGCTGCTGTCGTTTTCTCGTCGGAAATGACCAGGCCGGCGATAGCAAAAAAGAAGGCCATATGGGCCCTGGTGGCCGAGCGCGTCAGCGCGGTGGGGATCGTACCCCGCACCCCACAGCAGTGCAGGAAGCTTTGGGATGACCTTCGCATACGGGTCAGAGCCGTCATCTCTGCGAACCGCAACCTTGCCCTGGGTACCGGTGGAGGTTCGGAATCCCCACTGAAACTCCAACCGTGGGAGGAAATATGTGCAACAACGATTGGCATGGAAGGCATTGAAGGCGTTGGAGGGATGGAAAGGGGAGTTCCGACATCAGGCGATGAAGGTAGGTGCCTCAAACAAGACATGCCATAGTCACTGCAGTCCATTCATGTGTAGCACAATGTTGCCCTAGAGTGTAAATGCAACACATTAGCTGGACACTGCCCACAGCCACATGCGAGCTCCACCCTGTATACACTGCTGGCACCCACATACCTCCATCCACATTCCACACAAAAAGGAGACAACCTGCATGGACCTGCCTGAAATCTGCCTCATCTACTGACCAGAATCATGTCAATCATTGTCATTCCAAAGTCTGCAGACCCATCCATAACGCCCTCCCTCCTTTGCTCCACCACAGGCACAGAATCACACCCCGAGGACCAGGACACCCCTGCGACGAAAAGAGCCAAGAAGGCCAATAATACCATCCCCGCACCCTCAACCTCAGCTGCAGTGAGGCAGACCACACAACAAGCAGAATCCACTGCAAGCAAACCGGACGGCCCACTGGCAAGCACCCCAGTAGGCAGCAGGCCAGCAGCAGCAGCACCACCTGTACCAACATTGCCTGCCACAGAAGGCACCGGGTCTGCGGCCAGCAGCAACATGGGTGAAACAGCTGCAATTGCTGCATGTTCAGACTCTGACATTGAGGAGCATGAAGTCAGAAGCCCCACTGACCTTCTACATTCCCCCTGTTTGTCAAATGCCAGCCCCCATGAGGATCACACACAGGGGCACACAGAGGAAGAGGAGTGGCCTTCTACCCCATGCCCAGTTCTCAGTCCACAGGAGGGGAGCAGCCCCTCCATCACACCACCAGCACTGGGCATGGCCCAGCAGGGGCAGCAGTCCCTCGAGGACATCATACAACGGCAGCAACATCTGTCTACGATGCTGACTGAGCATGCTGCGGAATGTGTGGGGGCTAGGGCAACCATTGAACAGGCCACGGAGACCCTAAGGGCCGAAATTGCGCAGAGCACTGCCACCCTGAGGGATGCTATGCAGGCCATGTCAAGGGACATTTGTGGCGAACTTGCCGGGTTGCGTCGTGCGCTCACTGAGCTCTCCCACACCCTACAGGACGTGCATGCACGGGAGCAGGCAGGGACATCCTCCGCTGCCAGTTCTGCACAGAGCAGCCCCGTCCGACGTTCCGGACGGAACCTGCGCTCCACAGCCAGGGGTGCCCCGGGGGCCGGGAGAGGGGGCTCGTAACAGCCTGTGGCCACTGTCACAGGCATCTGTAGACACTTACATGGGGTGTGTTGGGGTGTGTAGGGGGGAGGGGGGAGGTGGGAGGGGGTGTGTTGGGGTGTGCAGGGGGGAGGGGGGAGGTGGGAGGGGGTGTGTTGGGGTGTGCAGGGGGGAGGGGGAGGTGGGAGGGGGTGTGTTGGGGTATGCAGGGGGGAGGTGGGAGGGGGTGTGTCACAACGTTTTATGATTGAAATACACTTTTTCCTTTTCCGAAATGAAATGTGTGGACATTTTCATTGCATATGTGTGCTTTATTGGTGTACAGTCCACAGTGTGCATGTCCCAGAGACACACAGTGCCCCAAGTGCAGTCTCCATGTGATACACACCAGCCGTGTGTGCTAGAAGCAGTGGTCGATGATATTTTGATGCATTTCACGCCCCTCCTGTGCATCGCCTCCTCCATGAGGTGCCGCCCCATCTGCACCCTCCTCATCCTCATCGTCAGGTGGTTGCAGTTCTGCGTCAGGGGGCAGGGGCACATTCCGTCTGACGCACATATTGTGTAGCATGACACATGCCATGACGATCTTTGCCACCTTCTCATGGCGGTACAGGAGTGCCCCACCAGACCTGCTGAGGCATCGGAACCGTGCCTTCAATAGGCCGAATGTCTGCTCTATGACCACACGGTTATGTGTATGTGCACGGTTGAAGTCCTCCTCGTGCTGGTTCTGCGGGTTCCGGACTGGTGTAAGGAGCCACCTCTTCAGGGGATAGCCTGCATCACCTGTATGTAGGCGAGAATGTATGTGTCAGTCATGACGTCTGATCAAGAACATGATGTGCCACCATGGCTTGCATCCAACTGTTACTTTGGCTCACTTCTACATGCACTAATTCATTCACACAATGCAACCAGTATATGCTCATGGCTCTCATGGCCTATTTTGCATGCCATCACCCAATGTATGCAGAGGGGTGGAGTGCATTGTGAGTGCCCATCCACTGTGTCCGTTCATGCCGTTTGGTTAGTTGGCCTGGCACATGTCCTTTGATGGCAATGCGCACATCATTGCAACATTGCTGTGGGCCTCATCATGACCCCAGTGAGCAATGCTGATGTAGACAGGGACATTTTGGGGGCTCTGATGTCTGTGTAATGGTGTGTTGATGTTTCTGTCCGTCATGTGCCTCCTTCGTGGGCAGTTATGGGGGACGGGCCTATCGGTTGATGGTGTTTGGTGACGTGCATGTAGGTGCATTTCATTGTTGACAATGTGGTCTGAATTGGTAGAATGCACTTGCAGATGGTTGTGTCATGGTTGGGACACAACCTCATTCACATGGTAGGGCTGCATACATTGGGTATTGGCTTTACTGGTGTTTAGTTGAGTTTGGGTTGCTTTAGGGTATCATCTGTCTCCGTTCTCTCTGCTACTCACAGCCAATTGGAGTATGCATCATTCTCCCCCCCCCCTTTCAGCCAGGTGGAGTATGCATCATTCCCCCTCCCCCCTTTCAGCCAGGTGGAGTATGCATCATTCCCCCTCCCCCCTTTCAGCCAGGTGGAGTATGCATCATTCCCCCCCCTTTCAGCCAGGTGGAGTATGCATCATTCCCCCCCCTTTCAGCCAGGTGGAGTATGCATCACCCCCCCCTTTCAGCCAGGTGGAGTATGCATCATTCCCCCCCCCCTTTCAGCCAGGTGGAGTATGCATCACCCCCCCCCTTTCAGCCAGGTGGAGTATGCATTGGTACGTCATTCACCTACCCACTTCACATTTCCATGGTCATGACATTGGACTCACCGAGTAGCCAGGATCTTGGGCCTGCATGTCCACTTTGGTGTTTGCAATCTCCTGGGCAGTCCGTGGTAATGAGATGTGGTCGTCTGTGTGCTTGAGGAGGGCATCGAGCACTTGGATGAGTGTTCGTGAGAATAATGGTTGTGAAATGCCATGCAAGTGCCCCACTGTGTGCTGGTAGGTGCCTGTGGCCATAAAGTGGAGTACAGACACTACCTCCAGTCGGAGTGGGATGGCGGTTGGAGTTCTATCATGCTGACGATGTCGTTGTGTGTCATGTCTACGATGGCGGTGATGGTGCCACGGTCCGAACGGTACAGGGTGTGGATCTGCTCAGCAGTGAGGTTGAATGGATTGGCTCTGATGCGTGGGATTGGGGGCTGCCTGCGTGGTGGCACTGGCTGTGCTGGTGGGGCTTGCTGGGCCTGCCTTGCCCTCCTTCTCCTCCTGCATCTCCTCTGTGCTGCCTGTTGTTGTTGTTGCTGTTGTAGCACTTGCATTGCTATCAGGTCCTCCAGCCCCAACATTGTTAGTCGTATTGGTATCATTGTGGAGTGTGACTGGGTGTGGGAAGGGGTGGGGTGTGCTCTTTTTGTACTTCCTGAGTCTGTATTGCCTTCACCTGTGCTGTTTCTGTGCACCTGTGGCAGCTGCATTCACTTTACATGGCCATTTACGGTTGGTTCGCGATGGCGTAATTAGCACCATGGCGGTAAGGTACTTAATGGGCTGGGTGATGGCGTTAGGTGCTTGGCCGCTTGGGTCGACATTCGCGTACCTTTCCGCCATGGCGCTAAGTACGGTGTGGGAGGTCACATGCGCGCGCCCTTGGCGCAGTTAGCGGCAGCGTTAACTACGATGCCGCTAATGGCATCGTAGTTAACGGTCACGGGTCATGATCGGACCTAGCAGAAAACGATGGCGGTAACCATTTACCGCCATCGTTTTTCACTTAGCGCCAGGGTCGTAATGAGGCCCAATGTGCAGGGATGTCTTGAGCAGCTGCACCCGTTGCAACATTAGCAGGAATCTCAACTTTTGGGACAAATGTCGGAGGAACCTCTCTCATAGGCAACTGAGGAGTAGACAACTCCGAACGCTTACTGAGCAACAAAGCTAGATCAAATATTCAATGGGCCTCATTACGACCCTGGCGGAAGACATGGTAAATTACTGACTCCGCCATGGAGAAAGGGGGAATTACCACACCATTACAAGGTTGGCGGGGCGGTAATTCCCCCTTCCTCCATTGCCCTTCCCCATTCCCATTTTTGCCCCATAGGGCTCAATGGGAATGGGGAAGGCACTAAGTACGGTGCTGCAAATTGAGGCACCGCAATTAGCACCAAGTTCCCGTTGCGGGTCCCTACTTTAACGGCTGGTCTACACCAGCCGTTAAGGTCGGGTTCCGCAAAGGGACCTCGTAATTAGGCGCTAATAGGTTAACGGCGCTGCAGCCTTTTACGGCGCTGTTAACCCATTAGCGCCTGGGTCGTAATGAGGTCCAATAATTCTGCGGGGCAGCAAATCTTTCTTTTTATACATTCATCGTGCAGGTATTCTACCATTACCTGTATCACTTTCCTCTGCATTTCTAGCGTATACTGACTAGACGTGTCATATACTTCAATAAGAGGTATCGACATGTCTGAAATCCACCTAATCACATCTTTTGTACAAATTCGTGTTTCCTCATTTATCGATTTAAGACAAGGAAAAAACCGTTTCTGTACTAACATAGCGTCCAAACTATCACCATTTACATCTTCATTTCGTAACCTTTTCAACTCCCTTCTATACTCAAAAACCCTCTCGACGTGCTCATGTACTTTCTCCGCCGTATCTCTAGAAAATGCTAAAATATTCAGATTCCTTATCCCTTGTGCGAGATCTATATCATTTAACCTGTTCCACATTATACGTAAATGAACTCCCAATCCTTCAATAAAAACGTTTTGCTCAGGAAAATTGTCTAAGTTAGAGAGTGTGGCAAAAACATCAGCTTGTTCACCCCTCTCCATGCAATGTCTAGCCCATGCAGTCAATTCTTGCTTTCTCTCTGGAGACAAAGTATTACAGGTTACAACCCTCGATCCCGCTCCCTGATCAACTTTAAGCGGTGTGGAACCACTTGGAAGAGGGAGTGTAGGCAGATCTTGTATATTAGGCAAAAAGGCTGCTGTTACTGGTGCAGCAGGCAAATTCACCGGACCCGGAACAGCAAGCAAAGGTGAAGGAGCAGGTGGAGGCGCAACGACAAAAGGAGGAACAAAAGCCGGAGGAAGAGGAACATTTATTTTCTTTAATAATATGGATTCTAAGTATTCAATACGAGGTATTTCAAAACTACCATTGATTGGCCACTAAAGTTCAGAAGCATGTCTAGTTTGTCTGTGCCAAATATCATTAAACACTATACTACCAATATCGTGCTTACAGTACATAGTAAATGCCGGTGACCCCTTCATTGACTATGGTCGGCCAAATTCAAAAGATTGTCTGTCACTGCAGAATAACGCCCTGAAGCAGGCAAACAATTTCCCAGGCATATCAGAATACTGGTGTTACCTGGTCAATAATTGCACTTGCAAGTGCAATACGCCAAAACTAATTATCAGGATACTTAAGAATTGGGTCACGACTCACCTGATCAAATCCTAAGGAGGTCCGATCAGATTTCAAAGAACTAACAAAGGTCCCACGTGGTTGGTGATTTTGGCAAATCTGCCCGCCTCGATATATGGACCCTCGTCAAGATGCCGCCTCGGACCGCGTGCTCACCGTCCAGGGATCGGGTTGTGCAACGCTGCTGAGGTATCGCATCTCATCCAAGAAAGGGGTCCCCTTTTACACCGTCCGATCCCGGTATGATAGCTGCATCAACCTTCAACGAGATGGCATCGATCTTGAGGGTCCCTATTCGGGCGCCATCTGTAAAAGCAAAAGGAAATATCAAGGCTGATTACCCCAAAAATAAATACACCAAACACAGGTTTATAAAGATTCACAGATCTTTATTCTAAAACTGTACAGTTACAAAGAAACAAAGTATCAGATAGCTTACTGGCCCTAAGTACATCATAGCGAATACCAGCCCTTTCGGTGTGATAAGTGAGAGGTACTGGACGTCTAAACAGTTGTACATTTTATACATTTCCAATCATAATGTCCAGCCCCTCTACAGGTCAATATTCCATGGTCTAGAGTTCGTGCCAAGTTCACTTCTGGCTTGTCCGAAAATATGCTCATGGATCATCCTCAGTTTACATATAAACAAGTTACAATGGCAACAGTGTGTTCTCGGATTTAACAATAAGCCTTAACCCATGTCCTATACAATGCAGTTCAGCTAGTGTCCACGTTCAGTATTTGTATAATATTGTAGTCAATGTATGTCTGCGGATTGGGCTTGTTGGCGCAGACAATCCTCTGTCTACAAGTCAAGCATGGGACAAGGTCTCTTTACTCGACCCAAACATTCGTCCAACGGACAGTTTATACATTAACTCATGTACAAGGTTCAGGACGGCTCAGTTACAAGCGGGAAACACTGTCCACCATTTTAGAACACAGAATTACTTTGGAATAGAAATCGAAATTGCGGACGGACCTAAAATGGCGGGAAAGACGATCTAAAATCGGAACTTTGCAACGTGGTTTTCTTCGCAGAGCGACTGGGCTTAGGCCAATATATATAATAAAGGAGGCACAACATGATATCCCGTTTAACAGATGTTACTCCATTAGCACACTTATGCAAACAACTGCCGAAACATGCACCTAAGCTAAAGAAGTATAGCACTGAGTGGATTAAGCGTACTGCTCACAAAATGTTTATGCCGTGGCCACAAAATGGGAGTTTATCTCAAGCTGTCTTGCAGCATATGACGACATACTTGCATGCTACATATACAGGCAAGAAGCTAGAGAAACGCCTTGCTGTTCTAGAACTCTGGAAAATGTTCGAACAGCCAAAGGAGGAAGAGCCACCTGCAGACTGGATATTATATATGTGCACGGAGGGGGGTGGGACGCATACCGCGCCACCTGCCCGCCTGAAACATAACCCGAAGAAAGCAAGCCTGAGGGACTCTACCCATTAAGGGAGCTTAAAGCAGCCACAGCGTACAGCAACCCCGCATATGAGTCACCTACTTACAGTAGTGATGATAATCAAGGGAAGGATAAGGATTCAAATCTCACCTCCATAGTGCCAAGGGACAAGGGGGGACGCGATGATGAAAGAATGGATCAGCACAGACAAGTGCATCTCTCGGTAGGAAGCGAAAGGGATAGAAATGGAATGGAAGTGAAGACAGAACTGATGAGATAGCATTTGCAAAAGACGAATGGATGGGAGGACAAATCTTAGTGAAATTCAATGGGAAAGGAAGTGACAATATGAGACCTAAGGAGAGGTCAGATGAGGCACAGAGAAAGGAGAAAGAGAAGAAGTTAAGGGACGAAAGGATAAGAAGGAAAGATAGACTGAGACGAGAACAACTATATTGCGAAGAGCAAGAAAAACAGCTTGATCGCAAACAGAAAGCAGCCTATGATCAGGACAGTCAGAAACAGCAAATGTTGGAAGAAGAGCAAAAGGTACGTGAAAAAAGGATAAGGAGGGGGGGAGATGAGGAGATACGAAAGGCAGATGAACATAGAAATGAAAGGAGGAGGGAAGAAGATAGAGTCAGAGAAGATGCGAGGAAGTGCAAAGGATTTGATGATGATATTGAACGCAAGCATAGACAGAAAGCACGCAATCTTGAATATTTGGAGAGGGAGGTTAAAACATCAGATCCAGTGGTAGACTGGGAAGACATTGAGGAATTATTCCCTGCGTACGAATCAGTACAAGACACGTCTAGGGCAAATATTGAAGATGACTTTGACACCAGAAGCATCAGGGAAACGATCAATAAAATATATGATGAAATGGGGCTTGAACAATTACCCCAAAGGGAGGGGGAGGACGAGCACCTGGAGAGCACTCAGCTGTATGACACTGAGGATGTCACCCGAAGTAATGGGAGTAGGAATCTGTTACGCTCACCTGACTCCCACGGAGGCGCTGGCCTAGTTCGCGCTGCTGTGACCTCTTCTAAGGTGATGCGCAGGGTTCGGAAGACGGACTGGACCGGGCCCCCAAATCTGGCTTGTCTGGCTCGCAGAAGTATCCTTCTGTAGGCGAAAATAGGGGATTAACTGTCAGCGGGGTAATGCAATCGGCCTCCCACTTTCCCCTCTCACCCTCCTTGAAACCCTTCTGTGATTTCTCGTAGCGTCTCACCTTGGGTCTGGAAGGACGAGCTCTCCATCCTGCTTCTGATGCAGGGGCGCATTGGTATCCAGTTACTTCACTGGATTTTCGGATTGGTGAGAAACAAACTTGCTTGGCTTCCAGGTACGTTTTTTGATAAGAGGTTCCCCTTGTGTCCATGCATTAATGTACTAATGCTAGTGTCTTTTTCCCCATAGGGGCCGGGGTACGGAATGCCGGGGAACAGGCACCGACCCGAGATGAGAGGTGAAATCCTTGTAGAAATCAGGTAAGTCTTTAATGAGCGTTTTTTGGTAATGTCTTTTCATTCGCTCATTAACGCTGATGTCTCTTTTTCCCCTTAGGGGCCGGGGTCCGGAAATGCCAGGATGCGGCGCGGACCCGAAATGAAGAGGGAATGAATCAACAGGTAAGTCTTAACATGGAGATTTAGCTTTCTTTATTCCCTTCTCTCTCTCACCTTTTGTTCTGGTCTTTTTCTCCCTAGGCGCTGGGGCGTGACTGCGAATCCGGATGATCGCTGCTGAACATGGAGGCGCCCTGTAAGGGTGAGTGGAATGCGGCGCTGCAGCGATCGACGCGATGAGCTTTTAAATTAAAGGCTTCCTTTTCAGGATTGTCGGCGAGATGTCTCCGGGATGCAGATTTAGCAGGTAAGGACTTTTCCTTCTTCTGTTCTCTTCTTCTCTTCCTTTGCAGGTGATCCAGGATGCTGGCAGGCGTGGCAGAAGTCAGGATGCAGGAGCAGACACGGTGAGCGTCCAGCTGCTAGATGCAGAACAACGCGTAGCACGTGTGGCTGTTTGGGTGGGGTTTAAACAGCCTTGGAAGAAGTTCCAGGTATGTATCCTTCCTCCAATCAGGTATGTATCTTTCCCTGACCACGCCCGGATGGTAAATTAGTCCCACAGGTAAAGTAGTTCCTTTCAGGCCTCAAGGAGGCCGTGATCCTGCAGCATGGTCTGCATCAGGTAAGTGCACCCAAGCACTCCCATAATGAGCCTGGCGCCTATGGCGCCAGGACTGATGTCTTTTATGAGCCTGGCGCCATAGGCGCCAGGACACTGTCCAAAGGGCCCCTATATGGGGTTGCTGGGTCCTTCCTTGGGGACTGGATGTCCGCTTTCGGGGACGCCGGGCTTGAACCGGCTCCCCGGGAGCGGGCATCATGACAGAAACTGTCTTTCGAGCGTTTCGAAATCAGCAGAAACGATGCTGACGCAAGGAGTTGCGTGAATTGAGAACAACCAATGTCCGACTACGAAGAGGAGGAGCGCGAGACAAATGAAGAAGGGAGAAGGCATGAAAGATGGCTCCCAAGAGACAAAGGGGTGCGATGGTCAGATGCTAGTGAGTCCGCAACAAGGGCATCGGAGTCAGCCGCACAGTCTGACCGACATGAAGGGACACCCCATGGTCAGAAGGGGGTGTCCACGCCACCCTATGTAGACAGGTTGAGGACCTTGCCAGGTAGATGCCAATGTGGGAATATTACCCCTGAAATAGACAAGAGAGCTATGAGAGAAGAAAAGGAAGTCTGTGCATTCCAATTCCACTACTAGAAAAGGGGGGAGCAAGACCACAATATATTCCATGGCCGCACATGGACCGAGAAAACCTGAAAAAAAAAGCTTCCAATGCTGACATCGGGATCGGAAAATGGATACATGAGTTAGAAAAAATGACAGGAGGTAACACCCTAGTGATAGGGGACATTAAGGGTCTCCTGATCGCCATACTTGGTGAGAGAGCAGACGATGTGTGGACACGAGCAGGCTACCCTGGTGTAACCACGATTAACACTGCGCACGACGGAGCACCATTTAATAATTGTAGAACATCAGTATGGAAGGCGCTCCGGGTGCTTTACCCAGACACTTCTGATATGGGAGCTATAATGACTCGAAAAATGAAGGAGTCGGAAGACCTGTTACTTTATATCCAGAATTTTCAAGATGCATGGGTGCTCGAAACGCATGAGTCTTGGACGAAATCAATACCTTTGTTTTATCACATATTGTGCCAAGGGATGCCAGGAACAGTGCAGAAGCAGCTCGAGAAATTGGTAGGAGTTGAGGCTAAATCTTGGGCTGAGATACAGCTAATCATCGCAGATTACTACAAGAAAAGAATCGAAAAAAGGAGGCGACTCGAAAGGGTGAGGAAGTGAAACTGGTGCAAAGGAAATTATTGAAGTATGCTCTCGAAGGAGCCATGCTAACTCACCCAGCTGAAGAAAACATGCAACAGGTGGCTAGTCCACAACAGAACAACCAGGGTAATGTAGGATTTTACCTGATGTGAAGAGGGTTTAGAGGAAGAGGATGGCAGAACAATCAAGGAGGTTTCCAAGGTAATCAATGAGGCTTTCAAAACGTGCAATATGGTAATTCAGATATGTCAGATGGACAAATAATCCGACCACCACCAGTATGCTGGCTGTGTGAAATGACGGGGCATTTGGTGAGCGCGTGCAGAAGTCAAGGCATGTGGCAGAGTAGCGAAGGAAGGGGAGCAGGTGCGGTGAATCCACCTGCTTTCCTACAACAGGGCGTTGCACAGAATCACACGGTGCAGCAGCAAACGCAAGGAGTGCAGCAAGGGGTACAGTCTCAGAATATAGTGAATTTTCCACAAGGACAAACCCAACAGGCACCGCCACAAATGCCACAGACCCAGAACCCTGGAAGGGGAAGCAACACTGGGAATGGGGTAGATCCGCAAGTGCACAGTGGCCGAAATTGTACATAAACTAGGACAGCTCACTGGGAACCCTGATGTGCTCCATCCTATCAGTGACACCAGACCCTCATAGGGAACCTAGGGTGAATGTCAGTGCAGGGGGTAAAGAATATTCCTTCCTAGTGGACACGGGTCTGATGCGCTCGTGTATACAAGAAGGCAAGTTTTCCTTGTCCAGCGAGGCCATAGATACTCAGAGTTTCACAGTAGCTCACAGTCTAGTTCCCTTTACCAACACACTTCTAGTCTCCGTAGGAGAGTTTGAAATGAATGTACCTTTTCTTTATTCACATCAGACCTCCGTGAACATCTTGGGTCAAGACTTAATGACAAAATTGAACATGACGATTTCATTCACAAAGGAGGGCATAGTATACTCAACACCGGGAATGCATTATTCAAATGTATGCGAAATGATTAGAGCATACTCAGGGCGCATAGCCATGAGAGCTATACCGCTAGAATCAGATGTTTTCGCATATGGCATGCGTTTGCTCATGGCGGAATTGCCAGGCCTCGCAGATAGAACTATGAGAACCCCTGATGAGTTTTTATTCAGACCAAGAATACCTATGCATGAAGAGGAGGGACAAGTATTTCCCTTGATGATAAATGCTGCACCAGTACGAGGGAAAGTAGCATTGGTCGACGGGCATGATGATGAAGGCAGACAATGGTGCGCGATCATCGCCATTGAAGAAGGGTATCGAGTGACTGACATCACTGATGACGATCTGTTTGAAGAGCACCCAGACTCAGAGGAGACGAGGGTGGAAGTGAGTCTCATCTTTTGGGTAAATTTGATCAGAAGAGAAGTGCCTCAGAGAATGATGCTGGCACTGAAGCGTCTGGAATATTTTGATAAGGATATAGCTAAGGTACCTGTCTCAGTATGGACTACATGACCCTATGACGTGGGCCTCTTGAAGCGGGTGGGAGAAGTGAAGATTAAACTGAAACCAAGATCAATCCTACCATCCCATGTCCAGAGAGGCAGATGAAGGGATTTCGAAGACAATTTCTGCCATGATGGACCAGGGTATTTTAGTGACTTCAGAGTCACCATGTAATACATCAGTTTATCCTGTCAAAAATAAAAAGCAAAGGGGGGGACTTGGAGGCTAATTGAAGATCTTAGACCAATAAATGATATTGTTGAGGCGAGTTCCCTTTAGTCCCTAACCCGTCTACAATTCTATGTAAAATACCCGTTGGGGCAAAATATTTCACAGTGATTGACTTGAAAAATGCATTTTTCTCAATCCCGTTGCACTGTGATTCACGAGATCTGACATCATTTATGTTCAGACAAATGCATCTGAAAAGTACAAGGCTGCCACAGGGATACTGTGAGTCCCCGTCCATTTTCAATAGAGTCCTACGGATGGACCTAAGTATTATTGCATTAGAAAGTGTCATCTTGCAGTATGTAGATGACATTCTAATATGCAGTCTCACAGAAGAACAATGCAGGCACAATTCTGTTCAGCTAATGACTATACTGGCTGAGAAAGGATATAAGGTTGACAAGGAAAAGCTTCAATATTTTCAACAGGAAGTGCTGTACATAGGCCAACTGATCTCCCATTAAGGGAAGAAGGTGACCCCAGAAAGGGCTGAAGCCATATTGAAAACAGCTAAGCCACACACGATAAAGCAAATGCAGAGCTTTCTAGACCTATGCAACTATGTTAAAGCATGGGTTTTTGATTATAGTTCGTACACCAAGACCTTGCTCCAGGCCCTAAAAAAGGATCAAGTGACAAAGGAAAAGATTGAATGGTCTGAAGTGATGGAAAAAGGGTTTGCAGAACTTAAAGGAGCGATTTGTACAGCCCCATTTCTCGGAATTCCTAATCATGCAGAGGAATTCTACCTGTTTTCGTACACAAATGGCAGCGTCCTGACGGCAGTACTCGCTCAAAGAACCTCGATGGGGTACAAGCCCCTAGCATATTACAGTGGGGACCTGGACCTAGTAATGAAAGGTCAATTCCCATGCGAATAAGGTTTAGCTGCCGCAGCATTCACCATAGCGAAGGCAACAACCATTGTAATGGGATGTTCCATGACACTATACGTCGAGCACTCATTATTTGCCATTCTGGAGAAACCAAACGGTACATTAACATCTCAGAGAGCTTCTGAATATGAAGTGATCATATCAAACCCATCGATTAAGATAGTCTGATGTAAAATAGTAAACCCAGCCATGTTCATTGCAGAGCCAATCACTGAGGGAGAGCCGATAAATGACTGCGCGAATTATGAAGAATTCTATGATGAAATCCCCAGGGTAAAAGAAAATGCCTTGGCAGGAGGAGAAATCGTCTTTATTGACAGGTCATCGAGAATCAAGCAAAGTGATGGACAAGGATATACAGGCATTGCTGTGATAAAACACATAGCAAATGGAGTATTTCGAGTACTTGTTAATGTGCGAAAACCATCTCACTATTCAGCCCAGGCTGCAGAATTATTGGCGTTGATACTCGCCATTGAGAATCACACAGACCAGAAAGTGATGGTGTACAGTGACTCCGACTATGTGACATCCACAGTACACGCAGGCTTAGCGCGCTGGAAAAGGAGGAGCTACCTCCGAGCGGATGGCATGCCAGTGCAGCACGCAGCCTTATTGGACAGGCTGACGAAGGCACTACAGCTCCCAATGGGCATAGCGGTTGTGAAATGCGCCCCCCACATGAAAGGGACAGATTTTGTGTCACGCGGAAATCACGCAGCGGACACGGAAGCCAAGCATATGGAATCCAAAAGTGAGACGATTATGGAAGTAGAAGTGGTGTGCACCCATGAAAGAATGATGGTAGCACAAGCCACACCAGAAGCCTATAGTGATCTCGGACAGACACACCTAATGGAGATTCCGGGGGAGGCACCGCAAGAGGAAAACAACTTCTGGAAGTGTTGAGGGTGTTCTTTAAACCCCTCAGACGGTTTGTGGCGGCAAGACAGCACTGGTAACCAGTAATGCCTGCAGCCCTACTAAAAATAACGCTAGAACAATTGCATTACCCGATTCAAATGACAAAAGAGAACCTAGCAGCAACGCTTGCGTAAGACTGGTTTATACCGAATTTATCGGAGCATGTTGCATTCTTTACGGTGAATTGCATAATCTGCCAGCAATTTACCGCGGGGCACACATTGAAAGTAGTGAGAGGAATAATCCCACGGCCAAATGGGCCTTTTCAGCATCTGCACGTCGATTACATCAACATGATTCAAGTATGCAACGGGTACAGATACTTAAATTGTTGTGGTTTGTCCATTCTCTAGGTGGATAGAAGCAGGTCCATGTACACACCCATACTCTACCTGTGCGGCCAAGTTCCTAGTAAGGGAAGTATTCCCTAGGTGGGAGGGTATGTGAAGTGAAGAGGTCAGATAATGGGGCTCATTTTGTAAATGCAGTTTTTGAACAGATCAGCTTGTTGCTTGGTATAAAGCAGAAGTTCTTGTCAGCGTATTATCCAGAAGGTAATGGAATTTGTGAGAGGCTCAACTGCTTGTTAAAAGAAAGGATAGCCAAGTTGAAGTTTACTCTAAATAGGGGATGGTTGCACTGCCTTCCACTGGCACTGTATGCTCTTCGCAACCAACCAGGCTCCGTCCATCATCTTACGCCACACAAGAAAGGAAGGAGGATGAGGACCCCTCTTACCGCCAGAGAGAGAGCTAGAAGTGATGCCCAGTCAACCAGAGAGCTTGTAGGATCCGAGATGCAAAGGTATTTACTGCATTACATCCAGCCTTATTGTAATTTCAGACCAGCTGCAGCGATGACGAAAAGGGTGCAGCGCAGCACAGAACACCGAAGGGAACACTGCAAAAGACTCAGTTCAAGATCTACGTGTCCCACTCATGTTCCCTGGAGATAGTGTGCTAGTAAAAAAACACACAAGGAAAAGGTGGGATGAGCCAAGATTCAATGGTCCCTTCATCGTGGAGGATTGCACTCTGTCAGCTGTGAAGCTGCAGGGCAGGAGAGCGTGGATTTTTCTAAATGACATTAAACCCTATATCGGAGAAAACTGCCTGCATCCCACTGCAAAGAAAATACAGACAATGGGGAAGAACCACAGCACGTGTAGACAAGATCCATGACAAGGAAGAAGGACGCATGAGCAGTAAAGCAAGACAAAAACCCTTTTGTAAACTGTGGCCTAACTTGGACATTCCCCTAAGCAAAAGAAAGGGGTAAGGACATAAAAAACGGACACTCTGTGCAGCCTAGTTGCAGGGTGAAGAAGAAAATTGTGCATATAAGCCACAGCACGTGTTGTTGACATGAACTTTTGAACCAATCCACACTTAAGCCTTGTTGTGGAAAAGACTATAACAGACTTTCGATCAAGGACTTTTACAGTGAAAGCAAATACAGTATCCCGAGTCATCCAGTACCAAGACTTTGATTGGCAGCACTTATTGTGTCCCCCAGTAGAGACATCACAACGGGTGTGGTCGCCTATTTTCACATAGTATTAGTATCTTATTCGTCACTGGTAGGGAGAGTCACCAGCGTTGCAGACTTTCTACAAGATCCTGAGAACGAGAAAGTAATCAGACACCTGCTTACTGTCATTGCGGAAGCCTTCATCATACTCCCGGAGTACAGTGACAAAAACACAAATGCTCCCACCACAGGTGATACTAGATGAACTCATCAATACACTTTTCGTTCGCATAATCGAAGAGCGCCCATCTATTGTTGGAAGAACCACCGACAGATTGACCTTTCTTCGAGATCCAGCAAACACTGAACATTTGAGCCAGCTGTTGAACAAAATTAGTCATTTAGTCGCACTCCACAGGACTGGACAGTGCAAACATTGTTCACATCAAGGAAAGAACTTATAATCCTGAGCCTAGCAAGACTGGAAGAATGTCGTTATCACCAGAAGACAGCAGATATGCATACTATGGGCCTCATTACAACTCAGGCGTTAAGGGTTAACGCCATCGTTAACCCTTAACGCCTGATTCTGATTTTAACGCCTGCTTTTAGCAGGCGTTAAAATCCATGGCGCTAACCTGCCATGGTGCTAATTACGCCGCCGTAATTTACGGCGGCGTAATTAGCGCCTTCCCCACTCCCATTATGCCCTATGGGGCAAAAATGGGAATGGGGAAGGGAAAATGGGAAATGGGGATTTACCGCCCCACTCACCTTGGAATGGGGCGGTAAATCCGCCATCCACCATGGTGTAAACGGAGTTTACACCATGGTGGTAAAGTTGGTGCACTTAGCACCAAGGTTGTAATGAGGCCCTATGTCTTCTTTCACCTCATCGAGAACTTTCCAGAGTTAGTGGGAAGACCAAATAATGTGGACATACTTACATTTCTCGGAGATCCAGTAAAGAGGACTCAGCTAAACATGCTCTTGCATGCCATTGTAGCCCAAATTAAAAATTCCAATCTCCACCGAATCCTAAGGAGATCCTGAAGAATCTTTCCCCCGAGGGACAGATCGAGTCAGCAGAGTCAAGAACTTAGTTGTTATATTTTGTTGTTACTTTTCTCCCATATTTCTTCACATTGACCAGCGTCCAACGTATCCTTAGGGCTGGAGCAGATTAAAGGAATGGACTGGGACCTCACACATTGTGATCATGTACAGTAAAAATGTCTTATCGAAGTGTTAGTTTAATCTATTTTTCTCGATAATCTAGCAAGGGAACTGCAGCCCGCATCAAGAGACAGTTACCTCCCACAAGAGGGGGGCACCCGTGAAGCAATTGACACTTTATAACAAAAATAACACAAACTGTTCAAGGAACAATGTTAAGTGGGGGACAACAATAACATTGACACTGAGCAAATGATTGAGATGGGGGCCCAGAACAGTAACATGGTCCTCCCCCAAGCAGAGGGGCACCCTCGCTTCTCTGGAAGAAAATGCTGTCGCCTTACACATCTAATTTTAATGTGCTTATGTATTATAATTGTCATTAACGATCAGAACTGCAGTCTTTATTGGTGCACGAAGCATTGCAATTCCAGTACACCAACCAAATGATGTACACATGAAACCCACAGGGATAACCAGACCTTATTTAGTCATTCCAGTACAGTGAAAATCTGATGATAAAGTAAATTAAATGAACATGAATGCAATTAGCAGTGATACATACACACTTGAGGTAATGAATGAGAAGAAAAGCCAGAGACAGGGCCGGCACGAGAGGCATGAAGTAAAAGCACTGACACCCACACGCACACATGCACCTAATGCATATGAACCAGGCATAGTGTCAATGGCCGCAGAACCTCAAACGAAAGCAACAGAGAAGACAAGACTGCCTACTGAAAAAACTTTCACAAGAGATGATGAGAAAAAATGAGACAAAGTAAGAGGAGAGTAAAACAGAAGCAGTGCTGTCAGACGCCCTTTGGAAAACAGAAGCCGCCGCAGAAGGACTCTCCGCAAAGACACAAATGTTAGTAGATCTTCTACTACTAAACACAGCCAGAGTAAGAAAACTACAAGGAGAACTGAAGAACAGAGCAACAGAGGCTGTACTATCCAGCACGCAGAGTCCAACACAAGGGACAAGTACCAGGCCCACGATACAGCCTTACACGGGGCAGGCAACAGGCTGGTGGTTGATAAAGGCACTTATAGATGCTAGGAAAAGAATGCAGGAAGGGAAGGAGAGAACTGCAGAACATCTGTATACCCCAGTGATACAGATAAGGAGACCTGCACCGTGGACCAGGATACCTGAGGGTCCACCAGCAAGAAAAAGCCACACAGATGCATTTAGAGATGTAGTTATAGCAAACTACAGAAAGACGCTGAGAATCAAGAGAAGCCTACATGAAGATAACAATGAGTTAAATGACTACCTGGACAGCACAGCACATTTAGGAAACAACATTTGGTACCAGCACATGAAAGAAGTTGGAAGGCGATATTCAGAGGGAGAATGCTTTGTCTGTGCACTCCTACCATACATGATGGGGAAATCCATGATCTTCGTGGCTGTAGAAGTTGATGTCCCAACAGCCCATTGTCTGTCACATGTAGCAATGTGCAACACCAGAGGCCAGTTCAAGGGGAGGGATGCCTCATTGATATGGGCAACCAAAACAGCTTATCCTGATGAAGACAATTATGTCCAGGACATTAAGACGAGAAATAGAGCTCATACTAGGAATCACATGATCAGGTATGAATGATCTGAAGTTAAAGGAGCAGGAATAAGATGGGGAAATAAACCCGAGACTGAACGTCCAAGGAAAAACACGAGAAGAGGCTCGAATTTGAAAGAACAGAGGCCAAATGCAGATTCGGGGAACAGTGCTTTCCCCCAACGGATGGGAAGAAGGAGTGGTGATCTGCCGAGCATGGATGGTCCTTGGAGCCTGTAAGGAAGCAATAGAAAACTCACAGAGGTTATGCAAATCTCTATGGCCGAGACTCGCAAGATTACTGACACGGGTCGAAGACAGAGGAGGACCCCTGCTGATAGTGCCACTGGAAAGCCTGAAATTGAGCTTCAGGAATAATGGCACAAGAAAAATGGGAGGGAATCCGAACTGCAAACACATTTTTGAAGCTTCAGGAATGACTCACAGAACCGCAGTAATTATGGATCATTATTGGGCATGTGGATCCAAAGCATGCATCAGACTGCCAAGAGACTGGGGAGGCATATGCACAATAGTGAACGTCCACATTCCAGCATTGGTGATCCCGAAAAGTGAACTGGATATTGACCGTTTCCCGAAAGCAGATACTCATCTAAGGAAAAGAATATCTGTGAAGCTGATATCCCGAATGAAGAGGGAGAATTACTTCTCTACCAAATCCGAAGAAGCATTCCATGCAATTCCCTATGAACACAGGCTGTTTAGCCTCACCTCATCAGTGTTCACAACAATTTTCATGCCAAGATTCCAAGTTGGAGCAAATACTAAATGGTTGCAGATAACCAGGTGGGAGTTACTGCAAACCATCATTTTGACAATAAAAGGATTCAATGCAATCAAAGAAGAGCTAAGAGCAATCCAACTGATGACTCTCCAGAACAGATATGTAGTTTGTGCAAAAATCGGAGAATCATGTTGCACATTTATACCTTCTCATGATGAGGAAAATGGAACTTTAACAGAAGCCATAGGTATGCTGACTAACCTACAGTACCAAATGATCAATGAAACTGACGAAGTTGATGATGACAGCTCGTTTATATCACTATTCTCGTGGGTCCCACAATGGATGGCAGATGCATTCAAGTTCCTGGGAGCACTGCTAGTGATGATATTACTAGGATTTTGTGTCATTAAGATAATAATCTTACAATGCCAAACATCTGCGAAGAAAGCCATAGGGATGAAGATCATGATTGATGTCAAACCAGGATGGAAGCCCAGAGACCTGACTGACGAAAAAATAAAGGACCTTGTGAAGGCCAGCAAGTATGCATCAGAAGGAACAAAGTTTGTGTATCCCAAGAAATGCAGAAATTATGAAGGAAAATGGATCTATTGCAGCCCTAGTGGGCAATGTCAGCTAATGACATGGAATAAAGATGAACATGTGAAAACAACAGGAAACCTGAAGGGAGTGATAAAAATATGAAAGTAAGACGAACGCCAAGGAGGAAGCAGAAGTGGTCAATGAATCGACCAGAGGGGGGAGTGTAGAGGAGGTCCCAAATATGGCCTGTACTCCAGTTGCCCATTTTGAAGTACCGGGAACATTCACACCAAGATATGTGATGTACGGCAAACAAATAAACCAGCAGAGAGCTACTATATGGTTCTGCCCAGTGCCAGTCAGAGGAGCAATACCTATTGAAGCGCCAATAATCAGCCAACCATGGGCAGTAACATATCCCTTGAGACAACCATATCAGCAAATGGCACAAAATGAAGATTCTTTAGACCCTGTCCCAGCAGAAACCAAAAAAGGCCTTAATGGAAGATGAATGATGACGTCACAAGGGCTCAGACAAGACGCACAGATGAAGAACGACAACCAAAGGATGTCACACAGAGAAGAAAACACCATGGATAAGAATATCACAGACATGGAAGAAGAGACGATGTAGAAATACAAAGAAACGTAACTGTAAAGCTGGATGAAAGTATTCAACCAGCTAACGCCTGTACATAGGCATGTAACACAAGAAGCTAAGAGGACAGTGCAGCTTGCTATGCTTAGAGGAGAATAGAGCGGCAAGTGCCAACAATATATCTACCTCAACTAAACACATTATATAAGTGCAGTCCATGTTATACAAAAGCAGAATTAACCCAGGGCCAAACAGGCCAAGATTCTTCGTCCAGCTGAAATAAGAATAGAGACGGCAGAATCGAAACTCAGCAAGGAGCAGGCCGTGCCTGGGAAATCAAGGTCAGACCAAGAGAGGGAGGCGAACAGTAACGTCGGAGAATCGAAATTTAAGAGCAGAGTCGCCTGCCCCGTGAAGGTCAAGATAGGGGGGCCCAGGCAGGTGGTGGCCGAAAAGGAGAATTAAATGCACAAATAGACGGAAAACAAGGCCGATTCATGGTTTGCCAACACGTGACTAGCCAAGCACGAAAATGTACCAACTTCTGATGTCACCCAAAGCAGGAGATGCCATAACTTTTCCTGATAAGAAGTTACAGTTTCTGGGCCAGCCTCAGCCAACTAATTGACACATAGCCCTAAAGTACTGATTGGTGGAAGGGAGGCAGGGTGAATCTTGGGGCATCATGTATCTGGGTCACCATTCTGCATGCTGCTAATTAAAGTGGAGATTTATGCTTAGGGTTATAGCCAGCCCAATCACAGTGGACCAAATAATCTAAGGTCCTGTAGTTAGTAGAACCAATGAGACGTTGTACATTTAGTGACGTTTTCATGAGTAAGGTTAGAGGGAAGGACGTAAACGCCCACCCGATAAGAGGTATCCAATCCTAACACTCCGTTACCGTATACAGATATAGTACCTATACTTAAGTTACCTTTTCCAACCAATAGAAGTGCATGACAAACTTTTGAGTGTTACACGTCAATGATTACGAATTTCAACTATAACTATTGCTGTTTGAATGAAGATTGTTGGGAGTTGAAACGAGACGGACCATCGCATCATTGTCGATTTCTATGTTTCCCCATTTTTTGTACTTGTCATTAAACAGACTCCCCTTTGCCAAACCATTGAATTGTCCTTATTGATTGTTGTTGGATTAAGAAGCCTGCACCCCCATCCTCCTCAATGTGCAGCTATCTCGTCTTGAAGTATTCGAGAGCAAGCTCTGATTCTATGGGCCAATGACACTTGTCTACAGTACAAAAGCTGGTGTTAGGCAAGGCACAATCTCATGTCTCAATACAGGGGAGTTAGAGGGACAGGGTCTCCTGCAGATACAGAAGAGCTGCTACTCTACAGGTGGAGTACACAATGAATCTCGGAAGGGGAGTGCCAAAACCTTCCACCTGCCATTGCCAGACTAATTAACTATCAAAGGCTCCATGGTCCCGCTCTGTCCGTTTTGTTTACCCTCTGCAGATTGTGGCAACAATTAACATAATTAACATACAAATAGAATACACTTCAAACAGGCCCAAACGTGGCCTGGTTGCAGAGGTAAAACAAAAGAAAGTAAAAACCCCAACAAACAATTATGTGCATTGTGTCAACCTGAAGCCAGCTCCCGCCTCTCAGTATCAAGGGCATGGACCTGTCATTTCTGGGACAGTTGCTTACAGTAGTCATACCCGCAGGGGGAACCCATTCAGAAGGTACGAGTAAGTGGTTTGCTGAGACCAAAAGTCTGGTCCCGCCGAAGCTTCAAGGGAGACCTTCCACTTTAATTAAAAACCACAAAGAACCCCATTAACCAGAGGGACACTTTGATCCACAACAGTCAGGAAGATGGGTTGGACTAAGTATGATATTTCTTCACCCATTTTCTGCTGCAAAGCACTTTGGTTACAACCTCACGCATATAGGAGATAGTTGGTGGGGACCCAGTAATGGTTCAATAAGGTAGGCTTAGCCAATCACAGTGCCCCACTTGGCTTTAAAATAGGGCTTAGCCCCTCTTTTGGGAGATCATCTGAAGACTTCACTTGAAGTAATAAAGAAGAAGTCAACCTTGGACCCTCGCTGAAGGTACAGTCTGCCTTTTATCTTCGGCCAGTGAAGGAAGGCCAGGATTTCCAAAAAGGGAAGCAACATCCCTCCCCTAAACATCTCTCAGGGAACAGAGGGAGTCACCGAATCCAGAGGACCGTCCAGCAACTCCAGAACTGGTGCCCCAGCCAGCACACAGCGTGCCCTGCTTGGCTCTGCAGAAAGCTTCCTGGATATGAAGCACCAGAAGGTCACAAGCCCATTGTAGAAGCTGGGAGAAGTGCCTCGACAAGCATCTACTGCCATCCGCCTTAATGGACATTTTCGAGCCAGTCGAGTTCCTCAATCCGCAACCGATTGCTACGCTGACCGTTGTCAAGCTGCAGTCACTTAAAGACAGCCAAGACGTCTCAACCAGTGCTTCAGAACCGCCAATCACCACTGAGACAATGATTCCTGACCCCGAACTGCCATTTAGGCCAGCCTGCAGCCGTTCATCCCGTTGTGCTCGCTGAACCGTCTTGTCGCCTGATACCCGCAGCGGACTCCCACCTTCCACTCTGTCACAGAAGCCTGCAAAGCACCCTAAAGCCGACTCGATCCTGTCGAGCACCAAGGACGTATACAGCCATAGGCACATTGTGGTTCTGTCCCCCTGGTTCTTCCCAGAAGGCTCCTAGAGACATTTTAATACCCTGTTCCCCTCCTTTGTGCTGAAGCCAAGAAACCTTAACAAACTGTTGTGGTTATTAACCATACCAACTCCCCTCTTGGCAGTATCTAGAGGGCAAACCTTTTCCTTCTTTGAAACTGTTTTTCCTCTGCATTCCTTTGCAGAGTGGGTTGTTAATACAAACTTGACTGGACGCTCATTTTATCATTGATTAATAATAGTATTTTTGCTGTGTTACAACTAACCAATGATCCACGACCTTTGATAAGCCTGCCGTTCCGTCCACGTTACCAAAATTGGAAAAGGAGGCTTATAATTTGCTTGTTATTCCAATCTGTTCTGATCCCTTCTGGTGTACTAGAGGTGTGGGGCTGATTGATGGTTTAGGAACCGATATTCATCCCTGGACCAGTGGTGTCCCAGAAGTTGATTGATTCGCCACACATTGCTTACCAGTAAGGGATGTCAAAGTCCCCAGATTATTAATACACAGAGAGCGAGTTGAGCAACAATTCTTACCAGGAAGTAATATCTCAGTTCTCAGATTTCTATGAGAAAGCGAGTGAATTGAGTAGCATTGTCTTATGAGAATTGAAGGCTAGTTTAAGAGAATATTCTGAAAAATAGAACGAGTGGCATATTAATGCATCATGGGTATTCAATTTTGAGTTCCGACCGTGTACAAGTGCACCCTGGGACTTGAGCTCCGCTTTTCCAAGATCTCTCTGAGAGTCATATTGGCTGGGAACTGAAGCAAAAGTGGCAAGACAACGATACAAGTGAGAAAGGAAGCAGCTGCGGCTACTGCCCAAAGCTAAGGGTCGTGAAACTTCGCATCTGGTCTTAAGGCATCATTTTAGCCATAGAGGGAAAAGCACTGGGGCTGTACACATGTCGGATGTATATAGTTGAAGGATAGAGCATGCTGGATTCTTTTCCCTGATCCGGGAGGCCTCGGGCGGAGTTGGGTCCATGCCTCGCTGCCGCAGCAACTCTGCCTTGGCTGCGACAGCTCCATGTGCTTTGGGACTGATGTCCTGGGACCCGCTCGGTCCAAGTCGCTGCTTTTCCAGCGCGCCTCCCTTTCATCCGCAGCCAGCGGTTTCTCGCGTGCGTCCAAAACCTCCTGCCTTTGCAACATTACAGCAGGGAGGAGCGGGGCGCAGATCCGCGGGGGTTACGCTTTCAACCCCTGGGGCTGGCAGGGCTCCCGCTCTGGATTTGAACATCTTCTTTTGCAAACAGCAAAAAAAGAATGCCGGGCAAGAGGATGAAAAAAGAGACGCCTGCCTGCCTGATTCTTCATATGTGTACAACTGGTTAGTGTCAGGAGTCAGATCACGTGTGTCTGCCCGATGGGCATAGGCCAGCTTTGCCCTCAGAAACTGTATATGTGTCACATTGAAAGGCAACGGTGGGGAGTCTCTCTCTCTCGCGCTCTCTCTATCCCCCTTTCTTTCTCCCGTTTCTCTCTGCCCCCTCTCTCTCCGCTCACCCCCCCATTGATCCTACCAGTCGCGCTCCCCAGAGGCATATTCTACCCCCTTGCCCGTCTCCTACTTTTTATCTGTACTTACCCCATCACCCAGCTCCCAATCTCTGTAAGTGCTTCCAAAGAGGTCAATTATCAGTAGTTATAGACTGTATTTTAAGCCACCTGCTTGCCTAAGATGTATTCAACGTTCCATTTTATATAACATTAATAAATAACAGGCTTGTACAGTTTGTTACTTTAACTTAGCAATGAAACCCTAATATGTCTTCATGGGCCAGTTGTAACAAATCAACTTCCAGGGCACCAGTGGTCCAGAGATGAATATCGGTTTCGAAACTATCAATCAGCCCCACACCTCTAGTACAGCAGAAGGAATCCGAACAGATTGGAAACACAAGCAAATTATAAACCTACTTGTCAAATTTTGGTAACGTGGACGAAATAGCAGGCTTATCTCTGCAAGGTTGTGGATCGTTGGTTAGTTGCAACACAGCGGAAATACAATTATTACCCAATGATGAAAGGGATTGTCTCTCAAGGTTGTATACAAATATCTACTTTATCATTATTCCACAGACAGTTCTAGCACACTACAAAATACAACCCACCCTGTAAAGCAATGCAGAGGACATGCAGTTTTAAAGAAGGAAAAGGGATGCACTCTGGATACTGACAGGAGGGTAGTCGGTATAGTAATTAATCATAATAGTTCAAGGATACTTGGTTTCAACAGAAAGGGAGCAATGGGTCGTAAAGTATCGCTAGGGGCCTTCGGAGAAGGGCCATGGAAACAGAACCACAATGTACCTTGTGCTGTGGGAGTTCTTGGTGCTCAACAGGGTCGAGTCAGTTTCAGGGCACTTTGCCGCTTCTGCGACAGAGTACAAGATGGGAGACAGCTGCGGCTATCAGGCAGCAAGCAGTTCAATGAGCGAAGCTTGAAGGAAGGCTGCAGGCTGATCATGGCTGCTCGGGGTGAGGAATCAGTGCTGGTCGAGGCGTCTCAGGCGGCTTTAGTGACTGCGGGCATAACAACGGTCAGCGGTGCAGTCAGTTGCAGCTTGAGGGGCTCGACTGGTTCGCAAATGTCCTCTAAGGCAGACTTCGGTAGATGCTTGTTGTTGCACTCCTCCAAGCTTCTTCACTGGCTTGTGCCATCTTTTAAAGTGGATGTCACACAGCTGAAGAGAGTGTTGCAGGCAGCTGCCTTGTCCTTGGTGTGGTTCAGAGATTCGCTGGCACTTCCCACCTCGGAAACGTGCTGCAGAGCCTAGCAAGGCACACTGTGTGCTGGCTGGGTACCAGTTCTGGAGCTGCTGGACGGGTCCTCTGGATTCAGTATCCCCCTCTGTTCCCGGGGAGATTGTTAGGGGAGGGATCTTGCTTCCATCTTGGAGGAACTAGCCTTCCTTTACTGGCGTAAGATGTAAGGCTGACTGTACCTTCAGCCAGGGTCCAATCATGAGTTCTTATTGCTAGTCCTTTCAAAGTCTTCAGATGATCTCCCAAAAGAGGGTCTCTCCCCTATTTTAAAGCCAAATTGACCACAGGGATTGGTGTAGGCTAAGCCTACCTTACTGAACCATTCCTGGGTCCCCACCAACAATCACCTGTATGCGTGAGGTCCTAACCAAAGTGCTTTGCAACAGAAAAGGGGTGAAACAATGTAATACTATGTCCCTCCCATCTTCCTTTCTGTTGTGGATCAAAGCGTCCCTATGGTTAATGGAGCTCTCTGTGGTTCCTGACTAAAGAGGCAGGTCTCCCTTGAAGCTGCGACGAGACCAGACTTTCTGGATCCATCAATCCACATATTCATACCTTCTGGATGAGGTCTCCCTGCGGGGATGACTACTGTAAACACACAGTCCAAGAAATTACATTTCACTGTCAATCGATACTGAGGGCTGAGCTGCCATCTGGTTGACATAGTGCACATAAAAAGGGTGGTGGAGTTTCCTGTCTCCTTTGTTAGTCTCTGTGGCCAGGCCCCATGTGGGCCTGTTGGAATTCAAATCTGATTAGTATGTGAATGCTGCCACCAGCTACATGGACCAACCGGAAGCACCTCAAAACCTTCCTCTTCGCTTCTGCCTTCTCTCTCCCTCTCCCCTGCTAAACCTGCTTAACTCCCCACTAAATTCTGCACTAAACCTGCATCTTGGCCCTCTCAGCGACCTCGGTCCAAGGCCCAGCCACTCTCAACTTGCACTGCCTCCCTGGCGCCCCCTGCACTGTGGGACTGTCACTGTATCCCTACAGCCCCCTTCCTAGCACTTGCTCTGCACTTACCTCGCACTTGCCACCAGCTGGCCCTTTTATTTATTATTTATTATTATTACGCTACTTACCGTGTACTGCACTTTCCCCCCCACCTCCTCCCCCTGCACTTTCTCCTTTTCCCCTTACCTCTGCACTTGCCCGATCTGAATGACACCTGGCCTAGTAGGATCGTTTGTCTGTCTTCCCCTTGTCTCCCTCCCTCCCTGCCTCGTCGCGCCTTGAAACACTTGTGTATAGGCGCGTTACAAATACCATATCATATCATATCATATCATATCAACAAAAGGATTGGGCAGATCGAAATATCCTTTGTTAGTTAATTAGGCTGCCCATGGCAGGGGGAAGGTTTGGTGTACTCCTGGCTGTCATATCCCAACTAAATATTACAGGGGGACTGTGCCTGTAGGCTGTGTCCACTCGGAGTACAGAGGTCTATATGTATGTTGTGCAGTGAGCATAGGAAAATGCGTGCAAACTAGCCCCACACATTTTCTGGAGATTGGTCTACCATCATTCAATTTCATTTAAAATTTCAAAAAAGCCCAGGTGAGTGCACCGACACCGTGAGGATGGTCGAATTCCTCATGATCCCATCCTCAACATGTGAACCCCCACCCTACTGAGGGTATGGTTCGTAATCAAGGGAAAAGGACTGTCTGAGGTCATCTGCCTTTCCATTCTGGGAGCCTGGCCTGTGCTGGATGTCAATATCTCCCTGTAGGGATATGGCCCAATGCAAAAGCTTTCAGTTCTCCCCTTTAATTGGCCATTAACTATCAAAAAGGTTGGTGGTCTGTCTGGATCGTAAAGTGTGACCCAAAGATGTAGGGTTTCATCTTCTTTACGGTCCACAGGACTGAGTCAGCCTCTTTTTCTATGACAGCCCAGTTCCTTTCCCTTTTTGTCATTGCCTGCTAATGTAGGCAACAGATTGCTCTACCCCTTTAGAGTTCAGCTGCGCTAACACTGCTCAAATCCCACAATCGCAGGCATCTGTATGAATAATGAACACCTGACCATAGTGGCACATTCAGAAGTGGGGCCTTGCACAATCCATCCTTTAAATGCTGAAAGGAGTTTTGACAGGCGGGGGTCCAAGTTACCTTCTTCTGCATTTCTTGGACGTTACATCATTCAGGGGCATGGCAATGGTCCCATACCCCCTGATGAATGACCAGTAGTACCCGGCGAGACCTTAAAAGGCTGTCACCTGTGTCTGTGTGTAGGAGATGTCCCAATGCTTCATAGCCTGTACCTTCACTTTGAGAGGTTGTTTCCTATCTCCACCGACCAGGTTGCATAGGGTAGTCACTGTGCCCTGCGCTATCTGGCACTTCTTGGCCTTGATAGAACTGCTTTCTGTAGCACCTGAAGCACATGTTTTAGGTGGGATAAGTTATCCTCCCAGGTGTGGCTAAACACAACAGTGTTGTCTAAATAGGCGACACTGACATTTTCCAGCCCAGACAAAACCTGATTAAGTATCCGCTGAAAAGTGGCAGGGGCATTCTTCAATCCGAAGGGCATCACAGTGAACTGATAATGTCCTTCTGGGGTTGAGAATGAGAATGCTGACCTCTCTCTTGCTACTAGTATAGAAGGTTAGGGACAGCTCTCTCCTCTATCCCTTTTAGATAGGCGTTGCACCACACGCCACCTAGGGCGAGGCAACCCCGACAGGGTCAGGCTGTCCTTCCCAGGGCTAGCTATTAGCTTGGTTGTTTCCCCTGTTGGCATACTGTGTGATTATGTAAGATTACTCAGTATATTGAAACCTTTTGAACAACCATTGTCCTATTGAACCGTTGGTTTGTGCTACCACCTTGTACCGGGTTAACAGTTAAGGATGAGAACAGCCTGTCCGTCCCCCCTTGTTTTGTTCAAGAACTTACCCTGTTTGTTTATATACGTCCTTTACTTTTCACCATTCAGGATTCTCGGGTCTGGGCACAGTTATCAGACTGCAGGGTCCACCCATCACAGGTCGTGCAACCAGGATCCATAGCGTCCTTAGACCATACGCAGGTTTCTTGGCCCTGGCTCCTGTGCTCCAAGTCACTTTCACATGACTCCTTGTATTGACCTCTTTGACTTTAGGGGGCACTCTTGTATTCCTCTGGCTTCTCCTTGTTTGCCCCATGGCTCTGCCACCATGTATCACACACCCCTTGTCAAATTGTAGATGTGCCAGACTGCATTTAGTTTTTATCGTTCATTGTTTTGGCTTTATTTAATATATTCAACTTGTATGTTAAGTGCAACTCATTGTGCACCTAGATTCATTATGGTTGAATCCCAGTTCAGAGTTCAAAGTGGTTTTATATGGCTTAATGATATTCAGTGTGAATTGTAAACTTATTTGGTTCAAAACCAAACTAGGAGTGAGTTCAATATTCAATACTTTGCTTGGCTCAATATTATGTTTTCACATAGTTTGGCATATAAAACATATGGTTTTTCTCTCAAGTTTAAAGCTTTGTATAGTTCAGTGTTCAATATGTATTAAATTGTTAGATTTCACGGACCGTTACTCAGAGGAGGCCCGTTTGCATCTTCCCAATACTGGGGCCTCCCTCTGACACTCACCAGCCTTCTTTAAGTTGTCTGATGGTTCCTGCAGCTGCCCTTCTGCTACAGAAGCCGGTAAACACACCAGTGCGAGCTTCACCTACTCACCGCTCCGTTTCTCCTTCGCACCGGCACCTCCGATGCTTGTTTTCACATGCGGACCATGACCTCAGGGTTATGCTGCTTGTGTCGAGCTTTGGAGCCTCCCTTGCTCTCATGAATAACATAGCCCATCTACTTTGGTTCCACAAGTCCTCTGGGTCTGCTGCCGGTATCGTGGCTCTTCCTCCTAGACCACCATGGCTGCCTCTCCACGTGTCCTGCTGCTCCTCAGCTCTCATGTCTCCCTCTCACTGCTTGGCTCTCAGGTCTACCAGTTCTCCTTTGTGACCCTTTCTCTTTCTTTATATACACCTTCGGCACCATGACTGGCTGCAGGTGTGAACACCCAATTGGCCCTGCCTGACCATGATTAGAAGGATATGCCTGACCCTTCCAGTTCCTTACAGGCATCTTCTTCATCCCAATATCAAAGTGGTGAAAAGAGGTAATCTTTGTTGCTCTCAGTTGCCTCTTCTTCGTGTCAGTATTGTCATATCTTGTATATGGGAGAATGAGGGAAACTGGTCTAAAATAACGCATACAAGTCAGGTGAGGGTTAGATTGACTTTTACAAGAGAAGGGGATACCATGTCTCACCTAAGATTACCTCACTCCAATTCCTCAAGGACCCCCAGGTGATCCTCCCTCGCTTCTCCACACCCAGGGCTAGGATCCAAGAGCAATGGCGTGTCCCTGGCCACTTGGGCAGAATATTCAAGGGGAGCTGGAGTGAGAATACCCTCAGGTTTCTCAGAACAGACTGTTTCAAAGAAGGAAAATGGATGCACTCGGGATACTGAGAGGAGGGGAGTTGGCATAGTAATTAATCGCAATAGTCCAAGGATACTTGGTTTCAACATGAAGGGAGCAATGGGTTATAAAGTTGCACTAGGGACTTTCAGAGAAGGACCAGGGGGACAGAACCAGAATGTACCTTGTGCTGTAGGAGTTCTTGGTGCTCAACAGAGTCGAATCAGTTTCAGGATGCTTTGCCACTTCTGCAACAGAGTTCAAGATGGGAGACAGTTGCAGGTATCAGGCGGCAGGCAGTTTGGCGAGCGAAGCAGTAATATGATATGATAAGTCATTTATGATGTTCCTGTACACAAGTATTTCTAGGTGTGACAAGGCAAGTAGGACGAAACAGAAGGAGGACAAACCAACGATCTGTCTAGGCCTTGTGTCATTCAGATCGTGCAAGTGCAGGGAAGAGGGAGGGGAGGAGTGCCAGGGGGGAGGGGGAAGGGAGAAGTACAGGTGACTCAATAAGTGCTGCCGGAGGGTGGCTCATAAGTAGAGAGAGGGGACTGTAAGGTTGCATATACAGACCCTTAAGTGGTGGGGGAGCCCGGAGGCAGTTCAAGGGCAACTAGACATGCAGCAGCCTAGGCCCGAGTTCAGTGGGTGGTCAGGTGACCAGTACGCGTAGCACTCAAGTACATCAGCAGGGGAGAGGAAGAGAGAAAGCGGAAGTGAAAAGCAAGGTCCTGATTTGCTTCCAGAACCAGAGGTGGTTCTGCTAAAATTTGAGAGAGGCAGAGAGGATGTTTCAGATGGAGCTCCCAGCCGAGGAGAGAGATCTTCCCCCTACTCTCTGCTTGTAGAAGCTTCTGACCATCAGAGAGTTGGAGGTGGATTAGTAGACAGCTTGAGGAGGAAAATGTATAGGAAGAGAAAGTGGAGGTAGTGCGGTCCCAGGCCCCAGAAAGCCATGTAGATGATGCAAATGGTCTTGAACTTGATCCTTGCTGCCACAGGGAGCCAGTGAAGAGATTTCAGAGCTGGAGAGATACGATCGCTGGGCTTGAGGCCAAGGACAAGCATTGCAGTCCTGTTCTGGATAAGTTATAAAGGTCGAAGGGTAGAGGCAGGCAGATTTTGAAAGAGGCTGTTGCAATAGTCCAGCCTAGAGAGGACCAGCGCTCTGGAGAGAGTGAGCTTCTGGGGGTAACTGAGAAAAGACAGAATACCCCTGAGGAGGTGCAGCTGATAGTGTGACTTCTAAGAGAAAGAGAGGGTGGTGCCAAAAATGACCCCACGGTTCTTAGCCTCGCAGGATAACCAGGTTGTCGCAGAGGTGATTGAGTGGGATGGGATGGCTGACCATGTAAAAAGTAGAAGATTAGATCAAGGAAAATGAGGACAGAAGGAAAATAAGAGTCAAGCTTTGAGAGCAGGTCTTCACTTGTGTTCAGGAGACCAGTTTCCGTGCTTCTGGCAGCTCCGAAGCCAGAGTTGTGGTCATGGAGACAGCCAACAGATTCAGTATACAGATTAAACTTGGAGCTGGGCAGCTTTTCCGGGAGTTCGCCCAGGAAAGGAGTGATGGAGATCAGGCGATAGTTTGCCAGAGAGGAAGGATCGTCAGAGGGCTGCTTTGGAAGGCTGTGCACAAGGGAGTGCTTAAGGGGGGGCCGTTCCAGTAGCAAAGGAGTGATTGCAGAAATTGGCCAAGGCCAGAGCAAGGGTGTTGATGTGGTCCTTGATGGTTCTGGATGAGCAGGGGAGAACCTGCTTTGGCAAGACTTTCAGAGATCGGTATTGACTAGAAACATCGTCTGGCGTGAACATGGGAAAGGAGGAGAAAGGAGGAGGGGAAGTGGCTGAAGATGGGCCACGGGTTGTAGAGGAGGAGTAAGAGGAGGTAGAGGAAGAGAGGGTGGACAGGATGTCCTGAGTTTTAGTGGTGAAATGAGAAGCCAGAGCCGTGCAGAGGGCCTGGGAGGGAACAGAGAGGTAGAGACTGCAACAGGTTAGCCAGCTCCATGCAGATTTTAAAAAGCTCGGTCAAGTTGTTAGATGCCTAAGTGATGCAGGCTTGAATCTAGGCTCTCTTATTAGAGATGACAGAGAGTCGGTACTGCCTTTGGAGCAGTCGGCAGGCCAGTTTATTAGAGGGTGGCGAGGTTGGAATTACAAAAATAGTTTGTAGAGGAGCAGATGTATACATCCGCAGGATATCCTGCCCCCCTAACTCCTTTGTATGGGATATATGAGACTGTGCCTTGCCTGACACCAGCTATCGTGCAAATACTGCAGCGAGTATTTGGAAGGAGATATCCATTGAGACAACCCTATCGAATGTGTCCTCGAGTTGATGACAACCTACAGGAGGACCTCCCTGAAGGAATATGAAAAGGAGCTAAGAAAATAAACAGATGACGTCTTAAGAAAATGTGCTTGATGTCCCAAGATACTGAATGAAGATGATGTATAGATCCTAGAAAAAAAAAGAATGAAATAAAGTATCGAGTTGTCTATCACAGTGGGAAAGAAGAAGAAGATTACACGTTAACAAAGTGCTTCAGAAAACAGAATTTCAATAAATGTACAGACGCTGAAACACAAGGTAGATCAATCATTCCATAGGTGAGCTATGAGTAGTGAACAGAATGCAGGCAATGCCGCCATTGTATAGAAACTGGACATTGGTATCATGAAATAAATAAGCCAGAAACCATAAAGGGAGAATGTAAAGTTGTGTTGCAGCAGAATAGCAGGCTAGTGATACTGCATAGTGAGGCTGTCTGGCCTGACATCAAGATCTTATAAATCGAAGTCAGCTATCCACTCTGAAGAAGAATGAGTGTGCGGATGATGAATCCTCTCACGTTAAGGTGCAAAAAAGCACACAAAGGGTGCCAAGTTTTAATTCATTTTAAGCATTTTGAAAGCTGCAGAATGGACTAAATTGTGCTCACTCGTCACGTGAGCCAAGGATAGAAATAGAGTTTGAACTTGGAGTACCAGACACAATAGTGAGTGCCCTCACTCCCATGTATTCCCAGGATGAGAATAGAATACTCTGCAAGGCCAAGTACAAATACAATTTCATGGCAGAAGGCATGGATGATGAGAGATGTTGGGCTTATTGGGTTGTAGGGTAGCTTCAAGTACTATCTCCCTGCACCTGGGTCTGGGCTTATGTGCTGCTAAATTAACCG
Source organism: Ambystoma mexicanum (assembly GCF_040938575.1). Lineage (NCBI taxonomy): Eukaryota > Metazoa > Chordata > Amphibia > Caudata > Ambystomatidae > Ambystoma > Ambystoma mexicanum. The sequence continues at coordinate 64,971,748 of NC_090938.1, forward strand.
AATGTTCCAGAAATGGCACAAGCGTGCCAACCAATTGTATTAGTCCATATAATGAAGGACCTTATAGCTTAGAAGACAAATGAAACACGGTGTAACTATAATTTCTTAAATGAAGAGGTAGGCATAAGTTGCTCACCTGATAAACGACAGCCAGTAACAATCCTGACTCCCATATGATTGAATATCTAGATGTTTACCTTACCTGATTTTTGACCCTTGATAGGTTTTTCACTATTGCCACTTTGTGTGATGTCACTCTGACGCATAATGGAGTATATGAAGTGTATTTTTTGTGGAAATCATTGAGAGACTGAGCGTATGTCCGATGATGTTCATTGTAACCTCCCTTTTTTAGATAATTGTTAATAAAACAGTAACTTGCCATCTTCTTGAGTTTGTCTGGTTATTTGGAGTAATCCCATTCATTACAAATGCACTTTCCAAAGGGCCTTAAGATCAAATGGTAGCAGTGCAGATGGTTTCAGATCAATCTGAACTAGTTTGACTTCAGAATTTTGGATGAGCGTGCATCCTATGCCATTATCTTGAAGATCATGGAGTTTCCTGTGTCGAGCGGCCAATAGAAATAAACTTGCAAGAAGAATCGAGACGAGTCTAAAGCAGGGAGTTACAACGGACATCAACGGACGTTGCACAGCATTATCTCTCGAAGCATTTCATACAAAATTATACCTTTATAGTAAAAACTCATCATACGTGACATCATACTATGTGGCAACAAAGAAAAACCTACGGGGGTCGTGGTTGGCTCACGGGGAACAACAAAGTATACCTTCTACAAGGGGCCGGGTTGTGATTGGGTCTCTAAAGTCAGGTGGACAATTCATGCCCACCCCGAGTGCAAGTCATCTTCATCAGTTATTAGAAAAACGGTATACTATTGACTCTCAAACTATAAAGCGAAATGACAAAGTAAAGAATCGAGTGGACTAGAACTTTCCAGTGGACACTGGAAAGTGGAAAAGAAGAAGATTGCTCTTTAACAAAGTGCTTCAGAAAACAAAATGTCAATAAATGTACAGAGGCTGAAACACAAAGCAGATGAAGTCATTGTATAGGGTAGGTATGAGTAGTGAATAGAATGCAGGCAAAGTCACCATTCTATAAACACTGGACATTGGTATCATGAAATAAATAAGACAGAAACCATAAAGGGAGAATGAAAGGTTGTGTTGCAGCAGAATAGCAGGCTAGTGAAGCTGCGTGGGGAGGCTGTCTGGCCTGAAGTCAACAACTTAGAAACCGAGGTCAGCTATCTACTATGAAGAAAAGAACGAGTGTGTAGAGGATGAATCCTTTCACTTTAAGGTGTAAGAAAGAGCACAAAGGGTGCCAAGTTTTAATTCATTTAAATCATTTTAAAAGCTGCAGAATGGACCAAATTGTGGTCTCCTGTCACGTGAGCCAAGGATAGAAATAGAGTTTGAACTTGGAGTTCCTGACACGATAGCGAGTGACCTCACTCCTGTCCATTCCCAAGACGAGAATACTCTGCAAGGCCAAGTACAAAGACAATTTCATGGCAGAAGGCATGGGTGATGAGAGATGTTGGGTTTATTGGGTTGTAGGGTAGCTTCAAGTTCTATCTCCCTGCACCTGGGGCTGGGCTTACGTGCTGTTAAATGAATCAAATGTTCTGAGAAGGCACAAGGGTGCCAACCAATTGTATTAGTCCATTTAACGAAGGACATTACAGCTGAGAAGACCATTGAAGCACGGTGTAACAAAGTTTTCTTAAATTACATGTTTTAAGAAGTAGGCATAACTTGTCCACCTGATACAGGACAGCCAATACCAATCCTAGCTCCTATATAATTGTATATTTAGATGTTTCCCTTAATCATTTCTGACTCTTGATAGGTTTTTCACTATTGCCATGTAGTATGACATCACTCTGATGGATGCATAATGGGGTGTATGAAGTGTATTTTCTGTGGAAATCATTGAGATACTGAGCGTACATCTGATGATGTTCATTGCAACCTCCCTGTTTTAGATAATGGTTAATAAAACAGTAACTTGCCATCTTCTTGAGTCTGTCTGGTTATTTGGACTCATAATTATTCTGGTGTAATCCCATCCATTACAAATGCATGTTCCAAAGGGCCATAAGCTCACTTGGATGCGGATGCGGTCTTGGATGCGGTTTTCAAACTGATCCTCACGACAGAGGCAAGGACGTCAAGAGTGTTAGAGATAGAGAGATTAAGTTTAGAGAGGGCTGGACAGTGACTCAGTCAAAGGAGTTGGAGGTGGAGAGAAAGTATCGGCAAAAGCCTCAACTGGCACATGCTTCATGGGTTGGATGACTGAGAAGGTAGGTGGCAGTGCTGGAGTTGGCTTGACCTGAGGAATAGAGAGAGAAAGGTGGGGGGAAAGGAGAAAGTGGTCGCTCCAAGAGAGAGGAGTGGTTAGAGGGTTAGAGAGGGGGAGGTCTGAGGCAATCAGAACATCCAGGGTGTGCCCTGCAGATTGAATTGGGCCAGAGGGAAGAGTAGAGAGAGATTGAGAGAGAGAGAGAGAGAGAGAGAGAGAGAGAGAGAGAGACAGAGAGAGAGAGAAAGAAAGAGAGAAAGAGAGAGAAAGAGAGGTGCAGAGGTTATGAATGAGCGCTGAAGAGGGGCTAGTGGCATCCAGGTGGATGTTCAGGTCTACGAAGAGAAATTCAGAGGTAGAGGAAATGAGGGAGGAGGAGAGGTCAGCCCACTAAGAGAGAAAGAGTGCGACCTGGCCAGGAGCCCTGTAGATAGTGGCCACAGTGAGAGAGAGGTCAGGAGAGATAGAATGTCTGCAGACCAGGCATTCAAAGGGGTGTCCAGTCATAATTTCGAAAACATAATTTCGAAAGTAAAAAAAGTCGAATCAAAAATGTCGAAAAAAAAAATGTCGAATTGTTTTTTTTTTCGATATTTTTTTTTGGCTCTAGTTTCTGTGAAAAAAATAGGTAAAAATAAAAAAAAAAGGGGGGGTTGGGGGGAACCCCCCCATTTCGAAAAAAAAAACGTCATTAAAAAAAAAATCGACATTTTTTTTTTCGACTTTTTGACTTTCGAATATTTTGTATTCGAAATTATGTCTATGAACCATTCAAAGGAGCAGTAGTCCTGCACTGGAATGACAGAGGCAGGGATCCACTCTGGGAAAATCAAGGCTACACCAGAGCCAGAAGAGTTGGTTCTGGGTTCGGAAAGGATCTTGTAGCCATCTGGAAGGAGAGTGTCAAAACTTGTGACAGAGCTGGCCATGAACCAAGTCTTGGTGAGACAGAGCATGATATGATATGATAAGATAGGTTATTTATATCCCGCTTAATACCCAGAGGTTTCTAAGCGTGGACCCAGGGATCGAACCTGTGTTGCTCCGTGTCGTTTTGTTTCCAAGTCGAGCACGCTGCCGCTGAGCTGTCCTCCTGGGACTGGGAGTACATCCAAATCAAGCTCTTCCAGGAGACAGAAGATGTCAGAGGAATGTTTGACAGTTGAGCAAGTGCTGAGAGTAGCAATGTGGAACAGGTTACCACCTTTGAAGGATTTACGTGGAGGGGTACAGGCCAGAGGTACGCCCTGCAGAAGTGTTGGAGATGCCAGAGGATGGGCAGAGGAGGAAGGAAGAGAAGGCAGGGTAGTCAGAGAGGAAGACAGAGTGCCAGAGAACTGGTGGATGTAAAGAGGCAACAGGGTGGCCAGAGAAGCAGCAGAGGGTGCAGGAGAAGTGGCAGCGGAAGGAGACGGCAGGGGAGCCAGAGAGGGGTAAGTAGGGATAGCAGGAGAAGAAAGGAAAGTGATAACGCGCAGGAAGCCATCTATTAAAAAGGAGGAGATTGGCCTGAGGGCCTGGACCAAGAAAGTGCCATTTAAGTAGACATTAATGATGGTCTTAGAGGAGTGGAAGGGGGCCAAGAGGGCCTCCCACTGGGTTCCACTATTAATGGGAGAGGAGCAAAAAGGAGAGAAAACAGAGACCATATGGTTGGAGTCCATAGGTCTGGAGAGGGAACGACAAAGAGGATGTCAGTGAGGGTCTGTCTGGAGGAAGCACTGGTGTAGGTATCCGCAATAGGGAGGCCTGAGTTGGAGACCAGGATATCCCTCTTGTGGTTTTTCCAGCCAGACTTAGTTAGAGGGATATGATGGTCGATATAAAAGCAGTTAGAGAAGATAGGTGAGACAGAGAGTACCATAGAGGGTGCAGGGCAGCGAAAGGTGGTGTGGGGTGTAGGGGAGCCCAAGCAAGGGGACGGGGGTAGCGCTGGGGCAGATAGGAGATAGGCTCAAGAGGGGGACACGACAGGGAGTGGAGCACAATGCAGAACAATAACACCAGACCTACGATATCAGATGCAATACGGAGCCATCAACAAAGTACAATACACAACAAGAAACCTAGAAGAAAAGAGTGCAGGCAATGCAGTGTAATGCTGAAACCGTAGAGCACAACACAATGTCAATACAGTAGAGAAAAAGAAACAGTGGCAGTGTCAAGGAACAATGCAGAAACCCAAACCACCAAGGCACAGTACACAAATGAAGAACCTAAAAGTAAAGGAATGCAGGCAATGCAAAGGTACAGTAGTGAAACAGACAGTGGAATGGCCAGGGAAACAACACACAAGGGGGTGACAAAACAATAGGTCAGAGAGCGAAGGGACGAAGATGCGAGAAGAGGGAAGGGAACGCTGGGAGGGAACGCTGGGAGGGGAAGCCTGTGCAGGATGCAGGGACCTACGATGTGAGGGAGTGCACGCTGACTAAGTTGCGAGAAAGCACACGCTTCCTAAGTGGTGGTGCACGCACATGGCCTAAGTTGTGAGGGAGAACACGTGTCTTAAGTTGTGAGGGAGTGCAAGTGGCCTAAGTAGTGGCACGGGCCTGGTAGGAGGAGTGCATGCAGCCTAAGTTGCAAGGCAGCATATGAGGCTTACGGAGTGAGGGAGCGCATGCGGCCTAAGTTACGAGGGAGCGCATGTAGGCAGGGGAGAAGTGAGTTCGTGGGGGTAGAGGGGTGCGAGGACAGGTTACAGGGCGAACATGTGTGCGAAGGGAGAGGGACACAGGATCAGGGGGTTCGTGGAGTGTAGCAGTGCTAAAGCTCACCGCAGCTTCTTACCTTGTGGACGCAGATAAGAGTGTGAAGTCGTCCGTGCTCACAATCTGCACCACAACCCCATCACTGCCCAACACCTGCGTCTCTCAACAGTGGGCCTTATCCTGCAAAGACTTTGCCACAGAGGGTCTTAAAGGCTTGGAAGCATGGACATAGTGTTCTACAGGTAATCTGGCAGTGTCTACTGCACATCTGCATTCGTCAACACCGTGGCATTGTCCTGCGAGGGCTTTGCCACAGATGGTCCTAACCTCGGTTCTTAAAGGCTCTGAAGCTTGGACGTAACATTGCATGCTGCATGTAATCAGGCAGCGTCGCTTGTGCACCTGCGTTGCTCAACACCTTAGCCTTATCCTGCAAGGGCTTTGAAGCAGAGGGGCCTCACCTCGGTTCTTAAAGACACTGAAGCATGGATGTAGCGTTGCATGCTGCGTGTAATCGGGCAACGTCTCCTGTGCATCTGCATAGCTCAATGTTGCTGCCTTGTCCTGTGAGGGCTTTCCTGCAGAGGGCACGAACCTTGGTTCTTAAAGGATCGGAAGCGTGGAGGTAGCGTTGCGTGCTACGTGTAATTGGCCAGCATCTCCTGTGCACCTACTTTGCTCAACACTGCGGCTTTGTCCTGCAAGGGCTTTGCCGCAGAGGGTCTGTACCTCGGTTGCATGCTACGTGTAATCTGGCAGCGTTTCCTGCGCACCTTCATCACTCAACAACGCAGCCTTGCGGTGTAAGGGCTGTTAGGGCTGGGCGGATGGCTGCAGGTTGGCCAACATGGCCCAAAGCTGAGGAGAGTGTGCAGGCAGCTGCCTTGTCCTTGGTTTGGTTCAGAGACTCTCTGGCACTTCCCACCTAGGAAGCTTGCTGTAGAGCCTAGCAGGGCACACTGTGTGCTTTCTGGGTACCAGTTCTGGAGCTGCTGGAGGGTCCTCTGGATTCAGTATATCCCTCTGTACCCTGGGAGATGTTTAGGGGAGGGATCTTGCTTCCCTCTTCGAGGTCCCGGACTTCCTTCATGGCGGTAGATGTAAGGCAGACTGCACCTTCATCCATGGTCCAATGATGAGTTCTTCTTGCTATTCCTTGTGAAGTCTTCAGATGATCTGCCCAAAAGAGGGACTCAGCCCTCTTTTAAATACAAATGGACAACAGGGATTGGTGTAGGCTAAGCCTACCTTAATGAACCAATCCTTGGTCCCCATCAACAATCTCCTGTATGCATGAGGTCCTAATCAGATTTCTTTGCAACAGAAAAGGTAAAGGGGTGAAAGCATGTAATACTATGTCCCACACATCTTCCTGTCTGTTGTGGATCAACAAGTCCCTCTAGTTAATGGTGCCGTCTCTGGTTCTTCATTAAAGGGGCAGGTCTTCCTTGAAGCTGCGATGAGACCGGACTTTATGGATCTGTCAATCCACATACTCGTACCTTATGAATGGGGTCTCCATGCAGAGATGACTACTGTAAACACGCTGTTCCAGACATGACCTTTCAATGCCAATGAATACTGAGTGTGTGAGCTGGTATCATGTTGACAAAGTGCATATGAAATGGTGTTGGAGTTTCCTATCTCCTTAGTCTGCCTCTGCAGCCATGCCCCACGTGGGCCTGTTTGAATTCAACTCTGATTAGTGTATGAATGTTGTCACCAGCTACATGGACCAACAAAAGGACACAGTGGTTCCATGATGCCTTTGTTAGGTAATTAGGCTGCCCATGGCAGGAGGGAGGTTTGGCCCTCCCCCTTCTGGGATGACATGGTGTACTCCTGGCTGTCATATCCCAACTAAATATAACAGGGGGGACTGTACCTGTAAACTGTGTACACCCAGAGTACACAGGTCTATGTGTATGTTGTGCGGTGAGGATAGGAAAATATGTGCGGATTAGCCCCACATATTTTCCAGAGGTTGATCTACCATCATTCAATTTCATTTCAAATTTCAAAAAAGTCCAGGTGAGAGCACACAATTCCTCACACAATGTTGCTCAACTCTATCTCTTTGTCTTAATAATCTCTGAATGTTGACATTGCTTGGTGGTAAGCAGTGCTTCACAACCCACTCTCTTTGTTTTAGGATTCTGGCAACGTTTGCATCACTTACTGGTAAGTATGTTTTCTCAACTCACCCAATTTGTCTTATGAATCTGGGAACATTGACAACTCTTCCTGGTAAGTAATGCTTTTCAACTCACCCTCTTTTTCTTAAGAATCTGGGAACTTTGACATTGCTTCCTGGTAAGTAATGCTTCTCAACTCACCCTCTTTTTCTTAAGAATCTGCGAACTTTGACGTTACTTACTGGTAAGGAATGCTTCTCGACACAAGGAAAGCGGATGGTTGGTAAGTCATGTCATACAAATGCACATACGAGAACTTTAAGTTTCATCATTGTAGAACTTTAAAATTGTGATAAGCTGCTGGTGCCGCCAGGTATTAGAAAAAGTGATCAGTGTCCCCTGAACCCCTACAGGTTGTAGTCCCAGGCTCAGGGCTATCACCTACCAATCTGATGGACTCCACGCTTCATGAACTCAACTTGCACCAAACACTCTTCACTTTCATAAACACTGATTGCAGCCATGTTTTGTTATGTAGGCTTTGTAAAGGACACCTCTACCTACTACACAGCCTAGCGGTAGTGCGTGCAAACTACCATGCCCTGCTTAGCCCGCCGTCTTGAACAGTACATGTGATGAGTTTATCCATATGATGGAAAAAGTCTTGGAGTGATGAAAGCAACTCAGGAAGTTGTCCTCTTTTATGAAAAATATTTTTGCAAAAAATCTAGAAAGCTAGATAAGAGATTCTTAGCAACAACAAAACATAGTTATTTTTAAAGAAATAACGGCGGATCATTAGAAAGGTAGGTGGAGAACTCTTTGGTCATTTATTTATTCTTGCATTTGTATAGCGCGCGCAAGCCCTCAGGTATCAGGGCGCTGTGGATAACAGGTTACATGAGGCCAATTAGGCACAGAAGGTGTTTACAGGGTACATTGATGCAGTGGTTACATTGTTGAATATAGTCATAAAAAGTAAAAACAGGGCCAACATATTGCTGAGTAAGCCACGATTTAAAATTGTTCTGGAAAAATAATAGACAAACAATACGTTTAGCTAGAGAGTGTTGTGACATTCTAATGCTAGAGTTTATGACCTTGGAGGTCCTTACCCTTGTTGAGTGCTACTTTCCTCATGCATCACACCGCCCAGTCGATTGCTGCTGCAACTCTAGGTCGCTACTTGCATTGACTGCATCAACCAAATATCTGCTGGACCCATATGCAGGCGACCTTACATGTGTTGTGTTGCGGTGTGGGTGTGTGTCTGATTGACCCCCTCCTTCACCATAAGTTATTACACCACTACATTTGGTCAAGTGTTGGCAATAAAAGGCTGTAGGTCTTCATTGTTACAGCTATGGTTATGGAACCCCCTCAGGCCTGTGCCGCCTTCTTTGTCCCAAGACTTGTTGTGGTCACCGTATGGTGTCCTGGTTTTCCTTCTGTTGTTCTTCTCCCTTTTTCTAGAGTGGGAGGATTTGCGGAAAAGAAAAAGAGAGAGCTGATGAGTATACAGCAAACTCTCTGGATGTTTGGGTCCACAAACAGCTTGTGTCCTTCTGAGCCGCAAGCAGCTCCTTATATAAGACTGAGGGCTGCCCCTGGGTCTTTGTAGTTTAGCTGTGGGGGCTGTGAGGTCAGCCCCCAGGCCGGCTTGCAGCCGACTGTCTGAGCCCCTGGGGGGGGCTCATCTTTGTTGTTCCCCTGCCTGGCTGACCGTGCTTCCCTTGGGTGCTTAGCACCCATTTGTTATTGTGGAAGGGTGAGGTGTCCTTTCACACCTCACCGGTCCTGCACTTGGCAAAGAGGAGACTGAGTGTATCCTTGCTGATGGGGGGATACAGGAGAGCAGTGCCAGGGGGGATGCTGCTGCCCCTCTCTTGGGCCTGCTGCCATGGGGAAGCAGTTACCCGCCCCGCTTGGGGATGCCCGGCAGTGTTGCCCAGCACCCCTTAGCTGACTGAAGAAGTTTAGATATGACCCCCTGGACAATCCCGTGCTCACATCAATGCACGAATGACTGAAGACTGTGTTCTGTTGGTCCGATGGATCTGCGGCGAGGTCGCAGAGCTGCCAAGTCTTCTGGACTTTTCATGTTTGAGTGAGAATCACCACCCACTTCCCAAAATTCCCCACAGACACCAAGGGACCCTTCAGCTCCAAGAGGACAGTGCGTCTTATAATCACCAGGCGTACACAATAATATGTTTTAGTTTTGGCTATGAAGTGGCGCTTCAGTGCTACCTGCATACCAAAACTCTCATTAGGAGGCAGGGGGGACTTGACATATGATGGATACAGCTTGTGGGTGTTGCTTGCTTATTAACCACCCATTCACTGCCCAAGGTCGTCCTATTGCCTATGACCATCCCCACCCGCTTCCCCCCCATCCACAACAAAAAACAGATACTTCTGGGATCTCTTGGAGATAGCTTTTTCAAGCAGTAGTATTAAACTTTGGCCTGCAGTGCTCATTCGAAACAGTCTGTTAAGAGTTAATGCCTTCATTGCAGCTTTGAATGTGCTAGGTGTGGAATAAAAATGTCTTAACTAACTGTGTCTTCAATCACTTGATTTATATCCATTCCTTAAGCGGTTGTTCGGTTATGAACAAGAACGAGCAAAGCCAACTCTTTGGACTTCTGTACAGGCATTGTACAGGCATTGCAATCGTATGCCAGGGCATCACCCCATTTCCAGCTGGTGCCATGGCCACGTAGTACAATCATGGGAGTGCCTATCCAATGCCCGCACAAAGGCCAAGCCGTTGGCGGGTAAAGTATGGCGCCATGACTTGGTGAAGCCATGTTTGGCAGTGGCGGGCCTGTTTTCTTCCTTCCTTCCTCCAAGCTCAACCAATAGAACAGACTCTCCTCCAGCCAAGTGCCACTCCTGTGTCAGCCATAGAGGCCGGCCGGGGAGAGCGCGCAGTAATGGATGGCACGGTGCGCAAACACACTTAGATATACTTAGCCATTCCTTCTCCTGACTGCAGATAAATGAGTTACTTTCAGCATTTTATTAGATTTTTTATTAGCTATGATGCAGTTCAGAGCTAATGTTCTTTTTGTTTTCCTGGGACAATAGTTCATTTCTGCCTGATTAAGTGCTGCAGAAAGGTAAGGAACTGGCAGCTCTCCCCTGGGAGCAGGGCCTCGCTTTATGCACCGCCCGCGCTCAGCGGGGACATGGTCTCACGTAATGCGACATGCTTAATGGCGCCATCATTTCTAGGGGAGCGAAAAAGTAGATGGCTGGCTGGCACCGCGATCTGGCGCTTGTCTCCTTCCCTCTCTCGTTGACCTTCTGTAAGCGAGCACGCGCCGCACGTTGTCCGCCATTTTGATGAAGGTCTACGTCTGTGTATTTGTGGAACGAGCCCCGAACTCCTAGCTAATGGACGGGACCCCAAGCCCTCTTCTCTTCGACCAAAATAACCACCCTACAGTACCCACCACGCCAGCCTTCTGCACTCTGGCTCACCTGCGTCATTTGTAAATTCTGTCCCTGGTTTATGTGCCCATGTGGACTCTTCAGCACCCGGTATAAGTCATTCAATGCAACAATGCTCTTATTTCAAGCAGTGGTCGAAGTGAACGAAAAGAAGTAGTGGAACTATGTCCCCAACTCTATCGCCACCCCCCGAACCCCCACGTACAAATCGAAACCCCAAAGAAACACACCGGCTGTTTAAGGGAATGATCCGTGCAGTGCACTGAAGAGCACATTTCAACTTCTTCCTATACTTCTTGCTATACTTTAACTTTAAAACCAACCAATACCGGAATAGTTTCATTTTTAAATAAAAGTATAGGAACAGTATAACTTTAAAAAAAAAGTAGAGGAGCACCGCTCTGAACCGCCTCCGCCCACTCTGAGCACTGATTATAAAGCACCTTACTCTAGGACTGTCTCTGCTCTCTGTTATCGCCTACCGTGCAAGCCATTTCTGTTCCAGCTGACACCATGCTCCTAGATAAATACCAATAAAATACAAATGCATGATTCCAAAAATGGGGTCCTACGTCTGCTTCCTAGACAAATAATAGAAGATTAATGCACCGGCAAACAATTCCTGTTTTGTTGAGTGGCATATACCAGGTAGGTGCAAACGGTCCGGGGCAACCAAGGTTGGATTGCAAGGTCGTCCATATAATCGATAGCATGGTCCCGATATATATTTGAACTGTGTGTTTCCGTGTCACATGACCGTACGGCCAAGGGCCACGGTCTGCAGCATTTGGCTCTGCAGATGTTATGGACTTCAACTCCCATCAGCCCCAGTCAGCGTGGTCAATGGTGGTAGGTCATGGGCGCTGTAGTCTAAAAGCTCTGGAGAGCTGCAGGTTGCAGACCACTGACGGAGGAAATGCCTCCAACAGCCAGATCCAGAAACTCCTCTGATTATGTATTGATTGTTTCTGGGTTTTGATTAGATAGAAAATTTTGAAAGAACAAAAGAATATTTGAAATGTGTGATCCCCAAGCATCGTCGACAGAATCAGGCGACAATGGTGTCATCTAGGACACTGCCAGGACAGTCTGAGCAGAAATACTGAGTGTGCACACATCAGCACCTGTTGCTGCTCCTGTGTCACATCTAGGTCAGCAACCCCACCCGCATAAGCCAGCGTAAATATAATACATGAAGATCTGGGCGTTATGAAGTGGACCTCAAGAATGCATAGTGTACTCCCAGAAAGCATGAATGAAGCTGGAAGGAATGCCTACCCGCACACCTGGTATCTTCTGATGCATCACTTCAGTTTTCGGGAGACTTTTGGAATGTGGTTCCTGGTTTACCTTTGAAATATGCCTTCATTTCCCTTACAACATTCACCCCAGATACTCCTTCCTCTTCCACCCCCTAAATCCCCCCCCACCAAGTTTAACACACCACTCAAAAGTGTTTTCCCAACTCTGCAAAGCAGAGCATTATAAAACAACAAAGTGGCTGTGAGTGATTTGCTGGAGGGATTGTGCTGGCTCTCTGATCATGCTTCTGCACAGATGGAACATGCTTTCGCCGCCTTCGTACCTCCGGGTGTGCTGCGTGTGCATTTAGCGCCATATTTTATCGCTGCCCTTACTTGGCTCCTGCGTGGGCGCAATAATTGGGAACGAGCATTGCAGCACACTGACTGGTGTTCTGGCCACGGTGGCAGCACAGCAGTGCTTCTTCACACAGGTTTTCGTACGGCAATGCATGCTGTTGCCAGTAAGTGGGTACATTGAAGTTTAGTTACTGCTTGCCTGCCTGCTAGCTTCGTGAGAACGCTTTCCTCTTGAGAGCATGAATGCTCATTTTGAGGATCTTCTGTTATAAAAGCAGCTTACTTTTCTTGTGATTGACATTTGTAATATCAGCGACATGTGATGCGCCCTTTACCTCAGTATAAGACCCCTTCTGACAATGAACAAAGCTTTTTACCCAGGGCTCAAGTCGAGGGTACACGTGGGCGACGGAGTCCACCCACTCTATTCAGAGGGTGGACTCAGCCCCCCCCCCCCCCCAGCTAAAATGTGAAACATTGAATTTCCTTTTTGAATTTATACATTAAAGTAGACCACAGGGATCAAACCACGGTCATCAGGTTGTAGGCTGGACACTTCGCGACTACAATATTTAATCTGATGCAAAAGAACACACAACTAAAGGTGAAATGTCCCATTTCGGTACTGCAAGTCCCAGGGAAAACATTTGTATTGGTTCTTGGAGTTAAAACTTTAAAAAAATATATATTAGAAGAAAATGTCCTCTCTTGTTTTGTGTGTGTGTTGATTTTATGAAAGGCAAATGCCATTCGTCCTGTACAATTTGTGTGGTTATGCAAAGCCAATTTAATAAAATGCGCATATTTCACCTTGATATGCTAATTTCTGGAGACGTCACATCCCATTGCATTTATTGATGAGTCACCCCACTTTCATTTTTAGGACTTGACCCCTCTTTTTACCTATGACTGTTAAGCCTAACGAGAAACGAGCAGACCGACTTCACTCTCCCTGGGGTGGAGTGAAAGAGTTGTGCTACCAAAGCCGGGGATCAGACAAGCAGCGGGGTGCCAGGACGGATGGTGGTTAGTGGCTTTCTGATGCAGTACACAGGGCGGCGGTGTTGTGGGAGAAGCTGTCACGTGCGATGCTGTCAACGGAAGGCGCCAACATTCTGGTTGGTTGGGCAGGGTATCTGGAATAGGATGGGGCACTGCAATGCAAAAGTCTGGTCCACTAGCACATCGAGTAGAGCGCGCGCTTTGACATCTGTGCAGAGCCTGCTGACGCAGGTTCCAATCCCGGCAGGGCCAACTCAGCCTTTCATCCTTCCGGTAATAATAAGCAGCGCTCAGATACCTGAGGCTTCGTAGAGCTATATAAATGCTAAATTATTATTATTATAATTTAACGAGGGGTATAGGTGTGGAGGCGGACTCAGTATGAAGGAGCGCTGGCTGTGGAGTTGGAGGGTGCTGGTGTGCAAGTCATGGACTGCTGGGATACCCGCTTCAGTACATTGATCAGGCCGGATGTTGTGTCCTGGTTATATATTGTAAAACAATAGTAAATACCGCCTTCGGCACCGTCCTCGTTAACAGGTGCATAGGGTTTCGTAGAGATGAAAATGCCACATTGGGCTGCCTGGTGCACAGGGGACATCTTCTGCATTCAGGAGCGCATTGCGTGGGGGCAGCCCGACAGAGGCCATGATTTTATGCGGCCACCATAAAGTCCTTCTTCATATGAATGATACTTGTAGTTTGATTGATCGGTGTGATGTCTGAGAGAATGCAGGGCCTCTTGGAATGGTTTGGTGGAGCCTGGAGTGTTGGAGGCTTGGGAGTTCCACAGGTGACGGTTGGGACATGGAGTATGGCAGGGAACCAGGACAGATGCTTGTGACCTTCTCTCTTACCTTTCATGAACTGCATCTATGTAACCAAGCAAATAAAGCGTCTTCTGTTTTGTGCTTACCTGGATCAGCCTGGTTCCTGCTCCATGTCATCTCTGATCCAGGTACATCTTGCAGGAGGCAAGTTACTACAATACTGATGCACTTATCCTCATCGTCAACAGCAAAGGCAGGTTCTGACCTCTGATCCTTTACATGCACGACGGTGCCAACAGCTGGCTTATTGTGCATGCCTTATGCCTTAATAGCAGAGAACAGTATAACCCAGGATTCTAACTTGTTCTGCTCTTCGTTGTCTTTCTTCCAAAGCAAATCGTTGCCTCTGAGTTACCCTCCCAGCATAAATATCCCTAATTTGCTTGATAACGAAATGTCTGAATGAGAAATAACTTTTGTTTTGTCTCCCGTAGACATTTCTGACTACCCGCTCCCCGTACCCACCCCCATCCCTTACTTACCTTCAGGCGACACACCTCTCTGTGTACCGCCACCTCTGCCATCCCTCTACGATGGTGGTTCCCTTCACTTCCGTGCAGGAGAACCGACGCTGCAGAGTCCTTTTTTTTTTTTTACTTTATGTTGTAGGTGGCCCTGACTCGATAACGGTGAACGCGGGTGTGGGGCACACTCCTGCAACTCCCACTCCAATTGTTCACTGTAATTGCAGCGAATGGTATATGTATTCGAAATTTTCGTCTGTACGTAATTTTTGTACAGCTGAAATTCGAACACATCTATCATTTGGGTTTTTTCCCCGGTGCTTTTTCCGGATTCCTCCCGGCAGAGCCAGCTTGGTGTTACACCTGATCTTTCTCCAACTCAATGGTGTCGTCTAGTAAGAATGTCTCCATCAACTGACATCCAACACTGGTAGGGGCAGCTGTGCTGTCGGTCTCCGATACCAATAAAAAATCAGTGAGTCACTGATGATAGGAAGGGCTGCAAATGGTGGTAGTGGAAAGACTACTACAGGTGCTATTGCAATGCCATACAGACTCAAACCTGCCAAAGCCCTAAAATAAGGAGGACGTCATAGTTTCAGATAGGCGATGAGTCAGGAAAGCGACACATTGTAGAGTACATTGGAACGCGGAGACTTGCCGGGGGTGGTGCAGAGGACTTTGCTCTTTGCTGCATATGCTCAGAGGTTCTTGGAGATTGGGGGACCCAGTCTCTTTCTGAGGCTTCTTCTCTTTCATGGCAGGTACATCATGCCTCAAAGTTTGATGACGAAGGCTATCCTTTGCGTTGCCTCATCCACTTTTTGTTGTCAGGCCTCTTGGTCTCAATTTTTAGATCTTTGAAGTCAGATAAGTTCGGGTCAAGGGAACTACTATACACATAACTAAACAAGCAGCAAAGGTGCACTGGCAACGCCACCGCAGTCTCTCTATGCTGCAAGGACCTTTGCCGCGACAGCAGATTTTTTATTATGGAGTAACTATGAAGGCCTTGACTCAAGCCCCCCAGTGACGACATTGCAGGAATGATGCCCCACCTTGATGGCCCAACACATAGGGCTTGGCACTCAGTCTAGCGTGAGCCGGTGTGGGAGGTCATGGCACCTTCAGCTGAACGGTAACTGGGACTATTGGTTTCCACGATTGGGAGAGAGGCTTTCCTCGGGAAGACGGGTTTATTCAGTTTGGGGGATACCTTTAAAAAAGGCGTATGTCATTTGGTCAACACTCACACAAGATGTAATGTGAGCTACATGCTCCTTGCAATGCAGTGGTGTCTGTCACACAGAATCCTAGGGTATAGAATTCATTGGTTGTGTGTATAGTACTTATAATCAATATTTGTAAACAGCATCAACTTCAAAGCCCTCTGAATTGTCCATAAATCTCTACACGACAAGGAATTGAATTCCTTTAAGCAAAAATCCACCAATGACAACAGAGAAGACACATAAGATCTAGCACCAACTCCCAAGTGGAGACAAAACACTGTGAGAAAAGAATATACAGAGGTAACGCCTTCCTCTATCTGATAGCCAAACTATGGAACTCGATCCCGAAGGAAATTCAAATGACCGAAGACCATCTACCTTTCAGCAAACAACTGAAAACCTGACTATTCAACTCACTGATTTAAATATAGACAAACTACACAACTACCACCACCAAGAGCAGTCCAGCGCAACCTCATACAGCATACACACGGAACAAAGAAATCAGAGGCTAAATACAGAATTAAGAATCAATAACATACCAATCCAATACCCAGAGACTACTAAGCACACCCCTCTTCTCTCTTCCACACCCCACAACTCTCACCGAAAACGCATGCCCAGAGGGTTAGTGAAACAACTCATCTAAACACCAAATCTGTGAACCCCTCTCCAACCAATCTACAAGCCCAATACAAACCCTCCAACAACCAACAACCAATACTTAAACACTAGATGCTGCCCTTCCTGACACAACAAGCCCCACTGCGCAAATCAAAGTACACCCAGAAAACACACACGCACAGACACCAGTTGCTCCTGGTTCTACACGCATCAACAGAAGAACACATCTATTCTAGTCCTCTCTCCCTCGCTAACCAACCAACCGAACCCACTTTATCTTACAGAGCCACGTGAGCGCCTAGAGACCACGAAAATGGCAGAGGTGAGCTGTATAAATCAACTTAACCTAACATAACATTAAGTAAAACAAAATACACAAAAATCAATTAGCGTTCGCTAAATATGGTAGCAATATATGATTGATGAAGTGAATGAAAACCTGTTGCCCATTGACTAGCTGTTCATCAAGTTGATTGAGAGGTTCACCAGTATCGAACACAAGTTCTAAAATAAGTGTGGATAGAGTAGGCAGGTGATCAGGACTGGGCGTTCCAGGGTGCGCTCTTAAGCATGTCGACATCGCACTCGGCTCTCCTCCTCCAAGTGCATCTGCATGATTGCAGCCAGGTCATGCAGGCACAGGTGCTTCCACAGAAGGCTATGCGTGGCATGTACCTATAATCATGTGTCCGTGAGACAGCAAACTCAGTCTTTAAAGAACTGCAGACAGTACAGATATTGGGCCTCACTCCGAGTGGGGCTCCTAGGGTGTTTCCAGCTAAATGCTGGAGGTAAGCCAAGCGCCCTATCGGCCAAAAAAGCCCTCACTACCGCGTGTGGCGGGTATGACGGAAAATCCCCTCATCTCCATGAATGGGGATTTACACCGTACCACCGGCACTCGTAATCTGGTGGTAGTGCCGAGTGCCGGTAAAGGTAAGTACCAAATGCCAGTATCCTGGTGGTTCTACCGCCAGTCTTCCAGCATATTTGGAATGAGGCCCATTGCTCTTAAGTAGAGTATTTGCTGTCTTGGAAGAATCTTGTACTCGTATCAGTACATCCCCAGTATCAGTAATATCCCCACCAATAATATCGCCACATATATGGTCGTGGGGTAAGGCCATGGGCAATATTATTAGTGGGGATAATTAATGGGGTTATTGGGACTAGGGGTCATGGGGTGTCCCCCACTCCATCAAAAAAATGATGGGGGTTTCGGGTGTGTCCCCCGCAGGTTCCATGGCTTAATATTGAAGCAAAAATATGGCGATATTCTTGTATGTCGATATTTTTGGAGGGATATTAACAAATGGAACCCGTGAGCTTGTCCCTTCAGTTTCTCTCAATCTTGTGCCGTGTCTTCAGAGACTTACCACTGAAATGCTTAACAGAGAGCAGTCCCTGGAATGCATACACACTCACAAACAGACACAGACTCGCACGTGTCAGTGGCGATAATGATGTAAAATCCCCTCATGGAGTAATGACTCCATGAATGAGGATTCACACCGTACCGCCTGCACGTGTAATTCGGTGGCAATGCCGCCAGATCAAGTGCCGGTAAAGGTAAGTACCAAATGCAAGTATCCTGGCGGCTCTTCCGCCAGGATACTGGCATACTCGGAATTAGGCCCATTGCTCATAAGTAGAGTATTTGGTGTCTTGGAAGAAGCTTGTGCCAGTCAAACACACTGAGACTCACACGTGTCAGTGGTGATAATGATGGAAAATCCTCTCATGGAGCAATGAATGGGGATTTACACCGTACTGCCGACACACGTAATCCGGTGGTATTTACACCAGACTGAATGCCGGTAAAGGTAAGTACCAAATTCAGGTATCCTGTCGGCTCTACCGTCAGGATACCGGCATACTCGGAATGAGGCCCATTGCTCTTAAGTAGAGTATTTGGTGTCTTGGAAGAAGCTCGTGCCAGTCCCTTCAGTTTTTCTCATTCTTACACCTTGTCTTCAGACACTTACCACTGAGATGCTTAACAGGGAGCAGTCCCTGGAATGAATACACACTCACATACACACACAGACGCACATGTGTGTACGCACATGGACACACACATCTTGCTGAGTACAAATTTGGTAGAATCTATGCATTCTAAATGAGGACCCATATAATACTTTTTGTTGGTTGTTATGAGTTTATTTAAAATTCATTTTTTTGTCGGTATTCATTTTTTTATATTTATTGGGGCTGTTAGGGGTCTAATTATCCTATCTAATGGTACATGTGGTCTATTAATCCCAGCTTGTGCTTTCTCTGCACCCAGACCCTCAATTTCTCATTCTATCCCGTTTTCATATTTAGGTGGTATTTTAAAATGAATTGGTACTATATTTTCCTCTAGTTTTTCACCATTTACTGGCATACTTATCATGAGGACTGACAGTGAGGTTGCTCAGAAGAGCAAGGAAAAAGTTAAACAGTCACGGTAAAGCGCCCATGAGGGAAGTATGCAGAAAAACATTAATGGGGCATGTGATGCTGGAAATGCATTGGAGGGACAGGGCCTCTGAATCCTTGTCCTTTATTGGTTTTTATCATGTGTTCTGACTTGTTTTGCACGCAGGAGTTTATATGGGACTCCTGGCGGTGCGGCTCTTCCTGTATTTGGTTTGGTGAACAGACCCTTGGGATACCCTTATGGCATCCATGGGTGGGAGTACAACCCTGTACTCCTAGTTTATGCTTTTGGGCACCTGTGTGTGGCCCACAGAGCAGGGTATGGGCCGGTGGCAGTTCCATGCTGAATTTACAGGTGCCTTGAGCGTCTGTCATTTTGGGATGCCCAGGCCCTGTCATTGGAATTGGAATCGGTGGATTCCTGATGGAGACAGGATGGCCCCCGTGGCCTCCTGCTTTCCATCACCTATTGCATTTTTTTCCAGAAGTCCCGGGAAGGCCTCACTCTGTCCCTTCCCCCTGACTGGCTGTTGCGTGGATGTTCCATATATGGAAGTGTGGAGAAGTCCAGGCCAGACTGGCTGGAGCCTTCCCAATGGCTGTATATTGTGGGTACGCCCGTGGGGTGGGACCTGGGTGAATGGAGTGTGTGACAAATATGCATTCTGTGTTAAGGGTGTCTAATATCTTGTGTTTGACACAATGACAGAGACAGCCCTGCTTGAAACTGCTATGAATGCAGTGTGTAGTGCTGAATGGCGTGGTACTTGTCCGAATCTACATTCTGTGTTGTGAGTGTCTGGATGGAGAAGAATAGCATGAATGCACCGTGCACCTGATTGGTTGACTGACTGCCTGAATGCCCTTCTGAGTGATTGGTTGCCTGAGTGTGACCCAGCAGAGTGAATGGGAGATCAACAGTATATCTGGGGGCCTCTCACTGTTAGAAGTCGTTCAGAACCTGAAGTTGATACTTGATGCTTACTCTCGAAGCCAAACCGGAAGAAGAAGGTGAACCGCTGTTCCCTTCCGTACAATCTGAAAGCTGCTGTGCCTTCAAGAACTGATCCAAGAGAGGACCTGTCTAGGAGACATCTCCCCGAGCTACGAGAGACCATCGCGCACCAGCTGATCTTTGCCAAAGCTCCATGGTAGACTGACCTACGAAAGGCTGCCGACTGGAGAAGAGGATCGCTGAGGAGAACAAAAAGAAACACCGGACAGCCGTCCACCTTCGATGATCGCCGTCGCCGACCAGAGCCGCTGCGCTCCCATTGCCTAAGAACATTTGATCCAAGGACTTCCTTATTCATCATCGTCAACCGCTTTCGTCCTGCCGGAGAACGTCAAGGCCTTTGACGACCGAGAAGCATCCGCTGTGGGTTTCCCGCCACCCGAAGACCTCAGAGACGCCGATGAAGCTACTGAAGCCAACCGTGGTCACGTCCCATTTGCCAATGCCAGACGCTGATGACCTGATGCCCTTGCTGGGCCAAAGTTCTTCACTGACTCTTTGCGGCAATGAACACTCTTCGTCGAAGTGTACCGCACGCCTCTTCTTCACAGGACGTTCACAAGCTTTCGTCAATGAGCACCGCGAAGATAGAAGCTGCTCCCTCCACAACAACATTCACCCTTTCTTCATCTCGGAAGTTCGACGACCCGTGGCTCCTGCCTGAAAGGGAGGGCACTCAAGAAGGGCACCCCGATTCCCAAACGAAAAACTCTACAACACAAAGTACATTTGGGTTGCAGAACTATAGAAGAAGATAAGACTCTAATAGACAATATATGGACTGGGCTTGTAGTGTATCTTCATTTACAGGTTACCCAGGTGGGGGGATCCTCATACAGAACCGTGCCTGGTTGGTAGGGACCCAGTATTCTGCCATTTGTCTAACCAGCTTATTCTCCTCCTAAGTCTATGGTTGATATCGTTTTGCTGTGTTGATTTGCATGCTATTGGAACTGGGTACAGTTGATAGGTTTTAATGGAATAAGCCTAAGCGTGGTACCACCTAGAACTGTATATATTCACCATTTTAGAATTGTCGGAGCACAAAGTGTATTATTGTGATTGTGTATATAACCTTGAACCTTATTTATATATAGGCTGTGTTTTAACTAATACAGTGTGTACACATTCCATTGTGGGTGCTTGGACTACACTGCACTTAAGATCCAGCCCGCATCACCTCCTGAGAAGCTAGGCCTTGATTGCTCGACCAGAGCTACCCTATATAGAATCTTGGCTGGGGTCCTCTGTGCCTCTCCTCTGCCATATAGAGAGCAGGAGTACAGACACCCCCCTCCGGTTGCTTTACACTGCACTTCACAAGTTTGGCTGGAACAGTAAAAAACACGTTCTATAAATGAAAGTCTTGGGCGCTTCTTACTTTTGGGTCAAGGACATTTCCTCCACAAAAATGTGCCTTCCACGCGATACCAGAGTACGCACTACAGCAACCGACTGCTCCTACCTCTAGTTCACAAAGAACAAGACTCGACAGTTTCGTAAAACTGTTGTTCCTTGCCTAACCTACTGTTCCTGTATCTTGCCTGGATTGCATTTCCTGGAACTAGCGCCTAGATGCCTGTGGGCTTTGTGCGCTGCTATAAATACAAACATAAATAACTAAATATTGTATTTCCCCAACAGAGTCCAATGGGACTTCAGAACTGGCAATAACTGAATATTCTGCACAGCTCGGAAATGTACAATCACCAAATGGTTACCACAGGCTGTTCCGGTACACACGTTTGGCGGTATTATCGGAGGTGGTACGGCCACACTTCGAATGAGGCTCCATGTGTCATTTGTGGAGATGTACTGAAACAGATCAAGCATACTGGCCCTCATTGTGAGTCCGGCGGAAACCGTGCAGCAAAAACCGGCAATTAGCTGCCTGACCCGTAATGATTTACTGGTGCCTGACTTGCCGGGCATTACAGCCCTGGTAGTCAGGTAAGTCAGACGAGGGTAAAATGTTGATCCCCATTCCCGTGGTGTCCTTTAGCACTCCACGGGAATGGGGACCACGGAAGCAACGGCACCGTTAATAACGGCACCAGTGTTTCCGTGAAAGTCTGCTGGCGGGTGCCGTTCAGCCCACTAGGGTCAGACCTAGTGGGCGGAAAGGGCACCCACCAGCAGACTCGTAGTTTGCCGGTCCATAAACAATGGTGCCACTGTCCACTATTGAGTACCGTCCAATAAAATGTGGGGTAGTTTCAAAGCTCTGCATTGGACAGACGTTGACTTCAACCACAATAGGCGCCCCAGCTTCAGCAGAGAGGGGCAGGATGGCGGGGACCGGGTGGGGGGGAGTGGGGGTGAGCAATCTGGACCCCTCGCCCCTTGTGCCCCTGTCCAGCCCCACATGTAGTGTGGCGGTTTGGCGGTGGGATGCTGTTCCCGAACTGCTCTAGATGGATGACATTTTGAAGTGTAGCCGCATTAAGCTCTTAAAACCAGCCCACAAACAAACAAAACATGAAGATTGTTTTTCCACACTAAGAGAATAATGCAGCCCTGCCATCAGAAGGCAAATTACTGACCCCCTGCTGTACACAACAAGGCGGTTATTGTACTAAGACCAAAGCGGAGAACCTCGGAAAGCCACCAGAAGGGGAACTACAATTACATCTGAAATCTGGTCCACAGGGGTTCATGTATTTATAGCCATATAAATGCCATTTGCAACAAAAAGGAAAACGATGAACTCTTAACAGCACTTCCTCCTTCCCCCATCCTGTTTCCTCTCCTCATAAAGAACCCCATTTTGTCCAATCAAAATCCACTCCCAGTCCTCATTTCCATCAAGGTATGAGAACGGCGTGCGCCCAGATTCTCATTATAAGAAGTCGTAGAGGAAATGGTGGCCTAGCCCTTGTTGAGTGGCTCGCCTGGCCTGCTTCATGTAGGCCAGAAGAGACTTCTGGGTCTCTAGTAGGTTCCCATTAACCCGTTACACTGCCCAGAATTAGACACGTTTAAGACTTCTGTTGTTCTGGATGGTGTTCAAGCTAACTCCCCCAGCACCCAAACTGTCAAAATATCCCGATGATGACCCCATTGTGACTGAGCCATAGGCGAGAGAAACCAGTGGAACGCTTTGTTTCTGTGGGTTTCCTTGTCTGAGTTTTGGATTGGCCCGCCCAGAGTGAACCCCAGCAAGAAATAGGTAACACATGGCTCCCCGCTCCACACAGCTGATCAGGATGATGGCACTACTGCTAAACTGGATTCATACAGACGGTGCATGCATCTTCAACCTCCTGAAAAGGTGGGTGCGGTTTGCATGAATCCGTGGCAACGATGGCCAAGAGGTTGCATCACTTCAGGGTCGGCTTAGTGTGGCTTCCCCCCACAACCACCCTTACATTTCAATCCCAAGTGGGCTCTGATTTCGTGGCAGGGCTGCCATGTCCCTTTCCTATGCTCATGTGCCTGCCGTCTCCAGTTCACCATCCCCATGCCTGGTTCTGCCGATCGCCACGTGTTAACAGGCCCGCCTCTAAACCGAGCGCCTTTATGTTGATATATTTCTCTCCCCAGCTTTACTCCCTCATCCTGCAATGCTTGCCGGGGAAGATCATTGTTGTGGAAATTACAGAGGAGACGGAGGTCGCCACACTCCTTTAATCCTTTGTTTCCTCCATATCCTTCATGGCTTTGCACACAGTGTGCCCCTGTTTTTCTTCTTTATTCTTTTTGAAACCCTTCGTTTGATGCTTTTAAGGTGCCACTTTGTTTTATATTCCTCTGCCTGTCGCTGCATCATGCAGCAAATCCTTAGAACCTGGGGAACAGAACAGCATGAACGTGGTAGTAGAAGATATTGCGCTCTTCTGTTTAGATCCTCTGTCATCATGCAGTGAATCCTTACAACCTGACCTGGGGAAGAGCATGAACCACGGTAGTGGAAGATATTATGCTCTTCTGTTCAGATCCTCTGTCATCATGCAGTAAATTCTTAGAACCTGGGGAACAGCATGAACCACGGTAGTGGAAGATATTCTGCTCTTCGGTTCAGACCCTGTCCCATCATGAAGGGAATCTTTAGAACCTGGGGAACAGCATGAACTGTGGTAGTGGAAGAAATTGCCTTCTTTTGTTCTGCTCATTTGTCATCATGCAGTGAATGTGTCAAACCTGGGGAACGGCATGAACCATGATAGTAGAAGATATTGCGATCTTCTATTCAGATCCTCTGTCATCATACAGTGAATCCTTAGAACCTGGGGAACAGCATGAACCACGGTAGTGGAACATATTATGCTCTTTTGTTCAGATCCTCTGTCATCATGCAGTAAATTCTTAGAACCTGGGGAACAGAATGAACTGTGGTAGTGGAAGAAATTGCCTTCTTTTGTTCTGCTCATTTGTCATCATGCAGTGAATCTGTCAAACCTGGGGAACAGCATGGACCGCAGTAGTGGAAGATATTGAGCTCTTCTGTTCAGATCCTCTGTCATCATCCAGTGAATTCATAGAACCTGGGGAACAGCATTAACCACGGTAGTGGGAAATATTGCGCTCTTCTGATCAGATCATCTGTCATCATGCAGTGAATCCTTAGAACCTGGTGAACAGCATGATCCTTGCGTTCTTCTGTTCTGCTCCTTTGTCATCATGCAGTGAATCCGTAGAACCTGGGGAACAGCATGATCAACGGTAGTGGAAGATATTGTACTCTTCTTTTCAGATCCTTTGTCATCATTCAGTTAATCCTTAGAAGCTGGGGAACAGCATGAACTGGGGTAGTGGAAGATATTGCACTCTTCTGTTCAGATCCTCTTTCATCATGGAGTGAACAGCGAATCCTTAGAACCTGGGGAACAGCATGAACTGTGGTAGTGGAAGATATTGCGCTCTTCTGGTCCTCTGTGATCAGGCAGTGAATCCTTAGAACCCGGGGAACAGCATGAAATATGGACCGCAGTGGTGGAAGACATTGTGCTCTTCTGTTCATGTCCCCTTTAGGGATCACAATGAGGTGCCTATGGTTTTCTGGCTTTGACATGAACGGGTGGGGCTGTGGGTGGCACAAGAAATATCTAATTGTGTTTATATTGGCAGTCCTCATTAGCCAAAACAAGTAGCGGTTTGGTTATAATGGGCAATGGGGCGCTGGTCCTCCACCAACTATGGAGGAGCAAACCAGACTGTGTGTGTCTTCAGCTGAAGCAAGAAGCTGAGGATACACTCTATAGCTGGCTTATGACTGAGAAGCACGGTTTCCCTTTCAAAATTGCATGTCGGAGGTGTGCATGTGCAATGGGCAATGCAAGGGGCACGGGGGGTTGCTTCCAAAGCCTTGCTTGGCCATTAAGACTGCAGGATAGGGAAATTCATGGCCAACACATTGGGCACTCTTGCACTTCCCTGCACATTTACAGGACCTTGGACTACAAGATGGCGACTCTCTGGCTCCACGCCGAAGTACAGTAACAGGGAGTTCCTATTGCATGGTGCACGAGAGCCGCAAGATCAACAAATGTGGCAGCATGAGACTGGGGCATTGTCTGATGTCTGTGGAAGTAGATAAGAAAACATGTATTCTGCATGCATGAATGTGTGTATGCATGCATGCAAGGGCGTGTATGTTTGAATGTGTGAGTGTTATATGGGTGCATGTGTGAATGAGCTAGTGTGTATAACATTTGGCTAAATATGTGAATGTGATAGTATGTATGTTGTATGGGTGCATGTATGAATGTGTGTGCATATAGGCTGGCTGGGAGCAACCCTCAGATTAGGCGAGGGGTGCTACATTGGTGCAGCAGCTGCATACATGGATATTGTTATTTTACTGGGGCATACGATTTACTGGCATTGTGAGCAAAGCCAATTTCAGTGTTCTTACATGGGTGTGAGGGTGACTTCAATTGTGGAGGAAGCATGGACATGTATTCACATAGTCAGCACAGTATTTCTACTGGCATTATGGATAAAGACAACATGATGAGTGTGCTTACATTAGGGCACTTCATTGGTGCAGGCAACATGTACATGTTTTCTTATTATGGCCTGATATTGTATTTATAACTTGTACTCAAATGTATGTACAACATGTAAATGCATAACCCTCTTGTATCTCCCCTGTAAATTATATTTATTATCATTTATCTGTTTATCCTCTGCTTTGCACTTTTCCCCTCCCCCTTTCACGTGCACTTGCACAATCTCAGTGTCACTGGGACTAGTAAGATCGCAGTTTTGTTCTCCACTGTTCCCCTCCCTTGACTTGTCGCGCTCAGAAACACTTTTGTACGAGCACGATACAAATAAAATATCATATCATGTATCATATCATAACTAAGCTCCCCTCAAGTAACAGCGCCAGGATGCTCAAGGGCTGCTTGTTCGCTATACAATTGTAAACATAAAAATAAATAAATAAATAAATTGTTTGGTGTCATAATTGGCAATGCCAACATGATGAGTGGTGTTACATGGCCATAATAACCTACTTTAGTGCAGCCAGAATTCATATGTTTTCTGAAAGTGGTATGGCATTTTTTACTAGCACTATAGGCAAAGCCAACCTCACACGTGTTCTCCAGCTGGGTGACAGTCTGCAATGGTGAATCCAATATGGACATGTTTTCTGACATTAGCATGACATTGTTTAAGGCGTTTTGAGCATAGACTACGTGATGAGTATTCTTACATGGCAATACTGGCCTACGTTTGTGTAGCCTGCAGGGACATGCTTTCTGAAAGTGACATGAGATTTTGTGGGGCATCATGGGCAAAGCCCAAATAATTAGTATTGCTATATGGGGGGCATTCATTGGTGCAGTCATAATATACATGCTTTCTTTTAGGGGGTGCAGCATTTTTACTAGTATTATGGGAAAAGCCAACTTGATGATTATTCTTAAGTGGGGGTTACTGTACCACATTTGTGGAGTGAATGGGGACATGTTTTCTGACAGTGGAATGGATTATTGCCATTAGGGGCACAGCCAACAAGAGTATATTCTTACATGGAGCTACTTGCATAAATGGGCACTGCCTGCAAGCTTTTCTTATAGTATCATTGCAGGCAAAACAAACAAGATTATGTGTGCATGTTGGAATACTGGCATACATTGGTGCAACCAGTATGGACATGTAGGGGCAGAACCAGAATTAAACTTATTTTCTACACTGAGAGAATTCCTCATGTATTGTGGGCAAAGGCATCACGATGATATGCTGGGCAATGTTCCGGAAAATGTTCCTTTGCACGGCTGGTGACTCGGGATCTAATGATTTTTCCATGTGTTACACAATGGTGCCAATTGTAAGCTGTGTGAATTTGTACTCAATTTTTCATAGAAAGTGTGATGTAAAATGCACCATTTTAACCCATTCTTTAAAAAATGTTTCAGGGTAGAATCCCCCACAGTCCACTGTGGTTACTTCCTTGCACACCTATTTACACCCCTATGACTAAAAATATCACCAGCTGCCAGTGGGCAATACAGCACAACGGAATACTTGGTACAGCGTTATCTACAGAACATACATTTGACAAAAATGATTAACTTAACAATAACAAATATGTTATTCCAGACGAGGATTTGTAACAAGAGACATCCATCCATGTGGAAATAAACAACAGAGTGAGAAATTGCAGAGGGGGCCATGAACTGGGAAATCGCCTCCGATCTGTCTATTGTGATTGAGAGTTACATTGAGGAACCTCCTGCTGCATGTGTCGGGGTGAAGGATCTGCACCCTAAAGACTCCGCAAAACGATAGATAAATGCTAACTACCCAAGATAAGTATGCTAATAGAATTTAATGCATTGTCACACACAATTAAACAATGTGCAACATTCGTACAGTTGAACCTTTGAGAAACAAATGCGCGGTAGTGGACAGTCGACACGTGTTTCGACCTTAATGCAGGTCTTTATCAAGGCCGAACAATTGAATTCAAATTGAAATGGCTGAATGGTAAGTTATATATGGATGGTTATTAAATGCACCCCCGATTGGGTCGGTGCTAGAATACTGAGATCATGTGCTGCAGCCAAGTTACAGCATGCAGACGTTTTGGGACGTGCAAAATTCAAATAGGTGCATTGAAGCACTGCCGAAAGGCTGCTACTGCACACGCCAAAAGGCTCACACTGCATGCGCTTGACCAAGCCATGATGTGCTTACAATGATTAAGATCAACTGAATCATTATTTTGTCATAAACCGAAAGGTTAAATAGATTAGTTAATGGCATTTGTATTTTCCGTTCGACAAACGAGTTCCCGTGCACGCTCCGGTACGCGCACTCATTTTCAATTTTGCAAATTTCGGAAAGGTCTGCATGCTGTAAATTGGCTGCAGTACACAATCTCAGTATTCTAGCAGCAACCCAATTGGGGGTTCATAGGTGGTTAGATATCACAGCGAGTGGAGCGCTCGCTTTGACATCCGTGCAGAGTCTGCCGACACAGGTTCGAATCCCGGCAAGGCCAAACTCAGCCTTTCATTTTTCCGAAGTCGATAAATTAGCACCACACAGTGTGGGTAATAATATGCAGTGCTCAGATGCCTGAGGGTTTGTAGTGCTATATAAACGCAAAATTATTATTATCATTTGACAGCCATTCATATATAACTTACCATTCAGACATTTCAATTTGAATTCAATTGTTCGGCCTTGATAAAGACCTGCATTAAGGTAGAAACATGTGTCGGCTATCCACTACCGCACATTTGTTTCTCACTGGTTCAACTGTGGGAATGTTACACATTGTTTAATTGTATGTGACAATACATTAAATCCAATTATTGTATATAAATACCAGTTCCACGCACATAGTTGTCTTGGGTATTTAGCATTAAATAAATAACAGAGGTAATTTAATCACTTTTTATAATCCGGAAGTCCTGAATCACAATACATACAATGAAAAAGAAGACGCTGCGCACTGTGATTTATTTGCTCGTCTAAGCTGTGATATTCTTTTTTCTTTTAACTTTCTTGAAGACAATTCACATTCACACACACCAACGACGCGTGGCAAATTTGTCTCAAAAACTAATTTCTGAAAGTGGACCGCCAGGGTCTCATCATTCAGTCTTATGGCTGGCAACAGTGAATTTATAAGTATGCGTGACTGGTCACACCTTCAACCAGGGCAAAATAAATATATATCGCCTATTATCACATGCCAGCAGAGGCGTTGCTAGGGGGAGGCTGAGGGGGCTATAGCCCCGGGTCTTTTGGTTGTAGCCCCGGATAGAAGCTCAGAGGCTACAACCAAAAGGCTAGCTAGCCCCCTGTCCCGACAGCGGTAGCCACAGACCCTTTCCAGACCTGGCAACGCCCCTGCATGCCAGGATAAAGAGGAGGGAGGCAATGGTCTATGTTGCCCACACTTTAAGGAATATTGAAGGAGAGAGGGTCTGGGGTGCTTGAAACAAACATTGGCAAAGCCAAGGCTTCTGGCTTTTCTCTAGGAAGACACAATTCCCCTTTCTGTTATGTCTATTGTAACTTTTATGTTTTACAGTTTTCTACAAATCGACCCAATACAGTTAAGAAAGCGCTACAGCTACTAATGTTTGACTTTTCTATATTAAATAAATAACAAAGGCATCCAAATGCCTTCCCATACAATGTAACTGAGATAATAGGTTATTTATAATACGCTTAATACCCAGAGGTTTCTAAGTGGAACCACGGGATCGAACATGAGTTGCTCCTTGTCGTTATGCTTCCACGTTGCCCTTGAGCTATCCTCCCGAGATAAAGTTTTAATGTTGTTCCAAACAGGCAAAAAGGATTGGTTCTTCCAATTGATGTCACTATTATTGACAGGTTATTCTAGGTCAGCAGCAACAGGTGTTCAGGCGTATTCTGAAAAATAGACACTATGTTTCTCTTTGACATTGGTGTTCTGGCACTTAAGATTAGCACAGCTAGTTCAATAGCTCTGATTTGGCTGAGGGCCGATCTGTTTTCCATTTAACATCTGCGGCATGGCCCAGCAGAGAAATGGCCAGAATTCCATAAACCGGTAGCAGTCTCCGGAACTCCAGGCCAGCTACTTTAGGGCCAGCTGTGCTTGTGGAATTGCTCGCCAATCAAATAGCCAATAGTCACCCTTGGTTGGGAACGTTTGCAGAACATCCTGAAAGCTGAGTCCATGCGATGAACACATTAGCTTTCTAAAGGCTGCCTTTTCTGTCAGAGATGGTGGTTCTAAATCATAATAATGTGACAGGAATTTAGACAACACAAAGTATGCGCCCCTGGTGGTGCACCTGACTTGTATCTCGCCACAAAGGTCAGACAAAGTTTTAAATTGCCTAACCATGCCTGTCGTCTTCTCATGCTGCTGGCGCACGCCACTTCTATGAGCCAAAACTAAAAAAAGGTCATGTTTCCTAAGTGGTACTTTGCTCTGTGTCTGAATCTCCTTGTATGGGCTAACTAGAACAGGGCTCTACATAGTTTGCTTTCCAGATGTGTTGAACTACTACTCCCATCAGTCCTAGTCAGCGTGGTCAATGGCGAGGGAATCATGGCAGTTGTAGTCCAAAACATCTGGTGAGCCAGATGTTGAAGACACCCGGCCTAAACGATCTGTTGAAACTATGGCAGGTAACAATGTTAATTTTAAAGAAGGTTTATGGTCCATCCCCAGGCGCACAACATGGAGAGTGGGGCTTTCTGCCGCAACCGTTGCAAGAACACTTTCCTGATAAAGAGTGTCAGGACGGGTCACACCTCTTCGTCTAAATGGCTTGGCTTACTACCGGCCAAATATACGTTCTGTACACAATCCGGATTCAGATGAGGTCCACCCCAAAATTCACCACATTCAGGAAGTGTGCATCAGCCTTCAACACAAGGTTGACTTTTGTTTTGTTTGGTGAAAGCGTTCCCTTTTAAGCTGCAGACTTGGAAGGCTGTTTTCACATCTACCAATTAGTGTAGACAGAGAAGCGGCTCTGGTTGGTTGATTGCAATCATCATATGTAATATCCAATAAGTTCAAGATGTTGGGCTTTCAGGGTGCAACCATTTGCCACACATTTAACTGACGGCATATGCAAATAATAACCTGGAATTATGATGTGGCAAATAGAATGCAGCTACGTCAGGCAGTTCAGGCAGTTCATGCAGTTCAGGCAGTTCAGGCAGTTCAGGCAGTTCATGCAGTTCAGGCAGTTCAGGCAGTTCAGGCATTTCATGCAGTTCAGGCAGTTCAGTGCCCTTGAAAGGTTTCCCACGTTATCTAAGGCTTCACATTTGACAATTTTTACGTACTGCCCTAATATTAGCAGTACATGAAACTACAGTCACCTTTGATGTACTAACCCACCTATATGCATAATCATTTCACGATTTGTATATAAGGTTTTCTGTGCCAAGGATGGCATATGTCGCTGTTTTTAAAACATCTATTCTCTGAGAAATTAATAAATTACAACTTTTTATGTTTGTAAACAATCTCACTTCCACTTCCTTGTGTTCATGTTAAGAGCTAATCGATATGTGCTACTTTAGCTCCACTGTTTTTCTATAAGAAACCTACCAGAGCGTTAATGACCAGGGTAGCTTTTGACTCCACTTTCTTCCCAAAACATTCGCCTTACCCTCTGGAGTCAAGCCCCCTATAAAAAAAAGAGGGTTATTGCCTTATTTCATACATGTGATAAAAGGATGACATGCTTGTATTTTTCAGTATGTAATGTGAGTATGTGAGTTCTAGACTCTCCCTTGCTACTCCTGTGATCTCCCTTAATACCCCTAAAAATCAACAAATAAAAAATACATTTAACTGAACCTCCTGGGCTGTGGCCAGTGCCATTGGGTTCTTTGTTTCTGGAGTGGCTGGCTTTCTTGTTCAGGCCTCTTAAAAAAAACAGGGGGTTCCACAAATGTATCACTCTGAGCAGTGAACATAAAAAAGAATACGAATAACAAAACATGTGTCTTTCTGGAATGCTATGCAATAATTGCTAGACTCATTAAAGTTTTATTTCAGGCACCCTTCAGGGGGTGAGTTACTGATTTAATTTGTTCTTAAACACCTCAAATTTACAATGCAGACAACTCCAAAAAGCATTTGGCGTAGAATAAGCACCCATTTCGGACTATGGGCCTCGTTACGACTTTGGAGGTAGCCATGGCGCTATTAGCACCATGGCTGCCTCCAAAATCGTGTCCGGGTCCCGGTTCCCTGAATGGGGAATTACCGGGCCATTCTGAGTATGGAGGGCCCGGTAATTCCCCGTTCAGGGAACCCGGACCCGGTCCTTCCCCGTTCCCATTTGAGCCCCCATAGGGCCCAATCCCATTGAGCCCATTCCCATAGGGCTCAATGGGAATGGGGAGGGAGCTAACAAGGGGCCCACTCATAATGGGCCCGTTGTTAGCTCCCTGGTTTCCTTGCGGGACCCACTATGGACGTCTGGATAAACTAGACGCCCACATCGGGTCCCGCGAGGGAACCTCGTAATAGTGCAGAGTGGGTTTAACAGCGCCGGAACCATTACCGGCGCCGTTAAACCCATTTCGCACATCTTATAATGAGGCCCTGTGTATTTTGCCTTTCGCAAGTTGCTGGTATAGCATGTTTTTTTCTGCTGTTGTCTCTGTTATCATCATCACAAGACCTTCCATCTCAGAGTCCTCGGTCACTTGACAAAACCATTGTGCCTAAAGGCTTGTGTACAGTGTAGAAATGTCTGATCAGATCACATCAAGTGGCCCTTGATTTCATTGTGCCACAATGAATGCGTTGTTGTAATGTGTCTTTCTTTCCTTTCTCCCTGGCATGCTGTTCAGGATGTTTGTTTGCATGTATGAGGTCACGAGTGCTCAGAGTGCGGGATGTCGTGTAAGTGCACTGCTTTCCCTGCACTACTCTAAATTCTTTACTACACAGTTAGGAACCCTCCAATGGTATGTATTTTGCCAACCTCTGAAGCCTGAAAAGTAGATCCACGCAGACTTGACATGTGGCCAACGTTGCACCAGAGCTGCAGATTAACTGGTCTGCTGTTAAATCTCAGTTACCAGCTTCATGGTATCTACTACAGAGTGTTATTTGCTTTCTGACTTTGAGAACATTCAGACATGTAATTGCTCATTTTACCATAGGTGGTAACAAAGCTCAGTTGGTTAAATGCTCACTGCTGTGATGTGCGTGTGTTCTGCAGGTTGCAGGTTCGAATCCTGGCAAGGCCAACTCAACCTTTGATCCTTCTGAGGTTGATAAATGAATACCAAAACAGGTTCGTTGAGATTGTTTGTGTATTTGTTCTATATAAAGTGCTTAAGCGTAGGTGCTATATAATAACACAACATTGTCATTTGGCCTTGGACCGCTGCTTGCAGTCACAGTAATTTTAGCCTATGCACACTGATATTAACGACACATGTAGTGATCTATTCTTGCATGAAATGGGTATCACATTACTGTGATAACATAACCTTAGTTTTCGTAGTGTACTTAGGAACAATGCTATCTGATGCCACTTCCTGTTTTGTCAAGGTGTGAAAGTTTGTGTTCCGTCGCTTCCCCTGATATCACTTTGGGGTGGGGTTCAAATGACATCACTTCCTGTGATATCATCAGAGGTCAAGGGACGTGTGATGTCACTTCCGCTACCCCAGACATTTTGGTGAAATTACGTCCTCCCTGTTTAATGTGCTCTGGGTCTGGTGCTCATTTCAACGTTTAACACCGCTCACCACACCATTAAAGTGTTTCTAAACATTAACGGATTAACCACACATTCTCTTTCTGGGGGCATCCTGGGGATGTTGATGTAAGGATAACAGCACTGTGAAGTCTGTCACCCCATTGTGGTCCGTCCACCCTGCATCTTGTTTCTTCAGAAAGTGGCTCCCCTCCCAAACAACAGGAACCGTGTGCAACTTTAGAGGCGCGGGGGCTGAGTGGGGAAGCTGTACATAGGGTCTGAATCCATAGCAATTTCATGTTTGATGTATAGCATTCGGATGGTGCCACAGTCTTCAGACATGTAATTGGAGATAGCATTATCCTAGTTATTGTATAAGTACCATAGGCACGTGGCACGTGCATCCAGTTCCCTATTCCAGCAGGCGCGTAGTGCGAGGACAGCACGTGTATGTGATCTGTCTCCCTTTGCAAAGATTTCAGATAGGTTGGTGCTGCTTCTCGTGCTGCTGGAGGTGCCCAGATAAGCCTGCGCTTAAGCCGGGGAACGCCGAGGGTCGCCGCACTGCCCGCCGGCGAAAGACCCCCAAAACCATCCCATCAGGCCAGGGACCGGCGCACCCCGCCGCCTTCAGCCTACTTCCCAATGCAAATGATGACACATGAATCTTTGCATATTATGAAGTCAGTCATTATGCAGAGAAAACAACATGTTTTACATGAGTTCCTGAAGCAGGGCCGCTGGTTCGGAGTAATCTGCATTGCCGAGCAAGTTATGCCTGGAGTCAAGGGCCTACCGTGCGGGGCTGCATGCAAATATATTCAAATTAGACTCATTAAAGAGGTCGACACAATTGCATTTTCAGGCGCAAGGAGGAAATCCAATAAAGGAAATTAAACAGTGTTTAAATGGATGTTTCCGTTTCCTTTTCCACTGGGACATATCCCACACGCTTGAGAGCTGATGGCGTGGCTTGTGTTTTGGGACCAGCCAGGCCTTCCTGACAAAAGAGGGGAACTCCACGCAGAAATAAACCCCCAGCTCCTTTATTCCATTCAATGATCAAACAGAGAAACGTGGGCATGTCTGTCTTCATTGAATTGGCTTTGATGATTTGATTTCAACTGCCCTATGTTATTTACACGTAGCCTTCCTGCTGTGTTGTTTACCATACAATCCGGAGGCTAGTTCTAATCCCGGCTCCCCCCTTAGATCAAAATGTGTGATCCTAGGCAAATGACTTCCCTGTTTCCCAGGAAAATTGAGGAAGCAGGTAGAAAAATGTTTACTACCAATATTAGGAACTAAAGCATATTTGCAAGGCAAAACTCATCTACAAAAGTCAACTTAAGTATTCTCACAGAATTTGCCATTTTCTGTTGGAATCCATGTTTCCTGGGAAGAACTTGATTGGGGTGAAAGTATTATCAATCAAAATAACTTAACGAAAAGGAGAAAAATGTCACTGATCAACAAAATCAATGTTGTGATCAATAATGCAGTTTGCAAAACATAGATAGGAAACACATAACTATTAATGCAACTGTGCATTTTGTAACTCATATGTTTCACGTTTGTCTAGCCTCTATATAGTCAACACTTTTTCGATGCAATATAGAAAGGGATTAGCCCAGGATCACACAGAATGGTAAGGATGGACAACCAGGTTTAGTCGCTACGCCCAGGGTATATGAGTTAAACACTGGCCCGATTCATGGAATCATGAACGCAGAAACGGCGCAAGGGCCTCACACCGACAAGGAAACTGCGCAAGCTGTGGCGCAGAAAAAATATTGCGCGCCACTGGTATTCATGAATTTTGAGACGCATTACTAGTCATCGCGCAAGTAACAACAAGCTGCACGAGGAACGACCACAATACGCCCCAAAACCCAGCAAAAAGCAAGCAAAAGGACTAACACAGCGCAAGCCTCCGCACCACCCCTGGCCCAGCATCCAGTACCCCTGTGAGAAGGCATGCCTCACCTCGCAAGCCCAGGCTGCACCCCAGCACAATCACACATCTTACCTCACAAGGCCAGGCTGCAGCCGAGCAAAATCACATGCATGTCTCACCTCGCAAGGCCAGGTTGCACCCCAGCAAAAATGCGTGCCTCACCTCCCAAGCTCAGGCCAGAGAAAACGCATGCCCTCCCTCACAAGCTGAGGCTGTACCCCAGCAAAATTGTGCGCCTCACCTCGCAACCCAGGCCACAGACCAGTGAAATATCGTACCCCACCACACAAGCCCAGGCCGCATCCCAGAGAAAACGCGTGCCCTCCCTCACAAGCAATGGCAGCACCCCAGCAAAATTGCGTGTCTTCCCTTGCAATGCCAGGCTGCACCCCAGCGATAAGGCGGGCCCCCCCTCGTAAATGGAGTCTACGCCCCTTACCAAAATGTGAGTCCCCCCAACACCCTTGTCACCGATCCTGTCCACATACCCCCAACTGCGCATCAACCCCTGTAGGACAGCCACCACCCCCAGCCCCTCTCACCTGTGACATCCCCACAGGCAGCCCCTTACAGACTGGATAGCACCCCAACCCCCCATTCCTATGACAACCCCCACAAGCCGCCCCATACAGACTGGATATCACCCCCAGCCCCCTTCACCTTTGACATCCCCACAGACAGACCCCTCCAGACTGGACACCACCCACGCCATAATCGGGGATACATTAGTATGTGTAGAAGCAACTCCGAACGTGCGTGTGAAGGGGAGGGGACGTAGGAGTGGAGTGCTGCGTATTTTGGGGTGCCACGTAATACATTCACTTCAGGGACGGTTCAAACTTCTTATTTTGGTGGGAGATTTGCCTCCGCACATACACGCATCTTCTTTTGATATTTGCGAGGCTAACAGTGAGTCACGTATGCATTTTAACAACTCTCGGTACCCCTGTGTATCGCGTACCTCTATTTTTACCTATCGGGTAGCTTTCCGGGGTTAGCGTATGCATTTTTTGTGTTGCTGGGTGCCCCTGTATCGCGTACCACTTTTTTCTTTTTCCGGAACCGATCCTGGTCTCGCGTACACATCTATTTTTCTGGGGTGCCTGTGCATTACGCATACCATATTTTTCACACATGGGGTACTTTTGAGCCTTGCTGGACCACAGAAGTACATCTTCCATCATGTACATTTCCTCCTCAATCTAATTGCCCAGGACAATTGCTTAGTGCGCCTTCCATTTTCCCTTACACCTGGAACATGAGTGGAAAGGCTCCGAGAAAGAAAGTGGGCAGATGTGGCCGGGGTCGGGACGTGCAGTGGAAGCTGCTGTCCCAGGCCCAAGGGTCCAGGGACGTGCAGTGGAAGCAGCTGTGCCATTCCCAAGGGTCCAGGGATGTGCAGCGGAAGCAGCTGTCCCAGCCCAAGGGGTTCAGGGACCTCCTGCGGGAGTAGCTGTCCCAGCCCCAAGGGTCCAGGAACATGCAGCAGAAGCAGCTGTCCCAGCCCCAAGGGTCCAGGGACATGCAGCAGAAGCAGCTGTCCTAGACCCTGGAGTTCTGGGCCCTGCTACCAAAGCAGCCACCCTAGCCTGAAAGGGTAAAGGACATGCAGCTGAAGCAGCTGCTCCAGCCCCAGGGGGTAATGCCATGCCCCAGGCCACTAGTGGTCTGGGGCATCTGCTGTCCCAGCCCAGAAGGGTAAGGGATGTGCAGAAGAAACAGCTGTCCCAGCCCAGAAGGGTAAGGGACTTGCAGCAGAAGCAGCTGTCCCAGCCTGAACAGGTAAGGGACATGCAGCGGAAGCAGCTGCCCCAGCCCCAGAGGGTACTGCCATGCCTCAGGCCACTAGAGGTCTGGGGCATCTGCTGTCCCAGCCCAGAAGGGTAAGGGACGTGCAGAAGAAACAGCTGTCCCAGCCCAGAAGGGTAAGGGACATGCAGCAGAAGCAGCTGTCCCAGCCTGAAAGGATAAGGGACGTGCAGCGGAAGCAGCTGCCCCAGCCCCATAGGGTACTGCCATGCCCCAGGCCACTAGTATGATATGATATGATAAGGCATTTGTTACGCGCCTATACACAAGTGTTTCAAGGCGTGATGAGGCAGGGGGGGGAACAAGGGGAGACAGACAACGATCTTACTAGGCCAGGTGTCATTCAGATCGCGCAAGTGCAAGGGTAGAGGGGAAGGGAAAAATGCATGGGGGAAAGGGAGAGGGGAAAGTGCAGTACAGGGTTATTAGCATATAGCATACAGGATAAATAACAAGGGCCAGCTGGTGGCAAGTGTGAGGTAAGTGCAGACAAGTGCTGGGAAGGGGGGCTGTATGGATACAGACACAGTCCCGTAGTGCAGGGGTTGCCGTGGGGGCAGTGCAGGGGAGAGTGGCTGGGCCGAGAACGGTGAATGGCCCAGTTGCAGATTCAGTGCAGTTTCAGTAGTATTAGCAGGGGAGAGGGGGAGAGAAAGCGGAGGCAAAGAGGAAGGTTTTGAGGTGCTTCCGGAACCGGAGGTGGTTCTCCTCAAGTTTCAGGGAGGTAGGAAGGCTGTTCCAGAGGGAGGCCCCTGCAGTGGAAAGAGATCTGCCCCCAACTCGTTGTTTGGAGAAGCGGCTGACCCTGAGGGAGTTGGAGGCGGATGAGCGAAGAGCTCGAGAAGGAAGATATTTAGGAAGAGAGAGTTGAAGGTATTTTGGACCAAGGCCCCAGACGGCCTTGTGGACAATGCAGGGGGTTTTGAACTTGATCCTCGCAGTCACTGGGAGCCAGTGTAGTGATTTCAGTCCTGGAGAGATACGGTCCCTGGGCTTGAGGCCAAGGACAAGTCTTGCAGTCCTGTTCTGGATGAGTTGCAAAGGGCGGAGAGTAGAGGCGGGCAGATTAAGATAGAGGCTGTTACAGTAGTCCAGCTTAGAGAGAACCAGGGCTCTAGACACAGTGAGCTTCTGGGGGAAGGAGAGGAAAGGAAGGATAGCTCTGAGGAGGTGTAGCTGGTAGTGTGACTTCTTAGATACGTCGGATATGTGAGGAGAGAAGGAGAGTGTGGAGTCGAAGATGACCCCAAGGTTTTTTGCCTTGCAGGTAGGAGCAGGAAGAGGGCCCAGAGAGGCCGGCCAGAGAGCAGCAGGGAAGGAGGGAGTGGGAGTGCCGATGAGTAGAATCTCAGTCTTACTGGCATTAAGGCAGAGGTCGTTGCCTGCACACCATTCCTGGATAGCAGAAAAACAGTCAGAGATGAGGGAAGGAGAAGAGGAGGCCGAGGGTAGCCTGAAAATGAGTTGTGTATCATCCGCATAGCACTGAAAGTTGGGGCAGAGAGCGGCGATGTGGTGGGCGAGAAGTGCCAGATACTGGTTGAACAGCCAGGGAGAGAGGTTAGATCCCTGGGGGACACCACAGGTAGAGAAGAAGATGTCAGAGAGGAAAGACCCCAGTTGGACCTGGGAGGGTCGATTTGAGAGGAAAGAGGTCAGCCACGTCAGAGCCTGACCAGTGATACCAAGGTTATCACGGAGACGGTTGAGCAGGATGGTATGGTTGACAGTATCAAAGGCAGAAGAGAGATCAAGCAAAATGAGAACACATGGAATGTTAGAGTCAAGGTTCGAGAGCAGGTCCTCACGGATGTTCAGGAGAGCAGTTTCCGTGCTTCTGGCAGCTCTGAAGCCAGACTGATGGTCATGAAGACTACCAACACATTCAGCATGGAGATTAAGCTGGGAGATGGCCAGTTTCTCCAGGAGCTTGCCCAGGAAGGAAGTGATAGAGATTGGGCAATAGTTAGCTGGGCAGGAAGGGTCGGAAGAGGGTTTCTTAAGAAGGGGGTGCACAAGGGAGTGCTTGAGAGGGGATGGGAAGACTCCAGAGGCGAAGGAGTGATTGCAGAAGGCAGCAAGGGCAGGAGCCAAGGAGTCAATGTGGTCCTTGATAGTTTTGGAGGAACAGGGGTGGACCTGTTTTGACGAGACTTTCATAGATCGGACTTGTCTTGAAACCTCGTCAGCAGAAAAAAGGGGAAAGGAAGAGAAGGAGAGAGGAGGGGTGGCTGCAGAAGAGCCAGGGGAAGGGCAGGGAATAGAGGGGGGGAGGTTATAGGAGGAGAGTGAGGACAGGATGTCCTGAGTTTTTTAAATGAAGTGAGAGGCCAGTGCCGTGCAGAGGGCCTGGGAGGGGACAGGAGAGGTAGAGACTGCAGCAGGGTTGGCCAGCTCCTTGCAGATTTTAAAGAGTTCTGTCGAATTGTTGGATGCCGCAGAGATGCGGGCTTGGATAAGGGCTCTCTTCTTGGTGAGAACGGAGAGCCGGTATTGCCTTTGGAGCAGGCGACAGGCCAGTTTGTCAGAGGATGAACATGAAGCACACCATTTCCTCTCTGCCACCCTGCACTTGCGTTTAAGGGTGACGAGATCCGAGTCATACCAGGAGTTACATTTGGCTTTGGGCTTCAAGCGGATTCTCATGACAGGGGCAAGGATATCAAGGGTATCAGATATAGCAGAGTGGAGAGTGGAGAGGGCTGTGTCAGGGTGGGAGTCAGCCGAAGGGGGAGGAGGGGGCAAGAAGGTGGCAGCGAAAGTGGTCTGGGGTATCTGCTGTCCCAGCCCAGAAGGGTAAGGGACGTGCAGAAGAAACAGCTGTCCCAGCCCAGAAGGGTAAGGGACATGCAGCAGAAGCAGCTGTCCCAGCCTGAAAGGGGAAGGACGTTCAGCGGAAGCAGCTGCCCCAGCCCCATAGGGTAATGCCATGCCCCAGGCCACTAGTGGTCTGGCATCCGGACCCCAGAGTGGGCCCAGCCACACATGGGCAACACCAACACCTCCTGGCAAGAAGGCATTGCCTGCACAGCAGGAGCAGGGTCAACCCCATGGCACGGCACCGCACACTGGCACGTTGAGGAAGAGGAACTTCCATGATGAAGAACTCCAGATCCTCATGGACTACGTGACCATTCACCACCATGACCTGTGCCAGCAACCGGGGAGCACACATACATCTGATCATTGCATGGCGCCTTGGCAGCATGTCACAGATGAGATCAACACCTTAGGATTTGAGAAGCGCACTGCTGCACAGGTAGTGAAGCGCTGGAATTATCTCACCCGTCGCACCAAGTCCAAGCTAAGTGCCAACCCGGCATCTGCTCTGACAACTGGAGGGGGGTCACCAGAGGAGGAGGAGCGGAGCGAGCATGAAAAGGCTATGAGCCAATTATTTCTAAAGGAGCAGGTGCCGGGTGTGGGAGTCCTGGAAAATTATGATGACACATTCGGTGAGTGACCAAGATTGTGCATCCTGAGTACATTTAGTGAAGCATCACCAAGCTGTATGATTGTGGTGCACATCTGGCTGCATTTGAATTACTGCTCCGGGTGAACCATGTCATGGTGCACTGACTCCTGTCCAGTGTACTCAAGAGTGAATACAACCCATGTGTTGTATATCAGTTGAACATTGCCGTGTGACAGTACTTATCACCCACTAGCCTACCCACCCAACATCTGCAACATGATACCACAACATGCCCTCTTAGCTGCATCCTTGATGTCAGTGACTCTGCTCTGCTAAACATGTGCTTGTGTCAGAAAAACAAGTTACACTTCATGCCCTGCAGGGTATAGATTCTCTTTTCACAGATGCTTCCATGCTACACAGAACATCCCTGCTTTCAGAGGGTCGGGCACACAGGGAAGTCCTAAGGCAAGTTTTGCTGGCCCACAGAGCTGCAATCCATGAGGAAGAGGCAGCCGCCAGAAGACTGTTCCGCCAGGAGATGTTATCATTGAGCCAGGCAATCCCAGAGGAACGCCGTGCAACCTGTGAGCTTGTGCATAGTGACCTCCAAGCCCTCAGTCTGCTGGTGCATTACTCAGTGCATTACTCAGTGACACGCATGGTGGCTGCCACTGAGGACCAGCCCAGGGCACTGCATGGCAAGCCTCTGGCTCTACCTCCACCTTGAGATTCAACGCAGGATGGTGATGCCAGCACAGACATGCCTCCCAGTCCACCGTAGCCATGTGGTCCGTGAGCCTGTGGAGGGGATTTTTTATTCATTTATTTTGTTTATGTCCACCCATGTGGAAGTTAACATGCACCCTGCCCTCCCCCTCCTGGGTGAAACCCCTCTAATCACCCGTCCATGATGGGCATTTTTGATTATTTTGTTATATTTTTGATACTTTGGTTGATCCCAGACCCGGATGTTGGCATTTCATTTTTGAGTTGCCCTTTGCAGATTTAATTTTTATTATTTTACTTATTTTTTCCTTGGGTTGTACTGTTAACCTGAGAAGCAAAAGGAAATATTGAGGCTGAGCACCACAAAAGGAAGTACACCAAACACGGGCTTATAAAGATTCATAGATCTTTAATACTGCACAGTTTACAAAGAACAAATCAGATAGCTATCTGGCCCTCAGTACATCACAGCGAATACCAGCCCTTCAGTGTGAGAAGTGGGAGGTACTGGACATCTGAACATTCGCACATTTATACACTTTCAGTAATAATGTCCAGCCCCTCTGCAAGTTAATAATCAGTGGTCTAGAGTTCGTGCCGAGTTCACTTATGGCTTATACAACAATATGCACACGGATTACTTTTGGTTTACATTCAAACAAGTTACAATGGCAACAGTGTATTCCCAGATTTAGCAGTAAGCCTTAGCACATATCCCTTCACAATGCAGTTCAGCCAGTGTCCACGTTCGATATTTGCATTACATTGTTTTCGATGTATGTTCGTGGATGAGGCTTATTGGTATATACAATCCTGAGACCACAAGTCAGGTATGGGACAAGGTCTCTTTATCCAGTCTAAACATTCGGCCCGCGGATAATCTAAACATTAACTAAGTGCAAGGGTTGGGAAGGCTCGGTTACAAGTTGGAAACACAGTCCACCATTTTAGAACATAGAATTACATTTGAACAGAAACCAAAATGGCGGATGATCCTAAAATGGCGGCAAAGTCGATCCAAAATCGGAACTTTTGAAACACGGTTTTCTTCGCATAGCGACTGGGCTCAGGCCAATATATATGAGAAAGGAGGCACGATATGATTTCCCGTTAAACAAACCTCTCAAGGACAAGACGTTTCCAGTGGTGGACATGCAGGCATGCATAGTGAAGTGAACTTGCATGTTTGCATGGTGGTGCACAGGATGGCATGTGCAGGTAACTATGGGTTCAGTGTTCCGTCGCACATGAGTGGTATGTTAATGCTACTTCACTATGCCTGTTGTAATGTTTTCTCCCATGTTGTTTCAGTAATCCGTGATCTGGCAGTGACTACTGTACCGGGGAGACACCCTGCACCCTTTGACGTCCATGCTCCCCATGCCCTCCACCAGGCACTGTCCCTCCTGTCCCTAATTTGGAGACACAGTTCACAATATTAATTCTATTATTTATCTCTGTGTGATTTATTGTCTACCTTCCCCTGTCCACACCGTGTTGCCCTGCTGGCGCTTTGAGACAGGTTTGCTAATTGAATAAGCGCCTACAAGTGACCAATAAATAAACTAATAAAAAAAGTGCTCCTATGACTTTGTTCCGTGAACTGTCCTCATACTACAGAGGTGATGGCATGCCTTGTCATGTCATTGGTAGTCTTCCAGGGGTGTCCCTGCTTTTTTGTGGGCTCAATTATCTGCATGTGATGTCTTCTCATTTTCATGCTGCGTGTTGACTGATCCGTGCATTGTGTATGTGCCATCGTCTAGTGAATGGGGATATGGGACATGAACATTTGCTGCATGTCATTGAGCGGGACAGGCAGTGTGGGGGATGCTGTTGTTTGTCAGTGTGTGTGTTTTGTGTGTTTGATTTGCATGCAGTGTGCAGGTGTTGCTGCATGTCTGCTGGGACACATGTTGATGGATGGTTGT
Source organism: Ambystoma mexicanum (assembly GCF_040938575.1). Lineage (NCBI taxonomy): Eukaryota > Metazoa > Chordata > Amphibia > Caudata > Ambystomatidae > Ambystoma > Ambystoma mexicanum. The sequence continues at coordinate 65,015,063 of NC_090938.1, forward strand.
CTTGTGAGTTGTTGTTTGCATGTGGTGTATGTCACTGAGTGGTGCCTGTGGGTGTTGGATGTTTGGGTCCATGGGTGTGTTAGCTGCACACTGTTTCATTTTATTTATTGCCTGCAGATCCTTCCGTCAGGGAACGATGGCTATTTCATGGGATGAAATGTGACTATCGACTGCATTTCAACGTCACATGGAAGATGTGCATTGATCTTGATCGTTATGGAAGGGCTAATTTAGTTGCTGCATGTCTGGATGTGGTAATTCTTGTGGGTCGCACTCTTTGACACAATTGTCTATTACCTCTTGTTAATCTTTTTTTTTTTTGTGGATGGGGTTTATTGTGGTTATGTTGCCATGTTGAGTAACTTGTGGGTCAATACTGCACTGCTTTTGTGAACCGCAAAATAGGGACATGTTTGTGCACATGATGCACATTCTAAGACATGTGTGCAGATATTTATAACTGTGCTTGTTGTATGTTGAGTGCATGTAAATTGTTGAGGCCATGTATGGCTTGCAGCTCAGGCACGATGTTTCAGGATTTATCGCTGCTTACACATTTGACAGGTATGTAAGTTAGTCAGACCTGCCAGAGCACCATGGCACCACTATGGTGGGAATGGTGTGTGGTATAAATATCTTTTTTACATTACATATGGGATCGTTTTGTTGACAAAGAGGTGATTTATTTGAATGGTTGACATGGTGGTAGTGGTGTCCTCCCTCTTCAATATGTTTCTTTTGGAAACACAAAATGAAATGTCTTTTAGTTCTAAGGGATGCACACAATTTTGCACTTGCACAGGCACTTTCTCAGAGTTGTTTTGTGGGCACAGTGGATTGGCCCATTGTCATCATTAAATGGCACCTGGCATTTTGCGGGATCGTGTGTACTCCACAGGGAAGGGATTTTAAGTGAAATAAGATTGCACAAGCTGGGTCCATGCAACCTCTCCATGTGCCCTTTGCCCATCCATACGCAAGCAGTGTGCCTGCGGGTGTGGATGGGGTGCCACCACCATGTCCACTGGGACGCCACGCAGTGTTAAAACATTGTGCAGGACACATTCTGCCACAATGATCCTGCAGACTACTGGTGGTGCATATAGCAACACACCACCAGAGTGGTCAAGGGAGCAGAAACGTGACTTGAGCACTCCAAATGTGTGCTCCACTATGCCCCAAGATGCAATATGGGCAGTGTTGTACCTCACCTCGGCAGGTGTGATGGGGTTGCATATGGGCATCATCATGTATGTGCTCAGAGGGTAGGCACTGTCCTCTGTAGAGGTGAGAATGGTTGTTATTGTAGTTTGCTGACAGTCTCTATTTGTCTGTGCGCAACATGCATGCATGTGCATGGCCATTCATACTCACCAATGGGCCATGTGTTGCAATGCTTCCCAGCTTCCAGGGCCTGGTTGTAGCAGGGACAATCTGAAGATGTAACTGTCATGTGTGCTGCCAGGATAGTTGGCGTACACTTCAGTAATGATGCCCTTGGCATCACATACAACCTGAACATTGATGGAGTGCCAGTGTTGTCGGTTGCGGTAGATGTGCTCTGTTGCTCGAGGTGGACGTAGAGCAACATGTGTGCAATCAATGGCACCTAGCAGTTTTGGGAAGTGTGCCACCCCATGAATATCCTGGACCACTGCTTGCCTTCCTGGCGGTGTTCTGGGCATATTGATATGCCGTCGGAGAGAAGGACATGCAGTTATGATTGCCAACACCTGGTGTAAGCAGCGAGACTGCATGGCCTGGGAGATGCCATCTACTGTGGCAGTGGTTTGCTGGAATGAGCCAGTGGCCAAAACATGCAGAAAAGTTAGCACCTTTTTCAAGGGGCTCAATGCTTGGGAGCACAGGGTGGGTGATGTGAGGTCACCTTCCCACTCTGTGACCAGGTCTAGGATGATAGGGAGAGAAACCTATACCTGCCATTGACCTGGTCATCAGGCATCCCAAAAAGGTTGGTACTTGGGTGGAAGATCCGGGCCCTGGCCATCCTCCTCCTCTTGGCTTGTCCCAGGATGACTGCTGCAACCAGTGGTGCATTCATCATGGCTGTATACATGTGTTTGTTGAGTGCACATGCTTTTTATGCATTTGTTAGTGTGCGCATTGAAGTTTATGCCTGCTATCATGTGGGCTAGGTATCTCTGGATTTGTGCGTGGTTTTTCAAATGCTGGCCTGTTTAATTCCATGAATACATTTGTTTTGCGTGCGTATGGGCGGTGCGATTGTTTGACGGTGCAACGTCCCTCGTCACGCCCACATTTTCGCTTGTTCTTCCTCATTCCACGTGTTCCGCACCCTTTTTAGGTGGCTGCGCAGTCCCATCCGGCCCTTCTCTTGGAGTCTCACTCAAGGCTTTCATAGACTTGCAGTGATGTGGTGGACTAGCACGGATTCCTCGCAAGTCCCTGGTAAGCCCCGGTCAATTTCGCGCACAAGTTCAATTTATTCTGCATAGATTATTCAATGAATTTATCACTAGATCTGTGTGCCACTAGTGCATACTTCCACTAGACCATATCTTTACTCCAGGAAAAAAATAGGCTTCAGAAATGTAAGCTTATATCACACCTGGATTGGTTCAATTTTGGGGGGGCGGGGGTTTACTGATTTAAGGGAAGAAAAGGCTTTCTGTTAATATCGTAGGAAATTAGGGAAAACAACCATAAAATACCACAACAAGAACTATCTGACATGCAGACCAGAACACTTCCTTCTCAACCCATAAAAGACCAGAATAGTACTGCAACATCCCACTTCGACTCTCAAAACATGGAGCACACTGCTTGCAAAGTCAACTTAACTCCCACGCAAAACTCCAGACAATATTTATTAATGAAACATAAATAAGCAGTGGTTTTGGGAGATATTCCTTTGCACTCAGATCTCATATTTATTTCTGACCCCATTCACGTTGACATGTTTCAGTCTGATTGTCAAATTACAATCAGACTTTCCTCAGGGCATGCTGTTAAGGTTAATGCTACATGGTTTGGAAATGTCTGGTAGATGTTTACAGAATCCTAACTTTTCTATTTATTTCCCCCCTCAGTAAATCGACACACAAGAGTGATGGAATATCATTATTGAAAAACAAATCTGTGTCAAGCCTTTGATGTTTACTAATTAATAGCATCCCTATTTGTAACATGTTGCACTCATTTGAGTATGTGAAACCCCGCATGTTTGTCAGCATCACCCAAAAAGTGAATGGTAATGGATCAGGCTTTCTTCCATCATGCCCCAGAAGAGGAGAAGGGAAGTGGTCAACCCTTAGTGATCATGCAAACATTGGCCTCTCTGCTGAGCCGACCACAAAGTATGACAATTAGCATTCACCTGCACAGTGGAGGATAAAGTCCAAGTCTTTGCGGTGGTGCAGTTAATATAAAATGTCACATGTGTTCACTGCATTGAACACCTACATTTAACCCTTCCCAAGAGGCAATGGCCCATCTCGAGACCCTTCAGGGGAGGGAAAATTAGCTGTTGCACAGCTTTCTATGCCATATCCACTCTGCATAGATTAAGTGGATTGAGTGCATTGCCTGCACGTCAATGAAGGAATCGCCCATTTGGGGCACACATCATGCCATAAGCGGGCCTGTGACTTGTTCCATTATGAGATGGGAAGGGAAAAGAAGGAAACATTTGATTAATACACATGTGAATGCCAACATGGTGACATTGAAAGATGTGCCGTAAGACTTTTTAGCAGCTCTAACCCGCCTCGAGACAGGAAGTGACTAAGGGATGCCGTTTTTGGGAGTGAGATTCTCCCCTTATATATGTATTGGATCCCAGAGTGGATATCTTTAGATGTTTTGCAAATATAAAGACCACATTTGCATTAGGGAGTGAGTGAAAGTCCCTAAATCCATCACGCAGATAAAACATTGAGTATCTGCGGCCAAGTGGCCACAATTGGTGAGTCACTACTGGGCGCCCACTCTGCAATGTTACACATGTACTCTACCAACTTATCTTTTCATGGTTGTTTACTTGTATTAGACCAGTTGGAAACATTATGACTGCACCAGCAATAATGCTAGCTCATTCTCTGTAAGATATCCTAAAGGTCCCTTTCATATGAAAGTTACAGAGGACACTCGCACTGCACACCGGTACATCTTTTTTGCATATTCCAGGCATGCACTGTCATTTTGTCTATGCCATTTTCATAACAGGTGATGGTGTATTTCAGTCAAAGCTACTTGGACCGCTCCCAATGGGGAACACATTATTCCTCCTGAAGTTTCAGGGGCAGACACCAATCTCTCCACGAGCAGTCCCCTTCGCAAGTGATTCTAGGTTTCTGCCACTGTGAACAGACTTCCTTAGACAGACTTGCTTAGACAGACTTGCATAGACAGCAGATTTATACAGATGTATGTGGAGAGGACAAGAGTAATTAGCAGAACTCAGAGGAGTGTAAACCTGGTACTAAAGGATACCCCAAAGCCTTTGTTTAACTCTACAGCATTCACTGGGGGTGCTACAGGGGGTGGGATCTGACAACCTCCACTCCAGGGCACTGAATGATTAGATATTTAGTGATTTTGAAGGTCACATCTAATGTCATGTGACAGGCCCTTTTGTGGTTTTTCAAAAGTCTCACCCCCAACCCATCCAAGTTCGAGACAAAGAGAGGACACACATAGCCTTTTTACTGTTTTTAATATTGGATTTACATTGGGCCTCATTACGACCCTGGCGGTAAGTAATGGATATTACCGGCATGGCGCAACTAACGTGTCCCTGCTGGCCAGAAACCGTTAAAAGCGGTAGATTACGACCTCTCGGGCACGAGCATTGTGCCATGCCGGTAATGTAATCAGCGCCATGCCGGTAACGTCCCAAAAACGGCACCTACCGGCATTGTATGCCGTGCAAGGTGCACTACTGCCACCCCTCCCACCGATATTAGCGATCACCGCAAATAGCGGTGACCGTATTAGCGGTAAACATAAATAAGCAGATCCGGAAGTTGCGTCATCGCAACGGAATGGGAAAGAGCACAGTGCCATCTTTAAAAACACAATCCATTGCCATCCTCCGCAAGCAGTGGACATCTGACCCCCAGAACCGCCACAAACCTTCACCTACATCCACCCATCGTCAGAATGCCGAAAGTTGTGAAAAAAAGTTGCGATCGGCTGCGGCAGGAGCGCTTCACTAGGGAGGAGCTCAACATGTTGGCCGAAACCCTACAGGAAAACGCCAATGTCGTATTTTCAACAGAGATGACCAGACCGGCGATAGCACGGAAGAAGGCCATATTGGCCATAGTAGCCCAGCGGGTCAGTGCAGTTGGCACAACACCCCGCAACGCAAGACAGTGCCGGAAAAGGTGGGACGATCTCCAGCTCCGCGTAAGGAGTATACTGTCTGCTAACAGAAACCTGGGCATGGCAACTGGTGGAGGAGCAGAGTCACCGATACAATTGCAGCCGTGGGAGGAGATATGTGCCACAACCATTGGCATCGAGAGCATTGAGGGGGTCGGAGAAATGGAGAGACGAGCCCCGACATCAGGTGACGCAGGTAGGTGCCTTAAATCAAGCCATGCCAAACTCACTGAAGTCAAGAATCATGTGAAGTGCAATGTTGCCTAATAGGGTTAACGCGACACATCAGCAGAAGACTGCCTACAGGCATTTTTGACCTCCACCCTGTACACATGCAGTATGCACACCCTTACTGTAGGCACCCACATTCCACCATGCTTCATCCACCCAAAAGGGAGACAACCTGTATGTCACTGCCTCCAATGTGCACCATCTAGTTATCAAAATGATGGCAGTCATCACAATGCCTGCTAAATGTCCGCAGACCCATCAATAACACTTTCCCTCCTTTGCTCCACCACAGGCTCTCATTCGGACCTTGGCGATGAAGACACTGGCACCACACCTGCCAAGAAGGCCAGGCCCAAAGTACCACCACACCAAACCTCCACTTCTGCTGGACAAAACAAACCCCCACAGCAGCCAAAATCTACGGGCACAACACAGGCCAGGCACTGATAATCACCAAGGCAAGCACTACGGTACCACCAGCAACAGACATCCACCAACTGGTGCCCACTGAAGGGACTGTGTCTGCAGGAAGCAGCACGATTGGGGAGACTGCTGCCATTGCAGCTAGCTCGGATAGTGATGTGGAGGATGCTGATGTTGTAGTATGTCCCCCCACTGCCCACCCTCATTCCCCCTACCTGTCCCTATGCAGCCAGCATGATGATGGCACACAGGGGCAGTCCCCTGATGACTCTTGGCCAGCCACTCCATGCCCAGTGGAAGATGTGCAGGAGGGGAGCAGCACAATCGACACGCCACTGGCATTATCCATTGTCCAAAAATACCCAGAGTCGCTGGACCAAATCATCACACGCCAACAGCAACTGTCCTCACTCCTGACTCAGCATGTGGCCGAATGTGGAGGTGCAAGGGCAGAAATGCAATAATGTGCAGATACTGTGAAGGCATCCATACAATCCTCCACCAAGGATATCTGTGCAGAACTCGCCGCAGTGCGACACATGCTCTCGGAGCTCGTTCAAACAATGAAGGACATGCGTCCTCGTGAGCAGCCAAGTACCTCCTCCGCTGACAGTTCTACCCCAAGCAGCCCCGTCCGCAGATCGGGCAGGAACCTGCAGAGTTCAGGCAGGGGTGCCCCGGGGGGCGGGAGAGGGGGCTGCCAATAGAGGCCGCCCAGTGGAACAATCCTACATTATGCACTTCACCACAGGCATCCACACACTTTTGCGGGGAGTTGTGGGGGGGAATGGGTGTGTTGGGGAGTTGAGGGGGGAGGGGGGACTGGGTGTGTTGGGGAGTTGAGGGGGACGGGGGAGTGGGTGTGTTGGGGAGTTGAAGGGGGAGGGGGGAGTGGGTGTCTTGGGGAGTTGAGGGGGCAGGGGGGAGTGGGTGTGTTCATTCAAATCACATTTTCAATACACTTTTTGCTTGTGCACAAATCACATGTGTGGACATTGCTCATTGAGTATGTGTGCTTAATTGGTGAACAGCCCACAGTGTGCATGTCCCAGACACACACAGTGCCCCAAGTGCCATCTCCATGTGACACACACCATCCGTGTGTGCTAGAAGCATTGGTCAATGAGAGTTTGATGCATGGCACGTCCCTCCTGTGCATCGCCTCCTCCTTGAGGTGCTGCCCCATCTGCACCCTCCTCATCGTCATTGTCAGGTGGTTGCAGTTCAGCGTCAGGGGGCAGGGGCACATTTCGTCTGATGCACATATTTTGTAGCATTACACATGCCATGACGATCTTCGCCACCTTCTTATGGCGGTACAGGAGTGCCCCACCAGACCTGCTGAGGCAGCGAAACCGTGCCTTCAAGAGGCCAAATGTCTGCTCATTCACCACACGGGTTTGTGTATGTGCACGATTAAAGTCCTCCTCGTGCTGGTTCTGTGGGTTCCGGACTGGGGTAAGGAGCACCTCTTAAAGGGATAGCCTGCATTACCTGTATGTGGGCAACAATGTATGTGTCAGTCATGACATCAAACCTCAAATCATGACGTGCCACCATGGCATGCATTCATCACTTACTTTGTACCACATTTCCACATTTACATGCACGAAGGGAGTCACACTATGCGACCGGTATATGTGTATTCCTCTCATGGACTGTTTTGCATGCCATCAACCAATGTATGCAGGGGGGTCCAGTGCCTTGTGAGTGCCCATCCACTGTGTTAGTCCATAGCGGTTGTTTCGGTGATCTGGCAGATGTCCAGTGATATCAATACTCTCATCATGGTAGCATTGCTGTCAGCCTCATGATGACCTCACTGAGCACTACAAATGTTGTTATGCAATTTATTTTGGCCTCTGCGTCTGTGTAGTGGTGTATTGATGTTTATGTCTGTCATGTGCCTCCTTTGTGCACAGTTATGGGGGACGGGCCTTTCAGTTGATGGTGTTTGGTGCCGTGTATTGGCTGAAGTCATTGCATGTAGGTGCATTTCGTTGAGGTGGATGCGGTCCGATTCGGTACAGTGCACTTGCAGATGGTTTTGTCATGGTTGGGACACACCTTCATTCACTTGGTAGGGCTGCTTACATCGGGCATTATGTGTTCAGGTGTCAGCTAAAGTTTGGGCTGCTTCAGGGTATGAGCTGGCTCCATTGCCTCTGGTACTCACAGCCAGGTAAAGTATGCATCTCCCCCCCCCTTTCAGCCAGGTAAAGTATGCATCTCTCCCCACCCCCCCTTTCAGCCAGGTAAAGTATGCATCTCTCCCCACCCTTCCTTTCAGCCAGGTAAAGTATGCATCTCTCCCCACCCCCCCTTTCAGCCAGGTAAAGTATGCATTGGTACGTCAATCACCTACCCACTTCACATTTCCATGGCCATGACATGAGACTCACCGAGTAGCCAGGATCTTGGCCCTGCATGTAGCTCCATGTAGCGTGGTATTGTGGAGTTACGTAGGACCATTGAATCATGGGTTGATCCGGGGAATCGGGCACAACAATGTGTGATGATCCTGTTGGAGTCACATACCATTTGCACGTTGATTGAGCGGGATAGCTTACGGTTGCGGTACGCTACCTCAATGGCATGTGGGACCACCAATTCCACATGGGTGCAGTCGATGGCACCAATGCAACCAGGTATGCCGGCAAGTGCATGGAAACCCACTTTGGTGTTTGCGATCTCCTGGGCAGACCGTGGTAAGGAAATGTGGTCGTCTGTGTGCTTGAGGAGGGCATCGAGCACTTGGATCAGCGTACGTGAGAATAATGGTTGTGAAATGCCATGCAAGTGCCCCACTGTGTGCTGGTAGGTGCCTGTGGCCAGGAAGTGGAGCACGGACACTACCTTCAGTGGGGGTGGGGGATGGCGGTGGGTGTTTCAATCATGCTGACAATGTCATTGTGTATCATGTCCACGATGGTGGTGATGGTGTCCCGGTCCAAACGGTACAAGGTGTGGATCTGCTCAGCGGTGAGGTTCAATGGACTGGCTCGGACGCGTGGGATTGGGGGCTGCCTGCGTGGTGGCATTGGCTATGCTGGTGGGGCTTGCTGGCCCTGCCTTGCCCTCCTTCTCCTCCTGCGTCTCCACTGTGTTGCCTGTTGTTGTTGTTGTAGTTGTAGCACTTTCATTGCAATCAGGTCCTCCAGCCCCAACATTGCTTGTCGAATTGGAATCATTGTGGAATGTGACTGGGTGTGGGAAGGGGTGGGGTGTGCTCTTTTTGTACTTGGTGAGTCTTTATTGCCTCCACCTGTGCTGATTGTGTGCACCTGTGGCAGCTGGGAACACTGCACATGGCCATTTACGGTTGGTTCGCGATGGCGGAATTAGCACCATGGCGGTAAGGTACTTTACGGGCTTCGCAAGGGCGTTAAGAGCATGTCCGCTTGATTCGTGATTTTCCCACCTTTGCGCAATGCCGGTATTTACGCCATGGGAGTTTGCGTGCGCGCGAGCTTGGTGATGTTAGCGGCACCGTTAACTATGATGCCGCTGATTGCACTTTCTTGGGTCATGATCAGACCTAGCGGTAAGCGATGCCGGTAATCATTTACCGGCATCGTTTTTCACTTACCGCCAGGGTCGTAATGAGGCCCATTGACTAGATAAGAAGTTTACAATACATACATTTATACATGTTTAGAATACTTTGCTTTTGTCGCTGCAGTACAATAGTTTCAATCAGTATGGTGTTTAGTCATAGGTTGCTGTTTTGTGCTGTTGAAGACTTTCTTGGGAGACTTTTAATGTTGGTGGCATGTGTGTTGGGTGAGGTGGATATGAAAGAGACTTGCCAGACTGATGCAGGTGCGATTGGTGTTCAAGTTTTCTGTATTTCCAACCTCAAGAACTAATGTATTTTCTTCTTGCATTGCTGAGCGCGATATGATCCCATGTGAATCGTGAGAGGACAAAAGACAGAAGCAATCTTCTCAGACACCAAGTTCTGACCCTCACAAATACATGTGTGATAAACACGGCACCCTGTTTTCTGGGAATCCGTCTTCAACTCCGGACCTCCTCCCGCCAACTCAGATCCCAGTACCGTATGAGGCTGGTTAAACCCAGATTCAAACTGGTAAAGGCTGGTGGACGCAGCTTCAGTGTAAAAGGTCCTGATCTCAGGAATCTGCTTCCGCTTGAGCTCAGAGTTGTGGACACAACAGTTAAGTTTAAAAAGGAGCTGAAGACGCTTTTGTTCAATCTTCCGCCCAACTAGGGATAATTACCCAGGGTACTTTTGCTCCCTTATTTGACTCAGAGTTCCCCCATGGACTTCCCCCTTCTACCGTTCCAATGCTATTTGTCCTGGTTGTCTGTCTGAGCCTTACGTGTGCGCGCCCTGAGGCGTGCCGAGGCCTACGGTGTGTGACGCGATGATATAAGACTTTTCAATAAATAATAAAGAAAAAAAGAAATAAAAAGATTAGGGCCTGACTTATTTACTGATTCTCAACATTAACTTTTCAAAATCATTGCTCATACTGAGGGATATTGACCAAATGTTTGAATAAAAGGTGGGCCATTGCAACCAGAGAGTGTTTGCAGATCCTAACAATGACCGGCTCATCTGATACCATAACGGCCCTCACTGGGTTGTCAGACAATTGAGCATCTGTGCTCTTCTTCCTTAGCTTAGAAACAGGGTTTGGGGGTTATGGGATGTGTTTTAATGCAGGCATCAGCCAGGTCAGTGAGGCTACAAGACAGAGCTGGAGTTCTCAGTGTACCCAAGCCTAGCACACAGAGGGGAGGGGATGCAAGTGAAGCGGTCATGGGCGGAGCTGCAAAGTGCAGCAGTGACATAGTAGTGTTTCAATTTGGGTGGCAAAGGTGGCCTCCCTTGAGTGCACTTGGGGTACTCAAGGGATGGAGGCCAAAGGTGTGGAGGAAAGAACAGTGCAGGGGGTGAATGACGTAATCCTACAGGATGTTGTGCTGCAACTCTGGAAGGCTGGGAAAGAAAGCACGTGCTGTCCCTCCCCAGTACTTCTTTAATGATACAGAAGATATTAAAAGCTGTGACTCCATGCCAATGCCTCCATGTTTCACATGGCTGCTAGATATGTTAGCCATCTCTCCGTGCCCCTTCTCTGCGTTCTCCCTTATGAGGGGCACAGTGAACTTTAGGGGGCACAGATGGAGCTTCTGGATGTACAAGTCATTGCAAACCCTCTGCATCGAAGAGTGTGAGGGGGTATAGGTGCAGCCCAGCACGTGCCATGTACAGAAAAGTCCCTTGTCTGCACTGACTCATGTCTTGATCTTTCTGCACTAGTAGGTTTATGGGCAGGTTGCCCTTGCCCTTCTCCTCCTGCCAATCGACAGTGTCACCCAATGGCCTAGTTTGCAATGCCTTCTCTGACTCAATTTCCGGTCCTGCACTGGTGAGGGGCAGCTGATGTGTTGGGGCTGAACAAAACATACATACAACATGTTAATGTCATGGATACATTCTTAAAGCTGCCACTGTATAGTAGGTAAAAGAAGAGGGTGAGGGCAGCTGGGTTTGGGTGGGGATAGCGTGGATGCCATTTAAGTCAAGGCAGATGGTCATCCAGTTGGTGTGGATGAAGGATTCCTGGCAGTCCTGCTCTACAGAAAGACACGGGAATTGCTGAGAGAGAAGAAATGAGCAAAAATCAGACGCCACCTTCAAAAATTGAGAATGACTTGCAGAGCACGGGTCTTAGATGATAGGCCAAAGAAAAACAAATGATGCCATCGAGGTGGAAAAGCAGACTCTTTGATGGCTCTGGTTGCTCCTTTTTTAGAAATGCCCCTAGGCACAGAACACATGCACACAGTACTGGACTGCCTTATGAAGCTTCTCCAAGTCTAATGGGTTATGCAATGGTTTTAGTTTGGGGAAAAAGGAGTAGAGAGACAGGGCTCAAGTCGAGGGAACACACCGGTGGACGGAGTCCCCCTGCTTTTTTCAGAAGTCAGCTTGATATGCTAATTTCTGGTGACAACACATTAAATTGGTATGTTTATGAGTCCCCAACTTTTTTCTTTTAGGACTTGACCCCTGGGACAAACAATCTTACCACTACAAATGAATAGAACTTTGTTCTTCCTCAGATGAACTGAACCTTCTTTGGCTAATACTATGTTTAGACTTGAATCTGCAATAATGGAGGTAGTTGGGAGCTCTCTTTGTTTCATCAGCATGGTAAGGACCAGTGACACGTGGGTAGCGGTCTTATCATGCACGCTCTTTTGTGTTCTTCTAGCACTTGCATGCTATTGCGGAGTCCACCTTGATGTCAGGGTTGTCCAACTCCAGGCCTTGAAGGCTGGATCCAGGTCAGATTTTCAGTATACCCCTTATTAATATTAATGAGATACTTTTACACACAATGAATTTAAATGTTTGACTTTTGTTTACTCATTATTACCAATGAGGGATATCCTGAAAACCCATCAAGATTCCAGCCCTCGATCTTGAGCTGGACAACCTTGTGGATGAGCACCTGGCAGGGAAGCAGCAAAGTTCTGTGATATGATATGATATATGGCATTTGTAAGGCACCTAAACAAGTGTTTCAAGGCGCGAGGAGGCAAGGAAGGGGGAACAGAGGGAGGACTGAGACAGCGATCCTACTAGGCAAAGGGACATTGAGATCGCACAAGTGCAGGGGGGGCGGGAGGGGAAAAGTGCCAGGGGAAAGGGGAGGGGAGCAGTGCTGTACATGGGATCAAAACAATAACAAGAAGTGTGGCCAGCAGGTGGCAAGTGCAAGGGTAAGTGCAGACAGCAGGTGTCCAAAAGGGCAGGTAGGGGGACTGTAGGGTTACAGATACAGACCCAAGTTCAAGGGTTGCCAGGAGGAGGTGTGAGTGTGCAACTGGGAGGGCAGGGACCTGGCCTGAAATCAGAGGGTAGCCAGGTGACCAGTGCAGTATCAGACAGGAAATCAGCAGGGGAGAGGAAGAGAGAAGGTAGAAGCAAGGAGGAAGGTCTTGAGGTGCTTCTGGAACCGGAGATGGTTCTCCTCGAGTTTCAGAGAGGCAGGGAGGCTGTTCCAGAGGGAGGCCCCAGCGGAAGAAAGAGATCTACCACCAACTCGTTGCTTGGAGAAGCCACTGACCCTAAGGGAGTTTGAGGTGAAGGAGCGAAGAGCTTGAGTAGGAAGGTATTTACGAAGAGAGAGTTGGAGGCATTGAGGACCCAGGCCCCAGAAGGCCTTGTGGACAATGCAGAGGGACTTGAACTTAATCCTTGCAGCCACTGGGAGCCAATGCAGAGATTTCAGTGCTGGAGCGATACAATCCCTGGGCTTGAGGCCAAGGACAAGTCACGCAGTCCTGTTCTGGATGAGTTGCAGAGGGTGGAGAGTAGAAGAAGGTATATTTCAAAGAGGCTGTTGCAATAGTCCAGCCTAGAGAGAACCAGAGCTCTGGAGACAGTGAGCTTCTGGGGGAAGGTGAGAAAAGGAAGAATACCTCTGAGGAGGTGGAGTTTGTAGTTTGACTTCTTAGAGACGTCAGAGATGTGAGGAGAAAAGGAGATGGTGGAGTCGGATATGACCCCGAGGTTCTTAGCCTCACAAGTGGGAGCAGGAAGACGGCCAAGGGAGGCCGGCTAGAGAGTGACAGGAAAGGAGAGTGGTGCAGGTGTGCTGATGAGGATAATCTCCATTTTACTGGCATTAAGGTAGAGATCGTTGGTGGCACACCACTCCTGGATAGCAGACAGACAGTCAGAGATGAGAGAAGGAGAAGATGTGGCAGAGGGGAGCCTGAAAATGAGCAGAGTTTTATCTGCATAGCACTGAAAGTTGGAACAGAGAGCAGTAAATGCAGTGGGCGAGAGGTGCCCGGTATTGGTTGTACAGCCAGGTAGAGAGGTTAGACCACTGGGGAACACCACAGGTAGAGAGTGAGATAGAGGGAAGGAAAGATCCAAGTTGGACCTGAGAGGGTCGATCAGAGAGGAAAGAAGTCAGCCAAGCCAGGGCCTAATCGGTGATACCCAGGTTATCACAGAGACGGTTGAGCAGGATGGCATGGTTGACTGTGTCAAAAACAGAAGAGAGATCAAGTAAGATGAGGACACAGGGGATGTTGGAATCAAGGTTGGAGAGCAGGTGTTCAAGGATGTTCAGGAGAGCAGTTTCTGTGCTTCTTACAGCTCTGAAGCCAGACTGATGGTCATGGAGACAACCGACAGATTCAGTGTGAAGATTAAGCTGGGACATGGCCAGCTTTTACAGGAGTTTGCCCAGGAAAGGAGTGATGGAGATTGGGCGATAGTCGAGCAGGGGGTGTCGGCTGAGGCTTTCTTGAGAAGAGGGTGCAGAGGAGAGTGCTTCAAGGGGGAAGGGAAGGCTCCAGTGGTGAAGGAGTGGTTGCAGAAGTCAACCAGGGCAGGAGCCAGGGTGTCAATGTGGTCCTTGATGGTTTTGGAAGAACAGCGAAGAACCTGTTTTGATGAGATTTTCATAGATCAGACTTGTCTAGAAACCCCGTCAGGGGAGAACAGAGGAAAGGAAGAGAAAGAAGGAGGAGAGGAAGCCACAGAGGGGCCGGGGGTAGATGAGAGAGTAGAGGAAGGAGGAAGAGAGGACGAGAGGGTCGACAGGATGTCCTGGGTTTTAAAGATGAAATGAGAAGCCAGGACTGTGCAGAGGGTCTGGGAGGGCACAGGAGAGGTAGAGACTGCAGCAGAATTGGCCAGATCCTTGTAGATTTTAAAGAGTTTGGCCGAGTTGTTAGATGCCGCAGAGACGCAGGCCTGGATGTGGGCTCTCTTCTTAGTGCAGACAGAGAACCGGTATTGCCTTTGGAGCAGGCCAGTTTGGCAGAGGATGCACAAGAAGCTAGCAATTTCCTCTCAGCCACCCTGCACTTGCATTAAGGGTGACGAGGTCAGAGTCATATCAGGAGTTTCACTTGGCTTTGGGCTTCAAGCGGATCCTCATGGCAGGGGCAAGAACATCAAGAGTATCAGAGATAGAAGAGTGGAGTATGGAAAGGGCTGAGTCAGCCAGAGGAGGAGGAGGGCGACAGGAAGAGGCGGCAAAAGCCTCAACTGACACATGCTTCATGGGTCGGGTGACCGAGAAGGTAGATGGCAGAGATTCAATTGGCTGGGCTTGAGGGGTAGAGTGGGAAAGATGGGGGGAAAGGAGAATGTGATCACTCCAGGAGAGAGGAGTGGTGAGGGGGATATAGAGGGGGGGGCTCTGGGGAGATCAAAACATCAAGAGTGTGCCTTGCAGAGTGAGTCAGGCCAGAGGGGAGAATAGAAAGAGAGAGAGAGTTGCAGAGGTCGCAAAATATGCCTCATATAGAACTGAAGCTGTCGTCCAATCTAGACTCTGCAGATCATTTGTTGGAGGTGGTATCCTCAACATAAGCAGTGACTTTTTCTTAAAGATGCCATAAAGTGGCATTTACGCAAAGAAGCCCAGCACCTCAGAGGGCTGTAGAAGGAATCTGCACCTTTGCGGGTACATATTTGAAGCTTTGACTGCTGGGCAGCCAATTCTGTGTACTTGGTGTGCAACACAAATGTTAACCTTGAAGGTTTGCTGCACGGTTGAGTCAGTAGAGCAGACGGTATGTTCAGGCAGCATTTATTCAATATATTGGTGGCATGAGTGGAAACTACCTCCCATTAGGTTCTACATGGTAAGTTAATTTGTGGTAGGTTACTTTGTGTTTTTTCTCTCCTTACTTCCCTTACTCAGCCCCATGCCTATTTTCTATGACACTACCCTTAAAAACCAGGGGTTTGCCCGTGGGGTTCACTGATTTACCTTCAGCCAAGAGATGGAGGCAAATCAAGGCCCCACCGCCAATAAAATGCAGGCATTACCGGTACTGGTAATACAACCACCAAAAAAATGCAGGTATTATCGGCACTGGTAATACCACCACCAAACAAATGCAGGCAAATGCAGGCATTATCAGCAGTGGTAATACCACCACCAAACAAATGCAGGCAAATGCAGGCATTATCGGCACTGGTAAAACCACCACCAAAAAAATGCAGGCATTACGGACACTGGTAATACCACCACCAAACAAATGCAGGCAAATGCAGGCATTATCGGCACTGGTAATACCACCTCCAAAGAAATGCAGGCATTACCGACACTGGTAATACCACCACCAATAAAATGTGGTTATTACCGGCACTGGTAGCACCAGTGCTAGTAATATCTGAAATCCCCTCCAGGAGTTCTATGGGACTACATGGAATGGGATTTACTGCTCTATCCGCCACCTTTAATAAATATTCCAGTAATATCGGGATATCAGGCGGCAGAACGGTAGTGCAGTTTGCGGGTTTCAGCCAGAACTACTGGCAGGATACCAGCAAACTTATAAAGAGAGCCAATAACTTGGTATAATAACATATAGGATTAATAATACCTTAGCGTCAACTGTACATAAATTACCTGTTTATAATGCATTTCAAAATAAAAATATACACAAAATAAGTTTTTAATTTCAATGTTGAGTAAAACGTAATGCAAACAAAAAGCATTGGAGCTAAAACTTGCATTATCAAGCATTGTGAAAAGAGAGGTCAGACATAGTGATGTGAGAAATGCAATTTAAAAAAAAAGATTGGCCTTATCAGCTTGGTGATTATTGCGCGCGCTGCAGCAAGGCGCGTGTTCGAGACTTTGTGCATCGCTCACATATTGCACGTAATGGACGCTTCAATAGTTAATGTAACCATTCCCTTGGCTAGGTTCTGTAATTTTCCTGCCTCAAATCTTATTATCCTGGGCTTGTGATGAATACCGGGTGTCCGCGTAATGCGCTGTATGTTTCAATAGTTAATGTGTTAATTTCAGAATCCAACGCGCCCAAACCAATGGCTTCTCTGACATACACTTAGTAGAGCGCTGAAACTAAACATAGTGCATGCAAGACTGCAGCCCTCCAGCAAGCTACATCCTTCAACGCCTGACACAACCATTTAATATGGCGCAGCGCGGGGAAGGCATAGTGCTTCGATTGGCTAATGAGTATTTCACATGGCGCACCTGCGCAGCGAAAACGCATGGCGGCGAAGGCTCCTGCCTGTTTCTCAGGATGGGACAATTGAGAAAAGCCTTCAGTCAATAGGCACAAATCTCAGGTTCCTTGGGAAAATATCAGTTATGTTGTGGAGAGTAAAATATAGAAAGACGCTGCTGAATTTTGCCTCCTCCCTCTCTCAGGAATTGTACTGGCTTCCTCCTGTAAGACTCTAGAATGTGTCTGTTGCCTGTAGGTTTGCAGCAAAGTCATCACTATCATTACAATGGAATGGTTGAGTACTAAAGCTACAGCTGACCAGCATCCATGGTTAAGCCGTCTTGCTGGAGGTGGGATGCCAGGTAATGAAGCACAGACCATGTGGCACTGCTGGCAAGAGGCCTACCCCAGGTTATGGAGGAGAAATGAAAAAGGAGTGGGTATCCAACAAAGGATGTCAGGATTTTTACTTGAAGAAGGTACTCCATTAGGGATGGCAATGCAAGAATCATACTACACTGCCAATTTAAACAGTGTTTAGGCTCTAAACCAAAGGGGATTTTCAGATTCAGTCGCTGTACCTTTAAGAACAAAAATATATGATTTGCCATCATCAGGATGATTGCATCCTATTTCAGGTGGATGGAAATGAGACGGAGGAAAACAGCAAATTCTGGTGGATCCTGAGGTGCCAAGGTACCTGAGAGTGGCCCCTTTACAATCAGAAAGTGCCGCACAATTAATAGAAAGCACAGAGATTCCTCCTTGGTTTAGGTGGATAATGTCCTGATTAAAAATTAGAATATTAAAAGCCACTTCGGTGACATTAGACATGCGCTCAGCCAGTTACACACGGCTGGGGCAAAAGTATCATCCGAGAAGGTACAGTGCTGTACAAAAAGGGTCATTTTTTTGGGACACAGTGTTACAGAACAGGGGTTAAACCCACAAAAGAAAAAGGTAGAAGCCATTCAAAAGATATAAGATCCCACAAATTTGAAGGGCTTGAAGAGCTTGTTAGGGTTGACAAGTTACAATAGGAAAATCATTGAAGAATACGCAGAAATCACACAACCATCGACTAAATTACTGAAACAGGGAGTGCCCTGGAAATGGGGCCAGGAGCAATGTGAGTGGTAGCCAAATTGAAAGATTGTTTAATAAAGGCCTCATGTTTGACTTATCCAAAGAAGAATTAGGATTTCTTTATTGAGATGGGGGTTCACAGACCTATGCATGTCAGTGGCTTTATATCAAAAGCATGGTTCAAATCACAAACACATTGTATATGCTAGCAAAGCCTTGTCAAAGTTCGAAACAAAATGTAATGAATGTGAAAACCAACTCTGTGGGCATTATGACATTTCTGCTGCATTATTCAAGGAGCGCGGGTGATTGCTGAAACTTATCATCAACCCCTGCAATTTTTTCAGATTAACAGGATCAGAGCGGGGAGCTTAGCCAGTCAAGAATCACATTGCGGACATTGGCATTACATGGATTCCCTGTAGAAGTGAAATATGGAAATAACAAAAAGTCTGGAAGCTCAAGTGCTGGCAGACTTATATGACTGTGCAGCTGTAGATGGTACCAATGATGCAGAATTAAAAACACATTTGACTTCATGTGAACAATCCCCACACAAGACCTTTGATGCAGAAGAGTGTAGAAATAGCCCAACTGTATATTTGGATGGAGGCGCATACCACGCGGGTTGTAACTCTGAAAAGGAATTGGTGGAAGGAATCGAAATCGTGTGGGTTAGATGTGAAGGTGTCCCATGGGTGAGCAGGACCATAGGTCACAGGAGTATTCAGGTGGCAGAATTGGATGCGATTTTTAAAGCAATATCCTCAGCGCTAGAAAAGAAATTGAAAGAAATAGTGTTGGCTACCAACTCTGACCACGACCTGGATAGTTTTGTATTGTATTGAAGTCGTAATTTATATAGCTCCATGCCCCCATTTGTATGGCCTCAATGCACTGTAGAATACTTACCGACGCGGAAGCTGTAGCAAAGAAAACACTCAAACATGAAAAACAGATTCAAGCCATCGACAATCTTGTTTCAGTGAATGAGATGAAAATTCACTGGAGGAAGATACGAGGGCACTCCAGAATACCATGGGAAGATAAGGAAGGAAAGGACAAAGCTGATCAATTGGCCAATATTGGAGCAGTGATGGGGAATAGGTTCCCATTAAATTCGTGCTTGGTGAAATCCAAGTAGATGTGGTAACATGTTCCAAATCTCAGGGAGGGAACAAGTGATCAACAAGTGGTGCAATGGAGCTTTGACACGCCCGATCATAATTTGATCAAAGCACAAAAGAAGACCCAATCATAGGTATGCTGTACAATCATGTGTCAGATACAGAGCATAACCCTTTAACAGAGGAGGACTGCAAAGGAAGAGAGGAATTGAGGTTGATGTCGAAGAATAAAAAACAGTTTCAACTGAAAGACGGACTGTTGGTGTGGACATCCATTTCAAATCGATTCCAATGGGTGGTCCCTGTGTCATTGTGGGGGTTAATGCTATAGCACGCCCATGATTCTATAACAGTGGGGCATAGAGATTCACAGAAAACATTGGAAATATTGAAAGAATATGCTTATTTGCTGAATATGTCCCACTATGTGGTATCTGATGTGTGCACAGTTCCAGCCTGCCTCCCCAACACATAGAGCACCATTAATGAAAAGAGGTCTGACACTTCTGTGGTCAGATTTGCAAATAGATTTCAGTGGCCCAGTTCAAAGGTCATTACAGGGAAACACATACATGCTTAGAGTTACCTGTTTAATATCAAAGTGGATGGAATGCATACCAGTTCTTGACTGTGTGTTTGTTTGTTTATTATTTGTAATGCGCCGGCATACCCTGGGGTAACAGGGCGCAACAGATACAAGGATATGCAAAGCTTGGTCAGGACAACAACAATATGTACATACACACAGTCAAGGTAAAAGCATAACTATAAAAGATAATGTACAAATGTGCACATGAGCGCAAGTGGAATATGTACATACACACAAACAAGGTAAAAGCATAACTATACAAGATAATGTACAAATGTGTACATGAGCGCCAGTGGAAGCAGTGTAAGCAGATAAGAATATGATGACTTGGTACCTAGGTATGTAGGAAGGCCTACGTTTTCAACCAAGAAGTAACCTTAGTTCGGATGTTTTGATACGACAGGTCCATTCTAACGGTTGGCGGTAGGGAGTTCCACAGTTTCGCTGCTTTCACTGGGAAGCTGTTACCCCCTAAGGTGGAGCGTTTAAACTTGGGGACAGAGAGGCAATCTTTGTATGCTGTTCTTGTAGGTCTCAGGGAGGTCTGTCTGCGAAATCTGTTAATCAGGTAAGTTGGTGCAATGTTATTGAGAGATTTGTAGGTAAGTGATGCAGTTTTTAAGAGAATTTTGTCATTGATAGAAAGCCAGTTGTTTTGTTGGCTATGTGCAGTAATGTGAGCTCTCCTGGGGATGCCCAGTGCTGCTCTGATAGCGTTGTTCTGAAGAGTTTGGAATTTGTTGGTAGTGGCTTTGGCAGAACCAAGATAGAGGGCATTGCAATAGCCCAGGCGGGACAGTATAAGGGCTCTAGCGAGGGTCACACAGCTAGTGTCGGACAGAAAGGGTTTAGCCGCACGGATAAATTTACTCGTGTAAGCTGTGGAAGAGGCTAGAGAGTTCACCTGTCTGTTGAAAGAAAGGTTAGAATCCAGGTAAAAACTTAACGTTTTGACCACTTGTTCTACTTTGATGCTATTGCCATCAATAGTGAAGGACTGTAGTGCACAGACAGCAGCTATATTGTTAGTGAACCATATATTCTCGAGACTTGGTTTGCCTCAGAGAATAGAATCAGACAGCGGGACACCATTTTACCAGTGTAGTAATGCTCAAGATGTGGCAAATTCTGGGAGTGAAAAGGAAGCTACATATTTCATACTGGCCCTCTGTCATGGCCACTAGTCAAGGGGCCAGTCCTTCCTCATCCCCATGGTCCCATTGGACCCAGTCCTGTGGCCTCTGGCGCCAGGCTCATGTAAATGTGTGCTCTGCACACTCTTTGCCACAGGCGTGTGCAGCTGTGCCGGGTGTGGCCATAGAACAGAACTGGAAGGCACGTGCTACAGTACCAAAGAAGCGCAAGGTGGAGCCAGTAGATGGGGCTAAAGGGAGGGGCCTGAACAAGCCTATTTAAGACCAGCCCATCTGCGTGCCTTTGCTTCATGTTATTCTGCTTTCAGCAGCTTAATGCTCTCTGCTGTGCTTACCTGCGATTCCTGCAGCCCAATCCTGAAGATATTCCTGAGAGCGCTCCTTACCTGCAGTCTACCGCTACATTGCTGCATGCGCCTTCCACCCCAACTACTCCACCGCTGAGGGCGCTCGTTACCTGTTGTCAGCCGTTACAACACTGGGTGCGCATCTTACCTGCTGCCAGCTGCTACATCACTGGGCGCTCACTTTTCCTGCTGCCAGCCGCTACATCACTAAGCGCGCATTTTACCTGCTGCCAGCCGCTACATCGCTTAGAGCGCTTCTTACTTGCAACTCATCGCGGCCGGAGTCAGACTCTTCCTCTTACCTGCATTCCATCCCGGCCGTAGCCAAAGTCTTTTTTCTCACTGGCATTCCATCACGGTCGAAGTCGGAGTCTTCATCCCGCAACCGCGAATCTTCATTGAGAATCCGTACGCCACTCTTCAGAGTCGGCCTGCACCTACCAGGAAATAAGAACACAACACGTTAGAACTAATATGCATATAGAACCACGGCCACATCATACAAAAGACTAGAGTTCCCTTGTAAAGACCAATTTACCTGTCACTGTTGAAACTCCATCAGCCTCTAAGGTCTTCTGGACTCTCTTCGGTCCCGATTTACTTCTCTGTAACGATGGAAATGGAATGAGACATTGCAAGAATAATTATTAGATGAAATACAGGCACTCTAATTAAACAATAGTTGTAACAAAAGACTTACCTTCAAAGTGGATTGGTCACAGCTGGTCTGGATCAACACTCCCACAGACCAGTGAAGCAACTTGGTCCATTCTACGTGCCCCTGCTAGGATAAGCACCCATCTCCCGAGCTGCAGGTCCAACCACTATCGGGAGGGGAAGGCGATTCCGAGGAGATTCCGAGGAGTCAAGTCAAGGGAGGGCTCCAACCGTGCCCCAACACCACTGCGGAAATCAGGTGAGCGTAACACCCCCTTGTAGTGGTGGAGTAGAATGATGCTACCGATAAATAATTGATATTCTTAAAAGGCGAGGTCTAGTTGGTATTTCTGGCGACTCCCTTTGGTACTGATGGCCATTAGGGCGACTGCATCAAAGTGTACACATCTCAGTCCACACGATATTATCACAGGCAGGACGATGGTACTTCCCCCAACATTTGTTATATAGAACTAATGAGCAAGTCTTGGTGAATTCAATCACAATTTATGAGTATATGAAAAAGTTGAGAAAGCATTTACAGCACACATTTGCATTTGCACAACAACATCTGGAAAGAGCAGCTGAGGATACCAAATCATACTATGAGAGTATGCCATCTGTTAGGGACTATGAAATAGGTGACCAAGTGTATCAATTCAACTTCACAAAAGGCAAGAGTAAGAATGCCAAATTTAGGGCCTCCCGGTGTGGCCCATTCGAAATTGTGGACAAGGTTTTGCCTGTAGTGTACAGAATAATGATAAAGGAAGGGGTTCTGGCTGTTGAACAGTTTTTCCATGTGAATTAAATAAGACCATTTCACCCAAAACATGAAATATAGAGGTTGGAGCAGTCTAAAGAAACCAGTAGGTAGTGAGAGGTATAATAGACACATTAGAATCAATGTAAGTCAGTAAGGTGAGTAGCTCACAGAAAGGGTAAAAGGGTTCATCGGAGCAGTTAAGTAGGTGTGGTTTGTATGGTGTTTCTAAAGGAATTAATGAGAAGTAAAGAAGTAAGGATGTGTATAAATAACAAAAATTTATATATTTATATATTATATACAATTAAATAATATGGTTTGTGCTAGACAGTTGGAAGAAGAAAAGCGGAACGGCAGTCCATGCGACATGGGAAGAAAATTCAAATTATTTTGTTTAAAAATATGCTTTCACAATGGGCCTCATTACACGTTTGGGGGTAACCTGCCAGTGCTACCAGCGGGTTGCCGCCAAACTCGTAACACTGTTTCCACCGCCTGAGATCCCCGTGCCACTGGGACATTACAAGTCCCGGCAGCCCCTGAAATCAGGCGGCGGAAAGTGCAAGTCCCCACCCCCATGGAGTACTTGCAATGGCCCAGGAAGGCAGAACCGTAGTGTGGCAGTCCAGTAAGGGTGCCAGTACGGTGCAGCCGGCACCATTATTTCCAGACCGCCACACTTGTAATGAGGCCCAATGTGCTTATTAATCTGGACACGTCCTACACCAGCAAACGGGAAAGTTCCGATAGAGCCGGGACCAGCATTAGGAATTGTGATGGAGGATGCCCCAGTTTTATTTTTGGAAACAGGAGACTATTATATCAGAATATTTACACCTGTGTATATCTGGATTTGGTTTTGGACAAGAATTTAAATGCCTCTGAGATTAAGTGTGCTCAAGTGAAGCAGTGGGTGCAAATCCATAGATAAGGGGCTCAAAGAGCAGTAAGAGAGATCCTGCTACAGTTAGAAAATACTTTCATGAGTTCATCTAATGTCAAAACAAAAAGGAAACAACGAATGACTGGCTTTCTGACTGCAGCAATTGTAGTTACAATAATCAGGGCCATTGTTGGGACAACTGTGTCACCGGCCAATATTGTGTTAGTAAGCACATTGGATGACAAAGCAAGGGAGCTAGGACAACACTTGAAAATGATAAACCAAAGCCTGTATAAAGTCAAAATAGCACAGGAGTTAGTACAATATATAAATCAAACTGTTTTGACCCTTCCAAGCAATCAACACTATTAGATCATAGTATATATATATATATATATATATATATATATATATATATATATATATATATATATATATATATATATATATATATATATATATATGGTTACGAGCAATGTGGTATTCGAGGACATCTTGAATGTGACAAATCCCTTGGAAAGTTTGTTGACACATTTCCTGCGGGAGGTTCAAAACAGGGTGGCTCAACTGGTACAGGGTCACATTCCTTTGTTTTTTGTGTCATCTGATATCATCCGGCAAATGATGGCTCTGATCACACAAATAGAGGAAGAAACAATTCAGGAGAAAATTGTGTTTGAAATGGAAAGTGTGATTCCCCTGTATATAGATGTGGAATGAAGCGAAATGGGATTTCTGTTGGGCATTCCATATATCACCCCAGAACTAATTTATCAGACTAAGTTGGTGCACAATGTGGGTTTCTGGCAGATATGTGAACATGGTAACTCCTGAAATTGAGGGTTTTCAAACGTAGGAGTCCACTTTATATCTGGTTCAAAAATGACATACCTGTATACAACTCAAAGAGAAGAACTACATATTCCCATGGAAACCATTTGTACCTGATGCAACAAGTGCAATGTGTTGGGTGCGGGCGGATCAAGGCATTGCCGAAGGGTGTGCAGTATCTATAAGTAACCCAACACCTCAAGAGCTAGCACATGCCAGATTGATTAAACACAGGTGGATGGTCAGTACTTGTGCAATGAATTATACAGTTACCCATTTTAATCATGGGTGATTTGTTGTCGAACCATTACAGTAAAATGTTTTCTATATGACAATACCCAAAGATACTGTAGCAACCGTCGGGGGGATAACATTATTTCATGTGGATGGGTACTTGTGGGAAGGTAAGGTGGAAAACATTGAGTTGTTCCAAAGAAATACATTTCCCCTAGACTCTGACATTGAGTATTTATTGAAGCACATAAATGTACATTCAATCAAGTTGAATATGCACACGAATAATATTACAATGAGTGACTTGGGTTTGACAGACGGGGTGTTCACGTATGGAGAACCTGACAATGGACAGAGAAGGGATTGATGATCATAGGTGTGTCCATGGCATCCATCATAATATGGCTGATAGTGGTTACGATAAAATTGTATACCATGTCTTTTGCATTGATGGCCGTTGAAAGAAGAAAGATACAGTTGAATGGGGAATATGATTTTTAACCATGATTGATGCTTCTGCAAAGTCCTCATGTTTAAGCAGCATCTTCCATGGCAGAAGAGGGAGATGTAGGGGGATAGTATGCCAGTAAGTTCAACATATGCTAATATTGCAGCACAAGCGATGTGTGATTTAGTATATTAGTACGAATATGTAGTATTGATGGTAAACCAAGGGGGTTACATTTGTGGGCCGCCAACCTTAATACACTGACATTGCGGGATGCTCTTGGACAAAACAGCTTTGCTTGCAAGGGTTAGGGTCAGAAAATAAAAGTAGAAATTACATGATGAACCGCCTGTTTTGCAGGCGAAATGCACGATGCAACAAGATGATGAGGCCTTGGAAAATAAACATGGTCATTGCACATGTAGGAGCACAGGAAGAAAATGAATGGGATGTTTCATTTCTTTTCTGAGTGCAGAAAGAAACGATGGGCAGGGATGCACCTTGCCAAAAACAAAGGAACGTTGGTGAACAGATCACGGGCTGGGAGATTCTTGATGGCTCTGTCATGTGTGGAAGTTAGGATTGACGCAAGAAAGGGGCTGGAGTAAGATGGAGGTAACAGATAACATCATCAGATAGGTGGGTTAAAATGTTCATAATCCATATCTGACATAGGAAAAACAGATGGTTTTGGTGAAGGGTTTATAATGGGCTCTCATCTGGAAGGAGAGGTATTTTGCCTGGAGTATGGCTACATGGATTGTGGACCTAGTTTTCGCTGTAGGGCTTTGGCTGGCTGAAACTTTAAAACTGGGCTGAGCTTTAACAAACTCTGAGAGAAACCTGGGGCTGTTGGTTGTCAGATCTTAAGAGAGATGTGGGGCTTACCAGAACACTTTTTGCTACCTCTATTTACATGGCATGGAAAACCGAGCTGGATTGAAAGACTGCAGACATGTACTTAAACTTGATGCGAGCCATCTTTGAGCTGATGTATCTGGGTTGCTGGCAGTGTGACAAAGTTCCAAGCAGTGCAGTGTCCTGGGATCATAGCAGCTGAACGGAAGGTGGGGGCAGCTGCCAAATGGAGCCCAGACTGCAGAAAGGCCTGAAGGGTTGAGTTCACCAGCGTTTCTAGTGAAGTAGAGAGAGTATTAATAGGGACATAATTGGATTGAATCTCTTGCATGGGTAATCTGGCATAATGTTAAACTGACATAGAAGGCACAACTCCCTTTGTTCCTAAGGTAAACAGAAATAAAGGTAGTTGCATAAATCAAAATTGGTTATTGGGGTTGTTCTGCCATGCAGGAGAGTCCATTATATCTAATCTCATATTGACCCAACCTTAGACAAAGGGCAAGGGGCAAATGAAGATTAAAGCTGCATCGATAATGCATTTGCTTTCATAGTCAAAGTACTAGCTGGGGTCTAAGTGCTGTGCTGAATCAAAGTAGAAAGTGTTTTTCCTTTATTCCTTTTTCTTTTCATGTATTCATTTCCAACATCTGTTTCCAAGGTTTCTATGCTCACCGGTGTATCAGTTTAGAGTTTGTTTGATTATCTATATGTGCATTTTTCTCTAAAGAATGAGCATAAAAATGCCTAAGTGCAGAAAGTTGACAATGTGTGGTGGCTATTATTGTGTCTGTTTTATATGCACAGCTGGTCCAATGTCTAATGCATAATGCATAACATCCAGATAATGTTATGTGGTATGTGTCTGGTGCAGTACAAAGCCTACTGGTGTCTAGCATAGCCTGTGGAAAAAGGAAAGTGGCAGGGAATATATCCAACAGTACTTCGTTGGCTGTGCTCAGACAGTATTTTCCATCTTCCTCCCCTACTCACCCTCATCCTCTTTATGCTCTGCCATATGAATTGGTTTGAACTATGGAGTGTGTTTTGAACTTGCCTATACCTATTTCCTTCTGCTATGGCTGTGTCAATCAAATACAGCCCTATTTGGTGGCAATCATGTGATTGTGGATGTCACCTCTTGAGGATTGCGGTGCATTGGGAGTTTCGGTCCCTTTATGCTGCATTCTAGAATATAGTTCTCTCTGCCACCTTTGTGGAATTTGGTGGTCCCAAATACTATAACAGCATTCACCAATCCCTCTAAATGCCATCTTTATTCCCCTGACTAAGGCATCATTGACTGCCTGTACCTGCCCAGCTCACAAGAGAAAAAGCCAAGGTCAGACTAGCCAACAACATTTCTTGTCATTCTCCCAATCCCAATATCATAGACTCCACGTGGATTCATTTCTATAATATTCCCCATCAGGGTTCTTGGCATTTTGAGGAAAGCTTCCTGCTGCATACACATTTGGCTGGATTGTAAAGTGGCTACCAAACCCTCCCAGAATCTCAGAGCTACCTCTTCTCTGTCTACTTCTGCAATAAACACATTCTTCTTCATCCTTCACCTATGGCTCACTCCAACCAGTTTCCCACTAACTCCTGTAAATCTTCCTCACTTATTGGAGCATAGAACAGATATTATATCAAAGTTCCAGACAGGGTTCCGTAAGGGATTGTCAATGTCAATGAATGGCTTGGTACTAAACATGGTTGTAAACATGTTAACCATAGCACGCATTTTTTTTTAAAAAAACAATTGTATGTGGTCTGGATAGACCTATCCAGGGCGTTCAACACCATCAATAGAGGCAAATTATGGTTTACATAAAGAGACTGGGGGATCCCGCAAGAATTATAAGCAATTCTAATTCATCTGCATGAAAACACCATAATACAAGTCCGACTGGATCTGGAGGGACAGTTATCATCTAAAATACATACAAATAAAGGTTTAAGACAGGGGTGCATAGTTGTGCCATACCTTTTCAATCTCTTTATGGCAGACCTCTGGAGCAAACTTCGTTACCACTCATTAGTTGCTCCAGTAATGGGAGACCTTAAGATCACAGGTTTAGCATATGCAGACTATGTGGGCCTAATAGATCGTACCCCGGTAGGTTTACAATGTTTAATTTCAGCCTTTAGTAATTATGCAAGTTAAAATTACCTTGTTATCAATCCTAGTAAAGCTTTCATGATGGCATACAAACCCACACATAAGAAAGGAACAAGTAGCTTTAAATGGAGGTTGGCGGGTCAGAAATTACCAGTCGTCAAAGAAAGAAAATACATATGGTTTATGATTAGAGCAAATCCTTCCATGCTAGCACTAGAAGCTGATCTAGGGAAAAGGGTTATTCAATTAACTTGCCAAATGAAAAGAAATTCTGTCAACATACTGCAAGTTTTCCCTTTTGTTTTAATTACATTTTATCAGGGCAAGGTCATTCCAGCATTAATGTATAGCATAGAAATTGAGTCGATGGCCCTAAGAATCAATTGGGTTCACATAGAGGGCAACATCTGGATAAAAGTACTTCATTTATCACCATCATTAACAATGGCTAGATTGCGATACGAGCTAGGTCTCCGGCCTTTGCAATCTCATGCGGCATGCAAAAGGGTTTCCTTATTAAGATCAATCTTGGGTCTGCATAAACATTCCCTTTATGTAGGCATTAGTAATCTCCTGGACAAAAATACCAACATAGCTCTTAAAGAGCTAAAGCGGGATGTTTTACTCCCCTTGTCAAAATGTTGCCTGGTTGAAAAGGATCTGGTGGACAATCCAGTAAAGGAACCAGTTAGCCCTAAATTACTGGGTAGACACAAGAGCCGCATTTGTGGACATGAAGTGCTTTAGGTCCTTTCATGTTGTTGACAAACTCTTGGGTTATTTACTTCCGTATCTTAGAAAGTTTCCAAATCAACATTGGAGGTCAAACTTCCTTAGGTTACGTATGAATCTATATGTCACTCATGATCTAATATGAATCAGTTATAAGGGGTTGCCGTCTGACGGTTTATGTAATCTATGTACCGAGAATGTAGAACAAAATGTGAAACCTCTTTTACTAGTAAGCACGGGCACTAGTGAATTAAGAATGGAGCATTCCTCTCGCTTCGTGCTCAAAATGACTGGTTAGACAGAGAGAATTTATGGTCCCGGTTAATTCAAGGGAAAGAGG
Organism: Ambystoma mexicanum; assembly: GCF_040938575.1. Lineage (NCBI taxonomy): Eukaryota > Metazoa > Chordata > Amphibia > Caudata > Ambystomatidae > Ambystoma > Ambystoma mexicanum. The sequence goes on from NC_090938.1 coordinate 65,044,259, forward strand.
CCTTTTTGTTTTTGGAAGTTTTGCGATGTCTGAAGAAAATTGAACCACATATACTTGTGAATGGTACACATTACCTGCAAGTATAATGTTGTACTGATGGACAGATCATTGCTAAGAAATGTAAATGTTGAGATTGTGATCTTCACTTGATCTAAGCTGGAATATTCTTTGTGCTTATTTTCCATTATCTATTTATTTATATTTGTTCATCTTGCATACTCTATTTACTTTCCATCTTGTTTTTGAAAGTGTGTTAAATGAATTTTGTAATCTAAGCACACCTTTTGTATATTGTGAAAAATCATATATTGACTAAATCGCAAATAAAAAAAAAAATAGAGCATCCTAGGCAGGCATAGCCCAGGTTATTTGTCATAGTTTTCAGATGCCACCAGATTATACCCTTGTCCCACTCAAACAACTTTCCATGTTATTCTTGGGTCACTTCCATCTTTATGCATAACTTTGCATATCAAACCAAGTCGCATGTGGTCAAATCATTGCACCCGTCCTAACAACCTTCACACTCAATCATAGCCCACCCTGCAAAGGCTTGCCCAGTGAAAGGCATTGGAGCCTCAGATTTCCCCTTTTACTAGCATGACACGGTGTAGTTGCCACTCTCTGTGCAGCAGAAGTGCCCAGGCGTGACCACGGCACAAACCCATGCAGCTAGTCACTTGTGCATGCCCTCGCCAGAGTAGTCTGCTCAACCTTGCTGTCAGCCATCAATCTATTGCCATGCTACTTCGGGTGGCACTGAGATTTCTTCCCCACATGCTAACTGTCTCCTACACGTCTATTGTTCTGTTTCATCTACAAGACAACCCAGCATGAATCTTATTTTTATTTATTTATTTATTTTATTGTTTAAAGTGTGGACCTAGCTCGAGAACAGCAGAGCGAGCGCAATACAGATTGTGGGTAGCCAGCATTTGGGCTGTCCTCTTTTAACAGTAGCACAGTAGTGTGAGGTCTGTGCATTGGTATGTGCGTCTATTGGAATTGGTGGGTGTTGAAAGAGCCATGTTTTGAGAGATTTGCGAAATAGGAGATATATGGGGCATTCTGAGCCGACACTGGGATCGAATTCCAGAGGGTGGGTGCATGACAAGAGAAGAATTGTTTTCAGGTCCTCTCTTATCAGGTGAGTTGTGATTCAAGCTGATTGGTCAATTTGCTGCGCGAGGAGTATATGTCACCAGATGTGTGGATAATAGCAGCCAGGAACGCTGGTGTGCTGCTTGTGACTGCTTTCTAGATGATACATGCAGTCTTGAACAGTATCCTGGCATGGAGTGGAAACCAATGTGGTCTGTGTAGGATGGGGAAGAACCTTCCTTCTACCAATTCAAAGCTCCCAATGGCTGATGGTCCAATAATGTATATATATGCATTGCTTGTGTTTTATGTAGCTCAAACCTAGCTGTAGTGCAAAGATGCACTGTACAACAGGGAGACACAGTACCCGGGTTCAATAATAGGGATACTTTTAGAACTAATAGATATTATAGGAATACTTGGAGGGACATTCTGGCACGTGGATGTAGAGAGATGCTGCCAATGGATACAGAGGTTTAAAGGCTGGGCTTGTCAAGGGTTACAGGGAGGGGATTCAGAGTGTTACAGGCAGGGACTACAGAGGATTACAGACAGGGGACTCAGAGGGATGCAGGCAGCGGACACAGAGGTTTAAAGGCAGGAGGGGCACAGGGATACAGGGAGGGGATTCAGAGGGACTCAGTGGATTTCAGAGGGTGACAGGCAGGGGGTATGGAGCGGATACAGATGGTAACAGACACTGGATACGGTGTGATAAATGCAGGGGTTACAGTCATGGATTACAGAGGGTGACAGTCAGGGGTATAGAAGGAAGACAGATGGTAACAGGCACTGGATACAGTGTGATAAATACAGGGGTTAGAGTCATGGATTACAGTGGGTGACAGACAGGGGTATGGGGGGGATACAGATGGTAACAGGCACTGGATACAGTGTGATAAATGCAGGGGTTACAGCCATGGATTACAGAGGGTGACAGGCAGGGGTACAGAGGGGATACAGATGTTGACAGGCACTGGATACAGTGTGATAAATGCAGGGGTTACAGTCATGGATTACAGAGGGTGACAGGCAGGGGGTCCACAGGGGATACAGAAGGTAACAGGCACTGGTACAGTGTGATAACTGCAGGGGTTACAGTCATGGATTACAGAGGGTGACAGGCAGGGTTAGACAGGGTAAATCTTGATACTTTCTTTTCGGTGGACTGCAGATCTGCTCCTGTTGAATCAATATTCCTGTTAGTTGCAAACAATGTATTAAAAACCTGCTGTCCAGTAGCTGTCCAGGCAGCAAAACTGTTCCCATGTGAGCCACAATCCGGTTCCTACTAGGGGGTCCATGGTGGCCACACCACTCTCTTCCAATCCCTCACCATCTTGTGGTGTGCAATATATAACTGGTGCATATATTTAAGTAAACACTGACCCCCCCCCCCCCCCGGTACACCCCCACCGAAGGCTGGAAGGTGCCACACAGGCTATGCGCACAGTATTTCTGCCCAGGGCAGGAACCTGTGATTAACCGAAGCCCATTTTGCATCCAAACTGATCAGGAATCAATTTGTGGTCGCAGAGAGGATTTCATTAGGGGCTTTTCCTTTCCTTGCCTGACCACAAATCATTTAAAATCAGATCTAGAAAAAAATAATTCACTGGCAGGAAAGCATTGCGATGACGTGGGGACGTTCTAGGTCGCTTGCTTGACTGTACACTTTCCCAATAAAATAATTTGAAACTTATGTGCATTGATATTAACAGAGTCAAAATGCAAATTAAAAGAAATAGACGTTACCTGTACTTTCTTTCCAATGTTGAAGTCTACAAACATTGTGAATGCCAAAGTCAAGGTTTAACCTATTTAAAAAATAAAAAAAAAAACATAACAAACTAACATTAACACTTAACTCAACATATCTAAAGCCATAACTCGCTTTTTTGCCCCAGGGGTGCTGAAACCAGATAACCCTGAACATTAAGACTGATTGCTTTTACCGACTACCCTCCTGTCAGTATCCAGAGTGCATCCCTTTCCTTCGTGAAACTGTCTGTCCTCTGTGTTCCTTTACAATGCGAGTTGTAATTGTAGTGTGCTAGAACTGTCTGTTGTAGTAATAATAAAGTCTATATTTTTATACAACCTTGACTGGACAACCCCTTTTATCATTGGGTAATATTTGTATTTTCACTGTGTTGCAACTAACCAACGATCCATGACCTTGTGGAGATAAGCCTGCCGTTCCGTCCACTTTACCAACATTGGGCAAGGAGGTCTTATAATTCACTTGTATTTCAATCTGTTCGGATCCCTTCTGGAGTACTAGAGGTGTGGGGTTGATTGATGGTTTAGAAACAGATATTCATCCCTGGACCACTGGTTCCCCGGAAGTTGATTTGTCACATTGGTGGCAACGATGGGATCGGTTGCAGCCTTGTGCACAGCTTAGTCACCCAACTATAAAGGTACTGTTGCAGGCAACATTTAGTCACTGCTAGGTAATATTAATAGTCATGGAGCTTGACATGGAGACTATCAAAGGCATGACCAAGGATGTCCTGCACGTCTTATGTCAAGAGAGGGGACTTCCCCACAGCATTTAGTTTAATAAACCTGAGTTGCGGACCAGCCTCCAAGCTTTGGTAAAAGCGCGGGCGGCTGGGGAGTAAACCCCAGCCCTGTGTACCCGAATGGACAAGACCTTCCGGAGGGGGTAAATGATGAGGAAGACTACATGAGCAGTGTTTCTCGCAAATCATCCTGCCGTGGGGCAAGTGTGGTTTCGGAACATTCAATAGTGTGCGTGAGGACAGGGGCTAGTGGGCATCCGTCAGGTCCCAGGCCTCAGCACAGTCTTTGAGTGGCCCAGTACTTGTTCTGGCTGTTAATGAGGTAGGAGCTAGAAAGCTCCTGCTCGAGGAGAGGTGACTAGCATTAGATGAACAGAAACAGCAGGACAAGGTTGCCATTGAACAGGACAGGGCTGCCATAGAGCTGTGCATGCTGGCTCTTGAAGAGAAGAAGGAGGCCAACAGATCCACCTCTTGCGAAGGGAGTAGTTTTGACTCAAACCAGAGTGCCCGGGATAAGCCCCAACGGCACATCCCCAAATATTTAGTACAGGCTTATGAGGTGGGGAAGGATATTTTTGACTTGTTTGAAATGCTCGAGCTGGCATTCCACCTGCAGGAGGTGGATGAGGTACTGTAGGGTGCAGCCCTGATGAGTCGCTTACGAACACCAGGGACTGATGCAATTCTTCAGTTAACTCATGAGGAAAGGCCGATTTATGAGAGCATGAAGGCAGCCCTACTCATGAAGTTCTGTAAAACCCCAGAACAATATATCAAGAGCTTCAGAGAGCTCAGACAGAAAAAGTGGGCAGACATTTGAAGCGTTCACCCACTTGTTGAAATATCTGAGGAGGTGGGTGACTGGTGGCAAAGTTGACACAATTAAGGGGATGTACAATTTGATTGCGTGAGAGCATGTTTTGAGAAATTGTGAGGTTGACATACACCAGCATCTTGTGGGCAAGACTATCACAGACATAAGGGAACTTGCAAAGGCTGCCGACATGTTTGTGAGTACTCAAGTCCAGAAAAAGGTTCAGGCGAGCACATTCAAGCCAGAAGAGAAATCAGCGAACAAAAAAGAAAACAAGGATGGGAAGGACAGAGGTCCAACCCAATCCTATTCAAAGTCAGGCCCCCAAAAGAACCACGGGAAACCCTGAAACATTAGTTCAGCCGTGCACACCAAAAAGAAGAGCACAGGCACCCCTCACCACCCAAAGGTAGGTTTGTGTGTAAGGAGCTGGGCTATATGAAAGGGGACCCTGCTGGCAAGGCTTACCCAAGCAAGTGTCACGACCATTGGCGCTTGGAGGGTTTGGCGAAGGTGGAAGTTCCATCGCCATTAGACTGTTCCGCCACGTTTTTTGTTCCAACGTACGGCGCACTCTAGTGTTTCTCCAACATGGCTGCCCGCCGAGTATTTCACTGTTCGAATCTCGGCGGGTCGGCGCGTTGCAACTTGCATTCCCGTTCGTTGCGTGCGCTCAGTAGCGTTTTCCCTCTCTACGTTCTTCCCACTCCCGTACCTACTGCTCTCTCTCGCTTGCTCTCCCCCCTATTCCTCGCTTCCTGCTTCCATTGTGGATTCTCCCCCGCTGGCCGTTTCTCCTGCCAGTATCCCCGTGTGTTCCCTCCTCAGCAGCGCCCATTCACACTGCTACTGTTCCTTCCTGTGATCACCATTGCGTCTTGGAGCTTATTTCCTGGATCCTGCTTCAAGATCTCCACGCTTCTACGGACCTGCTTCAGGAGTTTTCCTTCATATTTGTGGGGGTTTTTTGTGCCTCAGAGGCTTTTTCCCCTATTAACAACTGGCTGTCGCGGGAGGGGGTCATCGTGAGTTTTCTCTGTAGAGATTCACAGTGTCTTCTTTTCGAGGCAGACCGTATCTGCTCTCCAAGAAGAAGTCTCAAGGGGAAAAACCACGACGAAGGAGAACCCACTACTCTTCAACATCAGGTGAGGAGGAGGAAGGCACTTAGGGGGAACCCTTCTTATCAAGTGGGGAGGAGGACATTGCAGACCCTGTGGTCAATACTGTAGGGCAGTCACTAATCCCTGATAGCAAGCCACAGTAAATGTTGGACTCGAGGAAGAGACCATCATTAGTGTGGGCCTCTCAGAGAAGGATTTCCCACTAGGTCAGGGAGTGGCCAAATGTGGATTGGTTACACTGAGTGGGATTAGTACCGGACCTCCAGAAGAGACCCCAGAGCCCAATAATACTGAACTCTATCTAGAGCATGTGAACATGAAAGGACGCAAAACTCCTGCGGTCCGAGACACTGTGGTTACGTCGCCGCTGTCACCTGGCAATGGGTACAGCCAGGTCAGTATATTACTGGGCCTGATTTATGCATAAGTGGATTTGATGGTAAGAGTAAGTGCCTCTTGGCCGTTCGCCTTGAAAGGACATGAGCCCTGCAAAGAATCTAAGAGGAGTGCCACACATGCATGATCCAGTGTTCATCTTTTTAAGTGTAATTTCTAGACTGAGTCCTCGAACCTCATCCGGCTGCCCCACTGACTGTTGTCACGCCGCAGTCGCCAGAGCCGTCCAGGATGCCTGAACCAGCATTCTAGGTCCGCCAGGCAGCATAGAGACAATGATTCTTGGCCCCGAGCCGCCGCACCGGCCAACCAGCAGATGTCTGTCCAGCCTCGCTTGGCGTACTGCCTGCCACCTGGTACCTGCAGCTGTCTCCCTCCACTAACTCTGTTACATGGGCTGCGAAGCGCCCTGGAACTGCCTCAACACTGTCGAGCACCAAGAACTGCTTCAGCACCAGGTACATTGTTTTTCTGCCCCCCACCCCTCCCCCTGGTCCTTCTCCAAAGGTCCCTAGAGACAGTTATGACCCTTTGCTCCTGAGTTCCTGAAACCAGATAACCTTGAATATTAAGACTGATTGCTTTACCAACTAACCTCCTGTCAGTATCCACAGTGCATCCCTTTCCTTCGTGAAACTGTCTGTCCTCTGTGTTCCTTTACAGTGTGTTTTGTAGTTGTAGTGTGCTAGAACTGACTGTTGTAGTAATTATAAAGTAGATATTTGTATACAACCTCGACTGGACAGTCCCTTTTATCATTGGGTAATAATTGCATTTTCACGGTGTTGCAACTAAGCAATGATCCACGACCTTGCAGAGATAAGCTTGCCGTTCCATCCACGTTACCAAAATTGGACAAGGAGGTTTATAATTTTATTGTGTTTCCATTCTGTTTGGATCCCTTCTGGTTACTAGAGGTGTGGCATTGATTGATGGTTTAGAAACCGATATTCATCCATGTACCACTGCTGCCCCGGAAGTTGATTCATCACATTGCGTACCGCATAGTTTAACTTCTGGGGTACATTGGAGCTGGACCACATATCTACATCTTACATCATGTAGACTGTTCCCCTCCTCATTTTGCCCAGAACAATATCTTGGTGTGCCTTCCATTACACCTTAACATCTGCAACATGAGTTGAAAGGCCCCAAGTGGGAAAAGGAGCAGAGGGTGTCCAGGTCTGGGATGTGGTAAGGACACATGTGGCCCAGCTCCAGGAGGACGTGGTGGGTCTCAGCCCCTGACAGATGTGCAAATTGCAATTGCCCCTGACGTACACCACTGACAGGCACACATCACCCACAGGGCACACCTCTGTGTCATGCCAAGCAATGCTGCATCCACATTATCGTTCATTGCCACAGTTTTGGTGCTGGTCTCATTTCATTGTTCATCAAGCACATATGGTAAAGGTCAACCACACACATCATTTGCTGCAGTGTTTAATGTTTGTATTGTCACCTACCCTTAAGGGATGCCTTGTCAGGATTCGTATCCCATACTTCCTGTCATGACACTGTGTTGTGTGACCAGACTGCTGGGTAGTCAGTGACAACAGTCCATTGATCTGTGTAGCAGGCCATGTGAATATCCAACTTTACTTATGCAATGCAAGTGGCAACACTAGACATGACATGGTGAATAATAGCTGATGATGGGTCTTCATGGCAAGGTTGCCAGTCGGTTGAACTCCAATTGTACTGACTGTAGACATTCTATGCTAAAGGGTTAGTGGCATGAATGATGCCAATGAGTGCGCCTGTCAGCATTGCATCTCATGTAGGTGCATGGTGGATTTACACATTTGTACATATGGTTCAACATAGTTCCACATGCCTGACATGATCAACCTGTATGTGTCCATCAGTTGAGGCACGACAGACACATGCCTCATCCCTTGCATCATTGTGTCCGCTACTATACTATGTCCATATGTCCACTAATGACATGGACTGGACCAGGGGTGGTGTGGTGCTACATGTCAGCAAATGCCATATATCATTGGCTAACAGCTCACAATGTTCCAAGTCACAATGTCAGTTGCATGGGTATCCTGCCATTTTGTGTGTGACGGCCCTTTGATGCACATGTACATGTTTGTCAGGACACATATGACTCCAAATGTCAATCTCTATCCATGTGCAGGTGATGATGCAGCAGTTTCAGAGGAGGAGGGGGAAGAAGAAGAGGTGGTATGTCAGTCCACCAGCCGAAGCAATGGTGAACTGCACCGCGAAAATCCACAGTTGCTACATGCCGTTATCGCCCGTGCCCCGACCTCTTCAGATTCTTCTGACTCTGCTGATTGGGATGCAGGACCAGACATGGAGGTCTCACCGAGGGAGAAGGTGAGTGCAGAAAATGGCCAGGTCAGATGGGGCTGTTGGTTCTGTGGCAGTGCAGCTGACTGCACAAGGCAGCAGTGGCCCCACAACCGATGTGGTTACCCTCCCATGAGTTGGTGTCAGGTTCTGGGGATGATTTCCAATGGAGAGTTTCATTCCTGCAGCCAATGGCAGAGGCACCACAGCAATTGGCCTGGTCCCTTGAATCATATCCTGGTGGATGTGTGCAGGCTGGAGAGACAGTGTGAGAGCAGCAAATGTTGTGTAATGCCACGTGGCATAGACATTTGTTGGATAGAATTGCAGAAGGCAGTGATCAACTGGCAACGAACGTGACCCCACAAGCGGCCCGAGATGCGCAACAACTGCAGATCATGTGATCCTCAAGCCACTCCCACAGACTGGGCATGGAGGCCAACATCAAGGGTTGAAGGGCTGATCTGAGGTGTCTGCATGATGAATTTAGGTCACAGAGAGAGACTATGAGGCGTGAGATGTTGACACCTCAAAGAATAAATCGTCATGAGATGGAGAGCTTGAGTAGTACACTACAGGAGGAACTCTCAGCCACAAGGACACACCTCCATGAGGAAACGGATGCCCTGAGGCCTTTAACAAATGTGGAGGTACAGTTTCCAGTGGAGGTGATGAGTGAACCATATAAAGGCAGATCTAAGTATGAGCACAGTCTCTCGTGTTATATCCGTATTAGTCGTCACCACAATATTTGCATGCTTTCTCACTCCATTTCTTCCTGAGAGTGTTATGTTTGAGTCACGGTAAATGTCAGTGCAGATGTGTGTTTGTCTACAGGCATGTGGTGCATCGTCCACTCCCCCACCTTCTTTTCATCTGTTGTCCCTGTAGGTGTTGCCAGTGTACCCTGTGATCCACGCACATTCTCTGGAACAGTCACTTCCAGGGTGTGTGATCTGTTGGAGGGTGATTGTACAACTGCGTATTGTCCTCATGTCCTTAGGCAAATGGGGAGCAGGTGAAATGGATCAAGGTCACCTGGCCTAAGCCCCGCCCACCTGGTGCCTTCCAGGTTACTGCTCTTTTTGCCCACTTAGCAAGCCCCCGCCCATCTGGTGCCTTCCTGGTTGCCGTTCTTTTTCCCTACTCAAGGAGCCCTTCAGCCTCTTTTCCTTTGCAGATGGGGAGGAGGTGCAAGTGGATCTAGGTCACCTGGCCTAAACACCATCCACCTTCTTAGCCCTGCCTCTTCCTTCCTACTCTTAACTCTTGGATCAAGGGCTTCTCTCGCCCGGGCATCCGAAGTGAAAGGCAGATAAAGAAAAGGACAATTCCTGTTTGGACCTTTTCAGACCAGGAGGACCCCCTGCTCAAACAGCAGGTAAGTATGCGCCAACACGTGTTTACTCCCTCTGTCCTCACGGGCCATCCCCATCCTCTATGGTCCCCCCATGATGTTCCCTTGTGCCCCCCAATCTTCTCACACACATGTGTTGCATGCTTTGCTTGATTCTTCTACCCTGTTCCCCCTGCCCCCGCCAGCCTACTTCTGCGAGAGTCTGTCCTGATACATTCTGGTTTCACCATCACCGTCTTGTGGCCAATGCTGGATTTGACTTTTATGGACTTCATTGATTCACGGTGCATCACCTTTTCTCAACTCTTATGCTGGATTTCCGTTGCATCTTGTACTCATGGTGGCCCTGAATCATGCTGTTCCCATCTTCATCTTGTATCCAGACTTGCAACATTATGTGTCACTACTGACATCTGCAATTGTATTCACTCTCCCCTCTTGCTTCTCCACTCTTTTTGACTGCTTACTCTCTGTTCTCTCCTCCTCTCCCTTTCTCCAATTCCTATCTCCTCCCCTCCTCCCCTTACTTCTTCTATGCACTTACTCTATCAGAATTGTCCCTGGTCCTAGTATGATCGCAACCCCTTCTGTCTCCTCCCCCTCCTTTAACCCCCCCCAGCACTATCTGAAATGTCATCAGGCCTTGTACAATAGTCGCTTGTTTTGTTCCTCCCCTCCCTTTCTGCACCCCTCTCCCTCCCTTTTTGTTTTTCTGCAGCTGTACCAGAAATGTCATCAGGCCTAGTACGGTAGTCGCTTATCTGTTTCCATTTCCTTCCCACTCTCCCCCTCCCTTCCTTATCTATGTCTTAGCTCTTGCACTATCTGAAATGTTGTCAGGCCGAGTACGATAGTTAATATCACAACCTTACTGTTCATGGCTTGTAAGAATGTCATCTTATTTTCCCTTATTCCCTCCCTTGCCTTGAAGCATTTTGAAACACATTGTGCATAGGCGCTATATAAATTAACTATCATATGATATCTTATCATTCACAGTGGTGTCCTACAAGGCGGTGGGGGGGCTGTTGCAGGGTATGGGCATGTGGTTGAAGGCCTTTATTTGCAGGGGCGTTGCAGACATTGGTCTCTTTTTGGTTTGCATGGCATGGTGATTTCGGCATGTTGTTTCTGTGATGTGAAGTTGCTGATTGACCTTTCACAGGTGCCCTTAGTTTTCCAGTCTGCCCTTCCCCATCACCCACCTTTATCTTTCCTTGCCCTAACATATGCTAGTTTTCCATCTTTGTGGATTCCAGGCTCTCTGACCATGCCAGTTTGTATTCATGTGTTTCTGTGTATGTCTTCCTCTCTTGCCCATCTTCTCTCTGCCCTCACCCACTGTAATGTCCTACATGTCTCTCCTCATCTCCCCGCCAGCCAGTCTCCTCTTTGCACTGCTATGCCTCGATCCCTCTCTCTCTCTCTACACTCCACTACTATACATTCATGGATCAGTGTCCTGTCTCACTCTTGCCCTCTGTCATCCTTCTCATCAGCTACCACACTTGTACTTCCACTCCCAAGACCATCAGATCCTCACGTGGAGTACTTTTCTTCCCCTACACCTATGGAAGACCCAAAAAGACATGTGACACCTGACAGTGCGTGTGCAGGATTTATAGGCCTAAAAACAATGTCCCCACTTGTGTCTGCATCCCGGGGGGTACTGATGCCTTTTACCAGGGTGCAATTCATAGTCTGCTAGTAATCTGTTTCCTTTGCTGCCAGCGATTTATCTGTTGTCGAGCTTTGCTGGTGGTATGTTGACCATTGAGGACGCATAGTTTGTTTTACTTCCAGATGTTAACGGTGGGTGGTCCGTGGCTATTTCCTTGTTCTATATGGGAGTTGACATGCCTGTCCATTGTCCACATTGCTGAAGTGCATGTCTTTGAAAATTCTGAATGTTGTTTCAGGTGGGATGCTGTGGATGCCAGACAGGTGGGTGCATTGTGCAGTAGGTTAAATGCAAGGACAGGTGTATTTTTTGTTTCCTTGCACTGTTGTGAGCACGTCTGGCTTCATGGGTGTGAGTACACATGGTGTTGGTTGGTTGGTGGCTGTATGCTTGCTTTGTGAGGGTGGCTGTCACAGTAGGGCGTTTATTGGTGTGATGTCATGAGGGTGGCCCATCCAGCTACATTTGTGTTGTGACACATGATGATAGGAGTCTAATCTGTGCTTTCTCGCCGTTTTGGCATGTGTGTAGCCTGCCGCACAGCTTCCCCTTCACTCAGCTGTTCATGTCATGTCTACCATGCTGACAGTCCACTCTTGGTTCTTCGGCCCCTTCTGGGGTGGTGTTCGTTGACATATCCACACTCAACGCAGCATTGAGGGCCATTTGGGGATGCCATGTTCACCACAGACACCAGGCTCACACCATTGCCTGGTGTTGTTTGCCATGGGGACATATTCCATGCACGGCACACCAGCAGATGTTTTGCTGCCTGTTGACTGATGGTCAATGCAACTCAACGCTCCCTTGAGTTCCCAGCACATTGGTCCCCATTCAGTCCAGTCCCTGTGCACTCTGCCTTGCCTTCCTCTTGCCTGTTTTCTACTCTTTTTGTGTGGCAGTCTCCACAACCTCCTTTTCTCTTGTCTTTCTCTTGTCTGCTTGTCTCTTTTATGCCACTTGACTATGTGCCCTGCTTTACTGTCTGACTGCTGCCTCTTTGACCAGCAGCCGTGTGCCAGATCCTGTCTTCACTGCAATCAATACGATGTTTGAGTTCCGTTGTCTTGGACTTTCCATCATTGGTTCCCCGGCCAATGTTTACTTCACTGTCCTAATGCTACCTTAATCAGGGGATTCCATGTTGTGTCATTGGAAGTCCTTCCAAGGAGATGCTGGGTTTCCAATCTCTCAGTGGTGTCTATTTGGGAGTCCTCTCAATGACATTCTGACTCAAGCCAGATCAGTGTGTTCACAATGTCCCCTCAACAGGACAAGGTGTAAGTGGTACCTGCTCATTCACTGCATGGCACTCTGGGGGGGCAGGCAGTGTACGTGTTGTGGGTGGGGAAGGTGTCACTGTGTGGGGTAATTGAATTGAATGTGCATCCGGTATGTGGATCTGACTGCATGGGTGCAGGGACACATGGTGATGGGCGGTTGGGGCGTTCTTATTTGCATTTGTTGCATGACACTCTGTGGGGCACATGTTACAGTGATTGGGACTGTGTTGCTTGTATTGTGGGCTTTGTTAAACCATGTCGGTTTACCTCACAAAATAGAGACACTTAAAAGACAGCCCACTAGGGAAAATGGCTTGGTGCCCCCTTTTTCAGGAAGTAAATGAGCTTTGTTTTTTATAGGAAATGTGGTAATGGCAACAGGGTATTATTAGTCGACTGCCATAGGGCTCTCTGTCTTTATATTAGCAAGCAGCATGTTGTGACCATGTAGTTTATCATGTGTGATGTATTTCCTGTACAGTGGTCATCCACCTTCTTCATTGTCTACTGCCTATTTTAATACTTATATTCACATAATTTACAGTCTCACGTCAGCCATCTCATCTTCTCCAGCTTATTCACACATGGGTGACGGCCTCTTCACCTTGTGTAACTGTGAAATGATTGGATAGGCTATCAATTCCTCCACTATATCTTGAGTTCTAACCATGTGACATGCACATGGTCATCAACATGAGCTCAGTAGACTGCTCTGGGGTCAGCCTGGTCCTTGCAAACAAGGAGACTGTTTTCTCATTTTAGACACACACAGGCGCACCCATGAGGCCTCCCCAATTCAATCTTATTGACTTTGTCATTGCACTTTGCTCTCCATGGTACAAATGACAGACCTTGTTCTCTGTTGCCCCCTTTGTCAGGTACTCCTCCCAATAGGTTGGACTGGGGTTCCTGCATGTCCCAATGATCGATCTGGTTCATGATGGATTTATAATCTTTATCCCTGGGCATGTGGTGATTCATGTGGGATGACCCCCACCTGTGGAGGCACTGGTGTCCTACATCTAATCTCATGTTTTGGCAGCTCAGGACCTCTGCACTGGCTCCCATGGGTAGGTCATTCACAATCGGCAACAGCCCTACTCTCATTTGATTGCTCACATTCTTGTCTAATTGTACACATTTGTAACTTGATATGTTTGTATGTGTGTGTATGTGCATGTTCCCTGCCTTGCCTGGGGGTTGTGATGTGATAGTCAAGCAACAGAAGGGACCTCATTGTTCTGTGTCTCATACACGGCCTGCGAGGATTGGGGCCTACGATCAAATACATATGTTCTGTATATCATGCGCATGCAATATATTGCACATGACACTTATGCAAAGCAAGTGGTTCTCCTCACTTGAATATGTATGTGCGTGTACATTACACGTGTCTCCCGCCAGTCACCTCTACCCACATGATTCCCCCCTCCCCCATACCCCTGCCCCTGTGCACTCCCCACATGTTAGTGTTCATTTCACGATGTGAATCATTTGGGTGGGGCTGGGATCAGAACTTGCTTCCTGACAACAAAGTGGGTTTTGCTGTTTCCATTTCCTATGACTGTGTTGGTGTTTGGTGCATGTTATATTATGTCTAGTGGACACACACAGTTCGCCTCTCGCAGACACACATTCTCAGGGTATTGTTATAGGCATGGAGGACAGGCCTCAATTCATCATTGAATGGCACCAGGGCTATGGCCTCACTGTGTATGCTCCACTGGGACAGCTTTCACATAAAGTATATTTGCACCAGCTGGTTGTGTGCAACTCTCCCTGTGCCCTTTGGCCATCCAAGGGCAAGGGTGGTGCATGTGGATTAGGGTGATGTCCCTCTTGCTTTTCAACTGATACGCCACACCATGAGTCTAAATTGTGCGGTACACATGCTGCAGCAATCATTTTGCAGAATACTGGTAAGGCATATAGAAATACCCCACCAGAGTGGTCTAGAGAGCGGTAACGCGACTTAAGCACCCCAAACGTGTGCTCCACTATGCTCCTAGTGACCACATGTGCAGCATTATATATTACCTCAGCTGATGTGGCAGGATCCTGCATGGCGTCATCATGAACCGTGATTGCTGGCAGACACTGTCCCCGGAAAATGTTTACATGGTTCTTATTGGCAATTATTGTCATGGTCTGTTGTTCAGTGTGTGACGTGAATGCATGTGCATGCCAGTTCATACTCACCAATAAGCCACATGTTGCCATGTTTTCCTGATGCCATGGCTGGTGACTGGTGGTGCTGCCAGAGAAATCGGCATTGACTTGCATGATCACTCCATTTGCATCACAGACAACCTGCATGTTGGTGGAATGCCAGTGCTTGTGATTGAGGTATATGTGCTCTGTCATGCGGGGCAGGAGGCATAGCGCAACATGTGTACAGTCGATGGCTTCAAGAACAAGTGGAAAGTGTGCAACTGCATGCAAATCCTGGCACACTCTCTGCCTGTCCTCCAGGTTTCTCTACACATATATGTGCCTACATAGACATGCATGTGATATAATGCAGGCCAAGACCTGGTGGAGACAGCGGGATTGCGTGGCCTGTGATACCCCACCAACTATGGCAGTGGTATGCCGGAAGGAACCAGTGGCAATGGAATGTAGTGCTGTCTGCACTTTTACAAGGGGCGTAAGGGACTGGGGGCAGATGGTGTGTGATGCTAGGTCTTGCTCCCAATCCCTGACAAGGTCTAGGATGATATGGGGTGGGAACCAGTATGTGGCATATACCTGGTCATCCGGCATGCCACACAGAGTTGTGCACGTATGCGGGGCCTGGACATCCTCCTCCTCCTTCTGTGTCCATGGTCTAAGGCTTCTGCTATTGCAGCGTTTATAGTTGCTGTGCAATGTTCATATAGTGTGTTTTGCGTGCTTTATATGCATTGGAGCTCTTGCACACTGAACTTTATGCCGGCTATCATGTGGCGATTGGATCACTGGGTTTGTGTGTGACTTTTCCCGAGGTAAGGTTGTGCGTTGGAATCCACAAATTTGTGGTGGATTGGGCCGGTCATTGCTTCCTGTGTCCCATCCCTCAACACACCTGCATTTTTCCTCATTCTGCATCGAAAATGGGGTGCGTGCATATTCCGCGCCCCCTGTATTTGTGTTTGCGCAGGACCCCACCCATGCTCTATCAGGGACGCCATCTCGCCAAAATGCCAGGGGTAGCGGAAGTGACATCACACAATCCCTTGAACTCTGATGACATCAAAGGTGGTGAAATAATTTGACCCCACCCGAAGTGACATCACGGGAAGCGACAAATTATATGGTTAGGATATCACTCTAATGTAATATTCATTGGATCACCATATGGATCGTTGATATTAGTGTGTACTGGCCCATATTACCAAATTACTATGAATGCAAGCAGACGTCCAAGTTCCAATGATAATGATAATTACATGTGTGTGAGTTAATTGCGACTGTGCTTGTTTTTCTGCGTTTTGTGGAATATTTTTTTTATTTCGTGATATTTTTTCATTTCATTGTGTCCCTCTGACCCTATTGCATGTGTGAGCTGGTACTACTCTGCGTTTGTTATGGCAGATCAGCTTGTGCATTTTCAGGAATTTACTTAATTTCACTGTATGTTTTTATTTAGTTTTACCCCTGAGACTTTATCGCACACATCCAGTGGTGCTACTTTGTGCTTGGTGCTGCAGATCATCTTATGCGGGTTGAAGAATCTATTCCATTTTCCTCTATATTTTTCAGTGTCTGTTGTCCCTTTTGTTAGAACTGATGTGATATTGTTTCGTCCTCATTGTATATGTTGGCCTATGCCCAGTCGCTTTGCGAGGAAATCCGTATTACAAGGTCGTGACCTCAAGTGAATCAAGCCTCCATTTTAGGTTAGAGCCGCCATTTAAGTTTATCGTACAAAGTCACCCTGTAGTCTAAAATGGCTGTCTCGTGTGCTCTTGTTCTTGCTTTAACCTCTCCAACCTTTGTAGGGGAGTTAAAGTCCAACCTGCCTTCAGGCTACATGTTAGGGTCATGTAGACCTTGTCCTTCGTTGACCTCGGGATCAGGGGATTACTTGAATCGGCGATATTAACCTAGAAGTATACAAGAACAGTAACGCTATCCAAATACGACATGCAAAACATTTGTTTGATCTGTATTAAAGCAATGTGTAAAGAGTGTAGCATTAAAACTAAAGAATATTAGTGTGTGTAGTGAATATGTTGAAAAGTAAACCGCATGAACGAGATATGTAAATTAGGAAACAAACCTGGCGCGACCCTAGCCCAGTATATAATTAAATTGTAAGAGGTTGGACATCATTATAACAAACTGTATAAATACGCTGATGTCCAGCTAGCAAATCCTGCTCACTGCTCACATTGAACCCTGCTGGTGGTCTCTGTGATGTATTGATGGCCAAATAGCTGTGTACTTTGTTCGATACTGTTCAGTTTTGTAATAAAGATTCTGGGAATCTTTACAAGCCCGTGTCGGCGTATTTTCCTTTGCATGGTGTAAAAGCCTTCCACAGATGGCGCCCGAATAGGGACCCTCAAGATCGACTTTGTCTCGTTGAAGGTTGACTCGGCTATCGGACCGGACTGGGATCGGACGGTGCCAACAGAAACGGCCACTCTAGACGAGAAGCAAATTCCTCAACAAAACTGCACGATCCGATCCCTGAACGGTGAGCTGTAGCCCGAGACGACGTCTTGACGAGGGTCCATATATCGATGTGGGTAAATTTGCCGAAAATCACCAGACACGTGGGTCCTTAGCATTGTCCTTAGTAACCCCATCGGGCCTGCCAGTCCTTTGGTCAGGTGAATCGTGTCCCGATTCTAAATTTAACCCTGACAATTTGAATTTGACGCATTGTACTCGCGAGCACAATTACTTGACCAGGTAACACCAGAACTTTGATATGCCTGGGAAATTGTCTGCCTGCTTTAGGGCATTATTCCGCAGCGACAGACAATCTTTGGAAGATAGCCGTCCCGCACCACAGGAGGGGTCGCCGGCATGTACTATGTACTGTAAGAAAGGCTTTGGTAGTATAGCATTTAATGACATTTGGCACAGACAGACCAGACACAATTCTAATCTTCGGTGGCCAACCAATGGTAGTTTTCAAATCCCACGTATAGAATATCTAGAGTCTGTATTAGTAAATAAAAAGGCTAGACCTGCAGCATTTGACACAATGCACAGTTGGAAAACAGAAGCTTTGCAGCAACAAAAGAGTAGAGAGAAACATATGCGTAGACAGATGACAAGTGTTGGAAAAAGCACGGTTGTATGATCAAACTAAACAATTGGAGTCAGTCAGGAACACAGACAGGGCGTTTCAATTGGGCATTCAGAAAATCTACCCTTCAAAAGATTTTCATACGTCAGGTGAATTGATTAATAAACTTTTGCATGAACGAAGGCCGATGCCTCCGCGCCACCCCCGTACGTCCCTCCTCCCGGCGCTTTGCCCCTTCCTGTTGTTATTCCCCCTCCTATAATTCCTCCAGTCCTCCCTGCTGTTCTTCCTGTTGTTCTTCCAGCTGTCGCTCCTTTGCCTGCCCCCTTGCCTCCACCTGTTGATATTCAGAATGTGCCTACTCTTCCTCTTCCAAGTGATTCTGCATCGCTTGTAGTAGACCAGGGAGCGAGACCAAGGGTTGTGACTCGTAATAATGTGTCCCCAGACAAAATGAATGAATTGATTGCTTGGGCTAAACGTTGTATGGAGAGGGGTGAACAAGCTGATGTTTTTTCCACACTCGAAAATGTAAAATGTATTCCTGAGAAAAATGTTTTTATTGAACGATTAGGGACTCATGTGAGTATAATGTGGAATATATTAACCAATGTAGATTTCCCACAGGAGTTACGGGATTTGAACGCCTTAGCGTTGTCCAGAGATTCTGCGGAGAAGGTATATGAGCATGTTGAGAGGATTTTTGTGTATAGGAAGGAGTTGGAAGGGTTACAGAACGAGGAAGAAGATGGTGGTAGTTTAGGTATTTTGTACTTACAGAAACGGTTTTCTCCTCGTCGTGAATTAAAAGGTGAGGAAGCGCAAATTTGTATAAAGGATGCGATAAGATGGATTTCGGATATGTCGATAACTCCAGATGAACTATATGACACATATAGGGCCTCATTCCAAGTACGGCGCTAACCAATGGCGCTATTAACGCCTTGGTTGACGCCGTACCTGGACCGGCAGCGCCTTGGTGGATGGCGGAATCACCTCCCCATTCCAAGGTTGGCGAGGCGGTAATTCCCCATTCACCAAGGCTCTTCCCCATTCCCGAATGAGCCCCCATAGGGCTCAATGGGAATGGGGAAGATGCAAATAACGGTGACCGTTCATTACGGTCACCGTTATTGGCTTGGAGGCCCCTTTGCGCCCTCGACTTTAACACCTGCTCAAAGCAGGCGTTAAGGGCGAGGGCGCAGAGGGAACTCGGAGTATGGCGATAAGGGATTACCGCCACCGGTCTCGTTACCGGTGGCCGCTATCCCTTACCGCCATACTCGGAATGAGGCCCATAGTCAGTGTATGTTAGAAATGCAAAAGAAGGTGATACAGGTGATGGTAGGGTACCTGCAGAACGAGTGTGTAAAAAGAAAGATTTGTTGTCCCGCAGAATTGTTGAGTGTTTATAAGAGAGCTTTTTCGATTGATACTTCTTCGACTGCCCTAGCGCTTGATTTGGCTCTGTTGCTTAGTAAGCGTTCGGATCTGCCTACTTCTCAGTTGCCTATGAGGGAGGTCCCTCCAACATTTGTCCCGAAAGTTGAGATTGCGGCCGATGCTGGACGAGGAATACTTGCGGGAGAAATTCCTGCACATTACGTATCACAGTTTGTTCACGTCCCGTTTTCAAGACAGGAAGTGAACACCGTAAAGCAATCTATTCCCGATCTAAGAAAGAATCCGACCGGGTTCTATAAAGAAATAGAGTCGGTCTTACAGTCGTCGGTATTCACCTTAAGTGATATTGATTTATTATTTCCGTAATCCTGCCAGTCGATTTGTGGATACAGATTAGGACTTTTGATGACATACCTGGGTTGGGAGGTACATGGGATAACATGGTTAGGCTAGACAGAGAAAGACCAGCTGGCGAACGACCGCCTCAAGTGATATTAACCTTGCCTTATAGAATTATTGTAAAATTGAAAACTATAGTTTCTGAAAAAAGAATCATTTGGGACAAGCTTATGGCCTGTGTCCAAGGAAAGTTTGAGGGTGCTATCGATTTCTTCAATCGGTTCGAGCCGGTATTTTCAGATTTCAGTGGACAAGACTTAGGCACAGAGTCAGGGAAAAGGCTGTTTGTCGACAAATTTGTACGTGGATTGCTGCCTGACATCCAGTTACAGATTATGGGGGTCATTACGACCCAGGCGCTAATTGCGCCAACATTACCACCATGGTGTAAATTACGTTTACACCATGGTGGATGGCGGATTTACCGCCCCATTCCAAGGTGAGTGGGGCGGTAAATCCCCATTTCCCATTTTCCCTTCCCCATTCCCATTTTTGCTCCATAGGGCATAATGGGAGTGGGGAAGGCGCTAATTACGCCACCGTAAATTACGGTGGCGTAATTAGCATCATGGCAGGCTAGCGCCATGGATGCTAAAAGCAGCCGTTAAAATCAGAATCAGGCGTTAAGGGTTAACGACGGCGTTAAACCTTAACGCCTGGGTCGTAATGAGGCCCTATGTCTTCCGAAAGCGCTTGGCAGGCGAAGTCTCAATCAGAAGTACTGCATATGGCTATGAAAATCGTGTAAATACTGAAAAGGAAAAAGGGTGACCTGAAAACAAAAGTTTTATTACAACAGATTGTTCGAAGCCCTAGAGGGGGTAATCAATTTAGAGGTCAGTACATTCCACAGGGAAGTGTGCCCTGGGCTCCGGTAACCATTAACAAGTGTGCCTATTGTCGGCAGGAAGGCCACTGGCGCGCACAATGTCCGACCTTGCAGCAAAGCTCATTTGGGAACATGGGTAGACGATCCAGAGGTCGCCCAGGTGCAGGGGGCCCTGGCAGAGGTCAGTTTGCACCAGAATCACAGCAACCTTCTTCACAAGATAAGCAAGTTTCGAATGTGGATAATAGAAACATTTTTGATCACCCTTCTGCCGCGTACCTCTTCGAAGAGCTTCCTTTTGATAATATTCTGTTTCGCTAGGATTGCTGAAGTAGGATTTGGAACCTACGCCTATTCCCGTTCATCAGAAAGGCCCCTACGTTGAGATGGCGGTGGGAAATGGGAAGCATCTATTTTTAGTAGACACGGGAGCACAGAAATGTTCCATTGATCATTCACGGGTTCCAAATATTCCCCTGTCAGGACAGTCCAACATTTCCGTAGGGTTTTCAGGCACACCTGTAGTTTGTCCGGTCTCTTTGCCGGTACCGATAACACTGGGTCCCTTCACGGAACAGTGTCCGTTTCTACTTACCACAAACTGTGGGGAGAACTTGCTGGGGCTAAATTTGTTGAAGGCATTGCATGCAGTAATACATTGTTCTCCGGACGGAGTTCGGTTGAAAATTTCACCTCAGCAATCACTCGCCTCTCAGTTTTTGACTCGACCTTTACCGCCAGAATTCAGTAATGTTCCAGAATGCTTATGGGCAGTTGATGATAATGATGTGGGCATTCTTCAAATTGAACCTGTTAAAATTATTTTGAAACATGGAGTACAATTGCCTCACATCCCGCAATATAAGATCTCAGTTGAAGGCGAGCAGGCTTTGAAATGTATTGTTTCTGATTTTGTGCATCGTGGAGTAATTGAGGAAATTACGGGTAGCCTATGTAACAGCCCCATTTTGCCAGTATACAAAAAAGGTGATAATGCAATTCCCTTTCGTTTTATAATTGATTTACGTGCTATTAACAAAATTGTGGCTCCTCAATTTCCTATTGTACCTGATGTTACAACAATACTAACCATGATTCCGGCTTCTGCCACTCATTTTAGCGTTGCTGATCTTAAAAACGTGTTTTTCTGTATTCCCATACACAAGGATAGCAGGTATTTGTTCGCGTTTACCCTAGGTGGATGCTCGTTCACAATCACTCGTGCACCACAAGGGTACACTGAGAGTCCAAGTATTTATAGTAGGGCATTGAAAGAGCAGCTCAATACTCTCGAGTTGCCTACTACTTGCACATTACTACAGTATGTAGATGATCTCCTCTTGGCTGCTGATTCTGAGAGCGCCTGTAAAGAAAGCACTGTGTTGTTGCTTTGTCATCTAGCGAAACATGGCGACAAAGCTTCACTTAAAAAATTCCAATATTGTTGTCAGGAGGTCGCCTATTTAGGCGACCTCCTGTCAAAGGAGGGAAGACGGTTGACACCTGAATGAATAAAGACTATTTCTGGCATGTCTGTCCCAAATACGCAGAAGGAAGTTAGAGCCCTGATAGGTATGGCTTCTTACTGTAGATTGTGGATCACTAACTTTTCGTTAACGATTAAACCAATGCTGGCTTTGACAAAGAAGGGCAAATTCTTTGCCATTGCCATGGACTTTGGAACTCCAGATATCATTTGATTTGCTCAAATCCGCGCTGTGTTCAGCGCTGGTTTTAGGAACTCTGAATGATGACAAGGCCTTTGTGTTGTATGTGCATGAATGTGATGGATGTGCTTTGGCTTTTTTAACGCAGGAACATGGAGGGAAGAATAGGCCATGCGGCTATTTCTCATCCGCCCTTGATCCTGTTGCATGCGCTTTGCCGAGATGTTTGAGAGCTGTTGCTGCTGCTGCTGCTGCTGCTGCTGCGTCTGGAAAACAGAGTGAGGGAATGGTCCTGGGTCATGTGTTAACCCTAATGGTACCTCACTCTGTAGATATTTTATTGAATAGAACTCAAACGCAACACCTCACTTCCACACGATTGCCAAGATATGAACTAATCTTGTTTGCCCCCCACATTCAAATTCAGAGGTGTTGTGTATTAAATCCGGCTGAACTTTTACCTGTCCCCCAAGATACTGTTGATGGTGACGAAACTTCACACGATTGGCTTTATGTGACAGAACAAGAGACTAAAGGCAGAATCGATCTGAAAGACACGCCTTTGAATAGCCCACAAGGAGAGCTATTTTGTGATGGCTCTTGTTTTAAACTTCCGAACGGTACATCCACGGCTGCTTATGCCGTCACTACTTTAAGCACGATTGTGGAAACCAAAAGAATTATGCATAATTCCGCGCATGCCGCAGAAATTATAGCGTTAACTCGAGCTTGTGAACTTTCTGAAGGGCTTACAGTAAATATATATACCGATAGTCAGTATGCTTTTGGGGTGGTCCACAACTTCGGTAGACTTTGGAAAGAACAAGCTTTCTTGACCTCGCACGGAACGAAAATTCAGCATGGCACTTTAATAGTGTGATTACTTTCAGCCCTCGCACTCCCTGTTCAGTTAGCTATTATAAAATGTTCTGCACATCAAAAGGTTACAGATGATGTAGGAAAAGGGAATGCTTTCGCTAATCAAATAGCTAAACAAACTGCCACTGATTTCAGTTCAGAAATGTATGCTGTAAGAGAAACTGTAAATATTTGCACTTTGGGTGAAAGTATCAATTCTGTAAAAGACATTCAAGCAGATGCTACCATAGAGGAAACTAAGAGATGGATCGAGGGTGCAGGGAGACTAGATGATGATGGGTGTTGGGTGGACAATATTGAAGGAAAATGGTTACTCCCTGACGCCTACATTACAATGATGGTTATTATGGCTCATGGTCCGACACATGTTTGTGGGCGTAAAATGACTAAAATTCTACACAGTGTATGGGCCAATGATAAGATTTTCAAAACTGCAGAGCACTTTGTCCAAGGGTGCATGGTCCGCTTACAGCACAATGTAGGAAAAGGTACCTCGACTCCTAGAGGATGTTACGCTCCACCTTCTGTCCCGTTTCAGGTTATTCACTTTGATTTTAATGAAATGGAACATTGTAACAATCTTAAATATGTGTTGGTTGTCATTTGTGCCTTTAGTAAGTGGGTTGAGGCCTTCCCGGTTAGAGATGCAACGGCCATAACCACGGCAAAAACTCTGTTGAAAGAGTTTTTTCCTAGGTTCGGGCTGCCGAGAGTCAACTGGTCGGATAATGGGCCACACTTTATCGCTAATGTAATCCTACAAATTTGCAAAGGATTGCAGATTGATAAACGATTCCATTCAGCCAGACATGCCCAACGTGCCGGATTAGTGGAAAGGCATAGCAGCATTATAAAGAACAAGCTCGCTAAGACGTGCGCTGGCACCAAGATAATTGGCCGGATGCCTTACCGATCGTGTTGCTGTCAATGAGAACAACCCCTCAAACTAAGACTGGGCTCTCTCCCTTTGAGGTGGTAATGGGGAGACCCACTAATATTTGGGGTTTGCCAAAAAGCAGCTGATTGCGGGATATAGAAAATGTGCTTCTTTCAGATTACTGTAACCAGTTGACTAAAAATCTCTTTTCAATTTATCACCAGGTCCGAGAGGCATTACCTGTACGGTACGAGGGTCCGTGTCATAGTCTACGACCGGGGGACTGGATCCTCACGAAAGTTTTTGAGAGGTCGTCTTGCCTTGCACCTCGGTGGAGGGGTCCCTACCAAGTCCTTCTAGTCACTCAGACTGCTGTGCGGGTAGCGGGTCGTAAGAACTGGATCCATGCGACGCACACCAAACGGATCCCACAGCCCGTGCCATACAATAGAGAAGACACAGAATCCCTTCCCACTGCTGTAACTAGCGTGCCTGAAACAGCAACAACCAACAAGGGAGAATTGGAGACCGCTCCAGAATCCGCAAGGCCAGACAAAAAGGCCATCTTGTCTCCACACTCCCCAACAGTGGAACTTCCAGATCAATCCTTTTCTGATCCCATTTCCGTTCACTCGCCACCTCCAGGAGGAAGTAACGACACTTTGTTCTCGCCAGAAACTGTGAAATATAATTTGCGTCCAAGAAAGTAAACGTACAGCATGGTCTGACTGTGCGATTGAGAAAATCATTTGAGGGCTTGTATTTTGGCCCGACTGTACGGAAGGATTCTGTTGGCTAAGGGTTGTGGGAAAGACATTAAGAAGAAACGCGACTGGAGTCACCAGCAAACAAACAATTGGTGTTTTTCTATTGAAGACTACAATGCCTGCACCCGCTACCACTCGTACCAAACTTTTAGATAAAAATATGACTAGCAGAGACAATGATCAAGCATGTAAAGGGACCCCCAAAGTGTATTGTTGCCTTTTTGTAATAATAACTGGATTTTTAGTAACTGTTGGTTTTGGGTTATGGTATCTGGAGGAAGCATATCCGTTAGAGGACTTTTTACCTATTGAAAACGTATCTGTTATCCCCACTCCTTCCGTGCAATCGCATACCTTGTCGCCTAGAGATTCTTCGCATAGACGGAACTATCAGAATAATACTCTTTTGTTAATAATGAATGCCACTCATGCAATTTTAAATAGAACCAATTGCTGGATCTGTTCACATCTACCGCAACATGGGAATAAGGGGCTAGGTTGGTATATTCATGCATTACCTTTGACAACTGCTTGTTATGCTTCTCTTAGAGCTCTATTCTTTGGCCGATGGAATGACAGCATCTCAGGGAACTTTGATATTACAAATTTGAATAGCTTTGAAAAGCATGTTTTGATGCCCCTAGGATGCTCGCTTTTTGCAAATAGAAGTAAGCCAAACGTTGCTTCTGTTAGGCCCTCTGATAGATTGTCTCGTCCCTTTCAGTCTTTAATCTCTTTCAAAATGGCTGTTATAGGCAATAAGGATGCCACGCCTCCATCTTATTTTGTTAACCATAGCCCCGATTCAGTATCCTTCTGCATACAGAGGAAAGGCACACGGTCAATGGGTAATTTTAGAAAGTGCGCCAACGTTGCGAATGTGACTAGTGAGAACAGACCTCTGAACATAGGCGAACCTGTCTGTTTTGTTTGCGGTGATGTGGCATTTCCATAGTTGCCCAGGGATTGGCAAGGAACCTGTTATTTAGGGATTCTGCTACCTGGGGTATTTATTGCCAGTACTGCAGATATTTCGAAAACTCATTCACGACGAGGTGTGAAAGGGGATACTCCAGCGCAAACTCTAGGAGATTTCATGAAATCCTTTGTGCCATTTTTTGGGCAAATTACAAATTCAGAAGATATCAGGGGACTAGCGAGAGTATTGGAGAGAACCATCAATCGGACCACTGACATACTCTATAATATGACGTTAGAACAGAAAGGGATAAGATTAGTGGCTCTTCAGAACCGGATGGCATTAGATGTCATTCTGGCCGAGCGTGGAGGAGTATGTAAATTAGTGGGGTCCGCTTGCTGCGTTTACTTTCCAGACTCCTCTCCAACGATCTTTAGGGCTATCCAAAACCTACATGTTCTTAGTTCAGAAGTACATGTTCCTGAGGGAAACTGGGAACTTAGTGCATGGTTTAGGGACCTCCTACGGTCATGGGGATGGAAATTGTTTTCGGCCCTGCTGATTATCTTGGGAAGTTTTCTGTTTCTTTGTTGTTGTGTACAGTGTCTCCCTGGTATTTGATCAGTATTAGGGGGGTGTTGCGCGCAAGCAACAAGTATATTAGGGCATAAAATATACACCCCAGATAAGGTTTCCAAATAGTATGTGTTGAAAGAAACTCTAGTGTCCGATCTAATGGCAATAGATATGTCCGACAATGATTCGGGATGTATAGACTTTGAAATGTGGAGTTAACCGCAAATCGATTGAAGGGAGTTTAGCGCTTGGCATAGGCCAAAAGGAGGGTTTGTTAGAACTGATATGATATTGTTTCATCCTCATTGTATATGTTGGCCTATGCCCAGTCACTTTGTGAGGAAATACGTATTACAAGGTCGTGACCTCAAGTGAATCAAGCCTCCATTTTAGGTTAGAGCCGCCATTTTAGTTTATCGTACGAAGTCACCCTGTAGTCTAAAATGGCCATCTCGTGTGCTCTTGTTCTTGCTTTAACCTCTCCAACCTTTGTAGGGGAGTTAATGTCCAACCTGCCTTCAGGCTACATGTTAGGGTCATGTAGACCTTGTCCTTCGTTGACCTCGCGATCAGGGGATTACTTGAATCGGCGATAGTAACCTACAAGTATACAAGAACAATAACGCTATCCAAATACGACATGCAAAACATTTGTTTGATCTGTATTAAAGCAATGTGTAAAGAGTGTAGCGTTAAAACTAAAGAATAATAGTGTATGTAGTGAATATGTTGAAAAGTAAACCGCATGCACGAGATATGTAAATTAGGAAATGAACCTGGCGCGACCCTAGCCCAGTATATAATTAACTTGTAAGAGGCTGGACATCATTATAACAAACTGGATAAATACGCTGATGTCCAGCTAGCAAATCCTGCTCACTGCTCACATCGAACCCTGCTGGTGGTCTCTGTGATGTATTGACGGCCAAATAGCTATTTGTGTACTTTGTTCGATCGTGTTCAGTTTTGTAATAAAGATTATGGGAATCTTTACAAGCCTGTGTCGCTGTATTTTCCTTTGCATGGTGTAAAAGCCTTAATATTGTATTTTTCTGATTCCACACTTTGACCCTACTGCGGAAGGCTAATTAGTTGTGTGTGCATGTATTGGGACTGTGGATATGTGTCTGTGTTTGTGTTCAATATTTGTTTTATTTTGTATTTGTTTGCTGTATGTTTTCCTTTCTTATTTCCCAGCATACTCTATTGAATGAATCTTTAGATGTGTGTGTGTTCGCGGACTTCAGGGGGCCTCTGGTGTTTTTGTGAGATTCGCAGATATATTTTTTACTTCGTTTGTTCCTCTCTCTGTGTGTGTCGAGACACATCAATATACACATTTCTGGCCTTACAAGTAATAATATGGCAGGTTCAATCTTCAAACTTTTTGAGACATCTTCGGACTGCAGAAATGAGCCGTGCCAAAAACTGAAAACATCTGAGTGCACAATGTTGAGATATCACAGGCGAAGCCGCACATTTTTCTGCATAAATGGAAAGCCCGACGCAAAATGAAAGGTTTGAATTTGGCCAAGGACGCGTTCATGAAACGTTGTCTTACTTGCTCTGGGTCTTCGGATCTGGTCAGGTCAGGGTTATCCTGAATCGTAAATCTGGTAATGCTTTGTATATGAGGTAAAAAGCTGCAGAGGAACACATGTTGGCATTTTCACTGTAAAGTGTTTTGTGACCTTAACTATGGTTGCAATGTTATTGTTATTATAATTTTTTTCACATTGTAATTATTGTAAATGTTTTATTTCTATTATTAATAATATCATTATTAATATTAATTCTACTTTTACTATTACCACTACTACTATTAATAAAATGAGTAGTAGTACTTCAATTACTTCTTCTCCTACTTCTACTAATAATAAAATGACTACTAGTACTACAACTAATAATAATAAAATTACTAATAGTACTACTACTACTATTAATAATAATAAAATGACTACTACTACTACTAAAATAATAATAATAATAATAATAATAATAATAATAATAATAATAATAATAATAATAATAATAATATGACACTAGCACTACTACTACTACTACTACTAATAATAATAATAATAAAATGACTATGAGTACTACTACTAATAATAACAATAATAAAATGACTACTACTACTAAAATAATAATAATAATAATAATAATAATAATAATAATAATAATAATAATAATAATAATAATAAAATGACACTAGCACTACTACTACTATTAATAATAATAATAATAATAAAATGACTACTAGTACTACTAATAATAATAATAATAATAAAATGACTACGAGTACTACTACTAATAATAACAATAATAAAATGACTACTACTACTAAAATAATAATAATAATAATAATAATAATAATAATAATAATAATAATAATAATAACAATAATAATAATAATAATAATATAATAATAATAATAATAATAATAATAATAATAAAATGACTACGAGTACTACTACTAATAATATGACTACTAGTACTACTAATAATAATAAAATGATTAATACTACTACTACTAATAATAATAATATTAATAATAATATATTATTTGTATACAATAACCACACCATGATTTGCCTTACACAATAGGATAAGCTCTTAGATTATTTGTCATTTCTTATGTAGGACAGCTCAGTGACTCAAAATCCTCACCACAGGGTTGACTCCGTCTTTCAACCTTCCAATGTTGAAAAATGGAGTGCCCTCACATGTGTTCCCAATATCACTCATTACAGCCCCCGAACGGGGCGGGGGCGTAATCTGGCACACAGGGCTGTCGGAAAGGAGATGGTTTGATCTTCGATTTGCATTTTAAGCCAAAAGAATTCCCTCTGCCCGCAGGAATCCGCATATTTTATAGAAAGGAGCAGGTAAAGAGGGGGTCAAAACGCGGAGTCAATGTTGATCAGTTCTTGGAAAGTTCCATTGCAGCCGTTCTGTCCTCAGGAATGCACACGCTCAAGGCGCAGGCGTGGGTGATACCATGTTTAGAGTGCCTGTCAAGGCGGAAACAGCTCTGTATGGGTGTGATGCTCCAGGTATGATGAGAGACACGTACATTTTCCAACAGAGGCTGTCACTTTTGTGGTTCACCAGTCAAGCCTGCCCGTGACCAGCAATGTTGTGAATGCCATTGCCTTGAGCTCTCGAGATGAGAGTGGGGCGCCTGTGCCGGCATTGGTCTTGACCCCCAAGCTGCAGCGGTATGCGCTATTCGCACCCTCCTCGCCAACTCACAGGGGCAGCTTTGCATATGGCCGGTTCCTGCACATTATGGAGAAGTCATGTCATATATGTGCTACTGCAAAGGTGTGTCGAACAGGGACAGCCAATCCCATGTCAATCATCCATGCTGCAGCCGGTGCACTCACTCTCTGACCTGGCTGTTGAGTGCATCCAGCCTGGCAGGACTGCAGTGGTGGGTAACCGTGCACCGGGGGATACAGGACCAGGCAACACTAGGTGGGGTTATGTTAAGCATGTTTATCCCAGCTGACAAAGAATGAGGCGTTTACTTTCTACATGAAACAAACTGCCCCAACTCCTCCCGGCTCTTAACTCTGGAAGACGACATGTCATTTCCTTGGGCGAAAAGACTGGCCTACTTACACAAACCGCGCTCATTGCGATGCTATACACAATTAATCGTAATTTAACAGCCAAGCTTCATAAACATGTTTGCGAATTCTGAATACCGTGCACATATAAGCCTCTCTGAGCGCGCCCACACACATGTGCGCACATTCACACAAGCACACGGGGCTCCATTCATGGAAATTTGACCGGTTAAAAGAGAATTTGCACGGTTGAAAAGTGACTTTGCACGGCCGGCACAACTCCTGATTCCTGGAACCGTGCAAGGTGTATTTTTGCTCGGTAAAGTCTGGGCAACGTCAGTGCATAGTCATGTTTGAAGTACAAAACGACTTTGCCCGGCAAAAATACACTTTGCACAGTTTCATGAATCGGGCGGTGCAAAGTCACTTTGAACCGGGCAAATATTCCATCAATCCGGTCCACAATGTTTTCGGAGGAAACAGTTCTCTATACAATAATAATTTTAAAGATGAAATTGCGCATTGTTTTGTAGAACATGTTTAGTTTCCTGACCCTGATGGGCAAAGTGTGCAGAGGGTCAGGAATGACCTGCGGCGGCGGGCCCCACTATGAAAGCAGTCATGATTGCGAAAGGTTAAATGGGACCAAGCAAACACACGTACACTCTCATTTTTGCAATCCCCTAGATTGGAAAAAAAATGTCGTAACACCAGGTCGTATACCGTTTGTTCCCCCATCTGAGTAATTCAGTAAATTGATATGAAATTCCATGCAGGAAAATAAAAATGTGGTGGCGAGGTGGGTGGATTTTGCCCAAAATCCACCAATTTCTCAGCAGGGCAATTTTCCGCCAATTCGCCAAGCCCCATGAAGGAGCTTAGTGGTATTTCAATGTGGTACCGCCAAAGAACACCCATGAGGCCTACTTTGAAAGGATTACGTTTGCAGAAACTGTCACATTGAGCTACGGGCCATTACCACATGTGTGACCCTCAGCACGTCCCATTACTGCTTATATCTTCCTTACGTCATCTAAATAACTAGAAAAGCGAAGCACGTTGGAATAACATATGTCGGATGGTTATTATTACTGCTTTTTGGACCACACCCGAACGGGGCGCTAACGCGTAAAATTCGAGGCTGTGTGAAGGACTGGGTTCAGAGACCACGGGTGCTACTCTTTTAAGCATGCCTAGCAGTCTCGCACATATGCCCAACAAACCGCTCGCCGCTACATTCCTACCAGCATCTCTGCACCTTGCCCTCATCACCGCAGACACCAGTGCCGGATCCCCCTGAGCTATCTCGCGTGCTCCTCCGCAGGAATGAAGGATGGCCTGCAGGCACCGGGCGGCTGGGGAGGCGGCTTAGCACCGCGCGGGAGGTGAGGGGTTAACCAAGGTGGATGTTTAGCGGATGACGAATGCAGATCTCCACCAGGCCCCACGGGCACCGAGGTGATGTACCGACCACCCCGGGCCGCAAAGCAGATAATGGACTGGGCGTGTCCCGTCGCCGGCAAGGCCGCCAGGGGGAATTAGATGGGTGAAAGGCGGAGCTCCTGGTGTTAAGAGGCGGGAGCAGAGGAAGGCTCTTGCACGGAAAGGGCCCGTGTATAGCTGCGGTGTTAAGTTTACCTGCAGCAGACATAGAAGAAAAAAGGAGGAAAGAAAGAAATACATGTAAAACAAAAAAAACACGATTAATTTGAAGGGGCAAGAAGAATGTGTTTACTTTCATAAGTGTGTACTAAAATACTATCCCTTGCTGGAGGAAAACTGAAGTTTACCACTGCAACCGGAAATAGCTGTTCCTTTTGGTGCTTCAAAATAGTCCATTTGAGTAAATTGGGAACTCAGCATGGGAGCAGGAACGAGCTGCCTTTCTTCTTTTTTTAGTGCTTTTTAAAAAGTCTATCCCAACGTGACATTGTTTTTACTGGGTTTTCCCCCCTAGTGCTAAGGCCTTTTTTGGTGATTTCAGTATTTCACCATGCAAAGCCTTCTAACATTTTCTCCTTCATTAACCCCTTAAGTGCCAAGGACGAGCTGTCTCGTCCTTGGCACTGGGGAGGTAATCCCAAGCATGAGATACCTCGTCCTTGGCACTTAAAGGGTTCAACTCAGCACAGTTTGAGAGTACTTCATGCCCTGAATTTAACTAATCAGGTCTTGTGGCGTTGAAATTGTTCCGCCTTTTGTGTTGACAACCTTGGCACATATTGTTTTTAAGGGCATGCCCTGATGAATTTCCCCTGACTGTGTGTGTATGGAATGCGGGAGGAATGAAACATGTTGGGTTGAATGGGAGTGAAGGAATGTGAGACTCAGTAGTTAATGCAGCCTGGTTATTACTTTATATTCCATACTTATTTTTTTGGTTGGGCTAAGAAGTGGCTAGTTGATTTAGACACACTTGTTTATGTTACTGCTTCTTTAACTGTATATTTTACTATGGTTTTCTGTACACTTCTACTACTGGTGTACTTAAGTTGTCACTATTGTGTTTTGGTTGTTTTTTTTTCTCTCTTTTTTTTCTTTTTTATGCACATTTTTAAAGATTGTGCCAAAGATTTGTATGAAATATTGAATGATGCCATTTCGGCACTTTTAAGATGAATTTTTATTGTTGAACGTTTAATAAAATTGATTTGTGAATGTTTTGGTAACTGTACACCTTTTTGTACTTACTCCTCACTGTGCAACTTTTGTAGTGGCTAACAAAGGTGTAGAGGCATGGGCAAATGATCCCTCCCTCTTCTCAGTCCTTCCGTAAGTAAGGTTGGATATCCCACCCAGTGATAACACACTGTGGACCAAATATTTAGTTTATGTATTTTAGGTGTAGCTAAGGTTAGGGGGCAGGTTGGTCCAACAGTTTAAACCCCCCACCTCCTTTGGTATTTGGTTGCTAAAATATTATGGGCCTGAATCACATCACGTTTTTTCAATGGGATGCACCCATTGAAAAACGTTTTGTGAATCAGGCCCTATGTGAAAACAGCAAAAACAAAGAGGTGATGGCTGGAAGGTTTAGAATGAAACGTAACCTCTGGCATCGCTCTGGACAACCCTCCAGACCATCATTCTTCGCGTGCCAAGCCATTACAGAAGGGGAAAGACCATATGCAAAGCAGGCTCGGTCCCACCCCAAAAGGGGCAGTCCAGCCCAAACTGCTAGGTCTCATCCCATCTGCATGAGAACACAAGAATCCGCAGCATGTTTCGGCCTAATTGGGCTTCATCAGTGAGGAGTAGCTTGGGGCTGTAGCCGAGCAGGCTCTGGACCTAGTCTGGGCACACACGTCCCTCTCAGGGGGACTTTCACAAAACACTGAAGGCGATGGCTGCACAGTTTAGAATGAATCTTAACCTCTGGCATTGCTCTGGGAAACACCCTAGACCACTGTTCTACGCTGCCACGCCATTTCAGAAAGGGGACCGAGCATATGGAAATCAGGCACCCCAAAAGGAGTGATTAACATCATCTAGTCAAGCACCTTTACCATATAAACAGAACACTGACCACTGAATACGCCTGAAGAATTTCCGGAACCAAATAAGAAGGAGACAAAAGGAAAGAAACATGTTGTGATAACATTGGCCTGTATTAATGTTGTTAAGCTATTCATTTTAAAACTAGCGTTAATGACTGATTAATTCTATCATCCATCACATGCAATGTTGTGTATATAAATGTATATTCGTTGCTGATCCATTTTCTGTTTGTAAGTATGGTTTTTAAAATCCTTTTCTACAAGGTTAATTTTGAGAATAACTTGCAGTTTTAATAGTCAGCATTTAATAATTGTGTACTACTTGCCTGCTATTTTTTCATAACCTAAAACAATTGTTTTCATTCAATATTTTATTCACTTGATTCTTAAAAATAAATTTGCCATTTGAAGTGAACTATAAAAAAGGCATGAATTGAATATTTTCTCTGCTTTTACATTGAGATGAAAGGGACCTCTCTATACGAGATTTCACACACCCAGTCTTTGTTTAAATATACTGGGCCTCATTATGAGGAAGGTGGTAGAGGGTTAATGGCGCGGGTAGAGCTGCCAGCACCGTTAACCCTCTACCGTCTCATTACGAGGTCTGCTCGCAGGATTTGGAGAAAAAAAGTAAGCCATCTCCTACGATCGATTACATTTTGAGGCCACCTGCGACAAATTAACTTCCGGGGTACCAATTGTCCAGGGTGAATATTGGGTTCTAAACCATCAATCAGCCCCACACCTCTAGTACACCAGAAGGAATCAAAACAGATTAGAATAACAAGCACACTATAAACCTCCTTGTCCAATTTTGATAACGTGAAGGTAACGGCAGGCTTATCTCATTGGTTAGTTGCAACACAGCAAAAATACATTATTACCCAATGATAAAAGGGACTGTCCAATCAAGGTAGTATTAAAAATATCTACTCTATTGATCACAACAGACAGTCTAACAACACTATGAAATACAAGCCACCCTGTAAAGGAATGCAGCGGACAGACAGTTTCAATGAAGGAAAAGGGATGCACTCTCGATACTGACAGGAGGGTAGTCAGTATGGTTACCTCTCACAACAGTTTGTTAAGGTTTCTTGGCCTCAGCACCAAGGGAGCAATGGTCTCAAAATGTCTCTAGGGGGCTCCTAGGAAGGACCGGCTGGACAGAACCGCAATGTACCTTGTGCTGTGGATATTCATGGTGCTTGAGTTGGCTTCAGTGTGTTTTGCAGGCTTCTGTTACAGAGTTCGAGTCGGGATTCAGCTGTGGGTATCAGGCAGCAAGACAGTTTGGTGAGCAAAGCTGGACAAATGGCTGCACGCTGGCCTACACAGCGGTTTGGGGTCAGGAATTGTTGTCTAGTGCTGATTGCAAGTTCTGAAGCACTGGCCAAGACGTTGCAAATGTCTTTAAGTGACGGCGACTTGACAATGGTCAGCGTTTCCGTCGTTTGCAGATCGAGGAACTCGACTGGCTCGAAAATGGCATTTAAGGCAGATGTCAGTAGATGCTTGTCGAGGCACTTCTCCCAGCTTCTTCAATGGGTTTGTGTTGTACTTTAAGGTGGATGCCCCAAAGCTGTGGAGTCTGTCGCATGCAGCTGCCTTGTCCATGGTTGTAGGTTCAGAGACCTTCTGGCACTTCCTATCCAGGAAGCTTGCTGCCGAGCCTAGAAGGGCACACTGTGTGCTGGCTGGGTACTGGTTCTGGAGCAGCTGGAGAGTCCGATGGCTATGTATCTCCCTCTGTTCCATGGGAGATGTTTAGGGGAGGGATCTTCCCTCTTTGGAGATCCTGGCTTTTCTTCACTGATGGAAGCTGTAAGGCAGATTCTAGCTTCAGCCAGGGGGCGTTCTTCTTGTTGCTTCTTGCAAAGTCTTCAGATGATCTGCACCGAAGGAGGGGCTCAGCCCTCTTTTAAAGCCAAGTGTGACACAGTGATTAGTGTAGTCTAGGCCTACCTTAATGAACCAACCCTGGGGTCCCTACCAACAATCTCCTGTATGCTTGAAGTCATAATCAGCATGCTTTGCAACAGGAATGGGAAGAGGGTGAAAACAGGAACACAGTGTGCCCCAGAACTAAAAATGGCAGAAACCTTCCCTCAGCAGAAAGATGTCTGGCCACACTCCCATGTGATACTAAGTCCCACCCATCTTCCGGTCTGTTGTTGATCAAAGAGTCTCTCTCGATAATGGTCCTCTCTATGTGGTCCCTGTTAAAGCGCCAGGACTCCCTTGAAGCTGCAGTGAGACCAGATTCTCGGGCTCCTGTAAACCACATTCTTGTTCGTTATGAATGGAGCTCCACTAGCGGGGAGGCTTACTGTTATACAGCAGTCCCAGAAATGACATATCACTGTCATTGATACTGAGGGTGGGAGCTGGCTTCAGGTTGACACAGTTACATATGAAAGATTGTTGGGTTGCATGTCTCCTTTGTTAACCTCTGCAGCCAAGCCCCATAAGGGCCTGTTTGAAGAACCTTATATTGGTCTGTTAATCAATGCCACCAGCTGCAAGGGGCTAACAAAATAGCAGGATGGATCCATGGAGCCTTTGTTAGTTAATCATGCTGGCCATGACAGGGGTAAACGTAGTCCTCCCCCTTCCTGGAGATGACATAGTGAAATGCTAGCTGTCGCATTCCAACTAAATATGACTGGGCGGAATGTGCCTCTAGGCTCTTTCGACCCAGTGTACACAGGTCTATGCATTTGTCGTGGTGTCAGCATAGGAAAATGTGTGTGGATTAGCTCCATTACATTTAATCACAAACTTCAAAAAGTCCAGGTCAGTGCACGCCAACCATGCGGATGGTAGAATTTGTCACAGCACTTTTGTGAGATAAAGGTGATTACATGTTAAGACACTACATTGCCATTTTTAACCAACCTTCTGGCAGAAGTTATACCCAACAAAAACCCCTGTCTTAAAAAGGAAGGTGTTTTTGATCAATTTCCTTCAGAAACTTAAAACGGTGGGACGGAACCCCACCAGGAGCCATGGGCTTGGAAAGGAGAAACTTCTCAAAAGCCGGTTAACTGGAACCTGCCCATCAGAAAGCTCCTACCAGGGTTCTCTGAAGGCCTTGCCAGCTTCCCATTTGGAACACAACTTGAACACAGTCAACCCCCCTGAGAAAATCACCTTGTAAAACTGCATTACTGCTGCCAATCTGCAAGAGAAATGGATTGACCCAATTCCTATCACCCCAGAGGACAAAGTTCAGGCAATGCCTGTTGGGTGCATTATGCATTGTTAGAATAGATTTCTAAACTCTGCTCTGGTGAACAGGGGTTTAGGAGGCCACCCTTGTTAGTGAAACAGGGAACACCTCTGGGAAGATAGCCAGACCAATTCACGCTAGCTTGGAGAGCAATCAAGGCTAAGTCACAGGAGGAGTGGGAGTGATCTGACGTCTTTGATGAGTACACACAGTAAGATACCAAGAATTACCCTTAAACAGAAGTACACGAAAATATGCAATTTATTAGGCCCATGAAAAAGCACAAGTAAATAATGAAATGCACAGTAAAACCACCACTCAAAGAAGACACTTTGTAAAATATATACAGTCACTTTGTTCAATGCAGTTGGTCAATACAGCTTCCGTCAGTGAAGGAAGACCGGGATTTCCAAAGAGGGAAGCAAGATCACTCCCCAAAACATCTTCCAGGGAAACGATGGAGAAACTGAATCCAGCAGACCCTCCAGCAGCTCCAGCACTGGTACCCAGCCAGCACACAGCATGCCCTGCTATGCTCTGCAAGAAAGCTTCCTAGGCGGGAAGAGCCACAGAGTCTCTGAACCCAACCAAGGACAAGGCCATTGCCTGCAACACTCTCTTCAGCTTTGGGCCGTCTGCCTTACAGGATGAAACAATCCCAGGGAAGAAGCTAGGGGCGTGCATCGACAAGCATCAACCAGTATCTGCCTTAAAGGACATTTTCAAGCCAGTTGAGCCCCTCGAGCTGCAACCAACTGCACCGTTGACTGGTGTCAGGCCACAGTCGCTAACGTCGTCAGAGATGCCTCGACCAGTGCTTCAAACCCACCAACCAGAACTGGGATGATTCCTGACACAGAGCCACCGTGTGGGCCAGCCTGCAGCCACCTGTCCAGCCTTGCTTGCGATCTTGAACTCTGTCGCAGGAGCTGCAAAGTGCCTTGAAACAGACTCAACCATGCCAAGCACCAAGAACTTCTACAAGCACAAGGTACATTGTGATTCTGTCCCTTCTCCGAAGGCCCCTGGTGACATTTTATGACCCATTGCTCCCTTTGTGCTGAAACCAAGTGTCCTTGAACTACTTTGATTAATTACTTTACCGACTATCCTCCTGTCAGTATCCAGAGTGCATCCCTTTTCCTTCTTGAAACTGTCTTTCCTCTGTGTTCCTTGACAGAGTGAGCTGTATTTTGTAGTGTACTACAACTGTCTGTTGAATAATGATAAACTAGATATTGTTATACAACATTGTCTGGACAGTCCCTTTTATCATTGGGTAATAAGTGTATTTTCGCTGTTTTGCAACTAATCAATGATCAATGACCTTGTAGAGATAAGCCTGCCGTTCCGTCCACGTTACCAAAATTGGACAAGGATTTTTATAATTTGCTTGCGTTTCCAATCTGTTCGGATCCCTTCTGGTGTACTAGAGGTGTGGGGCTGATTGATGGTTTAGAAACCGATATTCATTGCTGGACTACTGGTATCCTGGAAGTTGATTAATCACAAGCACCCTCTACACCTACAGCCAGGGGTGTTGCTAGCTCTGGAAAAGATCGGGGGCTAGGCTAATGTTGGGAATGTCGGGACTCTGAGCTAGCTAGTCTTTTGGTTGTAGCTACTGAGCTTCTATCCGGGCTACAACCAAAAGACCAGGGGCTATAGCCTCCTCAGCCCTGCCCTAGCAACGCCTCTGCTTACAGCACCACCCCCACCCTTTTGATCCCCTTGAGAAAGCGACAGGCCACCCCAGGTAAACCCTACATTTACTGTGTCCCTGCAGACCGTGCCTGAGCAACAACCTCCCCGCCAGGCAACTGCCGCAGAGATCTTCCCCCCTTCTGGCTTTTTGTACAGTCCTTCTGGGGGAAAAGTGCCCACCCCATTAGGAGGGAGCCCACTGCCCTTTTCCCATAGGTCTCGCAATAAGCGAAGGATCCAGGCCCTGCCCATGACATAGCATCTGGGCTTTAGGTGGCCCGGAACTAGTTAGGGCCAAGCCCCAGCAGTTTTCAGAAATGGCTCCAGAGCCGGGGCCCTGCCGGGGCTCACACGACTAGCCCCAGCCATGCCGATGTACTTTGGAAGTACTGATATCTGCCGACAGCCAATGGAACCGTGGCTTCGGCTGCCTAGATGCCAGATGACTAAACTCTGAAACAGGAGGAGGGCTGGAGGGCCCAGTCTCTCCTTTTGTTTCCGAGTAAAGAGTCATCATGCAGCACAAAGCCTTATAAACGAGGCTTCATGATGCGTGATGACTCTTTGCTCGGAAACAAAAGGAGAGATTAGCCCTCCAACCGTCCTCCTGTTTTGGAGTACAGAGTAATCACGCAGCAGGCAGCCCTTTCATTCAAGGAGCATGTGGTTTTTTCACCATGCAGTGCCTTCAATTAAAGGGCTGCCTGCTGCGTTGGAGAGCTGGGGCACACTGGTGTCACACCTTTGGTGTGCTCAGCCCCGAGGGGCTGTCTGCACCAAAGGTAATCATGCCAGTGTGCTCCAGCTCCCCTACTTTCTCCAGCCTCCACCCGACCACATTGTCGAGGAGGGGTCTCGTTAGTGGCGTGGCCACAGTATACACACACTTAGGCCATGCTCCCTAATGAGAGCACCCCCTCGATTTAGCATCCCACTTAACCCACTGTATAACGACCATGATGAAAACAGGTAAAAGAAAACTGAGGATTATGAGTTTGTCTGAAGTGTTTTTACCTCCTGGAGGGGCAGGCAATGAAAAACAAGAGTGGTTATGTTATGTTACATTATATTATTTTGCACTTATATAGTGCCTTATATGCCATTGGTATGGTCTGAAGGCGCTGGTAGATTGTACGCCCTTGGGAACCGAAGTTCAGATCAGTAGAGGTAGTAAGGAGAGTCAAAGGTGCGTGTGAGCACCAGGTATGTGTGCAGCTTGAGCGTGTAATAGCTGCTTCTTAGCGATAGGTGTGGTGATTGAGGGGTCAGGAATTTGTGTTTGTTCTGGCAGGATTCATCCAGAACGGATGTGGCTGCGTTAGGCCTGAGGAGTACGCTTGGCTGGGTGTGTGAAACCAGCAGTGTTTACATAGAGTGATGTGGAGTATGTGGTGGTTGTAGGTATGAGAACAGTTATACCGAATGGTGTCATAGTATCTCTGTGTTATAGTTGAGTGGTGATGTAAAGGAGAGAATAAGCGTATGGTGGGTTATGTGATCATTTGAATGTTTTCAGCATTCCAACTATCCTTTGTACTTCACAACATCCGTTCCATGCACCCAATCCACTCCATGCACCCAGTCTGTTCCCAACATTCCGGTCCGCTCCACGCACTCATGCATTCCAGTTCGCTCTGCGCGATCTAGTTTGTCACGCGCGCTCCAGACTGCTCCGCGCTCACGAGTCTGGACCACGCAAGCTCAACGTCATAATCCGTTCTACGCAACTTGTCTGCTCTACGTGGCACATCGGTTTGTTCCAGGCACTCCTTTGCTCGTGGTACTGCACTCCTTCGCTCCAGGCACTCATTCGCTCCAGGCACTCCATTGCCTTATACCCTTACACGCACTACGCATTCATCCCCTCTCCACACCCGTCTGCTCTCCGCACCCGTCCACTCTCCGCACCCACCCGCTCTCTGCAGTCACCCGCTCCCCACACTCACCTGCTCCCCGTACTCACCCGCTCCCCACACTCATCAGCTCTATGCATCTATGCATCCGTTTCCCGTGCTCATCTGCTCCCCGTGCTCGTCCACGCCCCCTGCTCGTCCGCACCCCGTGCTCGTCCCCGCCCCGTGCTCATCCCCACCCCGCGCTCTTCTGCTCCCCTCGCTCATCCGCTTTATGCACTCATCACTTTCCGGGCATTTAACAGCAATATCCCGTTCTACATATTCATCTCTACACTCATCCGCTCTATACACTCATCTGCTCTACACACTCCTCTTTCCAGCGTTCTACACATTCTTTCGCAGTCACTCGGTCTACACACTAATCTGCTCTACGCACTTCTGCATTCTACGCACAACTCTGTACTTACGCACTTATCTGCTCTACGCATTCATCCATTCTGCACATCCAGCCGCTCTACACACTCATCCGTTCAACATATTCATCCGTATGAGTTCTTGTATGGAGAGGTAGACCTCAAATGTAAGTACTGGGACGAGGAAGAGGAATATGAAGGTTATAGGAGGACAGCGATGGCGCG
The DNA here is from genome assembly GCF_040938575.1 of Ambystoma mexicanum. Lineage (NCBI taxonomy): Eukaryota > Metazoa > Chordata > Amphibia > Caudata > Ambystomatidae > Ambystoma > Ambystoma mexicanum. Next base: position 65,084,935 of record NC_090938.1, read on the forward strand.
GCTTTGAAGACAGACTTCGAGAATTCTCCAGTGGCGACCACTACTTCTAAAAAGTAATCTATCCAACAACCTCTGAAAAGCCGCGCGCGGCCTTTGCTCAAAACAAAGAGCCTCTGCGGAATAATAGCTGTCCTCCACACACAAGAGGAAATTCTATGCCTGGGGGGGTTGGAGGTGGCACTTTGTGACATTGCCTTTCCGCAGGCCTCGGCAATCAGCCGGGAGAACATCTCCAGCACTAAAAATATGATTTCCATTTTGATGGTCCAGCTCGCTGCATCCATGCCCCAGGGGCATGTGCGCACCATCTCCAAACCGCTGACCTCCCGCCTGGTTCAGTGCGCCTTTTCAAAGAACTGGAGGCGGGAGGGCGGTTTAAAAGACGCAGAAATCAGATCCCTTTGTCTGGAGGACGTGAAGAGTGGGCCAGGCCTCGAGTCTTCTATTCAACGCTAGCGCGCAAGCCTTTCGCAGCCATCGCTCCTGGTAATGCACAAAAAAAACACAATGATGGGCCAAGCCAGCTCTAGGACACGTGCCAAGTCTACCACGCTTGTGCAGTGATACCCTGACTTTCTGTTTAAAAGGCTGTACCTGACTTGGGCGATCATTCAGGGCATCAAGCAAACTGGACGCCATCTTAGCTGGCACGTTTTTATATGTGTTATAGGCTGTTGAAAATGATTATCTTAACTAAAGCTACAGCTCCCACAATGCACTGGCTTAATTATCGAAAACATTCGACCGCAAGTATGGCGTCTCAATGACATGGACCTCTGGTGTTGCCTGCTGCTCACAGTAGAACGCACAGCGTCCTGCCCCGAAATACTCATGAATGCCGCTGCAGAAAGCTAGAAACATCAGAATTGGAGATTTTGTTTCATTTAAGCAGACAAGGTTTTGGCCTATCACTTACTGGTAATCTTCATTACTCCAAGTTCAGCTCTTCCTCGTCACCATCTTTAACATACAGTGACGACAGCGGCGAGGAAGACAGACAATGAGGTAATTCCCGATAGTTTAGCGGTAATAATCATTACTCTGAGTCCAAGTCTTCCTAGTCATAGGGCCTCATTATACGAAAGGCGGTAAGGGTTAACGGTCACCGGTAATGGTACCGGTGACCGTTAACACTTACCGCCTTACTACGAGGTCCCTTTGCGGGTAGGTACTTTAACGCCTGCTGTTTACCAGGCGTTAAAAACCAACCCGCAAAGGGACCAGGGTGCTAATTACGGTACCGCAATTTGCGGCACCATAATTAGCGCCTTCCCCATTCCCATAGAGCCCTATGGGGCAAAAATGGGAATGGGAAGGGCAATGGGGGAAGGGGGAATTGCCGCCCCGCCAACCTTGGAATAGGGCGGTAATTCCCCTTTCCACCAAGGCGGTGCCGGTATTTTACCGGCATGGACCAAGGTGCTAATAGCACCTTGGTCCTCCGCCTACCGTGTAATGAGGCCCTTAGACTAGGTCGAGGAATATGGACAGCGAGATAATGAGTGGCGCATCTGCTGTGCAGATCCTCAAAACCTTTGCAACAACTGCCCTTTACGAGGGTGACGTGTGATGCTCCGTGGGAACTAGCGAAGATATCTGCCAGGGGCAAGTAAGATGGGTGCTCCACCCCTGAAAAGGTGCAGAATTGCTATTGGATAATAGTCAATAAATAGACACGGGGGAATAAGTTTACCCAAAATCCAAATCCCCCAGATTTTCAGTAATTCGTGGTATGCCGAAATGCTGCAGAACTTCATAATGCGAGGTGTCGATCTGGGCAAACTTGGTATTTGGTTTTGAATCACTTGCGGGGTGCGTGAAGTTCTTTGGGACAATACAGCAAATGATAATTAATATTGTAATCATAATTATTCAGGTGGAGGTTATTGAATTATTTTCTGGGGTGGGGAGAGGTTCTGTGGACCTGGTTGTTAAGGAGGAGCCATTCCTTGAAGAAGAGAGCCATGAGCTCACTCATGAATGCTAGAATCGAGGGCATGAGTCTGATGTTGATGGGCAGGAGGTTCCAGATTCTTGGGGCATAGACAAAGAATGCCTGTCTTCTGGTCCTTCCCTTCCTGCACCGGCACAGTTAAAGTCTTCATGTGTCCTTGCCTCTGGTGGATTGGAGGCCTCCAGAGATGCTGAGGTTCTCATTGAGGTAACTTGTGGACTTCAGGTTGACAGACAGCCTTGTAGATGATGCAGGAGGATTTGAATGCATGTGCCGTATCTGTTGTATGTATTTGTATTTAGTGAATATTCTGATCTGTCATATTGATCTGAAATGACGTTCTATCGAAGCACTACAAGAAGCAATCCCTGTGTAGGGTGTCTCTACAATAGGTTCAAGCATCTGAGATTAAAGTGGCCAGTTCATCAGAGGTAGGGAGCTGGGGCCTAGAACTGGGACTTGGGCAAGGGAACAGATCTGCATATAAAATAAACTATGCGCCTAGTGCAGTGGTAGCTGGTAATTTACATATGTTAATGCTGGAACAAGGGAGTGTGATCTAGGGGGAGGGTGTCCTGGAGACAGATAGGGTGAAGGGGAGAGGGACGCCCCTTTATCGGTGAGAAAGTGGAGTTTGAGTCTGCTTTTGGACTCTTCAAATGTCAGGGTCCCATTAGATGTCTCTTCGTCTGATCATAGATCGGTCCCACATAAGATTAAACATTCCAGAATCCACAGTAGAGCGAACAGTTTTCACTCTAAAGCAGGACTCTCTTAAGCTCCTTGGAATCATGGTTCGTCTCTTTCCCCGCTCTTTTTCAGGAGTTGCCTTGGAGACGCTTGTGCCCTTTGCATTCACGTAGGTGTTCAGGCCTACGACGCTGTGTTATGCATGTGGTCAGCTGACCCGTATTTAAGCCCCGCCCGTGCACGGCGGTGCTTCTGAATTTGTAAACTTCCTAAACTATGCATCTTGTTACCTTGTCTACGCATTGCAAACCCGAAACGACCACGGACTGCATTCGCCTCGTCCCACAAGTCCTTCCTGCTCATTGCTAGACTCGGAAGAGCCTCAGACTACATTCGCCTCATTCCTCACGTCTTACCTGATTATTGCCTACCTCGGAACATCCACAGACTGCCTTGTCTCATTCCTCACGTCTTACCTGTTGCCAAGACCTAAGTTTCTTAGATTGCTCCAACTACAATCAGTGCTAAGTCTTCATTCTCTTACCGCCCAAAGACTCTAAGGAACAGAAAGAACTTTCACGCATCGGCGCAAGGATCAAAGGACATTAGCGCAACAGCGCACGGATCAAAGGACATTAAGACAATGGCGCAAGGATCGACAGACTCCTTAGGCGTCCTCCTGGAATAGGTAACAGGACATTGTGTTTCCAGGACTACCACTTCCTTCCCAAAACTACATCTGCTGTTTTTACCCAGAACACTCACTTGGTAAGCACATACAGTTTGGTTCCTCCTTTTTCTTACTCTTCTGTCCTCCTGGTAACAGTTACCTTTCTTGTTTCAGGATACTCACCAATCTAGCTTGGACTATTCAGTCCCATTCTGATTTTCTTGCTTTTGAGTATCAATTCTTCATCTTGTTTTTTTTATTTTTTATTTTATTGTAAAACTTCAACTTGATATATCATATCATGTTTTTGTTACATTTCATAAAGAAAAATTAAATACATTTTTTCGTTTTCATCTCCTCCTTGAGTAGCCTTAGTCAGATTCGACAATAAATGTTATACTATAAGGTGACACGGTCACAGGGAGAGGCAACAACTGTGATGGCATATCTTTCAGTTACTCGCGACGTTGAGTTGGGTACTAACTTTAGAACTTCATCAAAGACATTAATAAGGTTGCAGGAAAGCTTGATGTTATGACCTGCTACGGCATAATCCCACCAATAATCAGACACATGGGATTGTGATTTGAAGATCTGTCAACATTGGGCACAAGACTGCTAGGTGCTTTAGAGACTCGACTTCTGTAGTTTTGCAAAATCGGCAGTTATTATTAACTGTTTCTTTGTTCTTACGCATCCAGAGCATCTCGTTAGTGTTTAAAGCTTTTAGTTGCAGCCTTAAAAATGGTGCCCTATGATGACAAGATGGACAGTTCGTGAGATATTTTGGTTGACAGTGTAGTTTAACCAGACTTCTGGAAGTAGGCAAGGTAGATTTGAGAGCTAGACGGCTGTTGTAAATTGAGATCCAATCCCATTTTGCTAACTTCTTCTTAGCATGTTGTGGACACTTGACTAACTCTTCTTCCGATATGCCTGCATCAGCCATAATTGAATTTAGTTTGAGCTTCCATGCGTGAATAAGGACATTATCAATGAATTCTTGCCCCGGCTTGAAGATGTTGTATGCCGGGATGGTAGAGCCGAGTTGTATTTTAGGCAAAGTAGATAGAGATTTCCAGACAATTGTCATATAAATTGAGTTCAAGGCTAGCTCGTATCTCAAGGCTGACATAGAGATATAATTCGGAAGGCTCAGAACACATCTCCAAAACTTTCCCTCCAATTGGCACCATAGATTATGATTGACATTCAAGGCCGCTTTGCCGCCAAAGGTGATGGTTGGAATTACTTTTTGAAGATAAAACATTACTACGGGAGTGATAGAGAATTTCCCGTAGTCAGTGTTAATTTTGGCAGCTTGGAGACTCAGAATCTTTCTTTTGTCCATTAAATCGCTAGTCCAAGCAGCTTCACAGACCGAGTCGTTGACCATTAGACCTAGGTAGCGGATAGACTTGACAACATTTAGCACTTTTTTTTCTATAGGCCATCGGAAAGACCTGTCTTTCCTTGACATAGTTCGTCCGATGAACATGATTTTTGTTTTCTCTGCATTTAAACACAGCTCGTTAATAGTTAGAAACTCATGCAGGCGAGAAAGGAGATGTTGGAGGCCAATTTGTGTTTGGTCAACCATCACTATGTCGTCAGCATAAACCAGGTGATTAATAAAGGAGCCGTTAAGCTTGAGGGGAAAACAATGGACAGACTTTAGCCACTCTGTTAAATCAGCTATAAAGAGTTTAAAAAGATCTGCTGCGAGGGGACAACCTTGTTTGACGCCTTTAAATGTTCTTATTGGATCTGTAAGGTCGCCTTGTGAGTTGACTCTGATCTGAATGGAAGTGTTAGAGTGCAGGGCGATGATGGGCTCTAACAGATGATCTGGACAATGCCACAAACGTAATTTTGCCCATAGTTTGGTCCTATTAATGGCGTCAAAAGCTTGTCGAAGATCGACAAACGCAAAGAAGATTCTTTTTTTCGCCTCCATCGCTGACAACTTTAACAGTGACAAGATTGTCAGATTCACATCAGTCCCCACATTTTTCTTAAAGCCTGTTTGGCGACAGTCAAGTTTTCCAGCTGAAAGTGCCCAATTCACCAACTGTTGGCGCAAAAAAGATCCGAAAATGTTCCCAATAGTATCAAGGAGTGCGATCGGGCGATAGTTAGCAGGATGGGCCCGACAGCCCTTCTTGTATATAGGAACTACAATTGCCTTGGACCAAGAGGAGGGAAGCTTTCTACTATTTGTAATCTGAAAAAACAACTCGTAAATAAATTTGGCCCAATGTACACTATGCTTTTTGAGCATGAGGTTTCATATTTGGTCTGGGCCAGCAGCTCATGCGTTTTTCAGCTTAGAGATTGCAAATTCAATCTCTTTACAGGAAGGTGTAATATCCCAAGTAGAAATTGTCGCGTCAGACGGCGAGGGATCTTCAGACACAGGTTTTTCATACATTAAGGTGAAGTATGCGCGCCATTTGTCGCTTGTAATTTCATTAGAGATTGCTGCAGTAGATTTAGAGCGGCCCTTATTCAGGATGGCCCAGATTTCACGGGTGTTTTTCTGTGCTAGGAGTTTTAGCATTGTTTCGGCTTGTCCTTGATCGATGATGGTTGAATGTGATCTTAGCCAATTTTGATATTGTTGCCGTCGGTTCTTAACCTTCCTTGCCTTACAATGCGGGTCACTCGGCTCTCTTTTGATTTGCCTAAGATCTTTCCTTAATAATTTTTTTGCCAGTGCTATTTCAGAACTATATAGATGTTTCGGCAATGACCCGAACGTTCTTGAGTTGGAAATTATTTGAGTATTGTCCATCAGCACAGGTGTATATTCTACTATCTGCAGTGCGTTCAAACTATGGCTTAGATGGGCAATAGCAGATCCATTAGTTATTAATCGGTTGCCTGCGGCATTTGATTGTAATTGGGAGGAGTATTTTCCTGCCGCATTGCAATGCTCTTCACACCAAACAAGCCGCAGCAAGTTATGATCGCTAGATGACATCGGCAGCACTTTAAGGGAAGAAACTTTATCGAAAAAATCCGCCGAGGCCCAAATGTAGTCAAGAGTATTTGTTCGAGCCATACTATGCCACGTCGGATTAGCGGGAGAATCACCTTTTATTGATCCATTTAACATCTGACAGTTGCGTTCCAGGAGATCCTTTGCCCAAGTTTGGCCTCTCCGAATGACTTCAAGATCAGGAAGCCGAACATTTAACTTGGTAACTGGATCGTATTTAAACCAACTGCAATTGAGGTTGCCAAAGATGAGTATAGAAACATTGTCATATTCTAGAAAGTTATGGTCAATTTCATTCAATACTGACTGGATGAAAGATGTTGATGAAATCATAGCAGGATTCCAATATCCATTTATTATTAAAAGATTGGAAACAGTGGCTCTCAGCGAAAGTTTGATCAAACAGCTTTGCACAAAAGGATTTGGATTCGTGGAAACTACTAGCGACCACCAGTTCTGGATTTTCAGAAGTGTTATCAGCCCTGCAAAAGGTCGACCTTTTGCGTTCTTGCCAGCTGGGTTTATCAGCGTAATGAATCCATCGCGAGTAGGGGGATCCCGTAGCCACGTTTCTTGTAAGCACATAGCAAACATATTCTCCAAAGGTTCGTGGAATGTGTTAAACAAGTGCATGAATCCTCTTGTGTTCCATGACAGTAGAATTAGTTCTTGTTGTTTGACGTTGGCTCATTGCTATTTACGTGGTCCATTTGGGAATCTTTTTGCATTATTGGCTCTTCTTTCAAATGACTGATGCGTGGCAGCATCTAAAATGTCGGGCGATGAGACTAGAGACTGGCACAGGGCCGATCGCTTGGCGGCTCCATGACTTGCTTCATGGTCAAGATTTACATTAGAAGATTAAACTGCTCTTGTGGCAAGAGGCTTGAGGGTGAGATCGAAGCCGTAGAGCAGGAGATCTTCGTTTGCGTGAAGTAGCATGTTTTTTACCGCCGCCGATGAAATATGGAGAAAAACATGGTCGGAAGACATTTCAGTTATATATTCCACGAGTTTAATGTCATCTGATGAAATGGCTCACAATGGTGGTATACATGCGAGTAGTTTTAGGATATTTCCTCTATTTAGATTAACTTCGTTGCCATCTGAATGGATGTTTTGGAGACAGAGTTTCCACTTGCATGTTTGAGGCTCAGGATTATCAGGACCAGAAGCTCGCTGAACTAGACGCAAGCGTGATTTTAGCTGATTCGACGTGTGTTTAGGATTTAGCCTAGAACTGAGTGGTTGCTGAGGAGCCCTCTTTGTCAGAGGGGAGAATTGTCGAACATTGGGTCTTGATTGCGAAATCCTCAAAGTTTTGTTAGCCTCTAGATTCCCCCTCGTTGATAACCCAGTTGATATAACGGCTTGGGCTTCAATGGAAGCATTGATGGAATTCTCAAGATCAGCTGAGTAAGTCGATAAATTACATAAGTCAACAGAGGAGTCACGAGTGCCGTTTCCAAAAATGGCATCATTAGATGCTACAGGCCGGCGTTTTGCCAAGATCCATAAAAGAACTCAGTATGGCACCGATTGGTCTTGATGGTACATTGCTGGTAGTTCTTATCGCCGTAGTTTTATGGACTGGTCGAGTAAACAAGCTTGTCTTCTTTGGAGTTGTTAAGTTTCTTATACATTTTTTTTTTGTTTTCTGTTGTTTTTATTTTGGTAAAATACATTTTTTATTAGGTTGCTGTACTTGTTGTCCGAAAGACTTTTTCAATTTGATTTCAAAACTTGTAGTGATTGTTTTTGCTGGCCCTTTAAATATGTTGAATGAATTCACTGACGTAGAAGTTTGCACCGGTACGTTTCCTTGAGACTGGATCTCATTTGTTGCTAGACTGCTTGTTTGAGGGACTTTACCCTGCATTTTCGAGTTTGGATCCAAAGCGTCATGGGAGGGAGCCAGAAGGCTCGTTGTAGGATCAGACTGTGAAGGTTTGTTTACAGCTGTCGCGGGTACAGCCAAAACTTGAGGATGAGGGGATCCTGGTGAATTTTCTCGTGTCTTGCAAGCGCCCTGGGAGGGGATAATTGTATTTTTTCACAGAGTCCAACAGACCTCCCGTTAGCGAGTCATTTTGACAATGATGATGAGCAGCTAAATCGTTCAGCCTGTCTTGCCATCTCGCCGTATTTTCAGCATTAGATGCCATTTGAACTTGAAGGAAACTCGAGAAGTGTTCAAGTTTATCAATTTTTGTCATTAAGTTAGAGATGGCAACACCTTGATCACTTATAGTTCCTATCAATGATTCAAAAATGTTAGTGAATGGTGCTAAGGCAACAGCAGAGGCAGCTAAGACATTGGGCCTCATTCCGACCCAGGCGGTAAGTTACCGCCTGGGTCGTACCTTTACCACCATGGTGTAAACTACGTTTACGCCATGGTGGTTGGCGGACTTACCGCCCCATTCCGAGGTTGGCGGGGCGGTAAGTCCCCAATCCCCATTTACCCTTCACCATTCCCATTTTTGCCCCATAGGGCATAATGGGAGTGGGGAAGGCGTTAATTACGCCACCGTAAATTACGGTGGCGTAATTAACAACAAGGTCCCTTAGCGCCATGGATTTTAACACCTGCTAAAAGCAGGTGTTAAATCCTCCATGGCGCTAAGGGACCTCGGAATCAGGCGGTAAGGGTCGGCGCTGTTTACGCTGCCATAAACACCTTACCGCCTGGGTCGGAATGAGGCCCATTGTTGTGTATCTGAGAGTGCGCTTCAGATGAAATGCCAAGCGGTTGAGGTACAAAATCATGGGGAGACAAGGAGCCAGCTGAATTGTCCAAATTGTAATGCGGGTTAAAAGTGGAGAATTGTTTTGCAAAATTTGTGGGATGAACTTCTTCACCAACTGAGGTAGCATAGGATGCGGAGTACTTGCATTCAGCATGGAGTTTTCGCTCAGAGGAGGTATAATGGAAGTGCGATTTGCCTTAAGCTCGGCGACTCTTTGCAGGCGACTAGCGCGAGCAATCGCACTCCGGTCGAGTTGAATAGGGAGTGGATTGGATTCTAGTGCCGATGGCTGAGGGGTGCTAGATGGATAGGCATCAATGAACTGATCATTTGCACTTGAGATGGAAGAACGACCAACATCTGGGGCTTGACATGCCAAAGCGCTATCGTTGTCAGGTTCAGTACATTCAAGAGCTGCTCCTAGAGCGGCTCGACCTACTGTTTTTAGTGTAGTAGAATCAATTATGGAACAAATTGGATTGATTGTGGGCAAAGAGCATGGAATATTGGCAGGGGGCCTCAATTTATTTTCGGCGTCGACCAAGGCAATCTGTGGGCCATGCGACTGAACCGGAAAATAGCAAGAGCTTTTCTCCAGTAGCAGAATGTCTTTGGCAGTAGGAGGACAAGTCAACCCCACAGTAGACGTAGATAGTCGTTTATTGTTCAGAACTTGTTTAGAAGTCAAATTGTTCTTCGAAAGGTTTTCTGCCTCAAAATGCGAGATTTTTAACAGTTCTTCATCAATCACTAAATGTGACAAGAGACCTTTATCTATAGAAAGGCCAACAGCATTCGTAAGGTTGACGTTCTGAGAGGGCGCAGGGGCCATTACAACGGTTGTGTCGTTCGTGGTGTAGTAGATGTTTTAACATCAGACAGAAGCACCGGAGTTGCGCCTGAAGCGGTAGAGGAGTTCAGTAAATCCACCTTAGCCGCTCTATTTGCTAATTACGGCTGTTTCAACAACGAGTGGGAGTTCGCCATTAGAAGCTGGATTACAATCAAGATTGATGGCGGGGATTCTCAATGAGCAGGGATTGTCTAACTGGACTGCTGAGGCGTTAGATGGAACAGTGAGCAGTACGGGTGGAATTAAGGCATCAGTTTGCGTGGGTCGCTCTTCTAGAGACGACAATGCTGGGGGCGTTGGAGAGCTGGTAGCCTCTGTTGTTAATAACCCATTTGCAGCCATAAGCGCGCGTCCATTCGCTTTGCTTACCTTAGGCCCGACTGCAGCTTTCAGCATGGACCAAGGATTTGTTGAGCGCCGTTGCTGTAAAGATTTATTCCGGGTCTGTGGGCCGTCTGCCAATAGAGTCATTATTCGCAGCGGATCGGCCAGAGTAAGTAAGGTGGAGCCACCAGTGCCTAACAGTCACTGGGATTTACTCCTAACGGGCTTAACGCCGCAAGAGTGCACTGGCCCAGTTTTTAAGGTCAGGAAATGTCATGTGAGCTGTCACGTGAGCTGCACAGTGCTCCGCCCCCTCCTGGAAGTGGGCGTTCGTGAAGCGCGAGTTAAAAAAACTCCCAGCGCTAGTTCACGAACAGTAGTAGAAGGTAGGAGAGTTTCTTTTCCTTGGGAAGCAGCTTGTTTTGAGATTACATTGCCTTTAGCCAAATGTTAATACTTGGTTAATTTTTCTTGCAGCCAGCTGTCTGAGTACCAGGGTGTACTAATATTTTCAGGCAATACTCACCTCAATCTGTCCTTTTGTACTCTTGAGGGGTATATTGTCAGAAAGACTCAATTGCATCACGACGTGTCAAGCCACCACTACTGGATTTAGTCCTTGGGCCCTAACATATTCAGAAGCCTTCAAAAATGGTAGAAGCCGCTGATCATTTAGCAGCTTTAGCCAAAGTGGTGGCTGATCTCAGAGCCGATATGACAGAAGCACATGATGCTACTCAACGTCGAATCAATAAGTTACATGCTGGCTTGCAGTCAGGAGCTGGAGCACCTAGTCCAGGAGCAGATTCAGCTTCAGGAAGGGCTCAATCGAGAACTGAGTCAAGCCCTGTCTACATGGCAGCCCCGTTTCTGTTGGCTCCTCCAGAAATGTTCCTAGGGGATCCTAAGACCTTTCGAACATTCATTAATCAGTGCCGTTTGCATTTCCTGTGTAGGCCTGCCTCCTTTCCGTATGCTACTACAAAGACGGCTTTTGTTTTGTCTAACCTTGGGGGGTACTACTGCAGTATGGGCCAATCCCCTGCTGGAACAGAGTAGCCTGCTCCTGTATGATTACGAGGCACTGATTACGGCTATGACCTGTGTTTTTGATACCAGATATAAATCACAGGCAACATACCTGGAATTGCTTTCTTTACAACAAAAAGACAAGTCTTTTTTGGAGTACTTGTCAAAATTTAACCAGCTAGTTGCAGAAACTGATTGGCCAGATGAAAAGAAAGCTGCTTTGTTCTATAAAGGTCTTTTGGAAAGTATGAAGGATGTTCTAGCAACGGTGCCGGTTGTGCCTAGTGGTTTCCCAGAACTGGTTGACCTTGTGTTAGAAATTGACGCCCGCAGGGCAAACAAAGGGGTGAACAAAGAACCAGCCCAGCTGTTCCGCCTGTGTTGACTCCTGTTTCAACCTCCAAGCTAATGAAGATTGGTGCCATTCGAGGTCCACTCACTCCCTCAGAAAGGGAACTCGGAAGGGCCAATCATTTATGTTTCTGTTGTGGTTCGTCTGGTCATTTTTTGAAACTTTGTCCCAAGAAACCTAAGAAGGCGGGAAATGCCAAAGCTCGACAATAGATGGTGTCCCTTTGTCGAGTCAAGTTGTCATGGACCCCTGATCCTTGGTTCATTTCTCAGTCTGGCTACCTTGTCTTCTACGTCTGAGACAACCCATGCTTGATTCAGGTGCAATTGGAAATTACGTGGATGTGCAATTCATACGTGATCATTCCATTCCATTGATTTCCACGAAAACACCAAAGTTAGTTGATGCAGTGGACCGTACTTTGCTGATTTCTGGTTTGGTGACAGAACAAACCATTGACCTTGTGTTATCCATTGGTGACAATCATTCAGAGATCATCCATTTTGATGTTATTTCAGCTTCCCAACTCAAGCTGATTCTGGGTCTGCTATGGTTAACTAAACACAATCCTACCATCGATTGTATATCTCGTTCTGTTGAATTTACTTCGGACCACTGTCAGAAGTTTTGCCATGTATCCACGGTTGAATCCGGAAATTGTAGTTCCTTGCTCCTGGAAACAGCCTGTACGATTGGGGTGGTCACTACAGAGCTCCTTCCTAAAGAATATGATTCTTTTAAGGACTTTTTGATAAAAAGGCGCCAGAAAAACGACCTCTGCATCGTCCTTATGATTGCCCGGTTGAACTACTGGCAGAGGCCCGTATTCCTTCTGGGTGAATCTATTCACTTACGCAAAAGGAGGATGTAGTGCTAAAAGAGTATTTAGATCAAGCACTCAGGACGGGATTCATCCGTCCCTCTAGGTCTCCAGCAACATCACCTCTTTTCTTTGTTTCCAAGAAAGAGGGAGACCTACGCCCCTGTATCGATTACAGAGAGCTGAACACAATCACAGTCTGGAATCAATATCCAATTTCGTTGATATCAGTCCTGTTGGATCAACTGGGTTCTTCCAAGTTTTTTACCAAACTGAATTTAAGGGGAGCCTATAATCTGGTGAGGATCAGAGAAGGTGACGAATGGAAAACAGCCTTTAAGACAAAATACGGTCTTTTTGAATGCTTGGTTATGCCATTCGGTCTATGTAATGCCCCAGCTACGTTCCAGTATTTCATCAATGATGTGTTCAAGGATTTACTGGACCAGTTCATGGGTGTTTATCTTGATGATATTCTCATTTATTCCTCTACCTACAAAGAACATGTTCAACCCATCTCCACTGTTTTACAGAGGCTGCGTGAAAACAGTCTCTATGCCAAACTCGAGAAGTGTATCTTTCATGCTGATCAGGTTGAATTCTTAGGATATGATATCACCAGTGAGGGTGTTAAGATGAGCAATAATAAAGTCAAAGCGATCTTGGACGGGTCTGTCCCAAAATAATGTAAAGTCCCTTCAGTCGTTTTAGGGTTTGCACATTTTTACAGGCGGTTCATACACTCCTTTTCTGCTATCACAGCTCCCTTGACTGCACTAACTAGTTCCAAGTCTCGCTTTGTATGGTCTGATCAAGGCCAAGAAATCTTTGACACGCTTAAGGCCACGTTTACTTCAGCCCCGGTGCTACAGCATCCGGATCAAAAATGTCCATTTGTTGTTGAAGCTGATGCCTCTGATTTGGCTGTGGGGGCTGTTCTGTCCCAGAGATGTGAGGATACTGGTCTTCTACATCCTGCCTATCATTCTAGAAAACTTACCAAGTACGAGACAAATTATACTATCACTGAGCGTGAACTGTGGAAATCGATATGATATTGTGACCCCAATCGCATTGTTTAAATGTCTGTTGGCCTACGCCAAGCTGTCTAAAGAATATTGTGAACATAGGTTCCGCGGCAAGGTCTTGACCTTAATGTATCGTGTAAGCTGCCATCTTGGATCTAGCCGCCATTTTAGGTATTCTTGCAGTGTGGAAGTCACCCCGAATCACAAAATGGAGGCCGAATGACATTGCGAGTAAGACTTCGGCCATGGTGACCTCCGCACACGTGAATGAATAATATGTCCGCAGGCTACTTGTTAGGGTCATGAACTAAGACCCTGTCCTCTGTTTAACCTAGGTGTAAATATGTAACTGTATCAGCGGAACCGATCTAATATATGGAGATTGTATGTTCGACCTGGCTACGAACCCTAGCCATGGTTCCAGAAATGGTTAACTTGTAGGAGGGCTGGCCAATGCAGTACTAAATGTATAAAAACCCAAGCATCCCGATGATCGGTCTCTCCCACTTTCAGTGCGAACCTAACGTTGAAGGTTCGTGTGTTAGTCAGAGGGCCGAATAGCTATTCGCATGTCAATTGACCTTGATAACTTGGTAACTTTGTAACTTTGAAATAAAGCGCTTTATATGGTCCTTTGTAACCTGTGTTGGTGTGTTTCCATTTGGGCTTCCCAGCCTCATGTCAATTTCTCTGTTTCCACAGTTGGCGCCCGAATAGGGACCCTCAAGATTGATGCCGGATCATTGAAGGTTGACGCAGACTATCGAATCGGGATCGGACGGTGTGATTCTGCGGGCCCGACCGATCGAGACGCGATACCTCGGCAGCGCTGCACGATCCGATCCTTGGGCGATAGTCGTGCGGTCTGACACGGCATCTTGACGAGGGTCCAGATCCGAGGCGGGCAGATTTGCCGAAACCACTGAACACAGGTAAAATTTGTTAGTTGAAGTCCTTTGAAAACCGTACGGTCCTCCTTAGGTTTGGTCAGGTGTAGTCGTGACCCGGCTCTTAATTTAACCCTGACAATTTGAATTTGGCGTATTGTATCTGCAGACACAATTATTGGACCAGGTAACACCAATTCTTTGAGAAATGCCTGGGAAATTGTCTAGCTGTTTTAGGGCTCTATTCCGCAGCGATCGACAATCTTTGGAATTTAGCCGTCCGGCACCACAGGAGGGGTCACCGGCGTGTACTATGTACTGTAAGTATGGCATTGGTAGTATTGTATTTAATGACATTTGGCACAGACAGACCAGAAATGCCTCCGAATTTCAGTGGCCAATCAATGGTAGTTTTGAGATCCCCCGTATTGAATACTTAGAGTCGATTTTGCTTAAGAAGAAGGCTAGGCCAGCAGCCTTTGATGTGTTACAAAATTGGAAAAAGGAAGCATTACAGCAGCTTAAAAGTAGGGATAAACATGCACGACGTCATAAAACGAATGCCGAAAAGGCATTGTTATATGACAAGGAAAAACGATTAGATGAAACCCAGAAAATGGACAGAGCTTTTTCGCTCGGAGTCCAGAAAATTTACCCTTCTAAAGATTTCCATGTTTCCGAGGAGTTTATTGAGAAAATATTAAACGAACGGAGGCCTGATTCTTCAGCGCCACCTCCGTATGCTCCTGTTGTGGGCGCCCTTCCCATTCCTGCTATTGCTCCTATCGTTATTTCTACTCCTCTTACACAGCCTACTACCCCTAGTTCCTTAGTTGTCGCTCCTCCGTCTATTTCGTCTGCTACTTTACCTCTTTCCCCTGCACCCATGTTAGGTTCACCTACACTTTCGATTTCGGGGAGTCCTGTGTTTATTAAATCAGATCCTGGTGCAGGGTCGGGGATAGTGACTCGTAGTACTGTTCCTGCGGGCAGGAAACAGGAACTATTTGCTTGGGCTAAACATTGCATGGAAAAAGGTGATCAAACTGAGGTATTTTCAACATTATCTAATTTGCACGATTTTCCCGAGAAAAACGTTTTTATTGAAGGACTGGGGATTCATTTAGGTGTAATGTGGGGTAGATTGCAGACTTCGGATCTCCCACAAGGGGTGAGAGATCTGAACGCTTTGGCACTCTCAAGGGATACCGAACAGAAAGTATATGGACATGTTGATAGATTGTTTGAGTTTAGACAGGATTTTGAAAGATTACAAAATGAGGATGATGAGGACGATAGGATATATATGCAGAAACGGTTCCTTTCGTGCCGAAGATCAGCACCCGAGGAAGTACGGATCTGTACTAGAGATGCGGTTCGATGGATCTTGGATTCATCAATACCGCCGGATGAGGTATACGATACATATAGTCAATATACGGTAGAAATGCAAAGGAAGGTAATTCAAGTGATGGTACAGCACTTGCAGGAAGAATGTATAAGAAAGAAGGTTGGTTGCCCCACAGAGTTATTAGGTATTTGTAAAAGAGCTTTTTCGCCTGACACTTCCACAGCTGCTTTAGCGCTTGATTTGGCCTTATTACTCAGTAAGCGGTCGGAGGTCCCTATATCTCAGTTGCCTATGAGAGAGGTCCCTCCGACCCTTGTCCCAAAAGTAGAAATCCCCGCCAACGCGGCGACTGGTGCTCCCGCGGTGGATATCCCAGCACATTACGTATCACAGTTTGTTCACGTCCCGTTCTCTCGACAGGAAGTGAACACGATCAGACAATCAGTCCCTGATATTAGGAAGAACCCGACAGGGTTTTATAAAGAAATAGAATCCGTTTTGCAGTCTTCCGTGTTCACCTTAAGTGACATGGATTTATTGTTTCCAGTGCTTTTACCTGTTGATGTATGGAAGCAGGTACGGACGGTAGATGATGTGCCGGGGTTAGGGGATACATGGGTAAATCTAACTAGAATAGATGGGGAACGACCAGCTGGTGAGAAACCACCCCAGGTAATACTCACTTTACCTGATAGAATAGTTGCCAAATTGAAAACTATAATTCCAGAAAAAAGGATTATTTGGGACAAGCTTACGGCCTGTGTCCAAGGAAAAACTGAAGGTACCACTGAATTCTTTAATAGGTTTGAACAGGTGTTCTCCGACTTCAGTGGACAGGATTTGGGTACAGAGTCGGGGAAGAGGTTGTTTGTGGACAAATTTGTGCGTGGATTGTTGCCCGACATCCAGTCACAAATTATGTCCTCAGAGAGCGCTTGGCAGGCAAAATCTCAGTCAGAGGTTTTGCATATGGCTCAGTATTATGAAAATCGGGTTAATAACGAGAAAGAGAAAATCGAAAAAAGAAGGGGTGACCTAAAGACTAACGTATTGTTGCAGCAAATTGTCAGGCACCCCAGAGGAGGTACGACACAAACTAGAGGTCAGTACATTCCAAGAGGAAATACTCCTCTAAATTCTATTAATATTAATCAGTGTGCTTATTGCCGCCAGGAAGGTCACTGGCGAGCACAGTGCCCTGCCCTCCGTCAGAGGTCAGGAGGCACATTCGGAGGTATGGGTAGGCGACCACGGGGCCGCCCTGGAGCAGGGGGTCCTGATAGAGGTCAGCTTCTACGAGATCACCAGCAACCTTTTTCACAGGAAAATCAGACTTCGAGTATGGACTCAAGAAATATATTTGATCACCCTTCCGCCGTCTATCTTTCTGAGGAACTTCCCTTTGATGAAGTTCTGCCTTACTAGGATTGCCCGAAGCAGCGTTTGGAACCTTTACCTATTCCCGTTATTCAGAAGGGCCCCTATGTTGAATTATTGGTGGGGAATAGGAAACATCAGTTCTTGATCGACACTGGAGCGCAGAAGTGCTCCATTGACCATTCTCGGGTTCCAAACATTCCCCTGTCAGTGCAAACAAACGTTTCTATAGGGTTCTCTGGTATACCAACTGTTTGTCCGGTCTCTGCGCCGGTATCCGTTTCTTTGGGCCCTTTTACAGACCAGTGCCCTTTTCTTCTTACTTCAAACTGTGGAGAAAACTTGCTGGGGTTGAATTTGTTGAAGAAACTGAATGCAGTGATCCATTGTACCAATGACGGAATAAGATTGACAGTTTCACCACAGCAACCTTTTAACTCCCAGTACTTGACCCGACCTCTACCTCCCGAGTTCGGTATTGTCCCAGAATGTTTGTGGGCAATAGACGACAATGATGTCGGAATATTGCACGTTGAGCCCGTTAAGATAGTATTGAAACATGGGGTTAAACTGCCGCGTATTCCGCAATATAAAATTTCAGTTGAGGGCGAGCGCGCTTTGAAATGCATTGTCTCCGATTTTGTACATCGTGGAGTGATCGAAGAGATTACAGGTAGCTTATGTAATAGTCCGATCCTACCGGTATATAAGAAAGGCGACAATGCAATTCCGTACCGGTTTATAATAGATCTTCGTGCTATTAACCGGGTAGTGGCCCCACAATTTCCAATAGTGCCAGATGTAACAACAATCTTAACAATGATCCCTGCTACGGCTACGCACTTCAGTGTCGTAGATTTGAAAAATGCCTTCTTTAGTATTCCGATACACAAGGAGAGCAGGTATTTGTTTGCATTCACCTTGGGGGGACGCTCATTTACATTCACAAGAGCACCTCAAGGGTACACTGAAAGTCCTAGTATATATAGTAGAGCCTTAAAAGAGCAGCTCGACACCCTTGAACTGCCACCTACTTGCACGCTGCTTCAATATGTAGACGATTTGCTCTTAGCTGCAGACTCTGAGAAAGCTTGTAAAGAAGGCACTATATTGTTGCTTGTTCATTTAGCTGAACATGGTCACAAAGCTTCACTTAAGAAATTTCAATATTGTTGCCAGGAGGTTGCCTATTTAGGCTACCTCCTGTCAAAGGAGGGGAGAAGATTGACACCTGAACGAATAAAACACATTTCTGGCATGTCTGTCCCAAAAACACAGAAGGAAGTCAGAGCCCTGATAGGGATGGCGTCCTACTGTAGACTGTGGATCCCGAATTTTGCCTTAGTGGTAAAACCGATGTTGGCTTTGACGAGGAAGGGCATTTCTTTGCCACTGCCATGGGAATCGGAACATCAACGATCATTTGAGCTTCTCAAAGCCGCGCTGTGTTCAGCACCGGTTCTGGGTACACCAAATTACGATAAGGCCTTTGTGTTGTTTGTGCATGAATGTAATGGATGTGCTTTGTCTGTGTTAACGCAGGAACATGGAGGGAAGAATAGGCCGTGCGGCTATTATTCCTCCGCCCTTGATCCTGTCGCATGCGCTTTGCCGCGATGTCTGCGCGCTGTTGCTGCTGCTGCTGCGTCTGTAAAACAGAGTGAGGGGATGGTCCTAGGCCACGATTTGATTCTGATGGTACCTCACTCTGTTGATATTCTATTGAATAAAACTCAAACACAACACCTTACTTCTGCCCGGTTGACCAGGTATGAATTAGTTCTATTTGCTCCTCATATCCAAATGAAAAGGTGTTGTGTTCTCAATCCGGCTGAACTTTTGCCTCTCCCGCAAACTTCTGCTTGCGGCGATGATGGATCACATGACTGCCTGTACGCCACCGAACAAGAAACAAAGGGCAGAATAGACCTCTCAGATACTCCTTTGGAGAATGCGGAAGGGGAGCTGTTTTGTGATGGCTCCTGCTTTAAACTTCCGAATGGCACATCTACAGCTGCTTATGCAGTTACTACTTTGAACAAGATCGTAGAAACTAAAAGGATTCCATATAACTCTGCGCAGGCCGCAGAGATTATAGCGTTGACTCGTGCTTGTGAGCTCTCCCAAGGGCATAGAGTAAATATTTATATGGATAGTCAGTACGCCTTTGGGGTGGCTCACAACTTCGGAAAATTGTGGTCGGAAAGAGGGTTTCTGACCTCACATGGGACCAAGATTCAGCATGGTCCCTTAATAGTACAGTTACTTTCAGCACTCTCACTCCCTAAACAACTAGCGATTATGAAATGTGCAGCTCATCGTAAGGTCATAGATGATGTGGGCAAAGGAAATGCTTTTGCAGACTCGATAGCTAGACAAACAGCTACAGACCTTAGCACAGACATGTATACCTCAAGGGAAGTGAGAGATGGTTGTATAATAGATGAAGGCATTGGGTCTGTGCGAGATATTCAGACTGATGCCTCTGTTGATGAATCTAGGAAATGGGCTGAAGGCATGGGGAAACTGGATGACGAAGGGTGTTGGGTGGACGCATCTGACGGGAAATGGTTGCTTCCTGATTCTTATGTATTAGCAATGGTCACAATGGCACACGGTCCAACACATGTGTGTGCCCAGCAAATTGCGAAGATATTACAGCAGGTTTGGGTGAATGATAAAATTTTGGAAACTGCAAAAAGATACGTTAGGAATTGTATGATTTGCCTACAACACAATGTGGGTAAAGGGACAGTGACTCCAAGGGGAAGTTTCGGGCCCCCCTCTGTCCCCTTTGAAACCATTCACCTTGATTTCATTGAAATGGAACGTTGTAATAACTTGAAATATGTTCTTGTCATCATTTGTGCTTTTAGCAAGTGGGTCGAGGCTTTCCCTGCAAAAGATGCTACCGCCATGACCACCGCAAAGATCTTGGTGAAAGAATATTTTCCTAGATTTGGGCTCCCGAGGATAATCTGGTCGGATAACGGCCCACATTTCATCGCAGCTGTAATATTGCAAATATGTGTTGCCTTAGGGATTGAGAAACGTTTTCATTCAGCTAGGCACCCTCAAAGTGCGGGGTTGGTAGAAAGACACAACGGTATTTTGAAAAACAAACTTGCAAAAACATGTGCTGAGACTAAATTAAAATGGCCAGATGCTTTACCTATTGTATTGTTAGCTATGCGCACCACGCCCCAGACTAGAACTGGGCTTGCTCCATTTGAGGTAGTGATGGGAAGGCCTGCTAATATTTGGGGCCTCCCTAAACCTAAAGCCCTGAGGGATGTGGAGAATGTATTGCTTGTAGATTATTGTAATCAATTGACTAAAAACCTGTATTTCATCTACCACCAGGTGAAGGCCGCTTTACCTGTACGGTTTACGGGCCCAGGACACGATATATTGCCCGGCAGCTGGATCCTGGTAAAGGCCTACGAAAGGTCTTCCTGTCTCGCGCCTCGCTGGCGGGGACCCTACCAGGTTTTATTGGTCACCAGGACGGCAGTGCGGGTGGCAGGAAAGAAGAACTGGATACATGCAACACACATCAAGAAGATCCCTCACCCGACGCCACAAGTTACAGAAGAAACAGAACCCCTTGCTGATGCTGCACTTTCTGATCTCGGAGTAGCAAGCAGCGTTGTGAGTGCGTCGGAGAAGTTCTCTGAGCCTGAGGAGCTCGGGGAGCCGTCCATTTTGTCTCCGCACTCCCTTGATCAATCACTTCCGGAAACTCTGGTTTCAAGTTCTGCGACTTCCGTCGCCACCGACGTGACGCTCCCCTCAGGGAGCGACGATATTTTGCTTTTAGATTCGGAAAACTTGGGTACCATCAGGTACAACCTTCGAGCACGAAAATAAAATCGTTGCACGAGTATCGTGCATCTGGAAGAAAAAGGAGTGATTGGAATACTATTGTCTTTCCCTTTTTTGGAACACAGAAAAGGAGGGTTCTGTTGGCTAGGGTTGGGAAGGACTAAGAAGTCGCGCGGCCGAAGTGCCGCCAGCAACGAACATTGGGGCCGTCGATCGGGACAACCATGATGCCTGCCGCCTTCACCGCTGCTCCTCGTATTGAACTATTAGATAAGGAGGTGACCAGTTCGAACAATGGACAATGTGCCTGGGCCCTGAAAACGTACTGTTGTATTCTTGTTTTGATTATTGTTAGTTTTGCAACTGCTGCCGTGGGACTTTGGTACTTTGAAGAGATTTATCCTTTGAAGCCCCTGTTACCGACCGAAATTATACCAACTGTTTTGACTCCCTCTGTACACCTTCACACTCTGTCCCCTAGGGACTCTCGGCATAGACAGAAATATTATAATAACACTCTGATGATAGTGATGAATGCTACGCATGCTATTTTTAATAAGAGTAATTGTTGGATTTGCACGCATTTGCCACAACATGGGAACAAGGGACTGGGATGGTATATACACCCCCTACCTCTAACGACTTCCTGCTATGCCTCTCTTAGAGCACTCTTCTTTGGCCGATGGAATGATAGCATCTCAGGGAACTTCGATGGCACTAATTTGAATGAATTTGAGAGACGTGAATTGACTCCCCTGGGATGCTCGCTTTTCGCAAATAGGAGTAGACCTAATATCGCTTCTATTAGGCCGTCTGATAAACTTTCCTTTCCTTTCCAAAATCTAGTTTCTTTCAAGATGGCTCCGATAGGCAATAAGGATGCCATGCCTCCTTTTTATTCTGTAAATCACAATCCTGATTCTGTCCCTTTCTGTGTACAAAGAAATGGCACTAGGCCAATGGGAGATTTCGAACCTTGTATACATATTATAAATTTGACTGGGGAAAATAGGCCTTTGTATGTAGGGGGACCCGTTTATTTTGTTTGTGGTAGTTTAGCTTTTCCCTGGTTGCCCAAGGATTGGCAGGGGACTTGTTATTTAGGGATATTGTTACCAGGTGTATTTATAGCCAGTACCTTAGAGGTATCCAAGGCTCGCCCGCGACGAGATAGTGATGGAGATACCCCCGGACAAGTGTTCGGGGATATAGCCAAATCAGTAGTCCCCTTTTGGGGACAAATAGCAAATTCAGAAAACATTAGGGGATTAGCGAGGGTATTGGAGAAAACGATCAACCGGACCACGGACATACTTTACAATATGACCTTAGAGCAAAAGGCGATAAGATTGGTAGCACTGCAAAATCGAATGGCATTAGATGTCATTTTAGCCGAACGAGGTGGAGTATGTAAATTAGTGGGGTCCGCTTGTTGCGTTTTTGTACCAGATTCTTCACCAACAATATTTAAAGCAATTCAGAACTTACATATTCTTAGTTCTGAAGTCCATATCCCTGTAGGAGACTGGAGCCTTAGTACCTGGTTTTGGGATTCTCTGCGATCTTGGGGGTGGAAGGTGCTTTCTGTCATTTTAGGTATTTTAGGGACTCTGTTATTTCTTTGCTGTTGTTTTCAATGCCTCCCAAGTATATGCGGAATGATGGGGGAATGTTGTGCCCAGGTAATGAGCGCAATAGGGCGAAAGATATACACTCCGAAGACAGCATCTAAAGAGTTCATGTTGCAAGAAGTTCTTACGAACGACCTTATGGCTATTGATATTTCAGACAATGATGCGGAACCTATGAATGATAATGCCTTCAAGTATTTTCGAAAGTATTAGAAAACTATGTTTTAGCACTTGGCATAGGCCAAAAGGAGGGTCTGTGGAAATCGATATGATATTGTGACCCCAATCGCATTGTTTAAATGTCTGTTGGCCTACGCCAAGCTGTCTAAAGAATATTGTGAACATAGGTTCCGCGGCAAGGTCTTGACCTTAATGTATCGTGTAAGCTGCCATCTTGGATCTAGCCGCCATTTTAGGTATTCTTGCAGTGTGGAAGTCACCCCGAATCACAAAATGGAGGCCGAATGACATTGCGAGTAAGACTTCGGCCATGGTGACCTCCGCACACGTGAATGAATAATATGTCCGCAGGCTACTTGTTAGGGTCATGAACTAAGACCCTGTCCTCTGTTTAACCTAGGTGTAAATATGTAACTGTATCAGCGGAACCGATCTAATATATGGAGATTGTATGTTCGACCTGGCTACGAACCCTAGCCATGGTTCCAGAAATGGTTAACTTGTAGGAGGGCTGGCCAATGCAGTACTAAATGTATAAAAACCCAAGCATCCCGATGATCGGTCTCTCCCACTTTCAGTGCGAACCTAACGTTGAAGGTTCGTGTGTTAGTCAGAGGGCCGAATAGCTATTCGCATGTCAATTGACCTTGATAACTTGGTAACTTTGTAACTTTGAAATAAAGCGCTTTATATGGTCCTTTGTAACCTGTGTTGGTGTGTTTCCATTTGGGCTTCCCGGCCTCATGTCAATTTCTCTGTTTCCACAGAACTACTGGCAATACGTGATGCATTCCTGGTGTGGAGGCAGCATCTATTGGGTACTGTTACACCAGTACAGGTCTTCACTGACCACCATAATCTTCTTGCTCTTAAATCAGTACGTTTTACCACCGCACGCCATGCACGTTGGCAAGAATTCTTCTCAATGTACAACTTTCGGATCACTTACCGACCCGCAGTTTACATTCTAAGGCAGATGCCTTATCCAGACTGAATGACGGTGGACAGACGCCTCTCCGGGAAGGGAAGGTTTTACAGCCGTCGTTTGTCATTTGTTCTTGTACTGTTGATTCTTCTTTGAAGGGTTTGATTAAATCCTGGATGGCGACTAGTCCTCCTGAACACCATGACCATGAGATGGAAGTCATCAATAATTTGCCATATGTACAAGGACGGCTATACCTCCCTACATCTGAAACCCGTGTTTTGGCTCTCCAGTGGTGTCATGATGTTTTAATGGCCGCACATCCGTGGAGACGCAAGACTCTTGAACTATTAAAATGATGGGGGTTCTGGCCTGCGATGTCTGAAGATGTTTCGAATTACATCAAGAATTGCGCTATTTGTGCTCAGTGCAAAAGTACGGTTTCGAAGCCAATGGGATTGATCCATCCTATGGCTATCCCGAAGAAACCTTGGTTAATGATCTCAATGAACTGTGTGGTAGAATTACCTCTTGTCGGAGGTTGTGATACCATATGGGTGGTTGTTGATTACTTTTCTAAGATGGCCTTGTTCGTACCTTGGCAGGGTATACCTTCTGCTCCGGTTGTAGCGGAATTGTTCTTGCAGAACGTTTTCTGTCATTTTGAGCTACCAGAGATCATCATTACTGATCGTGGTTCAAAGTTTACATCTCGTTTCTGGCATCATCTAGTCACTGCTTTGGGTATAGATGGACGGTATTCCATGGCCTATCATCCTGAAACAGACAGGCAAACAGAAAGGGAGAATGCCACTATGGAACAATCCCTACGCTGTCTGATCGCTCAGCATCAAGAGTCATGGTTAAACGTATTAAAAGAAGCAGCATATGCATACAATAATTCAGTTCATTCGTCTACTGGTATCACTCCGTTCTTTGCCCTGTATGGCCTACATCCCAGATCATTTCCAGAGGATGTGATTCCTACCACTGGCAATCCAGCAGCCCAGGGTTGCATTTGTGACTTCATCTCTTTGAGGGAAACAGTTTCGGACCACTTGGAGACCGCTCAACAGCAAGCTAAACTATATGCTGAAAAGCACCGGATCCCTGCTCTCGATTATCAACCCGGAATGCTGGTCTGGTTGGCTTCTAAGAACCTCTATTTGCCTGGTCGTAGATGCCTGATACCTCGTTTTGTGGGTCCCTTCCCTATCAAAGAAGTTCTCAATCCATTGGTGGTTCGTTTAGAGTTGCCTTCCCAATGGAAGATACATCCAGTCTTTCATGTTTCCCTTTTGAAGCCATGCCCCGCAGGTACTCGCTCCCTTCTCGTCCTGCACCAGTGATGGTCGAGGGTGTGGAGGAGTACGAAGTTAAAGCTATTCTGGATATGAAGAAGATATGTGGGGTTCGTCATTTCCTTATTGATTGGGAAGGTTACGGTCCAGAAGAGCGTACATGGGAACCTGAGTCAAATGTGCATGCTCCTCTCCTATTGTCCAGGTTCTTGGCCACTCACTCCGGGGATTCATCTTTGGGGGAGGAAACTGTCAGGGTTCCATTAGATGTCTCTTCGTCTGATCATCGATCGGTTCTACATAAGATTAAACATTCCAGAATCCACAGTAGAGCGAACAGTTTTCACTCTAGAGTGGGACTCTATTTAGCTCCTCGGAATCATGGTTCGTGTCTTTCCCCGCTCCCTTTCAGGAAACGCTATGGGTTGCCTTGGAGACGCTGGCGTCCTTTGCATTCACGTGGGTGTTCAGGCCTTCGATGCAGTGTTATGCGTGCGGTCAGCTGACCGGTATTTAAGCCCCGCCCCCACGCACGGCGGTGCTTCTGAATTTATAAACTTCCTAAACTACGCATTTTGTTACATTGTCTTCTGGCTCCTTGAATCCCTGGTTTTCTTTATGACTTCCCTTCCTTGTTCTTGTCATTGCCTTCATTTTACCTGCTCATTGCCAGACCCGGAACAGCCACGGACAGCATTCGCCTCATCCCTCAAGTCTTACCTGCTCATTGCTAGACCCAGAGCGGCCACGGACTGCACTCGCCTAATCCCCCAAGTCTTACCCGCTCATTGCCAGACCTGTAACGGCCACAGACTGCATTCACCTCATCCCACAAGTCTTACCTGCTCATTGCTAGACCCAGAACGGCCACGGACTGCATTTGCCTCGTACCACAAGTCTTACCTGCTCATTGCTAGACCCGGAACGGCCTCGGATTGCATTTGCCTCATTCCTCACATCTTACCTGATTATTGCCTCCCTCGGAATGTCCATGGTCTGCCTTGTCTCATTCCTCACGTCTTAGCTGTTGCCAAGACCTAAGTCTCTTAGATTGCTCCAACTACAATCAGTGCTACGTCTTCATTCTCTTACCGCCCAAAGACTTTAAGGAACAGAAAGGACTTTCGCGCTTCGGCGCAAGGATCAAAGAACATTAGCGCAACAGCGCAAGGCTCAAAGGACATTAGCGCAACGGCGCAAGCATCAATAGACTCCTTAGGCGCCCGTGTGCCGGCGGGAATAGGATCCAGGACATTGTGTTTCCAGGACTACCACTTCCTTCCCAAAACTAAATCTTCTGTTTCTACCCAGAACACTCACTTGGTAAGCACATACAGTTTGGTTCCTCCTTTTCTTACTCTTCTGTCCTCCTGGTAACAGTTACCTTTCTTGTTTCAGGATACTCACCAATCTAGCTTGGAACTATTCAGTCCCATTCTGATTTTCTTGCTTGTGAGTATCAATTCTTCACCTTGTTTTGAGATTACATTGCCTTTAGCCAAATGTTAATACTTGGTTCTTTTTTCTTGCAGCCAGCTGTCTGAGTACCAGGGTGTACCAATATTTTCGGGCAACACTCACCTCAATCTGTCCCTTTGTACTCTTGAGGGGGATATTGTCAGAAAGACTCAATTGCATCACGACGTGTCAAGCCACCACTACTGGATTTAGTCCTTGGGCCCTAACATAAATCCACTGTGGCTTTGATGTCCCAGAGAGGGCATGACAGTGGAGGAAGTTAGTAGGGGTCACGCGCGGGTGCGTGAGGTTGGGGTTTAGAGAGGTTGTGGAGAGAGAGGAGGACCTAGAGTACCGGAGAGAAAGTACAGGGGATGCAATCAGCAAGTTAGCAGGCAGCAAGATTGTACATGTCTTTATCTATGAGAAGTAGGAATTTAGAGAGTGCAAGCTTGGATAGAGAGCATACGACCGTTAAGGCAGTGTTTCTAGATGTGGAGCGGGATTAAGGTGAGTTGTAGACTGTGTGAATATCAAAATTCAGGATTTGTTAAGGAAAGAGAAAGAGCAGGGACAGAGACCAAAGTGTAAGCTTGAACATTCAACAAGTTTGCTTAGAACAAGAGAAGAGATTAGGGGCAGTTTTTCTTGATATGGAGAAGGTTGACTGTATCAGGTCTAGCATCAGCCTTGATGAATTGCTAGAGTCTTGAGGTCGCTGTTGAGGAGCACTCCAAGGTTGTGAGCCTTTTGCGAAAGAGAACATGTGGGAGGGAAGGAGCTAGGAGATGGTTGCCTAGGTGTGGAATTGGAGGCAGCTAGAAACATGATGTCCATTTCAGAAGAGATTAGTGTCAGCCATCTTAGAGCCATTCATTGGCGGATGACTGTTCTTAGAGATGTCAGTGGTTAAGGTGGTAAAAGAGAAGACAATCTGAGTGTTGTCAGTAAAGAGGTCATAGTGGAATCCAAATTAGGAGTTGTGGTTGCTCAGGGATCTGGTATAGTGTATGAAGAGAAGTGGATGAAAAACAGATCTTAAGGGGACAGCCTCAGGGATGGATGTGGTGGAGGAGGTGTAGCGGCTACACGAGCTCGAGAAGAAGTGGTAAGAGAGATAAGAAGTCATCCAGTGTAGTGCAGTGCTCTTCAAGCCAAGGGAGGAGTGGGTTTGGAGGAGGGGGCATGGGCCATAGTGTCGAAGGCTGTAAAGAGCTCGAGTAGTGTTAGTACGGAGGAGAGGAGAGTGTGATGAACAGTGTAAGAAAGTTGGAGATGTGTGCAGTGCTGTTTGCGAAGCGTGCTTGCTGCAGAATCCTAATGTTTGATGGTAACATAATGAGTTATGCTGGAAGTAGCTCATGATGCAGTTAGAAAGGGAATATGGTGAAGGGCTTTGCAGTGGTGGAACTGGAGGCAGACAGGTCTGAAGAAGGAAGGATTGTTATGGGAACGAGTGTCGACATTTCTGTTTCAGGCAGTGAAGATTCCTAAGGAGAGAGATAATTTAAAGAGGGATGAGAGGTGGGAGGAGGAGACGGGTCTGAGTACTTTAGTAGTTTCTATTGCAAAGGCATTGATGAGAGAGCAGGATGGGTACACAGAACAGAGGTTGGTGGGGGAGAAGTAAGATAATGGGGAAAAGGTGGGTCGTAGGAGGTGGAGAAAAGAAGGGTGGACATGGGAAGGTTAGGTGTTTTTCTGATTTTGGAAAAGAAGTAGGAGGCAAAGTCATTAGCTGAGAGAGGCGAAGATGGGGAACAGATTTTTGGAGGGGTAGCATGACCTGAAGGTTGATGGTAATCATTTGACCGTATAGCATCCCGACACTACGCAAAGATGGTGCCCGTTTTATTTTCCATATGTATTAATGAGTTTGTGTCAGAGATCCAGAAAATTGATTGTGGCGTCCCAGTTATCACTAGGCACATCATGTTGCCCTTTGCCTAAAACACCTATAGGTATACATAAACAGCTGAAGGTTTGGAGACGTTCTCCGGGTGATTTAAGTTGCGAGCAAAGAACTCTAAAACTCTGGCTATGATATTCCAAGGACATTGGGACAATAAAGTAAATGCGAACTTTTTCCTAAACAATGATAGGATCCGTGGAGTTGACAGATTTGATTATTTGCGGGTTCGGCTAACTTCTGATGGGTCTTGGGCACCCCAAGTTGGAAAAGGTCAAGGCATGATTAAACAAAGGATAGGAGTATGCTTTTCACTTATAAACATATCGAGTGGCAAAGCAGTTCAGCCTGCCCTGGAAGTTCATACGGCTACAGCCCATGCTGCTGCTCATTGTAAAGCAGAACTTTGGGGTCATCCTCCTTTGACTAATCTTGAAGTAGCAGAACAAACATTCTTGAAATAACCTTTGGCTATACCGCACATTGCCCCTACAATACATGTATACATGGAACTAGGCATTTTTCCCATCAATTTTTGACATTTATCTCTTTCTGGTTTTGTTCGAATAGTATTGAAGAACTTTCTCTAATTAAGAGCATTCTCTGATCAATTGCAAATGACCCCAGAGGAACTAATTCGGACTGGTTAAAGTCTATTAAAGTTAATTTAGTTGACCTAATTTGGTGCCTTTTCGAGCGGTGTTAAATGCAAATTAAAAGGGTCTTTTAAAACTAAGTCTGCGACGTATTACTTGGATAGATGGGACAACAAAAAGAAAACAAAGATTATTTGAAAATAAAAAACGATAGTGGGTATGAACCATATCTACCATGGATCCAAAAGCCTGGCTATAGAATTATGTTATCAACACCTGCTTTTGATATTTTAGCTTATGCGTCCTTTACGGGTACAGTGGTCTCAGAGGGATTCAGGAAATTGCTGATACTGCAAAGATGTATTTGGGAATGTTGTGCACGTTTTATGTCTGCTGTACAGGTGTAGAAGCATAAAAGCCACTGTTAAGAAGAGAAGGGGTGAGACAGGCGAGGCAGGCAGTGAACATTTTGAAAGCCTACAAAATAGACGACACAGCGCTCTGGACTGCAAAACTTCTAGTTAGTGCATGGACAATTGGTACGTGTTTTTAGATTTAAAAATGATAAGGATTGCCTATAGTAATAATAAAATTGAAATACAATTAAAATACAAGTAATAAAAAAAAAAATAAGCATATTGATGACCTGTTTTTATTACTAGCTATTGATTGTTTGTTTATGAATTAGCTGTGTTTAGTACACTTTTAAGGTGCAATCGTGCTACATTGTGTGCATTCAATATATAATTGATGGCTGTATATCACAAATTTGCTAAACAACGGAGAATAGCAGCCTTTAGTTTCTTAGCTGCGGCTGATGTTACAATTGATGTTCTCATTCCAGATCCCAATAGGGCAAAAACTAAACTCTATTTAGCAGATTGGATAGATATGAGGAGATTATGCACTCAATATAAGGATTTTAGAGAGAAACAATTCGGAGAAAAGAAATTACGCACAGCTGAACCGTACTTGCTGAAACATCCTCCCCTCTGCTCAGGTCATGTATATTGCGTCTAAGGTTCAATCTGTGGCCCACCAAAGATCTTATGGTTAGACGGTCCATAATTGTTAAAGAAAATAATTACTGTCACTTCTGTCTTATCAAAGAACATCATGAGACTCTGCAACATTTAATTGCACAGTGTCCAGCCATTATCTCACTTAGAGTGAAAAACTTTTTGAGACATCTTGAGTATTTCAGAAGCTGTGACCGTGAATCTGTGTGGCACATAATCGTATATACACCAAGCTTCACCCTCAGAATAGCCACTATGAATTATCTAACTGCTTTGCTTGAGAGACTTAAGAGCATCATAGAAATATGGTTGTAGGGGGTGCATATCAATACATCATCCTGATGAATCAGGGCTCAAGTCGAGGGTACATGCGGTTGACAGAGTCCACCCACTTTATTCAGAGGGTGGACTCAGTCCCCCAGTTAAAATGAGAAACATTGAATGACCTCTATGAATTTATGACTTAAAGCCAACCTCAGGGATCGAACCACTGTCCTCAGGTTTGGAGGCCAGACACTTCACCACTACGCTAAATAACCTGCTGAAAAACAGCAGACAACTAAAGATGAAATGCTGCATTTCGGTACCGGGGAAAACATTTGTATTGGTTCTTGGAGTTTAAAACATGCACACCTTTTAACGTTTTCAAAAACACTATTAGAGGAAAATATCATCTTTTGTTTTTGTGTTTGTGTTGATTTTATAAAAGGCAAATTCCATTGGTCCTGTGTAATTTGGGTGTTTATGCAAAGCCAATTTAATTAAATGTGCACATTTCACCTTGATATGCTAATTTCTGGCAATGTTGCATCCCATTGCATTTGTTGATGAGTCACCCCACTTACATTTCTAGGACTTGACCCCTGTGATGATTATAACATCGATGTAAATGTATCACCATTCAACCATCAAACCATGAAACTTGTCATTAGTATATACTAATTTAATTGTTGTAATTTGTTGCTTCATTTGAATTTTATCATTTAATGAATCTTTTGTAAACGATTACAAAGTGACAAATTTGTGGAATTGCTGCAATCCATTGACACTGTCAATACTGACACTTGATATGGTTAATTTGGTGCTGCTTTTGATTTTAAGTGATAATATTCTGGTTTTATCAATTTTAATTTGTGTGTGTGAACATACTCTCTTGTGCTTATTAAATGTAATCATTGTTTTAGATACAATGTGCCTTGGAATTGGATTGTCATTTTAGATCTGAATTGCATTACTAACTTGTAATTTGCATTTTCAATTATGTAAACAAAAAGATCGTAAAGATGATTTATTCAGCTATAACAATAAAAACAAATATTTGAGGGCTGTATATCTGTAAGAATGCTATTTTATATGTCTTATGAAATATGTTGTTTATAATGGCTATTCAGATACCAAATAAACTAAACCAGTTGTATGTTCTTCTTTCCTGAGTTAGTCCCCAAGGGCTATATTACGCACCTAGAACTGTCTCTGTTTCCTAGACAAGGGTCTCTACCCTTTCATTTTCTGCCACCTCTTTTGCAATTGCTTCTTCTCTACCTTTATGGCCTCAACCCTTACTTTTTTAATTGTTATTTTTAATTATATTGTTCAATGTGTGGACCTAGCTCGAGAGCAGCAGAGCGCTGCACAGAGTCTATGTAGCTGACAATTGGTCTGGCATCTTTTAACGTAGCGCAGTCTGTGTATCGGTATATGCATCCATTGGAATTAGTCCTTGGTCAGGCATTCTTGTATACTTTCTCTTGCCGGCCTCTTACCTATCCTACTCTGCTTTCCCTTGCTCAGAGCCTTTGCCTTCATCTTCTCTGTCTTGCCCTCATCAGCATCCTTCACTATGGCTTCTGCTAGCTTTTTCTTGACTAGCACTGAGGCCAGGTCTCTATACACCTGCCTTTTGGCCTCCACTTCGATCACCTGCCGTTTCTGTATTTCTGGTCTCCGGCTTTCAGTCTCCTCTGTTCCCCAGGTTTTACAATCTGTCCCTCATTTCTGGTCATACAATCAGACCCTCTTCTCCAGGAGTTTAAATTTACCACTCCACTCCAGTTCTTAAAATTTGCCAAGTCTTGAAATATGCTCCATACTCCAGGTTTTACAGTCTGCCTGGCAGTTTTCCTCACCTATCCCGGTCGTTCTTTCTGCCTGTCCTAACCATATCTTACTGTCTGCCCAGAGCTCTTTCTCTTCTCAATGGGTCTTGCAATTGGCCTTTCCACTCCAAGTGTAACACCAAGCACTGCAATTTTTGGCTCTGCTCTAGCAAGCTTCTTCCTCCTCTTTAACACCACAAGTCGCCTCCTCAGTACCATACAATTCCCTTCCACTCTTGTTTGTTTGTTTATTCATTTGTAGCGCGCTCCAGACCCGAGGGCATGAGGGTGCAAGGGTTACATGTAGATTCTCAGCTTAGTTACACAGTATCTACGCAGTAGATAAACACGATACAGATACATGTATGTAAGGATAGTCACAGGAGAAGAGAGTATCTACGTAGTAGATAAATAACAATGCAGATACATACATGTAAGAATAGTCACAGGATAACAGGAGACAGTGCAGTTAAACATTTGTTGCAATGCTGTCCACAATATGGTATTTGCAGCAGGTGGACAGAAGGCTGGGGTTAGATATCAGAGGATTTGAGCTAGATGGTACATTTGGATCTGAAGTTCTGATATGGCTGATCTTCTTGGATTGCATGTGGCATTGAATTCCAAATCTGGGCCGCTTTTATGGGGAAGCTATTACCACCTACCTTAGAGAGTTTAAATCTAGGGACAAGGAGGGATTTACTGTGGGCTGGTCTGGAAGGTCTAGTGGAG
This sequence comes from Ambystoma mexicanum, assembly GCF_040938575.1. Classification (NCBI taxonomy): domain Eukaryota; kingdom Metazoa; phylum Chordata; class Amphibia; order Caudata; family Ambystomatidae; genus Ambystoma; species Ambystoma mexicanum. The sequence continues at coordinate 65,117,693 of NC_090938.1, forward strand.
GTACTTTTATGGAATCTCTTCACGAGATAGCTAGGGGCCTGGTTGTTTAGGGATTTGTAGGTGAGAGATGCAATTTTCAGTTTGATTTTATTGTTTGTGGAGAGCTGGGAACTAGCCCTTATATACTGCTTGGACGGACTAACTTCCTGCTGCTTGGTTAGATAGGGTCACAAGCCCTCACTGATTGCTAATATACAATACCATTTTTTTACTGTATTTTGTGAGGTTTAGCCTGGCATAAAACCATCAATTCTTCATGAACGCACGTATGCATGCGAAACATGTGTCGATCTCAGTTTTCAATTTTTGTTTGATGATCGAGATAAAATAGGAATACAATTCACAAACCTTCAAATCTTGCTCCAGAGATGTACCATAGACTTCCCATCGCCTCACAACAAAGAAACCGTAGGATACCATCTGAGTCGCCCTAATCGAAAGCCAAAAATGCCCAGGTTTGGTTTCCTTGTTTGCTGTGACTCTAACCTGAGGGAAAGCGCTGCGAAACACACCAACTAGATGAAGAAGAGGACTAAGGGGGTCATTACGAGTTTGGAGGTAACCATGGCGCCACTAGCACCATGGCTGCCTTCAAACCCTTACCGACTCCGCCCTGGTGAATGGAGCTATTACCGCCCCATTCCAAGGTTGGCGGGGGCGGTAATTCCCCATTCACCAGGGCCCTTCCCCATTCCCATTTGAGCCCCCATAGGGCTCAATGGGAATGGGGAAGGCTCTAATAACGGTACCGCTAACTGCAGTACCGTTATTAGCTCCAAAGTCCCTTTGCGGGTCTTGTCCTTAACGCCTGGTAAAATCAGGCGTTAAGGGAGAACCTGCAAAGGGACCTCGGAATAGGGCGGTAAGGGATTACCGGCACCGGTGCCCTTACCGGTACCGGTAATCCCTTACCGCCCGGGTCGTAATGAGGCCCTAAGAAAGCAAAGTTCATATCAGTCCGGGGAGGATAGCTCAGCGGCAACGCGCTCGCCTTAGAAACAAGACGACACAGAGCCCCACAGGTTCGATCCCCGGGTCCGCGCTTAGAAACCTCTGGGTATTAAGCGCGCTATAAATAACCCATCATATCACTGATGAGGTTGCTTGTGTTCAACTGGTGTGCTTTGCAATTTGAGTTCAATTACTCCCAAAACTGGCAGGGCCCATCATTATTTGCATATGGTTTGTCCCTCATGTAATGTGCAGACGGGATGAAATGGAAGCTCGGCAGAACACTGTCAGTGGTTATGATTAACTGGGAGCTGTCGAATGGAAAACATGTTTTGCCATTCTGGGCGTTCCAGTTTGATGATTTCAGCTCACCTATGGTGAGTACGGCAAGCGAAGCAGGTCCAATTTCCGGAGCACTCTGCACACCGCCATGGCACGGCTTCCAGCTCACGGAAGGCTCCAAAATGGATGGATTTTTGCAAACTGTTCGCTTATCTGGGCGCAGGATGGCCCCATCTCGTCTCGATCTGCTCGCCTCCACGCGTCAGCATCTGACTTTGTGCACCGCCGGTCACAGCCAGAATCCCAATTGACACATTTCCCAGAGAGCACGCCTCGTATGTTTCACCGGCTGGAGAACATCAAGACGCGGGACTGCCTGGTGCGGGTTGCAGTTAGGCGCACTCCGGGGGGTCGCTGGAACATGCGCGGAATAGGCCCCGCGGATGCGCGGGCATGCCTAACCGCCTGCGCCGCTTATAAGGAGCCGCCAGGCCATTATCACTTACGCCCAGAGATTTAAAACGTCCGTTTAGCGAAATGAGGCAGTGCTTATCTGTCATGCAGGCGTGCATTAAATCCACATCTATAAAAAGGCACGTTCGAGAGCCCACTCTCTTATGCTACATGAGGCAATGTCGGGGGGGGGACGGGAGGGGGGTGGAGGGAGCAGCTGCTTTCATTAACCCACAAGCCAAGGATCATTATAATATGAAATATCCATCTAGATATGGTCGCTGAAATCAAGCGCCTAGGGACTATGCATAGTGCCTTTTGAAGGACTATTGAGCAGAGGTATTGCTAGGGGGGGCTGAGTGGGCTATAGTCCTGGGTCTTTTGGATGTAGGCCTGGATAGAAGCTCTGGGCTCTGGGGCGGCAGCCAAAAGGCTAGCTAGCCCTCCTCCCCCTCACCCCCCCCCAGTCCTGACATTAGCGTAGCTCCGGATCTTTTCCAAGCTTAGCAACACCCTTACTCGTGAGCTTGGATAACCGTCAGAGGCTGAAAGGTAGAGTCACACAATGTTCTGAGAGGCAATAAGCTATCACTCCAGTCTGGGGGGCGGGGAGGCGTACAGGGCCGGTAGCAGCCTGACCCTAGGTAGCATAGAGCAAAGAGAGGGGCTCTGGGAGAGCGCTGGGATTTTGACACCCGACAAGAAGCGGGGTGATAGCGGTTCACATCCTAGGGCTCCGTCCTGGGTGTGAATAGTTTTAATGCTCCCCCCCCCCCTGGAGATGGCATCAGCTCATTCGCTGATCAGCCTTGTGCAGCCCTATGTATTGTAAAAAAAAAAAACAAGCATTGGCCATGCCAACGCTTTGGGTTTTGTGTAGGTATGGGAAAGGCACTAGCCGGGCAACATCATAGTGGCATTAACTAGGCATTGTTGGTAGCAGGTGCAAAATGGTGCGAATACCTGGGCTTCTAATAGCAGTGCTTGTCAAAAGCTTAAAACGTATGCACAAGCCAATGTTGGCTTTTCCAATGCTTTTTTTAAACAGGACTTCAGTGGCTTTGTCAATGCTTGAGTTTACCAGGACTTCGGCGAAGGACACAGGGAGTGCTTATAAATCGAGTAGCTAAAGGGAGGCCTGGCAAGACATTTTCATTACACGATTAGCATGTTTACCACTCCAATTAAGTCATGAACTCTCAGAAGACTTCCTTGATCAACACTGGCTGGCACTTTGAATGCAAAGCCTGATGGTAAGGCTTGATTAAAACGAGCTCAAAGAGTTCCCATGAGGAGGGGTTTTGGGCGGGTAGAGGAAGGAATGGGTGGGAGTGACCACCATTAAAAAGATGGTTGTGAAATAAACTAAGTCTCTTTTCTATTTCTGGGACAAGATGCTGGCTGGCGGTGACAGAGCGTTAACCAGAGCAGGAAGCACTGACCAGCAGGTGAGTGAATGGGGCGGAGGCAGCAGGATGGGTGTTGGGTGTCTCTGGTGTTTGTTTTTGGGAGGTTGGGGACCAGAGGAAAGAACAGGGCCGGCCCGGGGGCCAGTGTGTAAAAATGATTGAGGAACCTGGGGAAGTGGCTCGAGTGGCTGGTGAAATAAGGGCAGGCCGCTGGTAGTTCTCGCCCGCGTTTCCAGCCTCCTGATTGGCTGCACGCCCTTCCTCGGGGGTGACTCTACGATATGATATGGCTTTTGGTAATATGCTTATGACTCATCGGTGAGGAAAAGTGTATAGATAGATGGGTAGATAGAACATTTGACAGCGAGATATATAGAAAATGTTATAGCTAGATAGATAATGTGCACCTTGATTGTGTTGCGTTGTTTGACGTTGCAGGCATCCTGTTGCCACTGACTCCCTTAGCTAATACTAGTGTGGCCAACTTTTTGATATCCTTTTGCGCGACACTTGCCCACAAGACGGCGATGACGTCACAGCGTCATTCACGTTTGGCCCGCCCCATTTGTAATTTAAATTTGTTAATGGCTCTTAATTCCTGGCTTAATTGCATTGCAAATGGTTTGTCCTTGGGAGGTGTAGGTCACGTTTTTTTTTAACTGCAAACATGATCATCAGGACCCCAGGAACAAAGTATTATCCTTGGAATGAAGACAGGTATCAGAGCTTGAGCAGTGTGACCTTCAGGCTCAAAAGGAGCCGGAGGGGTGGGGGGGGGGGGCGCAGAGCCACGCAGAGAAAGAAAGCAGTAGGTGGCAGAGCTGTGGTGTGTAGGCGGCCCCTTTAGTTTGCACAGTGGCTGTGCTGGACGCAGGTTGTCCCGTCTTGCTGTCTCCCGAGAGTCACACTCCAGAGAACAAAGCAAGTCGGGACAACCTGTGTCCTGCACAGCCACTGTGCAAACTGCGGGACACAGTCCTCAATTATTGGACGATCCCGCAAAATACGGGACAGTTGGCCACCCTATGTACAACAGGCATCTTGATGGCTGGAGCACTCCCACTGCTCGGGCTTTGCCAACCTTCACAAAGCCATAACACAGGTACACAATTGAACCATCTGCCACTGGAGACGGATCTGGAATCAGTGAACGGAGACAAGACACGGCTTTACCTCAAACAGTGACGCGCAGTCCAGTGACGATGGGGGATGGAGATCACGGGGCGCATGGGGTGGTGGGGTGGCGGTGATGGCGCGATAAGACTCTTGGCCTCCCTCCTTGAAGGGAAAGTGCTTCCTATGGTTTAAGGGTAATCTTGAAGCCAACACTGTTGGAATATCCTGAGTTTCCGGGTGCAGGTGGTTCCAGTGATGGCGCGCCAAGGGTGCGGAGTAGTAGACACGGAACATGGTGTACTAACACAGTATGCTGATGGGAGCAGCTTGGATGTGTAGCGAGGGGTGAGTGATGTGAGATAGAGTCAACCAGGCAGTGGGGGAAATGCTCCCATTGGATTTAACCCCAAGTAGAAGGAATTTGAATAGTGAGTGATGCCACGTGGATAGTCGAGCCGTGTGACGGTGCTGCACTGCGTTGGGTGAGGACCATGGGAATTCATTGAGGTTGCAGGAAGCAAAGGAGAATACTTTGTTGAGAAGAGCAAAGGACTAGAGGGCGACCCATGTGGAGACTGGACCAGGAATCCATCCTACTGGTTAGGAGTGTCTAGCTAGAGTTACATATGTAATGGGAAGTGGGGTTATATGGGTGTTCTTGCGACTGCGACTGACAGCCAGAGTAGTCGGGCTGCTGAAGTTCAGACTGGTGTCAAGGAGAACACCCACATGGTGAGAACTAGGGGGGGGGCAAGGAAGACAGGGAAACAATATGGCCGAGGGGATAAGCGGAAAGGAAATGGGACCTGAGAGACAGATCCCTTCAGGTTTTACAGGAGTTGGCCATCAAGGAAGGCAACACTATCCAGAGTCACAGGTCGGAATCTGGAATGGACACGTTTCTTCAATGGCGCTTCATATTTAGCTAGTGCTTAACATTCCTGTGTGGCACGTCTTACATCCATACACAGGCGCTATACAAATACCACCTGGCATAACAGGGTTCCTATGTATTAAGCATTTTTAAGATTATCCACTATTGTTTGTCACAAATGTATTTATTTATTTATTTATTGTTCGCTTGCTAGGCGCTTATACAGGAAGTAAATACTGTTTCAAAGCGCCCACAGGGCAACAGGGAGGGGACAAGGGATGAGAAACAAAATAAATTAAAGGCAAACCTACTATGCCCTGTGAGTGTTCAGAACGTGCACGTGCAGACATAAAGGAGAGGCAATGGGATAGGTGCTGGGGTGCTCAGTACAATGGGGAGGGGGGTCACGTGTAGGAATTCTGGAACTGGGTTTTGGTTAAGAAGGCAGCTCCTTATTATACAGCGTCCATATCATGCAGCCACACACTACAATATGTGATTTTCTAGGATCAAGAACCTACACTTTCACATACATCACACACATTATCTTAACTACAAGTGTATGTTTTTCCCTGTTCATCCTTTCTTTATGAACCCCCTTCTTCCTCTGCTCCCTCTCTTTTCTCTTTGCACCCAGACCGGGTCTGGACATCCCTGGCCCAATGCACCTCTTTTCGGGCCAGCCTGGGCACTCTAGTAAGGCTGTGATGTGGCTCAGTATATCAATTTGCAATGTAACGTAACATAACATATAATAATATAACATGTGCGTGTGTTATGGTTGGTGCAATGTTGTCTCACAGACTGAACCAGGAATCGGGCATTTTGGGGAGTTTCTGGATTTAATACCAAGAAAGCTTTGGCCGGTGAAAATGCCTTCTTCACAGCTCAGTTTGGATTCTGCGCAAGCGCCTAGAGGCAGCTGCTGGAAGCTGCCATTACCACATTGCGGCTAGGGAGCAGGTCATAGCAACACGCTAGAGGACAGCCAGGACCAGGGCTCGCCAGAGCACGGCACATCATTAATTTACCGGCCCGCCCAACAGACACAGTGTGAGTATTGATTTTACAGTCTATGCCAGGCTGCCTGCAAGATCATGAACATGGACTCATAATGTTATATTCCCTCGAAAGCGTGGCGAGAGCAGCACTTAGGTCTCTGCATAGAGTACGACACAGCAGCGGCACTTCCCCGGATCACGGCCACGAGCAAACGATGCCCGGCGTTTCTGCGGCCCAAACCGGCTTGCTCGCAATCTCCTCTGAGCAGTCACCAAATAGACATGTAGCTAAAAACTGTTGCCCCCAAACATGTAGAAAAAACCCAACCATGCAGTTTATGAATAGAAAAGGGTTAACAAGGAAAGGTCCAGGGGCCTTCAATGAAAGGGCATGACAAGCAATGAAAATGGCGTAAAACTATGCTTGCTATAATATAAAATAAAATGTGTTTAATATTCACTCCACAGGCTACACCATACAGTCATAAATCAATGTTCTGCCCAGTGTATCCTGGACGCCAGAAACCAACCATTTTAGATGGTTCAAAGTGACTGATCCAGGAATCCAATTCTCCTCTGTCTTTAGGAAAGTCCTCCTGAAGGTTCAAAGTGACTGATCCAGGAATCCAATTCTCCTCTGTCTTTAGGAAAGTCCTCCTGAAGGTTCAAAGTGACTGATCCAGGAGTCTAAGTCTCCTCTGTCTTTAGGAAAGTCCTCCTGAAGGTTCAAAGTGACTGATCCAGGAATCCATATCTCCTCTTCCTTTAGGAAAGTCCTCCTGAAGATTCAAAGTTACGGATCCAGGAATCTAATTCTCCTCTGTCTTCAAGAAAGCCCCCCTGAAGGTTTTAATGGAGCATACATCCCAGTCTACCCTACAACAACAACGTACTGGAGAAGTTGGTGGCCAGCCAACACCGAAAGCACATACAACAAAACAACATCCTCCATGGCCACTGACCTGGCTCCAGGGCAGTGAGAGGAACGGGATGTCAAGGCTTGTTAGCGTGATGTAGGAGCTATCTTCAACAATGTAAGCGGACTGGCAGATGGTCTTTATCATCCTTGATCTCCATGCAGCGATGGTCACGATAGACAACTTCGCACTCTTATATGAACTAACAAACTTGTCAGGAGTGAATGGTGCGGCACGAGAAAGGACTAGAGCCTTCCACCTTAAGGGATGGATTGGATCGTGTGTATTGTCCTCACAATGGGTACCCTGCGGTGTCGCACAGGTGTGCCCTCTCGCTTGCTCTCTCTCTCTCTCTCTCTCTCTCTCCTCTATTCAATGTGTACATGTACCATCTTTCTCAAGCAGTTGCCCTACACCAGGTTCAGTGTTGAGGGCATGCGATTTACATTCGACATGAGAACATCCTGGGGCCATTTACGAATATGACGAGCTGCCGTGACCACCTTCAGCATGAGATGAAGGGAAGTTTCCTTTGCCTTCGTGGCTCCCAAACAGACTGCTCAGTGATGGGTGGATCTAAATACAACTCATCATGTGTTATGGCCATTTCGCCTGTGGAATCCCCCCGCCATCTGGTCAGCGGTAGAAAATCCGGCCTGATATTTGGCGCAGGATTTTTTTGTGGTCTTCAAATCAAGGCATCAGTTGGAGGGACCATTCCAACTGTCCTTGCTCAGGAAAATACTCTTGTACACCCTAGCTGACCATCGAATGGAAACGACAAGGGTCCTGGTGATGAGACGTCCGCAACATTCCCGACACAGGGCTCACGAAGAAACTCATCAGAAAACTCAAAAATCTGTATCCTCAGACTGGTAGACCTTTCCTGAACCTATGAACTCTGGATTGTGGGAAGCTGCTGAGACCTTGAATCAGATAGTCCAGGTGCCCGGAACATCCGCAACTAGTTCCTGCCTTGGTGAAGACCAACACAGAGACTACGGCCCCAATTATATGATTGGATGACAGTTGCATTTTGTTGATATTGGTCAATAAGTTTAGCACAGAACCGATCCAGCAGGTTAGCCAGTGCACAGCCACTTTTGATGGAGAACATGCGGGCGACGGCATGGGTTCTCACCATCCTCCTCATTTTTTAATACTGAATATTGAGGTGATTAAAGGAAGCATGTCTATGTGGAATAAAATGAACTAGCCTGCACATTAAGAGGGAATAGGGGAGTCAAGCAAGCATAGCCTCCTGCTTATAATATCATAGATATTTAGATGAAGCAGAGCCTCGGCTGCCTTAAAGGTTCCTCCTAGTTGTAAACAGGCACCATGTCCCACTTCTATTCAAATGTCCCAACTCCCTTGTGCCAGTCCTTGTCCACACCGGATCTCAGGATATGGGAGCCTTGTTTAAACTGAGCACTCCTTCTCCCCAGAAATCAACCCAGATGTGAAAGGAACAAACTAGTAGTTCTCCACCAGATGCATTTACTATCTCAGTGGGACCACTGCACCCCCCCGCCCCCGCCAGCCTGTATTCCTCTCTTGACTCGGCTACTGCAACACCATGCATGCAGGCCTTTCTGAGAAGCAGGTGGTGCATCTCAAAAGCTCACAAAGCAAGGCTCTGCAACTACTAATTAACAACAGGAAGAGTGACCATGCCACGCCTACACAGGAATAGATCTACTGGGTCTGAGTAGAACAAGCGATAGACTGCACAACTCTTTATAGGAGAAAAGACTTACTCATGTTTAGAAACTTCCTCCCTTGCATGCCGGATTCTCAAAGTCCAGCCAAGCTCCCCCTCATGCTATGAAGGATTGTGAGATGGAGGAAGTATGGTAGCAGGACTCACACGTGTACCCCGCTGCTCTGAATAGACGCGACCACATGCGTAATGCGCAAAACAATTACATGAGGTTCAGGAAAGATCTGAGCACCTCACTCAGCAGCAAAGCTTAGAAAGAGGGCAAGACCAGCCTCCACTGGTAGCCGGCCTGCTCATGTCACATTAGGGCTGACTGCTTCCATCTGGCCTCAGCTATCGATGACCATAACAGTGCTGGAAATGGCACTGAGGTTCTATCATGATGATGCCTGAGATCACCTACTCTGTCGTGCATCAGCAGATCAGATCACATATCTGTGCAGTGCACAAACACTGACCAACGGATCACATCACAGATGTGTGTGGAAACACAGACACACATCACATGATCAGATCTCAGATCCATTCAGGAACACAAACACACATCAAATGTTCAGATCACTGATCTGTATGGGAACACAAACACACATCGAAGGATCAGATCACAGATCAGTATAGGAACACAAACAAAGATCAACACACCAGATCACATATCTTCCTGCAAACACAAACACACATCAAAGAATCAGATTACAGATCTGCAAGGGAGCAGAAACACAGACCAAAGGTTCAAGTCACAGATCGACTTGGGAACACAAACACACATCAAAGGATCAGATCACAGATCTGTATGGGAACACACACACACCCATCAAAGGATCAAATCTCAGATCTGTATGGAACACAAACACACTTCAATGGATCAGATCACAAATCTCTATGGGAGCACAAACACACATCAAAGGATCAGGTCACAGATCTGTAAGGGAACACAAACGCACATCAAAGGATCAGATCACAGATCTGTATGGAACACAAACACACATCAAATGATCAGATCACAGATCTGTATGGAAACACAAACACACATCAAAGGATCAGATCACAGATCTGTATGGAACACAAACACACATCAAATGATCAGATCACAGATCTCTATGGGAACACAAACACACATCAAAGGATCAGGTCACAGATCTGTAAGGGAACACAAACACACATCAAAGGATCAGATCACAGATCAGTATAAGAACACAAACAAAGATCAGCACACTCGATCACGTATAAACCTGCAAACACAAACACACATCAAAGAATCAGATCACAGATCTGCATGGAACACAAACACACATCAAAGGATCAGGTCACAGATCTGTAAGGGAACACACACACATCAAAGGATGAGATCACAGTTCCATGTGGAAACACAAATAGACATCAAAAGATCAGATCATGGATATGTATGGCAAACACACATCAACAGATGCGACCTTAGATCTGTTTGAGAACACACAACGCAGATCAAAGGAAGCCGCCTCAACCTGAAAAAGCTGAAAAGGAACAGTGCAGCGCATTTGAAAAATCTCAATAAAAGTATATAAGTAGTATTGCCACTGTGAAGAAAAGCTGCAATTTTCACGCTGGCTCTGGGATAATCCTAAAGCATGCTTTTCAGCCAGACACCCTCTCCTATTCTGGGTGAATGGCAGAAATCATACGTTGCCATGGGTTCCCAGAGGGAAGCATGATTCAGAAACCAGTGCTTGGGGGGAAGCTGAGAGACAGCCCAGCCCAGTCTTTACCAATGTGAACTTCCATCAGGCCTGAGAGGTTGCTTACTGTTCATGTGAAAGTAGACTGCAGATTAATCAAATATCCAGCTAACCGTGTATTGCAGGGCCTGCGCTAGCGGCCCCGTAGTTCTGGTTAAGTTGCTCAACCCATAGTAAGAGCACTTTTTGGGCAGCTTATAACTGTGTCCCCCCCCCACGGACGAATGCTTATCAAACTTTGCAAAAAAAAGTATATGGCCCCCTCTGAACTTTTGATAAGTTTGGTGAGGTTTCATCAAGGAGGGGCAAAGTTGTGGGGGCGTCCAGAAATGTGTTTTTTTTCCATAGAAGCAATGGAAAAATAATTTTGCTCACGTCTACAGCCCAAACCGCTGGACAGATTTTCCCCAGATTTGCGGCAGGAGTGGAGGGTTGATCTGGAAAGCGTGCTTTTGTAAATTTGGTGTGAATTCGTCCACTATATATTTTTTAAATGGCCCAAAAGTAGGTAAAAAAAATGGTGATATCTGGGTTCGGTCCGCGGACTCACTACCCTGTTCAGGCCTCCGATTGGCCAAGAGAATGACGTGATGACAGTGGACATTGGACGCGCCCACCAATTGTTGGATGTTGAAAAGCTTAAAGTGCGTCAGATTTTTGGAAATACCTGCCAAGTTGGATTCGCGGACATCCACCGGTGTCTGTGGACATCCACCAGTGTCCGTGAACATTGCGGTAAAAACCTATTGAAAAACACAACATTGCACTTGTCAAACTCATCAAACAATCTCTGGGGAGTTGGGGATAATGAGGGTGGGATGGGATATGGCTGTAAGAAGCCACACAATTGCTGCTTTTCATCCCTGAAGTTTGCAAACAGTCTGGATGTTCGGGTACAGTCCTGTGATGTTCACGAGCATCTGAGATGTTCAGGGACATCTATGCCTCTTTCTGCATTACTGGGTTAGCGAAAAACAGTTTTTGGATGGCTTATAACTTTGACGCCACTCAATGAAACTGCATTAAATTTGGGAATTTTTCATCTAGACCTGATTCTGAATAGTTTTGGAAAGTGCAGAGCTGTTCTGTCAATAGGGAACAAAATTAGAGGGGTGGGGGGGTCCCAAAATATTGTAAAGGCTTATAAATGTGGTGCTGTTTGACGAATCCTCACAAAAGTTTGCAAAACGATTTTAGATCTAGATATACGTGTATTTCTAAAGTTGGTGGGATTTTGTCAAGAGGGGGTAAACTAGAGTGGGGCCTCATAATTTTTAGATGGATTATAACGTTGTTGCTGTTTGAAGAATGTGGACAAATGTTTTCAGAAAGATTATAGACTCCACCTTGAATGTTTGTGTAAAGTCTGAATGGATTTTGTCAAGTGGGGGCTATGCTTTTCTGACTATTGTATGCACATACATTTTGACACTTTTGAAAAAATAAAAAATGGGCGGATTTCCATTAAACTTGTGTAAGGAGCATTGGAAAGGACCTTAAAGCATGGTTTTGCAAATGTGCCAGTGTTTCATTTTTTGACAAGTGTCATAATGTAGGATGTAGGTACAAAAATTAGTCATATATCTTTGGTGACTGAGGTATAGCCTGTGGCCATGGGCAGTGGCCAGATTGTCTGGGTCATGTTATAAGGTCATGACCCGGACAATCTGGCTACTGTCTATGACCACGAGGGACAACAAATGGGGTTAAAGTGGCCATGTCCACCTGGGACCGGCTCTGTGGTGAAGTTATTTGAAAGTGGGATAGGTTTGAATGGGAAATAAATGTGCTTGTTGGTAGTATGGTTATAGGGTTCTCGCTTCACCTTCTGCAGGGTGCCATGGAAAGGGAAGAGGGTCTCTGTACGGAGCCCTGCCTTCACTTTCCATGGTGGCCATCTTGGAAAAGGATTTTCCTTTAATGTAGGAAGACAAATCCTATTTTTTTTTAGCACCCGTGATCCCGCCTTGCGAGCACGGCTGTTAATGGCTTTCCTTCCTCATTGCAGAGGCTGGAATGGGGGATAAAAGTCCGGAGCCCTCGATATCTGCCCTCACTTCGGTTGGGCCGATCACTTGGGTTGCTGCCCTCCCCCAATAATGCCTATCAAGAACTAGTACTAGCTGAACAACAGAACTGAGCCCCCTGTTTTTCTTGCAAAGTGTGTTTAATGGCCGCACCCAGCATGATTAACGGAGGATATCACAGGGGCAATGCGCTGGTGTTGGATGCAAGACCACACAGAGCAACAGAGGTTTGAATCCCGGATTCATGCTTAGAAACCGAACTCAGGTATGGTATTAAGCACATTATAAAAAACAATTAAATAAATAAATAGGTGATGGCGCCACACCTCTGGACCAAAATTTAAGTTTACATAACAGAGAGCTGGAGGCAAGGTGCCCTTAATTAGCTGCGCGATTGGGGAGCAGCGTTGTGCTGCTGCACCCCCTCAGCGCAACTAGGTGCTTGTGCCAGACATGTGAAGGAACATCTGCCCAAGCTCTGCCCAAGCTCTGCCACACGACTGGGTTTGCACCAACTTCTCAAACATTTCATTGGTCCGATTTGTGTCGGAATCGCACACTTCTCCGGCTAGGTCAGTAGTGGGAACTTGCCCGTTGCCCTCATGCGGTGCTTTAAGTGACCCAGGGCCACTTTGGGCCGGGCCCCAGCAGTCTCGAAAAAGTGGTGCTGAGCCGGTTGCCCTGCTGTGGCCCCCCCGGTACCACCATAACATTGGCGGGACACATTATCCCGCCGGGACGGAAGATGCACCTGCATTTCATTAAGTCAGGCAAGCTGACAGAAGTGCCAGCCAGTCACACGGTCCTTCCCCATTCCCATTTCAGCCCCCATAGGGCTGGATGGGAATGGGAGGGGGAGCAAACAACGGGCCATTACGAGATGGCCCGTTGTTTGCTCCCTCTTCCCCTCGCGGGACCCGGTTTTCCCAGGCGTGCTTACCGTGTCCCGCGAGGGGAACTCGTAATGCGGCGGTACAGAGTGAACGGCGCCGGCACCATTTACGGCGCCATTCACTCCGTACCGCCAGGGTCGTAATGAGGCCCACTGTCTCTAATGTCATTCTCGGCACTGGTGAGGAGGGGGGTGGGTGGGGTTACTGGCTATGTCACTGATGGTGTGCTTGGAGCAGGGGGAGGGTGCAGTGGAAGGATCCATGAAGGCAGAGCTTTAAGTGGGGGCATGGCTTGTGTGATGGGCGTGGCCTAACAAGTACGCAAACTGTATTTATATATATTTGTATGCGTCCCTTAGTATGGCTTGTGTAGTTTGCAAGACAATTCATAAACATAGAAATATGTAACCTATTTCTATGTTTATGAAAGATGGCTTGAAAAATACACAAACCATAGTAAGGGACGCACACAAATATATATATATTCATATATTTGTGTGTGTACCTTACGGTTTCGTACTTTTCAAGCCATCTTTTTTAAACATTTCCATGTTTATAAAAGATGGCTTGAACAGTACACAATTAAATTCATCTTTTATAAAACTTTGCCGACGGACAAACCCTGATCCGTCTTTGTCTATCGGCAAAGCTTTGTAAACGATGGCTTGAATTGTGTACTTTTCAAGCCATCTTTTATAAACCTCTAAATATGTTTTGGAATCCCCAGATTCGCTGAGGGTTAAAGATGCCATGCAACCTCGGGAAATAAAGGCACAGAAACTTCCTCTGATGACCCCTCGCGCGAGGGGTCACCAGAGGAATTTACAGTGGCTGACAGAAGTGCCAGCCAGTCACAGCACCGCCAATAATGGCATGGTTACCGCCGAACTCGTATTGAGGGCTAGTCACTTTTCTTTCCGGTCACCTGATCTCAAACACCACCCAAACATTTCACCCAGAAAGAGCTAGCAGTGTGTTGGCAGGCCCAAAATCCCCTGTGTGATATTCTTAATAACTCACTGAGAGGTGATTTGTATAACAACAACACATCTCAAGCTAATTTTTCTTTAGAATTCTTCTAGTTTCCGCGTGCAGGTAGAGTGCAGTCCTGAAAAGCACCTTTGAGGGTAGGCGAACCCCCCGCGCGCAGGGGCGATGCCCGCCCTCTGAGCTGTTCTGCTGGACTTGCTGCTCACCCAGGCCTGCATCTGTGTCTGGCTGGTGTTTCTTTCTCTGTCATATGAACACACGAGCTTGCTGTTTTTTCCTCAAATAAATATTGACTATTTTTGATGCATACATCACCTTAACCACGTGCAGCATGTCAAATACGAGATGGCGGCAGTAACTCTTTAATTAAAGCACTGCAATCATGTCTACTTAAATAATGCAGTAATTGGCAGTAAACTCCATTATTCGCATTTACGTGTGAACAGTTATAGAGCCGAGGGAGTGCACACATGTTCATGCGAGGGTACATATTTCAAAGTTACGCCCCCATCCCACCTCGCCCCCATGCCCCTACCGCGAGAGAAAGCAGGAGCGCACACATTTTGCTAATGTCCATCAAGTCTGCCCTCTGTCAGAAGCCACTAGGAGTCGAAAAAGAGTGGGCACTTCCCACAGTAAACTTTCATTTATGTTAGAAATATGGGCGTGTGTAAAAATCAGACTATGCTCACATAGAAATGCAATTTAATGTGCATGGGCTTCAAGTCAGCAACTAAAACAATGGGCCTCATTACGAGCATGGCAGTAGCCGTGCCCGTATGGCAGGCACAGCAACCACCATGCTCGCTACTGGCACCGCCTCCCGCGATTGGGCAATAACCGGCCCATTACGAAATGATGGGGCCGGTAATTGCCCATTCGCGGGAGGCGGTAATGCCGGGCTCCCAATCCCCATTCTCCCCCATATAACGGTGCCGGTGCAATCACGAGTTCTGCTCAGAGTGCCGCACAGCCGAGTTCGGCGGTAAGAACCAGGTGGAATTACTGTCACTGCAGAGCATGTCGTCTGAATATCCGCTGATCATGAGTAGGCAGGGGTGCGCCCCATACATCAGCGGTAACAGTAATTATGCTGGTTGAATTACCGCGGAAAACCAGAACACCAACAGAAATTCCACCAGTATTCCACAGAAGTACAGTTACCACCGTATATTGATGGAATCACCCAACAGAAATTCCGCCAGCAGAATTACCTGTGAACAGGAAGTTGTCATGACGCAAAAGGGAGGTTCGCGGGTGGCCGTACTTAAATCTCATTACATTAAAAATCACCATCAAAGATATGCCATTCATCACCACAAGCCACAAAAAACATGTCAGGAGGCAAGGGAAAGGTGCCTGAAATGCGGCAACACAAGGAAAAGCTCACTGATCAGGAGCACAGTGTGCTTGCAGAGAAGGTGGTGGCCCGTGCAGAGGAGCTGTATGGGACACAAACCGCAAAACAAGCCAGCAGTGCAAGAATGCCTTTTGGCGGAAATCAGGGACAAGGTGGTGGCCATAGGGCATGTCCCACGCGACTGCAAAGACACGCAGAAGAGGTGGAACAACCTCAAAGCCTGAGTCTGCACACTTATCTCCAAGCACTGTCGGGAGACAGCAGCCACTGGTGGAGGAACAGTTGCCCTGCTGCAGCTGCCCCCCAGGGAGGAGAAGGTGAGCATCATGGTGGGCCAGGAGGGTGAGGTCTCGGCAGAGGTCGGAGCCATCCATCAGGAAGACCTCAGTGAGTACACAAGTGAATGATGAGACCATTGCACAACAACCCCACAACCCCAATAATATGTTGATATATACACACTTCCATGCATCCAGCAGGGAGTAACCCAGACAATGCACAAGTGTAAAGTAGAAGGTGGATACGTCATTTCTAGCTCCAACCCCCTCAACTCTGTCATACTGGGACAGTAGGAGAAGAGCCCTATGTGGGACACCAGGTGTCATCTCAATACCACATTGAGTGTATGAGAGACAATATGTACTCGGACAATCATATTAAATGTACCCTTGCACTGAAAGGGGAGAAGAGTGTCTGCACACACCATTGGATTTCATAGAGCTATAAGTGAAATCTGACTAGAGCAGAGTGACGTCACAAAGGAAAGATACTCAGACGCACTGACACGATAGGAACATTCTTAAAATTAAAGATGTAACTGAAGTAACGAGAAAAATGTAATCAGGTACGAAGAAATCATATATGCAAAGAAGATAAAGTAACCTGCTGACTATTAGTATATGTGCGCAGAAACGCAAGAACTAGAGGCTTGCTGCAGAAGAAAACGTAATGGGGCTATGGCAGCCATGATGGAAAGATGTATACCGACTCGTGTTGTATACAGATGTATACCAGGGCTGAAGAGTAAGGAGACACTGGAAAAACTGCTTTTGTGTGAGGATTGAAGAGGAGTCTATTGGCCTGGGATCAAGGATGTTACTTCGAGGAATAATTGCAAGGCACAAAGGGAGTCAAAAGGATAAGTCATGTATGTAACACATATTTCTCGTAGATTAATTAAAGGGGAAAACATCTGCGAGGGCCAAGTGTTGGACAATTAAAGATGCTAAAAGCCTATGCATGGTGGAGGGAGCAAGTCTCTAGAGGCCAAGAGGGAAGTAAGGACACCCAGCATAATTGCATCAAATAGCAGTAAATAAGAGGTCGAAATTGACACATTTGTGGTCTCCTCACACGTGATTCAGAAGTTGAAAACACGGACTACTCATTAAAGCTCCAGATAAAGATAATGGTGTACCTCCACTCACTTAAAAGTCCCAGAATAAAGAATAGACTGCAACGTCAACTACAAAGGAGAAGCCTTGGCTTAGAGCCAGACTGATGAGAGATGATGGACTCATTGGGAATGTGGGGCGTAGTGTGACATTACTCTCAGCACCTGGGTCCATTTTGCTTACATGCTGCTAACGAGACAAAAGTCCAAGGTTGGGAAGGCATGTCAACCAATCAGAGGGTCTATGTAGCAACATGCTATACAATGTTGCAAAGACAATCCGCAGTCATTAGTTTGCTATATTCAGTATTATACTATTTAGAGGTGGTTTGAAGCATGCCTAACAGTTACGAGGCAACCAATGGTGTCACTAACACTTATATATAGTATAGTTATATATGTTCCCTTAACCAATCTCTCCCTTCAATAGGTTTCACAGTTGTCCATGCTGGACGACATCCTAGCGGACGTGCATTGAGGAATAAAACCTTTGTATAATTATATTTGGGTGTGAGTGTGTGCACTACAGCTTGTTGTTCGCCAGATTGCCCTACTTTATTTTATACTGATAATAAAGTAGTACTTTGCCATATTCTTTGAGACTGTCTGGTAATTTGGGTCCAAGATCATTATTGGTAATTCGATCTAGCACACGAGACACTTCCAGGTGCTAGAGCAGATTTTGGTAGCAGTGCCGATGATTCTGGTCTAATTGACCTAGGCCCAGATATAGACTCTCAATTGCTTTTGCCATTAGCCAGATGACCGTGGACCTTCCTGTGGAAAGCGGCGCGCAAAACACAAGTGTGAGAAGAATCAGTTGGCAGGTTCCCCTTTGACGAAATTCCTGTCCGGTCAACGCAGGTGTCCCGCCGACTGAAGGCGAACTGGTCGATTGGGGAAGAGTCACAGATGTAAGTAGAACATGGAAAGTGGCAAAAATAGGTGGAGGGATTGTATTGTAAATATATGTATTGAAGTAACAGGATATTGGGGGATTAGAACAAAGAGAAATAGATTCCTTGTTCTCCTCGTTCCAAGAGGGGCGGAAGGATATGCACTAAAACACTCCAAGTGAGGGTATTAAGGATTCCTGATGCATGGCCAGAAAGAAGAGGGCGTAGCAACCTTCAGTATCGGGTAAAAAGTGAGGTGAGATACATTTACTCGAGATAGTTAAGGAAGGCGTATGCAGAACATTTAACGTGTGCACATGTGTATGGAGTTAAGCATATGTTAGTATAACACTTTATTGTGTTTAGATTAGGAGATATAAAACAATAGTAAAACATTAACATGATCATCAGATTTTGTATATCGAGAAATTGACATAAATCAGGAGGAAAAAAATCAAAGGAGAACAATAAATAAATAAAGAAGAGATTTGTAAAACATCAATAATGAAACAACGAGAGGGTTAAAACTGATACAAAGTGTAAACGAAGGAACAAAAATAACATAATTGCATAGATTTTTAAAATGGTATTTTGTTGGCAATATGCAGTAATTGATGGTGCTTGCTCAAATTAATCAGTGTGTTATACTTGATAAAATAAATAAAAGATTAAAAGATCTGGTAAGTATTGACAGTCAAGATGAACATGTCATCATGGGGTTTACTCCTCTTGTACACCTATGCAGGACACTGCTGAAATATACACCCAAGATAAGGCAGTATCACACGTGGTGGTCAGAGGCATGACTAATACAACACTCATGGCCTCAAGATAGTTAATTTTCAAAAACAGTATTGCAACATAGGATAACATGTTTGCATGCTACATGTAAGGGGAAGAAGTTACAGAAAATGTGTGGTAAATGTTTGAGAGCGAGGAAGAAGATCCCCTGAGAAGGAGTGGATGCTCAATCGGCATAAAGAGGAGGATACAACACCTTGGGTTCAAGTTTCCACTTCTGAAAAAACTCCTCTTTTCCCTCCTGAAAACAAGAGCACAGATACTGAGGAGCGGGGATTTTATCCTTTAAAGGAATTGAATGCAGCGGCGGAGTATGTTAATCTGACATGTGAGCCCCCTGCTTATAACAGTCAGGATTATACGGAAGAGAGCAAAATTAGAGAATGCAAATATGTATCGACATGCAAAGAAAGTGAACGGCGTGATGAGAGAAAGGACAGACAGGACAGATGGAGAGGAAGAAGCAATGACACAAAGGGAAGTCAAAGACAAAGTTAAGGTAGTAGATAGTACAGAATGAATGAATGAATGGGAGGACATATATTACTCAATTTGGATGATATGGTCATTGATGTGGTTCGAGAAAGAGAAGAGCAGGAAAAGAATGAAAGAGAACATGAGAGAGCATAGAAAGAGAGGAAGTGAAAGAAAGAGAGAAGAAGGTGGGAGACACGGAAAGAAAAGGAGAGACTAGAAGGAAGAAGAGTTGAGCGAGATGAGGAGAAGGGAAGAAGAGATGAACAGCAATAGGGGACTAAAGGATGACGAGATAGATTACTTACTTGTCCTATTACTTTTATCTGTCTGGGGCCGGGGACCACACTATCTGCAACGCTCTATTACTAAATATTCTCCCCCCATGATCTCTGCATTCCTCTGGCACTAACCCTTGGTGTGTAAAGCGTTTTGCTAAACAGAGGGCAGGAGTCGATCCCTTTCCTCAGCAGGCTCCCTTCTATGGAACAGCTTCCTCCTCCTTCTGCATGTTGAGCAGGAGTTCCTTACATTTTGGAAGATCCTCAAGACTTTCCTTTCCCGCCCCTCCCTATCTCCTCAGCTAATCTCTCAGTTGGGTGATTGTTGTCCAGGTCCCTTTTGCATCCTTGGGGCCAGACCTCCCACACCAAACCGCCCTCAGCTTCTGTCTGTCCTTAGTACTTGCCTCGGCACATGCTCTGTCCTGGAGCCTCGCACTTATCATAACTTGCATTTCACCTGTTGCTCACCCACAAGCATGGGCACTAGTGCACCTACCCCATTGCCCCCTCCCTCCTGTACTTACATGGTCTGAATGCTCACAAGGCATAATAGGTTCGTCATTTTTGTCTCCTCCTCTGTATTTAATATTTGTTATGTAATTTTAATGTGTCTCATTCCCATCTCCTTTCCCTGCTGCCCAGTGGGTGCTTTGAAACATAATTGACTTACTTTATAAGCACCCAACAAGCAATCAATAAATAAAAATAAAGAAATCAGCTCTCCATGTATCCGAAGTTCATCTTGTTTGCCTCATTCACTTCATTGCACCTATGGCTTCCATCGTTGTTCTTAGGGCCGTTCATGTAAGTCGCGATTAAGCATAAGCAAGCTGCTTGTATGTATTCTTGGCATCTTACTGTTTCTGCATAGCTTAAATATTTACTGGTGTAAGTGTGTTGGTCCTCTAAATACTATGAGCCACAATTATGTGTTTTTTGTCTTGCAGCAATAAACTAAAATGTTCATGTAGCTTCATGCATGGATGCCTATATGCTTCATGTCTAACGCATCTACGTCATGATGTCAGTGGTGACTTCCTCAGCTTTTTGAGATTATCTGCACTCAACTTGTTCAATCGATGACAGCTGCATCTCCTCCATATTGTCAATTAGGTACAGCTTGAATGGCTGTCTGAGAGAATAATGTTTCTCACATCTGTGATACATTACTGATGGCAATGAAGGGCCTGGGAGTGGTGTACATCTCTTATTCCTCTGCCTCCGGTCTGCAGGTCGGGTGGGGGTTACGAAGGTCACATCTGTGTCTTCCACTTCAATCCCCCTCTGGTTGAAAAGTTGACCATATTCCCCCAACGACCTTGCCTATTCACGTACAGTTTTGGAACCCAGACCTTTGTCACTTCTCCTAGATATCCACGGTACAACGAGTGGTTGTCCAAACTCCAGGTCACACAGCTGCAATCTCCACAGGGTTGCACAATACCTATTTTCCCCCAATGAGTTGATAGGAAACTCAAACACTGTGCCTGGTGGGGAACCCTGGACACTGCATTAGCTGTGACTGCAGCGTATTTTGAGTCTTTGTTTCCTCTTCTGTCTATACGTCCAGTAATACCTTGATCCCTATAGTCTTTTCAGTAGTCTTCCTGCATTGTGATATTGCCACTCTGATTACACAAAAGGAGAATAACACTAGTATCAATGCTGCTACCAGTACTTTCAATCCATTGACCATCCAAGATGGTATCCACGAAAAGATGTATAACATCCAGTCATCGCCTGGTTCCATAGTATTTGTATCTGCCCCCATTTTAGCATGCAGGTCTGATAGTTGAGTGATAGCTTTCCTATTTTCTTCATCATGTGCAGGGTGTATGTACGGCAAGAAGGCCCAATCTTGGCACAAATGCCGCCTTGCATAGCTGTAAGAAGATCTAGAATGTATCAGTTCTGTAGGGCCATTAATGTGACAGCCCTCAATTCTTATTTGATAGCATTGAAACCCTTAACGATTGAGTTTATTATCTGCATCTGCTCCCTCGCATGATCTGGAGCCATTTGGCATTCACATTTGCTTGAACTGTGAGAAAGATGGACGCAAACTACATCTTGGCCCTGCTGATCAGCCTTTGCTCTGGTGGTATTGTGGCCAGTGCATCTTCCATCTTTGACGAGGCATAGTTCCCTCTCTTCACCCTTGTCAGTTCTACAGATCTCTTCTTCCCCTGATGAGCATCCATCTTAGGGAATCCATCTACTTGTATGTCCTTCTGGGGTACTAATAGTGCTGGTGTGTTTAGCTGTATTAGAGACCATGTCCCTCCCCAGTTTGGCAGCAGTTTCATGTATGCCTTTGACCGGCAGTCCCAGTAGTGGTCCATTGGTACTGTGGTGCCGAAATTTATGCCAGGTATCTTCGATATTCACTTGCATTATTTATTCTTTCCACCCTTCACTGGACCATCAGTCTGGAAACATAATGAAGCACTCTTGAGCATTATAATTGGCATAATAGGACCTCCTTCATTCTCCAGCAAGGTGAACAACTGTGCACTCGCTTCCCATTCCTTTAGGCAATCAACGTTTTCCTTTTGTACTACTTCTACTGGAACTTTTAGGAGTGCATGTGCTTCACTCTCCACCATTCCGTCTTTGCACCCTTCAGTTGTATATACTTGTAAATATACTAGTAACTGAGGTCTTTCCCAGCATTCTGGCATTCCTCCTATCTCCTTCTGTCCTATCTTAGGGCATTGTTATTCCTTTTGTGTCACTATTTCGGCTTCTCCTTTGTGTGGACCATCAGTAACACACTCTACTGTCTTGTCAGTGCTCCAGTAGTCATCTATCATCGCTTGAGTCTTGATATGACTGTCTTCATACACAAACGTCTTCTGTGACCTCCACGTTAATGTAGCCCTTTTCCCTTAAAATCGGTCTCTGATTGCGCATAGCAACAAGTGCATCAGGCATTGTGCTTTGGCGGTTGGAATTTTATTTTCAAAAAATGGTCTTGATGTACTCATGGCATAGGGCATGAGAGAGCATATATAGCAGCTCTCCTTTGTAGTTTCTTTCCCCACCTTGGTCATGTGTTTGTACCACATGGTATTGGCCAAATGGGCCGAATCTGTTGTAAATGAATCTACCTGTTCAAAGTCTATGTCTGTACTACGTTTAATCTTTTTACTTTTCTGGCAGCATTAGTCAACTGACCAGATATGGCTTCTGTAGAAGCATGGATTGGTGCTGCTTTAGTAGAATTCAAGTAATGTGCATGTGAAAATAAAATCCTGCATAATGCAAAGAGGGTAAAGAGTAGAGACAACAGAAGGCACAAAACATCAACAGAGCAGTTCAAATTACAGTTCCCATCTTGTGTAGTACCGCATGTCCATTGTGTTGTTCTGAAAGTCCGTAAAGCCACCTGAAAAGCCTCAGAAACACAACATTATAGTTTTAGTGTGTTAGTCAAGATTTTCTTCTGTAAAACTGGGCAAGAGCTGCGAAAAACAATCATTCCCACACCAAACGAATTCTGGCACTGCTTAAAAACGTGATGACGGATGGATCTCTGTGGGTCAGAAGTGGGTACATTTGCGCCACGTAAGCAGAAAAGCATGTAAAAACAATCTAAGTTGGATCATCCGCTCGGTCCTGACTACAAATCTGAGAAAGTACTCCTCGAATGGTGTGTGCAGATACAAAACCATGTATTCATTGCAGTCCTTTCACTTTCACGATAAATACCTACTCTAGGGAAAAGATAGTGTGCCTAATCTAGCTCTGTGTTTTGTCCTTCCCTAACTCGGGTCATAGATCTAGTCAATATTTGTTGTGGTGCTTTTCCTTTGTCTTGTTCCTCTTATTGCATCAAATCATCCTCAAAATGCCGGCAAGAGGTCACACCTCGGCAGGGATTGATGCCTGCAATGTAGTACCAAGCATTCTTGCCACTCAGTTTCACTGCACGATCAAGGGCCTGCCCTACATCAAAAGGTCTGTCAAACCTGGGTTTGAACGCAGGCCTAAAGAATGTTCATAAATACACAGAGACCTCTGGATAAAGTGGTGGCTGCTTGAGTAGCTCGGAGTTCATTTCCAGTGTGCTGTCCTCCTCAGCCTTCTGTGACCTCTCCCGTTGGGACTGTAGCTGTTCAGAGATAAAAGATGCACTAGCCATCATCAGAGTGAGGTAATCATTAATGTCATCACCTAAGACAACAGCAGAACTAAGGGCGTCTGTCAGCAATATAGTGGGAGGAGCAAGTGGGAATCGCATGTGTCGCCCTGTCACCACCTCATGAGGGGTTAAGTGGTGGTCAGATCCTGTCTGATTGCACAATGCAAACAAAGCTAGGGGCAGGTAATGAAGACATCTCTTTTTCAATGTGGATTTGACAACAGCAGAACTATGGGCGTCTGTCAGCAATATAGTGGGAGGAGCAAGTGGGAGTCGCATGTGTCGCCCTGTCACCACCTCATGAGGGGTTAAGTGGTGGTCAGATCCTGTCTGATTGCACAATGCAAACAAAGCTAGGGGCAGGTAATGAAGACATCTCTTTTTCAATGTGGATTTGACAACAGCAGAACTATGGGCGTCTGTCAGCAATATAGTGGGAGGAGCAAGTGGGAGTCGCATGTGTCGCCCTGTCACCACCTCATGAGGGGTTAAGTGGTGGTCAGATCCTGGTTGATGCGCAATGCAAACAAAGCTAGGGGCAGGTAATGAAGATATCCCTTTTTCAATGTGGATTTGATTTTGGCTATTTTCTCTTTCAGTAGGCCATTGAGGCGCTCACATATTCCATTCGATTGTGGGTAATAAGCACATTAAAACTTATGCTTATTCCCCAATAGAGTTGCAATGTGGTCCATTGTCAGACCGCAGGACCGGGCACCCCCACCACTGTGGGATCACCTCTCTAACGAGGAATTTGACTGGCCTGAGGGCATTAGGGTGTGAGTAGGAACCAGCTTCGATCCACTGGGAAAATGGGCACAGAACTACTATTGCCTAATGGTTGCCTTGGCAGACTTCAATCATGTCTACATAATCTACATGGAGATGTTGAAAAGGTCTAATTGGAGGGGGTATTGCTCCTCAAACTAATCACAATGTATGGTCCACATTATATTTTGTGCATATAGTATCATTTTCCAAGAATGCAGCTATATGCTCCACCATATTTGAACAGATCCACTATTCCCCAACATGTACAGCTTGTACATCCCTACTTAAATGAGTGGGATGATGTAATTGTGAGAGTGGAATTTGCAACAATGCTTCTGGAATCACTAGTTTTTCTTTGCTCTCCTGTCGCCATAATGCATCCATAGGGGATATTGAACAACCCCTCTGTGCCCATAGCTCCTTTTATTCCAATGGTGCCTTTCCCTGAAACTCTATTATCTGTGTGGCAGGTAGTGAGCTATACCCTTCCTTAAATATCATATTGTGCACGTGTATACATGTGTTAGATGAGGTGTCAAAATCATTTATTTCTGTGAAATATGCTGCATGCTTCTGTATCTGTGGCTACGTTGCCATGGGAGACTGAGTCCTCCCATTTGTGTGTGATTTGCACTTCACAACCGTTATGGCTGATGGGAGTTGTAGCACGTCTGAGTCTGCCCTTTAGGGGAACGTTCCACACTGTTGTACTGTCAGCATGTCTGAAGCCCCTCCTCTGCCATCGTGACAGTCCAGCATGTTCTGTAGATGTAACGTAGGCTGAATCAGAATACACTGTAACCTCCTTGTCTTTGGGTGAATCTAATGCCATTATAAGAACCACTAATTCTGCTGCTTGCGCTAAAAAATGTAAAGGGAAGCTCACGCTTGCTACTGCTTCGGCTGTCCTTCTTAATTTCATCTTCTTCGCTACTGTCTGATTATGCCTTTCTCCCATTGTCTGGTCTATAGTTGATGACCCATCAATAAAAACTATTTCTCCCCCTTCAAATTCATTCCCCCTCACTTTAGGGATATCGTTGTATTGTACCATGTATGCAGTACAATCATGCATGTAATCTCCCTTCTCCACTGGATCAGCTATAAATGTTGCTGGGTTTACAATTCTGCTTCTCACTACCGTTACCACTGGATTTGAGATAATTACTTAGTATCCAGATGCTCTTTGGGTAGTTAGTGTGCTCCTGGGCTTTTTGAGGATCACAAAGAGGGCATACTCCATGTAAAGTGTAGTGCTGCACTCCATTGTGATACTTGCTGATGTTTCTACTGCGAATGCAGCAGCAACAAAAGCTTGTTCACAAGGGCAATGTCCTCTCATCACTGGGTCTAAACATCCACTATAGTATAGCATTGGTTTTTGTCCTAAGTTTGTCCTCTGTGTGAGAACCTTGGTCATCACTACTCCATTGGAGTGTAAGAACAAGTAGAATGTGTCACTGTAATTGGGGATTCCTAGCATTGGAGCTGTGCATATTGCCTTCTTCAGCTCCCCAAATACTTCAGTCATTTTGTGCGTCCATGATAGGTCATCGTCCCCTCTCTGTGCCTCACAAAGCCTGCATAATAGGGGTCTTGTGTATGTGATGTAGTCGAATACCCAGGTAATGCAATAATTACAGAGGCCCTAGAATTGTTGCATATCCCTCACTTGTTCGTGGCAGAGGCATTCTAAAGATCATGACTGCTCGCTCGGGAGTTACTCTTCGGCCTTCCTGTGAAATCAACTGTCCAAAGTACAACACTTTCTCCTTGCAAAATTGTAGTTTTTGCCTTATCTACCTTGTAACCTCTTCTGCTAGTACAGTCAATAAGTACACGGAGTCATTTCGACACTGCTCTTTCGGACTTACTGCAAATCAAGATGTTGACTAAATACTGAATGATGGTAATCTCCAAATGGATGTACCCATGATCAATTTAAAGGACTCTATTGAAGATAGAGGGTGATTCACAGTATCCCTGTGGTTAATCCCATGTTTTTCCACTTTCATGTTTCTATATAGACAGGAAGCCAAGTCCAGTGACTCTTCAAATCTATCTATTACATCTAAGGCCGGATCCTAGACTGGATCGCCGACCTGAACTGCACTGCCTCTATTATCTCTAAAATCCCTCAATTTTGGACCGACCATTCCCTACTCTCATTTACCTTGGCAGGTAGAACTATTACTATCTCACACACCCCAATAGCTCCACCTATCCTCACCAGGAACAAAAAGAATATTACAGCAGACAGACTTATGCCACTGATCATACCTACTCTTAATTCACTCCTTAATACCTCAGACCCAACTACCTTGGTAAATGAATACATCAACGTGATGACCAAAGCCCTGGATAAGATCGGCCCACTAAAAATGAGAAGGAGTAAACTAAGAGCACATTTCAACTCCTGGTTCACTCCCCACCTTAAAATATTGAGAGCCGACAAAAGAAAATTCAAAGCCACATGGAAAAACCTACCCAACGAGGAAAATAAAATTATCTTAAGCATCATATTAGCTCAATACAAAAAAGAAATGATCCTATAATAATATAATTCACGAGGAATCCACCAGGCCAAATCAAGTACAAAGAACTTGTCATCATACTAAAAGAATTGGAAGCCTCCATACCCCTCGCAGAAAACTGCGTAAAAGATAAACTTTGGTGTTCAGAGATTCAGAATGCCTTAATGAATACAATCACTTTGCTACAAACCAAGATTGCGAAAAAAAGGGACTCTACCCAACCTAACCACACCGACCAGCACCACTCCGGGCAACAAGCCTGAAAAATGCTTTAGCATTTCCAAAGTTTCTATCATTGAGGTTGAAAAAATCATACTTTCCCTCAACCCATCCAACTGGCAAGGGGACAACTGCTCGGCCCAAATTATCAAAGATGCTGCAAGAGACCTCTCTCCCTTTACAACAAAACTAATAAATGTCTCTTTTGTAACAGGTACCATACCAAATAACCTAAAGAAGTCCTGGTTCCCCCTCCTTAAAAAAACAATCACTTGACCCTTCCATCCCCACCAATTACAGGCCTATTACGACAGTGCCTTTCCTGCTTAAAATACTAGACCGTGTGGCCTATCTCCAGATTCAGGATTACTTGGAGTCCTATCAGCTCTTGGGAACCTGCCAATCTGGATGTAGGCCTTAACATGGTACCAAGACAGCCCTGATCGATCTTAAAACACAGATCGACACATTTAGGGTCAAGGGAATCTCAGCATTGTTACTCCTTCTCGATCTCTGCTGCATTCCACTTGGTCGTCCACCTAGTCCTCTGTAACCACCTCAACTCAGCAGCCCACTTCTCCCAGGACGCCATCCTCTGGATTCAATCCTTCCTGAGCAATAGGACTATGAACGTATTTTCACCCACTGCAGCAGCAGATTCCATCCCCATTACGTGTGGTGTGCCACAAGGATCCTGTGTCTCACTCACATTGTACAATGTCTTTACAAAGCCCCTATTCGATGATCTGGACCACCTGGGTATCACATACACCAACTATGCTGATGACACCCAGATCCTCAAACCGCTTTCTGAGGATTATGATAAGGATATGACAATAAAATCTACCTCATCATTCAGGCATGGATGGCCACTCACGGACTATGCCTGAATGATGACAAAACAGAGCTCCTCATCCTAGGGACCACAGCCAACCTCAATAAACTTGGCCCTAACTATTCTTCGTTCACCATTGATGGCAACATCATACAAGTCACTAAATAGGTAAAAACTACCTTGACTCAACCCTACATTGGCCAAACAGGTTAATGCCTTGGCTTCAGCCAGGGCATATACCTGTAAGCTAATTAGAGCAGGTAAGCCTTTCCTATCTAAAGATAGTTGCATTACTCTGGCCTAAGCTTTAATTCTGAGTAAACTGGATTACTGCAATGCCTTATATCTAGGTGCCAGAAAGCATATTCTAAATAAGATTCACATCTTACAAATCAACGCCCTTAGACCGGCCCGGGGCCTTCCAGAAGAGATCATATCTCGGTAGTAAAGTGTCACACCAAAGCGGGGGGTAGCTTCCCTGTCAAAACAGAACAACACTGGCACTCCCTACTATCCACCCTGAGGGCAGACCAAACATTCCTCAAACTTAGATACAATACCATCCAGTGGCTCAGGGAAAATGACCACTAACCACAGTAGCCCCTATCCTGCACCAGGCTTTACTCTGATTCATCCTGATTACATAACCCTCTAGCTGATCACCTTCTCAGCCCTGGCAAACGTAACTGTAATAATGTCATACAATGTAAATCTAATGTAATGTGAATTTGCAACTACTTTCTGACTTTATCTACACATATATATGTCTTATGTAATTAATATATTTTGTTTCTATGTCCAGTATGACCACCAATCCCTAATTTTATTCTGTACTAGGGAACGGTGCATATCTTCCCTTCACAACTCTGTAACCTACCCAATTCTAAGCTGAAAGTAATCTTGTAACCTTTTCCGTACCCTATGCCCTGATACACTCGGGCCTGGCGCACATTACCTATAAATAGATAAATAAATAAATAAATAAATAAATAAATAAATAAACAAACAAACAACCTGTGAAATGGGTGGCTTCTGGCAGCATTGCTACATAGGATTGTTTCTGGATTTGGAAATAACATAACATTCTGCCTCAACCATTTGGTTAAAGGGACGTAGATCATTAATAAAATGCCACAACCCCCCCGTCGCCTTCTTCACCGGGTACACAGTTGTATTACACTGTGACTCCAAAGGGACTAGAATGCCTTGCTTTACTAAATCAGCGATCTTCTCATAAATGCCTTTTTCTGCCTCCCTCGATAGGGGATATTATTTCACCCTTGGAAAGATAGCCCCTGGCTTGAGCTTTATTTTGACAGCTCCAAATCCTTTTAACAGGCCATCATATGGACTGCTAGTGCATAGAACACTGGGTACTTGCACCAAGTCTTCCTCGAGAAATGGTTGTAGTGCCTTCTTCAGCAAAACCATTCTCTGCGTTACTTCCCTGTAATGTATCCTCACCTAATGTGTAATGATCAAGGAAAACCCTTACTTGTGATTTGAGCGATCATCTCGTAACAGTTCCTCGTCTTTCGCGTCAGTGAGTCTGTGCCCTTCCTTTACTGCAATTAATGTCCTCCATGCCCTTCCTGTGTCGTCAGTCCCATGCAATACCACTATTTCTTCCCTTAGTATAACTGTCTTCAGTTCTAACAGTATCACCTGCCCTTCCCTCTCTTCTAGGGGAACCTCTGGTCTGAACAATAACTCATTGGGTATATGTAGCAGTTTGCATTGTGTCCCTGGAAGCCATGCTATCAGCATCTCCACTCCATATTGACATAGCTCAAGGTTGGCTGGCACACCCCTCTGTACAGTCTGTCCGCAATATGCCTGAATTAGTTCCCTCACATTCGTGTAGTGAATTCCTGGAGTTGACATACTATCCCCTGATCAGTGAATGTGATGGTCATGTTAGGCCGGCTCATCATGTCTCTACCCATTTTGTTTCCTGATGTCTCTCAGGAATATAACAATGGCATATTCAGGTCATGTTCTCCTATGGAAATTGGAAGTTCATCAGTAAAAGGAACCACATCTGTAGCCCCAGAGAATCCCTGCGCAGTCATGGTGATGCAAGCCATTGTGTATCTCCCCTCACTAATACAGGATCGAGTCGCCCCTGTATCAACAAGAAATGAGAAAGTCTTGTCACCTATTGTCACCCCTATACGTGGTTCCTCGAGAAATGGTTGTAGTGCCTTCTTCAGCAAAACCATTCTCTGCGTTACTTCCCTGTAATGTATCCTCACCTAATGTGTAATGATCAAGGAAAACCCTTACTTGTGATTTGAGCGATCATCTCGTAACAGTTCCTCGTCTTTCGCGTCAGTGAGTCTGTGCCCTTCCTTTACTGCAATTAATGTCCTCCATGCCCTTCCTGTGTCGTCAGTCCCATGCAATACCACTATTTCTTCCCTTAGTATAACTGTCTTCAGTTCTAACAGTATCACCTGCCCTTCCCTCTCTTCTAGGGGAACCTCTGGTCTGAACAATAACTCATTGGGTATATGTAGCAGTTTGCATTGTGTCCCTGGAAGCCATGCTATCAGCATCTCCACTCCATATTGACATAGCTCAAGGTTGGCTGGCACACCCCTCTGTACAGTCTGTCCGCAATATGCCTGAATTAGTTCCCTCACATTCGTGTAGTGAATTCCTGGAGTTGACATACTATCCCCTGATCAGTGAATGTGATGGTCATGTTAGGCCGGCTCATCATCTCTCTACCCATTTTGTTTCCTGATGTCTCTCAGGAATATAACAATGGCATATTCAGGTCATGTTCTCCTATGGAAATTGGAAGTTCATCAGTAAAAGGAACCACATCTGTAGCCCCAGAGAATCCCTGCGCAGTCATGGTGATGCAAGCCATTGTGTATCTCCCCTCACTAATACAGGATCGAGTCGCCCCTGTATCAACAAGAAATGAGAAAGTCTTGTCACCTATTGTCACCCCTATACGTGGTTCCTCGCTCGGGTTAGGTGTAACGGATAGGATCGAACATATAATGTCTGTATGTGAGTTGTCCTATTGTGGGTATAATGTCATCCCTGTCACGGTAAAAGGGTTTCCGCCCTCTACAGTCCCTCCTGGCACTTTCCGTACAGGAGTCTGCATCATGTAGTCTGTGTGTGTCGTTGCTGCAATGTTCTACTGCATCGGTGCTTGCTGTGTTAGTTGAGGTGGCTGTGCATGTTCCTGTGCTTGTGCATGTGTCATGGGATGATGTAGCTGCATTTTTATGCTCTGTGTTTGCGCCTGTTGTGGCGCATATGTATGCATGTGTGTGTGTGATCTTGAGCATAATAATCAATTTGGTCTGTTTGATATGTCGGCTGATGTGCAATTCCCCGATTCGGTTGTATTCCACCCCTGTCTCTGCAAATAAGTGATATGTGACCTGTCCTTCCACATAGCCAGCATTGTATTGGACTCCTCATTGGTCTCAGCTTTCCCCCATTAAATCCATCTCCACCCTGTTGCATCGGGTATTCAAAACCTCTTCCCCAGTACACTCCTCCTGGCCCCCTTGGCCAATCATTTGTTTTGCCCCTTCCTATGAAGCCTTCTCCTACTGTCTGCAGTCAATTAAGCATATTCTGGGCAGCTATTCCATCTCTACTCGTCAACATCGCCCCCTTCCATTGTGTACATTGATAGCTTCTTCTGCACTAGCTACACCTCTTCCCGCTTTCTCTCCTCACACTTATTTCTCGCCTTCTCTTGCATTAACTGACAATAGTGCACTATAGTTAACTGGATCTCTGACCATGGTTTAGTTTCCATCCCCACCAGCTTCTTCAGCTGCTTCTGCACTTGTTCTGGCAATCCTTTACATAATATCTGATAAAATAACCCCAGATGTCAGATGTGTCCAGGTACTGTACCCTTAGAGATTACCATACGACTGCTCAGCCGTTATTGAACGGTGTACCATCATGAGCTGTGTTCTGTGCTATGCTGTCACTCTGGGATATCCTGCTCTTTTCCAAACATCGTCCACTACCTCCCTGAGAATGTCTGAGAGTAAACTCATCATGTCGCCCACTGCCATTGTCGTCCCTGCTGTCAATCTTTCTATCTCATAAATCCATTTCCCAGCCTCTGCCGACAATGAGGGTAGCTTACACCTCAAATTACCCTTATCTATCTGTTACCACAGTATATAGTGTGGTCGTCCACCATCCTTCTCTAGTAACGGAAACTGTCAGTCTCAGACATCCATCATATCTATCTCCCCATGTCTTTAGTGACTGTCAATGCCCTTGTCACCTCTGCCCATTTCTGTCCTGTCAGGGCTCTGAGCGTCTGCACATGTGGAGACATTTTGTCCACACTATGCGATCTGCCCCTAGGACACTCCAGTCGTCCCTCGTGTTTGCCCTCATCTCTTTCTGTGTCTTCCCATTCTCTGCACAATATGTCTCAGTCAGGCTTACTTCTCTGGAGTGGCAGCAAGACCTCTCCCCCTTGTCATTGTCGCTTTCCTGTTGATCTTCATCTGACCCCATGGTCCCAATACTATTGTCACTGTCTCATTCACTTTTGTCCTTGAAGCAGAGACTTCTTAACATCGGTTACTCCCATTGTTTTCCCTTTGCTGTACCTGAAAAATTGTGTCGCCCCTCAACGAGGACCCTACTTTACTGATGTTTGAAATTTGGGGCAACTGAACTGTCTCTTCTCCTCCTTAAATTTACCTTGTTCTACTTCATATTCCCTCTCCCTCATCATCATTTAGACATGGCAAGTCCGTCTTAGTGTCCACTACCTCTTTAAAATGTCTCTCTTTACCTTTGTCTCTCTCCCGCTCACGTCTCCTATCCTCCTCTTCTTCTCTGCATCAGTGATATTTAACAAGTCGCTCGATTTCCAACTTTCTCTTTTCCCTCTTTAATTGCAACTGTCTCTCCTTCTCTTCTTTGTCCTTCCTCATTGCCATCTCCTTGTTCTCTTCTCAACCTGTCACATTCCTTCTTCCTTCTTCGCTTTCCTTTCTCTCCTCTATACTAGGAGAGTAACTCTCCTCAACATACATTGCTAATTTACAAATGCTCCTTATTGCTCTTTTGCACATCCTTATGGGTTAGGAAAAAGTACTTTTTTTTTGCAATGTTGTTGCCGTCAAACTCATGAATGCTCCTTCTCTGCATTTCTTTCGCACAATCCTGTCATGAGTGAGTATCCAAATACCGATATCTGCTCAGGTTGGCTATAAATCAAATGGATTGGAACTCAATTAAATATTAGTTCTGCAATATTGCGATGATCTGGCCCATTTGAATTTCATGAGTTTTTTATCTGTTTTATCTGGTGTTGTTTATGCATTTTATGTGTTCTACATTTAATTTAATGTTGTGATTCTCATGTGTTTTATGCCAAATGACCAAATGTCGAATAAAAGCGATATCATGATAATGATAACCTTTTTATAGTATTTTTCATCTCTAGACTAAGCTGACCGCCTAAGCTGACCGGCTAAAAATGGGTAACCTTCACAGAAACCACAAAATGCAAAAACACAACACTCTGGGGAACTTGCCCCTCCCCTATATTTGCCATATAGTTGAGTCTATACTTGTGAGGGATTCGGCCATCCTCACGGGAAGAGTGCACTCGCCAGCAGAAAAATAGTCTTGAACTCTGAAAGGGCACAGCTTACCAGCGCCACCGTCCCCTGTCCTGTGTAGCTGATACCTGACAACCATGGGTACATCAGAAGCCTTTGGCCATGGGCAGCATGATTAGAATTTAAAGGCCCATGGATTTGCATCTCCATTGTCAAGCCTTGCTGCTGGCGGCGAATACTGAAGAATGTTAATTAGCAAGTCTCAGGCAAGGCCTGGAGGCAAGATGTGACAATGGAGACCAGATGCCAACACCTCTTTGTAATGCAATGTGTCAACATAGAACTAACACCCCTCCTTAGTATGAAAGGGCAGTGAATATCCTGTCTGGAACCAATCCTTTCAGAGCATGCAAGTGTGTGAATTGCAGGAGGTGAGAGTCTGCCTGCAACCCTCTACTTCAAAGGAGGCCCATGTTGTGATCAAGCGCTGCATAGGGTTTAGTTAATTAGGGAGACACTTTGATGTACAGCAGACAGGAAGATGGGTGGGACTTAGCAGTAATGTTGTCACCCTTCCCCTGTCTGGTTCTGAGCTAAAGCCTCACTGAAGATTATTGGTGGAAACCCAGGATTGACTCAATTACGTTAGGCTTGGCCTACACCTACCCCTGGGCCACATTTGGCTTTAAAAGAGGGCTGAGCCCCTCACTGATCAGATCATTGCAAGGAGTAAGAAGATGGACACATTTGGATCCGAGCTGAAGGTACAGTTTACCTTTCATCTTCCGCCAGTGAAGGAAGGCCAGGCATTCCAAGAGGGAAGCAAGATCCATCACCTAAACATCTCCCAGGGATCAGAGGGAGATACCGCGCCCAGAGACCCCATCCAGCAGCTCCAGAGCTAGTACCCAGCCAGCACAGAGCGTGCCCTGCTAGGTTCTGACAGCAAGCTTCCAAGGTAGGAAGTTCCAGAGAGTCTCTGGACAAAGGACAAGGCTGTTTCCTGCTAACACCCTCCTGAGCTTTTGGCCATCCGCCTTGAAAGGACATGAGCCCTGCAAAGAAACTAGAAGGAGTGCCACACAAGCATCATCCAGCGTCCATCTTTTTAAGGACAATTTCAAGACAGTCGAGTCCTCGAACCACATTTGGCTGTAGTGCTGACTGTTGTCAAGCCACAGTCACCAGAGCTGTCCGAGACGCCTCGACCAGCATTCCAGATCTGCCAACCAGCACAGAGACAATGATTATTGTCCCTGAGCCGCCACGCCGGACAACCTGCAGACGTCTGTCCAGCCTCGCTTGCCAAACAGCCTGCCGCCTGGTACCCACAGCTTTCTCTCACCACTAACTCTGCCTCACGGGCTGAGAAGCTCCCTGGAACCGCCTCAACACTGTTGAGCACCAATAACTAGTTCATCAGCAGGGTATATTGTGGTTCTGCCCCCTGGTCCTTCTCTGAAGGCACCTAGAGACAGTTACGATCCTTTGCCCCTTTGGTGTTGAAACCAAATAACCTTGAACAGTAAGACTGATTGCTTTACCAACTACCCTCCTGTCAGTAACCAGAGTGCATCCCTTTCCTTTGTGAAACTGTCTGTCCTCTGTGTTCCTTTACAGTGTAGGTTGTAATTGTAGTGTGCTGGAGCTGTCTATTGTAGTAATAATAACTGAGATATTGTTATACAACCTTGACTGGACAGCCCCTTTTATCAATGTGTACAAATTGTATTTTCACTTTGTTGCAACTAACCAACGATCCACGACCTTACGAAGATAAGCCTGCCATTCCGGGGGACTGGGCTGCAATAGACCTGTGCAAGCTGGTGCTTGAAGACAGGAAAGAGGGCAACAGATCCACCTCTAGCAAAGGCAGCAGTAGAGGCTAAAACCAGAGTGCCCGGGATAAGACCTCACCGCACATCCTCAAAGACTTAGTACAGGCTTATGAGAAGGATATTTTTGACTGGTTTGAAGCGCTCGAGCTGGCATTCCAGCTGCAGGAGGCGGATGAGGTACTGTGGGATGCAGCACTGATGAGTCACTTACCGACACCAGGGACTGATGCATTTCTTCAGTTAACGCCTGAGGAAAGGCCTGTTTATGAGAGCATAAAGTCATTAGTTATAAATTAAAAAACATATTTTCTCATAATTAACACCTAATAGTTCAGGGTTATAATCATAGAACATCTAAGAAAAAAACATGTAATTTGAATTAGATTTAGCCTCATGATTTCCAACAGTGTGTTCAAATTATGTGAAACACACGGTAAAAATTAGAAGCCAAGATGGCCGCCAGACGCTCAGGTAATGCGTGTGATGTCATCGCGCAACATAGCGCGTGATGCCATCGTGCGGCGCGGCGTGATGACGTCACGCGTAGCGGGCCCGCGAATATAAATAGAAAGAATTCACTCACTCTTTGAGTAGCACGGATTAAGAAGGACTAGAGGCAATCGCACCTGGATAGCAAGGTAACATTTTTTTAAGGAGAGCAGCATAAGATATATATTGTGATTCCTGAATTAGAAGGATAACAGATCTTTAGTTATAGTCTAAAACTTTGTTTGTGATACTGTGATACTTCTGTTTTTTACAGATTTTTAAAAAAATACTATACTTAGAAGATGGAAAAGGAATTACAATAATTTTGTCTTCATGGATTAAGAAATAATTTATGAGTTAAAAATCGAAATTAACACAAAATCTTTAAAAATTGGCAAGTATGTTAGACATGTATGTAAGGTGTGTTTTTTCACCACCACTAGTTTGTTGTATCAAAAAAAGTTAAAAAGGTTTCATTATGTGAAGAAATTTATTTTTTCCCTTTTTTGAATCAGAAACTCTCCTGATGAACCACGCATATTGGGCGTGGAGAAACACGTGTTGAGAGACAATATAGTTTAACAATTGAAGGAGAAAATCATATGCTTGACATTAAACAAAGATATGAACCAACAACTAAAGAGATTATTTTGTATGATTTGAATGACAAGTAAGGGAATACCGGAAGCGCACTCCTAAAAAGTGTGGTGTTAAAAATAATTGTTTGGTAAATATTGCAGCAGCCGCAATACACACTTCTAAGTGCAGCATCTAGGTAACAGAGACACTTATCAGGTTTTCACAAAAAGGAATCGCCAATCATAGGAAACAAAAGCCGCAAAGGACTGCAAAAGAATATAAAGACCCTGAAAGGCATGATCGTGGCTTGTAAGAGCACCTGAGGAGAAAATGGGATATTCTCCTGCCATGCCTTCTGCTCGCCTACAGGGAGGTCCCGCAGAACAGAGTAGGGTTTAGCCCCTTTGAACCTCTGTTTGGACACTCTGTACAAAGTCCCCTCAGTCTAGTGAAGGAGGGATGGGAAAGCAAACCCTCATCCCTATCACGAGATGTGGTAGACTATGTTCTCTGCATTTAGTCTAGAATGGCAAAGTACATGGAACAGTCAACAAAGAATCTAAAGGCCAGTCAGGAGCTGATGAAGCATTGGCAGGACCAAAAGGCAACAGTGACGGTGTATTCTCCAGGCCAGTGGGTGTGGATTATGGAACCTGTCAAACCCAGTGCCCTTCAGGACAAGTGGGCTGGGCTGTACTGTGTGCTGGAAAAGGTCAGTGAGGTGAATGATCTCATTGATATGAAAGGACCCAAACAGATGTGCAGGATCTTTCACGTTAACTGGCTAAAACCCTGTTATACCCGGAATGACTTGGTCATGGCGTTTGTGACGGACGGAGGAATGAGTAGACTGATCCCCTCCCAGACCTCCTGCACACAGAAGTCACAGATGCGTCAATTGAAGGTGTCACACTTACAACAGACCTTTCAGAACAGCAACTGATAGGCTGTCACTGTTTAATGGGACAGGTTGCCGATTGTTTTCGTTGACTCCCGGTCACGCAGATTGGTGCACCCATGATGTGGACACTGGAGACAGTAAACCGGTGAAGAGTAGAATTCACCGGGTGTCTGATAAGGTCGGGGACACCATCAAGGTGTAAGTTTCCAAGATGTTGTCCCTAGGAGTGATAGAGCCATCCCACAGCCCCTGGGCTAGCCCGGTGGTACTGGTCCCTATAAAGCCCAATAGTGTGAAGACTGACGTGAGTTTTTGTGTGGACTAGAGGCGTTTCAATTATGTCATGAATACAGATGCTCGCCCCATTCCTCGGCCAGATGAGCTCATTGACAACCTTGGCGCTGCCAAGTACATAAGTATTTTTGACGTCACTGAAGGGTATTGGCAGGTCGGCTTGACAGATGGAGCAAAAGAGAGGTTGGCATTCTCAACCCCACAAAGACATCAGTTCACTGTGATGCCTTTTGATTGAAGAATGCGCCTGCACTTTTCAGAGGATGGGTAACCAGGTTTTTTCTGAGCTGGAAAAC
Organism: Ambystoma mexicanum; assembly: GCF_040938575.1. Lineage (NCBI taxonomy): Eukaryota > Metazoa > Chordata > Amphibia > Caudata > Ambystomatidae > Ambystoma > Ambystoma mexicanum. The sequence continues at coordinate 65,155,725 of NC_090938.1, forward strand.
TTCAGTGTCGCCTATTTAGACAACATTGCTGTGTTCAGCCGCATGTGGGAGGATCATCTACCCCACCTGAAACAAGTGCTTCAGGCGCTGCAGAATGCAGACCTGACTATCAAGGCCACAAAGTGCCAGATAGCCCAGGGCACAGTGACTACCCTATGCAACCTGGTCGGTGGAGGTAAGAAACAACCTCTTGAAGCTAAGGTAAAGGCTGTGAATGAGTGCGACATCCCCACCACACAGACGCAGGTGAGAGCCTTTCTAGGTCTCACCGGGTACTACCGTTCGTTCATCAGAGGGTATTCCACCATTGCCATGCCCCTGAATGAATAAACGTCAAAAAAGGTAACTTGGACACCCATCTGCCAAACCTCCTTTCAGGATTTAAAGGATGGATTGTGCAGGGTACCAGTTCTGAAAGTGGCAGAATATGGTCAGGAATTTATTATCCAGACAGACGCCTGTGATTTTGGGATTGGAGCAGTATTAGCGCAGCTGAACTCTGAATGGGTAGAGTAACCTGTCGCCTACATTAGCAGGTGGTTGACAAAAAGGGATAGGAACTGGGCTGTCATAGAAAATGAGGCATATGCATTTTTGTGGCCCATAAAAAAGCTGAAATCATACATCTTTGGGTCATACCCCTCAGGCCTCTGCAATGGTTAATGGTCATGCAAGGGGAGAACCCTAAGCTTTTGCGGTGGGCCATTACCCTACAGGGATTAGATATGGACATCCAGCACAAGCCAGGCTGACAGCATGGAAATGCAGATGGCCTCAGATGTCTTTTCGCCTTGATGATGAACCAGACCCTCAGTATGGTGGTGGTTCATATCGTGAGGCTGCGGGCATGTGAAGGATTCGACCATCCACACTGTAACAGTGTGCTCGCCTGTTTTTTTTTTTCTTTATTTAAAAGAACGAATGATGGGAGAACAACCTCCGAAAATATGTGGGGCCATTCCCACACATATTTTCCACGCTCACCACACAGCAGAAAAAATAGTCTTATACTCTGGGAGGACACTGCTTACCAGTGACGCCCTCCCCTGTCATGTGTAGCTGACACCTGACAGCCGTGGGTAAATCAAAAGCCTTTGGCTGTGGGCAGCCTGATTAGAATTTCAAGGCCCCATGGATTTGCATCTCCATTGTCAAACCTTGCTGGTGGCGGCGAATACTGAAGAATGTTAATTAGCAGGCCCTAGGGAAGGCCTGGATGCAGGGAGTGACAATAGAGACCAGACACCAACACCTTTTTTGTAATGCAATGTGTCAGCTTGGTTCTAACACCCCTCCTTGGTATGAAACAAGAGTGAATGTCCTGTCTGGAACCACTCCTTTCAGAGCAGGGAAGTATGTGAATTTTAGGTGACGATAGTCTGCATGCAACCTCCTGCTTTAAAGGAGGCCCATGTTGTGATCAAGCGCTGCATAGGGCTCGTTTAATAGGGGAGACACTTTGATGTACAGGAGACAGGAAGAATGGTGTGATTTAGACATATATGTTGTCCTCTGTCCCCTGTCTGTTGCTAAGCACCCTGGTTCTGACCTGAAGCATCACTGAACTTTGTTGGTGGAGAACCAGGATTGGCTCACTTAAAGGATAGTTCCGGGACTTTTTTTTTATTGTCCCTACGGTTCGGCCATGTGTTTTTAAGCATAACTCGGTAGATCGTAGAAAACTTTCCTATGGACCTTACCCGACTTTTCGTCCATTAACGCACTCGAAATCAGCCGCCATTTTCTGATAATCCTATCATTTCCCCCCATCTCCCTGGCTCACCTGCTTTTGCGGCACTAAATCAAATCCCCCGCCCCTGAAACAGACTTTATCAAAACATTCATATTCCCCGCCTCTATCTGTGACGTGACTAAGCTGCGTAGGCAAACGCGCCCAGGCGTCTTCTACGCGACTCCACACAGAACCCGGAAATCAACACAGATGAGCTCACACAACACAGCGCGCCACAATTGGGAATATGAAACTGTACTTTTAAATTAAACCGCAAGATTGTAAATTTGGTAAAGTACATTTATTTGACATCAAATGTTTTGAGAATATTCAGCGATTTGCATTTTTATTTGCTCACGTTCCAAAAAGTTCGTTTTGAGGCACGCGATGTTCCTTTGCTGTACACATGGTCTTAGATCATCTCACAATACAGCGCCACAATTCGGAATATGAAACTGTGGTTTAAAAGCAAACGGCAAGATTGTACATTTGGCAAAGTACATTTATTGGACATCAAATGTTTAGAGAATATTCAGCGATTTGCATTTTTCTTTGCTCTCGATCCAAAATAGTTAGTCTTGAGGCAAGCGATGTTCGTGTGCAGAACACAGGGTGTTGGTTTACGATAAAATAAGCTCTTCGGTCGCACTGATAATCGCATGGCTGTTCCAACAACGAGGCACTAGGCCACCACAACGGTCTGTATGTTGCATCTAGCCGTTAGTACCGCGTAAGGGCATACTTGTACTTGGCGATCGTCCCATAAAATGGTCAGGGTGGTAACGTTGTTCACGCGGAGAAGCAACTGGTGGTTGAAAAACCCATCCGCCGGTGTCTGGTACTCGTGACACATGCAATAATGAACGATGTACCTGTTTGAAAAACATAAAAAATGAAATTAGTCTCACCATCAGATCCTTATTAAAATTATTCATTTTATATATTCGGTCGGGAAATTATTTCATAGCTAGGACAGTGCAACTGGGTATTATACGTCAAGGGGGGCTGTAGGATACTGAGACAGTCCCCCAGTGCAGGGGTTGACAGGGAGGCAGTGCAGGTGGAGAGTGGAAGGGCCCAGGACCGAGGTCGCAGACAGTGGACCAGTTGTAGCAGGGGAGAGGGAGAGAGAAAGCAGAAGCAAAGAGGAAGGTTTTGAGGTGCTTCCGTAAAAGGAGATGGTTCTCCTCAAGATAGTGCGCGGTACAAAACAATATGCCACATAGAACGAACAAGTTTAAATTGCGGTATAAACTCATCTAAAGAGTTACTTACATTATATTTGCATTTTCCATTGTTTCTGTGCGTAGGGCAGCCCCGAAATACCACTCCTTCTATGCCGACGTTATTTCTTCTAATGAACGAACATTAAATGGCTATCGTTTCTGAAATTTTATTCATTATCGTTTCTTACGTTATTGCACCACACCCCCAAAAAGAAGTCTTTCGGGATGGTCCCGGCCTGTCAAGGTCAAATAACAATAGAACCTTATACTGAGTCGTGGGCCATTCCGGCACCCGAGCAAAAAATCAAAGCAGCTGACCTTCACTTTGAACGAGCACACATTCCTAGTTAGCTACATTCAGTGTAAGGCCATCTCACAGGACTTGAAATTTACACTCCATCTTTGCATTTTGTCTGCGTGCTTTGCAGCCCCAGAGAACCATAAATACGGAGACATTCTGTATTTTTTGAAAAATGATTTATATTACTGTTTGGTTTAATTTAATGCGCAAATGAACAAGGTTGGATAGACACATTGCATGTACACTGAGCAATCACTTTTATTTACACAATACATAGCTACACATATTCAATGGGCCTGCGACATGAGGAGACTCGAGAGCAAAGTCACAGGTGACACCCGGGTGGTTCGCACTACTGCACAGTGAAGGGAGGGGCAAGGGTGGAGAGACACATTGCATGTACACTGAGCAATCACTTTTATTTACACATTACATAGATACACATATTCAATGGGCCTGCGACATGAGGAGACTCGAGAGCAAAGTCACAGGTGACACCCGGGTGGTTCGCACTACTGCACGGTGAAGGGAGGGGCAAGGGTGGAGAGACACATTGCATGTACACTGAGCAATCACTTTTATTAACACATTACATAGATACACATATTCAATGGGCCTGCGACATGAGGCGACTCGAGAGAACAGACAATCAAATTACAATCATTTAAACAGTGATGTGTATTTCTCAATGAGCTCTTCTTTAGGTGGACATGGAACAGAGGCAATGTTGGGTGGCAATGCAGTTGTCCCCTGCACAGGTTCGTTCACAACTCCATTTATGTGCCTATCTAGGACGTCAACAATAAGTCTCTCAATAAACTCATATTGCATATCCTCAAACACTGGTTTGATCACCCATTGTTTACTTCTTTTAGTGAAGGCCTTATTGTAGCGAAGCGTCCCTAAAGTTCCGCTCGTCCTACTTTGTTGACGGCCAACATTATGGTTATGTGCCAAGACCGCTAGAAGAGTCCGATTTATCATGCCCTCCATGCCAAAATGCAATCGTTTTGGCCTGTACTTTAGGCACATATTGTGCAACACCTCCAAATCTCCTGTGTGGCAGAATTCCGTGAGTCCCCTCAAATCTCTTGTTATAGTTTTATCAAATACAATCTTTTCAATGGCTTTGTGAGTGGGTGATGAAGGAATCAACCACTTCTTCTTCCGTGCCTCCTCTGTGGACAAATGGCCATGTTCACAATTGTGGGAATGTTGGTTTGTGTTCCAACAGTGAACAAACCAGTGTAGCATTACTGACCGCCATTTTTCCAGTAGAATTTCCAACGACCCTCCACATGTTTTTGAGCTCCACCAAAGATGGTTGCTGATTGACTTGGACCACTGTGAAATACCTTGCATATCTTTTTTTTTACCTGCAGCCGACATTTTTTTATTGATTGTTTTTGCAAGATGCCAAACGTCAAATTGGTGATTTATATTTTTGTACTCTTCTCTCATTGTCTTGGCAATTGAAATGTGTCTGTCCGTGGCTATCAGGTCGATCACCATTCCCCGCGATTGTAGTTCTTGCAATGATGCTACAAAGCCAACTTTCTCCATGGCCACTGAGGATGTACTTTGTGACACCTGCACGACCACCAAACCCACAATTTTCTTACTTTCCATGTCCTGAAAGTGGTAGGTGCAGTACTTGGCTGAAAATCCTGGGCTGTCGCACTGTCCATCACCGGCTAGCCTGAACCGTTTGCCCGCGAATGTACTATCAATAGACATTTTTTCCATTCTCCAAGCTTCGCTAATGGCTGGAAATAGATAATCGGTTTGGTATTTGTAGAACTGAGTTTTCGCAATGAAATGGATTCCCACAAACTGAAAGAAAGACTCTAACTTTTTAAAACTTGAACCACTAAAAAGTGCAGCCGCTGCACAAAGTAGATTGACTGCTGGCAGTTGCCCCAGCATGGGTTGTGCAGACCATGAGAAAGGATGATATTTTGTACAGGTGGCATGTATTTTAAGGTTAGTGCCTCGAATTGCACGAGTCACATTAATCAATGGCTCCCCACATACTTCCCCACCAACCGAATGCCCACATTTCATCCTAATAATAATATCAATCAAACAACTATCGAATACAATGAATTTGGCCTCTTTCCTTATACTGCCACTCTGCATCCCAGCTGGTTCGGCCTGTAACGTTGAGGACATGTCACTCACATGAAAGGTAGAATCTCTGATATCGTCTTCCGCTATGTTCAGTGATATTGATGGTGTTTCATTGTCGTCCACTTCATTCTCTTCCATTGCAACATCTGTTCCTTCTCCGGCGATGGGTGAATAAAACAATTTCTTCAACTTTCTCGCGGTCTTAGCTTTTGCGGGTGTGGATTCTGTGAATTGATCTCCGACTGCATCCGAACTACCAGGAGGACATTCACTATCAATGGCTGGTGGTGGTATAGCTCCGTTGTCAATCACTTCATATTCTTCCCATTGGCACGATGCATCTCCAGTCTCAAGTCCCTGCCAAAAGGTTTGACAAGCAACATCTCTCGTTCGCTTCACTGTCTGTGTAGATCTAGTTCGTACACCCACTCGCAACTAGAGGACAGATTGGAAAAGGGATGTTCAGTTTAAACACAACTTACAGTATTGAACTATTAACAGTGAAAAACAACATAATATAGTGACCAGGACACTAACCTTCTTTTGCTTTCTTTTCTTTGAAACTTTCTTGCCTCGAACTTCAACATCAGGACGCTGTTGCTCCGACTCGTGTGTGCATGTCTCCACTTCCTCTTGCGCTGCAACGACTATATTTTCATGATAAGCACATCCATCACGCACTGACGCTCCCTCGACTCCCTGAAACATAGAACTTTCATTAGTATGTATAATAATATCGAAAACACAAAATGTACTTGGGGACCAATACCCACGTACATCTCAATAGCAAAACACGAATGAACGCTTTGTGTAGAACATTCAAACGACAATTATTCACGCATTGTTGATCTAGTTAGATGGAACTGTCAAGATCCATACCTCGGGCTCCTCATAGACTTCCATTGATGATATTATTGAAGATGATGCTTCAGTAACTCCCTGAAACAAAGTAATTGCATTAGTATGGTTTTCTATTTTGTTAAAAAGAACATAAACTTTGTGCAGGCGTCAACGGCTCATCTAAATAGACCTGCACAAATGATCAGTTGTCTAAAATAAATAATGGATATGTAAATATGATTCGATTTGCTCGATCGTTGGAAGTGTCACCACCCAGAGATCTGCATCAACTACTAGGGGTGATGTTCTTGTAGAAGAAGCTCTGTCATCTCCCTGAAACATAGTACTTGCGTTAATAAAGAAGGAAGTATAGCGGATGTAATCACGTCATATGATTTCGCTTGATCGAACTGTCAGTATCCATACCTCGAAATGCATAAGAACATCAAGGGCCGATGTAACTGCGGTGCACACTTCTGCAAGCTGTTGCGCCGACCCGAAACTGCATGCTCCCCCTTCTTCTTGGACTAATGCTCCATCGACTCCCTGAAACATAGGACTTTCATTAGTAATGAACACAATATTGAAAAAAGAAGACACATAGGAGGGCGACGACAGAAGGACATATCAATGGCTAAAAACGAAAGAAACATTGTGTGTAACAATCACGCTACAAGAATGCAAGATCTGATGATCTCCATCGATGGAACTGTCCGGAAACGTACCTCGAGCATCTGAGTGACATCAACGGTTGTCGTCAATATGTTGGACTCCTCAGCATCTCCCTGAAAGACAGTACTTGCATTATTTTGGATAACAATAATTATAACTGAAAACAAAGACTAGAGGACGAGTACAAGGGTGTACCATTAGGTAAAATAATTACACGATAAATTAAAACTATTGATTTACATGCCTAAAACAAGTCAGTGGCAGAATAGCTAAGTAAGATTACCCGATAGGCGCTTGAAGTGGCTGATGACTGCAATAACGACACGGATGGAGAATCTTCCGCCTTCATATTGAGTGGATACATAAATGGGGAAATTATTGTTAGCTAATGCTACACACTACCGCAAGGCCGAGAGATAAATACGTAAACTTGACTCACCAGTGGAGGGATGTGGACGAATAGAGTGGGAATAGCGGTTGAGAGCAATTTTCGCCTCGCTCGCGGTGTGTTCTTCTTTATTAGCAATGATGTGGAGTACATGTCTGAGCTAAAGTGCCTGCTGCAGATGCGGTATCAATCACCCCTCTTGTCCGCAAAGACTTCTAGGACTCTACTTTCAAGCTCAGACGGTGGATATCCGCAATATCGGACCCATTCTCTTATCTGATCTATTGTCTTAGGGAAAACGTGCATTATAGTACCTTCAGATTTATTATGGGTCTTCGAAGGGCAACCGCCAATGGAACAGGCAGGCATTGTGGAAAGTTCTGAAAAGTAAAGATCAACAATTCTCTATGAATACCAATGTAAACTCAGAACATGTGACTAGTTCCTTGCATGTACTGTCTTGAACGAAAAGAAATTGGACGCAAAATGATTATGGTACATGGCCTTACCTTGACGAACAAACAGTTAGATGCAGGGATCAGAGTAGTTTCTTGTCGTAGAACAGGGAGCAGTTCACAGGTTGCAAACTGACGAGTTTCCTCGAAGTGGTCACGGAAGTTCACAGAGACGAAGAGCAGATAACCAGCACCTTCACGGGTTGACTAGCAAAGCGCAAAGAAGTTCACATTAGAAATATGAAGTGGGTTATAAATAATTCGAAACAGGGGTGTGTTTGTGAATGAATGACGTGTATATGTCGTGGCATTATGCGGTTTGCAGGGGGCCGCCCAACGTGAGGGGGGATGCTTGGCAGGAGACACGGGGTCTGGAGGTAGACATGGGAACAACAACCCATGCTCTATAGACCACTTAGTGTGTACATGGTCTTTGGCACCTCTTGGCCTTTATCGCTCCCTGACAGCTCCACTTGGCAGCACAAGTACCCCGGTGCGAACTGCCTTTGATAGGGCGGGGGGTGGATTGGGGGCGGTGGTCGTGCAGACAAGACAGAGGAAGACTCGTGAATGGAGACACACTTATGTGGATTGCAGGGGGCCGTCCAGCGTGAGGGGGGATGCTTGGCAGGAGACACGGGGTCTGGAGGTAGACATGGGAACAACAACCCATGCTCTATAGACCACTTTGAAGTGTACATGGTCTTTGGCACCTCTTGGCCTTTATCGCTCCCTGACAGCTCCACTTGGCAGCACAAGTACCCCGGTGCGAACTGCCTTTGATAGGGCGGGGGGGGGGTGTGGATTAGGGCGGTGGTCGTGCAGACAAGACTCGTTTGCCGCAGGGCCTCACCAAGGAGAGGCCATCTAACTGCATGTAAGAGGCAGGCTGCAGGATCTAGTACATGGAAGGCAGGGGGGTGAGTTTATAAATACCTCACCCTCCCAGGAGAATATATGGGTGCAGTTCACCCTGGAGACCCTGGATGCCTAGGCAGTTAGTCAGCAGCAGGCTGGCCTGTGGTGGCAAGGCGGCACGGGCCAGAGGGGTTCATCTCTGTACCCGGTGCCCAAAAGGATGATTTATTATGATCAACCATATTGATTATTTACCTATAACCATGTTTTGTATCAATAAAATCCAACAGCCTTCCTTTTATTGCCAACGCTTGAACAAAGTGGTGTGGTAAGTATTTTTGGGGGAGGAGGCAAGGCCGGGAGGCTTGATGCCAACCCGCAAAATAACATATGTATGTCTGCTGCATATGGGTTCAACGGTTATGTGGATTGAAGGTGGGCGGCCAGCGTGAGGGAGGATGCTGGCCAGAGACATGTGGTGTGACAAGACAAGGCACAGGAAGACTATTCAATGGAGACACACTAGATTCATTTAAAAAATCAAAACAACCATTGTTAAAATATATGTTGGGTTTTATTTTAGATCTTAATTTCAATTGAACATAAATAATAAACATTACACATTGTAAAGTTGCGGTTGCAGCACATCCAGGGAAAATCCGCGGTATTGTCCACTGTCGCTGGGGAAATGTTGTCTAATGGCAAGTACCGCACAGGCAGGTATTACTCTCCGAACGCGGTGTCCGAGCCTCCCGTGAAGCCACCAAGTGAAGCAACGATAGGCCACCAGCCTGTACCACCTGTGAAAACGAAAGATACAAACTGTATTAAAATGACAAAACTTTCTTATCACTGTCGATTCAGGTAAAAAAATGTCATTCTGCTTTGAAAAAAATTCTATCTAGAAAATGCACAATATGGAACCAATTTACATGCATTCGAATGATATGTAGATGTAATTTTATATGTGGGAGACGACCATGACATAGTAGTGGCATCACTGACATCAAAACCAGAGTATACTTACTCGTTACTCAGATTACGCGGACGAACAGTGCCGCGAAGTTCGTGCATAAGCACCATCATCATCCTCAACACGGTCCGTGAGAGGCAGGCTTCCCTGAACTCTGGCAGCTCGGTGATGCATTGCGGACTTGGCTCGCCTTCCGAAATGTAGGCCAAGCACCCGGAATTTTCACGGCAGCAGCAGTTCTCCTCCTCAGTTGGCATTAGCTCGCACCGATTGCACGTGCACCAGGTGGAGACGCCGTCCATGCGACATGGTCCAGGCTCTTCATCCGTTGACTGGTCCTCCCAACTGCCGTCCGAATCCCCATCGTTTTCGCGTGCTTGCCTTTCCAGTAGTTCTTGCTCGGTGTACTCGGGCTCGTACATATACGGCATTATTGTAGCCATTGTGTGGTAAAGAAAGTAAAATAATTTACAGAGATGGTACAGGTGTTCACAAGGCCTAGAAGCGGCAAAGGTAGCTGACCAGAGCACAGAAACGAGTCACAGAATACTCAAAGTAACACAGAGAGAGTAATGGAATCGAAAATCTGCTGCTGTGTGTTGTGAAACGGTGTGTTTATACTTATTGAGGAAAGAGGCGTCCTGCCATTTCCATGGCGACACTTCATTAGCTGAGGCGCAGCGATTGTTGACACGAAACGTGCTTTGGCGTTGGGAAATGGGCGGTACGCGTCTGCTGATGTCAGGCTCAGGGGCGGGGGATTTGATTTAGTGCCGCAAAAGCAGGTGAGCCAGGGCGATGGGGGGAAATGATAGGATTATCAGAAAATGGCGGCTGATTTCGAGTGCGTTAATGGACGAAAAGTCGGGTAAGGTCCATAGGAAAGTTTTCTACGATCTACCGAGTTATGCTTAAAAACACATGGCCGAACCGTAGGGACAATAAAAAAAAAGTCCCGGAACTATCCTTTAAGTTAGGCTTGTCTACACCAATACCCGGACCCCATTTGGCTTTAAAAGAGGGTTGAGCCCCTCACTGATCAGATGATCTGAAGACTTTGCAAGGAGTAAGAAGAAGGACTCATTTGGACCCGAGCTAAAGGTACAACTTCCGCCAGTGAAGGAAGGCCAGGAGTTCCAAGAGGGAAGCAAGATCCCTCCCCTAAACATCTCCCAGGGAACAGAGGGAGATACTGCGCTCAGAGGACCAGGCCAGTAGCTCTAGATCCGGTACCCAGCCAGCAATCAGCATGCCCTGCTAAGTTCTGACAGCAAGCTTCCTAGGTGGGAAGTGGCGGAGAGTCTCTGGACAAAGGACAAGGCCGTTTCCTGCTAACACTCTCCTGATCTTTGGTCCATTCTCCTTGAAAGGGCATGAGCCCTGCTAAGCAGATAGAAGGAGTGCCACACAAGCATCATCCAGTGTCCATATTTTATTTTTTAATTTCAAGGTCATGAAAAGGGGCATTACATAACATTGTTCAAAAACAGCTACAGTGGATCACATATGTGTGAAACATTCTCACCCCCTAGATAAGAATGTTATGTTATGTTATGTTATTTTGCATTTATATAGCGCCTTATATACCATTGGTATGGTCTGAAGGCGCTGGTAGGTTGAACGCCCTTGGGAACCGAAATTCGGGTCAGTAGAGAGAGTCTAAAGGTGCACCAGGTATATTTGCAGCTGGTGCGGAATTTGAGTAGTAGCTGCTTCAGGTAGGTATGGTGGTTGGGAGATCAGGAGTATGTGTTCGCTCTGGCAGGATTCATCCAGACCAAGTGTGGCTGCGTTAGGCCTGAGGAGAACGCCTGGCTGGGGTGTGTGTAACCAGCAGTGTTTACAAAGAGTGATGGGGAGTGAGCGGGAGATGTTGATATGAGAACAGTTATACCGAATGGTGTCATAGTATCTCTGTGTTCTAGTTGAGTGGTGGTGTAAAGAAGAGAGTAAGCGTGGGGTGATGGGATATATGCTCTTTCAAATGTTCCTTGCATTCCAAGGCATATTATGTACGTCACGCAATTCTATGCGATCAAGTCCGTTCTATGCACTTTCTTGTTTCAGGCGTTCAAGATCAGGTGTTTCGCTCATCCGCCCTCTCCACACGCTCATCCGCACTCTCCACACGCTCATCCGCACTCTCCACACGCTCATCCGGTCTAAACGTTCGTCCAGTCTATACCTTTGTCCGTTCTATATAGTCATCAGTTCTACGGACTCCTGCGTTCTATTCGCTTCTCTGTATTTACGCACTCATCGGCTCTACACACTCATCCGCTTTGGTATGTTCATCTATTCTATGCAGTTTAAGGTTTACAGGTTACCAGTTTAAGGCAGCTGACCTCACTCTAATGAACAGATATTCATTCAATCCCTTCCATCTTAATGGTCTATAAAACCAGTCTTACATGCAGCAAGCCCTTATTATTGCAGTTGCCCCCGTGTAAGTGCTCCAAGTTCTCTGGGGAGTGAACGGAGGCACAATATTCACCCTCACTGACACAAATGTAGCCACACTGCCAAACACCCTGCACCCTCCACTGAATGCTGAAGGACCGTGCACCGCCAATCTGATAACACTCCCTTGGTCACAGCTCTTACAAACCCCAGGTGATGCCAATCCCATTGTTACAATGGCTTGGCGAACCACATGTACTCCTGGCGGGAAAGTGTTCCGAAGTGTCTGCACAGCGACATTTAGTTCTATGAAAAACCATATTAACTATATAAAGAATTAACTATATAAAACAAAGTTCAGAGACTGTCCATATAACTTATGTAGCAGAAATCATGTCATTGTACCTTTCCGGCTTTTTAGAATGGAGGATAGCATAGGGGCAACGCACTTGGGAGCAAGACCACACAGAGCAACAGAGGTTCGAATCCCGGATCAGTGATCGAAAAAGTATTAGGCGAGTTATAAGAAAAAACAATTCAATAAATACAAGGAAAAGAACGCAGCTAATGCAAAGTGCTCTCCGTGGGTATTAGGTCATTAGAAATCTTTATTGTTATTAAAGCACCTTCAAACTCCCATTCTGAATGCCAGGGAACCTGCTTCAAGGAGACGTCACAGTACTCTAAGTGGGTGCCCAAAAGTGGAGCCTTATAAGTTTGAAATATGCCCATGAAAGGCCAAGCAAGACAATACCCCTGGAAGAGTAGTGCAAAAACAATTCTATTTATAAAGCAACCTTTTTACCCGATGTGTCGGGCTTCCAATTAGTACACAATAAGTGATGTAATCAGAATAAACACATCTATGTCATTACTGACCTCTCAACCAATAAGAAAGTTCTGAAGGCGGTCGATAACTACATTGACTGCATTCCAATCATTCTGACTTCAGAAGTAGACTGAACACCCCCACACAGCATTTCTCTGAATCCCAGCCAAAGAGTCTGAAAGCCCCTCTCCCTCAACAAAAGAATCACCTCTTCACTTCAGGAACAAGACCCTCATCTTCAAGGAATGGCTCACACCCTAAAACACGGGTCCGGGCACTCTCCACGCCCAATCTAATCGGATATTGGGTGATGTGCTTGTAGATCCTTTGCTTCCCTTGTCCATCCGCCTCCTCTCTGGTGTATCGCCGCCCGTACCCTTTTATCAATTTTCCACACCAAGAACTTCCCACTAAAGTGCTCCCTTGCCTCCCGGAGCTTCGCCTGCGCTCAAATACCATCAAAATACTAATTCAAGAAACAGCCATACAATTTCCCTTTTAAAAATGCTAAAGCATGGAACAAAGGTTTCACTTTTTCTTTTACTAGAGCAATAGTTTCATTTTACGCCTAATGCACAGACATGTGAAAATAGTTCCAGTTCTACCAAACTTGCATATAAAATGAATACCTTTTCACTTAAATATTGCAATATATTCCATTTACTAACACATTTTGTCCATTTACTTAATCCACTATTAATATAGCTTCTTCTACTTCAGCTACAAAGACTACTTCGCTATCACTGCTACCTAAAATGGCTTCAGACCTCAGGAGGGGGTCATTATCGCTAGGGATAATGAACTTTCCCCAATATACGGCCCTCAGCAAAGCCTCAGGCCATGAATCGGGGGCAAATATCACCACAAGATAATAGCCCCTTCTTCAGTCTGGAAGACTAGAACAGAACCCAAGTCAGATATGCAGCTATATTTAGCGCATGAAATGAACATTAAGCCTCCAATATGAAACTAAAAGTGCCTGGAAAAAGGAACACATTGTACATTGGTTGACTAGTTTTAGGAACTTTACACTCAAAGTAAAGGTGAATCATCATAGAGACTACTTGCTTTGGGCCTATAATGACCGAATCCAGATGACCCACCCAACCAAAAGTCCGAAAGGAGGTACTACCAAATGTTCGACCTTCTTTCAGACTCCTGGTTGGGTAGGTCATCTGGACTCGGTTTAGGGCTGCAGGGGTGTCACCCCCCACCCACAATCCCCGCTTACTATACTGTGAGCAGGGGTTGCAGTGATGTCCCCTGCAGCTGTCCTGCAGACCAAAAAAACAAATAATCTGCAGGGGCATCCCCCGCAACACCCCGCTCACTATACTATACTGTACAGTATAGTGAGCAGGGGATGCCCCCACAGCTCATCCAAAGGAAAAAAAAGAAAAAGGAAAGGACCCTGCAGCGCCGGTTCCTATCACTGCTTGTGTTTACTGCGCTCTGCACCATCAGGAAGAGGCAGCAGAATAGTGAGGCATGGAGGAGGTTTTGGTATGTGTGCATGGGTCGATGTATGTTGTATGGGAGGGTGGTTCAGGGAGAATATGAGTTCGGGGATGGTGGGATTGTCCCTGCACGAGAGACATTTGGGAATGGGGGCAGCGGCGAGAGAATGGGGGTTGCACGGCTGCCCCCACATTAATTAACTGTAGGGAAGGGGCGCCACAAAAGGTAAACATTACCTACAGCTCCGACATGGGACCCAGGCAACCGCGTTCCAATGAAATCCGCCTGCGTAGAACGGCAGCACACAGCTCACCAGTTCTTACTCGCAACAAGTCCATTATCACTAGCCAATGGCTAGTGGAGAGTGAAAACTTTGATCCATGCCCAGGCCAATCTAGTGTCACAATTGAAGCCTATGAAAATCAGCATCTGCAAAGGAGTCATGGAGGGCTTCTCTGCTTTCAGTAGAAAGCCAAGGCGGAAGAGACAATCCAGTAGCACCTGGAGCGACCTGGCAGCTTCCTGAAGGTTGGAGACCTGGACTAGACAGTAGTCCAGTTAGGTTTAGATGTGGCTGAAGTACCATCCCACAGCGGACATTGAAATGATGAAAACTTGGTGGGTTCATTAAGACCAAAGGAAGAACTCTGTACTGGAACTGCTGGTTCCTCAGAGTAAAATAATTGCAGATGCACCAAAGAGGCGGCCAGGTGGGTATGTGAAGGTCCACCACACAGAGCAAGTCTCCCTGATGCAGGCTGGCTTCTGGATAACACAACCTCTGTCTAGCTCTCCCAAAATACCTCATGGAAAAAGATAAGCGAATACAAAATGCAGCAGGCAGACCATTCCTTTGAAAGAAAAAAGGGTTGAACAAAACCCACTGCATCACCCACCGATCTTACCATGGAAACGTCTCAGTTTCCTTCATAAGAAAATTCCAGCAAAACACACCATTGATGGACCTAAGGTCCAAAATATACTACTACTGCTAGTTCCTAGGTTCAGCAGGAAAAGGTAGTGATGATCATTTTTATTGCTACTGCCAACCAAACTCAGGAACTATCTTCTCAAATAAACAAGCATTGCTAAGGACTATTGAACTTTCAGAAAGCAGCTCACGATACGGCTCTTCAACTAGTTGCTATCAAAACCTTTTCAAAGCGAAGCAAGGAGTTGGTTTACTCCATATCCCATGAACAGACCACAATCCATATCTTTGTCTGAAAGCCTAACCTCTTTGCACAATCTTAAAACTGAACTAGAACTTGTGCAACCAAGGAAAGACCCCACTTTGCATCTGAGGAGGTTTTCTCCTTAGCCCTCACTACCTTCGCTCCTTTCCATCAACACTTCCTGCCTCAATAAAACCCTCACAGCTAAATTCTTGATAGTTTTACACCACACTCCCCATCAGGCCACCCGCAAAGCCAAGCATAAACTGTACAGGTTACTACTCCCACTACATACATCCCTGCTCTGCAAACCCCAAGAAGAAATCCCTTATGGATAACCCCCCCAATGTGTGTTCTTTATTCAAAATAACTCTCCCCCAGACCCACCTAACCACATGTTTTCCTGCTTAATTTATTAGCATATATATTCAAGAATAGAGAGTAGAGGCTTGTTTGGTGCACATTTTAACGTATCTGATAATAACACTGACATGGATTGTTTGGACATAAAATCCTCTGGGCCATTATGTATGTCTTTTCCAACAAAACAGATATGAGTGTTCTCCTCAGGGGAAAGGGTACAAACTTTCAATTTCACTTCACATTTTACTGATTAGTTCCCGGCATGTATTTACAGACATAGGGCCTCATTACGAGTCCGGAGGTAACCGAGGAGGTAAAACCGCCTGGTTACCGCCGGACTCGTATTACCATTCCTCCTCTGTGATTCCGATAATTACCGGGGAATTACAACCCCGGTTTTCCGGGAATCACGGAGGCGGAATGGTGTTAATCCCCAATCCCATTGAGTCCCATGGGACTCAATGGGAATGGGGATCATGGAAACACCGGCAGCATCTCGTAATGCTGCCGGTGTTTCCTCATCCGCCTGCAGGCGGGCGGTGTTAAACCCACCAGGTCAAACCTGGCAGGAACATCACCTCCCGCCTGCAGGAGTCGGGATCAGGCGGTCCGGAAACAACGGTGGCGGCGGGTTTACCGCCACCGTTATTTCGGGACCGCCTGATTTGTAATGAGGCCGAAAGTCTCCCCACAACATGTCACACTGGGCTGATTTTCCATGCAGGGTCGGAGTGATTTTTTTTCCATAACACATATGTTTGATGCTCCATTTATCCTTTCGACCTTTTCTGGTGTGTGTTCGGACTTCCATTTGATGACTAGAGTGGCGCAGGCTGCCAATAAAAGGTGGGCTGCTAAACCCTTGATTTTCTTTCTTTCATCTTCGCATTGCTCAAATCTAAAGAGAATCAGAAAGGGATCTGCAGACCTCAGGACTCTATCGAGGTCTTTGATCCACCTCAAGACTTCATTCCAGTAGACCATGATTCTGGAGCGGTCCCACCACATATGCCAGAAGTCAGCTATTCCACCACACTTAGGCCAACAAAGTGGGCTTAGTTACTGAAACATTCTAGAGAGCCTGAGGGGGTCATATTGCCACCTGTGTAGCAATTTGATTGCATGAAGTTTGTATTGGCTAGCTATAGAGATCTGGGGGGCAGCTCTGCACATCCTACCCCACATGATCAGGTCAATCTCTGCACCAAGATCCCTCTCCCATGTGTTCTTCTGGAGCGATGTGGCACCCTCCCTGCTTCAACCAATTCCCTGTACATGGCGGATATTAAACCGCTCATTTCCGTTCTGGGGTTCACCATTTTCGCAAAGGGGATGAGTTCTCTATCATTTTTACCTTTCCATTCGACCCTTGTCAGGACTCCCTTAATCTACAAGAAGTGGAAGACAGGAAGGGGGCCCAGCCCGAGGTTCTCACCCACTAATACAGGACCCATTCTTCCAGAGCTGACCCACCCTCTCCAGGCCTGCTTCAAACCTTAATTGGAATCTGTCTAGATTAGGAATGTTCTCCATGATGCCAGGAACCCATAGATGACTCGGGGGAGGGGGGGGCAACCGTGAAGTAATTCCCTGCATATCCCTTCTCTCCTTCCATATTTCCCAAATTGTTCCCAGTATCTGGTGATCTATGAATCTATGTTTCTCACTCAGAGACCTTTGCTGGGGACAGATTGTGATTGTCTATCGCAACCCATTGACGTTCTTTACAGTTTTGTAGATGGGGGATCAGAATTCGGAGCGGGGCAGCCTCATAATATTTCTTCATGTCTGGCAGTCCCGTCCCTCCCTTATCTTTAGGCAACGTTAAAGTTTCATAGGCTACTCTCACTTTTTTACCCTCCCAAAGGAACTTCACGATTGCCTCATCAAAAAGGTCTTCGGTATTTGTATGGGGAGCATTTGGAAGGGATAAAGAAAGCAGGGGAGACATACCATTTTGATCGCGTCAATATCGTGAGTTTCTTCCATGTGGCTAGGTCTGCATGAAACTTTAGGAGGAGGGGTGGGAAATTGGCTTCATAGAGTTTGGTAATGACTCTCATGACCTGTATGCCTAAGTATTTAAACCTGACATTTTCCAGGATGAGGCCCAGAGGGGAGAGTCTATCCACGCCTGCTTGTGTGGTCTCATACAGGGGAAATAAGATTGATTTTGGCTCATTAATTTTGAAACCCGAGAGGGTAGCATATTCCTTAATCAGCTGAATTGCTCTGGGGATGGAAATTTATGGGATTTAAAATGTGCAAAAATAGGTTGTCCGCATATAGGGCTACTTTATATTTTGTGGCTCTGAGTTTGAGTCCTTCAACCTGAGGTTCGTCTCTTAGTTTCTAGGGTAGGGGTTCTATAGGGAGCGCAGTATTGCAGAGAGAGGGCATCCCTGTTGCGTTCCTCTACCTAATTTGAACCAGCGGGAGTATTCACCGTTGACAAAGACTGATGCCTCGGGTGATGTGTATACTGCCTGAACCCCTCCCCTGAATTTCGGGCATATCCCCACTTTGCGGAGGACTGCCTTCAAAAAGCCACATTCAACCCTGTCGAAAGCCTTCTCTGTGTCGTCTGAGAGGAGAGCTGGATTATTCCTCATGGTTCGAGATGCATTCATTAAGTATAGGGTTTTCCTCATGGTGTAGGCTCCTTCTCTGCCCAGTAGGAAGCCGACCTGGTCAGTATGTATTAGACATGGCATATACGTTTCGAGTCGGGCTGCTAGGATTCTAGTATATATTTTTGCATCAATGTTTAGTAAGGATATGGGGCGATACGAGCCGCATTGCTTAGGATCACAACCTTCTTTGGGAATCACTGAGACAAGGGCTCGGGCAAAAGAGTCTGGGGCTCTTTCAGTGTCTAAGATCTCATTAAAGAATTCTACCATGAGAGGAGGAGGGAGGAGAGAAAGGATTTATGTAATCCGGCTGTGTAGCCGTCTTCCGCGGGGGATTTGCCTAATGACAGTCTCTTAACTGCATTCTTCACCTTTTCTTCCATTATCAGACCTTCTAATGCACGGCTTTCATCATATGTTATCTGTGGAATTCTTACAGAGGACAAGTATTGATTGGTATCAGACTCCCCGAGATGGGCTTTCGATCTATATAGAGCCTCATAAAATGTGGCAAAGGCCTTGGGAATGTCTGGTTGGTCGCGATGTGGGAGGTGTCCTGGTTTTCTATTTGTAGTACCTTCCGCTCTATCCGTTGGGCACCTAACCTGGCAGCCAGCAAGGAATCTGCCTTGTCCCCCTTCTCATAGAACTTCTGTTTTAGGAGCTGCAATTTATGGGCTATCAGTCCGTGTTGAAGAAGGCGAAGTTCTTCCCTCTTCCTTTTTGCCTCCAAAATCTTGTCTGCTTTCCCTGTTTTGTCTTTCCTTGCCTCCTCATCTAGACGACAAATCTCATTTCTGAGTTTCTTTTCGACCAAGTTCCTTTCCCTTTTCTTGCTAGCCTCCTCTCTAATGAGTACTCTTCGCCATGTCGCTTTCCCCGCTTCCCACACTATTAGTTTGGAAACTTCCCCAGTGTTGTTGGTCTTAATATATTCAGTTATCTCAGTTTCCATCTCCGTTTTGAAAACTGGATCTTTCCAGAATGTCTCATTACACCGCCAGTGGCCCCCTTTCCTAGGCAGGAAATCCCAGTCAATGTCAGCCGTGACCATATTGTGATCCGACTAGGTGATCGGGACAATATTCAACCTTATTGTAGCATTATGCATTTCCTCCGATAAATATATGTAATCAATCCTAGTAAAGGTATTATGTGGGGCGGAGTGAAATGTGTACCTCTGATATTCTGGGTGGAGTTGCCGCCATGTATCTCTCAAGCCATATATATCGAACATATTTGCTACCTCACTCCGCTCTCCTTCGGTGGGGACCCTCATTTCAGTTTTACCCACTTTCCTGTCCAAGTAAGGATCCGCCCACAGATTGAAGTCACCTCCAAGGAGGACGTGTCCGGTGACTTCAAACATAATCTTGGGGACTGTCTTTGCTAGGAATCTAGCTTGTCCCGTATTGGGGCGTATATGGTTGCAAATGTGATGCTTACCTTTCCCACAGTGCCTGTGACAAGTAATGCACGCCCTTCAACATACCACCATGTCTTGGAGATCATGAAGCCTAGTCCCTTTCTGATGAGTATCCCCACTCCTCCCCTTCTCAGAGGCCCGGATCCCCAGAATTCCAGCTCCATTCCCACCCCCAGGAGCTTCCGTTCTTCTCCCCTAGCATATTTCGTTTCCTGTAGGAAGAGGATGTCCAGTTTCCCCCTGCGGAATTCCCGGTTTACTAAGGATCTCTTTGTCAGGGAGTTAACACCTTTGACATTTAATGTTCCCACCCTGACGAGGTCTCCTACCCGTTGGCCTGTTTCAACCGCCATTTGTCATCATACATTATAGAGACCCTTCAGCAGTGAATGACACCTTAGTGAGATGCCGGTCAACCGTCCATGCACCCTTACAAGTCTCAATGAGTATTCTGTTCCAGACCCACCCCCCTTCACCTTGCCTCCCCCTCCCCTCTACCCCCTCTAAATCCCCCATGCCTGGTTGGTGGTGTCCGATTGGGATCGGTTGGAAATGTTGATCCGACATCAGACCAGCAGTGGGAACCGTTACCTCAAGGTCCCTCTTCAAAAAATATTCTTAATAACATTTGAGCCCCCTTCCCGGTCCCCCCCATCCTCCCAAACCAAACATAAACTCTTAAGAATGATATGTGGTGTCACATGTGACATTGCCACCTGTTCTTAGCAGATCACTGGTTCTCTCTTCAGGGAGAAGCATTCAAATAAGATATGTTCCCTCTGTAACCGAACCACAAGTGGCTCGGATCACTTAGAGCTTCTCAAACCGTCCGTCCTTGTATCTTGGTAACCGATGTGTAAAGTTCCCTCCAGCCGATCGCCTCCTTCATTTATCTCCTTCGGTGTGACATTGCTTCGCCTGTATTTCCTTGATCCCTTAACTCTTTTCCTTCGTGGTCCTTGGAGTTTCCAATGTCTCCTACTCTGTCCTGCTTCCTCCTGGTCTTCAGCTTCTGGACGCATTTCCAGAAGTTCAAGGGTGCAGTCGTGAATCTCCCTTCCCGATTTCAATCATATTTTACTGCCTCCATGTTCAAAAGAGAGGCAGAAAGGGTAACCCCACCTGTATCGAGTTCCTCGTTCCTTGAGCCATTTCGTAAGAGGGCCGCACATTCACCTTAGGGCCAAGGTCACTGACGATAGGTCCTGGAAGATAGTGATCTGTGCTCCCCCAAGGGTGATTGCGCCTCCGGTCCTGACTTTCTCTAGAATCCTGGCTCTATCCTGGTACCTGGGAAACCTGGCAAGGACGGATGTTGTACCATCCCAAGGTCCGCTGGCCCTATGTATCCGCTCTGTTTTGGGCTCATCGATTTCCTCGTCCGCTACCAATATTTTGATAATATCATGGATCATTTTCCTGAGGTCCCCTTCTGTTTTGCCTTCGTGTTTGGGGATGCCAAAGAAGCGTAGGTTATTTCTCCTCTCTTGATTTTGCAAATCATCCATTTTCAGTTGGAATTCCTCCTCCCTTTGCTCTATCTCCCTTAGTTGCAGGTCCATCTGGGTTTCAAGGGTGTCTATGGAGGCTTTATTGTTCTCAACACCTTCAAGTCTCTCTTCAATCTTGTCCATTCGCTGTGTTGTCTTGTCTATTTTTCCACCTATGTTATGTTGGCTCCCATATTCTTTATCTCATTCAGGAGAGCAGCAATGTCTCCTTATGTCGCGGCTGCTTCTGTCCTGGAGGTATCCATGATCCCTGTATTTGTGCCATCTACGGCAGGTGATGGTGGGGAGTAGGCGTACTTGGCTAGTTTCAATTTAATGTCCATATAGTGTCTATTGTACTGGAGAAGGCACTCGCCTTACCCTCCATATCAATAATCTGTACCGATGGCCCCAGAATGGTTCCAGGTGTGTTTAGGTGTTCAAAGTGTCTATGTGGACCAAAGGCCGATTAACAGTATTTAATTTTTTTTGGTTCACCTTGCACAACCCCCTCTCCGCAGACACTGCAGGGTTACTGTTATGTTCCTCTTTACTGTAATCACCCACCACGTGTTCTCATCCCGCTGGGCATCGAGGGAATTCCTCTTTGTTACAGGAGATGGGCTCTCATGACTCCATAAGGCGTAAGGGTCTTTGGATCAAACCTCCTGTGTTCTGCTCTACCTCTGAATGACGTTTACTGGAATCAAAATGTCATGGGGACAGAACACGGGACACAGGCGCAGGGCGCGACTCACAGTTTGCAGATCAATCTGTGTGTCCGTGTGACTTCAGTTCTCTCGTCCGATAATATTTCAATCGCCGTGTTGCATCCGCATATTGGATCAGCCAGTGTGTTACCTCCAAATTGTATGTGAGGTGTGGGAAGCACTCACCTATACTGCCCAAGCTTTTTCAGCGTAATTGTGTCACAGTGATGGTGGAGTGTAGATCTCTTTAAGTCGCAGAGAGTGCCTGTATTTGAGGAGGGATATGGCTGGAGTTGTGCACTGCTTCCAAGGAGGGTGCACGCACAGGGGTCCAACCTTCGGCGTAATAGCCTGGAGCGAGGTTAAGTGAGATCCTCTTATGTGCTCATTAGTTTGGTTCCTCTGGAGTGGGCAATTAGCACACCAGCAAAGTTCGACTTGATGTTGGGTAGTGCATTAGGCAACTGGTTGTGGTTCGTGGGGTTTGCCAATCCAGTCCTATTATCTCATTCCCTGTCCCTGCTATTAGTCTTTAACTTTGGAGTTATTGCCTTGTGCTTAAGTCCGTTGCAGGGTGTCACTTCGGAATCAGGTGTCTCCAGAATGATTCCAGGATTCCTGAGCCAAAGTGGGCCACACAGCGAGTACGTGATGCAGTGAACGAAGATAGGGGGCCCTGCCGTGCTTGTGGATTGTATTATATTGTGCTTTCTTTCAAGTGCCAGTGGGCTGTTGTATCTCTTTCCTGCTGTGAGCCGCTGCGGCATTGTTCCCCATTGAGAGGAGGCGCTCCTCGTGCACTATTCCATCCGTTCCCCTTCTCAGGCGTATGGTAGCAGGGGTGCGTGTGTGCCCTGGACAGTGTGGTCCTTGGGAGCTTCAGTCACATCCCGTCTCAATCTACTGGCCCGTCTTCTTCCCGGCTTTTGCGCATGGAGCGCGTATCACACGTCTCGTGCGCAATGCAGGGCCCTCTCTCACCGCTCCGCATGGCCTCAAGGTCCGTTACAGTGTCCCTTATTCAGTGTGACTACTGTTCTTGTTCGGTCGCCAGTGTCAAGGCAACTCAGGGTGGACACACAGCTGGTAGGGGCAGACAGGGATTACGTACTGCATCGCCAGCTGTTCCAGATCGGGCCACCGGTCCTGGTGCAAGTGCTGCGCCCACAGTCTGGCACTCCGCTAAGGCGGCCGACACCACAATCGGGACAGTGGGGTCTCCGGATGGCACACAGTCCACCGCTACCAGCGCTATGCAGGGAGCACGGGGCCTGCCGGGCTCACAGAACTTCTCTCTGGAGACTCCCCTCAACACCAGGTGACCCAGCTGTTTTCTGGTCCTTGCTGCCTAGCGGGGGCCCGTGGTCCACATGCCACCAGGATCAAGGGAAGGGCCGAGCAGATCGCTCCATCCAGGCGGAGCAGAGCGGCACTCTGGGCTTCCACGGGGCTCACTTCTGATGCATCCCGGACCTCACGGGGAAGTATTCCCTTCTCCTCATCTGTGAAAATCGTGCCTCTCAGTTAAATGTTCGTAGAGAACAAGTTTACAGAAAGGGGGTCCACCAGGGTGTTTCAGTGAGGATCCGCAGGTCGATCACAGAATCTGGCGATGTCTCCTCAGGATTCAACGCACGACGGCCGTAGTTTCACTTTTGTTCAGTCACAGTTCTAGTGTGCCCATATTCACACGAGGATTCCTTCCATAATCCTGCACCAATTTCCACCGTGTTTTATTCAATTTGGGTGGGTGGCATGTTCATGCAGCACATGTTCACTTTTTGTCTGAAGCGGGGGTCCCGAAGTGGGGGCTCAATCCTCTTCACGGACCTTGGAGGGAGAGCTCACATGGAGGAAGAGCTCATCCGTGCGCCCCCTAGTGGCCAGTCCAGGGTCCATCTTTTTAAGGACAATTTTGAGGCATTCGAGTCCTCGAACCACATCCGGCTGCTTTGCTGACTGTTGTCACACCGCAGTCACCAAAGCCGTCTGAGAATCCACGACTAGCATTACAGATTCACCAACCAGGATAGAGACAGCGATTCAAGGCCCCGAGCCAGCACACTGGACAGCCTGCCGACATCTGTCCTGCCTTGCTTGAGGAACTGCCTGCCGCCTGGTAACCACAGCTGCCTCTAACTCTGTTTCACAGGCTGCAAAGTGCCCTGGAACCGCCTGGACACTGTCGAGCAACAAGAACTTCTTCAGGGATTTTCATTGTGCTGCCGTTTTTTGAACTTTTAAATACCTGAAGCTGCTTTGCTACTTTGAAGGCATTAGTTTTCCCACTATTGCCTGCTTTTTTGACTGATTTTCGGCAGTTCCAAGATGGCCGCCATGGTTTTCTTTGTTGTGTATGCAGGCTGGCTGAACTAACTCTCCTTGTGCAGCACTCCTATTGGTTGCTGAGTGTTTTCTTTCATCCAACCAGGGACAGGCAGGCTTTAGCTGGCCGACTCAGAAAAGGCCCACATCTAAGGATCCTGTCTACTCCTAGTCCACTTCGGAACGCTATTTGGGGTCCTCCCTACTCCTTACCCAAAATGATGCTGTCACCTCACTCCTCTAAGAAATCCAGACTGTCTTGACATTGTCACCTCCAGAACTATGGGTTAGTTCCCTCCTTCTGGACTCACTCCTACCACTTTTGACTCTCACTTTTCTTTCTGGTTGTTACTCCCATGTTGTCACCCTGATGCACAGTGCTTCTTAAAACCCTTTGCTAACATCTGAATCCCTGATTGGAAAGTCAAATCTTTCTGATTTAGTTTTTTGCTAGAAAGTCAAATCTTGCTGTTTTTGCTAAATTCTCTGTATTTTGCTTGTATACTGTTGCTTTTGGCTTACTGCACAAAAACCCAGACTCATTTAAAAGTGGAAAAGGTCACTTTAATGTGACAGGCCAAAGCTTACAAACGCTTAACTGGCTCCATGGCCTAACAAACTAAAGAAATATTTTAACCACCAATTAAATAAATTAAACATTTTCATTTTCATTTTCCCCCAACAATTAAATAATTAAATAACCCAATTCCTCCCTAATGATCCCTTGGATCCTACCGTCTCCTTGCCCCTTTTCCAGGCGTCCCGCTTTCTCCCAGGGGCCATGCCCCTCCAGGCTCAATACCTGTTCCCCCGGGGTGACCTGCTTGTGCAAACAGCGCCACCCCATCCTTTCCCGTGTCAATCCCCCATTGTGCTTCCCTCCCCCCACATCAAAAGGGGCCATGCCCCCGGCACCAGAAAAACCCTCCCCCGAGGAGTTCTTTCTGCCCCACCCCCCCCAAACTTTTCTACCTAAAACTTTTTACCCAGTCTCCCAGCCCAGAACCTCAGAAGAGCCACACCCGTATCCCTCACCAGAACCAGATCATTTTCCCTAGCGAAACTAATCCCCCCCATCTGTAGGCCCATAGCTTTCCCTCACCCCAGCCAACATAGGAAAGAAACTAATCCCAGCCCAGCCCCCCAAACCCGGACATCTTACCACAACATCTTTATAGTTGCACCCCAGTTGCCTGCCAACAACCCTTTTCTCGACTTCTTTCCCCGCCCACTTAACCCTAGAATGTCCCAAAAACCAGATTTTGACTTCTGACCGGACCTCCTAGCAGCATCTGAAAAAGAAATTACAAAATCACTTACAGATCAACAACATCCTAATAAATGCAACACTCTTGCTACCTACTGAAAAAATTCTAAAAAGACATTGCGTTTGCCCCGGTCCCTGACATACCCTTTGTATCTCCCTTACTCCCAGCGTCCCAACCTTTTCACCTACTCCTCTTAATAGCCCAGCCTGCTACTTTCAGATGCTGCACCCCTCCTGAATGACTGAGTTCCAACCTCCCAACCTTTCCCACACCACTAGTAACACCTCCTCAGTACCGTATCCTCTCTGGCCATCTCCTTAACCTTCTAACCTTCTCCGGAAACACCTCAGGTCTTCTCCTACCGTCCCCCAATATTTCGCCCCTTTCCCTAACCTTTATACAATACACCTAAACCCACTTAGACCCCCTCTTTCCTCTAAACTATTACCCCCCTGCTCCCCCTTTGCCCCCCCACCTTCCATCACCTTATTAGTATTGGCCCTGCGTTGCCCCCCCCCTGCACCGGGGGCCCACGTGCACCCCCGTCCATGCAGGGCCTTTGCTTTATTGCTCCTCCCGCCACTGCACCAGGGGCCAAACCTGCACCCCCGTCCATGCAGTCCCTTCCTTATCACTCATTTTCAAGATCCTCGCGTCCATTACCACCTGTTTCCCCCTGCACCAGGGGCCCTAGTGCACCCCCGTCCATGCAGGCCCCTTTTCTTCCTTACTCCTCTCCACCGCTGCACCAGGGGCCAAACCTGTGCCCCCGTCCATGCAGTCCATTCCACATAAAATCCTCTTCCAGCACCTTGCTTCGTTGCTCCACTTCTTTCCTCCAGCTGCACTAGGGGCCCTAGTGCACCCCCGTTCATGCAGACCCAGCTCATCACTTCCCCTAGCTGCACCAGAGGTGCTCCCGCACATCCGTCCATGCAGCCTGAAGCTTACTCACCTTGTCGTGCGGCAAGCGTGAGAGCTTCGCCACCGTCGTCCATGCCCTCTAAATGACAGCCACCGCCCCTTAACAATTTCCACAGTTACATCCCCCTGCGGCCCTCCCCTACCTACGCTTCTTCCTCCTCGCCCTTCTCCTACCCCCTTTAAGTCACCCCCAAAAACCTTTCATCAAACCTTGTGCCCCCCCTCCTTTTACGTTAAACTGAGCCCGAACTACCAGCACACCCCAATTTACCTGGCATGCGGTCCTTCCCCCCCCACCTCCTTGCCCCGCTCCTCGCCCTGCCCCACTGTCCCCTGCCTGAAAACAATCTGTAACTGGATGCCGACCCGCACACTTGCTGCACTCGTGTTTAAATTTGCACATCCACCTCGTGCAGCCTTCTTTATTGAACGCCCAACATGCTGTCGAGGGCTGTCCTCCGCCTCCTCCCCCCGCCCCCTCATGGGCGGGGCGACCAAGAAAGGGCCGGTAAGGCACAGGCAGCCCACTTGCTGTGTGCAATGTCGGGGCAGGCCTCGTTGGAGCCATCCATTGCAGTCACAGATCCATGTCTATCTCCCCCCAGACCGCCTGACTGTCCTCCGCCATTCTCGCTCTGAATTCCTCATCATAGCGTACCCAAGCAAAACCCCCAAAACTCGTGAAAGCCTTCCTAATTACGTCCATATATTTACGCAGGGCCACGCAACGCTCCGGGAATTTTTCACAGTACACACTGGCATAAATGCTAAACGCCGACGTCCAATTTTCAATATTCACCGGGACCCTTGGGCGTGAAGCCAGTTCCCTCTCTTCCTCCTTAGACCCCTCCTTTGCTCTCACTTCCCTATGGAGCAATTTAAAGACCTCCACAAATTCCCCTGCCTGAATCTTCTCCCTGGTCGCTGCCATCAAGTGCACCCCCAATGGTTTTGTTATCCCCATGTATGGCAATTTTTTCTCCTTTCTTTTCACTTCACACTCCTTATCTTTTCCGGCTTGCACTTGGAGCACCAATGGCTCCACCACCTTGTCGGTTTGGACCTCCACTGAGCAAATGCTCTTCTCAACCCCCTCGGCTCCAATGGCCTGCACCCCCACTTCCTTCCTTACACTTTGCAGTCCGGACCCTTCATCCCCTGTCCCCCTTCTTGCGACCCCTCTCTGCCATGCAGATGACCATTCCCTTTCCCGCTCACCTCTTTCCACACCTGCCGCCTGTGGTCTGGCGTCCACACCGATGCTCCTCTTCTCCTTTCTTAGGGGGCTCCTACTGCGGGGACAAAACATGTCAGCACACTCACCCAGCCAATCGTTTCCCTGACCCCTTCCTCCCCGTCCACCCTGCACTTCCCCTTCCATATCCCACCTCAAGCTTCTTCTCTCCTCCCCCCTTTCCCTTTCCGCCCCATAATCTTCGACTTCCCATTGCCCCACATATTCCTCCCAACCAACTTCATCACCCCTTAAATACCATTGTGGATGCGAGCTCATGCCCGAGATGATTTGATGATCTTCTTGCGAGCCCGGGGCGTCCGCCCCGCCACTCCTTTGACGTCTTCTCGGCGGGGTTGTGGGAACCCCTGCCTGGTCCTCTTCTCTCGGGCGAGGCGTTCCGACCTCCACCCTGTAATCCTCATTGCTAGGGGCTGTGCCGCGCCCTCTAGGCTCTCCTTGCGTTGACCGAGGAGGGGCCGTACTTAAACCCTCAACCTCCACCTGAACAGCGGGGGCTGCGCAGCGCCCTCCGCCCGCACTCCTCCTACCCGGGGGGGGCGTTCCGCGCCCCACCCTACCCTCATCAATTGAAGGGGACCTCTCCCTCCTTCTCCCCCCTGCACTCTTCTGCAGGTATTTACCCCCTCTTCCTCTCTGCCCTGACACCCCCTTTTGTGCCCCATCCCTGCCCCCCCGTCGTTCCCTTGAACCCCTCCCTCTTGAGCATTCCCCTCTTCCCTCGGGCTATTATTCCCTTCCTCCCTCCCTGGTTGCCCACCCGACATCCCTGCTCCCCCGTCCGCCCTTCTGTCTATCTCCCTCCTCATTTTGCTGCCCCTGGATTCCCAAACCTCACCCCTCCCCGCCGTAGGGGTGCAAGCCAACACTGCCGCAAGCGCCCCATCAGCTGCCGCTCTACGCTGCGGTCTACCGCCCCTTATCTCCCCCTCACCCGTGACCTCCCCCACCGCCCCTTCCAACTGGGCCTTCGATGCCCTGCTGATGATTTCCAGGGCCTCCCTAAGAGCCCTATCATCAACCAGCCCCTTCTTGCTAACCCCTTGGCCCACCATCGTGCACTACTCCTCAGAGAGCGCACTAACTTCACCCTGACGCTCACTAGCTCAATATGCCCCCGAGCCGTTACCTACCCGTGGAAAATTACTACTATCCGAGGGAAAAAACCGGCAGAAAATGCCCTATAACCCTAATAACATGAAGGGGTTAAATAACCCCAAAATAGAAATTTCTTTTTTTTTTTTTTTTTTTTTAAAACAAATTTTTTTTTTTTTATATTTGCCCCCCCACCTAAAAAATACCCCTCTCCCAAAGAAAAAAAACCCCTCTCCTACCTCTCCTTCTTCCCCTGCTAAATGCACACCACCCAGGAGCCCCCTGCTACTGCTGCTGATAATCACCTAATCCCTTAAACTTATACCCTTTTTTTTTTTTTTTAAAACAAAAACCCTCCAAAGCAGGTAACAGCCCACTATAGCACCACCCGCCCTGCCCCCTGGTGGCCCACCAGCTGCACCGCACTAATGGCAGCCCAGAAAAAACAGCACGGCCCCTTTAAGGCGCCTGCCCTGCCCCCTCTGGCAGGAGGCTGTCACCACGCCGTATATTCCCCACAAGACAGGGCCGCCTGGGCTCTGCTAAACCCGGCGCCTTGGGGAGAGAGAAATGGAGAGTGTCCGCGACTCCCCAGCAGAAACACCTGCTGTGCAGCCCCCGCCAAGCCTGCACTCCTCCCCCACCCGCGCGACGGAGGAAGAAGCCCTAAATGGGACTGCCGAGGCGAAAATCCCCTCTCCCTCAACGCTACCCCGTTCCCCCGAAGACTGAAGGCTGCGCCACTGGAAACAAACCCGCCCCCACGATCCCGCCGCCCCACCGTGCACGGACTCCCACGGTAGCTCAGGTAAGGCGAGGGGGGGTACTACTCCCCACTGGCGAAATTCGCCAAAACCAAGTTTTTTATTTTTTTAAAAAAAAATTTTTTTTAACTTCTAAATAACTCCTAACTGCCTGCGCCACCCCCAAAATACTAACTAACCCTCCTCACCTACACTATTCCGCACCAAAGGCCCAGCTAGCTTCAGGGAAGGCTCGGGAGTGGGCGACAGGACTGATACAATCATCAAGTCCTAACCGTCGCCTGCCTCCCGAACCTTCCCTGAGCCCTTTAATACCCCCCCAGGAGGCGCTCTGCCCCACGGCCACTCGCTGGCCATGTGCTGCGCCAAAAACTCCCCGGGGGGAAACGCTTCGCATTCCCCCCGGGACCCCCCTTCTCTGGAACTTACCAGCCCAGTGACCTCAACACTCTCTTTTGTCCCACACCTAGCTGCCTTAGCCCCCCCACCCCAATTTCTCCATACTCTCCTCGCGTCCACCCCATGATACTTTCTGTTTCTCCTATCTTTTCCAACTGCTTCTCCTTTGACTATACTCCCTTCTCACTAAGTCTGGTAGAAAGAAGTTCAAAAAGGATATCTTGGCCTCTAATCCTGGTCTTCCTATCGCTGACACCTACTCCAATACTTCCTCCAGACAGACCCTCACCGACATCCTCTTTGTCATTCCTTCGCCAAATATATGGACTCTTCATATGATCTCTGAACTCTGTCCTATCTCCTCCTCTCCCATTAATGGGGGCACTCGCTGGGAAGTTCTCATGGCTTCCTTCAACGCCTCTAAAGTCATAATTATTGTCTACCTTAATGGCACTGTCATGGTCCAAGGCCCTCAGGCCAATCTCCTCCTCTTTGAAAGGCGCTTCCCTCGCCTCATCAATTTCCTCTAATCTCCTGCTGTTCCCTCCTCTCCCCGCTTGGCTACCTTGCCCTCTCTCTCCTCCTCCTCTGCCCCTCCTAGGGCTCTGTCTCCTCCACAGGGCATACCTCTTATCTGTACCCCTCCCCGGAAGGTCTTTAAGGCTGGCAACCTTCTTCATATTGCCACTCTCAACTCTCGCTCTGCTGTCAAACACTCATCTGACATCTGCCACCTCCTTGAAGAACTAGATCTTGAGGTTCTTGGTCTTACTGAGACATGGTTCATGGCCAGCTCTGTCACAAGCTTTGACACTCTCCTCCCTGATGGCTACAAGATCCTCTCTGCACCCAGATCCTCCTGGTCCTGTGGGGGGGGGTATCCATGATCTTTCCTGAGTGGTTTCCTGCCTCTATCATTCCCACTCAGACCTACTCCTCTTTTGAATGCCTTGTCTGTAGGCTCTCTCTCTTCTACCCATTATCTTACTGTGGCTATCATCTGCTGGCCTCCTGGTCAAATCACCTAATTTCTCTCTGAGTGGGTGACCTCTCCTCCTCCCTCCTGGCCTCTACCACTCAACTCCTCCTCCTTGGTGACCTCAATATCCATTTAGATTCTCTTGTTCCTCCTCTGTACTCTTCCATGACCTCTGTGTCTGCCTCTTCTTGTGCACCCTCCTCTCTGGCCCGATTCACTCTGCAGGGCACACACTCAATGACTTGATCTCTTCTGACCTCCCCCTCTCCATCCCTCTGACCACTCCTCTCTCCTGGAGCAATCACTCCCTCCTCTTTTCTCATCTCTCCCTCTCTTCCCCACAACCCAAGCCTACCCCAATACTGCACCTACCTTCTAGGACAACCAGTTGAGGCTTTCGCAGCCGCCCCCCCACCCATCCACCTCTGGCTGTCTCACATCCTGAGTTTCGAAATTGGGATTGCCTTACTGCCACAGGTTCTACAGTCTAAATATAATTGAACAACAAAAATGAACCTGGGCGAAATGAGATCAGAACATCTGTACACATTTAAACAATACCAAATCTTGTAAAAAAAATATATATTTATTTATAAGCAATTTACACAAATATTTATTGTTCTCAGCATCCACATTTAAACACCACCATTCATTCCATCATTCATTCACAATCTCACTACACATGTCAATATTCCACACTTGTGGTACTAAGACTACCTAGAACCAATATATTAACATACATTTCAACACCTCTTGGTGATTACAGTAAGTGTTAATACAAAAACAAATAGCATATTGCTCTCAACATATGTTTCGGTCGTCACAATAGGCCCCTAATTAAAGCCGCCAAATATAAGCGTCCTTCTTCAGGAGACAGATGGTTCTGTTGCAACGACTCCGAAATGTCAAAAGGTGGAGGATGTCATCAAACCTCAATCTACAAACAAACAATATACGTAACATCAGAATTCCAATATCTTATTTGTTTAGACACAGATATATCCTGTGTGTATATCTCAGTTTATGTGTATACAGATTGGCACTCAACTCCACGAGAATGAATGGAGACGCGTGTCAACGATGGACTAAATCCTGCAGTGGTGCTAGATAACTCTGCGCCTATACTGCAACGTAGTCTCACATCCTGACAGAGCCCTGTCTCTGCTCTACTCTTCATTTTCTGATATTCTTGATGCTCTTGCCCCTGTCATGAGGATCCATTTGAAGTCCAAAGCCAAGTGCAATTCCTGGTATGACTCCGACCTAGCTACACTTAAACGTAAGTGTGGGGCGGCTGAGAGGAAATAGAGGGCTTCTTGTTCATCCTCTGACAAACTGGGATGTCACTTGCTCCAAAGGCAATACCGACTCTCTGTCCTCACCAAGAAGAGAGTCCACATTCAAGCTCATGTCCATGCAGCATCTAACAACTCGGCCAAATTCTTTAAAATCTGCAAGGAGCTGGCCAACCCTGCTTCAGTCTCTACCCCTCCTGTTGCCTTCCAGGATCTTTGCAATGCTCTTGCCACTCACTTTATCTCAAAACCCATGGCATCCTGTCCACCCCCGTCACCCCTACCCCTCCTCTCCCCTCTCTGTCTGTGCTTGCTGACCCTGTCTTCACCCACCCCCCACACTCCTTCTCATCCTTTCCTCTTTTCTCCCCTGATGAGGTAGCTAAACAAGTCCAATCTATGAAAGCCTCATCAAAACAGGTTCATCCTTGTTCCTCTAAAACAACCATCAAGGACCACATTGACACCCTCGCTCTGTCACTTGCTGATTTTTGCAACGACTCCTTTGCCTCTGGATCCTTCCCCTCCCCTCTGAAGCACTCCCTTGTGCATCCTCTTCTCATGAAACCAACAGCTGATCCTTCTTGCCTGGCTAACTATCGCCCAATTTCCATTACTTGTTTTTTGGGCAAACTCGTGGAAAAGTTGGCCATCTCTCAGCTTAACCTTCATTCCAATTCTGTTGGCTGTCTCCATGACCACCAGTCTGGCTTCAGAGTTGCCAGAAGCACGGAAACTGCTCTCCTGAACATCCGTGAAGATCTGCTCTCCAACCTAGACTCTAACATTCCCTCTATCCTCATCCTCCTCGATCTCTCTTCTGCCTTCTGTCAACCAGCCCATCCTGCTCAACCATCTCTGTGATAACCTGGGTATCACTGATCAGGCTCTGGCCTGGCTGAACTCTCTCCTCTCTGATCGACCCTCCCAGGTCCAACTTGGGTCCTTCCTAACATCTATCTTCCTCTCTACCTGTGGTGTTCGCCAGGGGTCTAACCTCTCGCCCTGGCTTTTCAACCAATGCCTGGCAACTCTCGCCCACTGCATTGCCATTTTCTGCTCAAATTTCCAGTGCTACTCTGACGACACTCAACACATTTTCAGACTGGATGAAGGGGGGTCATTCCTGGCTATCTTGCTTGCTGGGTTTGAAAGAATAGTTCTTACACGTTTATTGACTGCAATGTAATTCCAATAGCAATAGCCTTGATAAAGACCCTCGGTCGAAACAGGTGTCGGCCTACAACAAGGGGACCAAGAACCCTCCAATGTACTATATGTATATGACAACATAAACCAACCACTTGCACAAATAAAAGCGAATTCCATTGCAGTCAATAAACGTGTAAGAACTATTCTTTCAAACCCACCAAGCACGATAGCCAGGAACGACCCCCCTTCTCCTACTCAACAAATGAGGTTCTTGGCTAATCCTCAAACAAGTTACCTGTGATCTTGCGTCCTGCTTTTTCAACCAAGAATACAGAGCCCAGCGAGGTCATTTCCATATCTAGAGCCAACCACTCTTCATTTTCAGGCTGCCCTCGGCCACCTCCTCTCCCTCTCTCATCTTTGATTCCCTAACTGCCATTCAAGATTGGTGTGCCGCCAATGATCTTTGTCTGAATGCCTGCAAGACGGAGGTCCTCATCATTGACACACCTTCACCATCCTTTCCTCTCACTCTCTGGCCGGCCTCCCTTGGCCCTCCTCCTACCCCCACCTGCGAGGCTAAGAACCTCAGGGTCATCTTTGACTCCACACTTTCCTTCTCCATCCACATCTCTGATGTCTCTAAAAAGTCAAACTTCCTACTGCACCTCCTCAGAGGTACTCTGCTTTTCCTCTCCTTCCCCCAGAAACTCACGGGCTCCCAAGATCTGGTTCTCTCTAGGTTGGACTATTGCAACAGCCTCTTTCTAAATCTAACTGCCTCTACTATCCGCCCTCTGCAACTAATCCAGAACAGGACTGCAAGACTTGTCGTTGGCATTAAGCCCTCGGATCGTATGTCTCCAGCTCTGAAATCTCTCCATTCGCTCCCCGTGGATGCCAGGATTAAATTCAAAACCCTCTGCATTGTACACAAGGCTTTCTGGGGCGTGGGTCCAAAATACCTTCAGCTATCCCTATGCAAATACCCCCCCTCTCTAGCTCTTTGTTCCTCTACCTCTAACTCCCTCAGGGTCAGTCATTTTTCAAAGAAACAGGCTGGGAGTAGATCTCTGTCTTTGGCTGGGGCCTCCCTCTGGAACAGCCTCCCTGCCACTCTAAAACTTGAGGAGAACCATCTCCGGCTCCGGAAGCACCTCAAGGCCTTCCTCTTTGCTTCTGCCTTCGCTCCCCCTCTCCCCTGCTGATCTGTTCTCTCTTGGCACCGTGCACCTGGCCACCCTCTGTCCTCCGTGCCCAGGTACCTGCTCACACTGCCACCCTCCAGCACTAACTCCGGGCCACCCCTTGCACTGGAGTCTGTATCTGTACCCATACAGCCCCCACTTTTTCTTCCTGCACTTATCAGACCTACCCTGTCTGCTGTCTTAAACCCAGCACTTGCCAATTGCTGGCTGCACTACCACTGTTTGTTGCCTTTAGTATTCATTTATTTATTATTATTTATCTGTATCTCCTCTGCTTCAGACTTTCCACTTCCTCCCCCTCCATGCACTTCTCCCCTCCCCCTCTCCCATGCACTTGCGCGTTCTCAATGTCATTGGGCCTAGTAAGATCATTGTTTTGTTCTCCCCTGTTCCCCTCCCTTGCCTTGTCGCGCTCTGAAACACTTGTGTACGAGCGCGATAGAAATAAAATATCAATATCAATATCACCAGGGACATTGTGGTTCTGCCCCCGTGGTCCTTCTCTGAAGGCCTCTATAGATCGTTACAACCCTTTGACCCTTTGGTTTTGAAACCAAATAACCTTGAACAATGAGACTGATTGCTTTACCAACTACCTTCCTGTCAATATCCAGAATGCATCCCTTTGCTTTGTGAAACTGACTTTCCTCTGCGTTCCTTTACAGTGTGGGTTTTAGATTTAGTGTGCTTGAAACAGTCTCTTTAGTAATAATAAAATAGATATTTTTATGCAACCTTGACTGGACAGCCCCTGTTATCATTGGGTAAAAATAGTATTTTTGCTGTGTTGCAACTAACCAACAATCCAAGCCTGCCTTTCCATCCACGTTACCAAAAATTGGACAAGGAAGTCTTATAATTTACTTGATTTCCAATCTGTTCGGATTCCCTTCTGGTTACTAGAGGTGTGGGGTTGATTGATTGTTTAGAAACTGATATTCATCCCTGGAACACTGGTGCCCCGGAAGTTGATTCATCACAATAGTTACACTCTGTGATCCGCTGAAGCACCTCGGACACTGACTCTCCCAGAATTTACCACTGTGCCATCCGGTCTGTTTGGGGTCCCACAGAGAATGGGCAGAAATTTCTCCAAGGCGGCTCCTGACAACCTCTTCAATCTCTCCCACATGTGGTCTTGGGGTCCGAGCCCCGTGGGCTGCTGCGCAGCCCTTCGGGCATGCACCTGGTCGGGGCGATTTTAATGCGAAAGGTCTTAGTGACCATCCTTCTGCTACCACTTGTAAAGGAGCGGCAGGGGCACTCTTAGCAACTACCCCGATTACCAGCAAGAGGGTACTTGGGCTCCACCAAAATCCCAGCCGCAAGAACGGAAGACTCAACCGTAGGGCAAGGTTTACTGTCTTTATCATCAATCAAATTGACAGGGATCACATTAGAACACAGCATATTGTTCCAGAGGTTCTCATCCTCGAAACGTGGGTTACACCATTTTCAAGGCTAGTGATGTCATAAAACAAGTTCCATCCCGAAAAACGTATCAAGGATAAGGATTGGTTGATTGAGGAAAACTATATATGTAATACAGAGGGATTAGTACAACCATTAGATAGCCATATATGGCGGCTCCTCCTAGGACCACCTCTAAATGCTACAATTACAAAGTTGCAGGTTAACAGGGAAATTATTGGCCACTGCAACATAGTGTGCTTAACGTGAAAGGTAGCTATGGATTGAACAGAACGGGTCTTCCAGCCTTGGGACCCTGGACCGCTAGCAGGCTGAGTGAAACTATTCAAGGCAATAGGAACGATCACGAAGGTGCTGTGTGTTCCCAACAAGTTGCCACCTCTCTTCGCCTAAGCCCTGAGAGTGTACCTATAACTAAGAACCTGTGTAGTAATTATATCTTTCCACCTCTGGTTCCATGGCAGCTGCTTTCCTCCATCTGTCTTGAATGAATAGGCTCTGTCCTATTCTTCTAGGTCACGTGTCTATGGACCACAAAGTCAAGCTCTCCTGATTGTCATTATGAGGATTTTGAGCTAAGTTCCTTGCAGGCGCCTTATCGCCTTGGTAACCTGAAGAAACTTTTCATCTCGGCTTGTCCTTGGCTAGGATGTGCACCATGCCTGTGCTGGAAGCTCTGTCTGCCATTAGCAGAATCAGGCGGTCAGTCTCTCCATGTATTTGAAGTTCGTCTTGTTTTGCCCATTCACGTCAATGCATTCCATGGCTTCCATCTTTGTTCTTAGGGCTGTTCATGTTAGTCGCAATTAAGCATATGCAAGCTGATTGTAAGTATTCATGGCATCTTACTGTTTCCACATAATTTCAAGATTTACTCGTTTAAGTGTGTCAGTCCTCTAACTACAAAGAGTTATAAGCATTTGTTTCGTGTCTAGCAGCAATAAACTAAAATGTTTGTGTAGCTTCATGCATCAATGTCTGTATGCTTCATGTCTAACGCATCTACAGCATGATGTCAGTGGTGACATCATCAGCTTTCGAGGTTATAATCAGTGATAGATGCATCTCCTCCATATAGTCAATTGGGTACGGCTTGAATGGCTGTCTGAGCGAATAACGTTTCTCCCATCTGCGATACATCACTGATGGCAATGAAGGGCTTATGATTGAAGTACATCTCTTATTTCCCTGCCCTTGGGCTGCAAGTCGGTGGGGGTTACAAGAGCCACATTTGGATCTTCTACTTCACTGCCCACATGAAACAGTAGTATTTAAAGATAAAAATCACAAAATTAGAACAAAATTGCATACAATCTAAACCTTATTTGTAACCACATTCTAAACATCCTATTGGCTCCTGGCTGTATAAAACCTAAGTCAGCAGAAACGGACCTAATTGGTTAGTTCAATAACAGGTTACATTTAGATGTTCACCCCCCCGCCCCCACTGATGACCAAATTATGTGCATTCGGTGCGGCGCGCAACATCTGCCATTCCCAGCAATAACCTAAATAAAAGGACATTCTCCTTCGTGTGACTAGATAATGTGGCATCCCGCGTTACTCCCTGCCCGTGCAGCTCTACCACATGTAAGCCTGTCCGTGTTACTAATGCATACTTGTCTGGCTATGCCAAGGCCGAAAGCCATGATTGCAGAGTGTGTTAACTCCCTTAGGAAACATTTCATGAGAACGTGTAACAGAGGCCTAATGTTTAGAATAATAGCTGTTCTGCCTGGCGACCCAGTTACGTATGTTGGCAACCCAAGGGCTCTCTTGTATGCAGCAGAAATGAAACCTAATTTCAACATGGCAGAGATGCTTACGCAGAACGGCTGAACACTCAGAGGCCTACCTCTTGATGTAAGGGTTAATGTTTGTGCTGCTAGCTCACTCTGCCGTGTACTTGGCACTTCATGAACTCTCTAGAGTAAGCAGAAACAAGGCCTAATTCAATAATAATGACAAAACACTTACGTTAATAACATTCTCTTTGCTTACATTTCTCTTATGTTTAGGACGTTGCACCCCCATATTAACACTGTCTGCCACATGAGGTAGGCCCGGAACCCATAGTACATAGAACACTAAATGAGAGCACACCCTACTAATGTCCATCACGGTATTGATGCCCTGTTTCCTGTCTTCTAACATGTACACAAGACACCCAGGAGCAAATGGAAGGCAGCAGCTCCTCCAGCACACCTGCCCCAGGAAGTGGCAAAAAGGCCAT
Organism: Ambystoma mexicanum; assembly: GCF_040938575.1. Lineage (NCBI taxonomy): Eukaryota > Metazoa > Chordata > Amphibia > Caudata > Ambystomatidae > Ambystoma > Ambystoma mexicanum. The sequence continues at coordinate 65,194,112 of NC_090938.1, forward strand.
AGGACATGCTGCACCCAGGAAGGGGAGGGCCCACAAGACACCCAAAACATCCCTGTCCAAGGGCACTGCTACTGCCACCTCTGGGACACCGGCACACCTGCCACAATCGTGCCACCAACTCCGGCCATGATGGAGGCAGCAGGACCCTCACCACTGTTGGAGAGTCCGAGGAGCAACCCACCAACCCAAGTGCCAACAACATGTAGGCAATGGACCAGGCCACTGCACCCGCTGACATTGCACCACCAGAGTCTGCCACCACTGCCTCAAGCTCTGCAGCTTCCCCTGCAAGGCAGGTGTCCTCTGTTTCCTCCCCTTCACAGCATATCACCCATACAGTCCTCCCATTGCCCCTTGTCATCTCGCCACGCTCTCTGTTATTAAAGTCCTGAGGACACAGATTCCCATGGCCAGGTTGAGGAGTAGAAAGCAGGGCGGTCATCTGGCACTGAAGGAAGGTGCCCCCATCGGTCTCCCAGGCCAGTGTCAGACCACAAACTGAATGTCCTCTGGGAGAAGCGGCTCACCCAGATCGAGCAGCGGCAGGAGGGGATCTATGTGATCACTGCGACCACACACAATTGCGACGGCCGAAAAAGGCATTTTTCTTTCTTCATTAAACCCCCTTTAGAGACCCCCTGCACGCCCCCCATATTAATATAATATCCCATACCCCCGCCACATATATATGTGGTGTAAAGGCAGTGTTAAAAAAAAAATGTCGGGCATTTCGGACATCACAATTGTGAGGTCGACATTTTGGGCCATTTCCGCAGGAGGCAATGCAGCAGATAGTTCAGGAGTGACTCGGACACTCCCAGGTAATGTGTGAGGCGATGCTGGGTGCCTCCAGTCGGGTGGCCACTTCCCTGGACCGTCTGTGTCAGCGTACAGCTGAATCCAGAGCCAGCAACACCCTTATGAGTCCGAGGGTTAGGGAGTTGGCTGAGCAAATGTCAGCCTCACATGAGACAATGGCCAGAGCCGCCATCGATCTTACAATGAAGCACCTCCGGGGAAGTGATTCCTTTAGTTCTGTGTCAGCCACCCCTGCTGAAGGATCAGTGGTAAGCAAGCCACCAAAGCGCTCCCAGCACCATGCAAGTTGCGCAACCATGCCTGCACGGAAAGGGGACAAGAGGAGGAGGTAGTGGACGCTTTCATGGGACAGACTGGCGACCACATGGGTGTTGGGCATGAGGGTGTGGGGACGGGGATGGTGTTGGGGACTAGGGTGGTTTGCCATATTGTTAGGGATGAGGTACACAGTTGTTCAATAAATCACTTTGAACTACAGCCATTTGATGCAGTGGTCATTTCATTATAGTGATACCTCTGCATACAGCTGAAGTTAAATGTACAGTGACAGGTGTCAATATGTGGTTTCAGAAATAGTAGACAGTAATGCCCTGCTGGACATTATGTCCTTCCCTCAATTCCTCACATCTATTGTGAGGTGCCCTGTCCTAATATTCATCCTCTTCACCATCTGAGTCGGGGTGGGAAATGCCCTCATCTGGAGGCATGGGTATATCCCGGCCTATGCACATGTTGTGCAGCATAGTGCAAATGACAACAAACTTAGCCACTTCATCAGGAGTGTACATTAGTGTCAGGTGGAGGCACCTGAACCTTCCATTGAGTAGTCCAAACACCTACTTTTAATATGGCAGAATTAGCATTTGTATTCAAGGTGCTATTTACGCATGCGCAAACGTCTGCCGATGCGAATTCCACCAATTGTTAGCAGAATTACTGCAGAAGGATTTAGCGCGGGGACTGATTCCGCTGGCGGAATTCATGTAATTTTCGTTGACTTGTAATTCGGCAGAGTTGCGAAAAAGTGGCGGAAAGGATTACAGCGCACAAAGCCTCATTGTATCAAAGAGATTCAGAAACAATGGTCAAAGTACTGGGATCGAATAACACAAGGAATGTAGGGCACTTACTAACTGCAGGCAGCATTCCCACTTGCCTGTTTCTCTTGAATCCAGTTCCAGAAAACGTATGGGTGTCGCATTTCACAGATCGATACAAGCTTAACATCTACCAAAGTCACTAATTCCTAACGATAAAGAGAGCAGCTTGGAACTTTCGTTTCAATCAAAATGATATTCTAATGATCAGAAAGAAAACAGCTAAATCGAGAGCTCCAGGACCCGATGGGCTTACCAATGAAATACTAAAGGCAGCCCCAGAAGCATGGTCCAAATGTTGCTACATCCTGTTCAAACAGATCATCCAGAGTGGCAAGATTCCAGTTTCATGGAAAAAGAGCATAATCGTGCCGATCTTCAAGAAGGGCGACCAGTCGAAACCGGGAAATTATCGCCCAAACGCCCCCTTCTTGACGTTCTCTGAGAAAATGTTGCATCGATTTTGCTAAAATGATCGAATGATTGGGCGATCGCAACTGGACCCCTAGACTGCAGATGAAAACGATTTGTCAAAAGTGTTGGGTGCATCCTTAACTTGCTACTCATGAACTCGATGAAAATGCAAACTCTTAGAAGAGATTGTAAAATATATCTTGCATGCATTGATCTTGAAAGCGCCTTCCACGGTATTGTAGGAGAACACCTCTGGAAAAATATTTATGAGGCAGAATGTCCACCGGACTTGCTAAATTCAATCAAAGACCTCTACACAGAAACATCATTGCAAGTCAGATTAAACCAAGAAGGTGTTTTGACAGATCCCTTCTCGACGCGAAACGAGCTAAAACAGGGATGTCCTTTAGCAGCCTTTCTATTTAACTTCTTCATCTCCGACGTAAGGCATATCATCGACCCGGCCCTGTCGTGCTCGCCAAAAATAAATGGCCAAATGCTGGGGTGTTTACTCTATGCTGATGATATGGTGGTGGTGGACAGAAGCCCTAGAGGCCTGCAGAATAAACTAGACGCACTCCATCTATACATGGCCCACAATGAGTTATGGATTAACTCCAAAAAATCAGAAATTATAGTTTTAGTTTTCGAAAGAAAATCACTAGGATAACAAGGTCATTGGGATGGTACATAAAGGATAATCACCTCCATGCGGTCCAGTAATTCAATACCTGAGAGCGATAATCAGCTCAAGCGTGATTGAATATCCTTGGAAAGATGACCTGAAGAGTAAAGCAAACCAACTGATAGCCCAAGCCAAGATAATTGGACAAACATTTGGGAAATTCTCACTGACTCCAATTGTACAATTTTACAACCAGAAGGTAGTCCCAGTACTTACATATGCAGCTGAAGCGTGTCTTGTCCTACGGTGGAAGACGTGGGAGTGGCTTGAAGAAAAATTCTGGCGATCCATTCTACGCCTGCTGAATGCAGTCCCTATTGCCATCATCTGTCCTGAGATTGGTCTTCTCTCTCTCTATGTCAGAGTAAAATGGAATTCGTTATTATTACTCTTCAGTAAAACACAAACACCGGATGGCCCAATCCAATTTACAGTGTTGTCGCCCAAGAAAGGACACCTACACGGACTGGACATTAGACTCGTGGACCAAAGCTTGTCACTCATTGTTACTAGACAAAGGAGTCACAGTTGAAACCCTTTGCATTGATCCAGTCTACGTGAAAAGAATGCTGTGGGATGAAAACTAGAGAATCACAGAAACAATCAGATCAACTTCCAAGCTTCTTTCTCTATCAAAGACGTTAACGACTTCTCTTAATGTGACGCCACTCTACCTGTCAAAATTCCCAAATCCCAAACATCGGGATTTATTCCTGCGATTTCGACTCAATATTCTACATAACAGACCCACAATATGTAGATACGGAATAAGCACCAGGACTGCACATTGTAGATAATGGAATGCAGATGTGGAGTCTTTACAACACTTGACCCTATTCTGCCCAGAATTGTGAAGTTTAAGAACTGTCCATCTGTACAACCTGTACATCCTGACATTTGAATTGGATGCAGAGGCGTGGTGAGAAGCACTATACATGGGTGGAACTGTCAGCTGGTTGTGTGCACTGGTATCCTATTTGGAAAATGTTTTTAAAACACTGTCAGAAGTATAGGAAAATGGAAATTGGGATGTTGATCGTGGTATAGCGTCCTTTCATCGCCTGGCATTTTTACGAGTGCCGGTGTTTGTGCTTTACTGAAGAGTAATAAAAGAGCCTTTTAAATTACGAAAAGGGTTAATGAAATGTTTTGGGGGGTGGGAAAGGGCCAATAAGGGGTTGGGGGAGTCAGGAATAGTTAAAAAATAGGTGGTGGAGGGGGAGTTTGTGGGGGGACCACCCCAAAAAAATAGACCTCCTTTTAGTAATTTTGTACACGTTTAAAAGGCAGTCGTAAAAATGTTTGACGATGAAAGAACATAGAATCGTGATAAGATGTGGTTGTTAAAAAGTTAGTAATTAACGGTATGCCTAAATAAAACTAATAAAAAATAAATAAAAAGTGGCAGTAACGGATTTACCGCCAATTTTACCACTTACTGCTGAATTCGTAATGAGGGACGTCAGAAGTACGTCTTAGTTACTACCAGTAACATTTTTGTGAATCGTTAACTGCATTTCGCAGGTGTCCTTAAAGTTTATCACAATATCCAAGTGTCGGAGAAATTTACCAAAATTTCAAAGGTATGGTGATCCTTGAAATTTTGCAGTTCTCTTTTTGGGGGTGTACCCCAGCATCCTGCCCTGCACCTGCTGGCCTCCCTGCCCGCCACTAGGACCTCAAGGAGGGTGTCACGTGGTTTCACACCGTTTTAAATGTTTCCTCTTTCCAGCACAGTAGCCCTGGGAATAACTGCCACGCAGGGACCTGACAGGCCTCAGTGCAGCAGTGGGGCAGGTTATAGCCCCCTGTGGGGGGTGGCTCTATCAGGTCCCAGTAGGAGGCGTGCATCTTCAAATGCACCAGGGTCCAGATTACACAAACTTTGCACCTGTGCACGACATTAGCACTTGGGCAATGTTTGCACTGAAAGCTACATTTTGTGAACTAATGGTGCTAACGCTGTGCAAAACGACACTTGCATCAGTGAAACGTTTTTTCGGTAATCTGGCCCCAGAATGTTACATTTGTGCAAACATGTGTGCTTGTAGTGGGAGGGCTCTGATTGTATGGACATATCCCCCATTTATGCTACGATACTGAGCACCCCCAGATCACCTGTTGCGTCAGACATTATTTAGGCGAAAATGCAAGCAACAAAGGGTCCGGTTTACAAAGCGCATTTCAATAGGATATCTCCATAGGAAAACGCGCTGCATTTCATGCAAAGTTGCTCTTGCAGTGCCTGGCCGCTGCTACCCAGCATATATTTTAAACTCTTTAATCAAACACCAATGCTTGACTTTGACTTCTCATTGAAGATCCTTACTAAGAATATTTGAGCTCCAGTCTAACAAAATCAATTATTTCTGCTCTTAACAGCTTCAATTCCTACCTCTGCATTGGGAGTAGATTAGTTGCTGGGAAAACTTGTATTATCAAACCGCGCAGAGCCTTAGGTTAATCAAGTTCGACCAAGTTACTAATTACGGCCTTATTCATGGAAGTGTTTTATAATGGTGCAATCCCAAAGAAAAACGTTCCAGAATGTATAAATAGCACCTTCCCTGCAATGCCCTGGACTTAGTCTCTGCTAATAAAGCTGCTTGTCCTGTTCCTCATTAAATACCTTCTTCTCTGTGTCCATCACAAGAAAGAGATCTTATTAAGGATGTTCTTAGTCAATTTCTGTCCCTGGATCAAGTTCACTGGATACCCCTCCCCTTCCTTGCCAAGTTCAGTGTGTGCTGCATAGCCTTCAAGGCGCTTGCTTTGCCACATGGAGTGTGGACATCTTACACTGGGTGCAAAGGGACAGCTCGTTTAAGCCATGCCTTCTCTGCAGTAGCCCCAGGGCTTTAGGATCTCTGGCCCTTCATACTCGCCTTTACCTGATTAATCTCTCTTTCATAGGGTCCCGGAAACGTGGACTTTGACAAATTAAATTACAGAATGTCATGCATGTCATCATTACCTATTCCATTCAGGAGATACTAGTACAGTCCTCAATTTAAGTTTGCATTCTGGGAATTGTAGTCCTGGGGTTCCCCATTATAGATCCAGGACTACAAGTCCCATAATTCCATGTATTAGATGACAGAAGACTAAGATGTTGTAAGGAATATATATACTGTACTAGCTTCACATTAGTTATTAGATGTTGAATTTTCACTTTCTCTACTGCTTCTCTCTGTGCCTCGCTCTGTCACATGCCCCACTTACCCTTTGTGTGCTCTTTGTCTCTCTCTCTCTCTCTCCCTCTCTGTCTCTTTCTTTCGCTCTTTGTATCTTTTTGTATGGGGGTGTGTGCACCTCGTCAAGTGCCTGTTTGCTAGAACCAACCCCTCACTGCCAAAAGTTATGCAGCGAGAGGACAACGAACAGATATTTAAGAGGAGTGGGTTGTTTTTTCTTTCAAAAAGCAGATATTAAAAAGAGTGTAAAGTAGCTTTCCTTAAATGTTACAATGCTTATCTCTAATTATCACTTCCAGTTCAATGTGACAGTCATAACAAGAAAGTTCGACTTGGCTTACTCAAATATGCACATTATCAAAACCTAGAACAAAATACATTATTTTTTGATAGAAAGTTATCATTCCAAGATGAATACTCTGGTACAGTCTACTGTACGCTTTCAAAAACATGTTAGGACCCAAATTGAAGGGTGACAAATGGCACCAATAATGGTTCCTGGCTGATTTGCAAAATATTAAAGAGTAAATGTGGGACTAAAAGAATGACCGTAGATGTTTGTAAAAAAAAGGCTTGAATTCTTGAATCACTAAGTCAATAATGCACACTGCGCTCAGTTTTTATGTCTTTTTTTTTTTACAACACTTACAAACACATTAACGGGGTAATTCATAGAATCTGGCGCACAAGTGGCGCATGCGGCTAGTGCACAGTGTGCGCGTGCGGCCATCTGCGCCAGCCGCGTGCGCCAAAATCCATTTCCGCGCACAGCTTATTCATGGATTTCAACATCCATAACCAGCCGTGTCGAAGAGTGGCACAGCAAACCTGCAGCTGCGCCAGTTACGCCCCCAACCCCGCCCCGTGTGCCATGAACAGCGCACAAATCCCGTACATGGCGCACAGGCAAGTGGACCAGCAAACAGCCCCCAACCACGAAAAAAAACATATGTAAAACTCCCCGTGCACCCCTCTGAATGTACGTACCCAGCTCGCATCGGGGTGCGCGTGGAGAATCACACGCGATAGGCCTTGTGTGAGCGGGGTACGTGTATTCTGAGGGGTGCGTGGGTAGAATCACACGCCATAGGCCCTGTGCGAGCGGGGTACGTGTATTTCGGGGGTGCACGTGCAGTATCACATGCAATAGGCCTTGTGCGAGCGGGGTACGTGTATTCTGAGGGGTGCATGTGGAGAATCACACTCAATAGGCCCTGTGCGAGCGGGTACGTGTATTTCGGGGGTGTGCGTGGAGAATCACACGTGATAGGCCTTGTGCGAGCAGGGTATGTGTATGTCGGGGGTGCGCGTGGAGAATCACATGCGATAGGCCCTGTGTGAGCGGGTACGTATATTTCGGGGGTGCGCATGGAGAATCACACGCGATAGACCCTGAGCGAGCGGGTACGTGTATTTCGGGGGTGCGCGTGGAGAATCACACGCGATAGGCTTTATGTGAGTGAGGTACGTGTATTTTGGGGGTGCGCGTGGAGAATCACACGCAACAGGCCTTGTGCAAGCGGGTACGTGTATTTCGGGGGTGCGCATGAAGAATCACACGCAATAGGTCCTGTGCGAGCGTGGTACGTGTATTCTGAGGCGTGCGCGGGGAGAATCACACGCGATTTAGCTGGGTGAGCGTGTTACGTGTATTCTGAGGGGAGTTCCACACGTGAATTGCCAGTGTGGGTCCTCCCAGGTGTGCCCTGTACCCCCTCCCCAGCCCCTGCAGCCAGCCCACAACACAGGGGACTACCCTGCACCCCTGGTCATGTCCCGTAGGCAGCCCATCCACCCTGGCCATGCCCCCAGCCAGCCCACATGTCACCATGCACCAGTGAGCACCGAGTCATGTCCCCCTGCACCCCCACCCACCCAGCATTGACGGGCACCTGCCAGAAGGCCCCGTCTCATGTCCCCACCCAACATGTCATAAAGATGCACATTCATGGGCCTCATGTCCACCAACATCCCACTGCACGCCACCCCAGTCTTGAGACACAATCAAGTTTCCCATCCACCCCACACTGAAAGGCCTGTTTCTTGTCACAAACCAAAAAGTCAACTATACACATCAACACATGTCCGTCACACACACACACTGGTTGCCAGTGATTGTGTAAACCCACATTGTGATATGCAGTAAACCAATGAGCGAATACCACACATGGAAGTAATAAATCAAAATGTATTGTGCACAAAATGAAGCAAATGGAATCAAAGCATGAAATCATTTCAAACAAGAAAAAAATGCATGTCTAAGAATGAGAAAAAACAAATGAAGTCACAATCCAAAGTAATCCAAAATAAAGTCAAGACCAAACTCCTTGTCCACCAAAGCGAATCCAAAGCAAACCTAAATTTAAAAATCCATTGATCCATGGTGATGTAAAATAATATTTTCTCAGAAATCCATAGTCAAACTATGTACAAAGATTGAAACCAGGGTCCATGAGCCCAACAAATGAAATGAAACCTAGAAAAAAAAACCTACCTAATTAAGAACTATATACAAAAACGTGGGACATTGTCCAAGCGTCCCAAAAGAAAAAAAAAGAGAACGGAAATCTAACACTGACTAACTATATACAATGGCGGCAGGCAAGTCCTACAGCTCACTCTGTGCTGTTGTGGACCAGGGCATCATCGAACTCCATGTCAATCTCCTGGAGGCGGTCTCACAGGGATGCACTCATGGCCTGTTCCACCTCCCTGCGAGTTGCCTCGAGGCACTCAGCCCACCTCAATGCCCGGCGCATGGAGAACTCCGCCCTGACCATAGTGAGCCGCGCCTTTTCCGCCTGCCGCCGCTCCGCACCTATCTGCTGGCCCAACCGCAGCCACATGGAAGACACCCGCATTCCAGGGTCCTCCTACCCTCTGGCCAATGCCTGCCCCTCTGATGTTGATGGCCCTGAGCCATCATCGCTCCCACCTACAGCCTGCTCCTGCTGCTGTCCATGTGCCCTGTCCAATGGTGCCTGCACATCCTCCATCTGCTGGTCTCCAGTTGTGGTGTCCACCCCTGCTGGACCGCCGACTCCCAACTGTGGCAGGGATGGGATCTCCACCAAGCTGGCTGTGTTGTTCAGGCCAGGTCCACAGGGGGCCCTGGTGGAATCTGGGCCTGAAGACGGCAGGGAGAACGACTGGCGCATAGTCTCCACAGAGGAGGAGAGGTCCGCCAGAGTGTGCGACACATGTAGGAACCCATCGACCATGGCCCCTCCCAACTGTGCCACGTTGCCACGCAGCTCTTTGTGATGGCGTGCGTGGTCCCCCCAGGAAGCACGCACGTCATCACGAATGACATGCGTGCGCAACGCGGCACCAATCAGGACGGAGCCCATACAGTCATGGGACTCCTCGTCCGCAGGTAGTGGAGAGCCAGATGACGTGGGCCTCCCCCCTACCTGCGGACGGGCCTGGGATGGGCATCCCTGCTGGTGCATGGTAGTGCAGTCACAGGGTCAGGGACAGCGACATGCACAGGCCCCTTTGCGGTGACCTCTGCTGCCTCCTGACCCTGGCCCTGGACTGCACCACTTGCACCAGTGGTTCTACCCCCACCAGGACCCATGTGCGGCTCAGTAGCGGGCTCCTCCTCCTCTGTGGAGACCACCAACCTGGATGTCTCTGCACCTTCTTCCACCATTGCAAGCCCCTGTGGGGCTCACCCGGCCCTTCCGCTGCAGCTGTAGTGGCAGATGCGGCACCAGTCCCCTCACTCCCAGATGATGGCAATTCCTGGGAGGGTGGCTGGGCCTTTGCGTCGCCGCCCGGTGGAGGCATCCCCACCACTTAGCTCCACAGCACTGTCTCCGCCCTCTTCTTCACTCGACGCTGCGTAGCGGGAGACATAGAACACAAGCATCAGGGTACTGTACAATAGTCCCCTAGACAGGAAGCAATAACACATGAGTGGCACTGTCAAACGTCAAACGTCACTTCCATCCTGTCCCTCCACAACACATGGGTCAATGCAGGGAACACACATGCAGAAACAGGCACGGCGCATGCAATCAACATCAGCATCCATGTACAAAGGCCTCTATTGACATAAATGTTGCCTTAAAACTCAGATGCATCATGGCTCATACTGATCCCATGCACACACATCATCAGAGGGTCATGCATCATGGCTCTTACACCACAGACACAGTGGATACAAGGATGAATAGACTGCATAAGTGAATCTACACATCGTCACGGACATGTGTCATGCATCCATGGCGTTTCAAAGTCACACACACACTTCTCAGACACACAGACATGTACACCATACATGTACATGAGAGCAGCTCCCATCTCTCACCCCACATCCATGTCCAAGAACAGGGACAGGCATGCATTCATGTGTGCATTCCGCAGGGGTGGGAGTTTAGGTGAAAAATGTAGCCATAAGCTGGGTCCGGGCTGCCTCTCCACGTGCCCTATCCCCTCTCATGGGCAGCGCCTGTGCCGGTGGTTGGGGATTTGGGGGCACCACCATGTTCACCGGTACGCCCTGCTGTGTTGCAACATTGTGCAGGACACATGCTGCCACAATGATCCTGCACACTACTGGGGGTGCATAGAGTAGCTGCCCGCCAGAGCGGTCAAGGGAGCGGAAGCGTGACTTTAGCACTCCGAATGTGCGCTCCACTATGCCCCTGGTTGCAATATGGGCAGCGTTGTATTTTACCTGAGGTGGTGTGGTGGGGTTCCAGATTGGCATCATCATGTGGTTGCTCAGAGGGTAGGCACTGTCCCCTGGAGAGGTGATAATAGTTGAGATTATTAGGGTTTGGGTATTTGTCTGTGTGTGACTTGCATGCATGTGCACGGGCATTTGTACTTACCTAGGAGCCATGTGTCGCCATGCTGGCTAGCTTCCAGGGCCCGGCTCAGGGCGGACATTCTGTATATGAAACTGTCATGGGTGGAGCCTGGGTAGTTTGCATAGACAGAGGTGATGATTCCCTTTGCATTGCATACCACCAGCACGTTGATGGAATTCTGGTGCTTGCGGTTTCGATAGATGTGCTCAGTGGCCCTAGGTGGACGTAGGGCCACATGGGTGCAATCTATGTCACCGAGCACTTTGGGGAAGTGTGCCACCCTGTAAAAGTCCTGGACTATGGCCTGCCTTTCTGCGGGTGTTCTGGGCATGTATATGTGCCTGCGGACTGAGGGGGGCACTGTCATGATTGCCAACACCTGGTGTTGGCAGCGTGACTGCATGGCCTGTGAGAGTCCCCCTACTATGGCAGTAGTCTGCTGAAGTGACCCAGTGGCCAAAAAATGCAAGGGGCTCAATGCTTGGGAGCAAAGGGTGGGGGATGTAAGGTCATCTTCCCACTCCCTAACCAGGTCTAGGATGATACGAGGTGAAAACCTATACCTGCCATAGACCTGGTTGTAAGGCATCCCAAAAAAGGCTAGTCCGGGGGGAAAAAATGCGGGCCCTGGCTATTCTCCTCCTCCTGCGGTGTCCCACGATCAGTGCTGCGACAAATGGTGCATTCATCGTAGCTGTATATGCGTGTTTGTTGTTTGCGCGCACTTTTATACTGTAGGCGGCGACGCTTACGCCTGCCTTCCTGTGGCGGACATGTTGTCGCCTGTGTGCGTCTTTTAGCGTGCGCTTGTTTCCTGTATTCAAATCCATGAATACGAGTTGTTTGCGTGCGTGTGGGCGTTCCGTGTATTTCCCTGCAGTACTTCCCCAGTTACGCCTTCTTTTTCACGCGTTGTTCCCCATCTGCGTGTTATGCCCCGTGACCCGCCCCTTTTTTGTTGTGTGCACCGACGTTGTGCGCTTTCCCTGTGCGCGTCGCGCACGGAGTTCGGGTTGTTGCAATGACGTGTGTGCCCATGTGCGCCACGCACGGATTTGGCGCACAACCAGTGGAAAACATGCGCAGGCCCTTCCTTGAATCGCACGCGTGCGCTTGCTTTTTCACGCTTGCGCCACCTTGCGCCAGCGTGCGCTGAGATTTTCGGCGCACGTTTGTTCCATGAATCGCCCCCTAAATGTTTCTAACATTGAAGAATATACACTGATTGGGACAGCTACAGGATCTAAGGATAAATGGCTGTGACATCAGTCCCTCCATTGGGGTCCATTTTCTGTTCAGAACTCTAGCCGGTTCTCTGGGTAAAAATGGCTGTGCGCATGCTCAGTTCTCAATGCGCAGACATCCTAAGAGAATTATATAAACATGATTCACAAATTCAAACATTCGTCGAACGTTTTCTCTGGTGAATACAAATGAAATATTTTCAAATGACATTTGTACGCAGTGTATGTTTTTGTTGTTTTTAACACCTTGGTCTATTTTGAGAAGCAGAATTGTAATGATCCACTCACAGGCATTTTCAAAGAAAGCCTGAGGCAATGTTTGCATTATTAACCGCTACACTGTCATTGATAATGCAATTGTCAATTAATGCAATGACTGTATGTTAATTAGATCATCTCTTGCAGTGGGATAGCAGGATTCCCGCGGCAGATGGGGGTCTGGGGCTGATGCTCACATGGTGTTGCCAATAAAGACCAAAACAATCAGAGGTGGAGTGGGAGCCAAAAGAGGCCCAGGAAATAATGTTCAAAGTGGCCCCATTTTACAATGTTCAGCAGGCTCAACCTTTTTCCAATGAAAACATTAGAAAATTCAATAGTTTCTAACACAAAAGAGGCTGCAGGGTGCAGAGAGCTAACGGGAAATCCCCAGAGTTTCCTATAGGCCAGTCCACCCCTGAAAACATTTTTTTTTTAAAGAAAAAACATTGGAAATTATTTAGGAATTTGTGTTTTTCAATGTGCCACTAAAAACGGAACCCCTTTTAACCCTTAAATTCATGCTGTAATTGGAAAATGCAGATTGGCGGAGTCCCAACACTGGGGCGTATTGACTAATATGTTATTTTATGGTCTAAATAATTATGAAGGGTTCCTAGAAAGGGCCCCTTGGCAGAGCCTTTTCCTGCCATTGTCAAAAATGCGAGATTCTAACCAGTAAGGATTGGAACCAAAAGGGTAGGGTCATAAATGCACTCCACTTGCGCATGGGCCGGGCACGAAGGTGGAGAAAACTCCCAAAATCCCAAGACAGCACATTTCGGAGCGCACACAAAATTGCAAAATGCAGTTCACACTTGTAAAGATGGCTCTTGGTCCTGGATCAGTGAGGAAAGACAAGAACTTAAGCCATCCTTTTAAAGTGGGCTACGTGACGTTCCAAAGTCTCAAAGTCCACTGCGGATTTGTTTGTTTGTTTGTTTGTTTATATATTTATAACGCGCAATCCATCAGGCCCCGGGGCATCGGGGCGCAATTTGTACAAGGTTGCAAGAAAAAATAGAGACAGAGAGATTACATTACAAAATTTACAGTAACAGCATATTAACAGTCTTACTAATGACATATATTACATAGGTTACAGTGCAACTAGGATTAACAGAGGATGTATCCTAGGGTTTGCTGAATTAGTAACAGAGGTAGCGGGCCAGAAATGGTATCAAAGGAAGCAGACCGGAGTATGTAGGACAGAGATGTCGAGCATGTCTTATTGCTGGTCAAAGAGCCAAGATTTGGTTTTAGTCTTGAAGGTGTTGAAGGAGTCTTCGGCTCTGATGGTAGCAGGGAGGGTGTTCCATAGTTTAGAGGCTAGGACAGGGAAGCTGGTGCCTCCCGCTCTTTGAAGCTTAAACCTGGGGATCATTAGACAGTGGGTCTGACCAGTTCTTAGTGGGCGGGCGGTAGAATGGCGCAATAGCCGACTGCAGAGATAGATCGTGGCCTTGTTGGCCAGGCATTTGTGCGTGAGGGCCAGAGTTTTTAGAGAGATTCTCTGCTTCACAGGTAACCACGTTAGGCTGGTTCTGGCTTCTGAAATGTGGTGGTTACGAGGGATGTTCAAGGCCGCTCAAATGGCATTCTTCTGGGTAGTTTGGAGTTTGGACAGGTTCTCTTGGCTGGTGTCTAAGTAAAGAGCACTGCAGTAATCAATTTTTGCCGTGATAAGTGTTCTAGCTAGTGTGACACTTTCGGGGGTCGTGAGAAACGGTTTGCAGCTGAAATGAGTTTGCACGTGTAGGCAGAGGCAGATCTGACTGCATTTGTTTGTCTGGATAAGGATAGGGTGGAGTCCAGGTAAAAGCCTAATGTTTTGGTGTCTTTCGAGACTCGTATGGTATTGCCGTCTATGGTGAATGACTGATAAGACGGCTCAAGTTTGCTCAGGCGTTGAGAGGTACACAGGATAAGGAGCTCCGTCTTATCGTCGTTTAGACATAGCTGGTGCTGGACCATCCAGGCTTGGATGACCAGGTAGACGTCATTGAGGGCCTTGGTGTCAGCTAGATAATCGCCTGAGATGGGAATGAATATCTGGGTGTCGTCCGCATAGTTGGTGTAGGAGACACCCAGATAGTCAAGCACATCAAAGAGTGGTTTCGTAAAGATATTGTAAAGTGTAGGTGACACGCAAGATCCCTGAGGTACGCCGCAATGCATAGGGGAGGGATCCACGGCTGCAGAAGGTGCAAAGACCCTCATGGATCTGTTGCTCAAAAAGGATTTGATCCAAGCCGCAGCGGACGGTGAGAAGTTGGCAGCAGAGTGGAGGTGTCTGCAAAGGATCTGGTGGTTGACCAAGTCAAATGCGGCGGAAAGGTCGAGGAGTAATAGCATTGCTAATTTGCCCTTGTCTTTCAATACTTCGATCTGAGATTTTAGGTCTAATAGAGCCGTTTCGGTCCCGTGTCTGGGCCGAAATCCGGATTGTCGTAGACTTAACAGATTGTTCGATTCAAGATAGTTTTGGATCTGCAGGTAAGCTGCGCGGTCCAGTATCTTAAGCAGAAACGGTACTGTAGTAATAGGTCGGAAGTTCGTGGGTATACTTGGGTCTAGAGAAGGTTTTTTTAGTAGCGGGATCACCCACGCGTCCTTAAGGTTGTCCGGGACAATACCTGTTTTAAACGAGCAGTTGATGAAGGCTGTAATGAATGGAGCCAGATCATGGGCAGAATCCTTAATGATGGGAGCTGTGCACCGGTCACCTTGGCAGTTAGACGGTTTAATTCTCAGGATGATGTTTTCTACCTCAATTACAGTGAGCGGCGAGAAGGTGAAGGGTTTAGTGTTAGTAGTGTCAGAAAGGGGGGGCCTAGTAGGGGAGAGTGAGCGGTTGTCAAGCTTCAGGCTGTCCTGCTTGTCTTTAATTTTGGATTGAAGCATAGAGATTTTGTTTAGTAAGGCTGCTTGAATGTTAGCACACCATTTGCTATCTTTCGTGCATGTGTCTGGAGGGGAGACTGGGGTTTCGAGCTCTTTTAGGATTCTAAAGAGTTCCTTGGTGTTTGAATCGGCTTGCAGGATACGATTGTTAAGCGACTCTCTTTTAGCAGTAATGATGGCATCTTTATAAGTAAGGGAGGCGAGGAGGAAGCCATCTTTATGCTCATCCGACGGGTGGCTTTTCCAACGATTTTCCGCACAGCGTGTGACTTTGCGGAGGATTCTTAGCTATGGAGTGAACCATGAGTTAAGATGTGCTCGTGGTTTGGCCTTCCTAGGTTTGATGGGTGCTATAGAGTCTATAGCCGTGAGCATAGTTTGGTTATAGGTGTCTGCTAGGGAGGTGGGATTAGAACATGAGTTAGTAGCCACATTAAGGGATGGGAGTAACAGTGGGAGGAGTTGTTCCT
This sequence comes from Ambystoma mexicanum, assembly GCF_040938575.1. Classification (NCBI taxonomy): domain Eukaryota; kingdom Metazoa; phylum Chordata; class Amphibia; order Caudata; family Ambystomatidae; genus Ambystoma; species Ambystoma mexicanum. The sequence continues at coordinate 65,210,017 of NC_090938.1, forward strand.
TCGTTATATTTTTTTTGTTGCGAGTAGGGAGTGCTGGGGCTATTGGTGTCGGGGCTCGCGGGGTTGCTTCAATGTTTAACGTTATGATGTGATGGTCAGACCATAAGGATGGGGAGTTGTTGAGGACCTGGATGTTGCAGTTGGAGCCGGCTAACCAATCGATGGTCCTGCCTTTGATATGGGTTGGTTCTTGGATGTACAGGGTAAGGCTTAGGACTGTGAGAGCATTCTCCAGATCATTTTCCACAGGATCTTTTGGGTCGCCACGACCTAAGTTGAGGTCGCCTAAGATGATTGTTTGTGAGTTGTTTTTCGTTTTGTCAAGAAGGAGAGTAGAAATTTCATGACAAAGGTGGGTGCCGGACCTGGGGGCCTGTAGATAAGGTGAAGGGTGGCCATTTGGTTGGGTGTTAGTAATAATTTGATTGAGAGCAGTTCAGCTGATTCGAGTTTGGAGTCGGATACCACTCTTAGGTCAAGGGAACTTTTGTGGATGAAGGCCATGCCGCCACCTCTGGTTTGTGCAGAGGAGCGGTCACAGCGCGTGATGCCGTAGTCAAGTCAGGCGGTAAGGCCAGGGATAGAGAGGGGCCAGATGCGGCATGTTGCCAAGTTTCGGATATGTCAATGAAGTCAAGGTCAGCAATGGTGATGAGGTCGGCTATTTCAAGAGCGTGTGCTGTGAGAGATCAAGCATTGATAAGGGCGCCCTTGAACACAGGCAGTTTAACCCCTGTGGTCTTGGTTTTGCATGTAGCGGTGGATGAGGGTGAGCTGGGTGGAATATGTGAGGCTTGCTTGGTGGCGTTGGTGCGGGAGTGACAAATGCGGAATCTAGTGCCTAGTCTCTTGTTCCTGAGAATGAGGGGGCAAGGTTGGTTGGGAGTGGGTTTTCGTGGCAAAGTGTTCCAGCCAGAGAGCTGGGTCATTAAGGTATTGGTTAATCTGGTTACTAGGGTGGTGAACGTCTGCGGTAGTTGTTGTGGGGCTCGTTATGGGGGTCATAGTCATGGTAGGTGAAGCTGGGTGGTGTAGGTTCGGGCAGGCCAGATTATTAACCCCAAGGGTAAGGGAAGTTGCCGTGGGTAGTTGAATGACTAGGGCAGCGTGTGTGGCTAGGATGTAGTGTAGTAGAAGGCGCACACTGACGTGCATGATGGTGGCGCTAGCTGCCTGAGTGGGGTACCTATGAACTTGTTGACAAGGGACAAGATTGGGTCTCATAGATGGGACAGGTGTGACAATGGCAATAGGTGCAAATGCTATAATATGACTAGAGGCCCGGCTGAGGCATTGCAAAATGCAGCGCAGCTAAGTTTGGGTGTCAGGCTCATTAAATGCAATAGTGCGGAGTGCACCAGGCAGAGGTGTTACAGTAAGGCTAGAATACACCTAGTGGTATCTAGATGTGACACGTTACAGTAGGCTAGAATGCACACGGCAAGGCAACACCTAAATTTGACATATCGCAGTGGCCAAGTAACACACACCTAGATTAGGGATATCACCATAACAAGAATGCACAGGTCAGGGCAGCCCTGGATTTGACTAATCACAGGCTGAAGCCCAGGGCAGTAGCACACACCTAGATTTGAAGTGACCCAAAACAGGCAAAGGCACAACACAGTTTAAAGTGGTCTGAAAGCGACCATAAGGCACAACACAGTTGAAGTGACCATAAGGCACAACACAGTTGAAGTGACCATAAGGCATAACACAGTTGAAGTGACCATAAGGCACAACACAGTTGAAGTGGTCTGAAAGCGACCATAAGGCACAACACAGTTGAAGTGGTCTGAAAGCGACCGTAAGGCACAACACAGTTGAAGTGGTCTGAAAGCGACCATAAGGCACAACACAGTTGAAGTGGTCTGAGAGCGACCATAAGGCACAACACAGTTGAAGTGGTCTAAAAGCGACCATAAGGCACAACACAGTTGAAGTGGTCTGAAAGCGACCATAAGGCACAACACAGTTTAAAATGGTCTGAAAGCGACCATAGGGCACAACACAGTTTGAGTGGAGAGCTAACAGTGGCCTGGACGTGTGCAGGTTAGGGTCGTGGACATGAGCTTGCTGAGCATCGTATGAGAACAGATGTTTTAGAGTGGGAGAATTTGAATGGTCAGTGGGCTAAATAGTGTGCAAGTGCAGTTACAATGCAAGGAGGCTGATCTACAGTTACGGTATAGTGTCCGTATTAAATGCCGTGACAGTCGCAGAGGGCAGCAAAAGGCGTTATTGATGGCTAGGTACGAACGAGACCATCAGGGTAGCGCGACTTGTACACAGAGTAGCGGGCATACACTGTAAGATGCTCTGAGTGCAGTAGCGGGTTCAATACTGACTGAGAACGGACATAGACAGGCATGTGCAGTACATGCAAGCCAGTTCGAATATGTAATAACCTTAAAGGAGCGTTGTTGGGACAATGGCCTGAGGGGAGCGACCTAGTGAGGCTCAATAAGGCATACCATAACAAGCCAGCAACATTATAGCAAGGTCCACAGAGATTGAGATGTTACCAATGCGCCTTACAGATACCCCGCAAGTGCAAGACAAAAGTGGGCAACGTTATGTTCAGGGTCGATATGGCGGGCAGTGGAGTCAGAAGACCCTTACCCAAAGGGGACAGAGTCCGGGTCCCGGGCCTCGGACGCCTCCGGACAGGCTCCAGACAGGCAGGGATCCTTAGGTAGATGGTCCTTTGGGAGTGGGCCGGCGCTCGCCTGCAGGCGTTTAATTGGCCTAGTAAATCCAAGGCAAGCCAATCGAGGCAGGCGATGAAGTCATGTGGTCGCCGAAGAGTCCGAGAGGGTGCCAGCGGCCATCTTGGAACAGGGATCCCTCGTGGATTCCAATGGTGGCCGAATGAAAGTGGCTAAAATCAGCATTTGGCTCAAAGTTGGAGCCTGGGAGGATTTTTAGCTTGCTAAATCAGAATTATGGGGATCAATGAGGCAATTTCCAGAGTGGGTTGAAATAACTGACGGGGCTCTTTGGAGCAGGCCAATGTGCCTACCTTAGGCAGAGGTAAAGTCAGCTGGACTGCTGACCACTGCTCCTGCAGTGGGGGGTGCGCCTGCACCTCCGCGCTCCTGTCCAGTCTGAAGAGCAGGACAGAGGTATGTCGGAGGTCATTAGACCATGTTGTTATGTTATGTTATGTTAATTACGCTTATAAGGCGCCAAAGCCCGCAGGCATCCAGGCGCCGAAGGATAGAAGTAGAAGAACACAGAGCTGGAATTATTCTATTTAAACAGGATTGTCTTCAACTGTTTACGGAAATCAAGGTGGTTCTCTATCTTGCACATCTGTGTCGGGAGAGAGTTCCAAGCTTGCGCGCCTCGGATACAAAAGGCCCGACCTAAGCCACGAGGCCTTTTTATTCGGGGCAAGACCAACAAAGAACCAGCCGACGAGCGTAAGCTTCTTGTTGGTTGATAGATGTTAATCTTCTCCTTCAAATATGCAGGAGCGTTTCCAAAAATACACTTATGGCACATGGTGAGTATTTTAAATTGAATACGGGATGCCACTGGAAGCCAGTGAAGTTTTCTTCTGGCCGCACTGGTGGGTTCTGAGCCTTTCATCTGGAAGATGATTCTGACAGCTGCATTTTGTATCTTCTGCAACGGTTGGATGTCAGCCTTATTAGCTCCCCCCAACAGTGCGTTGCAATAATCCACGCAAGGCAATATTACTACTCTTACAAGTTTTATGCGATTTTCTACCAATATCAATGGGGCTACTTGTCTCAATACCTTTAGATGGTAATTAGTGTTGGTAGCAATGGCTGTGACATGTGCCTCACTATCAAGACTTTCCTCCATAGAGGTACCAAAAGTCTTAACTTTCTTCACGGTTTTAATTTTAGCACCTTCTATCGTAAAGCAATTATAGTCTTGGCTTAGTTTGAATTGGGCATGCTGGGAGCCGAAAAGCATCAGTTCAGTTTTTGCAGCATTCAAGCAGAGCCAATTAGTTGACATGTTAAGGGCTTGAATGAAGCAAAGGCCGAAAAACAAGCACTCACGCACCATCAACGTGCTGCAGGAACGCATTTGGGTTCAGAGCACAAACGAAAAACAAGATGGCCGCCACGAAAAAAAGAGAGGGACGCCCTTCACAATCTCTTGCAGCCCATTGTGGTTGAGGCTGCGCATGGCATGACATCTCAATGTAACTTTAACGTGTTACAGTTTTCAATACGCAGCACAGTGCTGTCACCCCAAATTGGGTCCTTTCTGGGCAACTCTACCCCTTTTTGTGGTTACACGAAACCTGAATTTTGGAGGCATCTACAACATACCCCTTATCTATAATTTAATTGTGTCTCAAAAAGAAATGCTATCTTCCACATCATTCCTAGCAAATTTGCATCATTAACAAATTGAAGCATAGGTCACCACTGGCCGCACGGCTGTCCGAGGTATCTCCAGATAACTTGCAGCTGGCCCTTACTCTCCTGCTGACATCTTGGCAAGATTCTTCAGTGGCAGTTCCAGGGATGTCATTTAGGGGTCTCCAGAGGTCGCAACTGCGACCTCCGAGGTCTCCCTTGCGACCTCTAAAAAAAAAACGTTTTGTTTTGTTTTTGTAATGCAAGCTCCTGAGCTGTGGCCAGCACCAGGTGGCTCTTTACTTCTGGAGAGGCTGGCTTTCTTGTTCAGGCCCCTTAAAAAAAAAAAAAATAAGAACAGAAGTGCCACAAGTCTAACACTTTCAGCACTGACCCTAAATAAGAAAGAATAGGAATACCAAATAATGTGTCTTTCTGGAATTCTATACAATAATTGCTAGACTCATTAAAGGTTTATTTCAGGCACACTTCAGGGGGTGAGTCAATGATTTAGTCTGTTCTTAAAAGCCTCAACTCAGCATCCTTCTGAAGTCAATAAATGTGTACCAACACAGGTTGGGTGATATTGGGTGCATATTTTTTTTCTATATAAAGCACTTAAGCGTAAGTGCTATATAATAACACATCATTATCATTTGGTCATGGACGTCTGCTTGCATTCACAGTAATTTTGTAATATGGGCCTATTCATACTGATCTTAACGATACATATGGCGATCCATTCGTGTATGAAATGTACATCACATTATAGTGATATCGTAACCATATGTTTCGTAGTGTACAATGCTATGTGATGCCACTTCCTGTTTTCTCAATGGGTGAAAGGTAGTGTTCCATCGCTTCCCGCGATATCACTTCGGGGTGCAGTCAAATGACATCACTTCCTGTGATGTCATCAGGGGGTCAAGGGTCATGTGATGTCACTTCCACTACCCCTGGCATTTTGGTGAAATGACGTCCCTGGACAGTTCTTTGTAAGGTCGGTCTTCCCAAAACTATTGTGCCCCTATCATGCCTCTGCGAGAAAAGGACTGGCCTCTGTCCTGTATGGCCCAGGATCAGGCCTTTAGACCGTTGCTCAGACAGTTTTTAAACTATGATTTTTTCCTGCTCCCCTTTCCCTTTCAACAATTAAAGAAAAGCACTTTGAAAACAATAACTTTAGACTGAGGCATATACACGGCACAATGAGTTTAACCATGCTTTCTGGATATGATATGATAAGTTATTTAATACCAAGAGGATCAAACCTGTGTTGCTTCCAAGGGGAGCATGTTGCCCCTGAGCTATCCTCCCTCCCGAGACGATCGCCAGTATTTCCCAAATCACTCATCTACTCAGTGGCATACCGTGCGGGAGGTCAGCGCAGGGGGGGGCAACTTGCCCCCTCAGAGGCTCTTTGAAGAGCCAGACTGGGACATTTGGGAGTGCAACACCACTCCCGTTCAGCACCCTCATTGACAACAAAGGTGCCGAATGGGAATGGTGTCCCACTGGCAGGACAGTGAGGGTGCCCAGCAGAAGCTCCTTGTTCCTGCTCAGCACACTCATTGCCCCGGCAGCAGGACAACGTTGCCCTAAATCAGTGGTCTTCAAACCTTTTATGCCAAGGACCCCCTGAGCAAAAAATAAATTGTTCGGGACCCCCCCTGCTCCGCCCCCCTGTGTTGGTGTTATTTATTTTTTATAGAGAAGGCTGCGGAATGGGTGGTGTCCATACAAGAGCACACTGGAATGTTTTGTGTATGTGACGCTGACGAGCATGCCATACTGTGCCCACACTTAATACATAAAGCAATCAAAGAAGATGCCTCCATTGTGCATCCACTAGGCCAAACGCCCTTTCTACTCTGCCACACCATGATTTTCACTAGCTGCAGGCCAGCACTAATAAGAGATGGCAATGCCCGCTCTGTTAGATAAAGCATGGGCCTGCCCTGTTTTGCAGAAATAACCCCTGAGTCCTGCATAATATTGAGGAGGTAGTGACTAAGGATCTGTGGACCGTCTAACATGCATTAGAAGGTGGTTTTCTTTAAAACGTTCATCAGCGTATTACTGGTCAGGCTAAAGTTTGAAAGTGGTACAATCCTTTGTAGCCTTTCTGTGCATTGTTTATTGGGTCTCCCTTGTGCAGTATCCTGCCCAGTCTGTAGATATAATTCCCTAAATATGTTTCTGTATTGGGGTTGGGCATGCCCACACTGAGACCCAGCCCTTCCTCCTCTACATTTCTTCAGAAACAAGAAGCAAAAGAGCCCTTTGTACCACATTTGAGTGGCTGATGTTGCAGCCATTTTATTCTTGCTTCCAAAAATGTAAGCTGTCCAAATGAGCATGCATGGTTCATGGTTCCTAACATTTTAATGTTAGGGTGAGTATTGTGAACCGTGATGTGAGCACCAAGCCATGCATCAGGTATGAATTTAGAGATTCACAAATACAATCCTTTTATCACAGACTTGTTTATCACATTTAATGATCTCTGATCACTAGTATAGGCCTGAAATGATTTAATGCAAAGCAAACAGGAATCCTCATTGGTGCTATTTGTCCACTTTCCCACACTCAGAGAGGTATTTTGAAAGAGTACAATAAGAGTGTACCAGCTGTCCATCTTGGAATGATAACCTTCCATCAGAAAATAATTCATAAGCTAAGTGAGGTGGTACAAACACAACACCTGCAACACAGGGCCAGTGGTCAGTGGGCCCTCAGACCCTGGTAGGCTGCTCACACCACAGTGTGCCACTATGGCCAGTTTGAAACTGTATTCAGGCTAGGCCTTCCTTAAGAGCAGGTGACAGAAGAACCATTTACTTCTGCAGCAACAGCTGTGTTTTCACATTAGAATTCTTCTGTATAGTACTTGCATTTCAATGTAATGAAACCAGCTTAATTCTATATAGGTATTATTTATTCATATAGAGGAGGGGTTTCGTCACACACCAGCGGTGTAGTTTGGGAGTGATGTGTGCCATCTGGGTCTATTCTTCATGAATAGGCTCCTAATGGAGCCCGAGGCCCTAAAAAGGCCCGGCATCTGTACTTGGGGCGAAAGGTGCCGGGCCTTTGAGAGGCCTCAAGCTTCTTAAAGGTCTATTCATGAAGACAAAAGAAAACGCACACACCTTTTTTTGCCGCAATGACCATCATCGCGGCAAAATAAGGTGTGTGCTTTTTCTTTTGTTTACATAAATAGGATCTTAATGGAGCCTGAGGGCCCACAAAGGCACAGCCCCTGTCACACTAAGCATGTGTAGCAGGGACCTTGGATCGGGCTGCTACTTGTTAATAAAGCAACAACCCGATCCTTTTGTACTGTATCCATTTTTTCTTCTTTTCAGGCTGTGGATACGCGCCCGCCTGGGCATGATGCTGCGGCCCACCAGAGGGGGGCGCCCCTTAGTTTGAATACCGCTGCCCTAAGTACTATTTCTTCCTTCTGGCAGTGCATTTAAAGTGGGAGTGATTTACATGTGATGGCTCTTTTAAGAGACCATTGCTTTGGACAAGACATTCTTAACGTTTGTTAAGAATTGCAAAGGAGCATTTTGATTTTGAAAGCACACGCAAAGTACAAGTTATCTGCCTAAAATATATGTCCTCCTCAGTACAGTTTAACATCGTTTTGGTGATATATTTAATTATCTGCCTTATTTTCACATGATCATGTTTAACACACCAAAAAGCGGCTATCATAGGTAGACATCTTCTCTCACATTATATGCGAAGTATGACTTTGTCAAACATTGAATCACAAAAAGGTAGGTTTTTTCACACATTACCTTTAGTTATGAGTTTTTTAAGTCTTGAAAGTACATTTTCAACATGTACTGGCCATTGTTTGCCTTCTACTGAATTGCATTCTGGTTTTTGTAGTCGTCTATTCTAAGTGAAGGGAATGATGCCACAATTGTACGCGTTTTGCCTAGCATATTTCTATAAGGAGTTATAGATGTGTGCACGTTTTACCATAGTTTGTGTACTTTTTAAGCCATTATTATAGTACAGAGTGTGGTTGATAGCCAGACATGGGGGCGAAGAGTGGACATGATGAGAGGACAAGTGAGTCATGAATATATTTGCCCATTGTGTGGCAAGAAAGGTTGCAGACCTGTAGACAGGAGGGGATATTTTCCCTGGTTCTGGTGCTGTGTTGTTTTCGAGGCACATGTCAAGGATACATGTGGGCGGACAGCATCCGTTCACTTTTATCAAACGGCAGATGCAAACCCGCTGGGAGTTTTTGAGCCCGGCATTAAAAATAAGTTTGCTAGCTCAAGTGTCCGGCTACAAGGATTTCACCCAGGTTATCATGTTTCCAGTGCAGACGCTTACCCTCAAGACCACATACAAGTGTCATTAAAGCACAGGTCTCATATTTGGATTTTGTTATCCATGGAACATATCATCATAAATTGTTGGATTTAAAAGGTGGGCACCTTTTATACTTTGCCAGCATAGTTTTTGAACATTCTCCTCCCTTTTGTTATTTTCCCGAGTTGAATCATTTTTTTTAAGGCAAATGCTCCTTTGCCTTGTTCGCTTTCTTCTAATGCAGTGGTATTCACACGCTTTCATACCAAGCCCCCTGTTGATTTACAATATTGTTTCGGCCCACCCTGACCTATGGGTTGGCCTCCCCAAGGACATCGAGGGGAGGGGCAGATTTAAGGTGACTGATTTTTATAGAAAATCTAAGCAGTAGAAAATCTATTTCAATTTTATATTGAAAGCAGTCATCGTAATCCCATTTTAAAGAGTCTGGGGCCCCCCTCTGGACATTTGAAGACCACTGTTCTATGGGTAAAGATCAATTGAACTAAATGTGTATATTTCACTTTAAGATAGGGGTCACTTACTCTGCATTTATTCATGGGTGGCAGTTCTTTTCTTTTTGCAGAAGGACAGAGATTGTGATGTGAGAGACCTGTACCCATCTCTAGGTCAAAAAAACACATTTTGCTGCAGGAATAGGAAAAAAGCCATATGATTTACAGCAGTGGAGTACCTTTGCTAAAAATGTTGGGGGGGACATGACATCTGAAGAAAAGGTGCCCCAGCCAAATGAATGGGGACAAAATGGTGTGCCATAAAAGTTGGGGGGGACAAACACCCCTGTTACGCGATGATTTACAGGAATGTCTAAACGTATAACATCCCAGCAACATTCACATAACCTGATGAGTTGTCTTTGCAGCATTCTGCTGCAGGATCCCCTGGTTCCCCCTACTATGGCATGCCCAGCACCTCTAATCAACGGTCTGGTGGTCCATTAATGAGGCTCCTTTCCCATTTTGAAGTGAACAACACTTGCACATTTTGCAAGATGCATGCAGACATGTCACCACGCTTGAGGGGAGACAAAAACCCTGCCACAACTAGTGATCTAGATGCCAGAAAAGAACATCATGCCACAGTACGAAAGGGCTAGACTGGCTTCCCCAAATGCCACCTTAGCCAAGTAGTAACACATACCATGCTTGGTTTAAAACCAAGCATGGTATGCATCATTACTTGTACTTGGCTAGACTGGCATTCGGGGGCAGTCAGTTTAGCCCTTTGTCACTGTCGTGTGATATTTGTTCTGGGAATCCATGATCAACCAAGTATGATATGTGTTATTACTTGGCTAGACTGGCATTTTGGGGCAGCCAGTGTAGCCTGTTCTTACTGTGGAATGACATTTGTTTGTAGCATCCATGATCAACCAAGTATGGTATGTGTTATTTCTTGGCTAGACTGGCATTTTGGGGCAGCCAGTTTAGCCCTTTTCTTACTTTGGCATAACTTTTTTTTCTGGGCATCCTGTCCGGCACAGCGGTGTTGTTGTGTGCTCCTGCTTGGCCTGGCTGCCTATAGAACAGTCGTCTGGAGCAGGACACGGACAGCAGTGTGGCCGTACGCTTCTGCTCTGCATCCTTCATGCACAAAGGGGGGGGGCATAGCAGGAGCATGCTCTGTGTCCCACTGCAGGCTGTTGACTGCACTACGGTGCCAATAAGGGGCAGAGCCAGAAGCGGAGCAGGAGCACACAGCTCCATGTCCCACTTGTGTCCCAATGTTGCGGGGAGAGGGTACTTGTCAAGTCCTCATATGGGGGGCGAGGGGGCTGGAACAATTGGGTGACAGTTTACCATACATCTTCCAAGGTGCATTAGGGGGCGGGGGAGTAGCAGGACTTTTTTCAAGGCTCGCCACCCCACCCCCCACTCTTTCAATGCTGGATACGCCCCTATTTTTACTGATGCAACCCCTGGAGCTGTTGGAGTAGTAGGATTCGGGAATAGTCTGTGCAGACCTTACCCCTCTCCTATGTCACCTTTGAGTGAAATGTTTTTTTCTGATTCTGATTTTTGTCCCACGGGGGAAAGGAGAGAGCCTTCCACAGCTGCTCGTTTGGGCCACTCAACCTCCTCTAAGAGCAACCAGTTAAACTCTCTTGCACCCAACGGGAGTCCATGTGCTGGATCACAAAGAACTCCATCACCTACGCTTCATTTATTGGACACTGGTCCCATAAGTTGTAACCTACTTGTGTCACAAGATATGACACCCTACGGCAAAGAAACAACAATGTCTTTTTCATGTAGAATGGCCATGCCGGTCAATCATTTGAAAAGCCTAAATTATGCCAGTGGTGGATTCTTGCCTTGCAGCCCTCCTCCTAAGGTCAGAAAAGAATTCCTGAAAAGGTTCAGACTGATCTCTCTTTCTCTCTCTATTGGCTTAATTCACCAAAGCATTTTATAATCGCAAAACCCCATTGTAAAACACTATATGAATAAGGGCCTATGTCTCTCTTTCTCTCTCTCTCACACAATGGCAAGAAAAACTGTTGGCACTGACATGCACACACGGGTAGCGGCTAGAAGCAGACTAAGAGGCTGCCCTGTACGATTTGTGCCTGCCTGCTTTCATTAACTATAAGGTATTGTGGCATAGTTCCATCAATGCCATTCAAACTGTTCGATAGAGTGTTGACTCCTTAAAGAGCCACTCTTCCATCTGGCGGTCATCGTACTTCGGTTCCATGTGATAATATCCCCGCAAACATGTTGCATACAAGAATGGCACTGGTTTTTTTGCAGCAATATTACCATATGGAACCTGCAGGGGACACCCTGCAACCCCCGTATTTTTTTTAACGGAGCGGGTGTCACCCCTGCAACCCCTGCTCGCATTTACCCCATATATTGTCTGCATATATAATGTCGCCTATGCCGTTTCCCGCAATAATATGTATGGTGACATTATATATGGGGACAATATTACCTGATACCCGCACCACCCACTTTGATGGGTCTTGTCTTAATAGAGAAAGTCCCACAAGAGTTTGCTGTAGGAATGATCATCTTTTGATCATGCTCAGTCGTCCGTGAGATGTTTATTTTTTTCGTGGCCAGCGAGCTTTGACCAAACAAGAAGTCATCTTTTCTTGCTTCACCACTGTGAACGCCTATAGCCAGCTCTTCATTACTCACAGAGAAAACAAGAACGTCATTGCCCCATCTCCTCTTTCTTCCTAAAATGTGTAGGATACACACGCCGCCAGCTGCACAAGGCCCCATCTCTGGTATGTGTCTTTCGTCATCAGCCATATCTGCCCGTCAGCGGCACAACTGCTTTCTCATTACATGGATTGAGAAACGTTACTCTCCAGCTCTGGGTCCTAAAACTGTGCACTGCACAAACCAGAGCACTGTTTTGCAGATTCAAAAGAAAGTCAAGATGCTCTTATCTCCACAGACATTCCTCTCTCTATTCCTTTATTCCTCTTCTCCAAGCAACGAGTTGGTGGGAGATCTCGTTCTCCAGCTGGGGCCTCCCTCTGGAACAGTCTCACTGCACTGCCTCCCTGAAAACTGAAGAGAATCATCTCTGGTTTCAGAAGAACCTCAAAACCTTTTTCTTTGCTTCTGCTTTTTCTCCGCCTCTCCCCTGCTGACTTCCTGGCTGAAACTGCACTGGTTACCTGGCCACTCTCTGATCTTGGTGCCCAGATCCCCTCCCCCGCCTGCTGCACATTTGCACTGCCTTCCTGGCAACTCCCGCACCTGGGGACTGTTTTTCTGTATCCCTACAGTCCCACTACCAGCACTTGACACCTGATGCCTGCACTTACCCCTTCACTTGCCACCTGCTGGCCACACTTTTACCTATTGTTATTTATTCTATTTTCCCATGTACTGCACTGTCCCCTCCCCCTTTGCCCCTGCACTTCTCCCTTCCCATGCACTTGCACGATCTAATTGACACCTGGCCTAGTAGGATCGTTGTCTGTCTTCCCTCGGTTCCCCCTCCCTTGAATCGTCGCGCCTTGAAACACTTGTGTATAGGCACGTTATAAATGATGCCATATCATATCATACCATATCACCCCACTCTCATGGACTGATCACTCTCTTCTCTCCTCTCACTTGAAGCTTTCCTCTCCTTTAAAACTGGCACACCCTGCACTGCCTACGAAATTCAAGGTCATCCGACACATTAAAAAAGTGTCAGTGGCTGCCTTTGCCTCACCTACTCTCCCCATTCTCTTCTTGTGGCTGACTCCCACCCTGATACAGCCCTCTCTAACTTTCCAACTCCAATACTCTTGACTTCCTTGCCCCTATTATGAGTGTCCGACTGAAGCCTGCCAAAAAGTGCAACTCTTGGTACGACTCTGACCTGGCTGACCTTAAACGCAAGTGCAGGGCAGCGGAGTGGAAATGGGGATCTTCAGGTGCACCCTCTGACAAGCTGATCTGCCACCTTCTGCAAAGGCAATAGAGACTCTGCATCCGGTTCAAGAAAAGAGTTCATAGTCAAGCCTGTATCTCCACAGCATCTAACAACAGAGCCAAACTCTTCAAAGTCTGCAAGGAACTGGACAATCCTACTGCAGCCTCTTCCTCTACCACACCTACCAGGCCCTTTGCTCGGTCCTGAACGCACACTTCACCACCAAAACACAGGACATCCGGTCTTCTCTCTCCTCTGCACCCACTCGTGCATCATCATCTCCTGGGCCCCCCTCGACCGCCTACACCATTCCACTTCTTCTCTCCTCCCTCTCCCCTGTCACACCTGAGGAGGTATCTAACTTGTGCAGTCTATGAATGCTTCTTCCAAACAGGTGAAACCCTGCGACTCCCAAACCATCAGGGACAACATTGACTCTCTAGCTCTAGCATTGGCTGAACTCTGCAACCTCTCCTTTGCAGCCTGAGTCTTCCCAGCTTCTCTTAAGGATTCCCTTGTGCGCCCTCTGCTCAAAAAACTCTCCGCCGACCCTACTATTCTGGCTAAGCTTCGCCGATCTCCATCACTCGTTTCCTGGGCAAACTCCTGGAGAAGTTGGCTATCTCTGAGTTTACCCTCCACACTGAATCTGTTGGTTGTCTCCATGGCCATCAGTCTGGCTTTAGAGCATCCAGAGGCATGGAAACTGCTCTTCTGAACACCTGTGAAGACCTGCTCTCAAACCTTGACACTAACTCTCCCTCTGTACTCATTCTTCTCAACCTCTCCTCTGCTTTTGATACGGTAAACCACAACATCATGATCTCCCATCTCAGTGAGACCCTGGGCATCAGTGATCAGGCCCTTGAATGGCTAGCATGCTTTCTCTCTGACCGTCCTTCCCAAGTAGAACTTGGTTCCCTTCTCTCCGCTATGACTCTCTCTACTTGTGGTGTCCCCCAGGGATCTAATCTATCCCCCAGATTTTTTTAATATCTACATGGCCCCTTTGGCCCACATGATCTCTGCCTTCACCTTCAACTTTCAGTGTTATACGGATGACACACAGCTCTCTTTCAGGCTACCCTCAGCCTCTTCCTCCTCCTCGCTCATCCCGGACTGTCTGTGCACAATCCAGTCCTGGTGTGCTGCTAATGATCTCTGCCTTAATGCCAGTAAGACAGAGATCGACCTCATTGGGACCCCTCCTCCTGTTTTCCCACTTTCACTCTGTTCGACTACCCTTGGTCCTGCACCCTCACCCACTAGTGAGGCAAACAATCTGGTGGTCATCTTTAACTCTATTCTCTACTTATCGTCTCACATCTTGGACATGTCCAGAAAGTCCCACTGCTAGCTGCACCCCCTCAGGGGTATTCTTACTTTTCTCACCTTCCCACAGAGGCTCACTGTCTCCAGAGCCCTTGTTCTCCCCAGAATGGACTACTGTAACAGTGTCTTTTTCACAATCTTCCTACCTCTACTCTCCGCCCTCTCCAACCTATCCAGAACAAAACTGCGAGACTTATCCTTGACCTAAAGCCCAGGGACTGCATCTCTCCGGCGCTGAAATCTCTGCTCTGGCTCCCCTTGGCTTCAAGGATCATGTTCAAGTCCCTCTGCATAGACCACAAGGCTTTTTGGGGCCAGGGCCTCTACTACCTACAACGCTCTCTTCCTAAATACTCTCCCTCCAGAGCCCTCCGCTCGGCCTTCTCCAACTCTTTGCGGGTGAGTTGTTTTTCCAAACAGAGATTTGGGTGTAGATCATTATCCTCTGCAGGTGCCTGCCTCTGGAATAACCTACCTGTCTCTCTCCATCTTGAGCCGGACCTCCTTAAGTTCCGGAAACTCCTCAAGGCATTCCTCTTCTCTTCCTCTTTCTCTCTCTCCCTCTCCCTTGCTAACCTCCTTCTCTTCTCTCCTGCTTCCCTTCCTCGTTCTCTTCCCCAATCTGCTTAGTCAGCTGACTTGTCGCCTGGTGCACCTCCAGAGCCTCACAGGTCCCAGGCTCTGCCGCCACTCCTGCACTTGCCTCCGGGCCTCCGCACTCTGCCTTACATTACTGCACTCAGAATACGTTCCATGTGAGTGGCACCCACTATGCACTTAACCGTGGCCCCTGCTGGACAGGCGCATTTGTCCCCCTCCCCTTCCCTTGCACTTCTGTCTACGCACTTACACAACATTGATTATACTGGGCTTAGCATGTCTGTCTGTCCTGTCCTCCTCTATCTGCCCTCCCTAGCTGGTTATGCCTTCATGCATAGGCGCATTGATGACCAACCATTTTTTGTCTTGTATGTTCCTCTCCCGCCCCCACCCCTTTTGCTCCTACTCTTTGTCACGCACTTATACTAGTAGAAATGCCCTCACCTAGCATGCTAGTTATTTCTGCTAGATCATTCGGAATCTTCAAGACCTAAGAATGAGCATGATGTCCCCTTGTTCCCTTACTGCCTTGAAGCACTTTGAACCACTTCACTTGTGTATAAGCGCTTTACAAATAAACAATTACAATTACAATTTCAATTACAAAATGGCCGCCATTTTCTCAAAGAAATGTGCCATCCTCATCAGGGTGATAAACAAAGAAGCTTGTACCATAGGTAGTTCAGACAAATAAGAAGGGTGTAAAAGGCGTGGGTGATAGATAGAGGATTATCTTAGAACAAACACATAACAGCTGAGATTCCTTATTCAATTGGTAGCCACATAGAGGGCTCAACAATTTCACCTCTACCAACACATCTGTGGTTGATCTCTGAAAACACGCTAGTGTGCTTCATAGTGAAGACAGTAGACCCAGGCGCATCTCCGGGAAAAACATTTGCAAAATCCGTGTGGGTGCAACGGTTGGATTTGAGGCATCTATCTGAGCCCGTAGGGTAATCAGGATGCCTGTACTTTGCAGGTGACATCCGTAAGCCAATACCTGGTTGCGGAGCTGCATGAGAATGGCTGCCATCTTGATTCTGGCATGGGATTCAGCCGAGTTCTTAGGCAGAAATGATTTGGGATGGCTTTGTAAGGAAACTGTACCTTCTTTTTCCATTTGTGGATTTAGTTTTGCTCAAACTAAATCCCCCAAACTTAGCAAGACTTGCCCACAGTGATTTATTAAAAAATCCATCTAATTTCATTTAAAAGATTTGTAATTTGCACTTGCACGTTCTGAATGCTGCACTTGCACGTTCTGAATGCTCACAAGGCCTAGTAGGTCCGCCTCTACCTTTCATTGTTGTATTTGTTCTTCATTTCCATGTCCCCTCCCTGTTGCCCTGTTGGCACTATGAAACACAATTTACTTGACGTCTAAGCGCCTTAAAAATGGACAATAAATAAATAAATATGTTTTCTGTTCAGCAGTGCCTAAGTTCATCACAGAAATGTGTAAAATGTTCCTGCTCTCAAGCCGCAAAATGACATCGCCCTCCTCCGTCTCTGAAAGACTCCAGTGGCTGGTCGATGGCTCCAGAAACAAATGTCCAATATGGACGGGAGAAGCCTGATGCACAAACCCAATTACTCAAATCTGTGAAAAGTGTTACAAGTTTGGTGAATCCAGAATACAGTAGGCATTGAGGCAATTCAGAGCTCAGCTGAACTTATTCGCACAGGCTTACTGTATGGCCAAGATAAAAGGGTCCTCTTTCAGTGTTCCATTGCATAGATTTAGGCATGATTTAATTTAATATAGGTAAATGTGAGCCAGGAATTGCTGGGGAAACTTTGCTGGTATCGGAAAAAGAATATGTGTTGACAGGGTGACATACATAAATGTAGGGCCTCATTACACGGAAGGCGGTAACCATGGCGCTATTAGCGCCATGGTTGCCGCCGGTAATTTACCGATCCCGCCATGGTGGATGGCAGAATTACCGCCCCATTCCAAGGTTGGCGGGACGGTAATTCCCCATTCACCATTGGCCCTTCCCCATTCCCATTTGAGCCCTAATAGGGCTCAAATGGGAATGGGGAAGGCGGTAATTACGGTACCGAAAATTGCGGTACCGTAATTACCTCCAAGGTCCCTTTGCGGGTCCCGTCCTTAATGGCTGGTAAAACCAGCTGTTAAGGTAGGGACCCGCAAAGGAACCTCGTAGTAAGGCGGTAAGGGATTACCGGTACCGTTACCCTTACCGGTACCGGTAATCCCTTACCGCCATCCGTGTAATGAGGCCCGTAGTGTGTATTTGGGCAATGTCCCAAATGTGCACTATACTTAATATACTTTGGGCCCGATCCCTGAAATTTTCTGCACGGTTCAAAGTGACTTTGCACTGCTGAAAAGTGACTTTGCACTGCCGACACAAACCCTGATTCACGGAACAAAGTCAGTGCAAAATCAGCGCAAAGTCAATTTTGCAGTACAAAATGACCACTCACACTGACTTTGCACTGCAAAAATGCACCATGTTTCAATGTTCCAACCCTGTCTCCCCTCTTTTCATTTGAGTTTTCGATCCGCAATGTGTGGAATATTCTGAAATTAATATTTAGCGCTCCCCACCACATGAGAGGGGGGTTTGGCCGCCATTAGCCCGCCAGCTCTAGTCAGGGTAGGCCCCTAACTTGGGCCTACATAAGGCATCAGAGTAATAATGGAAAAGTCCACCCATCAGATCTACAATTAACACAATTAGCACCCAGGCGCTTTGCTTTTTTGTTGAGGAATCAGTTCACAAATAACGCACAGGCCGCGTTTTCTTTAAAAAAAAACTACAAAACAAAATGGCTGAAGGGATAGTGATCCTTTTACAGTTTCTACACACATACACATCACTCTTCCTAACACATTACACAGGAACTGTTCTCTGTGTACACACCTTTGGTGCAAAGTCTACGGCGAGCCTTCGTGCCTGTGTTACACTTTCCCGTGTCAGTAGTAATGCAACATTCTGTTAAGACAAATGCTTAAGGTGGTTTTCTAGGAGGAAACACGACGTTTTTGCAACAGTTAATTCGACCTTAGTCAAACACCTCATAAATGTCAGAGGGAGGCGAAATTGCAGACTCGCTGCCCTGCGCTATGTAAACACCTCTGCCCGTCCAAGCAGGTTTAATTTGCTATATTTAAACCCAGACGGTAACATCATAAATCACTTTAAGCGTTTGCGGCTGCAGAGGTTTATTAATAATACTGTGAGTCCAGTCTTTTATTATGCAGAGTTGGACAACGGCCACAGGTCGGCGGTGAAATAAAAGGGCTTGATGAAAAAATACACGTAAGCCTGATTCATAACAAAGGGCGTGAATCTGACGGGGTCTTAGGCTTTTTAGGGACTTGGGCTCTGACATTAGAATGGATGGCCCTTCTTCCATGCTGCGTCAAGCGTCAATAGACATTGTAGGATTCCTATTTGTCATGCTTCCATGGCCATCTTTTTGGATGCTGTGTCAAGCTTCCATGGCCACTTCATAATTTGTATTTGATGCTGTGTCAAGCTTCCATGGCCACTCTATGGATCTTATTTGATTCTGTGTCAAACTGACATGGTTGCTGTATGGTTCTTATTTGACTCCATGTCAAGCTTCCATGGCCACTCTATAGTTCCTATGTGACTCTGTGTCAGGCTTCCATGGCCACTGTATGGCTCTACTGACTCTGCGTCAAGCTTCCAAGGCCACTCCATGGTTTTATTGACTCTGTGTCAAGCTTCCATAACTGCTTTATGGTTCCTATTTGAAACTGTGTGAAGCTTTCGTGGCCACTCTATGGTTGTGATTCTTATTTAACGCTGTGCCAAGATTCCATGGCCACTCTATGATTCTTATTTAACGCTGTGTCAAGTTTCCATGGCTGCTCTATGGTTCTTATTTGACTGACAAGCTTCCAGGACCACTCTATGGTTCTTTTTTGATGCTGTGTCAAGCTTCCAGGGCCACTCTATGGTTCTTATTTGATGCTGTGTCAAGCTTCCAAGCTTCCATTGTTTTTATTTTACGTTGTTTCAAGCTTCTATGGCCACTCGTTGGTTATTTTACTCTGTGTCAAGCTTCCATGGCCACTCTAAGATTCTTATTTAACGCTTTGTCAAGCTTCCAGGGGCACTCTATGGTTTTTATTTGACTCTGTGTCAGGCTTCCATAGCCACTCTATGGCTCTACTGACTCTGTGTCAAGCTTCCAAAGCCACTTCATGGTTTTATTGACTCTGTGTCAAGCTTCCATCACTGCTCTATCGTTCCTATTTGAAGCTGTGTGAAGCTTTCGTGGCCACTCTATGGTTGTGATTCTTATTTAACGCTGTGCCAAGATTCCATGGGCACTCTATGATTTTTATTTAATGCTGTGTCAAGCTTCCATGGCTGCTCTATGGTTCTTATTTGACTGACAAGCTTCCAGGGCCAGTCTATGGCTCTTATTTGATGCTGTGTCAAGCTTTCATGGCCAATCTATGGCTCTTATGTGATGCTGTATCAAGCTTCCATGGTCAAGCTTTCAAGCTTCTATTGTTCTTATTTTACGTTGTGTCAAGCTTCCATGGCCACTTGTTGGTTCTTATTTTACTCTGTGTCAAGCTTCCATGGCCACTCTAAGATTCTTATTTAATGCTTTCTCAAGCTTCAATGGCCACTCTATGGTTTTTATTTGATGCTGTGTCAAGCTTCCAAGCTTCTATTGTTTTATTTTACGTTGTGTCAAGCTTCCATGGCCACTCGTTGGTTCTTATTTTACTCTGTGTCAAGCTTCATTGGCCACTCTAAGATTCTTATTTAACACTTTGTCAAGCTTCAATGGCCACTCCATGGTTATTATTTGAGGCTGTCAAGCATCCATGGTCAAGCTTCCAAGCTTCTATGGTTCCTATTTAACGCCGTGTCAAGCTTCCATGGCCACTCTTTGGTTCTTATTTGACTATGTGACAAGCTTCCATGGCTGCTCTATGTTTCTTATTTGGCACTGTCAAGCTTCCATGGCTGCTCTATGATTCCTATTTAACGCTGTGTCAAGCTTCCATGGCTGCTCTATGGTTCTTATTTGATGCTGTGTCAAGCTTCCATGGCTTATCTATGGTTCTTAATTAATGCTGCAGGTCAAGCTTTAATGGCCACAGTGTGGTTCTTATTTGATGCTTTGTAAAGCTTCCACGGCTGCCCTATGTTTCTTATTTGTTGCTGCAGGGCAAGTGTCAATGGCCTCACTCTGGTCCTTATGTGTTGATGTGGCAAGCTTCCAAAGCCTACACACATTAGGTGGAACATTCCGTAAAACTGGTTTCCTCTGTGGGCATAGGCACAGAGGTCTATAAATGGCAGCTCCCCGGATATTTTGCACTACAACACCCATGATCCCTCACGGTTGACTCAGTAGGCTACGGCTGATGGGAGTTGTAGTCGAAAATAGATGCAGTCCCGTGGCATACGACAAACCCGTCCCCTCTGCATAGTGATGGGGATGGTTTGTTGGGCACAGAAAGAGGACAGTGGAATCAAAGGCAGGGCGTTGCTCGCTCTGTGGAACCTGGTGCTGAGCTGCCCCAACTGGTGGAAAGTGCTCAATGAGGATGGCAATTTGTCAGTAAACTGCATAGATCCCACTCAGCCTACAGGATCTCACCAAGGCCACTTTGAAGGGGAGGGGCTGCTCGAAGAGGTGGCACCATCTGCTGGACACCCTTGCAGATTACCCTGGAGTGCAGTGGTCGAAGTGTATGAGAAGAAGTAGTGGAACTATGTTCCGTGCTGGCCTGCACCCACTCCTTACAAACCCCATCGCCACGCACCCGCCCACACACAATACAAACCTCCAAACACATATGCCTGCTGTTTAAGGGAACGTTCCGTGTATTGCACTGAAAGTGCAAGTTTCAACTTTTTCCTACACTTTTATTTTAAAACAAAACCTTTCCAGAACGGTTTCTTTAAAAAAAAAAAGTGTAGGAATAGTAAAACTTAATTTAAAAAAGTAGAGTTGCACCGCTCACAACCGCTCCTGCTCACTTCACCCTCTGCAGGAGTGGCACTGCGAGGGCATCGGTTCCCCGTTCATGGATCTACAGAACTGGCACTGCATGAAAAATGCAGTAAACACTCTGGTGTGCTATTCTAGCATACATAGTGCCACGGTAGTGCACACTATTACTATTACTATTATTATTATTATTATTAATGATAACCCTCAGCCAAAGGACAATAATAATAATAATAATTACACATTTGACATTCTTATTAGATTCATCATCATTTAATGTATTGTAATAGAATTAATAAAGCACAAAAAAAGACCTGGAGGCATCAAGGCACTAGCGGAGAGAACATCACCAGAGAGGAGAGAGGGGCAGCCACCATTTAAAACAGAAGGGTTTTCAGCTGCTTTCGAAAGATGGACAGGGCATGAATGCTCCTAATATGAAACGGGAGTGCATTCCACAAGGAAGGGGCGGGTACAGAGAAGGATCTGCCCCCTGCGCGGGAGCGGTGAAAGCGGGGCACGTCCAGCAGAAACTGATTGGAACAGCGAAGAGATCTTGAAGGCTGATAGAGTGAGAGCTTTGACTGCAAAAGCTCTGCTCCCTCAGAGTGAATGGTCCGATGGATCGTAAACAAGACCTTAAATTTGACCAAAGTTCTCACGGCAGCCAATGGAGGCGCTGGAGGCGATTGGGAGAATGGGAGAGTCTAGGGGCCCCCAAGGCAAGTCTAGCTGCTGCATTCTGTGGGATTTGGAGGCGATGCAATAGCACTTCTAGCTGGCCAAGATAAATACCATTACAGTAATCAATAGCACTCATGATGGCCGTGGTAACAATTTTACTCCTAGCTTCAGTAGGGAGAAATGGGAGCACCTTCCTCAAAACCCTCAGATTTGAGAACCCAATCTGGCAGACCGCCAAGATCTGTGCCTCTCTGGAGCCAGTGGACATGATCTTAATCCCAAGGCTCTTTACCATAATAATAATCTGGATGTCTCTTTGCCTAGTAGGAACGTGAACCAGACAGGAACGTTCACCAGATAGGGATCATAGCGGGGTTAAGGCTCCCCTGTGTCTCCAGATTGGTTATAGGGATAGATCTCGACCCTTGGTTTCTAGTATGAGATGTCAAGTGCAAAGGCACCTTGTCATAACATGGGCATGTATGGGCATCTAGACTCAGCAGGATGACACAACGTATCAGCAACTACGTTATACACAGCACACGGAGCGGCCGAACAGGATCACTACACAGACGATCACCGTGACGATGCACGAGAACCACACGCCCCACCGGGCTGCAGCTATATTTCCATCATTCTGCGTTCACCCCGCACCCCACTACCCTGTGTCAACGGCCACCAGTAAGGGCCTGTACGCTGTACAAGGGCTACCAGCATGCACATGCGGAACCCTTTGCAGGGACCCCCCAGCCCTTCCCCGACACGGGCACATACAGCCAGCCATTCCCACTTTCGCGCACATCCACAATACGGCCGGCAGTCTATGCCGCATCACACCAGATGACGGCGCCTACTGCCACATCACAGGGAATTACTCAGCCCGCCTCTCACCCCTACCCAAACCTCGCATCTTGGGAAATCCCACCCGCTGGTTGCCCAGACTGGCTGATCCAATTAAGGAGTTCTTTATGACCCACACGGGCGACCACACCCCACTCAACCAAACCAGGGACATCATAGAAGCCACTGGGGTACACACCTCCTAATCAGGGACATAACAGAAGCTACGGGGGTACACACCCTAAAACCCTCTGTTCTCTCCCACCCTAGTCAATTGACTTGCAGGGGTATGTGGTATTCCCGCCTAGCACCCCAAACCAGGCTACCTACAGCAAATGCTTACATAAACCCTGTTTCTGCGACTCCAGTCACTGACTCGTGGGAGTTCCCCCCTTGGTAACTCCACCTAGCACCACTAAGCTGGCTGCCTACGGCCCTTGACCTACCCGCAATGGTCCCAATCTGGACTCCACTAATTTGGCCAAATCCAGCTACGGTACCCCGTTTTCTATACACTGCCAGGACCCACATTATGCCACGGCCGCCTCATTTTGGCAAAGACCATTTAGCAGACACAGCCGGCCGCGTCCACGTTTGATAACCTTTCCCCATCCACCTTGAATCTCACCCAGCCACACACACGTAATCACACGTGCGACTTGGCCCTTCCAACAATTGGACACTACCTAACTAAGTGACTCTCCTTTCCCTTCCAGCAGAGGCTACCCAGCCACTCACACCCAGGACCAACCGCGCTCGCACTTACCTGTTCAGAATCCTTTGCAATTAGAAAATAACAGATTACCAGCAAACCTGACTTGATACTAATTCTCCCTTCTAACTTCTCCCCTCCTTTGTGCCCTCATGTGTGAATCGTGCAAATAATATGAACCTTTTACCAAATGCTATTATTCCCGTATGATCACTGTTACAATTCTGTTTTGGTCACTTCACCGACACCATGCACGACTCACGGTCAACGCAATCCTCACAACTCAATACTAACCGTATATCTGTAAAAAAGTTATCTCATGTGACGACACACTGTGACTAACAACTGTGTAAATTACTAAATCTCAAATGAAACTATGTGTATAAATCTCACCACGCATGCACTTGTGCTACGGCACTCACCCACGACACCTGCACACACTGTCACCATCACACCCATGCACAGCCTTGAGAAAGACCCTAGATCGAAACACGTGTTGGCATTTCATGACACGCAAACAGCGTATACCCAACATGCTACTGTAACCAAGCCTGTCTGCCCACCTGGGGCAACTATTGTGATTTGACCAATGCACCAACAAATCCGACCAACCTTAATTACCCAACTGTGTCCAACAGTCATTGCATAAGGTAACCTAGGTACAGTGAAACCATTTGGCAACTGCCATATCCAGCGCCATTGCAACTGAGGTCCTAAACCCAATTCTCCACTTTCATTGAGAAGACGCCTGCGTTTTACAAGCCCACATCCCACCGCCTCCGCGGTTGATTTTCTCTACAGCCGCACTTGTTCCTTGACTACCCTTAGTAATTTGACGCTGAATACAACGTAGACTATTTTAAAACAACACTATTCTCTGATGATTTCTGAAAGGCGGCGGAGGGTGTGTGGGGGGGGGGGGGTGTTCCTTGCAGTTACTGAGGCATTGCACGCTTTCTTCACCTGCGCAAAATTGAGAGTTCTCCAAATTAAGCGCGGCAAATGTAATGACATCGAAACGAGTAGAGAATGGTAGTGTCGCGACGATGGCCCCCCAGGCGTTCCTTTTGTATTTATTTGATTAAATGCAATCTACGCTCCTTCTGCTTGAATCTCATTTGTATGCAATATATGTATTTCAAATGTACAATGACATGCATAGAAATATACATGTACAGGTTTATTTGCCCCGACTGTGCCTTCCAAGTTAAATCGTCGCAGAAGATTCCGGTTGGTGTTTCAGAAAATTTGCACCGAGGCACGCCCTATTATCCCAAACACAAAAATGATCCTAGTCCAAAAAAATAGGTCCTTATTTACAACAGGCATTGGCAATGCCAATAGTTTGGGTTTTTGTGCAGGCATGGTAAAGATACTTGCCAGGCGCTGCCTTTAGTGGCTTTAACTGGCCACTGATGTGAGCAGCTGCAAAATCGTGCAATTGCCTGGGCATCTAATAGCAGTGCCTGGCAAATGCCCAACAGTTATACAGACGATACAACAATTGGCTTTGCCATTGCTTTTTTTAACAGGACTTCAGGGAAGGACACGCATAGTGCTTATGGCTGAGGGCAGACCTAGTTAAAAAATGTTTCATTAAACCAGTAGCGCGTTTATCGCTCTAATTACGTCATAAACTCGCAGAAGACTGCTTTGAGAAAAACACTGGCAGGCACTTGCGAGTGCAAAGTTGAAGGTAATGGGCCTCATTACACGGATGGCGGTGAACCATGGCGCTATTAGCGCCATGGTTCATGCCGGTAAAATACTGCACCGCCTTGGTGGAAAGAGGAATTACCACAATATTCCAAGGTTGGCGGGGCGGTAATTCCCCCTTCCACCATTGCCCTTCCCCATTCCCATTTTTGCCACGTAGGGCTCTATGGGAATGGGGAAGGCGCTAATTACGGTACCGCAAATTGCGGTACCGTAATTAGCTCCCTGGTCCCTTTGCGGGTTGGTTTTTAACGCCTGCAAAAAAGCAGGCGTTAAATTCCACAACCCGCAAAGGGACCTCGTAGTAAGGCGGTAAGGATTTACCGGTACCGGTAAAATACTGGTACCGGTAAACCCTTACCGCCATCCGTGTAATGAGGCCCAATGTCTTGATTAAAGCGAGCTGTAAGAGTTTCCACTAAGCGGTGTTGGGAGCGGGCAAGGGCAGGAGCTGGGTGTGAATGGCCATAGGGATTAGTGTAGCCGTGGGCAGTCAATGGGTGGGCAAATAACCAAACAACACCCATAAGCTTTGTGTCCCTCCTCATATGCCATCTCCCCCGCCCCCCAGCTGTACTCTAATGCAATCCCGTTGGCTTATATGTGGTGCTAAAGTGCCACCTAACAGCCCAAACTAAAAAAAAAAATTCAATGGGAAAATCCCTTTGCAAAATGCTTTGAAAAGCAGGCCCATATTCTTTAATGCATTTTGTGCATGGTATACGATCGTCATAGTGCTGGCACTAGTAGGACATTTGCACTGGTGCTGAAATGAATTGAAAGAATCGTTTTTTTTTATACTAGGGCAATTTATGCCGAGGCACTCTTGCACTGGTGCTAAATGTAGCAAATGTGGCCCTCTATCTTTAAAGCAATTTTTTCAGGGTCGATGGGCGCTATCACAGAAACCTGAGCAGGTGCGTGTGGATTTAGCAAAATGGCAACATTTGCAATAGTGAAAAAGAAATCTTTCACGGTACCTTTCCATTGGGGCAAAGGACTAGGACATTTTCCCCTGGTGTAAAAGTGCATTGAAATAATACGTTTCTTTCACCAAGGGGATTTTTGCTTGGTGATAATTTGCACTTGTACTGGAGCACAGTTGCTGTAATGCCACCCACCACATACGTGCAGTTAGCACCAAATTGCACTAGTGCAAAAAGAAATGTATATGTAATTGAATGTATGCACCAGGGCAATGAATGCCATAGTCGTAGTCCTTTGCCCTGGTGCAAAAATGCATTGAAATAATGTGTTTTTTTTTCTTCGTTAGGGCCATACTTGTCCTTATGCCAATTGCAAATGCACTGATGCAAACATGTCTGCAATGCCCTCCATGAACCTGATTCACAGAAGCATTTTATAATGGTGTAATCCCCTTGTGAATCAGGCCCTAGGCCGATCCATGGGTTTTTCTGCAAGGTTCCAAGAGACTTTGGACTGCGGAAAAGTGACTGTGGCCTGCCGACACAAACCCTGATTCATGGATCTGTGCAAAGAGTATTTTTGCAGTCCAAAGTCAGTGCAAAGTTTATTTTGTACTGCAAAAATGACTTTGCACTAGCTTTGCACTGCAAAAGTAAAATGTGCACCGTTCAATGAATCAGGGATTGTGTCAGCAGTGCAAAGTCACTTTACAGCAGTGCAAACTCACTTTACAGAAGTGCAAAGTCACTTTGAACCGTGCAAACAATTCAATGAATCAATCTATATCTTTACTCTCTTTAGCAATCCACAACAAATTTAGTAAACAGCACTAAGCCTCACAATTAAGTAATGTGTCTAGTGCAAACTGTTGAGCACCCTATTGACTCCCATCACTGTGTGTGTGAAATAGTCTGTATTTCCCAATTTTGAGAGGTGGCACAGACACCAATTGCCTGCAGAGACGAGATATAAATAATGGAAAAACATGGGGGTTACAGGGATTGAAATTGTGATTTGTTGACCAGGAGCAAAAAACAGCTTCTGGGTATCCGGCATAGCATGTTAGGCAGGAGCTGCCACCGGGGAACCAGGAGCGAGCACAGACTGTGCAGCAAATCTAACTATGCACAAGAAACAAACTCTACCTTTTCGTCCATTTCATGTTATCCAATATATGCTCTAAATGGCCCTTAAGTGTGTTCTTCATCGTATACACCTACATATATACATAGTTAATATCAAATAGCCAGGTTTGTATGGCATCACTTTCCCCAGGAGTCGAAGGTAGCTCCTGGTAGCAGGTTTCAAGCTAACCAGGCTCACCTAGGCTATGACCAGGAGCTAAATAGCTCCCAGCTCCTGGCAATGTCGACCCCTGGCTTAGGTAGAGTCCTAACAGCTTGACCTTGATATAACCATGCAGAATTTCCTATTTAAGACTTGTGAATCGCTAGTGGATTACTGGTGAATTACTGGGGACCCACGCCTTCTGTACATAATGAACCCAGAGACATGTGGGGTTCTGAGGCCGAGCTTAGAAACCGGTCTCCGGTATTACGCGTGTTATAAAAGAAGAATTATAATTATAATTTTGAGTTATAAATTGAATTGAATTTAAAGGGAAGGTCTCGCAAGAGTGCTCTGCCACTCAGTGTTCCGCATGGAATTTTCAAAGCTACTCCTTGAACGTTCAACTGTGATATTCAGTCAGTGTAATTTGATGTATTTTTTAGAACTTTCTTTTCTAGGTGTATTTTTAGAGATGAATCAGGAGGGAGATCTGCATGGTCCTCCCTTGAACATCCTAAGCGTCAAGTCCATAGACTCCAGATTGAATTCTGCAGACCGAGCAGCTCTTTTCAGAACCCTGAAAAGCTTCCTGGTTGGCTAGACAGTTTCTTAAGCATCTGTTTCTTTTAAGCTGATTGCAGAAAATTATTCTCAGCGAATGGCAAATTCAGCAGGCTTTCCAAAATAAAATAGAATCTTGCAATCAAGAGTCTCTGTCTCTAAGGGAGGGAACACTCCATGGGGGGAGGGAGGCTGCGGCTGCAGTGAGTGTACTCAGTACTCAGACCACTGTAGCAGGCAGGAACTGTGAGGACGAGGACTCTGGTCACTGGAGGAAACAGGGGCTACGAGTGGGACTGGTGCGGACAGGTACTATTGTCGGGGGGGAAAATTCTGCCGGGGTCGGCCGGGCCGTCCGCAGACCTCCGGGCAGGGAGGCCCCAACTCCTCCCGTATATCCCAGAAGAGATAGAGTATGAAACACACACAAGAAGCAAGGTGACTCTGCTGTTTATTATACAAAAACGGCAGGGATGGGTCAAGGATCGTACGCGTCCGTCCTGACACACACACAATCGTGGGGCTCGCAGGCCCTTTTTACCTTAGTATGACGCGCTACTTGCGTCACCTTAGAAAGTTAGCAAAAAAACCTATCGCCACTCTTAATTGGTTGCTCGAGTGGTAGGGTTAGTATAGCATACGTATAGAGAACAATATTAGTGGACAAGGGTTAGTCAGGTGATATATCTGGGTTGTCCCTGCAATTAGATACATGAGAATTGTTACATGAAGACTCCTGATGATTGGTTAATGTTAATGGCGTCAGTGATAAGAGCCCCATGTTCTGATTGGTGCGCCCGCGAGCTTCCCAGCCTGGGACCATCGCTGTTCCCAGCTCTCGGTGTACCTGTCATTTGCAACAATGTTTCACTATGAGTACGTGCAGACAATGTGAGGACTTATTTATGAGCTGGAAAGCCGACTACTCCCACTGTCGCAGATGTCCATTGAGCCTTTTAAGTGTATCTGCCTGCGTCTTGTAATGAGGGATCCAGACGCCTTCTTTCTCCTGGGCTTGGCATCCTGTCAGGTTCGGCTTGGTCACGTGAGGTGGGACCGTGTTTGAGGCAGAATTCTGCACAATTAATATTGTTTTTCCACTGTGTGCCTGGTTTAATTTGCAGGTGCGACTTTAACGTTGGTGCGCGGCGTGCGAGGTTGCAACATCGTGCCCTTGATGGTCTGCTTTTGGAATGTGGGTTTGCAACATTACGACCTTGGCTGTCTGCTTTCGCCAGGCTCATTCTGCAGGATCAGCAACCTGACTCTTGTTCTTTTAACGTCCATGGGAGCTCTTGCTTGCGGCCTACTTAGGCCTGGTGTATAGGTGGAACCGTTTGGTGCACAGGCGCTTTAGGTTATAGTATCATATTGTCTTATGACCAGTATCGTGTCTTCGTTATATTTCTCATTATGGCACCTGGGTTTAGGAGAAGCGTAAGCAAGCTCTTTAGATGAGTTCATGATGCGTCTTGCGTTTCTGCATTTTGAGAGCCTATGTGGAAAATAATAAAGATGCACATCCGTGAGTATGTCTGTCGCCTACGTCATAGCACTGAGTATATTCTTCGTGTAGATTGGTGCGGGAGTGTCCAGTGTGTATATTGGCACAGGTGTGCTGACCGTTGGCTAGGTCGTCATGGCATCTCTAACAACGTGTAGGTTTTAGTCTAGTTGATCCGTGCCGCAAGTATCGGCATGGGCAGGGCGGGCTGCTGGGCAGGCAGATGGACACAGCCGTATGTTCCTATACCAGGGTATTTGGTCGTCTGGTAGATGGGCAAACTCTTCTCGTGGCGGGTGTCTGGGCCGTGATCCTTTAGGCCAGGCGCGAGAGAGGAAGGACGGGAGCCTGTTTTTCCATTCTCCCACTTCAGTCCCCCCTCTGGTCGACTTGTCGACCACAAACATATCCTTTTCGTTATCTCCTCTTACTCTCCATATCTTAGTTATTCCTCCTAAATGTCCATAGTGGTTAACATGATCTTCAAATGACCAATACATATATTCACATGTTCCTCCAGGAGTACAGTATACCCATTTCCCTATGTAACTCCTGGGATTTCTTGGGTTCTCGATCTTCACCGATGGTGGGTCCAGGTGGTTGGTGATGATCTGGTTGCGCAATTTCTCTCTCTCTTGTATTATTATGCCTGTGTGCTGGCCGTCATCTGCTGGCATCAATGGGTGCATACCGACCATTTCAAGAAACTCGTCAGTGGTGCGTGCCTTCCGGGCCTTCCAAAATCTTATTATGATCAGTGTAGCTCCAGCCAAAATAGTACAACCAACTATAATTTTCAGTTCATCTGACAGCCAAGATGGCATCCATGACCATAATAGCAAAAACCAGCTCTCATCCTTTTTCACGCCTTTACTTTCATCCATCATTTTGGAGTACATCTGGGCCAATTGTGAAACTGCTTCTGTCAGTGTACCGTTGTCAGCATCGTTGGCAGGAATGAACGTGCAGCATGATTGTCCTATCTTTGCGCAGACTCCTCCATCCATGGCTGTGAGGAGGTCCAATACATATCTGTTCTGAAGTGCTACCATCCTTATAGCTCGCAACTCCTCTTTTATTGCGTTGAATCCATTTACTGTAGAATTGATGGTCATCATTAGTTCCCATCTAGTTATCTGGAGCCATTTTGCGTTTGCGTAAGCCTGCAGTCCCGGATGGATTATTGAGGAGAAGAACATTGCTGCTCTGCTAAATAGTCTGTGTTCTGGCGGAATTGAAGTGAGTGCCGTTTCCGACCTTCCCCATAGGTAATTTCCTGTCAGAGGTTCTCCTTGTCTTTTCCTTCTATTTAGGACAGTATTATTGCCGTTGGTCCTGTTTCCTGGCTCCTCCTGAGGTGGTGCAGATCTCTCCTTTCTCTTGTCCCCTTCATCCATTTTGGGAAAGTTCGCCACATTCACATGCTTCTGGGGTACCACTAGTGATGGTACATTGACGTGCACCATCGTGCATACACCATTCCACAGAGGGGGCAGTGTGTGGTATGCCTTTTCTCCACAGGCCCAGTAATGGTCCATTATTACTGCTGTTCCTGCTCCCCCCTCAGGTAACTCCATCACGCTTGCACAGTTGGTGTTGTATCCTACGTCCACCTCTCCTTTATGTTGGTAGCATACCTTAGGCGCAGTCAGCGACAGTATTGTTATTGGGTCTTCATCCGTCTCTATCCACGTGAGCATGGGCACGTACTTGATCCAAGTCGTCCAACATCTGTGGTTGTGTGTATCGATAGTTGAAATAGTTTCTTTTGTTACCATGTTGCTGCCAATCACTCCTATCTCCCATTTGTTGTCCAAGTACACCTTCCCCGTTATCGTCACCAGTGGCCTCTCCCAGCATCCTGGTTTACCAGGAACTTCAGTGGCGTACCAATCACATGGTAAATACTGCAGTGTTATTTTCTTTGTTTCCCCTTTTGCAGGACCACTTGTTATGTATCTGAATGCTTCAGCATGTAAACTGCTCTTGTGGTAACTCAAATAAGTCTTGAGGAAGTTGTTTTCGTATGGGTATGAGTCTCGTGTTTTCCACACCATATGCACCACTGTCCCTTGAAATCTTCCTTTCGTTTGGAACAGTGCCAAGTATATTATGCATCGTGCTGTCTTTTCATCTATTTCTGTGGCAACAAATGTTCGAGAAGCGCTCATGGCGTATGGAATTAATGAGCAAACGTAGCAGCTGTCTTCTGTTGTCTGCTTACCAATGCGGGTCATGTGTTGGTACCATATGTTGTTTGAGACGTGTGCTGAATCTTGTATATAATTGTCAATACCTTTATTATCTGAGTATGTGCTGCGTTGAACTCTATTTTGTTTGTGTGCAATTTTACTAGTATCACCTGACGTAACACCTGTTGCAGCTGGGGATGGGGGTGGATTAGGTTTGGGTACAGCAATAATATTGATAGCACAGCTGTACTGCCATACAGAGGCAGCCAAGAACCCGGTGATCATGAAAATCCCTATTATTTTTATTACACATGCTAATTTCACCGGCATTTTGCTCTTACCATGCTGCAGTCCGGCAGCGTATTCTTGCGACGTTAGAGTTGCCCGCCTGAAAATTCTCAATATGCTGGTTATTAAATGTTAGTTGTTGTTTTTTTTTTTTAAGCTCTCCCTATCAAATAGTCATTCAGTGCCCAGGCGAAGAGCTGTTCCCACGCTAATCTAAGAGATCTATCTCTTAGGGCAGGCAAATATGGGTGGAGGTGGGGCATTGAGTATTCTATGGCCAAGAGGAATGCTGTGTAGTAGACACGTACCCTTTTCCTTTTCAGGTACGTTGGCCTTTTTATTTCATATACAAATTGGTGTGACAATTCTTCTGGGTAGTTATCGTCTGAGGGTACCATCTACTCCTGGGCAGTGAATTTGTTAGTTATCTATTTTCTTAGCAGTACAATAATACGCAGTTCCTGCATGTGCGAGAGAAAAGAAAAGAGAGCATTCACGTGTTTACATGTGTACGTGTGCGAGAGATTGTCCTTCAATTCAGGTATTACTGCAATGGGGGTAGGGTCAGTGGGTGGTGGGCAGGGGGTTTGGGCTCAACTGGCGGAAGTATCTTTACTCTTTGAGCGTGTGACCATGGGGTGGGCAGTATGGGGATCACCCCTTTCTTCTTCAGTTATTGTCTCTGGGGAGTCTGGGGAGTGACAGGGTTTGGGAACACTTGGGCCGTTGGCTGTGATAGAAATTTCTTCCTCCGTTGGTGATGTTGTTGCTGTTCTCCCAATGGACCTGTCGGTGGCGCTGGGGCGGGTCTGTGGTTTGTAGATCTTTACATCGTGTAGGTGGTTCCAGGCACGCTTGTCCTGTAGCTTTACTGCTCTCGTTGATACCTCCTCTACCAGATGGGGGCCAGTGAATCGTGGACTATTCCACTTCCTGTTGAAATTGCGAAGTAGTACGTGGTCACCTTTAGCAATTTTACACAGTCCTTCCTTTTCCAGTTCTTTATCCGCGTCTTCTTGTTGATTGCTGTTAGACCCGCCCTGTGTGCGCTCGAACTGTTGAGACACAAACACTACACTAGTAATCAAAGAAGACACATATTGGTATATTTCATCACCAAGAACACTCGCTGTGCTTTCGTGGTCGGTAAATGCTCTTGACGTTGGCGTTAGGGGAAGGCGCATTTGACGTCCGGTAACCACCTCGTGAGGGGTGAGGTGGTGGTCAGACCCTGGTCTATTCCTTAGCTCAAATAGGGCTAATGGAAGGCAATATAACCAACTCTTCTTTGTTGTTTGCTGTATCTTTGCAATTGCCTCCTTTAATAGGCCATTCAGGCGTTCACATACACCGTTGGCCTGTGGGTGGTATGCACATGCAAATTTATGCTTGATGTTCAGCAATGATGTGATGTGCTGGAACATTTCGTTTGCGAAATGTGGGCCATTGTCTGACCTTAACACCTCGCACACTCCCCACCTGGGGAAGACCTCCCTCACTAGGAATTTAGCTGCTCTAAATGCATCTGGGTGTGAACAGGGCCCTGCCTCAATCCACCTAGAAAATGGGCATACTACTACAATCATATACCTATTTCCTTGACATATGTTGATCATATCAACATAGTCAATATGGAGATGCCGGAAAGGTCCCTATGGCCGGGGTATAGTGCCTCTTATCACCTTTAGAGTATGGCCGGCCATAAACTGTTGACATGTGAGACAATTACTGATAAAATTTAACACATGAGAATTTAACTCAGGGCAGAACCAGTCTTCCCTAATTCGTGCTGCAATTACTTCCTTGCCTGTGTGGGCTGGATGATGTAGTTGGCTCAGGGCGGTGTTCAAAAGTGCCAATGGTATTACAACCTTTCCAGTGCCACCCTGGCACCATAGTGCGTCGGTTGGTGACATTGTACATCCTCTTTTTACCCATATTTCTTTTTCGGCCATTGGTGCAGCCGCTTGTAGCTCCATAATCTGTGTGGCTGGGAGATGGGTGTACCCTTCTCTTATCAACATCTCCTTAGCCATTTCCCTCCCTCTCCCTCTCTGTGACTCTGGGGGGTTCCATATCTCACCAAAGTATGCAGCATACTTGGCATGTGCGTCTGCTGCTGCATTCCCCTTCGAGACGTGGTCCTCACCATTGGTGTGTGCGGTGCATTTTACTAAAGCTAATTCTTGGGGGTCATTTATTACTTCAATTAGTTCAGCCAATAAGAGGGCATGTTGCACTGGAGTGCCATCAGCTCTCCTAAACCCCCTTCTTCTCCATTTCGACAGCCCTGAGTGGACAGTAGATGTAACATATGCGCTGTCGGAGTATATGGTCACCCGTTTGTCAAAGCTTTCCTTCAACGCCAAGATCAGTGCAACTAATTCCGCTGCTTGAGCGGAGTAATGCTGTGGTAATTGTACACATTTCATTGCCACACACACCGGTACCTCCATCATTTTTACCACTGCAGCCCCAGTCCTCCTTACACCAGCCCTTTGATCGATAGTTGATGACCCATCAATAAACAAGAGCTCACCTCCCTCTAGTGCGTTTTCTTCAACCTTTCTAGTACATGAGTAAATTTCAGTTATTTGCGTACAGTCATGGGCATAATCTCCCTCCTCAATTACTTCTGCTAGGAACCTTGCAGGGTTGACCGTGC
This sequence comes from Ambystoma mexicanum, assembly GCF_040938575.1. NCBI lineage: Eukaryota > Metazoa > Chordata > Amphibia > Caudata > Ambystomatidae > Ambystoma > Ambystoma mexicanum. Next base: position 65,244,407 of record NC_090938.1, read on the forward strand.
TACATCTAACAATTGATAGTTCAGCTCTGGATAAAATGATCTCATAACCTGATGCTCTTTGCGTGGTTAGGGTGGATTTAGGTTTATTCAATATCGCAAATAGTGCATGTTCCACAAATAGTGTAGTTGGGCACCCCATGGTGATTGCTGATGCTTTTTCCACCGCAAAAGCAGCTGCGGCGAGACCTTGTTCGCAAGGGAAGTGGCCTAACATCACAGGATCTAAGTGGCCGCTGTAAAATGCTACTGGTTTGTAGCCCATGCTTGTTTTTTAAGCCACCACTGCTTTCATTACTGCTGAATCGCAATGTGAGAATATAAAAAATTGTCGCTCATAGTCTGGGGATGCCAGTACCGGAGCAGTTGATATCGCATCTTTCAATTCATCAAAAGCCTCTTTCATTTCCATCGTCCACCCCAGCTTTTTCTCCCCTTTATTAGCTTCCCTTAACGCCTCAAGCAGGGGTCCTATGTACGAGCTGTAATCAAATACCCATGCTCTACAGTAGTTGCACAGCCCCAGCAACTGCTGCAGTTCCCTCACAGTTTGTGGCATTGGAGTGTTTGAAATGGCCTGTGCTCTTTGTGGTGCAATCTTTCTTCCATGTTGGGATATAAGTTGACCAATGTAAAGTACCTGTTCTTGACAGTACTGTATCTTTTCCATGTCTACCTTGTAACCTTTTCAGCCAATATTGTCAACATCTTTAAGGAGTCCTCTCTGCATGTTCTTTCGTTTGTACTGCAAATTATTATGTCATCCACATACTGCAACACTGTGCTTTCCACTTCAATGTTACCCAAATCCATCTGTATCACTCTATTGAAAATTGAGGGTGATTCGCAATACCCTTGTGGCAATCTGGTGTGCTTCCACTTTGTGTTTCTGTAAGTGAAGCTCGTCAGATCTTGTGAGTCTGGGTGTAGTGGTATTGAGAAAAAAGCATTTTTAAGGTCGATCACTGTAAATCGTGATGCTTCTGCTGGAATGCCACACAATATTGTGGCCGGGTTTGCTGCTACGGGATATTCCGCTTCTACTATGTTGTTAAAGGGCCTGAGATCCTGTATGAAGCTCCAAGACCCCCCTTTAGCCTTGCGCACTGGGTACACAGCCGTGTTACATGGTGATTCTGAGGGGACCAATATACCATTATTTATAAGGGCCGTTATGGTTTCATATATGCCCTCATCTGCCTCTTTTGATAGTGGGTACGGTTTTACTCTGGGGAGTATTGCACCTTTTTTCAATTTTATTCTTACTCCCCCTATACTTTTTATGCACCCCACGTCATAGGGGCCAGTAGTCCACAATGATTTGGGTACCTTTGACATATCCTCCTTAAAGAAGGGGACTGGGGTGCATGCGGGTGCCTCAAGTGCCATTGCAATTTTCTGTGCTACTTGTTTGTAAGCCACTCTTAGCCATATTTCCACACTCATCATAAACACCATTTCACCTTCCTCCTTTTCATCTGAGAACAGCTCCTCATCTGACACCTGGGTGAGCCTACATCCTTCTGCTAATGCTATCACGGCCCTCCATGCTCTTCCTTCTCTGTCTTGGGCATGTACAGCAATGTAATCAGCTGTTGCAATAATGCTCTCAATGTCCATTAGAACCACCTTTCCTTCTGGTTCATTAACAGGTGTTTCTGGTCTGAACAGATAGGCTGCTGGCCTCCTCCATATTTTCCCTTCTATCCCTGGCATCCATGCAATTGCCATATCTGTTCCATACTGAAATAGTTCGTCATCTACTGGCTCCGCCCTAATCGCTGTCTGTCCGCAGTATGCTTGCATAATCTGTCGTGCTGTGAGCATGTTAATCCCTGGAGTAGAGCAAATTATGCCGTCCTCAGTAAAGGAGATCGTCATATTCAACCTGTTCATTATGTCTCTCCCCAGTATATTTACTGGTGAGGCACTCTAATATAGAAGTGGAACTGACAGATCATAATCTCCAATAGATAAGGGAATGTTATCAGTAAAGGGAACCAACCCTCTAGCCCCAGAGAATCCTTGGGTGTTCATGGCTTCGCCTGACATCTTGAATTTACCTTCCCTTATGCAAGACCGGGTCGCCCCGGTGTCAACAAGGAATGATAATTTTTTGTCACCTATCGTTACCTCTATGCGTGGTTCCTCCGCACTATTAGGTGTTACTGACAGGATGGGACACACCAAGGCCGTCTGTGGGCTGTCCTATTGAGGGTACAACGACTGGCCATTTCCGGTATAAGGGTTGTGTCCCAAAACCGTCACCCTACCCAGTTGTGTTTGTGGTGCTTGGGGTTGTTGTGTCATCGCTACCTGTTGTTGTGGCAGTGAATATGTTTGTGGCTGTTGTTGTGTTAATTGTTGTTGTTGTTCATTTCCCTGTTGCAACGTCTGCTGTTGTGGTAGGCCCTGCTGTTCCTGTGAGGGCCTTGGTTGTCCCTGATCACTCCATGATGGTGTTCCTGGTCTAACTCTACACGTGCGTGACATGTGCCCCAATAGTCCACAGCTCCAACACACCAGTGGTTCCCTACTCTGCCATGGAAAGCTCCCTGTGTTGTCCTGGTATACTGGTTGCCCTGTGGGGTAGGAATTTCTAAGTCCTCCCACCTGCTGTTGGGTGCTATATCCGTATCCTCTCCCTCTCATAATTCCTCCTCTCCCCCTGTTATAATTATAATACCCAGCTCCTGCCATTGTATGTCCTCCCCCCATGTTGGTCGTGTATGGTTGGATTGGCGGCGCCTGTTGTGTTATAGCCGGTGAAGGTGGCATTTGGGAGGAATCTTGTGCAGCCACTACTTGTGTGGGGCTTTGGGTCATTGTTGTAGGTGTAGTTATTAGTGCCCCTTCCATTGTATATTTAGTAAGCTTTTTCTGTACTAGTTTAGCCTCTTCCGTTTTCCTGTCCTCTTCCTTTTGTTTCATTTTTCCTTGCCATGTCCTGCAATGATGCACTATAGTCAGTTGTATTTCTGGCCATGGTTTTGCTTCCATTCCCACTACTTTCTTTAGTTGTTTCTGAACTCCTTCTGGGAGCCCTTGTACCAGTATATGGTAAAATATTGCTGGTGTTTTATCCCATTGTTCTCTAGTTTCCATGCGCCACTTCTCTTGGATTTCCTGGATATAATCAACAGGATCTTCGTTCTCACGCATCTTGCGGGAGGTAATTGCTCCTATGTCTGATGTGTCTGGGTACTGTACCCTCAGTGCCTGCCATAGTGCATGTCTGCAGTTTGCGAATGGTGCCCCATCATGCGATGTGTTTGTTATTGTTACCCCATGGAATCCCGCTCTCTTCCAAATGTCATCCGCTGCATCCCCTAGTATCGATATTAGAAGGCCCTTTACATCTCCTACTGCCAGTTTCTGTCCTGCGGTGTGTTTTTCCATTTCATATATCCATTTACCCGCACCTCCACTTAATGATGGGAGCCTGCACTTTATATTTTCTTTATCGGTATGCTTCCAAGGGACATACTGTGGTCTAACCCCTCCTCTCTCCAAAAGTGGCATTAAGTTATGTCTTGTTTCACCCTTTGTGTTCCATAATATCGAGTCCTCACACCCTTCCTCCTCTTCTCTTTCTTCTACATCTTCAACTTCGTCCATATTTCCCCTGCTCGTAACTCTTTCTTCTCCATCTTTTCCCCTTCTTCCATCATTTCCTGTATTTAATGTAGGCATGTGTATTCGTCTTTCCTGCCTGCGACTAGGGAGGTCTCTAAGCCGACATGCATAGGGTGTCAGTTCGTCTGTGAAGGGCGCGAGTTTTATTTTGCGTAACGAGCGTGAGGTGGTTGAACATATAGGGTGCGATGGGGGAGGGCGTGATGGGGATGGTGCGGCCTCATGTGCCTGTCTTTCCGCTATTCCTTGCTCTCCCTCCTCACTTCTCCCCAGCTCCTCCTTTCTCCTACTGATCCACGGTGAGTCTGTGTTGGTCCGGGTGATGTATAGTTTATCTAAGCTTTCCCTTTCACTGTTTCTTCCTTCCTTTTCCACTCCTTCTTCTTCCTCACTACAAAAACTAGTCATAAACGGCACCCCCCACTCGGTCTTTTTCCCCTTGATCGTTACTGTTTGTAAGTCTATTAGGTCCAGTTCTCCTTTTCCTCCTTCATCAACCGCTCCCCTTTGTGCTGATGTTGTTGCTACTTCTGTGTTTCTACATACATCCCCCCATGCTCCACTCTCCCTTCTCCTATCTTCTCTTTCTCCTTCATTTCTCTCCTCCATCTCCCTACTATTTTCCTCCCTTTTCCTTTTTAATTCCTCCATCACTTCACTTCTCATCTGTTCCAATATTCTTTCATCCTCTTTCTTCCTTTCCCATTTCACCCTTTCTCTTTCTACTATACTCTCTATCACCCTCCCTTCTTCGTATTTCTTAGTTGTTTCTGATAGTAGCCTCCTCTTCCAATTTGCCATTTCTTTTTCTTTTTCTTCTTCTTCCCTTTTCTTTTCTCGCAGCACTACTCTTGATACCCTTTCTGCTGCTGCTTTTACCCTTTCAGCTTCTCTCCTTTGCTCCTCAGTTCGTTCCCTTATTTTTTCCAATTCGTTCTTACCTTCTTTCCTTTTCCTCGCTCTCTCTCTCACCTCCCTCTCGAGCTGCTTGATCAATTCATTCTGCTCATCCCTTAATTTTGCTAGTCGTTCCTCCAAAATCTCTTCCTTTTGTCTTAACAGCTCTTCCCCCCTCATTTCACTCTCCCTGGCATTATCCTCCTCTGTTTTCTTTACTACCTCCTTCTCTTCTCCTGTTAATGAACCTCGTAATTTTAATAATATCTGTGCAGCTACCCACTCATCATTTCCTATTTCCACAGTCTGGTCTTCTCCGGTCCACCCCTCCCTTGCTGCCACCTTCCTATGAGCTACATATGGTGGAGGGCTGTATGCCGGGTTCGAGTATCCCTCAGCCGCCCTTAACTGTCCTCTTTCTATTTCTCCTAATTCTCTTAAAGGGTACAACCCCCTTCCCTCTGTTTTCACTCCCTTTGCTAGGGGTATATCGTTGCTCGGTTCCTGTTTTATTTCATCTGTTTTATTATTCTTTTCTCCTCCCTCTCCTCTGTTTCCCGTGTTCTTTTGGTCCTCACTCCCCTGTTTCCCATCCTCTCCTTCCTCCTTAATCTCTTTGTCTTCCGGTATTTCCCCCATAGTGAACATTCCATTTGGTCCTGGTCGGGACCCCTGGAACATCCTCCATAAGTTAAACACCTCCACGTGGTTTGCCAACTTCTTCCCTTTATATGTATTGTGCAGATGGTTTAATAATGAATGTTGGACATATGGATCGAAGCTACCATTAGGCGGCCACGGTGTCAGCATTTTGTTATCCGTCCCCTGGGTCCATTCTATGCTATACTTAATCAGTTTCTCCCTATGGGGTGGCAGTGTTGTGCATATGTGTTGTAGTGGGGTAGTGAGGGTGTTCCCCCACCCTCCCGATCTTGTCCCGTATGACATAGTAGCGCTCCACTTGCTACCCTTCCCCTATCTGGTAGCAGTTTATCTCACTAGTAGTTTACAATATACAGCCTTATATCGTTACCTGGCCCCGTAAGTTTGGGGACTTACGATAGTCCGCTAAGGAAAATTATATAAAAAATATAGTATGTTACATTTGTAGATTTTCTCCTGTCTTTCTTTCTTTATACAACACCCTTACGGCCCCCTGCGGCCGAGGCGCACGTAGCCCCCTGCGGCTGCGTACCCCTTATGAAGTTCTTATACAGTCGTCCTAATTTCACGTGCTCCTCCCCCTTCTACACTTGCCGTGGCCGGCGTTCTCCGTGCCCAGCCACGTTCCCTGTTTCGCCTTTCCCCGATCAACTCATTTACCGTTTATCTCCGTTTCCACTCCCTTAACACACTTCTCTTCCCCATCACTCTCAAAACGGAGATGCCTTGTGTTCGCGATATCCTATGAAAGCCCTACTGGTGACGTCACCGATCTCTTCGAGCTACTGGTAAGTTCTTCATATATTCTTTAAGTTCAAAATACACTTGCAATCTACCCCCGTTACCCTTACAGCTGTCTTCCTGTCACTCCTGGAACAAGGTAATCAAATCAATAATATAATCGGACTGCGCACACTGCGTAGCCTCGTGTGTGATACGCCCCTTGACAGGAGGGCTTAACCAGCCAATTATCTTCCGTATTGGGCAACTAACTAGCTACCCCCTACAGGGAAACATCATCTACCTATCGAGTGTCTTGCTCGAACAATAGGGATCCTCATCTACTCATTGATCAATAAATGCCAAATCGTAGGAAACCACACACACACACCCTTACATGTAGTCGCGACCTAGGCCAATCAGTGTCTACGAGCGGCCGCACGTGATGTTTTCGTGCTCCGCCCCCTCCCTTCGCATAACGTAGCCGACTGCCCTCGCACTTGTTCGGCTACCATTCATTCCATTTCCAACACTAAGTTGTCAAACCTTCGCTGCGCACCTGTGTAACACCTCCCACCTCCCGTATTTAATTCCTCCCCCCTCCCTCACAATTTCACATTGCTTGTTGTGCGTGGCATGCTCACCAAGTTCTCTTGATGCGGGGCCGCTCGACTGCGTGCACACCTCCAAGCGGCTCGTCACCTCCCCTCGTCTGGACCACGTCTGGACACTCGCCAACCGCGGGCGGGATACTTCTCAACCGGCTCCCGAGGGCCAATATCCGGATTGCGCTGTCCGGTCTTCTCGCAGCTCCGCGATGGTCCTGTAGTCCTCAGAAGGGGGCGACGGCAGAGGGGGCCGCGCCGCCGGGCCTCCTCGCAACTGGAGTGCCTGGAAAAAGCAAAAATAAAAAAGGCGGATCTTAAACAGATCTCAGCAGTGCCTCCAACTTGTCGGGGGGGAAAATTCTGCCAGGGTCGGCCGGGCCGTCCGCAGACCTCCGGGCAGGGAGGCCCCAGCTCCTCCCGTATATCCCAGAAGAGATAGAGTATGAGACACCCACAAGAAGCAAGGTGAGTCTGCTGTTTATTATACAAAAAAGGCAGGGATGGGTCAAGGATTGTACGCGTCCGTCCTGACACACACACAATCGTGGGGCTCGCAGGCCCTTTTTACCTTAGTATGACGCGCTACTTGCGTCACCTTAGAAAGTTAGCAAAAAAACCTATCGCCACTCTTAATTGGTTGCTCGAGTGGTAGGGTTAGTATAGCATACGTAGAGAGAACAATATTAGTGGACAAGGGTTAGTCAGGTGATATATATGGGTTGTCCCTGCAATTAGATACATGAGAATTGTTACATGAAGACTCCTGATGATTGGTTAATGTTAATGGCGTCAGTGATAAGAGCCCCATGTTCTGATTGGTGCGCCCGCGAGCTTCCCAGCCTGGGACCATCGCTGTTCCCAGCTCTCGGTGTACCTGTCATTTGCAACAATGTTTCACTATGAGTACGTGCAGACAATGTGAGGACTTATTCATGAGCTGGAAAGCCGACTACTCCCACTGTCGCAGATGTCCATTGAGCCTTTTAAGTGTATCTGCCTGTGTCTTGTAACGAGGGATCCAGACGCCTTCTTTCTCCTGGGCTTGGCATCCTGTCAGGTTCGGCTTGGTCACGTGAGGTGGGACCGTGTTTGAGGCAGAATTCTGCACAATTAATATTGTTTTTCCACTGTGTGCCTGGTTTAATTTGCAGGTGCGACTTTAACATTGGTGCGCGGCGTGCGAGGTTGCAACATCGTGCCCTTGATGGTCTGCTTTTGGAATGTGGGTTTGCAACATTACGACCTTGGCTGTCTGCTTTCGCCAGGCTCATTCTGCAGGATCAGCAACCTGACTCTTGTTCTTTTACCGTCCATGGGAGCTCTTGCTTGCGGCCTACTTAGGCCTGGTGTATAGGTGGAACCGTTTGGTGCACAGGCGCTTTAGGTTATAGTATCATATTGTCTTATGACCAGTATCTTGTCTTCGTTATATTTCTCATTATGGCACCTGGGTTTAGGAGAAGCGTAAGCAAGCTCTTTAGATGAGTTCATGATGCGTCTTGCGTTTCTGCATTTTGAGAGCCTATGTGGAAAATAATAAAGATGCACGTCCGTGAGTATGTCTGTCACCTACGTCATAGCACTGAGTATATTCTTCGTGTAGATTGGTGCGGGAGTGTCCAGTGTGTATATTGGCACAGGTGTGCTGACCGTTGGCTAGGTCGTCATGGCATCTCTAACGACGTGTAGGTTTTAGTCTAGTTGATCCGTGCCGCAAGTATCGGCATGGGCAGGGCGGGCTGCTGGGCAGGCAGATGGACACATCCGTATGTTCCTGTACCAGGGTATTTGGTCGTCTGGTAGATGGGCAAACTCTTCTCGTGGCGGGTGTCTGGGCCGTGATCCTTTAGGCCAGGCGCGAGAGGGGAAGGACGGGAGCCTGTTTTTCCATTCCCCCACTTCACTATGGTAGTAGGAGTCTTCCCACTGTGGGGGAAGCAGAGGCCACAGAGAGTGGGACTAAGGTGTCTGGTGGGAGACAGGGCTGTGGTGAGTGGAACTGAGGGCAATGAAGGAGACAGGGCTGTGATTAGTGTGACTGAGGCCAGTGTGAAAGACAGGGTTGTGGTGACTGAACATCTGGCCACTGGAGGAGACAGGGGCTGTTTTCAGTGGGTCTCAGGCCAATGAAGGAGACAGGGGTTGTGGTGAGTGTGACTCAGACCACTGGAGGAGAAAAGGGCTGTGGTGAGTGAACATCCGGCCACTGCAGGACACAAGGCTGTTGTGAGTGAAAATCCGGCCACTGCAGGAAACAAGGCCGTGGTGACTGAACATCCAGCCACTGGAGGAGACAGGGGCTGTGGTGAGTGAAACTCTGGCCACTGGAGGAGACAGGGCTGTGGTGAGTGAAACTCCGGCCACTGGAGGAGACATGGCTGTGGTGAGTGAACATCCGGCCACTGGAGGAGACAAGGGTTGTGGTGAGTGAAACTCCAGACACTGGAGGAGACAGGGCTGTGGTGAGTGAACATCCGGCCACTGAAGGAGACAAGGGCTTTGCTGAGTGAAACTCCAGCCACTGGAGGAGAGAGGGATGTGGTGAGTGAAAATCCGGGCACTGGAGGAGACAAGGCTGTGGTGAGTGAAACTCTGGCCACTGGAGGAGACAGGGCTGTGGTGAGTGAACATCCGGCCACTGGAGGAGACAAGGGCTGTGGTGAGTGGAACTGAGGCCAATGAAGGAGACAGGGCTGTGATGAGTGTGACTAATGCCAGTGTGAAAGACAGGGTTGTGGTGACTGAACATCTGGCCACTGGAAGAGACAGGGCTGTTTTCAGTGGGACTCAGGCCAATGAAGGAGACAGGGGTTGTGGTGAGTGTGACTCAGACCACTGGATGAGAAAAGGGCTGTGGTGAGTGAAAATCCGGCCACTGCAGGACACAAGGCTGTGGTGAGTGAAAATCCTGCCACTGCAGGAAACAAGGCTGTGGTGAATAAACATCCAGCCACTGGAGGAGACAAGGGCTGTGGTGAGTGAAACTCTGGCCACTGGAGGAGACAGGGCTGTGGTGAGTGAAACTCCGGCCACTGGAGGAGACATGGCTGTGGTGAGAGAACATCCGGCCACTGGAGGAGACAAGGGTTGTGGTGAGTGGAACTCCAGACACTGGAGGAGACAGGGCTGTGGTGAATGAACATCCGGCCACTGACGGAGACAAGGGCTTTGCTGAGTGAAACTCCAGCCACTGGAGGAGACAGGGCCGTGGTGAGTGAAACTCCGGCCACTGGAGGAGACAAGGGCTGTCGTGAGTGGAACTGAGGCCAATGAAGGAGACAGGGCTGTGATTAGTGTGACTCAGGCCAGTGTGAAAGACAGGGTTGTGGTGACTGAACATCTGGCCACTGGAGGAGACAGGGGCTGTTTTCAGTGGGACTCAGGCCAATGAAGGAGACAGGGGTTGTGGTGAGTGTGACTCAGACCACTGGAGAAGAAAAGGGCTGTGGTGAGTGAACATCCAGCCACTGGAGGAGACAAGGGCTGTGGTTAGTGAAAATCCGGTCCCTGGAGGAGACAGGGCTGTGGTGAGTGAAACTCCGGCCACTGCAGGAAACAAGGCTGTGGTGACTGAACATCCAGCCCCTTGAGGAGACAAGGGCTGTGGTGAGTGAAACTCTGGCCACTGGAGAAGACAGGGCTGTGGTGAGTGAACATCTGGCCACTGGAGGAGACAACGGCTGTGGTGAGTGAACATCCGGCCACTGGAGGAGACAAGGGCTGTGCTGAGTGAAACTCCAGCCACTGCAGGAGACAGGGCTGTGGTGAGTGAAACTCCGGCCACTGCAGGAGACAGGGCTGTGGTGAGTGGGACTCCAGCCACTGGAGGAGACAGGGCTGTGGTGAGTGGAACTCTGGCCACTGGAGAGACAAGGGCTGGGGTGAGCGAAACTCCAGCCACTGGAGGATTCAGGGTTGTGGTGAGTGAACATCCGGCCACTGGATGAGACAAGGGCTGTGCTGAGTGAAACTCCGGCCACTGAAGGAGATAGGGCTGTGGTGAGTGAACACCTGGTCACTGGAGGAGACAATGGCTGTGGTGAGTGAAACTCCAGCCACTGGAGCAGACAGGGCTGTGGTGAGTGTACATCCGGCCACTGGAGGAGACAAGGGCTGTGCTGAGTGAAACTCCGGCCACTGGAGGAGACAGGGCTCTGGTGAGTGATACTCCGTCCACTGCAGGAGACAGGGCTGTGGTGAGTGGGACTCCAGCCACTGGAGGAGACAGGGCTGTGGTGAGTGGAACTCTGGCCACTGGAGGAGACAAGGGCTGGGGTGAGTGAAACTCCAGCCACTGGAGGATTCAGGGTTGTGGTGAGTGAAACTCCGGCCAGTGGAGGAGACAGGGCTGTGATGAGTGAGACTCCGGCCAATGCAGGAGACAAGGTTGTGGTGAGTGAAAACCCGGGCCCTGGAGGAGACAAGGCTGTGGTGAGTGAAAATCCGGCCACTGGAGGAGACAGGGGCTGTTTTCAGTGGGACTCAGGTCAACGAAGGAGACAGTGGTTGTGGTGAGTGTAACTCCGGCCCCTGCAGGAGACAGGGCTGTGATGAGTGAAACTCCGGCCTCTGGAGGAGACAGGGGCTGTTTTCACTCGGACTTCAGCCAAAGAAGGAGACAGGGGTTGTGGCGAGTGAAGCTCCGAACCCTGGAGGAGACAGGGCTGTGATGAATGAAACTCCGGCCACTGGAGGACACAGGGGCTGTTTTCAGTGGGACTTCGGCCAACGAAGGAGACAGGGGTTGTGGTGAGTGAAACTCCAGACCCTGTAGGAGATAGGGCTTTGGTGAGTGAAACTCCAGGCTCTGGAGGAGACAGGGCTGTGGTGAGTGAAACTTCGGCCCCTGGAGGAGACAGTGGCTTTTTGAGTGGGAGTGAGGCCACTGGAGGAAACAGAGGCTGCAGTGAGTGGGACTGAGTCCAACATACGAGTCAGAGGCTGTGGTGAGTGACAATGGATATTAACATCCCATTAAATTATTGGGATATTGGCAGGCTATTAAACACTGGGTACTGTGGCGGGTCAGAAGGATTAGACAGAGTAGATTATATCATTTTAAAGGTATTTTTATTAAAATAATAGGAAAGAGGCCTAACTTGTTAATAAGTTATGGGTTTCCCTACCTAAATCAACTAAGGTGCTCGTTGTCAGTTAGTGAATTCCAAAAATAAAGTCTGTCCTCAGTCAAAACGAAACTATGCTGAGCCTAGCACTAAGACAAAACAACTGAAGTCCAGGAGAATGACTGCCTTCCCTTGGGACGGGTTTCCCAGCCTTATGATCTAGAAGTCCAGGATAATGACCCCCTTCTCTTGGTATGGGTTTCCCAGCCTTATGATCTAGAAGTCCATGATAATGACCCCCTTCTCTTGGGCCGGGTTTCCCAGCCTTATGATGTAGAAGTCCAGGAGAATGACTCCCTTCTCTTGGGACGGGTTTCCCAGCCTTATGATCTAGAAGTCCAGAGAATGACTCCCTTCTCATGGGACGGTTTCCCAGCCTTATGATCTAGAAGTCCAGGATAATGACCTCCTTCTCTTGGGACGGGTTTCCCAGCCTTATGATCTAGAAGTCCAGGATAATAACTCCCTTCTCTTGGGATGGGTTTCCCAACATTATGATCTAGAAGTCCAGAAAATGACTCCCTTCTCTTGGGATGGGTTTCCCAGCCTTATGATCTAGAAGTCCAGAGAATGACTCCCTTCTTTTAGGATGGGTTTCCCAGCCTTATGATCTAGAAGTCCAGAGAATGACTCCCTTCTCCTGGGACGGGTTTCCCAACAATATGATCTAGAAGTCCAGAGAATGACCCCCTTCTCTTGGTATGGGTTTCCCAGCCTTATGATCTAGAAGTCCATGATAATGACCCCCTTCTCTTGGGCCGGGTTTCCCAGCCTTATGATGTAGAAGTCCAGGAGAATGACTCCCTTCTCTTGGGACGGGTTTCCCAGCCTTATGATCTAGAAGTCCAGAGAATGACTCCCTTCTCATGGGACGGTTTCCCAGCCTTATGATCTAGAAGTCCAGGATAATGACCTCCTTCTCTTGGGACGGGTTTCCCAGCCTTATGATCTAGAAGTCCAGGATAATAACTCCCTTCTCTTGGGATGGGTTTCCCAACATTATGATCTAGAAGTCCAGAAAATGACTCCCTTCTCTTGGGATGGGTTTCCCAGCCTTATGATCTAGAAGTCCAGAGAATGACTCCCTTCTTTTAGGATGGGTTTCCCAGCCTTATGATCTAGAAGTCCAGAGAATGACTCCCTTCTCCTGGGACGGGTTTCCCAACAATATGATCTAGAAGTCCAGAGAATGACCCCCTTCTCTTGGGACGGGTTTCCCAGTCTTATGATCTAGAAGTCCAGAGAATGACCCCCTTCTCTTGGGACAGGTTTCCCAGTCTTATGATCTAGAAGTTCAGAGAATGACCCCCTTCTCTTGGGACGGGTTTCCCAGTCTTATGATCTAGAAGTCCAGAGAATGACTCCCTTCTCTTGGGATGAGTTTCCCAGCCTTATGATCTAGAAGTCCAGAAGAACGACTCCCTTCTCCTAGAGTGTCCTTTTCTGCTCAGTTCCTTTTGGCAGAGAATCCTCAGATAGTTCTTATCTATCTTTCACACAAGTTCATTCAGTTTGTGAAGGGGTTTTTCCTAGTCTTCTAGCTTCCCCTTTCCCTGGTGTTGAAAGATCTCTTTGATCAAAGTCCCTCTTCTTTGTCTTTGATTCTCTTGTCCTTTCTTGGACGTGAAAGCCAACCTTGCTCTGGTTGACTCTCACTCTCCTGGTCACTCACTTTCCCACCAAAGCAACGGTGGTAAGCCCAGCATTGGTTTTCCTTCTCTTGGTTATTAGCCTTCTCATTGTGATGAGTATGATGAACCCAGTGTTGATTCTCACTCTCTTGCATATTGATCTTCTCACTGGGCCCAGTATGCTGCACACAATGAATATTTGCATACTCCTTGTTATTGGGACGAGTAGGATTAGCCCAGTGGTTATTCTCATTCCCCTTGCTACTGGGATGAGTAGGATTAGCCCATTAGTTATTCTCATTCCCCTTGCTACTGGGATGAGTAGGATTAACCCTGTAGTTATTCTCACTCTCCTTATTCCTGGGAAGAGTAGGATTAGCTGAGTAGTTATTATCACTCACCTTGTTCCAGCAAAGAGTAGGATTTGCCGAATAGTTATTATCATTCTCCTTTCTACTGGGACAAGTAGGATTAGCCCAGTAGTTATTCTCACTCTCCTTGTTACTGGGACTAGCAGGATAGCCCAGTAGTTATTCTCACTCTCCTTATTACTGGAACTAGTAGGTTTGGTCCAATAGTCATTCTCAGGCACCTTCCTACTGGGACAAGTAGGATTAGCCTGGTAGTTATTCTCACCCTCCTTGTTACTGGGACGAGTAGGATTAGCCGTGTAGTTACTCTTACTCTTCTTATTACTGGGGCGAGTAGGATAAGCCAAGTAGTTACATTCGGTTTTGGTACTGTACAGACTTTGACTATAACAATCACTGCCCCCCTCACCAGGTCTCCCACTCTCCTTTTCCTTGTATATGTGACACGTCATGGGGTTGGCGTTCTCCTTATGTGCTTCCTTCATGTTTGTCAGTAGGGCTCTCAGGCTTGTCGCCACTGCTTCTCTGGATGTGCACCTGTGTCTTTCTCGCTCTTTGGTATCGGCATGGAGAGGGGTTCCCTATCTTCCCCCGTCTCGGCCACCATGGCTCAGGATGCCTCTTGTCCTTTTCTCTGCTCTCTCTTCTTCAGGCATGCTCTGGTGTGCTTTCTGCCAAATGGTCTCGGGTCCAATAGGGATTTCTTCTCTTCCCCATTCTTGGCCACCACTTCTCACTGCCATGTCCCTCTTGCAACTGAACTCCACCTCGTAGCCTCTCTCTAGGCTGCCTAAGGGACAGTGTTCTCAAACATGTGTTCCTCTGGGCGGCTCCCCCGTCTGGGTGTTTGCCTTCTCTCCAGCTCGCCAGCATCCCACCTGGAACTGGTTTAAGAAACTCCTGGGTTTTTCTACCTGTCATGCTCTCTTCCACTTTTATGATCCTCTCTTGGGACCTCCCCATCATCCTTTGGACGTCGTTTCTCAGTGTCTGAGCCATACTCTTCATCACTCTCTTGGGTTTCTTCTTCTCAGTATCTAACAGTTACTTGTTCTCCATAACTCTGACTCTTCATTGTGTCAGTATCCAAAAGGTAGTTGTTTTATTCTGACACACCACAATAACAAATCTAGGTAGATGTCTCTTCTCTACCAACAGAATATGCATGGTTGGGTTGGAAAGGGAGTTTCTCATTGGAACGGCAGTCCTTATTTCCAGGAGAGGTCCCACTTGCCTCTTCCCCTAGAGAGAGTATCACGTAGCAGGCTCTCCTCCCTAGCCTCACAAGGCAAAGCTCCCCCTGGGGAGAGGTGTCTGAATCCCACAATTTGTCACAGTACAGTGACATAGCTCTCAACTATTTTTGTCTTATAGGCGGGTGAAATCACCTGATTTTGTTTTTGGCGGGTGAGACACCCATTGGAATGAATGGGCGAGCACGAGGCTTAGCGGGTGAATCTGCCCTTTATAAGGCGGGTGACACCCGCCAAATGCGTGTGAGTTGAGAGCTATGCAGTGGAGGCCTTAAGTACTTTTAGTGGCCAATTGAGCCTTCTTGCTCTGTGTGTGTATAAGCCAACATTTCACAAGGAAAATAGTTGGGCCAAGGTTATAAGCACCACCTTGATTTTTTTTTTGTTAACCTGCTTTCCGATTTTGTCATGTTTTCATTGTGTTATAGCCCTGGCAGAAGTGTATCAGTGTTATCGTCCCTTTCCTCATTATGCACTGAGGCAAAATAATGTGTTGACCACAGTAACGCCTTCTATAGCTGTAATGCCACAGTATAATACTGGCCAAAGGAAGCAGCCACTTGAGCCTTGTCTGCAAAATGAAGGTAAATCATTAAGTTCATGAAATTGCTTCCAACAGAAACCTCTAGGAGAAAAACACATTATCCCGGATAAGAAAGCTTTGAAAGCTTCTCTTGTTAGAGGAAGGCGCATCGCATGTGGAAATCACCACTCCAGCCGGTATGAGCCAATTTGCTCGTAGCAAACTCACCATTCCTCCGCTACTGCGCAGTTCGAGGTGTCCGGTTTGTTCGCTTCCCGTTGATTGCGGCGCATATGTGTAAGTGGGTGGAGACGGACAAGCAAGGTAGGGAGGAGGGTGACTGGGTTAATTGTGTGTCTGTGTGAGTGTGTGTATGTATATATGTGCAAGAGTGATAGGGGGAAGGAGGTTGGAGAGGAGAATGGAAAGTGAACATAGTGTGGGCTAGGGGTGTCGGCATGTTAACCAGGGGCCAAAGCAAGTGTTTTAGGGTTGTGTCCCACAAAGGAGGAGGCTAGGAAGGAAGCACAAAGGAAAATTATGTTTTGCCCGCAGTGCCAAACTCGGACTCGGCAAACCGGGTGTCAAGCAAACCGGCATGTGTGGAAACATCCTAGAACCCTTCATCCACCAACTGTGGAGAATGACACATCACCAAGAGACAACCATCTCTCCAGCTGCCACTCAGCGGGGTGTGGCATTTCAACAAGGGTGAACAAGCGCTCCAGTCACCACCCATAGGATTATAGCACACCACTCACAGAAGTGAGATTAAGGTCCTTTTAGGAACGTGCATATGCAATGGATGGGATCACACCGGAGTCATTCTGAATCCAAATAACGGAACCAAATCAGGAAGGTGGCAAAGTACTGATATATTAACAATTATCTAAAACAGGGAGGTTACACCGAACATCAATGGACGTACGCTCAGTCTCTCAAAGATCTCTGCAAAAACATACTTTTGATAACAATAATGATGTGTTATTTATATAGCACCTTAATCCAAAGCACTTTACAGAGAACATATTTACATACAATATCACCCAACTGAAATGGGTACTCATTTATTGACCTCGGAAGGATGAAAGGCTGAGTTGGCCTTGCTGGGATTCGAACCTGCGACCTATAGATCACGCTCAGATTGCAGCAGCGAGCGCTCAACCCGCTGAGCTATCTTACCGGCAATAATGTGTCAGGTTTCGCCTTTCTGGAGGGGACATCATTTTGCGGCAAGACAGAATGGAGGTCAGGGAGAGTGGGGGGAGTTGCATTGATTTTCAAATCAGATATACAGATTTGGGAGGGCGAGCTGGAAGATATACCAGGCTCTGAACTAATGCTGGTGAAAGTAGGCATGAGTGCTGAAATAACCCTCGATGTAATACTGGTATACAGAGTGCCAATAGCAGGGCCCGATTTCCCTGACCAGCTCTGCAATCGTTTATTAACTTTGCTCAAACCAAACACAAAATTGTTAATATTGGGTAGCCTTAATTACTGGCTCGGTGATGATTTGGATGCCAGAGCAAGCGTTCTGGAGGCTGCATTGAGCACCTTGGGGTTTCGCCAAGTGGTCACAGTCCCTACACATGTAAAGGGTCACACAGTGGACTGGGTGGCTTCCCCTAATGTGAAGACCTCGGCCATCGGACCCTTGCCATGTCCTTGGTTGGATAATTCATGCATCTATTTTCAGATTAATAATGAATGCACCATTAAAAAACATGACTATGGTAGGGTACCGATTGTAGTAAGAAAATGCACGAATTTGACTTCTGACACACTAAAACCGTGGGTCTCCACCCTGACTGCAGAGATTCTGCAAAGTGAGACTTTGCAAGAGATGACTAAGTCTATTCTCAATTCCTTTAAGGAAATCTCAGAAGCCTTAGCGCCATTTAAGTCAAAATATTGCTCTGCAAGACGCAAGAATAATAGGTGGTTTAATGCAGATCTTCAAAAGCTTAAAACAAGGAAAAACAAATATGTTTACACTTGGAGGAAGTGGCAGGACACTCCAAGCCTGGAAATGTATAACAAAGCTGCTAGGAGCTATACAAATGCAATCCTGCAGTCTAAAAAAGATATGTTAAATGACAGAATATCAAATGCTATTTCAGACAGTAGAGAATGATTTAAGATTCTAAGAGAACAGGAACGCCCCAAGGGACCCAGCAAGGAACCACTGTTGAGAGATTAGGCACGGTGCTCCTCAATCCAGGCGGCCATGATGGATAAATTAGAGAAAATTAAAAAAGGCATTGACGCAAAAAAACTCACATTTAACAAGTCACCAGAAATAGACCTTGTGGATGTTACTAGTAAGTCCGGCATACAGCAGGAATTGAACTTCTCACCTATCACAGAAGTTGAGCTGGCAAAGGTCATCATACAGCTAAAAGCCACCAGTTGCAAGGGGACCCTTGTTCCTCCGTGATCATCAAAGAGTGTGCATCCACGTGAATACCGTCACTCACAAAATATGTGAATGCTTCATTTGACAAAAACCATGTACCAGAAGGGCTAAAGAAGCATGGATAACCCGCCTTCTTAAGAAGCCAGATTGTTCCCCTCGCACAACAACAAACTATAGACCGATCACAAACACCCCCTTTCTTTTAAAGATTCTTGATAGGGTGGCCTACAATCAAATCTCATCACATCTCAACCATCATCTTCTGAACAAAATTCAATCGGGTTTTAGACTGTTGGGTGTCCTGACCCACGTTTGAGCTATCATGCTGCAACATTTGGTGCTGTGGGCTTAGAAAATCCAAGATGGCCAAAAAGCCCACATGTACGCCAGAATAGGAAAACTGTGCAGTACTGGCATGGAAAACATCATGATGGCCAGAACTTCCCAGAAAATGCACAGGGAAATGCATGAAGAATAGGCTGCCACCCATTTTTGCCTGGGTTGTGAGCACAGGAGGGCACTGCCTAAAACCACCATTGGGCTACCCACACAGTAGCCTGAAACCATTGGGAATGGCAATGCTGATTGCCAAAAGCAACCTAGAACTGTGGGGAATTCATTTTCTTAAATCCCAAAAATGGTTGCATTACCAGTACTCACCACTATCAGAAAGCCGGCGTTTTAAAACCACCAGACTTTTGTGTAAAACTGAACAAATGAAACAAAACCAGACCAAGGAAAGACTTGCTAAGAGGTGGATACAATTTAAAACTATACTCTGAAATTACTTGAAGGAAGTAATTATTTAATGTGTATGTAAAAATCGTAATAGACTTAAACTGGGGGACAAAAAGTGACATTTAGCTGAAACCTGGCTTAATGAAACTGAATTCTGCCTGACATATACCCCCACAGGAGTTAAAACCTGCTCAGCCACTCTTCCCCTTGCCAAAAGGAGTTGTCACCTCTCTGATTAGATTAGGGGTGGAGCAGCTACAGGGAGTTGAACAAAGGCCTGTCCTGGGACCAGGCAGATGGTTTATTGGGGGATCGTAAATGGCTTCCTTTTGAACAAAGCCCTTCCTTGACTCAGGCAGAAGTTATATTGGGGGCGTCGTAAAAGTGGCTTCCTCTTGGCAGAAACGGGGAGGGGCAGCCCCCTCTGAGGACATGCTGAGCTTAAAGAAAGTGGATAGACTGGTTTCTCCACCATGTGACCTGGGAAGACACACCCCTGTTGGCCAGAATATGATTTTAAGAAAGATGTATAACTCATGGTGCGGACTTGTCAAAATTATCTAAATGATACCATAATTCTTGTGATTTTTCTGCCCACATTTTAAGAGGTTTTAGGACCCGGTGGTATGATCTGGGGGTTGCTAGCGGAAAATAGGGTTTCACTCCAAATGTCTGCATGTTAAAAATCTGACACTTCATCAATTAATGTCCATACTCCTTGCGCACATGTGTGTAAATTTGGGTAAATGTCCGATATTGCAAAACCAGTTAAAAAGTGCAAAATGTTGCCATTTCTGAATGCAAGCCCCCAGGAAGAGCAGAGTTTGAACAGAGTATACCTCATGTGATATGTGATGGGTGCATGTCATTTTAAACAACTGTGTATCTGTGCAATATGTATTTGAATCAAATATAGATTTGTGGGCAAACTGACCAGGGGAGGATCCTCTGACCCATAAAACCTACAGCATCACTCTGACTCACATTTCCTTCCCCCAATCATGGGAGAGGGGAGAATTGGGCCAATGACAAGTAGAGAGGGGCAGGCTTAGCTAGGCCCAGGCACACACCCATTTTCAAAACATATAAAAAGAGACTGCTGGGACAGGTAGAGACATTCAATTTCATTTGCTGCGGAGCATGCTGACCGATGACTTCACATCCAGAGATCCTACACTTAGACTTCCAAGCTAAACGGAGACTACAGAACTTTGAACCAAGAAGGCCCACTGCAAGTAAAAGTATTTGTCAGCAGGCCCAAAAATCATTTGCAGACTATTCACAGCCGGGCTGAGCTGTTGATTCTGGCCTGAAACCCTGCACCAGAAAGATCCAGAAGCAGTGCTGTACCCAGAGAAAGCAGAGCAGTATCCAGAACCAGAGGCCAGAGATCCAGAGTGACCCAGACCGCTGTGAGCAGAACCAGAGAGATGACCCATATCACTGTGAAGTGCTGAGACCAGAACCGGAGTCCAGTCCAAAACCTGACCAGATCCGTGGCGAGGCCTATTTCAAAAATATATTGTGAGTACCTAGCAGAACTGTGCAGAACCAATCTCTTAATTAAAATAATCTAATCCAAACTATTTTAATCTAACCAGAACTGCCTCGTAGAAGTTGTCACTTATCATCTTGTAAAGCTGCACCACTGTCATTTGTCAATTCTGCAGCTGCAAAGCTGTCACCTGTCATTTTGAGTTTACTTAAAATCCGAAAACTACCTTTATTTAATCGTCCGTATCTCTGGAACCGTTTGGGCTAGGAACTTGGTTTAACTTTCCTCTGAAAGCATAGAATCTTACCTTTCCAAAAAGAACCTAGAACCGACTTCCTACTCCTTATACTTTTTCCGTAATCACGATTCACGCACTCGCGAATTTTGCCGCGATTTGCGATTTGGCCCGATTTCTTTAAAAAAGATAGCTGCTTTTGCCTGAACTGCTAAAATTCGTTTGCATCTTAAGAACCATCCCTGAATCATTGCTAAAGTGAGCCTGAACTCATCCCAAGTAGCTACCTCTCCCCCTGAACCTCCTAAAGGGAATTAAAAGCATTTTCAGCATATTTTTCATCCATTGCCATCTCATTTAAAAAGCCTTTTGGGCCTGTGTTTTAAAACTCATACCGGCTTTCTCTAAGCTTGCTGGGGGGGAACTGAATTTCGTATTGTATTTGATTGCATTCCTGAGAACTGTGTGCTCCTCTTTCCATCTACTTCCATGTCTTACATTGCATAGGGGAGGAGGGTGAATTGCCAGAGAAAAAGTGATTATTTTATCTTTTGCTAAAATCATATCAAGTATTTCTGTACTGCATTTTATTCCTCATAGCTTTTCCCTTGAAATCATCAAAGTAGTTTTGCTACTTTATCCATCCTATACTAACTCCTCATTGATTGTAAAGAAGTGTGCTAGTGCCAGATTACCCATTGTTGATCAACATCATAAGTCTAAGTGTACTATCAGATATTAATTTATTATAAAGTGATATATATATATATATATATATATATATATATATATTTATATATATATTGTTTAAATTCTCAAATAAACCTTTTAAACTTGCAAAGCAGAACTACTTCTTGGCTCAGTGGGTTCAGGGGGATTCTAAGAGAGGGGTGTTATATAGGGGTAGTCATCCAGAACTCATGAACTGGACATAAAGATATACCAATAAGGGTTTCCATTCAGTATCCCAGACTAGGCATTGACTTAGCTGTAGTGTTGAATTGAATCTTCTTACAAATTGGGGGCTCGAGCCGGATGTCTCGGTTAGATCTATCACTTGTGCAGCTTAATACAGTGTGCTAACTGACGGGATACATACATCCGGTCGGATCACCACGCTGTTTTACGCTGTAAAGCATTCTTCAAAAGGACACTCTAAGGAAAAGGTCTGTTTTGCAAAAATAAAATACTAATTTCTGTAAGTCAGGACAGAGATCAATCTCTAGAATGACGACCTTGTTAGACATGAAAATAGCGAGGGAGCACCTCTTACATAAGCTATTTGTGAGAGGTGAGTGGACTCACCAGGACCAAACGGTCTGGTTGCAGGCCATCGCGCAACAGGTCACTGAAACAGGGTCAGACAAATGGAGAGATCAGGGTCCATTACATGTGGCCCTGAGTGAACTATATATGGCTCCTAAAGCCAAAGATGAACACAATAAGATTGCCAGGATAGCGGCATACCTGTACCTATATATGGGAGACATGCAGGATAAATGTACTGAAAGCCAAGATCTGGCAAATAGGCGACAGATGGCGTTAGAGAAGGTCCAATCTGACCTGGTCTCTTCTGAGCAGAGGCTGCAGGGGAGCCAAGAGTTAAAAAATGATAGTAGGCAGTATATCATTAAAATAAAAGAGGATACGGACATCCTGCAACAGGAAAAGGCTGACCAGGATACCAGATTTCTGGCCTTGCAAAAGGAGTACCAAGAAGGTTTGGACTCCCTACTACAGAGCCAGAAAAAGCTGGAGCAACAATTAGATTTCAATAGGGTATGTGCTGAGCAGGTAGTCACCCTGCAAAGCCACCTAGATAGGGAAAAGGCTGAAAGCAATAAATTGATTCTGAAAGACCTGGATACCCAGGCAGAGTTTGATCAGGAGCGCCAAAGAGCTGGTGCCTTCCAAAGGCAAAGGGACGACCTGGCGGCACAGATGCAGACTCTTAGTCAGGAAAGGGACACCTTAGGCCAGGAAGTCTGCCATTTAAAAAGGAAAATGGAAGAAAATCACCTGGCCCTCCAGGGACTGGGTGACCTCCAAAAAGAACACCAGAACTTGTTAGAGCACACCAGGAGGGTGGAGGAGGCTCTGGCAAGAAAGGAGCAGGCCAGTAGGGAAGGGGCTCAGGAGGTAACCCTTCTGCAGCAAAGACTGGCCCAGTACTCCAGGACCAATCAGGATGCACAGAGAGAACATGAGTCTCTTTGTCAGCACAATGATAGGCTCCAGCAACAGGTAGCGATGCAGGAGAGACTGATAGGGTCTAGTAAGGCCTTAACTGAGGAACTGAAAGCGCAGGCTCTTGCATTGCAACAGGGACAGGGGCGGATAGAGACCAGGTTCGCTGGGAGAGGGAGACTCCTGAGCATAACCTCAGGAGCCCTAGTACCAGAGGCCTTCATATCTCTCAGTCCCTGGACTCTGCCACCCCCATGTCCCCTCGCGCACATGAGCCCAGGGCCACGGGGTTGGCAGATTACTATCCAACCAGAAGTATGGGGCTCATAGGCCAGTACCTCCCAGGAATGGAGGGGCGGGCATCCGGGTATGGGCACCCAAGCACAGTGCAATTTAGTGGGGAACCCCAGGAGAGTAGGCCCATTAAGGGCATCCTGAAAACTTCTGCCCAGTTAGGTCAGTGGGGGGGGGTACCCATCAAATCCTGGCAGCAAGGAAGAATCTGAAGACTCCTCTGAATAGCGCAGGACACAGGAGACCAGGTCCCCACATTCTGCCAGCCATTCCCAGGCTCGCAGAATCCGGGAAAACCTGGAAGAACAGACAGGAACCTCTGGGAGCAGTGCCTCTGAGTCAGAGGATGAATGGACCAGGGTTACCCGAACCAAAAAGGCCAATAAGGCAAAAAGGGCCTTGCTTAAGGACCCATTGAAGCAAATAAAGGCAATAAGGAGTGTCATCACGCCTTATCATAAGAACGCCAAGTATTCCGTTTGGGAACACTTGGAGCTCTATGAGCAAATGATGGAGACTTTCCATTTGAAGGACAGCAGTAGCTGCATCCAGTACGTCAAATGGACATTCTCCCCAGAATACTCCAGTTTCTTTGCGGGGCTGGAGGACCAAAATCATTTAAGATGGTCCACCTATAAGGCGGCCATCTTGAAAAATGTTTCTGTTCACAGAAATCCTCAAGAGGCTCGCAAGGCAGCCTACAATTTGCAATGTGGGGAGGATCAGGCCCCACAAGAGTTTGTGCAAGAATTAAAGCGTGCTTTTGCGCAGACCACCAGAAGGGTGCGCACAGACAGCAAAGAGTTTGTCAATACATTTTTCCCTGCTCTCCCTAAATATATAATGACCCAGCTCGTGAGAGATTTTCATGAGAAAAGATCTTTAGACTGGGTCATTGAACAGGCTACCCGGATCTATGAGGTGCAGAAGCCTATCGAAAATAAAAATAACGCGCCGAAAAACCCCAAAACCAACAGCACCCCTGCTGCTGTCAAGGTGGCAGAGGTAAAGGTTGCCCCCGTTTTAGATTTGGAGATGGGGGGGCCTAAAAACCTGCCTGCACCAAATAATTCACAGCCCAGAAGGCCCTCGGGCCAGTCACCGACAGGGAGTCGAGGAGGTAGACCCACAAATGGGGTCCCCCGCTCCCCTGACTATGTAAGTCCCCGCTATAAGGGAAACCGACCAATCCTGGGTTATGTGTGGACTCCTCCAGCCCAAGGGGGGGGATCCAGCCAAGCACCTAACCCAGGGAACTTCCCTCCCAACTTCCCACAGGATGGCAGAAATTCTCCAAATCCTTGGCAGAACTTTTTCCCCAGGTATCCACCCAATTTCCTGCCCCAAAATCATCCATCCTTCTTTCCCCAATTCCCTGAGCCTAGACAACCTAATGCGGGAGAGGGGAGGCCAAGGGTGGAGGGGTACCAAAATCTTCCCAACCAGGGGTACTACCAGAGAAGGGATAGCTACCCTTCCCGGGATCAGCCCAGGGGAGAAAATAGAGCCCCGTATCAGCCTGAGCGGGTTTCCCAGTTAGAGCGCCAGGTCCAAAATATGGCACGGGATCTGGGTCACATACTGAGGGCTCAACAGAACCCTCAGATGAGCATGCCACCGCAGAATGCCCCAAACTCTGGACCTGGTGCTCCAGAACAATGACAGGGGCAGCACCCCGATAACCCACCTGTTCCCAGGGAGGAGGCACAAGGGGAAGGGGGGTGTAAAGCCTTGGAGGAAGCTTCCTTCCCAACTTGTAAACAGCCCCTGGAAAACCAGGAACCGGAAACAACCGGAAACAAAATCTCCTGCCGCTGAAAGCCTGCCTCCCAAGGAGCAGAGGGGGGGTAGGAGAAACAAAGGACCCAAACAGACCCACTTTGTGGAGGAGGTACAGGTCTTCCAATTTGAGGGAGAGGGATCCTCAGAGGATCCTGGGGAAAGGATCTTCTCCTTTAGAGATGGGGGAACTCCTCCCAAGGAAAAATGGGTCCCAAGGGATGCCAATTCAGACTGGGGAGATGTGGAGACTGAGCTACCGCCGCCCATCATCTCATCCCAGAACCGACAATACCGAAATCCCCTGGTTCATACCCATCCTGGTGACTGCCTCCAAAAAGGGGGGGGCGGCCCAGAACCGGAACCCACAATGGCTCTGATCTCCAGTTGCCAACATTTTCTTTCAGATTTCCAAGGCTCTCCACAGAATTCTGCCCAAATCTATTCGCTAGCAATGTCCAAAACCAGATAATTAGTCCACCAGTTTTCCAAAAATGTGCATTATCTGTGCCCCCTTGAGGAGAAGGAGGGAAGATACTATGCCCCGGTACAAGTACAGGGGCAGGGTACAATTTTGGCACTGGTGTACACTGGATCCCAAGCTACCCTTCTGTCCAAACGGGCCTTTGAGGAACTAAATGCAGGAAGGGGGGAGAATTACCGTATTCCTCTCACATCTCTTCCTGGACAACTGCAGAACTTTGACGGGAAGGAAATTCGAGAGGACTGCAGATTTGGACATCAAAATTGGGCGACACAAGGTGAAACACCCGGTCATAGTAGTGACTCCAGAGGGCACCCCTTGTTTACTAGGGAATGACCTCCTGAGAAGGTTGTCACCCCTAATAGATTGTGTTAACAAGGTCCTCTGGACCCTGACTAGCCGACCAATAAAATTAAAACAGAGTGCCTACCATGTTAGTTTAAACGGCACCTGCCACATGGTTGAACAAAAATCTGACCAAGTAGAATTTCACTTCCAGAACAACCAAATTCCAGACGTGACAGTAAAAGCAGTAGGACAACAGACTGGTGATGGGGGGTCCTCTCTATTTCTGAAAATCAACCTTCCTTCCAGTTTAAGTTGGTATTCCACATTGGAAGGAAACACCCTGAAATTCTTTACTAATCCACAATCAGAAACTCCCACTCCTATAGTCCAGAAAGATGTGAAATCAGCTCAGAGCCTGGCTTATATTCAGCAAATTAGAGAGCAGTTGTTCATCCCTGTTCAGTTAAATGATGGGAAGGACTCTGTTTTCGCTCGAGTGTGCGTGAACAATGGTAAGAGCTTCATCAGCGAAGCCATGTTCCGCCAACTCCCAAAAGATCCAGCCATTCCCACATTCAAACTGATAGACAAATGGGAAATGGACCTGAAAACACCTAATTCCAAACAGCTCCTGCCAAGCAGGTGTATGCTCAAAATCTCCATTGGCAACAAGAGCATAGTCCATAATTGTTGGGTCGTGCGAGACGCCACTGCCGTCTTTTACTTAGGCAGTGACATTCTCAATCGCTTTGCCATTAGTTTGGACCTAATAAACTTCAAAGCTTGGTCCCGATTAGGGGATAATCCCATGGGCTTTGATGATCCAGAAAAAGCATTTAGGTCAGCTCAATTGCTACCTTATGCAGTTGAAATTCAGATTAAAGAGGAAGTCACCATCCCAGAAAGGACCCGACAATTCTCCCTGGAAGTGAAAGTTAAAAGAGGACAAAATTTGAAAAACCCTGATGCTTACATACATCTAAACGCTTCTCTCCAACAACAAGGTTTGGGGGTAAACCCAACACCATTAGTCAACATAGAACTTGACACCATTCCAATAGAGGCGGATAACAGCGACTTAAAGAGTATTACTCTAGCCACAGGCACCATTATTGGAATGGCGGTTGATGACCGACATTTCTCCATTGATTTAGGAAATGAAGGGTTAGGACCAATCCCCAAGGACTGTTTTGACAGTGACAGTGAGGACAATACAACACCAGACAGGATTTTCACCCGGCATGGGGGGAACTTCCTGGTGTACACTTCTTGCCCTTATGGTAAGGAAGATATGACTTGTGACTTCCGGAGGGATGAGGTGATTTTCCAGGTCCATGAGGGCTGCCTTTCCCACCTGAAGCCTCCAGTCCAAATCAGCACTCTGACCAGGGACTTCTCCACCCAGCTGGAGGAGGCCGCTGAGATAGCCAAACCAGAAGTCTTTCCAGGCTTCAGGCAGATGGTGGAAGAGAGAGTCAACCTAGCTGATGCCTGTGTGACTCTGGAACAGAAGCAAAAGTTGAAACAGGTTTTCTTGGATTTCCAAGATCTCTTTGCGGTAGACTCATATGACTGTGGTCGCACCGACATCCACACCACAACAATTCCCACGGACCCTGGAATGACTCCAGTGTTTGTGAAGCAATATCGTTTGCCTCTCGCATCCACGGAGTCTCTTACTGAAATAATTAAGAACCTTGAGTCCCGGGGAATAATTCGTCCAATACACAGCACCTTCAATAATCCGGTGCTGGGAATATTGAAGCCAAACGGCAAGTGGAGACTCTGCGCCGACCTAAGGGAGCTCAACAAACGGGTCCATACTTCCCGATGGCCTCTGCCCTACATTGACCAAGGGCTGGCCCAGATCCAGGGGTCACAGGTATTCACAGCAATAGACCTGACCAATGGATACTAGACTGTGCCTGTCAGTAGGGAGGACCAATACAAGCTGGCTTTTACCTTTGGGGGCCAGCAGTACACATGGACCCGGACTCCCTTCGGATACCTCGACTCCGGCAATGAATTCAACATTTTCCTACACAAGGCCATGCCTGACCTGGGTGCAAGGGGTAACCTGGCTTATGTAGATGATGTCCTCATCAAATGTTCATCTGTGGAAGAACACATAGCGGAGATCCGTTATGTTCTGACCCAGTTGAGGGCCGCCGGAGCAAAACTTTCCTTTCAGAAAGCACAGTGGTGTAGAACCCGTGTTAATTTCTTGGGGCATGAGATTACTCCTCAGGGTCTCTGTCCCCAGGAAAAGAAAGTGGAAGCACTTCAGAAACTGAAAGACCCCACAACTCTGCGGGAACTAAGGAGCCTCCTTGGACTGACTAATTACAGCAGAAAGTTCATTGAAGGCTACGCAGAGATCACTAGACCCCTGATTCATCTCTTGAAGGGGGGGCCAAGTGGGAATGGGGTCCAGAACAATCCGAGGCGGTAAGACAACTCAAAAGAAGCCTCTCACAAGCGCCTTGCCTAGCTTACCCTGTCAGAAACAAGGAGTTCTTCCTGGAGACGGGGTTCTCTAATACGTGCTTGACGGCAGCATTATACCAAAAGCATGACAAGGTCAATAAAGTAATCTCCTATGCGAGCAAAACTTTATCCTCTGTGGAGGAAAAATTCAACGATTGTGAGAAGGCACTCCTGGAAACGGTGTGGGCATTGAAGAATTACCGCCCGTTTATCCAGGGGGAACACATCATAGTGGAGACTCCACACCAGCCTCTGCAATATCTCCAAAGTGACAGAATCCGGGCCGGAAATGTGAGTAATTCCCGAATTACTTCCTGGATTCTGTCAATGCAAGGCTTTCCTGTGGAGGTCAGATATGGCCAAAACAAGAAGAGTCCCCTCGCGCAAGGACTGGCTGACTTGCATGATTGTGCCAGAGAAAACTGTCTCGAGGACGAAAGTCTAAAAATCAAGGACAACATGGAGGTATACCTTAATTCCCCACACAAAGTCTTTGAAGAAGACAAGTGTGAGAGAATGCCCACTGTCTATGTGGATGGATGCTCCTACCATGTTGACAACGACGGGGGGAAAGAACTGGTGGCTGGCGTAGGGAATGCATGGGTGAAAGAGTTCCCAGAACCCCCCGCTGGACACAAAATTGGTCCCCGAAGTAGTAAGGTGGCAGAATTGATGGCTGTGCATCAGGCCATCCTCACTGCTGTCCAGCATCAACTCCACTAACTGGTCATAATCACAGATTCGGATTATGTATGGAACGGGTTCGTGGAGCACCTGGTTAATTGGAAAACCAGAGGCATGTTATGCGCTAATAACAAACCCCTGAAACATGGGAAGTTAATCCAAAACATTGATGATCTGGTCACCTCGAATGGGATGACCATCTACTGGAAAAAGATCAATGGTCATTCCAAAGTAGAGGGACCAGACAAAACTGGAAATGACTTAGCTGATCAGCTGGCCAAAACCAGGGCCATCCAAGGGGATCTAATCGAAATAGAGTCCCTGTTGGGGGAAATCCAGGTCACTGCTATCACTAGGTCCCAGACAAATGCTCACAATGATCTTTCAACTGCCCAATGGAGCAAGGAGACCCCTGATGCTGATTTGATTACAGCTCAGAAGGGGGATCAAATTATTGGTAAGTTTTACCAGCACCTTGAGGACCCTGAGAACTTTCCCCTGACGGATATCGATTACATTGGGAAAGAGGACCTAAGAGTGTTGATGAAATGTCCAAAAATGTTCCGGATCCAAGATGGTTTGTTGGTAAGGAAATCCAAAGCTGGCCACGATCAGTGGGTGGTTCCTACCTCATTCCGAAGCCTGATGTTAAGTCACGCCCATGATGCGGCCACCGCCGTTCATAGGGGGTTTCACACAACATTGGAAATCTTAAGAGAGGTTGCATGCTGGCCACACATGGGGCAGGACCTCGACCAATACTTGAAGGGGTGTCTTGTGTGTGCACAATTTCAGCCATCATCCCTCACGCACCGTGCACCCCTCCAAAAGAGGGGGATAACACTGCCATGGTCAGATTTGCAAATCGACTTTGTAGGCCCTGTGATTCGCTCGTCTAGAGGAAAAAAGTACATGTTGACCGTTACATGCTTATTTACCAAGTGGGTGGAATGTCTCCCAGCCCCAAACTGCAAGGCAGAAACAGCAGCTGCCCTGATGATTAACCACATCTTTTCCCGTTTTGGTCTACCTCAAAGGATTGAGTCAGACAGAGGTAGCCACTTCACCAGTGAAGTAATGACAAAGATGTGGGAGATACTAGGGGTTAAAAGGAAGCTACATATTGCTTACCGGCCAGCTTCTTCTGGGGCAGTAGAGAGATATAACCGAACCATTGTGAGCATATTAAAGAAGTTTGTGGCAGATTCTGGGCCAAGTTGGGATATTCAATTACCTCTGGTCCTAATGGCCATCAGATCTACCCCTTCATCTGCAACCAAAATGTCACCATTTGAGTTGATGACTGGACGCAAGATGGTGCTTCCCCAGCATTTGCTCTACAGAACCCAAGAGCAAACGTTGATAAATGCTTCCACAACTCATGAGTATGTGGAGAATTTAAGGAAACACCTTCAGCATGCTTTTGCCTATGCTCAGCGGAATCTAGAAAGATCAGCCGAGAGCATGAAGACCCACTATGATTTAAAAACTACCCGAAAGGAATATAAGGTGGGTGATCGGGCCTATCTATACAATTTCCAAAGGAACCAGGCCAAACAGCGAAAGTTTTTGCCTACATGGAAGGGACCCTTTGAGATTATAGACAAGATCTCCCCTGTGGCCTACAAGATCCGCATCCCCAAAGGCGGTTTGGCAGAGGGGGAAGACAAGTGGGTACATATAAATCAGCTAAAGTGTTGCCATCCCAGGCACACTCTGCAGCAACTGGAGGAGTCCTCTGCAATACCAGAGGGGGCCGCTCCAGAGTAATTCAGTTCCAACCCTAAAATATCCTACATGTAGCCTATCAAATTCTGTGTTTCTCAAGTTTATGTGTTCCTGTCACTTAATTTAAAAAAATGTGCATGTTCATATCTGTTGAGTTCTAAAATATATATGCCACCCCACTATATCATTGGTGGGGGAGAAATGTCCATGAATAGGTATTGCCGCTTTTCCTTTGTCGTCCTAGGAGAAAGAAAACCTGGAGACTGGCCAAGGAGGACGATCCGGAGACCGGGAGCAGAGACCCAAGGGGCCCGGGGTACCACCCAATATTCCCATCAGGACCGGCGAGGAGAACCGATCGCTCATTACCGGATGGAGGAAAAGATGCTGAACTGTGCCATTTGCAGAATTGGAAGAAGATTATGCGGACATACCAGTGCCTGGGTCATAACCTTCTGTGCACCCGACTCCCCATCGACTCAAATTCAAAGTGCAGTCGCGTGGGGGGGCTTTGTTGGGTGTCCTGACCCACGTTTGAGCTATCATGCTGCAACATTTGGTGCTGTGGGCTTAGAAAATCCAAGATGGCCAAAAAGCCCACATGTATGCCAGAATAGGAAAACTGTGCAGTACTGGCATGGAAAACATCAGGATGGCCAGAACTTCCCAGAAAATGCACAGGGAAATGCATGAAGAATAGGCTGCCACCCATTTTTGCCTAGGTTGTGAGCACAGGAGGCCACTGCCTAAAACCACCATTGGGCTACCCACACAGTAGCCTGAAACCATTGGGAATGGCAATGCTGATTGCCAAAAGCAACCTAGAACTGTGGGGAATTCATTTTCTTAAATCCCAAAAATGGTTGCATTACCAGTACTCACCACTATCAGAAAGCCGGCGTTTTAAAACCACCAGACTTTTGTGTAAAACTGAACAAATGAAACAAAACCAGACCAAGGAAAGACTTGCTAAGAGGTGGATACAATGTAAAACTATACTGTGAAATGACTTGAAGGAAGTAATTATTGAATGTGTATGTAAACATCGTAATAGACTTAAACTGGGGGACAAAAAGTGACATTTAGCTGAAACCTGGCTTAATGAAACTGATTTCTGCCTGACATCTACCCCCACAGGAGTTAAAACCTGCTCAGCCACTCTTCCCCTTGCCAAAAGGAGTTGTCACCTCTCTGATTAGATTAGGGTTGGAGCAGCTACAGGGAGTTGAACAAAGGCCTGTCCTGGGCCCAGGCAGATGGTTTATTGGAGGGATCGTAAATGGCTTCCTTTTGAACAAAGCCCTTCCTTGACTCAGGCAGAAGTTATATTGGGGGCGTCGTAAAAGTGGCTTACTCTTGGCAGAAACGGGGAGGGGCAGCCCCTTCTGAGGACAGGCTGAGCTTAAAGAAAGTGGATAGACTGGTTTCTCCACCATGTGACCTGGGAAGACACACCCCTGTTGGCCAGAATTGAAAATGATTTTAAGAAAGATGTATAACTCATGGTGCAGACATGACAAAATTATCTAAATGATACCATAATTCTTGCGATTTTTCTGCCCACATTTTAAGAGGTTTTAGGACCCGGTGGTATGATCTGGGGGGGTGCTAGCGGAAAATAGGGTTTCACTCCAAATGTCTGCATGTTAAAAATCTGACACTTCATCAATTAATGTCCATACTCCTTGCGCACATGTGTGTAAATTTGGGTAAATGTCCGATATTGCAAAACCAGTTAAAAAGTGCAAAATGTTGCCATTTCTGAATGCAAGCCCCCAGGAAGAGCAGAGTTTGAACAGACTATACCTCATGTGATATGTGATGGGTGCATGTTATTTTAAACAACTGTGTATCTGTGCAATATGTATTTGAATCAAATATAGATTTGTGGGCAAACTGACCAGGGGAGGATCCTCTGACCCATAAAACCTACAGCATCACTCTGACTCACATTTCCTTCCCCCAATCATGGGAGAGGGCAGAATTGGGCCAATGACAAGTAGAGAGGGGCAGGCTTAGCTAGGCCCAGGCACACACCCATTTTCAAAACACATAAAAAGAGACTGCTGGAACAGGTAGAGACATTCAATTCCATTTGCTGCGGAGCATGCTGACCGACGACTTCACATCCAGACATCCTACACTTAGACTTCCAAGCTAAACAGAGACTACAGAACTTTGAACCAAGAAGGCCCACTGCAAGTAAAAGTATTTGTCAGCAGGCCCAAAAATCATTTGCAGACTATTCACAGCCGGGCTGAGCTGTTGATTCTGGCCTGAAACCCTGCGCCAGAAAGATCCAGAAGCAGTGCTGTACCCAGAGAAAGCAGAGCAGTATCCAGAACCAGAGGCCAGAGATCCAGAGTGACCCAGACCGCTGTGAGCAGAACCAGAGAGCTGACCCAGATCACTGTGAAGTGCTGAGACCAGAACCGGAGTCCAGTCCAAAACCTGACCAGATCTGTGCCGAGGCCTATTTCAAAAATATATTGTGAGTACCTAGAAGAACTGTGCAGAACCAATCTCTTAATTAAAATAAACTAATCCAAACTATTTTAATCTAACCAGAACTGCCTCGTAGAAGTTGTCACTTGTCATTTTGTAAAGCTGCACCACTGTCATTTGTCAATTCTGCAGCTGCAAAGCTGTCACCTGTCATTTTGAGTTTACTTAAAATCCAAAAACTACCTTTATTTAATCGTCCGTATCTCTGGAACCGTTTGAGCTAGGTACTTGGTTTAACTTTCCTCTGAAAGCTTAGAATCTTACCTGTCCAACAAGCCCAGAACCGACTTCCTACTACTTCCTTATACTTTTTCCGTAATCACGATTCACGCACTTGCGAATTTTGCCGCGATTTGCGATTTGCCCCGATTTCTTTACTTGTAAAAAGATAGCTGCTTTTGCCTGAACTGCTAAAATTTGTTTGCATCTTAAGAACCATCCCTGAATCATTGCTAAAGTGAGCCTGAACTCATCCCAAGTAGCTACCACTCCCCCTGAACCTCCTAAAGGGAATTAAAAGCATTTTCAGCATATTTTTCATCCTTTGCCATCACATTTAAAAAGCATTTTGGGCCTGTGTTTTAAAACTCATACCGGCTTTCTCTAAGCTTGATGGGGGGGAACTGAATTTCATATTCTATTTGCTTGCATTCCTGAGAACTGTGTGCTCCTTTTTCCAACTACTTCCATGTCTTACATTGAATAGGGGATGGGGGTGAATTGCCAGAGAAAAAGTGATTATTTTATCTTTTGCTAAAATCATATCAAGTATTTCTGTACTGCATTTTATTCCTCATAGCTTTTCCCTTGAAATCATCAAAGTAGTTTTGCTACTTTATCCATCCTATACTAACTCCTCATTGATTGTAAAGAAGTGTGCTAGTGCCAGATTACCCATTGCTGATCAACATCATATGTCTAAGTGTACTATCAGATATTAATTTATTATAAAGTGTGATATATATATATATACATATATATATATATATATATATATATTGTTTAAATTCTCAAATAAACCTTTTAAACTTGCAAAGCAGAACTACTTCTTGGCTCAGTGGGTTCAGGGGGATTCTAAGAGAGGGGTGTTATATAGGGGTAGTCATCCAGAACTCATGAACTGGACATAAAGATATATCAATAAGGGTTTCCATTCAGTATCCCAGACTAGGCATTGACTTAGCTGTAGTGTTGAATTGAATCTTCTTACAAGACAATATCGTGGGACCGACATGGCCCTCCTCGAATTTGAAATCTAAGTTGTTGGAGTCGATGGATATTGGCCAGGCTTCGCTCCTCACGATTCTCAATCTTTCTGCGCCCCTCAATGTGGTAGATCAGTTCATCTTGATCACCAGGTTAGGGGATGTCGTTTTATTTTCAGATCATGCTGCACAATGGATTACCTCTTTTCTGAATGAAAGACAGGCCAATGTAGCCAGCGGGAAGCCGAGGCTAAACCAGTATCTAGTTTACTGGGTACCCCAGTGGTTCCCTTCTTTGACCTTTTAGAGCATAAAGGCATTACATTTGCTAATTATGCGGATGACAGACAATGTGCCATACCGCTTACAGAGTCACACAGCACACGCGAACCAAGCTTGGATGGTACAGAATGGCTTAGCCCTGTTTGTTTGTTTATTTATTTGTATAGCGCGCAAAACCCTGAGGTATCTAGGTGCTTAAACTTAGTTTCAGTGCTTCAGGTTACAGAAAAGGAAGCGTACGAGGAGAATTACAAAATCACAGAATGTACAAAAGGTGATATGTCATACGCAAAGTGCAAAAAGAGAAGTACACGGTCATTACATCCATTGAGCCAGACCCCATGTTACAGGTGGCGGGAGCATATAGATGCAAATGACAGATCAATGGGCAAATACATGGTGCCTACCCCAAGTTGCAGGGAGGCAGCAGCACACAAAAGCACAGGTCCAACAATAGGCAAATACATGTTGCCAACCCCATCTTACAAGGCGGCAGCAGCACACAAATGCCCAAAGTCCAGCAATAGGCAAATACCTGGTGCCTACCCCATTTTACAGCAGTACACAAGTAAGACAAGTATAACAATAGGCATATACATGGTGCCTACCCCATCTTACAGGGCTGCAGCAGCACACAAATGCAGAGGGTCGAGCAATAGGCAAATGCATGGTGCCTACCCCATCTTACAGCAGCACACAAGTGCAAAAACGTCCAGCAATAGGCAAATACATGGTGCCTACCCCATTTTACAGCAGCACACAAGTGCAAAAAGTCCAGCAGTAGGCAAAAACATGGTGCCTACTCAATCTTACAGCAGCAGCACACACGTGCAAAAAGTCCAGCAATGGGCAAATTCATGGTGCCTTTCCCCTCTTACAGGGCGGCAGCAGCACACAAATGCTAAATGTCCAGCAAGAGGCGATTATATGGTGCCTACCCAGTGGTCGAAGTGTACAAAAAGAAGTAGTGGAACTATGTTCCCTATGGGCCTGCACCGCTCCGCACAGACCCCATCGCTGCACCCCCTCCCCTGCACAATAAAAACCCAAAAAACATGTGTGTGCTGTTTAAGGAAATGTCCTGTGGAGTGCACTAAAAGTGTAAGTTTCAACTTCATCCTACACTTATTTTAAAACGAAACCGTTCTGGAACGGTTTCTTTTTAAGATAAAAGTATAGGAACGGTAAATCTTAATTAAAAGAAGTAGAGGAGCACCGCTCCCGACCGCTGCCGCCCACTTCGACCACTGTGCCTACCCCATGTTGCAGGGCAGAAGCACATGAATGCGAGTGTCAAATCCGTGGGCACATGCATGGTACCTACCCCATTTTACAGGGCAGAGGCAGCATGCCAATACAATACAAAAAACTAAGTAAAAAGGCATTATCAGGCTAAAAAAGAGGGATGAAGGAGGGGCTGGAGGCAGACAACATCACAGGTGACCATAGAGGTGTTGGGGGCACACAGGCATCACAGGCGACCATAGGGGGGGTGGACAAGGAAAAAACTGAACTCATGGTGGTGGGAATGAAACAATAAACTGGCCAAGTTAGGACCTTTGTCCAATAGTTTTAATATTGCAGATTGCAAGATAGAGGTACAAAAGAAAGTCAAAACCTTTCGCATAACCTTAGACCAGAATCTGAACATGAAATCCCGAGTGAGTAACTTGGTCTCCTCATCTACCCATTACCTAAAGCTATTGGCTAATCTCGGGCCTTTCATCTCGCAACATAATGCAGAGACAATAGCTAGAGCCATTATCGGCCGTAGTCTGCTCATCGGTGCCCCACAATCTGAGATCAATCGTCTGCAGGTGATTCAGAATAGTGCAATCACGGTGGTGAAGGGCCTTAAATGGAGAGACCACGTGTCTGGTGATAGGCACTGTCTTCATTGGTTCCCAGTGAAGGCAAGAGTTCCAATTAGATTGCTACTGAACATCCATAAATGCTGTTTGGGTCGCATGCCATCTTACCTTATGGAAGGGGTAGTGGAGAAACAAAGCCAGAGGGCCCTAAGATCCAATAACACCCACCAATTGAGAACACACACGTGCAAAACCAGCAAAGCACCCAAGGGAGCATTTAGCATAGTGGTTTCCAGGGCATGGAACACTCTCCCTCTGGATTTAAGAGAGGCAAAGTCCACTGACATCTTCAAAAAGAAATGAAAAATGCTTTTGTTTTATTAGTCTCCTGAAGTAGCCGTGATATATCTGTGTCAATCTGAGTATAAATAGAATCACTCCTAACTGTTTATGTACTGTTTGCATTAGTCATGTGGGCGCACGTAGGGTTGCGGGTACCTGGAGTGTGGTATAAATGTAAAGTGAAGTAAAGTAAAGTGACGTCATACTATGTGGAAATAATAGAAAACCTCGGGGGTTTGGATCTGTTAAGGGAAACATCTCAGGAGGATAACACAGGGGCAATGTGTTCGCCTTGGAAGCAAGACGACACGGGGCAACACAGGTTTGATCCCCGGGTCCGCGCTTAGAAACCTCTGGGTATTAAGCACGTTATAAATAACCTATCATATCATATCATCTAAATAGATTTTCCATTGGAGCTAGGATTGTCATTGGCTGCCCACTACCAGGTGGACAACCTATGCCTACCCCTAAAAACATGTCATTTTGGAAACATTAAATACACAGTTTCTCATTGGTTTTGAAACTATAAGGTCCTTCGCTATATGGACTAATATAATTGGTTGGCATGCTTATGCCATGTCTGGAACATTCGGTTCACTTAGCAGCATGTAATCCAAGACCCAGGTGCAGGGAGGTAGGTCGTGAAGCTACCTCACCACTCAATTAACCCAAGATCTATCATCGCCCATGCCTTCTGCCATGAAATTGTCTTTGTACTTGCCCTTGCAAAGTATCCTTGTCTTTGAGAATGTACAGGAGTGAAGGCACTCACTTATCGTGTCTGAAATGTTAAGTTCAACTTTATTTCGATCCTTTGCTCGCATGACAGGAGACCACGATCTGGTCCATTTTGCAGCTTTTAAATACTCTGCATGGCATCTCATGTATCTTTGATTGAACCAAGATTCATCCGCTGCACACTTGTTCTTCTTCATTGTAGATAGCTGACCTTGTTTCCTAGAATCTTGACTTCAGCCAGGCCGCCTCGCCACGGAGCTCCATAAGCCCACTTTTCTTGCTGCAACATAGTTTTCCATTCCTGCTTCATGGTTCTGGCTTACTAAATTCACGATACCAATGTCCAGTTTCTCTACAATGGCGGCTTCGCCTGTATTCTTTTTACTAGTTATAGCTAGCTTCTATGATGACTTAACCTACCTTGCGTTTCAGCGTCTGTACATTTATTGAACGGGTGTCTTTCCGCTGCACTTTGTTCACGTGTAATCGTCATCCTTTTCATTAGAAAGCTCACTCGATTCTTTACTTCGTTATTGGTTTCTTTAGGATCCATACATCATCTTCAGGCAATATTTCGGGACGTTGTGCACACTTCTTTATGACGTCATTCATTCCTGGGTTGCCTTCGTTTCATACTCTTTCAGGATTTCCCTCCTGGAGGTAATCATCACATCGAGGGTACATTCAATAGGGTTATTTAAATGGCTATCTTGTTTCAAACACTTGTTGCGGTATTGGTATTATGGCGGGTGTTAGACACAGCACAATCTCATGTTTCCAATGCACGGGAGGTGGGTGTGCGGGATCTCCTGCAGATGCACACAGCTGCTCCCCTACAGAAGCACCTCTTCCAGGAATCACCTGTGGCTGTATGACAATTAACACAGACTACCAACATTTCAGTTATTATCAGTAGCAAGAACACAGGTAATCAAGGAAAACAACAACATCACACCCCTTGTAGAGGATTACATTGTCATGAAGCCTGCCTACATCTTAAGGAGACTCCACATCACCAAGAGAATTAAACAACTCTTGCCTCCACCATAAGAAGGACACCACACCCCGGGCGATAAAGAACTGCACTACATTAGGTAACTCATACATGCAAAGAAAGACTCATTTCTACTCTTATATGTTGGCACGAAAGTGGGAACCATGACAGACTCCATGCCCACCTACAGGAGCACCCCACATAGTAGAAGTGGGCTGGGAACCGATCCCTCCCTCAGCAATGACTTGATCTATGGTCTCTTTCAGACCCTGGGTCTGGGATTAGTAACTATTGACAGCATGTTCATGGGGGCTTCGAACACCCCCAGAATTCCCTGTCACCACCCAGCATGCCCCGCGTCACGCAGGGCATCGTATTTCCTTGCCGTATGCCAAGGCTCTGTCCGATGCTTGAAAAGCGTTTGCTTTGTGACAGGCCTAATTGCCGCATTTCATTTGATTAACATTAATTATGCATCAATCTGTCCCTAGCGGCCATTTGTCCACATCATAAAACCATCGCTCGTCTGATGTGACACCGGCTGCAAGAGGCCGCAGCATGACGCTCCGGAGGCCCTCTCACACGGGCGCATGAGCGCCAGGGATGGCTGTACCCAGAGGCGATGAGAGCAGGACAGAGTCTTTCTTCTCTTTTCAGTCCACTGGCGATGAGAAGGACTGCAAGAAGGGGGGTGAATACACATGATATCTTAAACAAAACACATACAAGTGGCTAGTCATCAGCCCTAGTAGCAGAATGCCCCCACACAACAATACTGCAAGTATCAGCCCTAGTAGCAGAATGCCCCACACAACAATACTGCAAGTATCAGCCCTAGTAGCAGAATGCCCCCACACAACAATACTGCAAGTATCAGCCCTAGTAGCAGAATGCCCCCACACAACAATACTGCAAGTATCTGCCCTAGTAGCAGAATGCCCCCACACAACAATACTGCAAGTATCAGCCCTAGTAGCAGAATGCCCCCACACAACAAGACTGCAAGTATCAGCCCTAGTAGCAGAATGCCCCACACAACAATACTGCAAGTATCAGCCCTAGTAGCAGAATGCCCCCACACAACAATACTGCAAGTATCAGCCCTAGTAGCAGAATGCCCCCACACAACAACACTGCAAGTATCAGCCCTAGAAGCAGAATGCCCCCACACAACAATACTGCAAGTATCGGCCCTAGTAGCAGAATGCCCCCACACAACAATATTGCAAGTATCGGCCCTAGTAGCAGAATGCCCCCACACAACAATACTGCAAGTATCGGCCCTAGTAGCAGAATGCCCCCACACAACAATACTGCAAGTAAAAAAAACATGTTGTTTTAAAGTATGTACAAAAAACCCATGCAAATTCATATCATATTGATCTCATTAGGAGGATAATAGTATCTTATTTATATAGCAGTTAAGATGCAACGTTTGTAGAGTCACTTGCAACTGTTAATCAGCAGCCTAAGGATGAAAGGTGGAGCCGCCCTTGCTGTGAATTAAACCGGCGACTTTCAGCTTGCACATATATGGCAGCACAATGTACTTAACCCGCTGAGCTATCTTCCCAATGTAATGCTCTCCATTTAAAATAATGAGTGCTTCTATAGAGTTATTAATGTATTGTTTTATTGGCCGTGGAATTGTCACCTTGTGCTGCGGGGCTGTTGTTTTTGTCAGATACTAGTGGTTGTCGCTTCAACACACCCAGAAAAGCAGCCTGCAGCTCACAACATAAAAAAAAGAAAAAAAAAAGAGTGATAAGGCTGAAAATATGATTCACAGATTTAATATCAAACTCTCTATAGTATTTCTTTTTAACACTAAAACTTGAGGGCAGGGTGGTGGCAAATTGAGCAAATGATATATAGAATTGTATATGTTTGACTGGGGCGCCCAGATGCCACAGGGTTAGGTGTGCTCTACAAATGCCTAAATAAATAAATACATAAACGGCATGGACAAGTTCCACCTCGGGCTAAGAAAAAAATATGACAAATGTGTTATTGTATAGAGACGATGGACTCCTCTGTATGAAGACTATTCTCTCTTCAAGCAAATCCAAGTTTAGGCACTTTGGATATTTTTATTGTTCCGAGAAAAGAAAGCTCAGTTTGTTTTGACACCTATTTTTCACTGCAACTACTAACCAAACCCAACACTTATTCTTGGTGGTCACAACGTGCCAAGAGACCATACAAAGTGGCAGCAATGCGCTATATGAAACTCGCTAAACTAATGTAACGGTTAGAGTTCCTAAACAACATTCATTTTTTTGGCCAGCTCTGTGAACAGATGGCCATGGCTTCAAAAAGGGCAGCAAAACATTTTCTTTTTTCAGAAATGTAAGTTTAAATGAATTTTTTAAATTGTTCATAGATGCCTGCAAGCTATCGGCGCAGTACAAGTAAATCAATCCAATTAAAATAAAAACATTTGCTCAGTGAACAACCTATCATTCTGAAATGTTGTGGATGCCCTCTGCGGCTGCGTAAATCGTGAATTAAATAGCTGTCCCAATTTTTCTCGTGTTGGTCCATCGCCTCATGAACCCACTGTAGCAATGATTCTCAAGGAGCCCTATGGTGCGGACAAGGGGAAGGTGAGAAAGGACATCTCATCCTGCACGTTGCCATGGCAATATCACAATTCTTGAGTCGCGCGTCCGAAGCGATCTTTGCAAGGCTTGTTACCCCCTTTATTAGCCTGGAATGGACTCATCCAACCAGATAAAGAAAACTTTAGTAAAATACATCAAACCGGTGTGCTACCAATGTCGGTTATGATCATCGAGATTCCAACTCTTGGCACGGGGGTCGATACGCTAGGATATTTGGCAGGGGTATTGCTAGGTCTGGAAAAGATCTAGGGCTACGCTAATGCCCGGACTGTCAGGACTCGGGGCTTGCTAGCCTTTTGGTTGTAGCCCCTGAGCTTCTATCCGGGATAGAACCAAAACACTCAGGATTCTAGCCCCCCAAGCCTCCCCGTAATTACGCCTCTGCTATATAAGCTGTTTCTCCCCACACCCCGCTGCAGCCTGCTCTCTTGGAATGATTGTCGGTCTGCATAGGGGCCCCGTTCCGGCTGGTGGATCAGGCCTGGCGTTCAGGATCGCTCGCGTTAGCTTGGAGATGATGGACGATTGAGCGGGAATTCAATCACGAGCCGCTGGATTCTGTAGGCGTCCTACACTGTTAGTCTTTTTATGGAAGGTGTCAACGGTAAGGATGATTGGACGCTGCTCGGCAGCCTGCTAGTACCGCTGCTTGTAACTTGTAATGGAGGTCATTAGGGAACAGTGATGCGGGTCCGGAACGCCATCAAGAGTGCGGTGACCGGGGAGGTGAGGCAGAGAAAGAAATGGCGGAACATGGCCCCTCTTTTCCAAAGTTGGCTGCAACGCTTGGCTGGACCGGCTTCACCTTGAAAAAGTTTACGATGACAGCTATCATAAGCATACTGGACCAGACGGGCAGGGTCGTCTCCCTGCATTGTCAAATATATTGTATATTCGATTATTGAACTTAGATGATGTAAAAGGCTGTTATAATCCACGTGGGCTGATGGATGGATGACCTGTGATTCACACTTTATATCTAGACTGTGGACTGTTATCATTCACTCTGCCATGGGCTAGAGGCATAGTGAACACAAGTATGGGTGGAATAAACACCCAGGCTGCACCGGTTCTCCAATTGTTTGCTTCTTACCCTCCAGTTGACTGAGGATTAATTCTGACATAAGTCATGTGTGGCTATCGTGGTGCTATTTTCTATTATGTGTGCTGTATCATTAGATGTCAGTGCGGTTTGACTGGTAGACGCAATTAGCGGCAGGTTGTGTGCTCATGTGGTAGGTTGGTAGGAGTGTCCTGTAGGCCATTGGGCAGATCCCCGTGTTTAGCCATGCTGGCCCTCAATGCCAACTTGCCCTGCTTGGTTCCTCTGAGGGCACAGGTCCACGTGTGTAGGAAAGGATTGACTCACCAGTCATTGGCATCATTATTGCTGGCTGCTGGCGAATGAGCTGTTTCATGCCGAGCTAGGCATTCCAATCCTATCTTGGCAACACAGTAGGTGTGGTGTTGATGCTGTATGCAAGGAACTCTAAGCCCCCTGATGCATGGGACCTATTTGCGGGTTGTGTAGATAGTAACACATTACAACTGGAGTGGACTAAGGCCAATTGTTAGAGCGTTCAGCTGAGCAACTTGGGATGTAAATAGTTTTAGGGGTTGCCACGCTCAAAGCATGCAAATCGTCTGATTATTTAAGCGAAAGAATCAACAGTACACATGTGTGCCATATTGTAGATTTTAAAATGACAACTTGATTAATCAGCAAGCCATTGGGGTACAGGTGCCGTGTCAAGTCCCAATGACTTCTTTGTTGCCCCCTTGTGTTATGATTTTATACACGTTTTTAAATATTGAGAAATTGCAGAAACGGGCACGAAGAGCATGACTTCGTCTGTCCTCTGATCCAGTGACGTGTACTCCGCAGTGTTCATTTAATATATGTTTGGGTGGGTGTGGGAGTGAGGGTCGTGAGGTGGTAAGAAGATTAAACGAGCCATTGTCTTGGGAGGATAGCTCAGGGGCAATACGCTCGGCTTGGAAGCAAGATGACACAGAGCAACACAGGTTCGATCCCCGAGTCCGGGCTTTGAAACCTCTGGGTATTAAGTGCGTCATAAATAACCTACCATATCATATAGCAAACCAGAAAAACATTGAAGTGATTCCGATGCGGTCCTCAAAGCGAGCTAGAAGACGTTTGATGGTGTCATTCTCGTGGTCATCCGCTCCCCTAGGATCTTTATCTTTGCTTAGGAACACCCTACAAGTATCCCCATTCTTGAGCATTTTTAGATTTCACGTTGATGTCTTCTTATGTTCTCCCTATATCGGGTTGTACCTTCATGAAGCACCTTGGTGCAACCACCCTGACGTTGTCTTGTTGGGTACATACTTCACGACTACACACAGGACAAAAAGAAGAAAAACAACAAGCCAACATAATTGCATTACAAACAAATCCCTATCAGAATAAATAGTTAATTATTATGAACTCATAACAATACAATATCAAAACATCTTTTCATGTATCTCTAGAATGCAGGTTTGGGCGTGCCTCTCCAGATGTTTTGCACTACGACTCCCATGGTCCATCACCCTTGACTATGCTGGCTAGGCCTGCTGAGAGGTGTAGTCTGAACCATCCAGATTGCGAATGAACACAGACCCCTGTCTGAGACGGTCTTTCAGTGTAAAGGGGGATCTTTTCGATGCAGATCACTCAAGGCTTAAAATCCTTCTCGAGCCCATGCTCAATTTTAAATTGAAAGGCATTTATCCAATGTTTTGAAACGTTGCCACCCACTAGCCCCCCAGATCATATCCTCTCAAAAGCAATATCTTCTCTCATTTTGTTTTATGAACTCTGATCAATTCCCATAGAGGAGTACACTGGATAACCCCTTTCGCAGCTTTCCGAATAATCAATTC
This sequence comes from Ambystoma mexicanum, assembly GCF_040938575.1. Taxonomy (NCBI): domain Eukaryota; kingdom Metazoa; phylum Chordata; class Amphibia; order Caudata; family Ambystomatidae; genus Ambystoma; species Ambystoma mexicanum. Next base: position 65,288,043 of record NC_090938.1, read on the forward strand.
AAGTGTTTGAACAATTTCAAACCATAAATATTCCACTGTATTACAATCCCAAAACATTTTCTTATTATCTGCAGTCCCTCCCTGTGATTTCAACAAAGATAAGAACTACCTTTTAAATCAAGACGATACCTTTGTGTAGATGTCCATGTGCAGGAAGACCACTTGCGCCTTGAAACACTTGTGTATATTCGCGAAAGAAAGAAAGAAAGAAAGAAAGAAAGAAAGAAAGAAAGGTAGTAAGAAAGAAAGAAAGAAAGAAAGAAAGAAAGGTATGGTTGAAAAGATTTGACTATAACTGGTGGGATTCCCTTTGGGACTTTCCCAATCTATTGTCTGGTCCATGAGCAGAATAGTCTTTTGACTAATGAGTTTTGCATTTAAATCATACAATAACATGTTCAGATTGTTTTAATGAAAACCAATGAGTGTATCATTGTATGATAACCATTGGTATCGCAACCTTCTGGATCCACAGAAGCAAAAGAAACAAGCAAAGTAACACTAGACAAACAAACCCACCTTGACCACCCTCATCTGCATGCCAGAGCCTCTTCAAAGCACCTAGAGAACGAGTAGCATGAATCTGGACTCCACAGAAATACCACAGTATGTCCTATCGTCATTCACCTGATGTATGAAGATGATGTGTCGGGCCTCTCACTGTCTCCTCTTTAAAATCCACAAATACAGGTAAGTCCCAGAAGTTGGAAAAGTAGGTGAGGAAAAGAACAGCTACACAAGAACTCCTGTGTTTGGTTGGAGAATCAGGGCCACAGGTCACACTAGGAAAATCCAGATGCATTTCAAGTGGTTACGTCAGCCGGAAGTCAGAAATCAATAAGTCAGAACCAAAGTCAGATTAGGCTAACACAGGAATGGGTCAGGAGGAAACAGTACTGGAGAGGTTCAACAATGATGGAAGGATGGTACGAAAGCAGTTAAACAACAGGAAAGACAGAAGAGCAAAGAAAGAGGATCAAAGGAAAGCACCTTACAACAGGAAGAGTTGAGGGTAGACGTCCTTGTGAAGCAGCCTCTTATATATTGGTTCAACATGGAGACAGGCGCGGCACGTGAGGACACATTCACTGGAAACCTGAGAATTTTAGATCCTTGTTTTCTCCAGGCTGGCTGAGCAGGGTCAGCAGAGGCTATGGAGAGCAGCCTGCACAGCTCAGGCTGTAGGGTTGAGGATGGCAGAGTCAGCACAAACATTATAATCAACGCGAACTGCATGAAACTCTTTACTGATCCTGAGCATTTTGTTACCCAACAAAACCAGTGCGGGTAAACATGCTCCAGTGGCCAACGTGATGTAAAAGAGATCTTGGGCCACAGAAATGTTAGGTTGTCTTATACCGCCTACCAGTAGAGCCCAGGAGTGGTCTCCGGCCACTCATGCGGCTCTGCTAGACAGAGGGAGAGTGGGATTAGTGAGTGTAGAATGATACGATGATAGGATAGGTCGAGAACCAGGAGAAACTGGCGTTTGTGTGTGTTGGATTGCCAATCAGTTGATTACGTGCACTGACTTCTATCCATAAGGGTAAGGCCAATGCCTGGGTTGTTCATTGTGAGTGATTGTTTGTTTTGTTGGGTGTGTGTTGTATGTGTAGTTAGGTTAGCAGTTTTTATCGTGTGCACTGACTTGTTGTATCCGTAATGGTAAGGTCCAGTGTCTGGGATTGTTTCTTGTATGCAAAATTTCGTTCTATTGGGTGTGCAATTTGACGAGCTCGTAGGACGTGCATACTACTTAGGAGGTATGTTGGAGGGATGGCCACCAACACCATTGTGCAGCACGTAAGGAATGGTTCCTATAAGGTTTATGCGTTCGACCAGGAGACCTGGAGTATGGGAGTTCAGAGGATGAAAAAGGGTACCCGGGAACATGACAATACAGGGTGACATACACTCTGGACACCATTTTCTGTGGCATGGCAAATCCCAGAACTGTATGGATTCCTTTTTAAGAACATTCAAGCAATTTTTGAAATTGGAAGAGATACCATAGGCTGGGTGAGATCAATTGCCTTGTGCTATGCAATGGCCATGTGAATAGTGTGGAAACCAACAATTGTAATATGTTGCCGTCTAGCGTATTGAATAAAGTAGTCTAGGCTGAAATGAAATATCCCAGAATGCCTCTCAATGATTCATACTTTCATTTATGTTATTTTTTATATAGCATTTTAGATGCCTTATGCACCACAAGCAAATAACCAAAACACATCTCCATCAAACAATACAATACAATCTCTATTTTCAGTTTAAAACAATAGATTTTTCCCAAGTTATTAAAAAGCAAGCATTCAAAATCACGACAATTAATCAGCACCCAATTTAAATTACCAACAAATTCCATCATGTCACATAATCACAATAAAACAATCCTTCACAAAATTCATCATGTAACACAATCACAATAAAACAGTCCTTGCTATTTCATCTAAGAACTTCAGTGTTTCTATATATAAAATGAAGCAGCAGAGATGACCAGTGAAATCCTCATATAAATAGCGCCCCAAAAATATCAGTGCTATAACTACATTCTGTGCTGAGGAATCTACAACACTCTTACCTATACTGGAGAAGCAACACTTTGCAGCTAATAAGTATGTTGTGTCCCAGACGTTTTTTATATGTATGTTACATAATCTGAATGTCCCATTCCAGACAACTATATGCTCTAGCCCTGGTAAAATATTCAGACGTAAATACAATATGAATCTACGTAGCTTAATACTGCAGCATTTTACCACATAACTAACGGGGGTGTTCAATGGAAAACTCTCCCTTACGTATTCTGCATCTCTCTGGTTCCAGTTGATTCTTCAATGTTGCCAACCGTATCTCTATATGTTGACTTATTTTTAATCTGTGCCTGTAATTCCTCAGTATCATCTAGCCGGGGCAGTGGAATACACACATCTTTAAAGTGCTGTTGAGTGCTGCAGAAAAAATCACTACATGCCAAATGTGTGCACATTCCCCTTGGTCTGGCTGGGATCTGCTGCACAGGTTCCACCAGAGTATTCCTTGATGTATAGGCTTCGCCCCATGTTAGAATTTACTCTAATATATAACGTACACCTTGCTATCATCCAGCATGTTCTCAGCTATATCAGACCTAGCTCTAAACACAAAGCCTCAACGGGACCAGCTGAGGTACTCCTAATAAGGAGCGTAATATACGCTCTTCTAATTGCCTCGGCAATACTACATATTTCCCAGGTAATTACATATAATATTGCGTGGACCATACGCTTCACATAGGCCTCGCGTAATATTTCAAATTCTCTTTTGGCAGTGTGTTTCTTACTTCGACCAAGTTTCTAGAATATGAGGCCTGTTTGCTTTCTATGATTCTCATCCATTGGAATTTGTTTGGATGTATGCAAGTATCTTTTTAATAAAGTTGTAACTTTATTTTCTATTGTTTGATCTTACAGATGAACAGAATGAGAATTTTTCAAACACCATCAAGACTCTTATCTTCAAATGCATTGATTATTGATGGTATTCGGAGGTCTACTGTCCACTTTGCACTCATCCTTAATGGATCGCCAGGAGTTTAGAAACAACAAGTAGAGTAGCTCAAACAAATCAATTTCTTAATATTTGTGGATAAAAAACAAGCATGTTATTGTCATCTGATTTGATCAGAACTACCTATAATAATTTGCTGACTCACTGTTCAAGCTGCACCATTTTGAGAAATTCCTAAGCTCAAAACATAGATTCATGGTTTTTTAAATGGTTGTATCTTTGATCAGGTCAGCAGGGGGGCACATTTCTTTTGTAATGGTCCATTTGTGTGGAATGCATGGCTAGTCCAAAAGATGTGTTAAAACAAACAAATATGAAATATCAAACATCTTGCAGATGTCAGCACAGACATGAAGACTATCATTAGCTGCTTTTAATCTTAGCTTTTGTTATTGTTTCAGAATTTCGAATGATGACATATCATATAAAAAGTAGAACCGATTTCTTAGAATTGAGGCTTCCACGTCTTATATACTTCTTTTTGAGAGCCGTGAATGATAGAAGATGTAAAACTGCAGACAAAAATATATTTTTTTTCTATATCTATGATTTATCTTCATTCTAAATTCTGTAATAACAAACAAACTGTAGGTTTAAAGATAGGCATTGCTGTTTCATGTCGTTTCAGCTAAACCATTTACTTGCTGGTCCTTTAGTTGGACTTATTTTTTGTACAGTAAGGTTTTCTTTTTCTTTTAATGGATGGCTTCACAGAACCCTTTTTTATATTTGACAAATACCCTACATCTTTGATACCATTATTCTATTCTTGAATCACATAGTATTTAAAACACTCTGGGCCTTTTGCTTGTTTACTGTTTTGAGACTCACTCTAGCAGTACATTGTTTTTAACCATGAGCAATGGAATATGTCCATAGTGTTTCATCACAAATTATGTTATGTTATATTATGTTATGCAGACTTATACAAGTCAGATTTTCTGAAGGCATCTTTTCATGCCCGGCTTTCCTCAATAGCGAGACACAATTTTAACTCCCTGCTACCCTACACAAAGTGAGAGAAACACAGCCTGTTTTCTATATCTCCCCATCACTATTTGAGTGCAGAAACACCCCTTGCAAACCCAGTCGTCCTGCTCCCCAACCCATCTCCTTGCCTCTGTGCCCCATTCCCTGTATGGCTTCAAGACCAAATCTAAACCCCTTCCACAAACTACCCTCTGCCCCTCCTAACCTCGTCAGTCCTCTTTCTGCTTCCACTTCCTGTTCCATAAGCTGCTGGCAGGATTAGCACACACGCTATTTTCTGACGACCCCCAATTGGCGAAGGCGGTCTGTCAGAAAATATTTTGCACACATGTTGGGCTCTTTAATTCAGACAACCACAGGATTTGTATGTGAGGATAACATAGTTGTGATATAGGTTACTCTACTGAGGTACGAGGGGCGTTCTCGCTTCTAGCGACAATGTTTGCTACCGGTGTATTTTTTAGAAGGGGAGGGGCTGGGTTTCATGGAAAGGATATCAGTGCATATGGAATGCTGTGGATGCCATCCCCCAATGCACACATATTCTTAGAGGATTATATTCATAGATATATAGATCAATAGATGGTTGATAAATAGATAGACAGATAGATATATAGATACATGTATATATGAATAGATAGATAGATAGATAGATAGATAGATAGATAGATAGATAGATAGATAGATAGATAGATAGATAGATAGAATGGAAATAAGATATAGTAAGAAAAGCTCTGCTAACCACCCACAAAGATGTCATGGTTTGAAGAAAACGGAATGCACAATAGGAATCCAGGTGTTTATTTACACCACACAATCCCTTGAGTTCGTCAGTAGGGGGCAGAGCAGTGCTTGGAGTGATAGATTTTAACTGCAGTGATCTCTCTCACCTACAGGTGGCAGCACAGAGGGAAGAATACTTGAATCTCCCCTGCACAATAGTGTTCATGAGTCTGTAGATAATGCAGATTTATTTGATTGGCAGAGATTAAGGAACATGATTTTTGGAGTGTGTCTTTTTATAATAAATGACACATGAGACCCTGGCAGGTTCACTAGAATGGGGATATCATCTCAGAGCAGCTTAGTCTCTACCCTCAGAAAAAAAGGACATTTTTCAGTATATCTCCTGCGATCCAAGAGTGTGGGATGGAGGGAGGCATTTAGAGACGAGTGAGTACTCAAAATGCAACATTGTTGTGCTTCAGGGGCTGCATTGCTCTGTCTATGACATTGTTTTTAATGCATTTGATTGTACCAAAACTGAACGTTTTGATCCCTACTCTCCCCTCCCCCATTTTACTCGTTTCAAAAACAGCATACTGAAGCATCTTGTCTGCATTCGGTGCAATACAAAACACCAACTACATGAATTCAATTAAGTAAGTGAGCAAGTGAGGTGGTGAGTGAATATAATGACTACCCATAAATTATTTGGATATTGAATGGTCTCTCTCATGGAGTTACTCCTGTTAACTTCCTTGTAAATTGAGTAGTTCCTCGTCAGGAGTAAATCAGATTTTCTACTGGTAAATTCTTTGCGAATTGGATGATGTCTCTCCAGGAGTTATCCTGTTAACTCCCTTGTAAATTGAGTAGTTCCTCATCAGGAGTAAGTCAGATTTACTACTGGTAATTCTTTGTGAATTGGGTGGTGTTTCTCCACGAGTTACTCCTGTTAAGTTCCTTGTAAATTGAGTAGTTCCTCATCAGGAGTAAGTCAGATTTACTACTGGTAATTCTTTGTGAATTGGATGGTGTCGCTCCAGGAGTTATTCCTGTTAGTTTCCTTGTAAATTGAGTAGTTCATCATCAGGAGTAAGTCAGATTTACTACTGGTAATTCTTTGTGAATTGGGTGGTGTTTCTCCACGAGTTACTCCTGTTAAGTTCCTTGTAAATTGAGTAGTTCCTTGTCAGGAGTAAGTCAGATTTTCACCTGGTAAATTCTTTGTGAATTGGATGGTGTCTCTCCAGGAGTTACTCCTGTTAATTTCCTTGTAAATTTAGTATGTTCTCATCAGGAGTAAGTCAGATTTTCTACTGGTAAATTCTTTGTGAATTGGGTGGTGTCTCTCCAGGAGGAGTTACTCCTGTTCATTTCCTTGTAAATTGAGTAGTTGCTCGTCAGGAGTAAGTTAGATTTACTACTGGTAATTATTTGTCATTTAAATGGTGTCTCTCCAGGAGTTACTCCTATTAAGTTCCTTGAAAATTGAGTACTTCCTCCTCAGGAGTAAATCAGATTTTCTACCGGTAAATTCTTTGTGAATTGGATGGTGTCTCTCCAGGAGTTACTCCTGTTAACTTCCTTGTAAATTGAGTAGTTCCTCGTCAGGAGTAAATCAGATTTACTACTGGCAATTCTTTGTGAATTGGATGGTGTCTCTCCAGGAGTTAATCCTGTTAACTTCCTTGTAAATTGAGTAGTTCCTTGTCAGTAGTAAATCAGCTTTTCTGCTGATATCTTCCTTGTGAATATAATATTTTCTCTCTAGGCGTAAGTTATAGTCACTCATGATAACTTCTTTGGAACTGGCGCCTTATTTTCATAATTAAGGAACAGGGTTTGTATCTTTATGAACATTTACTCACAGAAAATTCCAAATACCAAGGACCTGGATACGAGAGGACATACTTCCAAACAGCCCCAATGAGAATTCTGGATATCAGTAGAAAAGCATCTTGGGAAGACCGAAAGTCTCTCTGTGGGGAGCACAATTGAATCTTGGCTTGTGCATCTTACTCGCTAGTCAATGGAAGAGTTCATGGCAAAACATTGATTTCAAAATGGCCTCTATTGGCTTGCTGGGTGAGATGCCATATTTATTATTAGGTCTGGAGGAATCGATGATACTTCACAGCTTGGAAATGGATAAATAATTAGTGGCACGAGATAACTCACCACAGTTTTGCACAAACCTAATGAAATATGTGGCACCATCTTTATGCAAGGTTGCGGCATCTGAAGCATATCTGATCCATGTCAAAAAGCAAATCTTCTGGTACCAGAGAGAGGAGAAGTGAAATTGCTGATTAGTAGTAGGATTACTATTACTATATGGGATATTAAAAATGGGCTTCCAGTATAGGACGACTGCCATTCGTTCATTGTCTATACATGCTCACTGTTATTTTTGGATAGGAAGGCACAATCTGGGGATCTTCTATATGTATGGTCCATATATATTACGTATAGATTTCTAAATAGAGTCAGAGTGATTGCCAACATAAGTACTCTCTGCGTGTGAGTACTTGATTCCTGGAAATTAATAACTGGGTTGTCTTCATTTACTGAGACCAAGAATTAGGATGGAGGCACCAGTGGGGGACTTCTCCAAAATGTCAATTTTACAGATAGCCAGGTTACCTTTTGATATAGATCAACACAAGTCTTAAAAGATACTAGGCGTTGTTGAAGCCTGGGTAGACAGGTCTCAGCGTTCTTTACCATGGGGCAGTAACCATCCAGAGTACTCTCTTTGCCAAAATGAGAGACAGACTATGGGTTTCATTTCCTGCTGGTATAGGCCAACTGACCTAGCCACTATTCTTTTCCAAAGTCATAGTCTGGAAAGGAAATTACTAATACATCTATTCAGTATAATGTTCTGCGTTTATCTGATGGCATATCTCATGCATGGTTGACCCCGGTTACAGCTTTTCTCCAGTAGTGCACCGCTGGAAGTCCCGTCGTGGCCAGTTACGTTGTGACGTCATCATAACTAATGCTCTGTATTTGGCATCAGGATCTCAAAGAGTATAGTTTAGGCCAAAGAGTATAGTCTAGACCAAAGAGAATAGTCTAGGCCAACGCGTATAGTTTAGGCCAAAGCATATAGTCTAGGTCAAAGAGTATAGGCTAGGCCAAAGAATATAGTCTAGGCTAAAGTGTATAATCTAGGCCAAAGAGTATAGGCTAGGCCAAAGAGTATAGTCTAGACCAAAGCGTATAGTCTAGGCCAAAGCGTATAGTCTAGGCCAAAGAGTAAAGGCTAGGCCATAGAGTATAGTCTAGGCCAAAGCATATAATCTAGGCCAAAGAGTATAGGCTAGGCCAAAGCGTATAGTCAAGGCCAAAGAGTATAGGCTAGGCCAAAGAGTATAGTCTAGACCAAAGCGTATAGTCTAGGCCAAAGCGTATAGTCTAGGCCAAAGAGTAAAGGCTAGGCCATAGAGTATAGTCTAGGCCAAAGCATATAATCTAGGCCAAAGAGTATAGTCAAGGCCAAAGAGTATAGGCTTTCAATGATTGCGTGTAACTCAAAATGATTAAGCCGATAAGATAACACACTGGGCTTAGCCCTCGGCTTCTGTTCAAATCGCAAATGGCTCAATGCAGCCCTTCATCCTTCTGAGGTTCAAAATTTAATCACACTGATTGATGCAATAATGACACTAAATGTCAAGTGCCAGGATTCCTTACAGTTTGTGGTGGAAGGCATATCAATGGTTGCTGCAATCGTTATTATTAGCAGCCAAAAGAAAGATGGCTGCCGCCGCCTACACCTTTGAAGTGGTTGGGAAACCTTTGAAAATATTATGCTGATTTTCATATAATTTGTGATTACAATGCACAGGGACACTCAAGGCTCAAGCATTGTTGTCAGCACTTCCTGGAAAGTCTATCTTTCCTTTCTATTACTCGCACATCTAATGGAAAAGGTGCCGTAGTTGTTGTGCAAGTGCAAAGTGAAGAACAAAAAACAATGCTGTGACTACCAACGCGTTTCTAAAGGCCATTTTTGTATGTGTGTTTATTTGGTTCATTCAAAAACCAATTTCTCCAGCTCGCGGCCGGGGGAATTGACGATCGCTATCCGTGTGCGGATGCCGGTGAGAATACCACTCTGTAAAGGTCAGTCGACATGAAAAGATGGTTTAGCCAATCACCAGGCCTCAACCGGGAGCTTGACTGGCGGGCTGGGGACTTAATAAATGCACACTAAGGACTCAGAGTGATTTGAAATTAATTTTTCCTTTGTCTCGACTGGATCTGAAAAGTAGTTCAGGGAATTGGTGTTCCGCGTCAGACGGTATCGTATCGACACGCGGCATAATTCGTGATAGGCTTTACATCCTAGCACCAGAAAGAAGACATCACATTTTGGAGAGGGATCAGTACCTAAGGCACAGTGCTGTGCCTGTGTGATCTTGGGCAACTCTTGAGGACAGGTTGACTGAACGGTTCCATGTCATTTCATCGCGGGATGTTTTTTCGCAGGGTTTTTACCGCACATTTTTAATTGAAAAAACCCATTGAATTATGGTTTTAATTGATTTTCAACCCATTCCCTTTCAGTTTATATCTATTACAAATAACCCACATCCCACATACATATATTGTAACCGAACCCCCCAAAAAATGTTTTTAGTGGTAAAAAATGTGCAGTAAAAACCCCACAAAAAACGTGCCGCGATGAAAGGACGTTGTACCGACTGAATATCTTGGTGCATTGTGTGACAATTTGCCATGTTCATTTTCTTGGCTATGGCCAATATTCACCACGGATTGATTGATTGTGTTGTTAGTGGGCCAAATGCCTTTTCGTTCCCCTATGCGGGTGTGGGGCTACAACACTAAATCCATTCTGTCAACATATGGAAGAGGTCCCAGTGCTGACATCACTGCACCTTAGACCGACATCGCAATTCAAGCACAATCTTTCCAGTGCTTCAGTGGGTGTTCATTGAGGGTGACTTTGCACCCTTTGACTTGCTCTGTCTACTGATCACCTGACCCTGAAGTGAAGCACCCAGCTCTTTTTAAAATGGCTCCACCAGTGGTGGGCCGGAGGCCGATATCTGCCACGAGAAAACATTCTGTGTGCTGCAGCCGTGCCACCAGGTGCAATAGAAGGAGGACCACCGACTTGTGGTTGCGGACGCATTCTGGCATGGCGGCGGGATACCTCAGGGATACCCATTCATGGCACGCACATTTGAGACTCGCCACTAGAGGACGCTCCAAAATAGGACAGCAAGATGGAGGCTGCCACGAGTCTGGATTGGGCACAAGCAATAACATTGCTCTTACCACCAATCGAAGCTCTCCCCGCCAAGTACAAAGGGGGCACCTGGGACTCTGCCTCTGGACTAGGCTGCCTTTGTGAAAATCGTAGGAAATGTGAAGGCTAAGGCCTCCCCACCCCCCAACTCTAAAGCAACCCCCATGATTTTTTGCCACTGGAACGCCATGTTGCCAGACCACGTCCTTCCTTTTTTGAAAGAATTGGAACCTGGTGCTTCAGTCCAACCAATTCTATTGACTACAGCCCCCAGGATGCATCAACAGTTTGAGGACCCTGGTGGGTTTGGGGGACCTGGAATTCTCAGTATGCACTACTTTTATGCAAGGCGGGCCACTCCATGCCAAAGTCGAGTCACTACAGCTTTTAACATTTTCTAGGTCATGACCTCGTGGCTCCTCATTATGCATAGATCACAATGGGGTTTAGTATGGTAGAAGGAGAGCTATTTGTGAAGCCTGGGGTGTAGCTGACTGCCAGCCAGAAGTCCCTGGATTATCAGTGCCGCTTTGCTTCTACCTGGTTTATGGCGACGACAATCGGGGGTGATTTTTATCCGGAGGGGAAGACCCAAGATCTATTATGACGGAGCTCCACCACCAGGAGCGCTACAGAGGATGAGGATCTGGCACGTATAGAGTTAAAGATGCAGTAGGCAGTGCCATGAGCTCTGAGCGGCACCGCCATGGTTACTTTGATGGGAGCTGGTACCTACAGGCACACAGTTGCTGTGTGCGATCTGTATTATCATTCTGTGGGCAGTGGGCAAAGTGTACGAAAAGAAGAAGTGGGACTGCGTTCCCTGCTGGCCTGCCCCCTGGCCTCACAAACCGCATCACCACGCTCCTTCCACGCGCAATACAAACCTATAAACAAATGCGCCTGCTGTTTAAGGGAACGCGCAGTGCACCGAAGTGCAAGTTTCAACTTCGCCCTACACTTTGATTTTAAAACTAAGAAATTCTGGAACAGCTTCTTTTTCAAACAAGAGTATCCAAATGGTGAAATTTAATTTAAGAAAGTAGAGGAACACTGTCCCAACCGCTCCCGCTCCCAACGACCGCTGATTCTGTGCAGTTTAAGGGTGCAACAAATTGAACATTGTTTCAGCTGGTTGAGACAGGGCAGGGTTATTTGGAGACTCTTGTGGGGTTCTGCTATGGGAGGGTATCGCTGGACTAGGCAGGTGGAGTTAGGCTGCTTTACTGTTATCTATCAGAATGCGGTTTTCTTCCGGTTGTCAAGCATTCTGGCATGAAGCACTTTAGAAATTCAATAAGATAGAAATACAAGTAGAGAGAGTGTAGGGGACATGTGAGGTAAACAGAGAAGTGGCTAGAGAAGGTAGGGAGAGAAGAGAGCCTGAGCAGTCTAGTTCCAATACGCAAGAAACCAACAGCGTCAAATTATTTGATCGTTAGATTTTCTTTGAGTGCTAAGATCAAGTTGTTATAGTGAGTTCATGCCTCTTCCCGCATCAACCTCTTCCATGACCGGCCAATGGTTCACCAGTGGTCGTAGAGTAACTTCCACGGTGGGAGACTTGGGGATGAAGCACGGGTCAAGTCCTAAAACAAAAAAAGTGGGGGGGACTCTTTAACATACGTAGTGGGGTGTGATGTCACCAGAAATTTGCATATCAAGGTGGCATAAGCACATTTCATTCAATTGGCTTTCCATAACCATGCAAATTGCAAAGGACGAACAGCATTTGCATTTGATAAAATCAACACCACCAAAAACGAAGTGAGGATATTTTCTTCTAATAGAGTTTGAACATCTTAAAAGGTGTGCATGTTTTAAACTCCATGAATGAATACCTGGAACATGCAGTCCCGAAATGTGTCATTTCAACTTTAGTTGTAACGTTTTTCTCGTGAGTTGATATGGTGTTGTGGTGAAGTTCCTGGCCTGCCACCCTCACGACTGCGGTTTTAGTCCCCAGATGGGCATACAGTTACATGTTCTCTTTTGACACACAATCCACCCTATGAAAATGTGTATCCTCGGATTGAGCCCCGGGATGACGAGTGAGTCCCGCCTTTACCCGTCCTTCGCGACCAGAATTATCCCGAACACGTAGACTCAAATTGAGCACAGGGAAGTTTATAAATTGCAAGGCATGCCATTAATTATTCCTAGAGCAAGCACATCATTCGTCAAGATTGATAAAAGGTTAATTGAAATTTTGATATTGCCAGGCACCAAAGTTATTCGGCCCCTTTGGGGAGGATCCAGCATGTAGACTCTGAATGATTGGTTTTTATGGCATGTGTAGTCCGTATATATTTAAAATAAGGATGCTGATTGGAAACAAAACGAACACTCTTTGTGGGATTTCAGGTTCATCCATACATCTCATCAATCAATTAGCAGCAGGATATCTATGCATTCTGATTTTCGCTGTCAGATATGTTTTTTTTTTCCCCACTATCATCTATTTGTGTAGAGAGGCACAGTGCCAGCGGAGGCTTTAGAGTATTAGCTGCGGGGGGAGCTGGGTGCAGGCCTCTCTACTCCCCTGGCTAATTTAGCTTAATACAGATTGAAGAGCAATTGGAGAAAGCAAGAAGCAAATTCAATTTGCAAGCCGTACTAATCAATTCTAAGCACCTCTTTCTGTTTTTTCATTCATGTCTCTAATGCCCCCTTCAAAACTCTCTCTGTCCCTCCCCCCTCTATCTCTCTTGTTTTCTCTCTCTCTTCCCTCTCCCTCTCTGCCTACTCCTCTTTGTCTCTTTGTCTCTCTGTCCCCTTCTCCCTCTGCCTCTCTCCCCTCTCTGTCGCTCTCTCTATCTCTCTCCCTCTCCCTCTGTCTCACCCCGTCTTTAGCTCTCTCTCTCCCTCTGTCTCTGTCTTTCTCTCTTTCTCTCTCTCTCTCTCTCTCTCTCTCTCTCTCTCTCTCTCTCTCTCCGTCTCTGTCTTTCTCTCTCTCTCTCCCTCTGTCTCTGTCTTTAGCTCTCTCTCTCTCTCCCTCTCTCTCTCTCTCTCTCTCTCTCTCTCTCTCGCTCTCTCTATCTCTCTCCCTCTCCCTCTGTCTCACCCCGTCTTTAGCTCTCTCTCTCTCCCTCTGTCACTGTCTTTCTCTCTCTCTCTCTATCTCTCTCCCTCTGTCTCACCCCGTCTTTAGCTCTCTCTCTCCCTCTGTCTCTGTCTTTCTCTCTCTCTCTCTCGCTCTCTCTATCTCTCTCCCTTTCCCTCTGTCTCACCCCGTCTTTAGCTCTCTCTCTCCCTCTGTCTCTGTCTTTCTCTCTCTCTCTCTCTCTCTCTCCCCTTATCTATTTCTCTTCCACTACCTCTCCCTCGTGCTCTCTCAGTGTCAGTGTCACCCTCACTTCAGCTCTCTCTCTCTCTCTCTCTCTCCCTCTCTCTCTCTCTCTCTCTCTCTCCCTTAAAAAGCCCCCAGCCCATTGTTTGAGCAGGACCCCACCCCTCACCGGGCATCTGTAATATTTCACATCTTAATGCCACTGTCTTAATCGGTTCTAGGTCATTTGGTCGAAAATAAATGGTCGACAGGACAAATGGTCGACACCAAAAGGTCGACAGGTCAAATGGTAGAATTTTTATTTATTTTTTTTCACTTTTTTTTTTGGTGGGGGTTCCCCCGCAAACCCCCCTTTTTTTGCTAAAAACCCTTTTTTTTCCCTAAACGAAACCTAAAATATATATATATATATATATATAAATAAAAAAAAATTGGACCATTTGACCTGTCGACCAAATTGTGTCGACCATTTGTCTGTCGACCATTTGTCTGTCGACCATTTGACTGGACACTGTCTTAATCTCCACTCGTTTTTTCCCCCTGTTACCAACACTTTTTAACTATTCAGGGAGTGTACAACTCTCCCCATTGGTGCTTTTACCTACCCTGCAGGGCTGTAAGGGTGAATCGAGCACACGCCTCGAACCCGTGACCTGTGATTGCCTACTGATATCTGCAGCAACGTCCTATTGACACATTTTTACCTCTCTCCTTCTCAACACATTTCTTTAATTCCAGGCATTTAGCATCCAGCTTGTTTTACGTTTTGATGTAATCCCGCTGCCCATCCATCAGTCCGCTCATCCATCACGTCGACCATTCGTCATTCCAAACATCTCTGCCTCCATCTACCGCCATCAACCGTAAAAATGAAACTGTGGAATTGACTTTGAAGATGTGCTCAACCTTGTCACGGTGCTATGAATGATTGATTGATTGTTTATTTATTATGCACTTATACACAAGTGTTTCAAAGCGCAACCATGCATGGGAGGGGAAGACATAAGGAAGACAAGACAAACAATATTACTAGGCGTGGTACATACAGGTTATGCAGGTGAACAGAACAGAACAGGAAGTGCATGGGGGCAATATGGACAAGTGCGCCCAGTCCTGTCAGAACATGGGTTAAGTGCAGAGATGTACCACTCTCATGAGCACACACACACTCACATATACATATAAACCTTTTTCATGATGTCACTTTCTTTTAGGGTCATTGTTGTAGCACAAGCCAACACATCCCCAATAAGTGAGGATTTCTTTCACCAATTGACCATAACTGTGTCACTGCCATTAGAAAACAACTATAAAATGGCCGCCTCCCTGCTCTCGACAAAGCCCTAGCTCATGCCAAATCACACAAAGTGTCCGCTGGGCCACTGTACCATCTTGCGGGTCCAGCGGTCGCTGCCTGTGGCCAGTCTTCACTTTGCTCAAGGCATTCCATTTTGCCACATCTCAGACCCCGACAAGCCGCATGAATAATGGCAGAACTGTGGACCGTGGCTAGTGAAATCCGGCAGTGTGGGTTGCACATCCGTAGTCTACCTAAAGAGCCAGAGAAAAGTAGGTTAGGGGTGTCGGTGATCGTGTAGTATTCTTAGGTTGAAAAAAAGACATAAGTACGGATTCTTGTTGAGACAAAAGAATGTTGTATTCAATGTGTTGACCACTATCCTGCGGCCAATGCCTAAAAGCTACAAAGCCTATGCATTTAGGACCAGTGTGCCATCATCAGGGCATATACCTGAACATGTCGTAAAGAAGGCCATCAGGACCCCAAACAATCAGTGGACCAAGGGCAACCCCATGACAATAACAGAAAGATACATCATTAGAGAACCATGTGGAAACGTTGCAAAATGCATTCAGTGGTTACATCCCACCACCGCAATTACATAATCGCTGGCTAAAAAGAGACAAAATGTCGCGAACATGTCTGTGATCACGTATTCCAATAAAACAATATCATTGAGTAATGGGCATCAATAAATCAAAGCAATTAAAACAATGCAAAAGGGAAGGAAAAGAGAAGGGAGAAAAAATAAACAGACTGGAATTAGGAAATGAACCATACCATGTAGGTACTGAAACTGACTGGAAATGAAGTGCACCACAAGTGCAGCTAATGTTACTCAAGAACACACGTTGCAAAAATCTATCTACCTGGCACATAGAATTTGCGTGGTGGTCAGTGTGTCTCCACGTGTCACAATTATCAGCTACCCCTCTGGCTGCGCACCCCTGGCGTGTGCTTCCAAATGACAGCAAAGAGTAAATCAAAGTGTGTGTTGCGACCAACTGCTTCTACTGTTGAAAGTAAGGTAACAAAATACCACAAAGTTTTCACTATAGTGCATCCTGCACTGAAAACTAATGAACCCTCCCAGCTCCGACATAGCTTTACCTCAGAAGGCAGTGGGGGAGTGTTCTTCTGACTTGCCTAGAAAGAAGTGCCTCGCCTGTAACCTGCTGTAAGTCTAATGTGTGCCTGATCACGTGATCAAGAGGATGACTCTGTAGTGGCTGCATGAATAAGCCACTGGGACTAGCCTTTTGCCAGGCCCTGTGTCCATTTTCCATCATTGAAGTTTTGTGGGCCACTGGCCATGGCTAGTAACCACTCTGAATGGGGCATGGCCTCTCACCATGCCCTCGGCCCTGTAACACTATGCGAAGTATCTGCTTATCTGGCTTGTGGCCACTTTTCACCAATTGCTGGTCCATGGACCACTGTCGACTTGGCCCGTACCATGGACTTCAGCCATGTCCCAGCCCTCCCAAGACATTTGAAGAAAGGCCTAGCCTGGCCTTTAGCTAGGACCACTGGCCATGTTACCCCCACTGCAGGCCTGATGGCTATTCACCATTGCCTGAGGTCACCATTTCCCCTCATTGCAGATGTCTTCTTCACCGGACAAGCCTCAGGCCTTGTTAAGCCATTTCCCCCTCATTGTGCCTCTGTGAGCCACTGGCCATGGCTGCTTGTCACATTCAAGGGGCACTGTCCTTGTCATCCAGGCTCAGTTGCCACTGGCAAGTGGTCTCTTTCACTTTGTTGCAGTTACATGGGGCAACAGGCCACTTTTCCTGAGCCACGACTTTCAGTCATGCCGAAAACACCACCAAGCCACCAAGAGAAGACACCGGGCCTGGCTACTTTAACCCCACTACGGGTCCATGTGCCATCCGCCATGTCCTGTGGCCATGGCCAGTAACCACTGTGCCTAGCATGCCCCAGGCCCGACCAAGACACCTGAAATAGCTACTGGGTTTGGCATCTGCCAGGCCAATTGGTCACTGTCGCCTATGGCAGATCCCTGGGTCGCTAGTCCTGGCCACTGGCCACTTTTCAGAAGGTATGGCCTTTACCAATGCACTAGCCCACATCAAGCAATGCAAAGTTGCCACACGACCATGCCCATGCCAGGCCTTATGGCCACATTACCCACAAAGTAGGTTGGTGGGCTACTGGCTTTGCCCCAGGTAGTTTTGTGGGCTACTGCATCTAGCCGCAGTTGACATCCACGCTTTACTGCTTACACTGGGGGTTCAAAGGTTGACCCTCACGGTCCTCACTGCCTACAAAGTGTCTCTACTGACTCTGTCTACAGCTCTTGGCACAGCCAAATACTCTTAGTGCACTAATCTTGCGTCCGCTCTCCACTCACACCCTTGAACCTATCAAGGGCCTTCCAGTCCATAATTTCCTGCATTACGATTGGATCTTTTTGATCCTTTTTCTCCCTGACAATGACTTTGCCTCCTACATATCCACTAAAAGCATAAACATATGGGACACCCAGTCCACCCTTCTAGCTCTCCTACCTGTATTTTCATTCTCCTCTCCCCCATCCTCCCCACAATCTCAGTGTATCCCACTAAACATCTACCCATCCTTATTCCTGTCAACCAATCCTTCACTCCAATGGACCCCTTTGTACCACAAATCGTTAAGGAAGTTGCTCCAGTCACCGCTGCCCATCTCTTCACTTGAATCAACATCTCTCTCAACTGATATCGTCCCAGTCTATTACAAAACGGGCACAGCCCTACCACGCGGAATGGAGCCATGTGCTGTCCCCAACAACACTTCATTCTACAGACCTGTCACTCTTCTCCCCAATCAATCTAAAATAATTGAGAGGGCTGTCTTCGCAAGCACAGCCAACTATCATGAGGTACCCTAACTTCCCGAGCTACCCCCATTTGGATTCCAGCCCTAACACTCCACTAAGACTTCACTCAGTCACATGGCCAATGTTCTTACCACTCCCCAAACTCTAGCCTCTACTCCATTGACATCCATCGGGACCATTTTGTGGGTCATCCCTCCCACCTTCAACTCTTACCTCCTTTAGTTGAAACACGCTCATTTGTGAAAACAAATTAATGTAAAATAAATCATCGGTTAAATCATTTAACACAGAAAGAACTGGTACAAAGACTTATGGGCCTCATTACGAGTCAGCCGGTCCGGAAAGAACAGTGGTGGTAAAACTGCTGCCACTGTTCTTTCCGGACCGGCTGATTAAGAGTCCTGCAGGCGGGAGGTGTCACTCCAGCCAGATCTGACCTGGCGGGTTTAACACCACCCGCCTGCAGGCGGACATGGAAACACTGGCTCTGTCATAGGCGGAACCAGTGTTTCCATTGTCCCCATCCCCATGGAGTCCTATGGGGCTCCATGCAAATGGGGACTTACACAATTCCGCCTCTGGAATTCCGGGATCGTAATGCCCCGGTGATTCCGGGAATCACAGAGGCAGAATGGTAATACGGTCCGGCGGTAACATGCCGGTTTTTCCGGCTCGGTTACTGCTGGACTAGTAATGAGGCCCTATATAATGGTTCTATTTAAACCAAGAAGGACATAAAAGTGGCCCCCAAATTCCCAACAGGAATTATTTTGAAGTCTCATTCATACATAACGTCAATTTCAATTCTCCTAAGTGGCTCTAATGATTACTTTAAATGTATTTTAATTGAACGGATGCATGATCCAAATTCTTCATAATCTCTTTCCATGATACGGTGGGTAGTGTTATTCTCCTGTCCGGACTAAGCAGCTATGGGGTGATAAAAGTGCCTTAAATTGGCTTGCTTTGTTTTTATCAGATTGATGACAGGTGATGGTGAGTACAACCTTTGAACCAGGTGTAAAATCAGTTTCTTGTGGAGTTCCCGAGGTCTCCTCTTTGAGCCCTATAACAATGATGACCGCCAGTACTCCAGGTAAGTTCTCAGAGTCTTTATTGTCCTTGTCCTGTACTCCTCCACAAGACACAGGGATGGTAGGGGACACAAGATGACAAGGGAAACACCGGGCTCACCCCCACGCTTCTCTCTCTCTGACCAACCGTCACCCAGCAGAACACTTCCACCACAACATTCCACAAGCATATGACCTCACAGACACTGCTACTCAGTAAGCCACATTACTACACTTAGGTCAACTATGCCAATACCTTTTTTTCACCTGCGGACTCTAAAATGTCTTTTGGATTTGCCAAAGTCATAAATGTGCAGACTCCAAAGGATTCTCAGCACAGCTGCCATGGTGCTAGTGAAAACTGGACGGAGAGCGCATATATCGCCGGTTTTTCAAGTGCGCAATTTTTTTCCAATGTAGCAACTGATAAAGGTTAAGACTTTTTGTATAGTGCATCGACACTCTGTACGGTTAAACTGCTAACTTTATTAATAGTAACCTCTGCCGTTATGTTCCTGGGAGATGTCTGTGCTCTGCCTCCACCAATCTCTTATCTGAGCCTACATTCAGATAAGTAAAGCGGGGAGGTCGTTACTCTGCGGTGCCGGCTGCTCAGCTGTGGAACTCTGAAGGGGGTTTAAAGTCATTTGGACTTCTGTCATAAAGCAAAGACGTTCCTGTCCCCAGCATCCGGTGGATGACTTTGGGGTGCTGGGACTGGATCGCAGTTTCTGTCTGCTTGGGTCTTTTTGTACTCACTTTTGTCAGCGCCATGAGGCCTCCTGGTTGAGGTGAAATGTTTGCAATCAATATGTGCTGGACCCAAACCACATCGTAACCTCCTTCCCTGCCCAGCACCAGCTCTGTTCCTCTACACCCGGAAGTCTCATTTAACAATATCAGGAGTTTCTATGTAATTCTATTGACTTATCGATGTAGACCATAACTTGGTCAGGTGGTCTTTACCCAGTGAAAGATAATAGGGCAGTGGGACCACCCAGGAATGCCAGGCTGGCCTCAGAAGGCAAACATAGAAGACCAACTCAGATCTAGCCAATGGGCATCAGCCACTGGTGCGCGTCCGCCGGCGCAGCGGGACAGATATGGGTTAAACAACCATTAATTAGAACTACAGCCTCCAAGACAAAGAAGTGCCGTGAGACACCTCCCATTTGTTTCACAAATATATAATGTAGGGAGTTGATTATATTTACTGGTAGGAGCGCGGCGGGGGGGGGGGGGCTTGTTTAGCTTTGCGGAACAGAGGTCCATTAGCAGACTAATGAAACCGGTGTCGGAAAGGCTTTCTAACCGCTGCCAAAAGAACAGTGCCATCCATTATGGGAATGAAACGGGGACTCTGTGCATTGGTCATTATTCTGGGGCTTGCACTGTGCGCGCTCACGTGCACTGACGGATGTGGCCAGGGAGTGTTCGCTAAATGTTATTTTTTAATCTCGTTCTTGTCCGCCCTGCGTAATGAAAGCGTGGGCCAAAGAGCACCCACACCCCACTTTTGCTGACGTGATTACCTCATGAGCGCCAGCACTGCCGCAATGCCATTTACACATTAACCATTTGATCATTTCTTAAAATGGCAAAGGTAATACTTTGTTTAAACAAAAGCAGTCGAAACGTATTTTGAAAAAAATGCAAAAATGCAAAAGCTGTGCCAAACACCGTTGACCAAAGAATGTATTGGAAACCCAGTGTTTCATGTCAAAAAGCTGCACATTTGTGAACAAATTATCCAATCGAAGCAGGATTCACCTTTTCCCGACAGCAATCCACTCAGTCCACCAGCTGTGACCATGCAGCACTCTGATTCTGCTTGAGCAGCCCAAGGCACTAGAAGCCACGCATGCGCTGTTACAGATGCACAAACACAACCATGCACAATCACACTCGCACACACTAGCGCGCACACACGTACACATATACACGCACACACAGTGATATCATCTCTGAGATCACGCATGCACACACACAAGCATATACATGCATACACACAAGCACACACATACACGCATGCACACATGAACACACACATAAACCCGCCCACACACTCTGACACACACATACACACAATAATGCACACTGTCATACACATACACTCAGACACAAGCAGACACACTCTCTATCCCACCACACACACTCAAAGTGATTTAATCACCTTTGAGATCCAAACACAAACATACGCACACACTTACACACATGCACACCCAAATGCACACATGAACACACACATAACCCCCACTCATTCACACATACACACACACAAACACACACACGCACGCACGCTCACACACACACAATCATCCCTCAGATACTTCTCAGTTGTTACCAATAACACAGGAGGTTCCCAATCCATCTCGTGTGGATGACGTACTCAACAACAACAATATCCCATCATTTGAGTGGGTCTGGTGTTGTAGAGTGGGCGGGGCTTACTCCTTACCACTTTTCAAGAGTTGAATTACTATATCCATTTAGAATAATGATTCACTTTCCCAGTGGAATCTGGAAGGACAGAAATGGGAGGAACCTTCGGCGTGCATAGAATAAGGCTCTTCTTAGGGGGAGGGGGGACCATTTAGCTGAAATAGGCATGTTTTTAAACCACCATAATTCTGGACAGGGGGTGTGGCTGTAGATATAGCAAGGCTAATTACACAGATGTTACCATGGTTATGAGTTATGAGCCTGAGCACTGCCAGTAAATCAGTAGCAAGTCTCCCAGTGCCATCTTTCTCCATCTAACAGCCCTCTTTAGGTTGAAGTCAAGTGAACATGAGTCACCCATGCAGTAGTGATGGCACTCGCAGCAAATGAGGGATGGGACACCAGTGCATGTGCCCTCACTTCTGTGGCACTGACACATGTCGAGACCCTAACAGCAAAATCGTCACCAAGTGAGCTCTCTACGAAGGATCCCCTCAGACCCCAATCACCCCTGAAAACGCCCTTTAGCTGCTCACCCAGTCCTTCTGTCCAAGACTGTCATTATTTTTTTTCAATTCCTCTTGGAGATGTTCTTCAAAGCGGCGCCTGTGGGTTCTCTGCGATTCCACACCTCAGTCCCCACAAAAATATTTGATGAGTAACTAGGACAGGTGTTTGTCCCCCCCTGTGCTGTCAGCCTTTATGTCACCTCAAGGTTGGGACCAAAAAAGTGATGGGCGGAAGGTTTTGAATCAATCGGAACCACCGCATTGCTCTAGGCAACCTTCCACAGCACCGCTTTTTAGCCCGTCTGCGCCGTTGCAAAGGGGTCCAGCCAACCTCAAGGTTGGAGGCCCAGATCTCCTTCCCTGCTTAAATTGGTTTGTTTTCTGTGTCTTGGGGGAATGGGAGATCAGTCTTGCCATTGTGTATGTCAATTTCCTGAAGATCACAGCGTTTCATCTTCAGGCACAGGAAATAACCCACCACCATCGTCTTCAAAAGACCTCCTTTGTCTTTCGCTATTGCCAACTAGACAATTGTGTACTTAAAAGAAATCATGACAAGATTTTCCAAATCATGTTTAGTTCTACAATGATTGCAACATCCAATTCAGTAGAGCATGAAGACTCCTTTCATCTGCAACACAAGCAAAGAACTTTGGGGCTGATTGCCAACTCCAACCTTCTCCTGAGATACTCAGAGTAAGCCACGAGTAAGTCACAGTTACTCATGGTAACTGGCGCAAATCAGGAGTAAGCCAGAGTTGCCCATAGTAACCTCAGTGTGCATCAAATAGAATTCTCCAGGTTTGAGTCAAAGGTATATCAGAGTTACTCGTAATAACTTCGATCTCAGAGCTATTCAATCTGTGGCTGTCCAGATGTTTTAGCCTACAACTCCCAATGATCCCTCTCCATTGACTAACCTCTATAGGGCTGATGGGAGTCAAGCGAGCCAAAGGTTGAAACCTGTTCTATGTGAATTAGCCCCTTCCAGTGTTGCAAAATGTGGAGGACCAGTCTAAAAAACAAAGGAGGTGATGGTTGGAAGGTTTAGAATTAATCACCGGCATTGCTCTGGGCAACCCTCTAGACAATCGTTCTTCAGCCTGCCAAGCCATTACAGAAATGAGAAAGACCATATGCAAAACAGGCTTGGTCCAACCTCAGTAAGGGCACTCCAGCCTGAACTGCTTTGTCACATGCCTTCTACACAAGACCACAAGCATCCCAGACATGTTTCAGCCTCATTGGGCGTCATCAATGAGATGTAACTTGGGTCTACAAACCCAGCAGGAATGGGACCCACATCAGGGCACACCTGTCCTACTCGGGGTGATAATAGCAAAGCAAAGGCAGTGATAGCTGGAAGGTTTAACATTAATCTTTACCACTGACATCGTACCGGGCAACCCTCCAGACCATTGTTCTTTGCCTGCCAAACCATTATGGAAAGAGGAAAGACCATATGCAAATCAGGCCTGGTCCCACACTTAAAGCCAGACATTCAGGGGCTAAGATCACCAGATAGCTACATGCCACTAGAGTGGGTAGAGTCTCTGCCCGAGACATTAATTAGAAGCCTGTCCGTGGCTAGCAGGAGCCGGCACGTGCATCGCTGACGGCGTGAAGAGAAGTCGCTCACTAAAGCACATATTTGAATAAAGTTTTAAAGATCTTATCCGAACTAACTTGACATGCACTCTTTGGTCTCACCTAAAACTTCATCCCAGTGGTTCACCATTATTGGGGAATGTTTACAGTGATGTATGTGTCCACTACCTGAGCCCCCATGGAGCTTCGATCATCTTAACTCAAACCGTGGTATGCTTATTCTGAGCACTGCTGGAGTTTAAAGCAGGACAGCGAGAATATATATTAATGTTATCATTTATTTTAAAGCACAAACTTTATTTATCAGTAACACATTATAAGCTGCAAATTAGTGTTTTTTTGTGCATCTAAACCAATTCTTCATTTATTATATGCAGCAACAACTGGAAGATCTCTTACATTAGATTAAGGGAACAGCCAATTATTTTAGGGGGGTGACAGTGTACAGCCATGTATTATAAAGAATAAAATAGCCCAGCTGTACGTAAAATGAACATCTGAAGTTATGTCAGGACTCTGTGACAGATTACAACCCAGTTCCCTTATTTGGTATCGGAACTCTTCAGTGATTTGCAATATAATTGTAATTCATGGCAGGGATACTTCTTCCCCCTATTATGAGGTTTAGAATCAAACATTTCACAGACCACTGTCGCAAGTGATGCAACGTTGCCTGAGAGTACACACCTGGTTCCCTGTCTCCTCATGACCCGTTCCGTTGGCCATCGTCTAGAAAATGAAACACCTCCATTTGACCTTTCGGAATATTCCAAGCAATGGACGCTCCTTATGGAAACCACTAATTTCCCAATAACGCACAGGCATATGAAACAATAAGGCACAGCTGCAGGTGTCAGTTCGTTTCCTGGCTTTTGGTCAGAAACACTTTAGGAGACATCCTTCAGTGAGATGAATATGTTTTCAAAAGGCCTCGAAGCACGCGTCCCGGCCCATTGCCTGAAACATAACCACCCGCTGGGAGTTTCATTAATTTGATTCATTGATATCCTAGGGTAATTCTCAGGAAACATGGAGTGGGTCTTAGGTATTAATAAAAGGCAGATGCAGCGCGATCAGCGAAGGAGAGTTAATGCCGATGTTCCTCAGCTCTGTTCGAGGTGGGGGTCAATGCTTGGAATCCATAGAGGGGGCGCGGGTAGGCAAACGTGATTGAGAGAAGAGGAGATCAAGGTGCCAGAGGAAGCACAGACCTTCTAATTAAGATGCAGGAATTAATAGATGGTAAAATTCATTGGTCATTTGGATCCCGCTATAAGAGGAAGTATTGCGCCCGCTGGAAGCGTAATGGAGGGTGGGATCACTTTTGCAACATCACACCGAGGAAGACGAGCAGACCGACCAAATAAAGATGAGTCGAACCCTCTATGGTGTATAATTGTGTGTGCTTTAAGATCTGTTAGTTACTTGAAATCACAGCTGTTGTTAGTTCCTTTGTAGGGTTAAGACAGGGGTCTGCAACATTTGGCTTCTCAGATGTTTTGGACTACAACCCCCATAAACCCTTGACAACATAGTTAATGGTGAGGGATTATTGGAGTTGTAGTTTAAATCATCTGGAGGGCCGCAGGTTGCAGAAACCTGGGTTAAGACTATGTAGTAGACCTTGCAGGCCACGGGAGGGAATCTTGGCTTGGTCAACTCAGCCTTTCATCCTTATTAGGTAACACAAAGAGAATCATTGAGTTGGGCAAAATTAGCAGCCATGTTGTGGAATAAAGCAGTCTACTTAAAAATATTATTATTAGAGGTTTTTATTTTCCGCCATACCAATCTTCATTCCTCATTAACCTTATTAAAGCAAGACCATGAATTTGAATATGTGTCCGTCCTCAATGGCCAGTCCCGCCTGGTGTTTATGCCAAATGGTCCCTCAAGTCAACAAACCAATCGCATGCTCTGATTTATCAGCATTTTTACCAGCACTTTTATTGCACCGCCAAACTTGTAATGACCCCCACGTGTGTAGTGTGATTATGTGTACTGCGACCAGAGTGTAGGCTACATGCGTCCACATAGTTAGTAGACATCCTGTGCGGGAGTGTGCGTTCATGGGAGCAGGGACCCGCTGGGAGTGCTTCAGGCTTCTGTGAATCACATGTGTTTCACTCATGTGTTCGCCTCATATTTACATCTGTATGAGTGCAGTTTTCCTTCAGTGAATGTTCTGCTCTGCAACCAAGCAAGGTCCTAATTGTAGAGGCTTGCTCTTTCTGTCCCGCTCATAAAAACAATGTTTAAAAATCTCTAAAGGGCTTAACTCAAGAAATATCAGAAGTCAATGATTGCCTGAAAGTGGACTCTTTCTGGGAAGGTCCCAGTGGTGGGCACTGGGGCTTCTTCGGCCAACGACTGGACCTTCTCTCATCGGATTATGACAACATCCTTTCCCAAGAGTATCCATACTTTTGCTGAAGAAAAAACCCTGCTGACATTCTGAAAACTTGTTAAAACGATACTATTTGAGTAATGGGTTATTTCCCTGTCTTGATCCCTGTGTCACGTCCCGTTCCTTTGAAGTGTCCTTGTGTTGATGTGTGCCCTGATGCCTGGGGACTTTGGAGCTTGACAAATATTTAAATAAATAAACACATGTCTCTTACCTTATACCGGACAAATCCATAAAAAAGAGACACTCTTTTATTCATGGGTCACCCATATCACAGGTTTGGTGACTCGTACACGTTTGTGGGTCATTGTTGGATGATCCAACACGTTCCTTCACCCTCCAAGCATTTCTCCATTTTCTCTTTCAGTTGCTTGACTGAATTTTACTAGGCTCCTTACCTTCGATGTTGCATACTTCTGGAACCCCGTTGCCCTAAGGGGATTTATCAAGCTCTGAGTTCCTTTTCACACATTACTTGGATTCTATACAAATTAAGTGACTTATACTTGTCTTACCTTTTGTTGTGTTGCAGTTACATACCATTTATTTGTTCCCCTGATGAAGAGCTTGATTGCTCGAAACGCGTTGAGCATCTGATTAAACAAAGAACTTGAGAAAACCACACAATCGCGTGGACACACACTTTTTTCTTAAATTTATATTGAGATAGGACTTAACATGTTCCATTACTTTGTAAAGTAATGAAAGTGCCTTCCTCATTTACCGTCTTGTACCATTATTGAATAAGCTCATACCTGTTTCTAGAATACTTGGCTGTCCTCAGCCGTTGATAGTGTGCAGGGGATGTGAGTTCCCACATAGCGGAAACTGTTCCTCTTTGCTTTGCATATTTTCACGATCCATGTGGCAGGATTGTTTTTTCTCCCCTGCACCTTAAGACTTTTTACTTTGTTCCTTTAGACTCATACCTACATCAACCCTCCAGTTTAAACTACCATTTACAAATGTGTGCGGTGTACGATATCTATTGCCAACACGTGTGAGCATTCCAGGCTCAATATTGCAGTGAGACGTCTAATAGAGCCCTCTGGGTCAAAGCAGCAGTCTGTACCTTCTTGCAGGGCCATAGTTGATGACCTTCTGGTGCACATCAAACTCTTTCAGTTGAATCTCTTCAAAAGTTAAAAAGTTCATGGGACCTCAAAACAGCTGACATTCTTATGTGTTGCGCTACCTCTGAACCCCTTCACCCAGCACTGCTCATGATGCATGCCACAGTAAAGGCTATTTCATTATAAAGGTATACCAGAGAGCCAGGGTTCGTGCTACACAAACACCTTTATCAGAGTACCCAGGGCCCTATGGACCCTCCCCCGGTAAATGACGGAGAACTCAGACAAGGGCAAGTTAGAACTGTCCTTTAGTTTCCCAACAGACAGGGATCATACATGAAATAATTCTCCAGCAATCACAGCTCCTGAGCCTGTGTCAAGAGTTTTTGTTAGTATGTGGCATCACAAGTTGGGGCTCTTCCCCAAAAACCTAGGAGCTTACACTATTGGGTGGCTGGGGTGGTAGTGCCTTTAGACGGCGCCTATAGAGGTTAGCTGACTGGCCCTTGCATGTCAGGTGGCTTTGCCTGAGCCTTCCCCAAAAGCTATCTAGTACATTGTTGCAGGGTCTCAGGATTACCATTGGCCCTTGCCCTTTGCCTTACACCCCTGGATTTGTGTTCCCTGATTGGCTGGAGCCGGTCTCCACAGGCCTGGGTCCCAGCTCTGTTCTCAGCGCTCTGTGTACCTTCTCATGGTGATGAGAAAAACGATGGATCCCCATTGTTGTCATTGGTATACCCACCTCTCCTTAGAGAGTGCCTGCAGGTTGCAATGTTCAGCACATGTATCAGCTCTTGTGTGCTTCGCTGGGAACTTCTCTTCCCACAGCAGGTAAATGGCCATTGTTCGGCTTGGCCGCACCATGTGGGTTGGGACCGCAAAACTGAGATTTTTGGTCTGCAATTAGTGAAGATTGATAATGCTATTTTGCAAGTGCTCCTGTGAAAGCAAAAAGAAGATATCAAGGCTGAGTACCCCAAAAGGAAATACACCAAACGTGGGTTCAAAAGATACACAGATCTTTATTCTACAACTGAACAGTTCCAAAGGACAAAGCAACAGATAGCTATCAGGCCCTCAGTACAACACAGCGAATCCCAGCCCTGTTCGGTGTGTTCAGTGAGTGTGACTGTACATCAGAATAGTCGCACCTTTTATACAATCCAAAACATGATGTCCAACCCACTTGTAAGTTAATGAATCTCAGATCTAGGGTTTGTGCCGAGTTCACTTCTAATTTATGCATCTATACATTTACGGATTATCCTTAATACATTCTCCAACAAGTTACAATAGCAACAGTGTGTCTT
The DNA here is from genome assembly GCF_040938575.1 of Ambystoma mexicanum. Lineage (NCBI taxonomy): Eukaryota > Metazoa > Chordata > Amphibia > Caudata > Ambystomatidae > Ambystoma > Ambystoma mexicanum. The sequence goes on from NC_090938.1 coordinate 65,316,445, forward strand.
TGGATTTCATATTGAGCATTCATACACATTTATGCAATATAGTTAAACAAGTGTTCACATTAGATGCTCGAACAGTATTGTGCACAATATATGTTCATGGATTAGTATCGTTGGCACAGGTAATCCTCTATACACAGGTCAACGAAGGACAAGGTCTCAGTACATGACCCTAACATTTTTCCTGCGGGCAGTTTACACATTAACTTGTACACAGAGGTCAAGACGGCCAGGTTACATTCAAAACGACACTGTCCACCATCTTAGAACACAGGGTGACTTTAGAGTGAGAATCTAAGATGGCGGATGAACCTAAAATGGCGGCTAACACAGATCTAAGGTCAGGAGCTTGCAACACGGATTTCCTCGCAGAGCGACTAGGCCTAGGCCAATATATATATATATACATATGACCTAGAGGGTATAATATGATTTCCCATTTGACAAACCCTCCTTTTGGCCTATGCCAAGCGCTAAACTACTTCTAATCACTTTACGAATAACTCCACGTCTCGACGTCCATACACCCTGAATCACTATCGGAGATATCAATTGCCATTAGATCGGTCACCAGAATTTCTTTCAGCACATATTCATTGGAGTTCTTGTCTGGGGCATATACCTTGCGTCCTAATGTACTCATAGCTTGTGCGCAACATCCTCCTAACATCAAACATATACCAGGAAGGCATTGTATACAGCAACAAAGAAACAGCAGAATTCCAAAAATGATCAGAAAGACCGAAAGTACCTTCCAACCCCAAGATCGCAAGAAGTCCCAGAACCAAGCGCTAAGATACCAGTTTCCCCCAGGAACATGCACTTCTGAATTTAGGACATGCAGATTCTGTATTGCCTTGAAGATAGTTGGGGAGGAATCTGGCACGAAAACACAGCAAGTGGACCCCACTAATTTACATACCCCTCCACGTTCAGCCAGGATGACATCTAATGCCATCCGGTTCTGAAGTGCTACTAAACTTATTGCTTTCTGGTCTAGTGTCATATTATAGAGTATGTCAGTGGTCCAGTTGATGGTTATCTCCAGAACTCTCGGTAGTCTCCTGATATCTTCAGAGTTCATTATTTGTCCCTAAAATGGCACAAAGGACTTAGCTACATCGCCCAGAATTTGTGCTGAAGTGTCACCATCCTCGTCCCGCCGTGGATGAGCCTTTGAAAGCTCTACAGTACTGGCTGTGAATACCCCAGGTAACAGGATCCCTAAATAGCAAGTTCCCTGCCAATCCTTGGGTAACCATGGAAATCCTACATTACCGCAAACAAAGTAGACAGGTTCGCCTACATACAAAGGTCTGTCCTCCCCAGTCAAATTCGCAACGTTGGCCCAACCTTTAAAATCACCCATTGACTGACTACCATTCCGCTGTATGCAGAAAGAAACTGAATCTGGGCTATGATTAACAGTGTAGGAAGGAGGCATGGCATCCTTTTTGCCTATAGGAGCCATTTTAAAAAGAAATCAAAGATTTAAATGGACGAGACAGTCTATCGGAAGGCCTAATAGAAGTAACATTGGGCTTACTCCTATTTGCAAAGAGCGAGCATCCAAAGGGAGTCAAAACACGTTTTTCAAACTGATTCAAATTAGTGCCATCAAAGTTCCCTGAAATACTGTCGTTCCAGCGACCAAAGAAGAGTGCTCTAAGAGAAGCATAGCATACAGTTGTCAAAGGTAAAGGATGAATATACCAACCTAGCCCCTTATCCCCATGTTGCGGTAAATTTGAGCAGACCCAACAGTTGGACTTATTAAAGATGGCATGTGTAGCATTCATGATAAGTAATAATGTGTTATTATGATATCTCTGACTGTGCTGAGAATCCCTAGGAGATAGAGTGTGCAGATGCACGAAAGGAGTAGAAACAGTAGGTACATTTTCAGTCGGCAACAAATTCTCAAGCGGATGTACTTCTTCTAGGTACCAGAAGCCTAAAACAATGACTATTATAAAACCAATTAACATTATCACAAAGCAGCAGTACGTTTTCGGGGCCCACATAGTTTCATGTTCGTTCCCGTAGCTGATCACACAGTCTTTTCCCTTTTCCATACGAGCAGAAGCGGTTGCAGGCATTGTAGTCTTCAAACGAAGAAAACACCAATGTTTTTAGCTGGCAACCTCCAGGCCGAGGGTCTTCTTGGTCCTTCCACAAACCCTAGCCAACAGAATCCCTTTTTTGTTTCAAACAATTAATCGGGCCAAAAAACAAGCCCTTGATTAATTTCTTCTTCTCCGAGCGCACAGCCGAACTGTGCCTTAAGTCTATTTCCTTGGATGCAGATCGTACCTTGCAATCCCTGGTTCTGATTGATCCGTGAACAACGTGTCGTCACTTCCCACTGGAAGCGGCGAATGAACGGAAGTAAGGTTAGAGGCACAATTGGGGGTCGCCTCTGGAAACAAAATGGTTGGAGAGTGTGGGGGTGGAATGGCTGTTTCCCCAGACCTCACAGGATCAGGGAGAATCCCCAACACACTTTCCATACCAGTTACTGCTTCGGGATCGTTGGTTGCAGTACTGATGAGGGGTTCTGCTTCTTCTGTATCGTATGGCACTGGGTGTGGAAATTTCTTGGTGTGTGTCGCATGGATCCAATTTTTCCGGCCTGACACCCGCACCACAGTCTGTGTGAGCAGTAGGACTTGATGGGGCCCCGCCAACGAGATGCGAGGCAAGAGGATAGCTCAAAGGATTTCGTAAGTATCCAGTCACCAGGCCATATGCTGTGACCAGGACCCTCATATCGTACAGGTAAAGCCTCTCACACCTGGTAATAAATCAAATACAAGTTTTTAGTCAACTGGCTACAGTAATCTGAAAGAAGTACATTTTCAACATTTCTCAAGGAACGACATTTTGGAATGTTCCAGATATTAGCAGGCCTCCCCATAACCACCTCAAACGGAGAGAGCCCAGTCTTAGTTTGAGGGGTTGTACGCATTGATAACAACACGATTGGTAAGGCGTCGGCCATTTTAGTTTGGTGCCGGCACACGTCTTAGTGAGTTTGTTCTTGATGATGCCGTTGTGTCTTTCCACTAGTCCAGCACTCTGAGCATGTCTGGCCGAATGGAACCTTTTATCGATCTGTAATCTCGCGCATATCTGCAGAATTACAGCAGCGATAAAATGTGGACCATTGTCCGACCAGATGACTCTTGGTAGCCCGAACCTTGGGAAGTACTCTTTTAACATAGTCTTTGCAGTAGTCATGGCTGTAGCATCTTTAACAGGAAAAGCCTCAACTCATTTGCTGAAAGCACAGATGACAACTAACACATACTTCAGGTTGTTACACCGTTCCATCTCAATAAAATCAAAGTGTATAACCTCAAAGGGGACAGAAGGTGAACCAAAACTTCCCCTACGAGTTGCGGTGCACTTTCCCACATTATGCTGTAGACAGATCATACATTCTTGAAGAAAGCGTTCAGCTACCTTAGAGATTTTGTCATTCACCCATACTTTTTCCAACATTTTTGTGATTTTACGGGCACATATATGTGTGGGACCATGGGCCATGACAAACATCATCATAATGTACGCGTCGGGAAGTAGCCATTTCCCTTCAACTCTGTCCACCCAACACCCATCGTCATCGAGTTTCCCCAAGCCCTCAGCCTATTTCTTAGACTCTTCTAATGTGGCTTCGGCTTTAATATCCCCTACAGAATCAAAAACCCTCATCCATTGTACAGGCATTTGTGGCTTCCCTCGAAGTATACATGTCTGAAGAGAGATCAGCGGCAGTCTGTTTAGCTATCTGTTCTGCAAAAGCATTCCCTTTTCCTACATCACCTACAATCTTTTGATGCGCTCCACAATTTACAATAGCCAGCTGAGTAGGGAGTGCAAGCACTGAGAGTAGCCGTACTATCAGGGAGCCATGCTGGATTTGTGTACCATGTGAAGTCAAGAACCCTCTTTCTCACCAAAGTCTCCCAAAGTTGTGAACCACCCCAAAGGCATACTGGCTGTCAGTGTATATATTCACGGTAAGCCCTTTGGAAAGTTCACAAGCTCGGGTCAATGCTATAATCTCTGCGGCCTGCGCGGAGTTATGCGTGATTCTCTTGGTTGCCACGCTCGTGCTCAATGTAGTGATTGCATAAGCAGCTGTGGATGTACCATCCGGAAGTTTGAAGCATGACCCATCGCAAAAAAGCTCCCCTTGTGGACTGTTCAAAGGAGTATCTTTTAGATCAATTCTACTCTTTGTCTCTTGTTCGGTAGTGTAAAGGCAGTCATGTGACTCTTCGTCACTGCAAGCAGTACCTTGCGGGAAAGGTAAGAGTTCAGCTGGATTAAGAACACAACACCTCTTAATTTGAATGTGTGGTGCAAACAAGATCAATTCATATCTCGTCAACTGTACGGAATTGAGGTGTTGCGTTTGAGTTCTGTTCATTAGAACATCTACTGAGTGAGGTACCATCAGGGTTAAAGCATGGCCTAGGACCATTCCCTCACTCTGTTTTACAGATGCAGCAGCAGCAGTGACAGCTCGCAAACATCTTGGCAAAGCACATGTTACAATATCAAGGGCGGAAGAAAAGTAACCGCATGGCCTATTCTTCCCTCCATGTTCCTGCGTTAATACAGCCAAAGCACATTCATCACATTCATGCACAAACAACGCAAAGGCCTTTTTCATAATTTGGTGTGCCCAAAACCGGTGCCGAGCACAATGCAGTCTTGAGCAAATCAAATGCACGCTGGTACTCCATGTTCCACGGCAATGGCGAAGAAATGCCCTTCTTCGTCAGAGCCAACATCAGCTTAAGCACTAGTGAAAAGTTGGGGATCAACTGCCTACAGTAAGAAGCCATTCCAATCAAGGCTCTAACTTCTTTCTGTGTATTTGGGATAGACATGCTAGAAATGAGTTTTATCGGTTCAGGTGTCAATCTTCTTCCCTCCTTTGACAGGGTCTAATAAAGCAACCTCCTTGCTACAATATTGAAATGTTTTAAGCGAGGCTTTATGTCCGTGTTTAGCCAGGTGAATAAGCAACAACACAGTGCCCTCCTTACAAGCGCTCTCTGAGACGGCAGCTAAAGGCAAGTCATCAACATACTGAAGCAGTGTACAAGTAGAGGGCAACTCAAGGGTATCGAGTTTTTCTTTCAAAGCCCTACTGTAAATGCTAGGACTTTCCATGTAACCTTGTGGTGCACGGGTAAATGTGAAGGAGCGTCCCCCTAAGATGAACGCGAACAAGTATCTATTGTCCTTGTGTATAGGAATACTAAAGAAAGCATTCTTTAGATCCACAACACTAAAGTGAGTAGCTGAAGCCGGAATCATAGTCAATATCGTCGTCACATCAGGCACAATAGGAAATTGTGGAGTGATGATCTTATTGATGGCTCGCAAATCAATTATAAAACGAAAAGTAATTGCACTATCGCCTTTTTTGTATATGGGCAAAATAAGACTATTGCACAAACTACCTGTAATTTCCTCAATCACCCCTCGATGCACAAAATCGGAGACGATGCATTTCAAAGCTTGCTCACCATTGATCAAGATCTTATACTGTGGAATACGTGGCAGCTTTACTCCATGTTTAAAAAAGATTTTAACATGCTCAATTTGCAAAACACCAACATCATTGTCGTCAATTGCCCACAAACACTCCAGAACATCACTAAACTCTGGCGGCAAAGGTCTAGTCAAGAATTGAAAGACAGAAAGTTGCTGTGGTGAAATTGTCAAACGCACTCCATCAGAAGAACAATGAATTACCGCATTTAATTTCTTCAACAGATTCAACCCCAGCAAATTCTCTCCACAATTCGAAGTCAAAAGGAATGGACAATGGTCTGTAAAGGGACCCAAAGAGATAGGTACCGGTGAAGAAACCGGACAGGCAACTGGTGTTCCAGAAAATCCTACAGAAAGTTAGTTTGCCCTGACAGTGGAATGTTTGGAACCCGAGAATGATCAATGGAACACTTCTGTGCCCCTGTATCTATCAAGAATAGATGTTTCCTATTTCCTACTATCATTTCAATGTAGGGACCTTTCTGATTAACGGGAATAGGCGTTGGTTCCAAACCCTGCTTCTGGCAAGCCTAACGAAACAGAATGTCGTCAAAAGGAAGTTCTTTAGAGAGGTAAGCGGCGGAAGGATGGTCAAAAATGTTTCTAGTATCCATGCTTGGTGCCTGATTATCCTGTGAAAAAGGTTGCTGTGAATCTTGTGAAAACTGACCTCTACCAGGGCCCCCTACACTCAGGCGACCTCTGGGTCATCTACCCATATTCCCAAAAGTGTTATTTGACCTTTGTCGGAGGATCAGGCATTGTGCACACCAATAATCCTCTTGCCTACAATAGGCACACTGGTTAATGTTTACAGGACCCACGGGCAAATTTCCTTGTGGAACATACTGACCTCTAATTTGTGAATTACCCCCTCTAGGGCCTCTAACAATTTGCTGTAACAATACTTTTGTCTTCAAATCACCTTTTCTCTTTTCAACGCTTTCCTTTTCATTATTGACATGATTCTCATAGTACTGAGCCATGTGCAGTACTTCTGATTGAGACTTCGCTTGCCAAGCGCTCTCGGAAGACATGATTTGCGACTGGATGTCAGGCAGCAACCCACATACAAATGTGTCTACAAATAATCTTTTCCCAGACTCTGTCCCCAAATCTTGTCCACTGAAATCCGAGAATACCTGTTCGAACCGATTAAAGAACTCGGTAGCACCCTCAGGCTTCCCTTGGACAAAGGCAGAAAGCTTGTCCCAAATAATTCTCTTTTCGGGAATTATAGTTTTCAATTTCACAACTATTCTGTCAGGCAAGGTTAGTATCACCTGAGGCGGTCTTTCACCAGCTGGCCTTTCTCCATCAAGTCTAATTATGTTATCCCATGTATCTCCTAACCCTGCTACGTCATCTATAGTTCTAACCTGTTTTCGCAAATCTACGGGCAGGAGTATGAGAAATAAGAGATAAATATCACTTAAAGTGAATACTGAGGATTGCAAAACAGACTCGATTTCTTTATAGAATCCTGTCGGATTTTTCCTAATATCGGGAATAGATTGCCTAATGGTGTTTACTTCCTGTCTCGAGAATGGGACGTGAACAAACTGAGACACATAGTGTGCAGGGATATCCTGAGCTGGCGCACCTGCTACAGCGTTAGCAGGGATCTCTACTTTTGGGACAAATGTCGAGGAACCTCTCTCATAGGAAACTGATAAATAGGCAACTCCGAATGCTTACTAAGCAACAGAGCTAAATCCAGTGCTAAAGCAGGCAAAGAAGTGTCAAATGAAAAAGCTCTCTTGTAAATACTCAATAACTCTGCGGGACAACAAATATTTCTTTTTACACACTCATCCTGTAGGTATTCTACCATTACCTTTATCACTTTCCTCTGCATTTCTGGCATATAATGTATATACGTGTCATACACTTCAACAGGAGTTATCGATGTGTCTGAGATCCATCTAATCGCGTCTTTCGTGCAGATTCGTATTTCCTCTGATATCGATTTACGACAAGGGAGGAACCGTTTCTGCACATACATAATGTCCAAACTATCTCCATTTTAATCCACATTCTGTAACCTTTCCAACTCCTTTCTATACTCAAATACCCTCTCAACATGCTCTCGTACTTTCTCCGCAGTGTCTCTAGAGAACGCTAAGGTGTTCAGATCCCTCATCCCTTGTGGGAGATTAATATCATTTAATCTGTCCCACATTACACACAAATGAATCCCTCATCCCTCAATAAAAACATTTTTCTCAGGAAAATTGTCCATATTAGAAAGTTTGGCAAAAACATTAGCTTGATCACCCTTCCCCAAACAATGCTTAGCCCACGCAATCAATTCACGTTTCTTCTCTGGAGGTACAGTATTGAGAGTGACAACCCTCGATCCCGCTCCCTGATAAACTACAAGCGGTGCAGGACCACTTGGAAGAATAGGCAAATTCAATGGAGGAGTTATTGCTGGTGCAACGGGAAAAAGTGGAGGAGCAGGTGGATGAGCCGCAACAAAGGGAGGACCAACGAATGGCGGAAGAGGAACAGTAGGAGGAACGATAGGAGCAGCAGGAGGAGCAGGAGGAGGAATAACAGCAGGAAGAGGCAAACCAGCAGGAAGAGGAACATATGGAGGTGGTGCAGTGGCACCAGGCCTTCGTTCATTTAACAATTTATCGATAAGTTCATCGGAAACATGAAAGTCTTTAGAAGGATAGATTTTCTGGATACCAAGTGAGAAAGCCCTATCCATATTCCTAGCTGACTTAGACTGTTTATCTTGGTCATATAACAACGCTTTTTCGGTGTTCGTCTTATGACGGCGCACATGTTTTTCTCTCTCTTAAGCTGCTGTAAAGCTTCTTTCTTCCAATTCTGTAATACATCAAATGTTGCAGGTCTAGCCTTTTTCTTTAATAAAATGGATTCTAAGTATTCAATACGAGGAATTTCAAAACTACCATTGATTGGCCACTGAAGTTCGGAAGCATGTCTAGTTTGTCTGTGCCAAATATCTTTAAACACTATGCTACCAATGCCATTCTTACAGTACATAGTACAAGCCGGCAACCCCTCCTGTGGCGCCGGACGGCTAAATTCCAAAGATTGTCTGTCACTGCGGAATAACGCCCTGAAGCAGGCAGACAATTTCCCAGGCATATCAGAATACTGGTGTTACCTGGTCAATAATTGTACTTGCAAGAACAATGCCCCAAAACAAATGATCAGGATACTTAAGAATCGGGTCACAACTCACCTGATCAAGCCTAAGGAGGTCCGATTGGATTTCAAAGTATTTTTAACGAAGTTTACCTCGTGTTTGGTGATTTCGGCAAATCTGCCCGCCTCGATAAGTGGACCCTCGTCAAGATGCTGACTCGGACCGCATGCTCACCGTCCAGGGATCGGGCCGTACAGCGCTGCTGAGGTGTTGCGTCTCATTCAGGAAAGGGGCCCCTTTTACACCGTCCGATCCCGGTCCAATAGCCACGTCAACCTTCAACGAGTTGGCGTCAATCTTGAGGGTCCCTATTCGGGCGCCATCTGTGAAAGCAAAAAGAAGATATCGAGGCTGAGTACCCCGAAAGGAAATACACCAAACGCGGGTTCAAAACATACACAGGTCTTTATTCTACAACTGAACAGTTTCAAAGGACAAAGCAACAGATAGCTATCAGGCCTTCAGTACAACACAACGAATACCAGCCCTCTTCGGTGTGTTCAGTGAGTGGGACTGTACATCAGAATAGTCGCACCTTTTATACAATCCAAAACATGATGTCCAACCCACTTGTAAGTTAATGAATCTTGGATCTAGGGTTCGTGCCGAGTTCACTTCTAATGTATGCATCTATACATTTACGGATTATCCTTAATACATTCTCCAACAAGTTACAATAGCAACAGTGTGTCTTTGGATTTCATATTGAGCCTTCGTACGCATTTATGCAATATAGTTAAACAAGTGTTCACATTAGATGCTCGAACAGTATTGTGCACAATATATGTTCATGGATTAGTATTGTTGGCACAGGTAATCCTCTATACACAGGTGAACGAAGGACAAGGTCTCAGTACATGACCCTAACATTTGGCCTGCGGGCAGTTTACACATTAACTTGTACACAGAGGTCAAGACGGCCAGGTTACATTCAAAACGACACTGTCCACCATCTTAGAACACAGGGTGACTTTAGAGTGAGAATGTAAGATGGCGGATGAACCTAAAATGGCAGCTAACACAGATCTAAGGTCAGGACCTTGTAACGCGGATTTCCTTGCAGAGCGACTTGGCCTAGGCCAATATATATATATATACATACGACCTAGAGGGTATGATATGATTTCCCGTTCGACACTCCCTGTCCCTGGAGCTAGGAATGTTCTACTTGCCTCTGACGTTGCCTGCGAGCACCAGTTCTGATCAGCGTGCTGTAAAATAAATCTGTTTTCCTTTGTCCCTTAGTATGAGGCCTGTGGCTTCATGTAACTATACTTTAGTTATGCTATGATTTCTATATGTCTATATTGTGTTATTTTCCTTATGGGTTAGTTGTACTTGGCTCTTCCAGGTTCCTTATACAACCCTGTAGTTCCATATGGTTAGTTGCAATAAGCGGCTGCAAGCTTGCTCTGCATCTCTTGCTTTGTTGCATTTCTGCGTTTCTGCTTTTTGCTAATGAAAAGGAAAGGCTTCTGACAGTATGTATATGTATCTGTCCTCTGTCTACAGAACTGTGTGAGCATGTTCTTCGTGTGTGCACATGTGGATATTTATCATTAGTCAACCAGTTCCAGTGATGAGACACATGTATCCATGAAGATGTCAGCTGGATAAGGTTTGAATGGTTGTTTAAGAGAATATCTGTTTGCATATGTAGAAGTCACTGGCCCTCCTGGGGGCTGGCCAAACAGTGACTGGCATCTTGCATGTCTGGCTCTTAGGGCAGTCATGCGTGTAGGGGTCAAGAGGGGCATTCCAGGGACCCTCTCATCACTACCCTTGTTACACTGTCCCTTCTCCTGTAAACCCCTGCCCAATTGCTTCCCCTACTGGTCCCTTGAAGAATCCCAGAGCGAGAATGCCACACGAAAATACAAAGTTAATGAAGAGGCTCTAGATAGTGCAGAATGTGGCAGCTCGAGCCCATCATTCCATACTTGAAAGCTGCACCTTGATGATGACCTCTATGCTCTTCTTCAACGAGACTCGGAATCCATTTCCAGTGGGCAATGATGGATTTTTATTTTTTAATAATTTTGATTGGTATTTATACAGCAGTTTCTCCCCTGAACAATCCCTCACTTCCCACCTCCCTCCTCCCCCTTTCCCTCCCTTGGTTCCTGCAGTGTTTTAGCCTTCCCGTTCTCATAGTTGATCTTGCTATACTCGGTTTTTAGAGCCTGACTCTTTTGTGCATGGATTCATTTCAGGTCCAATAGTCTCAGGTTTTGTGGACACCATTGTTGCATATAGTCACTTTTTAGGTATTCTAGTACCTCGCCCAAGTCTGACCGAGTTGGGTGAAATACTAAATCAAAATTGTCATTAAGGCTATTTTTTGTGGTTTCGATATTGTGCACAATTCCGGGTCTAATAGTCCACATAGGCCCTCCACCATGGAATTTGCATGCAGTTCTGGTATAGTTATTGTTATCTGAGCGTTCAAGTCCTCGCAGAATTTCTTTTGGGCAATCGCACCATATGTGCCACCAATCCCCTGAATCCTTACAGCCCCTGCAGCACTCTTCAGGAACTGTTTTATACATTTTGTGTAGTTTGCTGGGTGTGTAGTGCCACTGTACCATCATCTTATACCAAGCCTCCCGGAGTTCTATAGTCCTGGTCAGCTTCGGGATGTTTCTCCACAGCTCCCCCCAGGAAATATCTGACCGGGCAGGCCCTGCACATGCTGCCTGATATGACCAGTTTTCTCAGACTGAGCATCCCTGTAGGATTGCGTAGATGCTTGACGTTAGATGTTTTTCCCGTGTTTGTGTAGTTATGTATGTTTCAAATTCTCTCAGCTATCTCATTGCTGTGGTATGCACCTCAGGCTTTCTTAACCAGTGTCTTAACTTTATGTATTCAAATCTATTTGTTTCCTTCCACCCAGGTGAGCTTTGCACTCCTCAAATGTTGCTAGCGCTCCATCCCATACCAGGTCACCCACCTTGCTTCACCCATGCTTACACCATTGACTGAATGTGCCCTTGTCCATCCCTGGGGTGAAAGTCGGATTCCCCAGCAGTGGAGTAAATGGGGAGGGGTAGGAAAGATTTCCATTTATTGGTAATTTTCCCTCCAGTTGTGAACCCCCCAACTCTTTGCTGTTGTCCGACCATCCTAGCCTGCCTTTTGCCAGTGGAGGCCAGCCTTCTGCTGTACTCCGCTTTGGCTTTTGCTCATTTTATTATGGGGAAACTGACATGCCCTTACTGGGAGACTTTGTTTCTCTTAGTCTTTCACTTCGTTGCTATTGTTTAGTAATATTTTATCAGTGCGCAAAGTACCTTACAATACAGTGCGCTGGGTTGCTTTTTCATTTGTATGGCTCTAGACTCCCTCAAAGGATTTCTGGTTAATGCACAGATTTGCGCTGGACTGAGCTGGTGACAGCTCTTACTTTTTATGTATTTTCAACTCTTTTCAATAGTCCATACCGCGTTTGGCCCAGGACAGTGGCAAGTGCCTAAAATGGCCATGCCACAAGGTCCTTTTATCTGTCCTTTGGCCATCTTGTCCCTTTGAGTCCCCAGATTGAGCAGAACGGGGAAATTCCTTATTTGGTCATGCAGACCCTGCACAAACCGAAGCTTTCGCAGGCTTCTGCATGCCTTGTGTGTGTGCCTCCAGGATGTGGGCTTGAGCTGTCTAGTTCCAATACACATCCTAACACCACCGTGGTCCATGATTGGTGCACGTCTGGGATGGCTGCATGTGAGCAGATCTCAGATTGATTTCTCTCCATTTTGGCCCGAAGGAGATTTTGTACAAGAGAATGCATCTTACACCAATTCCAGGTCGATCTTCTGAGTTCACACCGAATTTAGTAAAGGAGCCAAGTATCCTGAACCAAAGAAGCAGGTCCATGGAACCGCAGGTGACTCGCTAGAAGGTTTGACACCCTGAGCCCACTGTTGTCCAGTCGGACCCCCTGTTTGTGATTGAATTTAGAAGGCCTGAAAGGGTGCTTCGACCCATTGGAATAGTGAGACCAACTAATCTGGGCACCTCCTGCTTAGCCTGCAAACGAGCCTGCTCGGAAGTGTTCCTGGACCGCCCAGTGAACTGACTAGCATGTACGGGACCTTTACCCAGGAACCAGCGCCAAATTGAGTTTTGGCTTGAGCCTGAGAAGACTGTAAGCTCTGACCCTAAGGCACGCTCCCACCGAGATTCGTACACCTAGCATTCCTAGGTCTGGAATTAGGAGAGTACGCCTGAATCTGAGCATACACAGTCACCGTGTCGCCCAGCTTTGGTGACGAACTTTGTGGGTGCTTTGCTGCTGTGCCCCTCTGTGCCCGCAGACTCGCTGCAGTAGAACCGGCCTCATCCCTTTACCGCAAGTGGAGAAATCACCACTGTCCCACCACAGAATCATTCTCAGAACGCAGCCCCTGAAAGCCGCAGCTTCGCGCAACTGCAGGATTTGAACCTGTGACTGAAGTGGGCTTGACTGCCGAAGTTTCGTCCGGAGAGCGCTAAGGGTCGGTAAGTACTTGCAACCCTTACCAGTGGGCCCTGGTGCATTCAGAGACTTTTACGCGTGAGTGCCCCCTGGGGATAACTCTTCTTTAGTGAGGTTGCCTGTGCTACATAGCTTTTGCCAATTCTTGGATCCTGCTCTGCCCTCTTGGGGAGATCCACCTCGAATAGTGGGATGGAGTAAATGCATGATAAAAATAAAAGCATGATGAAGCAAATGTCTGATGAAGTAAATGTCTGATGAGGTGAATCTACTGACTGCAAACTGAGTGTTCTGGGTGAAGTAAAGGGGGGATGCCAGTGGTACTGGTTGACTTCTTATACACAGCATTAGCCTTTAATTCAACAAGACACACAGAAGGGGGTGGCATGCCTGTTCCAGAACTTATTGTGAAACTATTGCTGTAAAGGTTTGCATTTTTGGATTGCTCCATTCCCTGCTAGTCATTGGAGCAGACGGAACCGATGAAATAACATTCATTCAATTTCTGACATCTGAAGATTTGATGGCAGTGTCTCAGCAAATTAAGTTGGCAGAGTGGCCATGTGAGGAAACGTTTCGTCCATTTATTTAATTCTAGTGTGGACGAGCTCTTTCAGGTCCAACTAGCTCCTTAATTCCGTTCTCACCCCTTTTCAGCTCTACAGACCAAGGTGGAACTAAGCAGTTTCTGTAGCTCATGTTGACCAGCTCAGACAGTCAGAAAGCCAATCCCACAATGCTTGTGGACACTCCTTCCGGCTCTAAGGCAAGCTTGCTCCACCTGTCATTGTCCTTCCCTCTTTCCCAGTGCCCAGTCAGTCAACTGCAAGGGGGGCACTGGAGCAGGTACCCCTCCAGTGCATTCACTTTTGCCACGTTGTTCAGCTTCCCCGACTGACCGCCATCTTGCAAAGCAGGCAGTGCGTGCCAGTATGATGAATTCACCACCGGTGGCTGTGCCAGGATTGCCACACACAGATGGCTAAGGGCAGAGGTGGTGGTGGGGGTGATGCTGCCTGCGATAAGGGTGCGCCCTAGCCGGTGAATGGTGCCACTGGTGCCTGATGCTGTAGCCAGAGGTGCTTGTGCGGGCAGGGATGGTGCAGAGGGCTGTGGGTGAGGGCCAGTGATGGGTTGGCGTCTCCTAAATGCTGTCCCTACCAGTGAAGGCTATCATGGGAGTGGAGTCACTGGAAGACATTATTCTGAATGCAGGGCTAGTCAGGCTAGGCCTCAGTTCTTGGGGGGTACATCAAAGGGGGGCATATATTGGATATGTGTAAGCAGGGTTTATAGGCATTGCATCGAATGCAATAGCATCGAATGCCATATCAGAGGGAAAAAAAAGCATTAAAAAAAGTATCGAATGCATTTTTTTCATGTTTTTTTTTTTCGATGTTTTTTTTTCCTCTGGTATGGCATTCAATGCTATTTCATTCGATGCAATGACTAGATACCGTAAGCACCTAAACAACAAATGGTTCATTGCTGTAACATTGTTGTACCAGCCCCCCACATGCTTTATTTGCCTTCCAGCAACCCAAAGTGCTCACAGACCCACAACGAGGGGGCACTACTGGACCAGAGATGCCCGCGTGTGCCTTGGCCTCTACGCAACAGCGGGCACAGGTTTAGACATCTCTGCATCATCCTGCTTATGAGACATCTGGGGGTCCACATCTGCCTGGTTCTTGCTCTCCAGTGTCTGCCTGCTCCACTACCAGTGCCCTCTACCCATCTGGCTGTGTGCAGCCCAGCGCCTGTGCTGCTCCATCGACTCTACAACACAATGGCCCTCATTACGACCCTGGCGGAAAGGGGTTTACGCCGGCGTAAACCATGGCGCCCCTTTCCGCCTGACTACGAGTTCCCGTAGCGCCATGGTGATTTTTACGCCTGCTTTTTGCAGGCGGAAAAATCCATGGCGCTACGGGACTTGTTGTTAATTACGCCACCGTAATTTACGGTGGCGTAATTAACGCCTTCCCCACTCCCATTATACCCTATGGGGCAAAAATGGGAATGGGGAAGGGTAAATGGGGATTGGGGACTTACCGCCCCGCCAAGGTCGGAATGGGGCGGTAAGTCCGCCAACCACCATGGCGGAGTTGGCAGCTTTGCGCCATGGACCATGGTGCAAATTGCACCATGGTTCTCCGCCAGGGTCGTAATGAGGCCCAATGTGTGTTATGGAAGCGCCCTGATGAAACGTGATTGGATCTGCGATAGCAATGACCCTCTCCGAACCAAGTCAATTATTGTCTGACATCTCGCCATATCCAACACCTGCCCATCACTGACCCTGCCTCCTCCTACCCCTCTGCCATCTTTTCCTGTGGAAGGGACAATCACTCCATCGGCTCTGCCTCTTCCTTCTCCAGTGCCAGCGTGTGGTAAACTAGGACTCCTTCTTCATAAAACAAGAACCAGAAGGTAAGTAGTTTACCTGTAGGTTTATTCTCTGTAGTTCTAAGGTAGAGAAAGCACTGGGACATCCATCCAGCCCAGCACATCAGGTCCAACTGACACCTGTAGAACCCAGCACTCTAAACCTCCACCAGCACGCCACATAGAATGTCAGTGACATCACCACACCAGCACGCCACATAGAATGTCAGTGACATCACCACACCAGCACTCCACATAGAATGTCAGTGACATCACCACACCAGCACGCCACATAGAATGTCAGTGACATCACCACACCAGCACTCCACATAGAATGTCAGTGACATCACCACACCAGCACGCCACATAGAATGTCAGTGACATCACCACACCAGCACGCCACATAGAATGTCAGTGACATCACCACACCAGCACTCCACATAGAATGTCAGTGACATCACCACACCAGCACGCCACATAGAATGTCAGTGACATCACCACACCAGCACTCCACATAGAATGTCAGTGACATCACCACACCATCATAACACACATGGCCATAATCAGGCCCCAGCACAGATTATGACACATTGCCTGCCACCAGCCTGGCCTCCTGTCCCATTCCTCAGCTGCCACCTATTCACCCACCCATATAAGACAACAGCTGCCCTGGGCATCTTGCATGTGCAGAGCTCAGAACCACACAATGCACCAGATCCTCCTACGAGAGTTGCACCTGGCACCTTGTACCATATGACGTCAACCTCACCCTCGCCCCACTCTCCTTTCTTTCTCGAAATCCTGCCCCACTGTATCATTTCAATTGCATTCTTCTTAGGAAGGCGTGACACTTGACAAACATGACAAAGGCAAGTGACTGCCTAGATTGGCTTCTGGGGGGGGGGGGGTGGTCCTCAGACACACCAAGGGAAATGACTGTAGCCAGAAGGAGCCTCATACACTAATGGGTAGGTTTGGGGGTTTGCAAACAAGTGGGAACACAAAAGGGTACAGATTGCTATTGTCTTTAAAGTCAAGGTCCTTGAAGTCACCTAAATCAACCGAGGACTAGTAAAACGAGCTCACAGTCAACTGGGATTAGGAATACAATAGTGAAAGGGGCGTTTGGGGATTTTTTAATCTTTCGGGGTGACCCAAATGTTAAAGGGAACAGAGAAAGTACATAGACTCTCTGAAGTGGTGGAAAGTAAGCCTACACAGGGAAAACGACAATGGTGGACTAACAAATACAGAGGACAAAGGGGGCAAATTAAGATTTTTTTTTTAAAACACGTATATTATTTATTGTCAAAAACGATCACCAAACTCCTCGAAAATCGAATCAAATGTCTCCAAAACGCAAGTGGTGGTCTTACAGCCTATCAAAGCCGCTGAAGAGTACGTGGAAGGGACCGGGTTCCCGAACCCCGTTATGTGAATGAATGCCTGTTAGGGGAACGCTGAAGGGAACCCCACCCAGCAACCCCCGAACTGGTAGGCAAGACCGGGGCATCACTTTTGGCAGCCTGTGTATACCAAAGGACATGGCGAGAGCTCTAAATATGGACTATTCGATTCGAAACGCCGGCATGGCGAGCTCCAGGGCCGCCGAGTCTGACATGTTACATGGTTCTATTCTGAGGACATATATATGCTAAAAGGTTCGGATGTGTACTTATATATCACACCCACTGCATTACTTCATTTCATTCTAGGACCCATTGGGCCTCATTGTAGGTATAGCGGTATTTCCTCTGGAAATACCGCCGCTATGCTTGCTTACTGTCACTGCCACTCATATTGGTGCTAAATCTACCATATTATGAGGGGCAGGGTGGTAGCGTTAGTAGTACCTATTTTTGAGCCCCATAGGACTCTTTTGGGGATTTGACACGTTTACCGTCAGCGGTAATGCAACCCAGGCTCTCTTCAATACATTGGAGGTAATGTGCAGGTAGCTATGTGATCACTGCCCCGCCAAAAATGTCGACCAAGAAAATGCCGACTTCCATTATGGCGATGCGCATTGATCAAATGGATCACTTGTACCCTGCATCCTTCTACCCGCTTACCCCGGCACCTGCTTACATTTTTGGCGGCAGCACACACAGAAGTGTGCTGCCTACTCTCCTCTAACCCTGCTGTGTCAGTTCCCTTCCACTAACGTGAGTTGGAACTGACCCAGCAGCGTCCTTTTTTCTGTTTCTTTTAAACGTGTATTTTTTTTCTTTATTGTCTCCTGCTATCCATGTAATGAAAGCGGGGGACGACATCCCCGCAACCCCCAAGCACCTTACACCGATCAAGGGGCACAGGGACACCCCAGCAACCCCTGTTCCCCTCATTCGGTGTAACGGGAGTCTGAATTTGTGTACTGCGCAAAGGCGCAGTATTCAAGACATCACCATTATTTGCTCAATATTTGGTTGCAATACCATGTGGAGGACAGCCGATGTCTTGAGATTTTCCATCACATTACTGACCAGCGTGAATGAGTCTGTAGTTCGCCTGCACCCCAAACACAGCAGGGTTGGCTCTTATGTGCAAGACAAGTATGGCGGTAAGTGGTAAAATTGGAGGCAAGTGAGCTACCTCCAATTTTACCACTACACCAAATTTTGAGTTATGGTCTTGAGAATAGGATTTACCGCCAGTCAAACCCTGGAGTTAAATCTTCCCATTCAACGGCCAAAAATTGTCAGAATGGGCAGAAATATTGCTGTGGTAATTCCACCGTGGTATTTCTGCAAAAAAAATACATTGAGCCTCATTACGAGTCTGGCGGTAACCGCAGCGGTAAAACCGCCTGGTTACCGCCGGACTTGTATTACCATTCCGCCTCCGTGATTCCTGGAATTACCGGGGCATTACAACCCCGGTTTTCCGGCAATCACGGAGGCGGAATGGTGTTAATCCCCATTCCCATTGAGTCCTATGGGACTCAATGGGAATGGGGATCATGGAAACACTAGCAGCATCTCGTAATGCTGCCGGTGTTTCCTCGTCTGCCTGCAGGTGGGCGGTGTTAAACCCGCCAGGTCAGACCTGGCGGGAAGATCACCTCCCGCCTGCAGGAGTCGGGATCAGGTGGTCCGGAAACAACGGTGGCCGCGGGTTTACCGCCACCATTGTTTCCATACCGGGCAATTTGTAATGAGGCCCATTGGGTCCAATAGACCCAAAATAAATGGGGATTTACACTGCTACCACCACTTGTAATCAGGCAGAAATTACACCTAACCAAGTGGCAGTAATGGTAATTTGTTTTCTGGGGATTTACAGCGGAATTACCACCCTACTCGTAATGAGGTTCTATGTTAAAGCTGTTTTGCCCTGCATGTGCCTTTCACATAGCCAAACTTACCACATCCCTCTCTCTCCATCTCTAAGCACACACACAGGGACAGGGAACACAGTGTGCATGTACCAGCTCCAATACCAGGGGCAACCCCTAAACACAGGAGTTTGACAGACCCTGCTTTGTTATGAGCAGCACTACATCAGAGGCTGCCTGTAACCCCAGGGGCTTGGAGGGGGTTCGGAGGCGGGAGATGGCTGCAGTGCCAGCCTGCAGAACAAAGCACTGCCCTGGAGGGCCTTTACACACATTTAGGGCCCAGGAACATCACTCATCGTGGGGGGAATTGAAAGCATGCTGCACGGCGCCCTTCGTGGAGCCAGAGATTATGTTCTCATTAAGGGGCGGTAGAGAGCATGGAAGGCTTTTAAATGCAGAATCCCTGGAAACATAACTTAACATGTGGGGTTGAAGACAGACGGCAGGCAGATCAATGTCGGCCATCACAAGTGGCGTGTTGCATTTCTCATTAGAAACCTGACGGGGAAATACCAATAACGAGGCGTGCTGGCGCGGCAGGGGACCCGGAAAGATTAATGACGAGGAGGAGGTTAATAAGAAATGATTCTGCAATATTACATTATAGATTTGGTCAACAGAATACCACAGTATTCCCCATGCCCCCTCCCCCCACCGGGGCTCTTTTTCATGCTGTTGTTTTATGTCAAGAGAAACTGTGGTGCTGCTGTACTGGTTCCTTTGGCAGATCGGCGGATGTCCATTAGGCAGCTGCATTCAAATAAATAAATGGATAAATAAATAAATAAATAAATAAATAAATAAATAAATAAACAAACAAACTGCATCAAGTTATCAGATTTGGGAGCACAATGAAATGTTGAAACCAGAGTCTGAGATTTGTCTCCGTCCAAAGTACATTTGCTAGCGAGTTGCAAAATAAAAATGCACGAAAAGTCCAGGATCTCTTACCACGATAATACTGCCAAACTCAATTATTGTGACCTCATTGGGTAGTGATGCGATAACGAGAAGGACCTGCACGATTTAAAGTCATGTGGACCCAGTAGTCATTCCCAATTCTGGACTTCCTTTGAGGATATGTGCTACTACCACATGTGGAAATAGTGTATAGGGTCTGGCGCACACGTTACTGTATTTTTATGGGGCTAATTACCAAAAAAGCTGGAATATATTCAGGGTTTTGATAACAAAAGTCATTTTTGCGGAGTGGCAAAACAGGCGGTATTTTCAAATACTGCCAAGCTCGAAATGAAACTGCGTGTGACGAATTGACTTCTTCTCTGCATGAGTACGAGGATGAGCAGAGTCTAAGACGCCCAGTCGGCCCTCACACTTCTACAAACCAAGAGCTAACACAATCAAAAAGGTAAAACAGGCACAGTTAAGAGGTAGACCTCCTTCACCGTGTGTGGTAACATGGGCCGAGGGAAGGCAATACTCTTTAGAGGGGTGTGAATGTGGTTCAGTAGTGACCCAAACAACGAAGCATAACAGCCCAAAATAAAGCAATGTCCAATCAAAGTTCTATAAAAAAGAATTCCCTTTAATTAAACACATCATGTACCATAAAAACTAACAAGAAAAACACTACACAAAACCTACCTCTGATGAACACAGAATAAACAGAAGTAGTTGGTGCAGCACTCTGGGTAATGAATCCGGGGTGAAAGGCAAGCAAAAGCAACAATGTTTTCAATAAAGTGCATGCACTTGTGAGCAAAAAGGATTCAAAGTGACGTAACCAGTGTCTAGAGCCCAAAAAAGGACCAAGCGGGCAGTGGGCAGTCAACAGTACCTTCTTGCAGTTCTTTGTGGTTTGGCAGCACCAAACCAGGCTGCTTAGCACAAATCGCAGTGCCGGCTCGCTTAGAGGATGCATCAGTCGTAATGGCCCTGTAGCAAGCTGGTGTCCAGTCGGGGTCAAATGGAAGGTGGTTGCAGTCTCAATCATCTAATCGTCCTGTGTGGATTGGGAAGTCCCCAGGTTAAGTCTGCAGCCGCAGTGAATGGATTCTATGCAGAAGTTGAGAGGTCGCTGTTCGGGGAACACCAGGGGCGGGTCGATCGACTTACAGGACCAGCGGTGAAGAAGTTGGTGGTTCGGAAGCCAAGGCAACCACGTGCTTTTGCTGGCACTGTGCGGTGGTGAACAGTTTGCAATAGCGGATGGCGGTTCAGAGAACAACAGACATCAAAGGGCAGTGTTGATGGGTCCTGCTAGATTGCTCGGTGTCAAGCATGCTTGAGTCAAGGCTCGGACCGGGTTGTCGTTGACAACAGGTGCCTTCGCTGTTCTGACTTTCAGGTGCTGTGAGTTCCACTCTACGGTCTCAAAGACCAATGTTCGTCCTGTTCTCTAGTTACCAAATACGGGGGACGCTGACACATGCGTTCAGGGAACCTGCAACATGTGTGGTCGGACGCAACATGGTGGCTGGCAGAGAGGTAGCTTATGGTCTAGCAGCAGAGTTCCCCCCAATGGTCACTGGGGTTGGTTAGCGGACAGATTTTGCTTCTGCCTTTAGAACCTCTGCCTTCACCCCACAACTGGAGGACTTTAGAAAGGACTGCTCTCTCAGCGGGGAACAATGAAATCTTCAGAATGATTCAAAATTAGTCCAGACAATTCAAAGAAGTGATGGGAGACCCCTTCTTTTATAGGCAAAAGTCCCCAGGTGAATGGACTAAAGCTCGACTGCTTTAGGGTCCAATCCCTGCTCTTAAATTTAATCGACTTTGCCCTTAAATTGTCACACCCAAAACGATTTGCTCCAGAGGAAGGTGAGGGGACAGGAAAGAGAAATAGAGGCAGAGAGAATCAAGATGGCAGGACCCTCCAAACACTGTACAGACCCCTCTCTGGCTATCCTAGCTCAACCCCCCCCCCCTTTCTCAATAGGACTAAAGGTCTTTAGAAATGCAGCACCCTGCTGTGAGGCTGGGCTTTCTGTAAATGGGTGTGTATCTTGGTTTCTGCTCCCAGGCCAGTGTCCAGTGGAGTGGCTGTCCTTACAAAGGAACAAAGAGAGGCGCCCCACTGAGGTATGGCTTATAGTTACGGTTTTATGTGCCACCAGGACAACATCCTGAGGGATATGTAGTTTTTAAACAGGGGCACATATTTTAAATGCAGCCCCTGCACTGCAGAGATTTGGGTGTCACTGCAGCTGTCAAGAGGGCACCTGTGGCCTCTGCACCTGCTCTGTGCCACTGGTAGAGCGGGCACTGGGAATCAGGATACTAATGCAGCGGGGCACACGTACACACTGGGTATTTGACATGGAGCATAAAAGGGGAATCTGATTGGCAGATTTCCCTTTCAGAGATGAAATTACCAGCATCCTTTTATTATTTAATACAAATCAAAAAAAGCCAGGGATTTGATACCCTTGCCAGGTGTCAATTCATCACACTCTCTGTTTGCCCATTATTGTTCCCACAGAAGAACTAGCACCCGGAATCTGCCATCCAGATCTGTCATCTAATAGCAGACTAGCATTGTGCACTGTCTCCACTGAGGATTGTTGTTTTTCCCACACCGTGGCAGGCCGGGGTGTTACATACTCGGGTCACATGAGCACGCGGTTCCATTAATTGGCGCGCTGTGTGGCCTTGAAAAAACGCCTCGAACGTACGCCAAGTAAACACCAGCACGTTTATGTGTTGGTGCCGCCATCCGGCATACCTAGGATTCTCGGTCCAGCCGGTCTCGGATGTTAATAGCGAGATTGTTACAGCGATGCTTCCCTCTCAACACCGATGCAACTGCCATGATGAGGCTGGTCCAAATGACTGTGCGCGGACCAAGATGGCTGAAACTCGAGTCGACGCTACGAAACACAAACATATTTAAATCTGTTTTTGTTTGGTTAGGAGATCATCGTTGACATCACTGATAACCCAAGTATCAGTTACTTTGTGATACTACAGGTTTCACTTAGAAGAATTGGTTGAGACATGTTCATTAATTTATGAGACCCCTGGCCCAGGCTGACACCCAAACAGAACTGGCAATTAGCCACACGGCAGTTAAGTTTTTGCTGTTGTTGTTTTGTATGAATGATATGTATGTCAAATGTGTATGAGAGAGAAATATTTGAGGGTTTGCACTAGACACCTATGAGTTGTTGCAGCACTTGTTTTGTTCTGTGATTGTTACAGATTAACCATGAATTTCATATAAAATGAATTAATAAACATTCCAAAATAAGTATAGTTTGTGTTTTAATGACCCATGTCCATTTATAATTGCTAGAGGGTATTCTTCTCAGAATATGATTTCTGGCTATTTTACATAATTCCGGAGCCTAGTTGGAAGCTTTAGCTTTGCCTCCCTTTTTGTTTTTGTTCTGGCTGTAACTCTTGCTGTATGCTGGTTGCCTACAGCAGTCGCTTTCCACTGTTGGCATTCTTTTTTGAAACTTTTTCTCTGCAGTTTGCTTTTTGTCCCCACTTTCTGCAGCTCCCACATTCCCTGCGATGGGATTTGATGTGATAGGTTATTTATAACACGCTTAATACCCAGAGGTTTCTAAGAGCGGACCGGGGATCAAACCTGTGGTGCTCTTTGGTTTCTTGCTTCCAAGGTGAGCCCGTTGCCCCTGAGCTATCCTCCCGAGACTTGCACACAGAGGGGGAAAAAGTAAGGATTCATAGAGCACCATGAGGGCTCAGGGACCACAAATGACAAGACGTCAACTCCACCACAGGTGCTGGCATAAGTTTATTTTTTTCTAGTTTCATTATTAGATGCAAAGTCCAAACATAGGGCGCACTAACAATATATAATGTTATTAACTAGCACCACTAAAATAGACTTGACTCAACAATGAGCAAAAACGAATACAAGTGTCTACAAGTCAAGGTGGCTTTGCATGCCATGATGTGAGCAAATACCTGACAACATTTCTTTCAATCTGGTCAAAAAGAAACCATATGGGCCAGTCATTAAAACTTTTTTTTAAAAAAATGGAAAAAAGTTGCAGAAATGTAAATGTGTACTAGAAAGTCTCAGTGCATGTCGACCCTCAGTGGCCAGGTGGGCAGAGGAGAAGCCACGCATGGCACGATGTACCTTCTGGATCTCACTCCTGGTGTTGTGTGATGACAGATCTACTGGAGTCTGTCAGAATAGACACACATCATGATCTTCCAGCTCAAGAAGCAGGTGATGAACGCCTTCAGGGTATTCTTTTCAAGGTCCTGCCTAGGGGGATGGGGGTCTGCTGCTTGGATCCAAGCCCTTGCTTGAGCCTTTCAACTGTACTCTTGTAGGGACAGGGGGGCACGAGGCTCAGGGACTGTGGGTCGCTGCAGATCCACAGGAAGCTTCGGCTCGAGGTGCTGGCTACAGAGCCGATCAGAATCAGAGCTCACGGGTCTAGGCCAATCGGAGCCGCTGCAGATCCCCGCGCCTTCTGTGATTGGTCCAATACTCCATGACTTAAAAGGTTCCCAAGCATGTCCCTTGAGGGTGCCAGGAAGAGGAGCCGCCTTCTCCTACTCTGGGATGAGCCCTAGTCGCTGTCTCCATCCAGGCACGCTATACAATCTCAGATGCAGGCAAACACAGGTTTACTTGCCCTGTGGAAAAGTCACTTCCAAGCAGCTACGAATGTGCTGGTCTGAAACTCACGACTACATACAGAAATTGTGTACCACAGTTGCCAGTCACCATAAAACACCAATCACTGCCCTTGGGTACACCATCATTTTAGAAGCAAGCTCATCGGTCTGTGTGTCACAGTGTGGCAGATATGCGGCAACATGTGTGTGCGTGGGAACAACGTCTTTAGTACGTTTTGTACAAAACAAGTGTTTCCATATCATCTTTTCTGTATTATTATGATTACGAGAATTCCTATTTTTGAAGTCTATGGGAGAGTGATTCCTCCCTTCATCGGGCCTCCTACCTTTTCTCTTCCACTTTAAGAACTACTGGATCTATCGAATGTATGCTAGGCCATTTAGTACGTGGTTGCAAGAAATTATTACCAACATCAGAAGGTTTTTATTTATAATGGTGATTTATATAATGCATCATCCTGTACCAGCTTCTTAGCACTGAACAGAACTCGAAACAGGGACGTCCATTCTCAAAAACACGAAGGGTAGCGAAAGTGACATGACAGACCTGATGACATCACATGAAGTGATATCATGTGACCTTTGGCCTGGATGGCATCAGTTCCTCTTGAACCCTCTTTCCTGTCTTCCCTGTGTTGATGTACTCCCTGGAGCCTGCGTGCTTCTGCGCATTATTAATCAGTAAATAAATAAACAAATAAACAAACCCTGGTGATATCACCGGAAGTGGCGTGCGGGTGTTAAAAAAAATACGCGACCGCGAGGAGAACTGATCTCCAGGGATCTAGGCACAGGGATTTTACCCTTTTATTTGTTTCAAGATATTCTAGTTCGCTTGCTAATTGGCACATGTCTGGTTTGAAGAAGGCCATAGGCCAAAACACGTGATAGCAACGGACAACCCTCTGAACAAAATACTATTTGCTGGCGCAATTTGTGTGGTGGCATTGAATAATGTCCTGTTAATAAGAGCGCAGAGGGAGCACTCTATGTAATCACACAATGCGACAGACTGACCTATCATTGATATTCTCATTTGAGATCTAAAACACAGATCATTGTCGCAGGAGGAATGCCTCACGGAAACTCACAAGTACGTTCTCATTACAAAAAAATACATAAACGTAAAAAAAAAAATACCAAATGCGTACTGAAGCAGACAAGAATATTTTAGCTACAACCACATTTTAACTAGGATGCTGACTCCATATGACCTGGATGGGGTCATGATATGACAGGATTACAGAGGCAATATTGGTCACACCATCGGGTTTGCTATTTGAAGTTTTGAATATATCTTTAACCAATAATTATGACAAAGCATTGAGCAATTTTGGGGCTTGCTGTGACCCGATTCTTGCTGAAATGGGCGCAGACAAACTAACACTGATGGAAAGCCAGGTGAAGATGTACAACAAAATGAAAACTGTAAAATGGGGAAAGATATACAGAGAACGTCATTGTATAAACTACAAAGGGCGCTAACCACACACCTGGGGAAACATAAGGAGATACAGTCATCCGTGATGAGATTCCCAGGTGTGAAATATTGTTAAATGTATATGCGCTTTCGTCTTAACTTTCTAGGCTTGCTACAAAGTTGGGGTCCATTAGAGAGATCCCTTGGCAAAAAAGAAATTGTCAGCTCTGTAAAAAGCCGGGGTAGGCAGATGCCTTGAAACATTGGGTGATTGGCCTAAGCGCAAAACTAGAGCCAAGGAAAATGTGGTTGGGACAGTTCATAAGGAGACTGGAGGGTTTAAACAGTGAAGTAAAGTGGACTGAGCTCATGTATGGATATTCTACCTCAATGACCATTACTTTAGTGAATATTTTAATAGGAAATCACAAAATGTTTTCAGGAAATGGTTTTCTTGATTAGTCCACCATAATGAAGTAGGGAAAGCAGTAGTTTGTTGGATAGGTGGAAAATGTAATCTTCGGTATTAGAAAGGGAGGCCCTGATAGGTAGATAGTGGGCCTCATTACGACCCCGGCGATAAACCATGGTGCTATTAGCACCATGGTCCATGCCGGGGTCTGCCATGGTGAATGGCGGAATTACCGCCCCATTCCAAGGTTGGCGGGGCGGTATTTCCCCATTCACCATGGGCCCTTCCCCATTCCCATTTTTACCCCATAGGGCTCAATGGGAATAGGGAAGGCGCTAAGTACGGTGCCGCAAATTGCGGCACCGTACTTAGCACCAAGGTCCCTTTGCGGCACCCTACTTTAACGGCTGGTAAAACTAGCCGTTAAGGTCGGGTCCCGCAAAGGGACCTCGTTATCAGGTGTTAAGGGTTTAACGGCGCCGACACCTTTTACGGCGCCGTTAAACCCTTAACGCCACGATCGTAATGAGGCCAAGTATATGGTATTTTATTATATTGCGTAGAATTAATTCATTTCTGTAATGTTTATTTTAGAACTTTGTGTCTGAAGTAATCATTTGCCATTTGAAATGAACTAACAGTTTTGAAGTAAATGGTACAAAATGTGTTAAAGTTTTTAATAAACTATAAACAAAACACCGAACATGGACTAAGGCACTGCTATAGATATGCCACTTCAACATTGCATGGGCAGTTACTTCCATGTTATGCCAGATATAGCTACATGTCAGTTGTTATATTATGAAAAGTAGATCCCCTACATTGCCAGTTTCAGTGCACAGGAGCATTAATGATTTATTGAAGCAATATAACCTGAGCGGGGGGGCATTATCGGGTCAGGTAATGCCCCCTGCCAGTTGGAAGCCCGAGCAAAACAAGGGATTTGATGCTAGCCTAGGGCTTTACATTCTGTGGTAATGTCCCCCAGCCAGGGTTATATGGTGAGAAACAACGCATTCGCTGTTTCTCAATTTAGAAAAAAATTGAAAAAAAGATGGCCGCCATGGATTGGGGAAAAGAGAACTACTCGTAGTCCCTTACTATTCGTAGTCCTTTCTCCTTTTCCATGGCAGCCATTGCTGGGTTGTTGACGTGCAGGGAGCATTAGTGTTCCCAGCACCGGAGAAGGACCTAGCAGCGCAAGGCAAGTGGGGTGGGGTGAAGATGAGATGTAGAAAAAGGGTTGGAGGTGGGGAAAGGGGACGCATGCATCTCTCACTTACCTGTTTGTTTGTTTGTTTGTTTATTTGTCTGTTTGTTTATTTATAGGGCGCCAGAGAACCCTTGGGTAGCTGGGCGCACAGAATAACAAGAAAGCTTAGAACTTGTTTACAGATTGCAGCTATAAAGATAATATAATTTGTATACAGTAATTACATTATATACATTCTTTACATGTAAGGGTAGAAAGGTAGCATCTTATATACAGTAAATACATTGGTTTATAATCCAAAAACCGAATAAAAAAATCTCGAAAAAAAAATATCGAATTGAAAATCTCGAAAAAAAAAATCTCGAATTTTTTTTAATACGTTTTTATTTCGAAATGGGGGGGTTCCCCCCAAACCCTCCGTTTTTCATTTTTTTTTATTTTACCCTTTTTTTATACTTACCTGAACCCACAAATACATATAAATAAATAAATAAATAATTCGAGATTTTTTTTTTCGAGATTTTTGTAATTCGATATTTTTTTTTCGGTTTTTTGACCGACCACCAAATACATTATGTACATTTCAATGTAAGAGTGGAGGGGTACGTATCTCATCAGATCACAATTCACAGGGTCATCAGTTTCAAAGGTCATTGCGTCAAAGCCAGGTGCAGGTATGGTGCCTGAAGCTGTTGTAGGGCTGGTCCCTTCTTAGTTCAACTGATAGGGCATTCCAGTACTGAGCTGCTTGCACAGGGAAGCTATTGCCTCCTGTATTTTTGTAGTCGGAATCTAGGGGTTTGGAGGCAGAAAGAGTTGGCTGTTCTGTTTGGTCATGCAGCGGTTTTTCTTATTATTCTATCCCTAAGGTATGGGGGGGCTGCATTGTTCAGACATTTGAATGTTAGTGTGACAATTTTGATGGTGATCCTATCGCTGATTTTTAGCCAGTTGTAGTTTCTCCACACATTCGAAATGTGCTCTATGGCTGGGAGGTTCAGAGCCGTTCTGAGTGCATTATTTTGTAGAGTTTGAAGTTTATTGATGATGTATTTATTTGCACCTGCATAAAGTGCATTGCAGTAATCCAGTTTTGAGAGGATTAGTGCATTGGCTAGGATAATGCAGATAACTGGTGAGGGGAAGGGTCTGCATGCTTTAATAAGTTTGCCGGTATAGGCAGTGGATGAGGCCAGGGAGTTCACTTGTTTCCTTACGGACAAAGTGGAATCCAAGTAGAAACCAAGGGTTTTCACCTCTTTGGCGACGGGGATTATGTTGCCGTCGATATTGAAGGAGCTGTAGTTGGGGTCGAGTTTTTTAAGGTTGTTGGGTGAGCCGAGAAAAAAGATCTCTGTTTTTTCGTCATTCAGGCAGAGACCATGGGTTGCCATCCATGCCTGAATGAGGGCATGCATTTTGTTTACTAAAGCTGTATCCGTAGTGAAATTGTCCGAAAGGGAGATGAGGATCTGGGTGTCATCTGCATAATTTGTGTAGGTGACACCCAGTCTGTCCAATTTGTCGAATAGAGGTTTAGTAAAGATATTGTACATCGTTTGCGAGATACAGGAGCCCTGTGGGAGTCCACATGTTGTCTGGATAGGGTCTGCAGAGTTTAAGATGGAGAAGACTTGCATGCTTCTGTTGTCGAGAAAGGATTGGACCCAGGCTATATAGCTTCACTTGAGAAGTGGGCGGCTGACAATAGGTGTTTGCAGAATACTGCGTGGTCCACTAGGTCAAAAGCCGCCGACAGATCAAGGAAGAGTAGCATAGCTGTGTTTCCTTTGTCGTTGAGCTCGTCGATTTGGGCTTTAAGATCTATAAGTGCGGTCTCAGTGCCGTGCTGCGGTCTGAAGCCTGATCGACCTGTGATCCGGCGGGGGAATGGTGGCCTCCACCTCTGAGGAGACTTGGAGTGGGGGTTGTACCATGTGGTAAATCCCCCATTCTGAGCCTCCTCATTGGCTGGGAGGCCAAAGCCATGGCCCTGCAAGATACTAATTAATGATAATGATTTGTTATTTATATAGCTCTTTTGCCAAAGTGCTGTACATAGCATATATGTACATACAATTATCACTCCAACTAAAGTTGGAACTCATGTACTGATTTGGCCTTGCCAGGATTTGGACCTACGACCTTCAGATCACACATAGATTGAAGCAGTGAACACTGAACCTGCTGAGCTATCATATTTCTTACTATTAAAAATGCAATTCCACGAAAGCAAAATATGTCAAAACTGGCTGCACAATGTAGGCCAGACACGTAATACCACTTATGTTTGCTGTAGCCTTGATGATGCACAGTAAGAAATGTCATGACACATCAAGACATACCTAGACTGGCAGCGCCAAAATGCCAATCTAACCATGTAATAACACTTATCATGCTTAGTTTATCATAGATGCCCAGAAAAATATACAATAACACAGAACGGACTGGCTGCACCCAAATGCCAGTTTAGCCAGGAAATGACTCATATCATGATTGCTTTATCTGAGATGGACCAAAAAGCAGTAATGTAGTGCACACACTTGTCTCTTCCTATGTTGGTTTATGGTATTCAAGTGGAGAATGTAAGACTATGTAAATTGATTCTCTAGCATAAGAAGTTGCTGCTATGAGAAAAACCAATATAGTGTTCTTAAGTAGCGGACACTCCCATTCTCTGCACACCGTTGATACTGCTCACAATCAGGCAAAGATTAATGTAACATTATATGTTTTACAATCATTATATAGAAATGATTACAAGTAAGTGTTGCAAAGTAACTATACACATTCATATTTTAATCGATTTGAATTAAAAAGCTCAACGCATTTCAGGTGGATCCCTTCCTTGGGAGCAAATTTCAATGAAGAAAATATTCAAAGTTCACGAGTAATCTAACAAATAAGTAAACGATACAGTTAATATCATCTATTAATCAATATTCAAAAGCAGCTGATGCTAGACAGTAGTCTCACAGGGTATTCAATTTTCATTCACCTGGCTGGCTGTCCGGGTGATCAAACCCTCAAGATAAATTCTCTTGGAATAGGAAAGTAGCTTAGTTTCGTAAACAATTTAATTGTTTCCAAACCTATTGATAAAAATTGAAAGAAAAACGCATTCTCAATATATTATATTCGACTAATTCTAGCTCTCAATAATTATGTGCTTGGAAGCCAAACATCAATGCTTACCTCTGCATTAGAGGATGTGGTTGACAGAAATCCTTATCGACTTTGTGTATGTTGCAAAAGAACTCAATTGGAATGATCACGTGATATACTATTCAATGTGAATCTGAAATGAGATTGATGGGATCAGTAAGGATGCTGTATTAAAATCGGAGTATTTTGCCCAAACTATCATAATAGTCAACAAATACAAATGGGGTGGATACACTGATGTGTTCACCGTTCTGAATGTTATTTCAGTGGAATGATTTTTGCAAACTCATATCAATGCAATTGAATTCTGTGATGTCATCATGCCGTTGCATGAGCACATCCATTCACGTTCAATATGAGACAGGCATTTTGTTTCAAAAGTGGCACCTTAGTATCACAGAACTCTGTTCAAGAAGCTGCACCTGGTTGACGAGCGATATCTGCAAGGTTAGTGGCACTCTGAAGCTCACTCTTTTAAAGCTTTTAGGAACACTTTTTTAGAATCGTATCAGTATCTAAGCGATGCATATACCTATAATTACAGGCCCGGTACTTCCCGTATAAGGAACAAACCTGAAGTTGCCTCTCATTCCGGTGTTGAATGGTGAGCATATTCACCTTATTTTTACTTGTTGACTATGATGATAGTTTTGGCAAAATACTCATTGCCAAATTTATTACAGGGTCCTTACTGATCCCACCACTCTGATTTCAGATTCACACCGAATAGTACATCACATTATAACTCTTATTGACTTCTTTTGAAACTTATACAAAATCGGTAATGATTTCTCTAAATCACATCCTCTAATGCAGAGGTAAGCATTGATGTTTGTCTTCCATGCACAGAATTATTGAGAGAAAGAATTAGTCGGATATGTTAATAATACATTGTTTCTTACAATTATTATAATAGATTTGGGAATACTTAAGATATTTAAGAAACTGAGCTACCTACCCATTCCAAGAGAATTTATCTTGAGGATTTGATCACCCATAGAGTCAGCCAGTTGGATGAAAATCGAATAACCTGTGAGACTACTATTAAGCAAAAGCTGCTTCTGAAAATTGATTAATCGATGATACTTACAGTATCCTTTACTTATTCGTTAGATTTCTCGTGAACTCCGAATATATTTTTCATTGAAATTTTCTTCTGATGAAGGATCCACCCAAAATGTGTTGAGCTTTTTTATTCAAATCATCTAAAATAAGAATGTGTATAAATACTTTGCAACACTTACTTGTAATCATTTCTATATAATGATTGAAATACATTTAATTTTACCTTAATCTTTGCTGATTGTTATCAGTATCAATGATGTGCAGAGGACCGGAGTGTCAGCTACTTATAATGTTTTTTTTATATAACATGTTAATACTGAAGAGGTTTCTAAGCGCGGTCCCGGGATTCAAACCTGTGTTGCTCTGCATCATCTTGCTTCCACTATATTGGTTTTGCTTTATCAGTGATGCCCAGTACAGAATGTCAATCCACAGTAAGAAATGGCTAGTCTAACTGCAGCAAAATGCTAGTTTAGACACATAATTACACTTATGATGCTTACTTCATTACAGTTGCACAGAAACATATGCCATGACATCGTAAGTCATGGCTAGATTGGCTGGACTCAAATGTCAGTCTAGACAGGTAAAAGTGAAGAGTGAAGAGGGATGGGGAAGCTTACTACCCCCTCCTACTAAATTCATGACAAGGAAGAAAGACAGAGAGCACCGCAATCCCCCAATTTATTTCAGATGCTTTCCCAATGGACACATGATGGACAAATATGTCGAGAGGTACCCCCTCAGCCAGCCATGCCGCCCGAGGCATGTGGTTACTTAGACCTGTGTGGATGAAGAACCACAGGTTGTGATTAAGGAAACCTGTATGGATAGCTTGGACTAAACTCCATGAAAGCCATGTTGCTGAGCTTGTTAGAGACACCACGACATAGCAGCGTTAGACATGAAGCACACATGCCATCCTTACTTCGGGACACAAACACACACAAACGCGAATACATGAAGAACACATGCGTACAGTTCTATGGTTAGAGGACAGATACATATACATACTGTCATTGCTTTTCTTATTTTTGCCATTAGCCAAACCCAGCAATGCAGAAACCTCAAGAAGCTAGATATCCTGAGCAAAGCTTGCAGATGCTTACATGCAATTAACCCTATGGAACTGCAGGAGCACCTACTGGACCTGAAAGAGCCAAGTGTGACTAACCTATGGAAATATAGTATAGCATGGACACTGTAGAACCACATTATCAGGTTAAGGAAAATTACAACAGGCCTCGGGCCTCAGAGCAAGGGACAGTCTGGGCCGATTCATCCTGGACAAGGAGCAAGATGTGTGAAACAGGACCCACCACCAAGGCCAACAGAAACAGATAATATTCCAAACCCCGCATGACAAAGGGACCAGCTGCAGAAAAGATTATTAAATCCTCATAATTCAGAGCTGCACAGCTCAAATTTGTGGTGTCTGTAGACATGACCTGGCTGAAGCAGACAATGGACAGCGATCCGTGGTGGGGAAGGAGAGCTGGTCTCAGGCTACCAAACAAGTCTGCAATAAATGTGCTCCAAGAGTTGCGCTGCTCAGAAGAGCACTCTTGTGAGCTAAGGTGGTGTACACAAGTTACAATGCAGACACATGGTCATTCTTGTTACCCTGAAAAGGTACACAGGGAGCTGAGAACTTTTGCGGGTCCCAGGCATGGGGAACATCAGCTCTAGCCAATCACATTTTAGTACCCTAGTGGTGGGTAACAATGGGAAAGAACCAAAGGTAAGTCCACCACACTGCAACAAAGTTATAGCTAGTGACTTGTGGATGGGACCAGGCCAGCCACCTGACATGCAAGATTCAGTAGAATAACCTCTATATAGTCAACTATAGGTGGTAAAATACTCAATACCCAATTGTATGGCCCATATGGGTTTTCTGGAGAAGGGCCCAGGTTGTGACGTCTCTCTGACGTAATCAGGGTATAAAACCGGCCTGCGAGTCAAGGAAGAGTGAGATGTGCATGGAAATTCTCTGTTCCTGTGCTGATCCCTGTTGGTTTGGCCTGTAATAAACACCATTTTGAACTTGCCATTGACTAATTCCTCTGTGAATTCAGGGAAAGAGGGAGTTGGGCTCCACAAGTCTGCAGACTTCCAGTGTCCTTCTGGCACACCTGTGGGTCCATCCTAAACAATAGCACTTATCACACTTACTTTATTATAGATGCCCTGTAAAAATGTCATGCCACAGTAATACATTTCTAGACTGGCTGAACCCAAATGCCAGTCTAGATAGGTAATAACTCTTATCCTGCTTACTTTACCATAGATGCCCTGTAAAAATATCATGCCACATTAAGAAATACCTAGTCCGACAGTACCAAAATGTGAGTCGAGCTACTAATAACACATATCATGCCGGCTTGATCATGGATGCCCATTACGTTATAGTGCACCCCCTCTTGCCCCACCTTCCTGACATGTCCCCTCTCCTTTCCCCCCTCCTCCTACAAACCCCCAAATCAGCTCCTTGGCACAACATTACCTCCACATCCCTCCTCCTCTTCCCAGTTTTCACACATGATGCAAGTACTGGGGTGAGGAAGAGTAGGATTAGGAGTAATGAAGATTACTGGTAAATATTCAAGGCATTGAACACAAGCACACACATTCACATTTTCATTAACATGTGCACCCATCCACCATTCACTCCCACACCAGCCACCTATACATCATGCACCCACTCACCCACATTACTCAATATACACATGCACCCACACGCACACACACACCCTCGCATGCACACATATATTTTTTAAAATGTTCCTACCTTTTCCTGGATCCATTGCTGCTCTGAGGAACTCCTCTGCAGACAGGCCTCTCTCGCTCCCCTGCTCCACGCACGCAAGGATCCTGTTTTGGTTCCTGACATGCGCAGAGCAGGCGAGTCAGAGCACCTCATGTCCTGTAGTGTCCTATGGGGGTGGTGCAGGGGTCTTTTTGACTTCAAAAAGAAATTAATTCTGTTACAGAAAACCATAACGGAAATAATGTATTTTTAAAGTCAGAGTGACTTCAAAAATAAATTAATGTGCATAGGCTCTTGTCTGACAGCCCTTTTTACTTTTGCTTTCTCTCTGCCTCTGCAACTGTTAACCAGGGCTTGCAGAGGCAGAGACAGGGGTCACACAGGAGTTTCCAGGGGTCGCAGTTGCAACCCATGGCAACCCCCAATTGACATCCCTGGATCAAACCCATGTAGCACGGGATCATCCGGTTCCCAAGACGAGTATGGTGCTCCAGAGTTAACCTCCTGGCGAACGCTGTGCTCCTCTCGCGTTAGCAGACAGGCCAAATCGCTCATGGCTATGAGGGTTTAATTGAGCTTCGATGGAGCGCAACTTTATCGCTACCCCAATGTGTTCCAAATAAGAGAGGAACTGGAATTGTTATCCTTAAATGTGATAATTGGTTGGAGAGCCTTGCAGCGGTATTCTAAGATTTTAGAACCTCTTAAAGATTCCTTGTTCATGGATATTTTAGAGATGTACAGATATACAGCAAGCAACAGAACCTCTCAGAGAATGGGTTATTTATTAGATGTGAAAACATATTGAACGCTCTAAATGTAAATCCAGGCCTTTGTATAACAAACCCAAATAGGGTTAAAAAAAATGATTAGGGTGGACGATAAGTAAGGCTAAATCTTATTAACTTTACAGGAGTTGTGCTAGAGGTGGGTCAGCTTGGGATCAATAGCTAATTATTTGAGACAATTCCCGTGCCTAAAAATAAGACAACCATATACTCGTACCTTCTGAATCGGGTCCTCCTGCAGGAGTTGCCCACTGTAAACACATATGGCCTCATTACACGGAAGGCGGAGGACCAAGGTGCTATTAGCACCTTGGTCCATGCTGGTAAAATACCGGCACCGCCTTGGTGGAAAGGGGAATTACCGCCCCATTCCAAGGTTGGCGGGGCGGTAATTCCCCCTTCCACCACTGCCCTTCCCCATTCTCATTTTTGCCCCATAGGGCATAATGGGAATGGGGAAGGTGCTAATTACGGCACCGCAATTTTGCGATGCCGTAATTAGCACCAAGGTCCCTTAGCGGGTTGGTTTTTAACACCTGCAAAAAGCAGGCGTTAAAGCACCAACCCGCTAAGGGACCTCGTAGTAAGGCGGTAATGGTTAATGGTCACCGTTACCATTAACGGTGACCGTTAACCATTACCGCCTTCCGTGTAATGAGGCCCATAGTCCCAGACATGACAGGTCACTTCCCTTGAAACCGAGAGGCAGAATCTGGCTTAAGGTTTACACTGTGCATATCAAAGATTGTTGTGGTTTCATGTCTCCTTTGTTAAACTCTGCTGCAAGGCCCCATGTGGGCCTGTTTGGGGCATACTCTATTAGTATGTTAATTATGTTAATTGCTGCTACCATCTGCCGAGGATAAACCAATGGACAAGGCAGATCTCTGGAGCCTTTGATAGTTAATTAGGCTGGCCATGGCAGGAGAAAGATTTTGGCCCTCCCCCTTCCGAGATGCCTTGTGTACTCCACCTGCCAGATCCCAAATGAATATGACAGGGTAGGATGGCGCCTGTAGGCTGTGTCCACCTAGAGTACACAGGTCTATGTGTATCTTGTGCGGTGAGCATAAGAAAATGTGTGAAGATTAGCCCCACACATTATCCAGAGGTTGATCGGCCTGGCGTGCTTTATAAATGAAATAAATAAATAAATGAATCATTCAATTTCATATAAAATTTCAAAAAAGCCCAGGTGATCGCACATCCACCATTCGATGATCGAATTCCTCACACACATACCGTGTGGTACTGAATGCAGGATGGACCTTTTCGCACCATCGATTATTGCTAATAGCAGATTTTTAGAAGGAGTTTCAGGAACTTCAATTGTACATTTTACAGGTCATGGATCTGGTTGAAATGCTTGATATCGATAAAGATGTGTCACTTTTTTATGCGAGTGGCACGTAATAATTTGTGAAGTAATTGTGAAAGGTTTGTAATAAGCTTCCGGGAGGATAGCTCAGCGGCAACGTGAGTGCCTTGGAAGCAAAATGACACGAAGCAACACAGGTTCAATCCCAAGGTCCGCACTTAGAAACCTCTGGGTGTTTAAGCGCGTTATAAATATGCAACTACGACACAAAAAAAACAATTACGCAACTTACAAAAAAACATTTCTTTAACAATGCCTGTGGGCTGTGTGAGCGCTTTAAAAAAAAAATGTAAACTAAATTCTTAGGTTTCAAATTTGTATTAATTTTAAATAAGAACACAATGATAAACATCAAATCGGTGAACTGAGAAAGGTACATCAAATATTCAAAGAACATGTCAACCCGAATAAAACAGAATGTAATAAACTAAATTCTAATAATAATAATAATAATAATAATAATGAGATAGTTTGTTAAAGGAGGCTACACCTGTCCTCAATTCCATCACAAACATTATTGAAGCCTGTGGACCAATCAGAATGCTTACACTTAGGGGATAACGGCGGCTCGTGGACATGGCCTGCTGGATGGTGCCTTCATCTGATGGGGCGCTTGCTCTGTGGCCATGAGTGTTTACCTCCATTTCAATCGTGTGCTCTTTTATTTCTTTTACACTATAGATAGAAAAGGCGCAGCTTAATGAGGGCCGTCTGCATTGTTCACCCATGAAAAGCGCCACACACATGCACCAGTTTGAATTGCCTCGTAGAAGAAAATAACAGCCTCCTACGAGAGACAAAAGGCAGAGCAACTCACACACAAAAAAAGATAACATAAAATACGACGACCCCGCTAAGCGTGGAAAGAGCCAAGCTCTCGAACGCTGCCAATCTGTTAACCTTCGTTACAGCGCGCGGCTCGCCTGGCTGTCATGGTTTCCTTGCGTTTATAAGCGCGCGGCGTAAACATTTTCAGACTCCATAATGAGGCTAAGAGGAAGTAACCTATGCTGGGAGCCTGTAAGGCAACAGAGGAGCCTGTGAGTGGGCGCCGTGGAAACAAGGTAGCCATGACATGAAGGGCCTCTCAAATGGCAGTGGGAGGTGGGGGTTTGAAGCCTGGCGCACTCGCTGATGCGCCATGCGGTTCAGCGCTACGTTTGGCGTGAGTTTCAGTGGATATCAGTACTGCAGATATTTGAGAGATGAGAGGCAGGCGCTTCAAAGAGGGCCCTTAGTGCCGCTAAAACACACCTGGATATATTGGGTTAGAATGAAGGTTATGATAGAAAAACCGAAACACAACACTAACGACTGAATACTTAGGCTGACCAAGACAGAAGCACTTGGACGATTCATCAATAGCATCCTGCCCTGTACCACACCGAAGCTCCAACAGACCTATATCACATAGATAGCAAGGAATAGGGTCCACCCAACCTCAGCCCCGACACCTAAGGAGGAGAATAGACACACCCAAACACATTATACAAAGTTCACTACAATACAGCAGGCAATGCACCGCACTAAAATCCACAACAGTCTGAGGGTCAAGAAAGGTGAGTAACAACTTTTCCCACCCATAGTAATACAAATTAGATCGAACAAGATGTGACATAACCGGGATTCTCACCCACTAACTCTAACTTCAAATCTCTGCATACTTAACTCGCCCGAAACATTCACACAACCAATTCTCGCCCAGCAAACCACACGCACATTACTACACTGCTTCAACAACAAACCATCAACACATTAACAGCACCAACAGCACACAAGGTCTCGCCCCGGCCAAATACTTACACCAAAGCGCAGCGCACAGTGTACACCGAACTGAAGCTGCCAACAGGACACCACCTCTCTCTACTCTCCTACTCCTTCTTCTCCCGACTAACCCAACCCCACCTGCCTTCATCTTTATAGATCTGCCAGACCGCCTGGGGACCAACTCCGCTGGTGACGGTGCGCGATATAAATACCTTTAACATTTAACATTATTATTGGGTATACTGAAAAAGGGAGCATAATTGGAAGAGGATGTCCCATGTAAAAACCTAGGTTCCACTCAATGTCCCAGGTTTCTGGGCAGCTATGGACTTCTGGGCGATAATTATAATTGTTCTTTTACAAGAGTGAGTGGTTTCTAGGCCCGGGATTGGGATTCGGACCTCTGTTGCTCTGCGTTGTCTTGCTTCCATGACAAACGTGTTGTCCCTGAGCTATCCTTCTTGCCCAAGAGAGGAGTCTCTTTACACAGTCTTAATCTAAAACACACGCAGGCATGCACACCCACACATATATGCACACAGTCCACTCTTTCATCCACTCTTACTCAAAGGCCACTTGTTCAATTATTCACTCAGTTGCTCACCTACTTCTTTTTCCATACATCTTACGAAGCCTGACCGATATTCATTAAAAAATGACCAGTGCGTTCGCAGAATCTTTTGCGGCCATTTGCCTTATCTCGCAAACGTATGACCGGTTGTTGGAGCTGTCCAATCCCAGGTCGAAGTTGTAGCTGGTTTCCATGGTTCTTGCACTGATTCCTGCTCCTATCATGAGCCACGGATGTTGGATTGAATCTCAGATTTATTCACCAGGTTTGTTCAGCCCGTCATATTCCTTTGGTGCTGATTCTTTGGGTTGGTTCAACCAATCAGGGCTCAATATATTCACGGAAGCTCACGGCTATATAGAAGGCTCAGCTCACTTCGTGTCCCTTTTGCTGTGAGGGGTGTCGCTACAAAGGGAAGGCTCATAATTGGTGGGTGTTTGGCATGCTTGCAGGATTTTGAGTGATAGGCGTAGTTTGGGATTTTTTGGTGTTTGTTTTTTGTGTAGTTTGGTGTTGTTTCCATAGTTTATTTGTCTATTTTTTATTCTCCTTTGTCTACTGAATGTTAGTTCATTTTTTGTTAGTTTGCTCCTTTTAAAAAAGCCCAGAAAAACCTCTTCCTATGATAAATGTTTTTAAAACATGTGTTCCTGTCATAGTTCCTTTAAACAAAAAAGTCAAAAAAACAAAAGAACATTGATTTCCATTCACCAGTTTCCCGTAGACTGTTTGTTGTTGTCACCGCCTCTGTGTGGCACTTGTCTTTGGGTGCTGGTCTTTTTTGGTCTCTGACTCCCTTCTTCTTGACATTTCTGCTTCTCTTGGGAGGGGATGGTGAGCTCATTTGGTCGGGAAGGGAAACCAGGGGTTGGGACGATGAGGAGCTGTGTGCCTCCTCATTGGAGGAGGATAACACCATGATTGAGGAGGGATGGTGGCACCCTCATGCTGTTTGTTGGTGCAGGTTCACTGGCACGGACGACGTGCAGCATGGCTGGGCTTCCCAGTGCAGAGGCATTGAGGGTGGCCTCCGGGAAAAAGTAGGAGAGGAAGAGGAGAGGGAGCCTCCAGTGGAGGCTTCGATGGAGTGAGGCGAGACAGAGCACCGGGTTGAAGCCCCTGTTGAGGCAGAGCCTGTGTAGAGCAGGAGGGCTTCCTAAGGGAAGAGGATTTCCCCATAGAGGTAGCACGGTGCTTCGCTGGGGTAGAGAAGCAGAGTAACCTGAGGTCATTTATTGCTTTTCTTGGAATTACTCTACCTCTTGCTTCACCTGTGTGTGTTCAAGAGCAGGAGGGCATAGAGGTCACGTGGTAAGAGGTCCCACTAGCACTACTTATGCCGTAGGAGGGGGGACGTTTCTACAAGAACACTGGGGTGCAGTGAGATGATTCCTGATTGGGAGGGGGAATTACAGAGGATGGCGCGGTCTTTACCCACCAAGGTGAGGGTGCAGAGGAGGGGAAGGTCCTTGAGGAGAACCACTGGGGCTAACTAGACTGTGGTGGTGCCACAGCAAGTGGGGGTCCTACCTGAGGAGGATACGGTGGGCGGGGGATCAGAAGGGGATGGTATAGGAGTCTCGCCCTGCACCTGCCATTTAGGTAGGGCAAGGTAGGTGTAAGGGAATCAGTCCCAGGGAGCAAAGACCGCCCCACCCGCTCAGTGCTCATGGTCTTGGGTGTGGAATATTTTGACCCGCCACTAGAAGGCTGTGAATGGTTTTGAGTGTAGGGTCGCTTGCATGGTGGAGAGCTGCAACAAGAAAGTGAAGCAAGAGCGAAGGGCGCGGACTATGCCCTGGGGATGGTGGCAACACACAAACACATTCTCCAGAGATATAGTGGGCCAATGAGTCCCCTACCACCACTGACCAGAGCAATGACCCATATGTCCCTACACCCCCCGCCCCAACACTGGAGGAGATGGTGAGGGTCTTAGTTCCTCCCACAGCAAGAGTCCAGCACAGCTCAACTTTGATGTAATCTGTCATAGCTTGCCAAACAGCAGGGAACTCTCCCACCCATTATGCCCAAACAGTGCACCCAGTGACTCTGTGCAGAAGAAGGCCACTGCTGCTGGCACAGCCCCAAAAAGTTGTTGAAAGCACCATGACACTGGCAATGCCTGTATTTGGGCAACAATCTGGGAGTGATGAGGCAAGAACGCACTGACTTCTTGCATTGCCTGGTGCCTCTCAGCTGATGGAGCTGGACTCTGCGGCAATTGATGCTGCCCTGCTGGTATTTGTTGCAGGATGATTCTTCCTCCTGTAGGAGGCTGTGCAAGGGGAGGAATGAGGCAGCCATGTGGGAGTGACTGTCCTCTCTGGAAGACCCCCTAGCAATTAGAGTGACCGCCCTCTTTGGGAGAACATGTGAATTTTAGGGAGTGCCTGCACTCTGTGGTAGAGATTGTGAACCTCAAAGGGAGACTGCATTCTGTGGGAGAGCCTGTAAACTGCTGGGGTGGATGCACACTTCGGAAGTGGTTGTGAACCTAACGGGT
The DNA here is from genome assembly GCF_040938575.1 of Ambystoma mexicanum. Lineage (NCBI taxonomy): Eukaryota > Metazoa > Chordata > Amphibia > Caudata > Ambystomatidae > Ambystoma > Ambystoma mexicanum. The sequence goes on from NC_090938.1 coordinate 65,358,046, forward strand.
GGATAAGCGTCCTACAGACCTAAAGCAGCCAAAACCCAGTCTTGGTGTCCACCCACCAGGCTGCACACATTCAACTGATATCTATAACACCACTCCTTAATACTAGGATGCAGCTACCATCAAGCAATTACACCAGCTGCACACATTCCTGCTGCACCCAAGCACCCTACGACACCTTTTTCTCTCAACTGATCTGGACTACGGTCCCCGAGGGCGTTCAACCTACCGGTGATACCAGTGATATATAGAGCGCTATATGAATGCCAAATAACATAACATAACATAACATAACATAACATAACATAACATATAATAAACTCTAACTGAGCGCTTATGAAAATTCAGGGTTGTCAGCAGAATGTGGAGGACCTTCTTAATTTGAAACATAATTAACGTTTGGGGAGCAGTGGCAACTCATGAACTTTAGGGTGCAGGCCCTCTGTGGAAGCGCATGACAACTTTGTGGATTGGAGCGCGCCTGTGGGGGTGGGGGGGCTCGAAATCCTAAGGCGTGGCAGCACTTTTCGGGGGAGCATGTGAACTTAGGGTGTGGCAGCTCTTTCAAAGTGCACTGGAGAACGTTTGACGTTGTGCTTGTGACTGTAACAATGCCGGGACTCAAACAGTACACTGGCACAAAAGGCAATTGAGTGTTGTCATCAGCAAACCAGAACTGGTCAGGCCTTACAGTCAATACTAAAGCTGTTAATTTCACGGTATTACCCAAATTGATCGTTTACAATTGTTCGAATGAACAATTGACCAAATTTAAAGAATTTAAAGGGTCACAATTGACCTTTTCACAATTGACCGCATATATATATATATATATCTCGCTTTAGTAATATATATATATATATATATATATAATATATATATATATATATATATATATATATATATATATATGGGGTTTTGGGCGGGTTTGGGTTGGTTGGGGGGTTGCGGGGGGTTTCCCCCGCATATATGTTACAATTGACCTTCACAATTCGGTCAATTGTGAAAAGGTCAATTGTCATTCGAACAGTTTAATACGAACAATTCGTATACAACCAATTTCACAACCACAAACACCAGCCAGCAGCCAGAACCCACTTGGTCATCTGATACAGTTTGTGTAACAGAACTTTAAGAGTAGGGCAGAAAGTTCCCGTGCAGACCAAGGTTCCTTCCACCTTTTACTCTCTTAGAACCCCACGCAGCATTGTGACAGCAAACCATTATTTACCTTAGTAACAGGTTCTCGACCCCACAGTTCACCAGTCCCTAAGTACTTCTCCAGATGGCGAGTCACACAAAGCACCCTAAATTGGCTGTGCTCCTTGGCAATACCCACAGTACGATGGAGAGCAGAGGTCGAAGTGTACGAAAAGAACTAGTGGAACTATGTTCGCTGCTGGCCTGCCACATCTCGCCACAAATCCCGTTGCTGCGCCCCTCCCACACGCAACCCAAACCGCCAAACACTCGCACCTGCTGTTTAAGGGAACGTTCAGTGCAGTGCATTCAAGTGCAGGTTTCAACTTCTTCCTACACTTTGATTTTAAAACAAAGTCATTGCCGAACGGTTGCTTTTTAAAATAAAAGTATAGGAACAGAAAAACATAATTAAAAAAAGGTGTTATTTTGTACACGCATGCACGCGCCGGCACCTTTGCCAATGAGAAACATGCAAAGATGTTTTGGAAATTTCGGTGGTAGATGTGTAATATCTCATGGTGGATTTCTGATCGTGCACTTTGTACTCATCACCCCTCATCCCTTTCTATGACAGCCATTGCCACGGCAGGGGAGGGGCAGATCAGGAGTAAAAGAGGATCGCTGACAAGTGCCAAGTCCCTGCAAGTAATGCGTGAATGGGGGGGGGGGGCGATAAGCACTGTTTCTAAAGATGTCACAAACAAGGGCCTGCTGTTCATTCGTTCTCTGTTACAGTGCTTCCAATTGCCTGATGCCCACATCATTATATTTGACATTGCTACTGAAAAAGGTTCATAGCTACTGGGCAGAATGGCACACCTTGAAATGTGAGATTATTGTGTGGTTCCATTTAAAACTGTGCAGCATGTTATGGCTTTCTAGGTATATAGATTTGAAAAAAGAATGCGGTCAAAAGCGTGTTTATCAGAAAACATCTGCAGTGGGTTCTGTTCAAATAGACACGGGTTAATTTGCGGGTAAGCTACAGGGTGGGCGGCAGCCTTGAGAGTACCCGGCACTGCCCCCGCTCTCCCGCTGTCAGCGTCCTCATAGGGTTTGTGTGCTATTTGGACGACCCTCTGCTTGTCAGCTGACAGAAGCGGGCATTTCATTGCCGTAACAGCCCTGTGACTGCATTGGCTATCTGTCAAAGCCTTGACCCTACACTCAGAACTTCTGACCCAGAGGGGAGAGTGCAGGTACTCCTGCGTCAGATTCTTCCAGCTATCTCTCCCATGAGCACAGAACCTGTCAGGGGTTTCATTCTGAGTGCGGGCCTTTATCTCTGGGGAAGGGGGGGGGGGCACATCTCATCATTGCTTTTGCAATTCTTGTCAGTAAGCGGAGATCCGGTCCACCCTGGAGTTATAAATCCAGCTAGTCTGAGATTTCATAAAAGAAAATAAGACTTTTAGTCCATCACACCTGCTTCACAGAAACAGTCTTGTTCAGATGTGAAGGTGTGTGTGCAGCTGCCCCTGGGGAAGAAAGGAGGGAGATTGTGTCTTTTGATTCGATTTCCACGTTAGGATGTGTGACAGCCAAAAGAAAGAGGGTGCAGTGAAAAAGGAACAGGCAGGGCGCCAGGCCCATCATAGGAGCACATTTCTATTGAGTAAGCCACGCTTCCAATCGCTGTGGCTTTAAGCACACTCTTGCTATGGGGGGCCATATGCAGTTAGTGGGAGTATTTTGGGGTGCTTTGGGGAGCAAAGTATACCAAAAGCCTTGCATCTTCCTATCACTTTGCCGTCGCTTTCAAAAGCCAGTTCTACTAGTGAACCCTAAATCTCCTTTTTACTAATCTCCCCATATACGCTGTCTCTCTTTAATGCAGTAGAATTTGCATTAAACTCATAAGCAACCTTTTTCTAAGAATTATCCGTTGTAGTCGACAGATGACCTTTGAACTGCACATTAGTGTTTCTTTTGGCAAATCTGCTTCACTAAACATGTTTCCTTTAAATATCGTATAGAGGAAGCAGTATTTTGAAAGATATTTCTCATTTTTAAGCTGGTCTTCCATTGGATCCAGTGACAAGATCACGTGACCTTTCTCTGTGGCGGAACCATTCTTTACCACATTGAGATACCAATGCGGTAAACATCATTTCAGCCTGTTGCTACCACCGAAACTGCCCAACGCACAACTTGAGACACGGGAAGACCCTACGTCATGAGGTGAATCCATTGGAGGCTTCTTTGCAGCTCTGCTTTCCTTTCTGGCCACGCCCGTGGCTTTCCTATCTTGCTTTCATCTCTCCGGCAGATGTCAGACAGCACAGATACGTTCTCCGTGCCACGGTCTTTGCCAGTGTCCCTCAGGGCTCAATCATGGCTTCCATAATTTTCAATCTTTATTTGGAGGTATTGAGATGCCTTGTTGATGGTGCGTGGTATGTCCGTTCATTGCTTTGTTGACGACACTCACCTGTATCTTTAGAGGACCTCGGAGTGTGTTGTATCTGACTGGGACCTTGCTTATCATTAATTGAGATGTTCCACCTCACTGAAGGTCAACCACTCCATGGTCTTCTCCTTGTTCTGGAGAGGTCATCACTCGAGTACAGATCTGGCTCTCCTCTTTGTCAGTTTCAGGTGTAAGACACACACACTTACTGGGATTCCCTTTGATGTGGGACCTCGCCCTGAGATTCCAGTTGGCAAGCAAGGTTTAGCTTGCCTACTCACCTCCAGCGCTGTCTTGGCTGCATCAGGCCAAGCCTGGCAATCCTTGAGAAATACTTAGGATCCACACTCAGTCCCTTGTTTTGCCCAAAATTGATTATCGAGCACATTGTTACGTGGATTTCACAACCTATTGTCATCCCTCTAAAACCAACACTTCCAGCTGGTGACAAACTCACTCTAGTGCGTGGAATACATCTGACAGTGCGATTCTAGTGCTGGCTTTCCATCGCCGGCTGCCGTTTGAGCCCGACATGTCTTCTTGAACTAGGCGGTCCACCCTACGCAAAAGTTCACCTACGACAGGCAATAGAGTGGGCCTCCAAGCTCATGATCCATGGGGGAACCCACACGTCTAGGAGATTGGGGGCATGGACACCTTGAGCGTAAAAAGGTCCTCTGAGGTAAGCATTCCAAAACCCCAAAGCGGCCGTCTGCCTCCTCCAAACCACGGCTCTTGATCAGCCAACCAGTTTCTCTCATGCTTCCTCCCACTCGTACAGTTGTTAGATAGGGGCTAAAAAGGTTTTCTCAAGTAAAGCCATCACCTTGCCGCTGTTGTCGCAGATGTAAAAATAGGTTTGCTTATTTACGGGTTATTCCGCCACCAGCACGTTTTAGGTTTTTATTTTTAACTTGTGTCTAGTAATAGCAATGGATTGGTTTGCCACTATTTTTTCGAGTTTTTGAAAAGCACAATGTCTACATTCTTTTGGGAAAGGATTACACTCTATATAATAAACAAACTTAATTTTTTTTTTTAAAACTGGTCTTCAGTTTACTGTTTCCTAGTTCCATGTAGTCGTTCCTCAAGCCACTAAGAACTTTTAGAAACTTAACTTCTGCGCCTCAATGACAAAACTCAACAAAAAAGTTGCCTGGTCCTCAGAGGCCGACAGCGCCAAACTCTGCAAGGTCATGTCCATCCATTGAGGCCATCTTCGCAACCCTCCTGACAGTAATTGGTTCGCCAATCATTCCTTTCTTCGGTGACACTGGACTCGTCCTCCCTCCCCCATCTGCGCTCTCCCCTTTTGTCCCTGTGACCTCCCCCCAAATAATCGAGCCGGCTCCTACCGGGGCTTTAATTAACACGGAACTGAAAGACCCACGGGCCTAACCGCCGTGGGAGACGTTATCTACTTCTAGCAGGGACATCTTCTGCCAAGTGACGTTCTGGGGCCTGTCAATACCACTTCCCATTAAATTAAATAGCTTATTGACTGGTGCGAGGTGTTGCAACGTGGCTGATAGGATCCGCGCGCGCGCCACTTCCACCGCGCAAACAATCACAGGTCACTGCGCAGTAAATCAGCCGGTAATGGAGTTTGAACTCGGGGAATCAGCTTTGTGTACCTTTTTTATTTGCTTTTAATTTGTATCAATGGTAATTCTGTCTGTTTCAATTTATGTCACGGCAGCATTCGGGCGGCACCACCTTGTCCGCCCGCTCGAGCGAACCAGCCAGTGGGGGATAGGGCACTGCGCGCTGTTGACTCTGATTAAAGGAACCTGCACGCAGCTGCACTCCCGGTGCGTGGCATGCAGTCTTTTTTCCGGGTCTCTCTGCAAGCTTTTGGAATATGGTGTTAGCATCACGTGATTGAGAAAGGAGTGAAAGAAAGGGAAATGGGACTGAGGTGCACAGGAAGCAGAGGCTGGGAGAGGAGGGTACAGAGAATTCTAGAAGCGTTGATGACAAAGAGACAGAATTTGCCAACAGTTTCATACTGACCAGGGCCATCGGCCACTTACTTTACCTTCCCACTTATGATTCTATATGTTCTCGAATTCTCCCTACTGGAAACTAGCAATCGTCTCGGGAGGATCCCCGGGTCCGCGCTTAGAAACCTCTTGGTGTTAAGCGCATTAAAAATAACCTATCAAATCATAGGTTCTGAATTAACTGCTTCAGCTCTGTGCATTATGTGCCATGTCCATGAAAGGTGAGCCTTCTAGTCTAAAATGATCGCTGGACATTTGCTGGCTTCACCAAAAGAATGCAGATGATGTTTAACAAATTACTGGGACATCGCCCAATTTTGGGAATAGCTGACAAAGGGTGGGATTACGGAAACATTGCACAGCTGAAAGTGCAATTAGTACTAGGTCAAAAATTGGCTAGCATTTTTTTTTAAAAGGATTTCTGAACCAGGGAAAACGTGGTTCTTATTCTCGGATTAGGAAAAACATTGTCCTGGTGCCAAACATGCACTCAAAGAATAGTTTTATTTTGCAATAGAGCAGTTTTTGTCCTACTTGCACCTGTGCAAAATTTCAGTAATGCCACCCAGAATGTTTTAGGAGAAGACAGAGAATACAGATATGCGAATCCCTTAGGTAGTCAGAAATATCTGATAACATGTTTGGGAAAAAAATAACCCCAGTTTGGAGAAATTCTGCCCATACATACAAAGCAAAGGGCAGAGGTGGTGTACACATGGAGGAATTTTGCTTTTGTGCGCAATATCTCACCAAGGCCTAATTGTGAAAAAAGTTATTTTGGTTTAGAAATCTGTGATGCTGCACCAAATCACCACCATATTGGGGTCAAAGCACGCTTGTCTGGGAGTCGGCTAGTCATGCCCGCGGCTGGAGTTTCTACCCTGTAGTTTGAGTAGAAAAAGAAAAGGGAAGGGTGGGAACGAGGGTGCATCTAACACAAACAGGGTTGGGATTAAAAGGGGGCAGTCGGGTTTATGAAAAAGGGTAGTGTTTGTTATAGTTTGGGGTTTTGCTGATCCAGCGAAAGTATAGCCTATATCAACACAACAGGAGTGAGGAGGGTACAATCTGCGGTGTCAACAAAAGAACCAAATATTACGCAACAGCAGTTTCACCGAGATACATAGATATCAGTAAGAGCAGTGTGTGACAATGTGATGAGCTCGCAATGTGCTCCAGACGACCCCTGAAGAGTGTCAGCTTTCGTTAAACATGAAGATGTTTTATTTCTGCTGCAAAGCCCACCCGGATTTGTAAATCTGGGTCTTCCAGGCCAACTAGGCAACAGTGACCATGTGAAGAATATTCAGTGCGGGAGGTGAATGTGGTCAGAGACAAACAGGGTAAGAGAGTGGGATGGACTATGGATTATCTTTGGCTCAGAGGTGATCAGAGTTTTAGGTGTTCACCAAATCCTGAGGGTTATTGTTGAGATGGTTTGCTTAGCATCAAAGCTCAAGGGACCACTGACCCAATCTTTCCACCCTGAACAGTGATGAATGACCAGGTTTTATAGACAGGAAGTTGGGAGGAACTTCGGGCATTCTTACATGAGGGTGGACTTTGAACCGTGACTCTGCGGCTCTTGGCCTTGGAAGAAATAGAGGCCAAGATGCCAAAGGGGCTGAGATGAGGGAGGGATTCCTGATGTTGCTTTATCAAATGTTTGGTGCCAAGTAAAGGCATTTTGGATTTGTCGCTGGTGAACTTAAGGATTTTATTGTGCATCATGGCTTGAGTGTTGTCAAACAGTGTGGCAGGTTCTGGAGAAATGTGTTTCCCGAGAAGATTTGCATGTGCGTATCATCCATATAGGAGTCGAATTGGAGGTTTGGCTGAGAAGGAGGTCCATTAGCTGTTTAATATATAGAGTAAAGAGAAGCGTTGCGAGGAGAGACCCTTGGGAGACGCCATATGGGAAAGGGGCACTGAAAGAGATGTGAGCCTGCCTACTGGGGGCAGTTAGCAAGAAAGTCTCAGAACCAACCCAGCCTTAGTCCAGCTAATACCGCCTCCTGCTCTAGCCAATCCAGTAGACGAGAGTGGTTCACCATGTTGAAAACAAGGTTGAGGTGTATCACCATAAACAGGGCTCCATTATCTGCAACGACAAAAAGATCATCTCAGATATTGATGATATTGTAGAGAGCGGTCTTGGTGCCACGCTTGAGTCCGAAGCCAAAATCCAAAGGTGTACAATTGGGTAAAGTTTTCTGCCAGTGTTCGTCGTTGTATTATTCTAGGATTTTGGTGAATCAGGTGATGCCAGCAATGGGGTGATGGTTGGAGAGCACATCTGAGTCGAGGAATGGGCGATGAACGATTCCTTGATAACCGCAGGAAAGGAACCTCTTCAAAGTGATAGGTTACAGAATATGCAAGAAGCCAAGTTTAGTGTTTAGGTAAGAGGAGTAGAAGGGAAGGCCCAGGGAAGTATGGAGCAGTATTTCGTATGACCGAGAGCATGGGTAGAAGTTAAGGTTTTAGTGCAGTGATACGTTCAGTGTGAATGGACTATGTAGATGTTTTGGAAGTATATCTAGCCACTGAGGAAGTCAAGGTGATGATGTGGCAGAGCTTTCAAAGAGTAGACAAATCTGTGAGACTTTGGAGAAGGCAAGATGAGATCCGGGAGGGATACAGGGAAGGGGTGGAGTGATGGGGCATGTGAAGCGGGAAGGAATGTCACTTTGGAGTAGAGCAGGAGGCACCAAAGTGTCATCCAGTGCCGTACTGTAGAATGTGGGTGATGGGTTTGGGTTAAATACTTATGTGGGTAATATGTCCACACTTAGAGACTTATGGGTATTAAATGCATTATAAATGACCAATTATAAATGATATGTGGGTGATAGTTTGTGGGTGAAGGTGGGGAAAGGAGAATGATAAGAATTAGGTGTATTGGCAAACGGGGAAAAGGGGAAACCGAAGGGAAGATAAGTTTGCAAAGCCAGGAGGCATAAATGGTGAAAAGGAGTGGCTCGTGGACATATCAAAGTCCCATAGGATGGAGAAAAATTGGTTTGACTGATAGGGGCCAATCCAGAAAGATATTACACAAATTGTTTGTTTACAATTGTTCGAATGAACAATTGGCCGAATTTAAAGGGTCACAATTGACCTTTTCAAGATTGACCGCATATATATATATATATATATATATATATATATATATATATATATATATATATATATATATATATATATATATATATATGGGGTTTTGGGCGGGTTTGGGTTGGGTGGGGGCTTGCGGGGGGTTTTCCCCCGCATATATGTTACAATTGACCTTCACAATTTGGTCAATTGTGAAAAGGTCAATTGTCATTCGAACAGTTGTAATATGAACAATTCGTATACAACCTCCAGAAAAGCACAATGTCTTGAATGCATATTCTGAAGCGTGGGATGGGTGGGATGTGTGAAGAGCAGTGTTAAAGGCTGCAGATAGAGGAGGAAACATGAGAATAGAGTGGAGGTGAAAGTGAACGTTGGAAAACTGTATCAGAGCTGTCTCTGTGCAGGAACCTCAGTGACATCCATCTTGGAGGCTGCAGCATAATGTAAGGTCTGCGGTTAGTCAGTGCTTCTCTTTAATTTGACATGTTCTGGTATTTTTGGTCAGTGGGGGAGGAGAGGGATAGGTGGGTGGTTGGCGGGTATGTCATGGTTTGCATGGTGCTTTTTGATGATACGAAGATCAGTTGTTGCATCAGTGAAGTTCCAAGATGGGAGAGATTTTGAGGACAGAAGGGAAAGAAAAAGTAATTGATGCAAGCTCTTTGATCACCTGTGGTATTAAGGAGAACATAGAAGCACTGGGCGGCCTTGCCTCCCTAGGGATGGAAGCCAGTTCACTAGGTAAGTTCAGGGCAGACACGAAGGACCAATGCAGTAAGGGCAGGAGAGGAGAATGAGGGAAGGTTCAGAGGGTAGATAATATGTCATTGATTTTGGAGTAATTGTAAGAATAGAAATTATCAAAGCTATTGGCAGAGAGAGAGCTGTAGTTTGGGTGTAGGAGATGAGTGGCCAGCATTGGCTGTAAGGTAGAGAAGTGATTATGTGTGTGAGAGTGGAGATGAGATTGGGTTTGTGTAGTAGTTGGATGTTTGTGAATAAAAGCTGCGGTGAGTCACCTTGTAGGAGGTAAAAAGATTGGTGGTCCAGGACCTGAATCAGTGGCGGCGGTTCTGTTGCATGGATGCATTCAGCTGAGAGACAGGCCAAGTGATTTGTGGTTGAGGGTGCAGATGAGATGGGGTGAGAGCGCGGTGGTTGTGGTGGTAGTAGTTGTCATTGGCAGCAGCCGAGCAGTGTTGAAGTCCATGAATACATGTTCAATAGAAGGCACTTGGGGTAGAGAAAGACAAGGCCATGAGAAGGCCTACATTCATCAAGGGAGCTAGTGAGTCGGTTCAAACTACCTTTAGTGGTAAAGAGTAGAGAGGAGATTGGGCAAGAAACAGCAGTCGTGAAGTTGATTAGGGGTGTGCCGGGGGGGGGTTGAAAAGAGGACAACAAGGTGCGGAGAGTTGCCCTGATTGTTGTGCGTCGTAAGTCAGGGCATAGTCAGAAAGGGGAGTCCTTTCCAGGGTTGTGGTCATTAAAGGTGTTTGGGGTATAGGGAAGAAAGTCAGATGTTGGAAGTTGGGCAGGTAGTACTGATTATGACGAAAACCCCACCACCTTTTTTGGGCAGTCATAGGGCGGGTAAGAAGATGTGATCACCACTCTGTAGAGAAGGGGCATGGACGTGTCGTGGGGGAATATCCATTGATGGCCATGACTGAGACGAGCAGATGATGACAGTCAAAGCAGTCGACCATAAGGGAAGACTTCTTGCAGCGAATTTAGAATTCCATAATCTGAGAGTGAGATTAGAGAGGGTGCAGGGGGATAAAGAGTGAGGAACGGGGAGGCAACATATGGGAGTCTGGGGGGACAGGTGTGTTTGGGTTAATGTTGATAGAGTGATCAGGGTGGCTGCAGTATCTTTTAATGGGCTGCAAAGGATATAACTGATATGATATGATGTGTTATTTATAACAAGCTTAATACCCAGAGGTTTCTAAGCACGGACGCGGGGATCGAATCTGTGTGGCTATGCGTCGTCTTGCTTCCAAGGTGCTCACGGTGCCGCTGAGCTATCCCCCAGAGGCTCTGTGGCTAGATTAAACAGAAAAACAATTATCTCATATTTGGGAATATGACGGCAAGGCCACAAACTAGTATTCACCGAGCGGTCTAGAAAATGGAAGAACTAGCCATGAAACCGGTGGTGACAGGAAGAAGTGCAGTAAAAAAAACACACACACACACAGTTCCTGCCCCTCTTCATCCCCTACACACTTACACGATCAATTGAATTATTTCCATACCCCAGAAATAAACATCAGAATACACAGCCATAGACATCTGTCAGGGACGCTAATCGCCCAATGTGAAGTGCCCTGCCCACAAGGCTTTCAACACCGTCATTTCAGCAGTATTTTGACATGTTAAATATTTTGCTCATTATTCAGGAAATCAAAGAAGTTTGTGAAACGTTGAAGGGAAATGTCACGCACACGTGAATCCATGCTCTGCGTGCCTTGCGCTGGCGTAAGAATTTACGGGAGATACGTGATAACGAGGTACTGCATAATGCATGGCTTTATGTCAACTGTTGAAAATCACTAAATCCCTCCTGAATCACATATCCCCTGGTAAATTGCAACCACAAAAGGATATTTTATGTATGCGGACTCAGAGGTGTCTATGTGGGGGAGGGTGGGAATGCAGAGGGGCCTATCGCCCCGGGTCTTTTTGTTGTAGCCCCGGATATAAGCTTGGGGGCTCCAACGAAAAGGCTAGCTAGCCCCGAGTCCCAACAGTCCTGACATTAGCATAGGCCCGCATCTTTTCCAGACCTAGCAACACCCCTGTGTGCAGTGATATGGCCATTGTTTTTAATGTTTACATCTAAAATGAAGTCTGTTGAAGCATATAAGTGTGGCTCCAGTAAATCATTGTGGTGGAAGCGCTCATTTGTGGATGTAGCTCTCTGATGACAGGAACAGATGTGCATATTTCTTCATTTTCTAAATTTGTTTTTACAAGAACAATTCTTGGCAATGTCTGCGAAACTTCATTTTTCAAATTTGGTCGCCATTCATCCTAATTTTATTTAAGAAGTCACTGATCATTGGGACACACAGAGGAAATTCATGAGCAAAAAGAGAACATAAGAGAATTCATTTGGAAATGTTATAGCAAGCTGGTGTTCGACTCTGCTAGAAGCATGCTGTTAATGCAGACACTATTCTTAACTTGTATCCAGATGTCCACTCTGGAGCCTGACCGGTCCGTAATTGGCGAAGGGATTTCGTAGTGTGGATTCGATTCTACCTGGAACATCCGCCATTTTGTTTTCTTTGATCTGCCATTTTGTTTTCTTTGATCTGCCATTTTGTTTTCTTTGAACTGCCATTTTGTTTTCTATGAACTGCCATTTTGTTTTCTTTGAATACTCTGCTCCATTCAGCTTCTTGCAGGGAACTGTTATCCACATCTGCTTCTTACTCTCATTGGTACCGCATTGAATTGAGAGGTGCCAGCTTCCCCCAGCCCTTACTCCTCATTTGTCCTTTTCAATCATCAGTCTTTATCCTCACTCATCAGTCATCACTCTTCACTCCTCCTTCTCAATTAATTCCTTCTCCTCAACCCTCGTCCTCAATCCTCACACTGTAAGTTCCAGGACAATATAATTTATCCTCCTCACACGTCGCCTTGCTTCCTCCTTCCTCCGCCACAGTCGTCGCCTGTCCCTCTGCACATGTCATGCCTTACTGCTCATCTTCACAACCCATGCATCAGTCTTCACTACACTACACTTTAGTTATGAATCCTTCTGCTCAGTCATCACTACTCTTCCTCCATCACAATGCTCTTTCTCAGCCATGAATTAACATTCTCATAATTTAGCGCTCAGCTTTGCAACTCATGTATCAGTTGTCACTACTTCACTTTAGAAATCATTCCTACTCCTCAGACATCAGTACTCCTCAGTCACCATTACTCCTGCCGAGCCATTACTTGGCACCCTCATAGCTCATACCTGAATGCTCATCTTTGTAGCCTATGCATCAGTCATATCTACTACACTCAACTTTTCATTACTACTCCCCATTCATCATTCCTTCTGCTCAGTCGTTATTCCTCTAATCTCTGAACAATAAATACTACTTTAACTGAATTCCATCAGAGCATTTGCATCAAACATACCTAAATACTAGGCACAGATGGAGGAGTTTAATACATTAATGTGAAACTCATTATGATGAAGTCTGAAGTGTGAGGAAGGCGAGTGTAACGGCAGTGTGTGGAGAAGATATTATCTTGCCCTAACAAGGACACCCATCAATGTGTGTCCTTTTTGAGGGTCTCCTCATTTCCCGGTTAACCTTATTACGAAATTCAAAGAGCGCCAGTCTAAGGCCAGGAGGGAGTGAGTCATTCATATGTAGCTATTTCTGAAAGGAGAGGGGACTATCTTACATATTAATGACTAACTCCTAACCTTCGATTTGGGCTCTCTGCAATTCATGATAAGCAGCTCTGGGAATGATCTGGTAATGGCCTGCTGGCAGTCACTTGCACCGGCGCCCCCAGTTCTATTTCAGCCATTTCTCAGAACTGATTCTAATTTTCACATGAGTTTCATCCTTAGAATGTTTAGATGTAACGAAAGGGGGGAATGTGTGGCAGCGAGGGGCCAATGGGCCCCTCTCTACCATCACTTCTCAGTACAAAACTTGGACCAAATGCCTCTAGTGGTGGGTACGCCCCTCGCCCTTATACAATACTAACTTTTGGTTACATTCGCGTAGATGGGACCACCGAGCTGGACACAGGGTATCCATTTTTTGTACCCCCTTTCGACTCCATCTTGGTAGCCAGGCCTCACTGCGATAGTACAAAATGCATCTCTCCCTTTTGCCCGCCACAGTAGCTCGGAGCACATGGCCCCCACCCTCGTCCCCACTCCAACTGGAAAACTCTGCAGCTCCATTCTCATGCTGAGCCGGAGCTGCTTGCAACAAATAATACATGTAACACATCCCTTTTCCTCCTAGATCACTGTCCTGCGTGTGAACCAACATGAGCCAAGCACATAGCTCGTTCATCTCCACAAAAGTGTCCGTGCCCTCTTACCCTCGCCAGGGAAACATATTGCCATTCTAACCCTGTGTCCTTGCAAGGCATTCCTTTCATGTGCCAGACTACCAACCATGCTATGAAGCCCACCCAACAGACCCCCAACTAACATTAGACCCCTGCTGCAGTATATCGTGCACAATACTAACAAGTGCCACATACCTGAGATTCTTGTGAGACTAACCCTATAGTTTAATGACAGTATTATAGTGGTCAAGGCCCTTAAACCTGTGACCTGTACAATCCAAATGTGTAGATGATATAAACTCCTGAGTGATTTGTATAACGACATGATACACTACTGAGAGTCTTTTGATCAACTATTATTTAGTGCATGCATTACTCAAGATGTACTTTCTTAGCTTAGATAGTGACCACCGTGTTTCACAGCGACCTGACCTTCACCCATCCGGAGCACAAATGTCTGACGTCAATCCTCCCGCCAACCAAGCAACCAACCCGGAGGAAGAGATGATGCCCACACCTAAGACACCACCACGGCTGACAAATCCAGCTCCAACGTAGCATCATATGTAAAGATGTAGATGTACTATATAAATGTGTTGTAACCTTGATGTGGTCAGAGCGCTCTCAGAGATCTAGATAAACTTTTCCTTGAACTCTCGCAGCCTGCTCTGTTGTGCCTTATTCCCTGCCCAGGGCGTGTCTGTTTTATTCATTTCACACATGTGAGTCAGGGAGGGCACAAACACTTGTCATGTGTTGCTTCTCATTTTCTTCAGGTGGCCTCAAGTTCACCTCAAAGATCCGAAACTATAAGTTATCTCAGTAGGACAACAGTCAGTAACCTTGCGACTTACTGTTGTGATTTGATTGATGCCCCTGTCTCCATATGCTAAGTGGCTTCAAGCTATTAACTTAAAGTTGCCTGTCTGAAATCTGCTTAACCATTAACTGCATATCTCTGCACTCTGAATACACTGCCTCACCCTGAACCCAGCTATTTATCTATGCCTCACTTGAATCTAGGTGATTATCCATGTATTCTTGCCAATCTGCCTCATTTCAAATCTAGGTGTTCACCCACACATCCCTGCCTAACCGCCCATCCTTATGCTAGGCATCTACCACGCATATCTAGTATGTGTCTATTCACCACCTACCTGCTGGCCTATATTCTGATCAGCCTCAATAGTGCATCACCTACTAAGATGGCTCCACAACTACCCAACATGCCAGCTTTACCTAAATTTAATAACCAAGTACCTTATTCAGATTCAAATGACCCTCAGGTTCTGCCACCTTCCAGTCACCCTCGCATCACTATAGAAAGGAACCTAGGACTTAGAGCCAGGTTAGCCAAAATCCATGAGCCCCTGGCCCGCTCACTGACTAACACACAAAACCGTAGAACGCAACCCTTCCGACCTTACCCCGCCACACAAATCAATAACCTGTTACAAAAACCTTACTCCACACCCTCTCACAACTTCCTCACTTTGGTCACTCCTGAACCCTCACAGGACAAGCGCCACACTACCACCTCATAAAAGTCAGATTCCACTCCCAACAACATAGTTAGTCCTACAATCAAGGGAGCTTTGATCAATGCCAGATCACTGGTAGCCCATGCTACAGAAATCGCAGACCTAATACTGGCAGAAGACCTTGACTTCCTCGCCATCACCGAAACCTGCTTACACCCAGCAGCAGGCCCTATGCTCATGCTGGCAATCCCAGATAACTATACTATCCTGAGACAAGACCGTCCCATCTCGAGAGGAGGCGGTGTCGCCATTATCTATAAGTGCAGTCTTGCCATGAGACTAGCCACCCCTATAGATGCCCTCTCCTGCGAAATACTAGCAGTCAAAATACCTCTCACTAACACCCAAACTCTTAACGTTTACCTGATCTACCGCCCACCAGGCCCTATTGGTACCTTCGACGAAGACCTCAACTCTATTCTATCCAGCAACCTTAAAAGCTCCACTCAAGCACTCACCCTAGGTGACTTCAACTTGGGTTGCAATGACCCGGAAGACCATCCTGCCAGCATTATAGCTAATACTCTCACTGAATTAGGCTTTGTGCAAAGATGCACAGTACCAACACACTCGAAAGGCAGAACACTCGACTGGGTGACCGATCACAACTGCCTAGCGTGACTCTTCAAAGTAAAATCGCCAGCAAAAGAGCTTCCCTGAATAACACTCTCAATTAAAAAAATTCATGACAAACCCTTGCCCACTGACCTAGCCCGTTTCCAGTTTGCCAAAGTCAATATTTTGGAAGTGGAAAAAATCATCTTATCCCTGAAACCGTCCAATTGCCAGGGCGACCTGTGCCCTGCTCAGCTCATCAAAGATGCTGCCCGGGACCTCTCCCCTTTTATCACAAAACTGATCAATGCCTCCTTTGCCACCGGATTTATCCCTACGAATCTAAAACAATCCTGGGTACTCCCATTATTGAAAAAACCTACCCTCCACCCTGCCACTCCCACAAACTATCGACCCATAACAAACGTTCCCTTTCTCCTAAAAATTCTAGACAAGGTTGCTTATGTACAAATACAGAAGCACCTGGAAGAACACAACCTCCTAGGATCTCGACAGTCTGGGTTCCGGCCCCAACATGGGACTGAAACCGCTCTCATTGACTTAAAAGCCCAGATCGATTCGCTCAGAGACAATGGGCAAGCTGCCTTACTCCTTCTCCTTGACCTATCTGCAGCTTTCGATCTGGTCGATCACTCTGTCCTATGTTCACACCTCCACACTGCAGCTCACTTCTCAACGGAGGCCTTCACGTGGATCACATCCTTCCTTAACGGCAGGACCATGAGGGTCTTCTCCCCCACGGCTGCAGCAGACCCCATACCCATCACCTGCGGTGTCCCTCAGGGCTCCTGTGTCTCCCCCACACTATACAACATATTTACCCAGCTCACCTGAGTAGGGTTTCTTGGCATCACATCGAGGCTGGTTGTGGAGTCCAGGCAAATTGCAAGGTGATCAGACGCGTTTCTCTCATGGTCTCCCCAATAAAATGACCCTTTTCTTCCTGAAGTGCTTGTATAGCAGTTCCAAAGTCATCTCTGTCACAAAGGGACGCAGCTCTTGTGCTCTGATAAGGCTGCCAATATGTTCATATTTAAGGATTTCCAATTAGACCCCTAACAAGCAAAATCTGCATCAAAGCACCGGGGGCCGATTCATGGAATTTTATGCATGGTGCAAAGTGACTTTTCACTGGTGCTAAGTGACTTTGCGCTGCCACCAAACACCCTGATTCATGGATCAGTCAAAGTGTATTTTTGCAGTGCAAATTGCTTTGCACTGCAGGAATACACTTTTCACTGCTTCATGAGTCAGAGTGGATCAGTGCAAAGTGTATTTTTGCAGTTCAAAGTGACTTTGGACTGCAAAAATACACTTTGCACTGTTTCACGAATCAGTGTGGAGTAGTGCAAAGCGTATTTTAGCAGTGCAAAGTGACTTTGTACTGCAAAAATACACTTTGCATGGTTCCATGAATCAGGATGTTGTTCCATTAATCAGGGTGTTTGTTGGCAGTGCAAAGGCAATTTGCACTAGTGAAAATTCGGTTCCATGAATCAGGATGTTGTTCCATTAATCAGGGTGTTTGTTGGCAGTGCAAAGGCAATTTGCACTAGTGAATTTTTCCTTGGCATCGTGCAAAAAGATCCATGAATCAGGCCTAAGTCTTCAATACCAAATTTTTAGACAGCTCAACGTGGCTCATTTGTACAACACTTTGAGAAACAGCTGGGTTTGAAATCCTTTTGGAGTCTGCAAGCTGTGGCTCTACTGATGTTGTAGACTCCAACTTCCATGATCCCTTATCCAAAGACTGTACTCGCTAGATCTAACAGGAGCTGTAGTCCAAAACATCTGCAGATCCAAAGATTGCAGATCACTAGTGAAACGCAGGTGGTTTATGAATCCTGCGTTGGTACTGATGGTGTGTTCCAGAGAATTTCCCCTCACTGCTTAAAATAACCATCCTTCATCTCTTGAATGTAAACCTTCAAATCCTTATATTGACTACTCTCCCGGGAGGATAGCTCAGTGGCAACGTGCTCGCCTTGGAAACAAAATGACACAAATCGATCCCCGGGTCCGCGCTTAAAAACATCCGGGTATTAAGCGTGTTATAAATACGCAACTAAGAGACACATTCCTGTAACAGTGTCTCGATGCCCCCGGGCTGTTTGAGTGCTTTAAAAATGCAAATAAATAAATAAATGAATAAATTAATGCCTGGACTTATCAGTATCTCTGAAATACACATTTGCTTATCTGAGGTCTCATGTGGTATGAACAGCCTGCAGATCAAACAATGATCACAGCAACAAGTGTTTAACCCGCTGATCAATCTTACCTGCACATATTTTGCAACACTACATGCCATAAGTCTTTTTCCTGATGTATGCCCTGTTTTGCTCTGGAAATATACACTAAGGGACATGTAAGAATATGTACTGCAGACTTAGACTTCCTTTCTACAATGCCTATGGTCCTTGTAGATCTCTACTGAGTACATCAGTGCATAATGACACAGCCGAGATCCCCCTGGATCCAAAGCAAAGGCAATTGCAGATTTCCACCCAGGTCAAGCCCCACAGTCTCAACCCCACTGGATCCATTGCTTACCTGCAGGGAACAGACCGGGTGCTAGCATTTCTTACCGGCGTTCAGTTAGTGTCCTTTGCATCTCTGGTAAGTATGGGGCAAGCCCAAAATGACCAGTATTAGCCCAAGCACCAGCAAGGGCAAAGGTCACAGATTCACTGAATTAATTGTAGTCCATGTGAGGGATCCCATGACCCCTAAACAATTACTCCGACCACTTACACGCATTCACACACACCAACCCACACACTCACCCAAGTAGGTACACACACACACACACACACACACACACACGCACGCACGCACGCACGCACGCACACACACACACGCTTCACACATTCACACAACACACATTCACACTTACACTCTCGCTCCCTCACACATACACACAAACCTACAAACAGAGAAATAGACTTGCTAAATGCATTGTTTACAGGAAAAACACACATATTTCTGCTTCATTGTTCTGAACTGAAGTATACACACCACTACTAAAGCAGCTTGTGCCACACATGCAACACACACATGTCACAAATCCACATAGTAACTTGTCTCTTGTGACTTGTCTCAAATGGCGTGCCCTTCTTTGATATTTTAGGCTAAAGGTATTTATTAAGCCTTTGTAAACCCTTCATAACTTTGCTGGTGTTTGTTAAACATAACTCAATGCTCCACCCACGAGAATGTCAAGACTATACTGCACTAATCATCCCGAATGAGGGTGAAAACACCAGGTATGTAGTTATCTGGCAGCCTTGAGAAATGTCTTTCTTGGGTTGATTAAACTGTGTATAAAGTTGCAGTGCCCTGTAAGACAAAGGCACTTTTCTGGAGCAAAAGGTTTGCAGTTAGGCTAATGTGCAGACCCACAATTCCTTGCTTATGAGGCTCTTAAGTGGCGTGAACTTCCAATGATGGCTACAAGATGGACTTTTTGCTCAAATGGATAATCAGCTTTCACATTTCAGGCGAAAGGATTTTTTCAGGCCTTTTTAAAACCACCATAACATTGCTGGAGTTTTATAAATAAAACCCTCCAAGCAAGGTAATAGATTTCATGCTCACATCTGTCACACAGCAAACAATCATGGGTCACCCAGCTGCAAATATCCAGGTAATGACTTTTCGACAATGTGCATCAGCCTTTTGTACATTTTTTTATTTGCTTTTAATTTGTATTGATTTTCAGCCCTCCAACTTCAATCTTTCCAGTGTCAGTAGGTTGGAGGAGGCCAACAAGCAGCATCCCAGAGCCATCACAATGAGAAAATGAAAAGTAAACAACATCTTCCAAAAAATCATCGAGTGCCCGCAAGGACACAGGGCTTCTTTCCGCGAGTCCACAATGTTCTGTCTAGAGGCCGAAACCAAGGCATTGTGTTAAGCAAATTTTCAGGGCAAGAACCTTGTGGAGGAGAATAGAAAATGAAGCTTCTGTCTACAAGGATGTAATTCATTTCACAGACCTATCAAAAAAACAGAATGGTCCACCAAAGCTGAGATAAAATGTCTCATCTTTGACTCTTAGCTAATTCCCAGACCTACGAAACACATGCACCGATGATCTTGCAAAAAATTCTGGGGGTTCCTCCTGGTCCCGCTAGTGGGCCTAGAAGATCAGGGCAGTAGATGGCAGGGCTCTTTACCCAGTTCATGCAGAGCTACACGTTATTGACAAGGTTTTGATTTAAGAGACAACATTAATGCTATGCTAGTGGTCACACTCTATTCTGTTTTGCCCCAAAGGTGTATATTTTCAAGCTGCTCAATAATTTTGAGACATGACATGATAGGATCATGCTAGGTACATGTGATGAATTGCCATCTCGCAAAGGTGTGACAACCGTGACTTTAAAAAAAAAATATTAAATAATAAAAGGATGCTGGTAATTTCATCTCTGAAAGGGAAATCTGCTTATCAGATTCCCCTTTAATAAGTTCGATGTGAAATGCCCAGTGTGTACTCGTGCCCTACTGCATCAGTATCCTGATTCACATCACCTGCTCTACCAGTGGCACAGAGCAGGTGCAGAGGCCACAGGTGCCATCTTGACAGCTGCAGTGACACCACATGTCTCTGCAGTACATTTAAAATATATGCCCTGTTCCAAAAACGACATAACCCAGAAGGTGTTCTCCTGGTGGCACATACAACGGTAACAATAAGCCATACCTGAGTTAGGGCAAGGTGGCCAGGATCGTTCAGAGTTATCCCAGCCACACTAAATTGATTTCAGACATGGTGGTTCAGCTGTGGAAGGGCTATGTGTACTCCCCAGAGAGGCTGGACCCTGCCCTACTGTCAGGAAGGTAGCCTGGCGGGGTGCCTCCCTTTGATACTTTGTAACCCATTTTCCTTTGACAGCCACTCCGCAGGATGTAGGCCCGGGTGCAGAAACCAAGAGGTACACTCATTCGCAGAGAGCCAGTCCTCACACCAGGGAGATGCATTTCTAAAGGCATTTGATTCTATTGAGAATGGTAGTGCAGTGCAGAGCTAGCATAGCCAGAGAGGAATCTGTACAATTTTGGGAGGGTTATGCCATCTTGATTCTCTCTACCTCTCTTTCTCTTTCCTGTCCCCTGCACTTTGGGTATGACATCATAAGGGCAAAGGGCCTCATCAAAAGTTAGGCGGTATCCCGGTGGTAAATCTGCCAGAATACCGCCCAATGCAATTACTGTTACCGCAACTTGGTTCAGTGGTATTAGCGCCATATCCCAAGTTGTGATGGCAGTGTAAATCCCCATGTTTTGTCCCTATGACTCAATGGGCATTTATGGTGCAATTACCACAGCTGTAATTGTGAAGCAGGGCAGAGTGGTAATACAACGGTAATAGCGTTACTGCTACATTTATACCGGCCAAAAGTCTATACATTTCAAGAGCAGGAACTGGACCTTAAAGCGGGCTAGCTATACTCCAATCACCTGGGGACTTTTGCCTATAAAAGAATTGTCTCCCACAACTTCTTTGAATCATCTGGACTCATCTCAAACAATCCTAAAGATTTAGTTTGACCCTGCTGGCAGGGCAGTCCTCTCTAAAGTCCTCCAGTTGTGAGGTGGAGGGAGGTGTTCCAAGTAGGCAATCTCTCTCCCCTAACCACCACCAGGGACCTTTGGGGGAGGACACTGAAGCTGGACCATAAACCTGCTTCTCTGACAGCAACTCTGTGCCTCACCGTGCTGACAGCAACCCTGTGCCTCACCGTGCTGACAGCAACCCTGTGCCTCACAAGTATTTGGGTCCAAAATACCTTCAGCTATCCCTCCGCAAATACCTCACCTCTCGAGGTCTTTGCTCCTCTACCTCTAACTCCCTCCGGGTCAATCGTTTTTCAAAGAAACTAGCTGGGGGTAGATCTCTGTCTTCGGCTGGGGCCTCCCTCAGGAACAGCCTCCCTGACACTCTAAAACTCGAGGAAAACCATCTCTGGTTCCGAAAGCACCCCAAGACCTTCCTCTTTGCTTCTGCTTTCTTTCTCCCCTGCTGACCGGCTCTCTCTTGGCACTGTGCACCTGGCCACCCTGGGCCCAAGTACCTGCTCACCCTGCCGCCATCCAGAACTGCCTCCTGGCCACCCCTTGCACTGGTGGACTGTATCTGTACCCATACAGCTCCCCCTTTTCTTTTTTTTTTCTGCAGTTATCAGACTTACCCGGTCTGATGCCATAAACACAGCACTTGCCACTTGCTGGCTGCACTACCACTGTTTATTGCCTCCATTTTCAATTTATTTGTATGTATTATTTATTTATCTGCTCTGTACTTTCCTCTCTCCCCCTTCCATGCACTTTTTCCCTTTGCCCTTTCCCATTCAATTGCGCGTTCTCAATGTCACTGGGCCCAGTAAGATCGCTGTTGTTTTGTGTTCTCCCCAGTTCCCCTCGCTTGCCGAGTCGCACTCTGAAACACTTGTGTACGATCGTGATACAAATAAAATATCATATCATATCATATCATACCATGCTGCAGGTCCTCTGAAGGTTTGTGCCACCCTCCCCCATGTTTTGGGGCCTGGGAAATGGACTGATATTGGTCCCCATGACCATGGCCTGGGACTCACAGCACCTGGAAGCCAGAACAGCCGAGATCCCTGTTGTCGACGACGACCCTCTCAAAACCGTGATTCAAACGCAGCTAGATGTCAAGTGATCCAGCAGGACATGTAGATGCTGTCCTTTGGCGTCCACTGTCCAACCTGACTCTGCGCTGTACCATGCCAGCAAAAGCACATCATTGCCCCTTCTTGAACCATGAAGTAGCACTGCCTGACCTTGCTCGAGTCGCCGTCTGAAACGCAAGCTCCTTCACTGCAGGACCAGTGAGTCGACCAACCCAACCCTGGTGTTCCCTGAACCATACCCTCAAAGCCTACACATCAAATCGACTCGCCTGCGCATCTTGGTATCAGATCGACCACTGAAGCATACTTGGTAACCACCTGATCCACATAACACAAGTACATGATTCGAGACCACAGCACCACTTTCGTTCGACCACACCTCGATGCCAGCTTGTCGCTGGACAATCGTGACTGACAAATCCGCAATCAGAGCCAACACCGTTTTCGATGCTGAGAAGCCTGGTTCAACCCAGTTGAACCCCCAAACATTTGCAGAAGTTATTTGACTGATATCTGCTCTCCCACAAACCCAAGCATCTTATCGAATTACAAACGTTATTCAACTATTTTCTTGCCTGAAAAATCCTAAAGGGCAGATCCTCATTTCATTGGTTGAAAGACCTTTACGCTTTCAGCTCACAATTATTTTCTGGCTACCCTTTCACTCTTCACTCTTCCCTTGCATCACCTCTCTACTGTTACGCTCCCCAATCCACAAAATATTAAACAGAGGTGCCTCCCTCACACATCTCTCTTGGTTATGTTCCTCAGAGGAAAACAACAAATGGCTCTTTACGGCCTCCGCAAAACCCACATTGCAGTGCAATAGTTCTACACGTCCACTACCAGGTGGCTTGATTCACATCGAATAGCTTCCATCTTTATTGTACTTTTCCTCATCAGGGATCCGAACCCTAGAGCTCTCTGGATGTTTTGGACTAGCACTCCCCTGATCCCTTACCAATGACAAAGTTGGCGAGGGAGGATGGGAGTTGTAGTCCAAAACCTTTGGGGAGCCAAAGGTTGCAGACCCCTCATCCTCATACAGACAATGCATAATTCACAGTCCCAGTTGATAGGACGGCCAATGATTTAGATGATTACAAGCAACACTTTACACTTTGCCTTCCTTTTCCTGCTCAAGATCAAAAGACTCTCCTCTTTTACCTCACTCAAGGACCGAGTAAGGCCCTGATTCGTGGAATTATTTGCATGGAAAAGAGGATACTTGCCCACCAAACTGAGTGGATTCGCTCATGGATTCGCCTGCGCAACCTCTCGGCCAGGAAATGGCCACCCAAGTCCTTCATACTATTCGCCACCGGAAGACAGGTGTAAGTACACTTGCGCTTAGGCTTCACCACGCGGAGGTGGTTTTGCATGTCAGATTTAGGGGTGCGTGTATGCAACTGGGGTCCCTAAATGTACTTAGGGTGCGCGTAAATTGCGTAGCAGGGTGCAGGAACGGTTTATGGGGGTTTGCATTCAGATTTTCAGAATTTTGTACGAGGTACAATTTTTCATATGCTGGTTGTGGGTGTGCCGAGAACAGTTGCAGGGGACCCTGCAGAGGATCCCCAAGATGGAGGCCTGTTTGCGGAGGACCCCACAAACTGTTTGATGTTGCATGTATGTGCACCTTAGGGAGAGCACATTAGCTGATCTGGCTGTTTATGCTTTGCATGTGGGTTTGTCGGGGCGCTCGGGCTGCAACTTGCGAATACGGTTACTTTGTGCAAACAATTCCATGAATACGCATGGCGCAATTTATTTATTCTGCGCGTGGGCTTCTTAGCGCACGGCCCTCGCAGGATTTCTGCACACCTTTCCATGAATCGAGCCCTAAGTATGTTTCAAAATTCTCCAAGGCAGGTGGTCTGTCCAGTATTCATCCATTTTAAGGAAAACCTACCAAAAATGTCACAGCATGGGGTAAATGTGGCTTGTCATACAATATCTACTGTATCCAAGACATCTTCATTATTAATCTTATCGAACTGTTTTTTTTGAAGACTTGAGAAATGTTTCAGTCTCTGCGCCTTGATATAATTTAAATCATGCAGTGCTCTGCAACCTGAATCTTCTCAGATGCTTTGACTACAACTCCCACGGCTCCTCAACATTGGTTATGCTGGCTACGGCTGATGGGAGATGTAGTCCAACACATTTAGAGAGCCAAAGGTTGAAGACCCACGAATAGCTCCTCTTTAAATCGAGTTGCCCCTGGAGCATGTAGAGAGGGGTGGGGGGGGGGGGGCTCATGAGAAGAGTTTAGTGATTTTATAATCTAACTATGTATTGATTTCTTGTGCATCAATGTTTATCCTGAACATTGAAACAGGTGCTGCCTTAATCACTTCCTCGTCCTGTAGAGGCCACCCCAAACTCCTTCGCATGACCAGTGCTGTGTGTCATCAGACACAACCCATGCAAGAGTACATGGAGTCAATTACTTTCTGGAGCCCCCCCTGTGTGCTGTGTGCCTGCATAGCTGCTTCCTGTTTCCTATCTCGCCTCCACCACAGCCTGGCTTAACGGATTGGGATTTGTGTTGTTATTGATTGCACTGCTATCAAGTTTAGTGTTTTCTCGCTTCTTATTTTTAGAAGTTGCCTATCAGTGCAGAATGCTGATTTGTCAGCTGGAAATGTGAACTACTCTCTAATGAAGAGAAGTACGATTCCATTCCGTGATATAGTGTTGCAGCCATGTTTCTCTATGGAACTCTGGTTCTGGTCAACATTGGGCTACCAAAATGAGAGGTGTCGCGGAGCTGCGTATATGGCAAATCTTTGGAGAAAGGATTCTCTCTTTCAATAATTGCTGCCATCAGTCTTGCCCCTCCTGCATGTGAGTGTGAGATGTGTTCTTAGGGTATTTCTCCTTAGAAGGCCATGCATGCTAAATAGTGTTTTTAGTTTTGGCTTTTAGGTGGTTCTCCGGCGTCACTATAGCGTCAAAACCTGTGGTATTGCGCACAGGTAGCGCTTGCCTGTATTATTTCCCCTTTTTGCATTCCTTGACCACAGAGGGCAATGTTTATCACTAAGGCTATTCCTGCCCAGTACTGGCTGACCCCTCCACCCACACTCGCCTGGAATGTCTTTGAGCTAAGTGTATTATACATTAACATCAAACTATGCGCTTATATGGAGCTGTCATTGCTACCCCTGAGGGGTCTTCTCAAAGGTAAAACCTTTATTGCAGTTGAACATTATCCTCTGGTGTAATCAAGGGTGTCTTCTGCCCTCACATTATATCTTTTCACTGCATTCCTCTTAAGAACGAGGACCGACAAAGACACAGTTGTATCTCTTTTAAAGGAATGGGTAAGTGTTTGGCGGGCACTGCCACTACATTCTTGGGCACTCAGTCCAATTTACAGCTGTTGAACACTTATAGCAAGGTAATGCATGTATAGCGGTGCCTGGCAAATGACCATCCATTGTCTACAGAAAAGCCAAAACTGTTACCGTTGCCAACACTTGCTGTAATTTCCTTCGTGTAAGAGATATCTATGCATTTACTGGGGGGCCCTCAACCCCCCCTGTTTTTCACCCTTTAAAACCCACCAAAAATAAATTAACCCTTTGCCCCTCAAAAACATGCATTCAATACATATTATTTCGTTGCAAACCCCTCGATGCAAATGCATTTGATGGATGGACTTTCGGTGGATATACTAGATACCGAGAGATACGACATTACAAAGCATAATAACATAACATAACAAAACATAACAATCTTTGATGAATTACTAGAATAAATTCAACCGCAGCATGACTCTGGAAACATACTCAGCTCCAGGCGGTTCCTTGCTGGAAGAACCTGGTGCATGAAGTATTCAGAAATCAACAGTGTTTATTTTTCCCCCCTAAGGGTGAGGGGCAGCTTGTTCCATACTTACGTCGGTGGTCCATCTACAGTGCGCTTGATGGATATCGGGAAGGATTTTGTCATATGAGACCTGGGAGCGTCTAACAAGATGGTGTCCCATACAGTTCCCCATTTTGATGCAGTAGTATTTTGGGGCATCCAATGAACGCATTTATGGGCTAGGCAATGGGTCTTCAAGTTAGCTTTGGAGTTGATGGGTCACAGCCATAGTGGTCTCAGTACAGGGTGAGTTGGAGTAATCTTTCATCTATGAGGTAGGCTGCAACATTTGGGGGCACTTGGAGTTGGGACATTTAGCTGGTCCTTTTATATGACTCTTGAATGTTGATGTTAATGTTAAAGGTATTTGTATCATCGCCAACGGAATTGGTCACCAAGTGCACTGACAGGACTGTAAACAAATAAGGAGGGGTGTGGTTAGTAGGGTGAAGTGGGAATAGGAAAGCGAGATTGGTGGAGTCCTGTTGGCAGCTTCAGTTTGGTGTTCACCGGGCATTGAGGTTCGGTGTGATTATTGGATCGATGTAGGTCCTCATGTGCTATTGGAGCAGATTATTTGTTGAGTGTTGTTGCAGTGTGGTGAAAAAAGTGTGGTTTGCTGTGCAGAGAGGTGGTTGTGTTGGTTTTTGTGTGCGGAAAGTTGAGTTTTTTTTATAGTGGTGTTTTGCGCCTTACTCTTTGCATTTCTTTGTTTAGTGTTTCTGATTGTCCTATGGAGTTGGTATTGTATGTTTGTCCGTCTAGTTGTTAGGTGTGATGGGGTGGCAGGATTCCATCCAAGGTGTTTCTGAGGTTTGTGTGCCGGTTGAGGCACGCAATGTCCCCCGCTCTGGTACTGGTGCTGTATATTTTTCATTAATCAGCTCCCTTCCTACCCATTTTCCTGTTGGTGATCCATAGCTGTCTATGTTGGCTCTGTCGACTAACGGTGTGTTTAAGTGTCAACCTTACACTTCCCTCCTGATGTCTCCATATTAATTCCTTAAAGAGATCTTAATTTAGCTATGTTTCATTTTGGTATTTACGTAAAACATGTTCTTACACTACATCCTTCTCTTTTCTACTTCCTGCTGGCGGTTTTCTCCCTGAGAATCACTGCATGTGCGTAGTCCTCCTACCTATTTGTTCTACATCAACATTACTCGATACTGTTAAGATGGATTTCTAAACTCTGACCTGGTGGGCCAACGTTTAGGAGGCCACCCTCGGTTTAGTGAAATGGGGGAACCTTCTGGACAAGCAAGACCAATCAAGGTAGCTTGGCAGGCAAACGAAATGGCAAATGGAGACCCTATAGCATTGCAGCTCTGTGCAGACAATTCTTTCAGACCAATATTTTTATGTTTGTCTAAAAGACACATGGAACTCTGGTCACTGTCAGCTTCCTGCCCATTTGAACAGCTCATAATTCCTGCAATTCTAAATCCCTCCTTCCATGAATGGGTGGTAGCCGTTTACATGGAATCCCCAAGCTTTGAGCAGGTGCTAAATGCCGGCTGATTTCTTAGGAAGCTGGGGCCTCTCCACCCGCATTTGAATCAGATGTGGCCGGAGAAGCTCCTGCATTTGTGAGGCCGGGCAGATGAAGATGGAGGATTTGCAAATTGCAATCCGTGCCTCTGTTCCACTGCGCACAATTGACAGGAGTGTTCCATGGTGCCTTACACCGTGCATACAATGTTTTCCGATAGTTTTCACAACTACTTTAACACTCCGAGCAGATCCAAAAAAGGCTTCCATCTTCCTTGAGTCCCACTTCAGGCTCCTATCACAGAATTCATGAGTATTTGGAATTGGTTCAAGCAAACAGATCTCCTTATATCAAGCCAAGAAGTATCCTGCCTGCTTTAGCTTCTGGAATCGAGTTACAAATCTTTCAAATTGTTTCGTGTTTCAGCTCCAACTTGTTAAATTGTTTTAAACTGATTCAAGCACAATTGTCTGGATAAGCACAAATTAGATTCAAGACCGATCACCTAACACTTGTAAATGTATTGTCCATGATTCCAAGCAAGAATTAAAAACCGAAGAGGGTATCCCTAAAATATAATATGGTGAAGCGTGCAAAAACACTGATTAAACAAGTGTTTGCCCTAATCTTTGCTTTCCATTGTACATTTTTGTTTTATCGTGCCCTATAAAATAGGATTTCATTGTGGCCTTCCAGACTCTATTGGTTTTGCAGCTGGAGTTTCAATGGTGCGGAAGGGATAAAGTGGATCTTTCCATCTGTCTTCTCGTTTTTTAGGGGGGGATTAAAAGTACGCTGAGCCATTTCATCCATTCTACCACGAGAAGACGAAAAGGTGCGTGGTCCTGATAACCTCAGCGGAATAGCTCTATTGGGACCACGGCCCATCTGACAGACCTATTAACCGTCCTCAAAGACCGGGCGACCTTATCCACCCCGATCTTAAATACTTCTGCCTTATCATGCCTGAACTGAGAAGGGAAAAGAGTCTGGATCCTGATAAATTAATTAAAAGGGCTAATGTGCAGTTAAAAAATAAACTCGAGGCACCTCGGCCAGTCCACAACCCCCCGCTGTGAACTTCATTTCAAATTGATACCCACTGCACTGCTGATGTTTGGGATTTTAAATAATCATAACTCTACATGTTTATGTTTATGTTTATTGTGTTTATATAGCGCTTTACGCCAAAGCGCTTTACATTATAACAGCAACAAGGATACAATAAAAACAGTAGAAGCAATTACAAAATATGAATCAAACCAGTAAAACAGTAAGTAGAACAATTTGCCGGTGAAGATTTACGAGAGAGAGGGGTGGAGATGGGGAAGGAAGTGGGAAACAGGAAGAGGAATAGGCTGAGCAGGAGAGAGAATGAGAGGGGACTTAAGAGGAATGGAGCAGGAAGAGAAAGGGAAGAAGGAGAGGGTACAAGGGAGGAGAGAGGAAGGTAAAAGGAGGGGATCAAGGAGACACAAAAGGAGGAATAGGTGGGGATGGAATGGATAGAGAGAGGTAGGGAGTTCCAGTGAAGGGGGGCAAGGAGCTGAAAGGAACGAAAACTATAGAAGTGAGTAGTTGCATTAAGGGTTTCTGCAAGTGCAAATTAAAACAGTGGAACATGCCTGTGTGCAAAATGCGCAAATGTGCACTATGTTAAAAATGTAAAATAATGCACGCATTCATGGTAACAATGCACAATTCCTGAAAGTGCATGGAGGGAATGTGGGATTCTGGATTTCACAATGCAAAATATTTGATATGTTCGATTTCTATCAAATGGGTAAGTGACCCTAATTTAAGCATTTCAGGAATGACTACGTTAAGGTCATTTAACATTATTGGGCCACTAAGACTCATTAATTCACCATTTCAAAGTTATCAGTCATAAGCTATTAGCACTCGTTGTGTGCATTTCAATAGGAGAAGCTGCATGCCAATAGGTTGTGACACTTGAGGTTTGTACATTTTTGCTATCATAAAACACATACATATCATAATATGTAAATGACAAAAAAATGTATTGGTGCACTGGTGGTTGCAAGCATTTTTGAAATATACCTGTCGGCCTGCTTAAAACTTCCTAAAGATGTCCTGTAAATGTTTGTACAAATTACGTGAGTGGGCGGCTAGCATCTGTTAGCACACTTGAACAATATAACGTGATTCATCGACAAGTAAAACAAAGACATAAGGAGAACCTAAAACCAAAGGAAATACCTAACCGATAATGCCCCCCTCTGAGGGTTATATTGCCAGTAGTACCCCGGGCACTCTGTACTGGGGTACTTATTGCACTTATTTCTGGAGTCGAGAAACGGTGCTGCGGCTGTTTCTTGACTTGAGAAACAAAATGGCTGCCAGGGATCAGGAGAAGGGACTACAACTACAACTAGTCCCTTCTCCCTTTCCATGGCGGCCATTGAATGTTATGTAAAAAAAATCACCACCATAGAACAGGGAGAAGGGACTACAAGTATCGGCGAAGGAACCCGGAGCTGCTACGGTGATTCAGAGCCTTGTCCTTCTGGAAAGGCCTGGACGAGGGCCAATAAGCTTGCTTTTTTTCAAGCTCATTGTCCTTCTCTGGGTACTAATTATGTATAGCATTTTATTTTTTCACAATTTTTCAAATGAGCACTCATCCTTGTGGAATAGTATGCATGGTAGAAAAATATATAGGTCCATTTATTAATTGAGCCTTTGTGCATCAGTTAAATTACATAACACAGTGAAAACATATAAGTGACATAAAACACAAGTAAATACATGGAAGCCTCAAATGTGTTGCAGTGAAAAGTGGCAGTGCCTCAGACAAGTGGATAATGGAAATCACTTAACACTATATACAACAAAACATCAATACATAACAGGGTATCAAGTGAATTTTTGCTTGAATTCTAATAAGCACACTGTATAATGTACTAATGTGAGAATTCTATTGATTGTTCAGACTACGCTTGGAGTGATTCTGGAAACAGACCTTTACTTGTCCAGGCTAACTAAGAGGTAAACCAGGTTGAAGGTCTACGTCAAAAAGATGAAGTTTTCTCGTTATTTTAGAAGTATCATTTTTTTCAAACACCCCTAGTAACCATGTGCCGATAGCTGCTAGCCTATCTGTCTTTTTGGTATGACGTTTCGGCAGCTGGCTACAGCTTGACCGTTGCCTTCTTCAGGACCTTGTTCAATTTCTTTAGAGAGGCATGCACAGAAATATAGAATATAATTGATATTTTTCTTGAAATGGGTAGGCAATCATGTCTTTAATGGGGGATATCTACACATTTAAAACAGAAAATCAAATACGTATATAAGGATGTCAATGTGTCCATCCTCCCATTGTCCTCGTGCCAGGCTAAGAGGGAAGCCCTGTCTAGGGGTTCTTGCCCATAGTTTGTCTTCAATGCAGTGTTGATTGGTGCATGGCTTCTAAAGGGCTGGGTCATAGGTGTGCAGTGTACACTCTATGGAGGGAACATGTGATATATGCTACTATATGGAGGTCCCTAGTGAGCCCATGCATATCATACAACTTCACAGGCATGTATGTACACACATATGCTAATGATAATGATTCTTTTTTAAAGTCCTTCACAAGAAAAGGCTAAAACATAAAAGGCTGAAAAAACAAGTTTCAGTCTCTTACCTAGTCATTTGCAGGCGCGGCATAGGTGGCACGACTACGGGAAAAGCTAAGGCTAGTGAATGTGTAGTCAGTGATAATCCGGGCTGTACGAGATGCCGTCTGTCTAGACCTCTGCTCAGAGTCGATCAGGTATATGGGGCTACTTTAGAGATAATGGTAAAAAGCATGCGTGTACGCCATGGATCATATCTGTCGATAAAATGCTGGATTTGAAAATGCCTGTGAATGCGCAGCATTTCATTGCCTTCTATTTCTGAAGGAGTTACAGCACAAACACCTTTGTGTGCCACAGCTGGGGTTCAAGTCTTCCACGCACTGAGTCTTTTTTCTATTTCCGTCCTTGATCTCTATCAATATAGCATGAGGGTAACGTCCTGCTGATTACTCTGTCCATAGGAGTATAAACTGAATGCAGATTTCCACGGCATGAGGTGTGCTTGTACGCCCATGCGTGTTTGCGTGTCGCAGAGTATGTGTCTCTAATAGCCTAGAAGTAGCACTGAATGGAGGTGGCCAGAAACCTGTAGCAAAGTTCTGGGGAACCCTTGAGACCAATGTTTTTCAGCCAGCCACACCACCACAGAAAGGGAAATACTCTATGCAATTCAGACTTGGCCCCACCCGAAAGGGGATACTAAGGTTCCTTATTGAACAAAGCTTTGCCATTGCATTACCTTTCCGAGGAGTACATGATCATCCCAGAACGTGAGTAATGTACACTTTCCTGTGTTCACAATTTTAGGTGATACTCTGTGTGCCTCCGTGTTCCTCAAGGGTGGAAGTGGAAAAAAGAAATTAGTGGTACTCAGGCTGCACCCAAAAAGGAGGGAGTGGGCTAGTCGGATGGACGGATAGCCGGAAGGGTGGGGGATGTTGACCAGGATCACAAACTTTGGCTGACATAGTTGGATTTCAAGGCCTGCAGTAATAATGTCTTATACAGTTTACTTACAACAAACACAAATTGCATAATAAAGCCACATGACAGCATGCAAATCCTTATACCAACATGTTAAGCCAAGAGAATAGCATTGTGACTTCAATTTTCACAACCAGAATGGTGAACTATAAGTCCCAGAATGCAAGATAATGCCAACCTGAAAAATCTAGTTAACCCCATGGTACTTTTGGTGATTTAAGACATGTACTACAATAAGTTGTGTCATAAACAAAGATAGGTATGCAGATTCCTTGTCACGACTTCCAGCACGTTGTTATTTATGATGTTGAAAAACTTTGATTAGTGACTTAAAGCAACTTTCTTTTTTTTGCATCTCAGATAGCGAACATCATGGATAAAAACACACCTTTAAATGGGTGCTTTGTGTTGTTACCTTCAACTATCGCAGATTTGCATGGGAACTGGTGCTTTCAGACCCCTTTGAGTTGGAAATGTGCCATTATGCATATAAACGGCTCTGCCACTGATAAAAGAAATGTGTGTGTTGCAACCTGAGCACCTTAACGACCTGCAGAGCCACGGACACTGTGTGTGTCTGCCTCCCTGAGACCTGGCAAAGAGGCTGTGCTTGAATGTCCGACCTGAGCCGATTCCATATTTGGCTCAGGAGAAAGAAAAAACACCCAGGACTCATTTTTTGATCCTTTGAACTAAAGGTACGCTCTGTAAAAAGTAAAAGAACTAGTGGTACGGCGTGCCAATGATTTATTCATCCCATCTCTGGTGTTCCTCAGCTCTGTCCCCAGGAACATTTGTGTAAGAAATTGAATGTCTGTCTCTCTGTCATACCCCTGCAAGTTCTGATCACGCGTATGTGAGCCTGGGGCACGTGCCCAGCTGGAGGCAACCTCCAGTAAAAGAGAGAAGATGGCAGAGGTTGTGAACTGGCTCCGCTCTGCTCAATCCTGGAGCACAGATGGCCGGATTACCCACCGACTCCTAATGAATGCACGCCGCAAAGCAAGGGCAGATGTCAGCAGAACTCTTCCGCTATGTAGTGTGCAGAAGAAATGCAGAGAGCAAGACGGAACCACCAACAATGGTTGGGGCTCTGTATGCAGTAGCACACAGTGGGGTACGCAGGCAAGCATTTCCACTGCGCTGCGGTCCCCATCGAGTTCCCTACGCTTCTGCTCACCACCTAGGGTTGCCATCTTTGTTTGAAGCAAAAACCAGACTTGAAGCCACGCCCACATTTTAGAAACCCTGCCCCTTGACAAACCCTTTTCATAGATTCAAAAAGTTTAGTACAATAGCAAGGAGAGATAAACTGACCTATACTCATTTTTTAAAGAAAAGCAATCCGCACTGTTAGGCTGAAATGACATTTTACTAAATTGTACACCATACATTTGTTTACCTTAGAAATAGCCAAGCTCCATCAATCTCACAAAAATTGATCCATTGATGTCAGACCAGACCTGCCTACTGTTGAAATCAAACCCTCAGAAAGTCTGCCATTGCAGGGTAAATAATGGGTGGATATAATAACACACACGCATGCCAACATTTGTAACTATCGATAAAAAAAACACAATAATTGTTTTATAATCATAATGATTTTGAATTAATTTTATTTGGACAAATCTAGAAATATATATTAAATCTTCCTCTATTTGATGCAAAAACAGGGCTTATTTAGTTGACTTTGGATGTGCCACTGGTGAGCCACATAAGGATAAACTGAGTTGCCCAGGATCACACACTTTGATTTAAAGATGTAGCTTGGATCTGAGACCAGTACACCACTAAGGGACTTCACCTCATAGTGTACATGTGAGATACGAGCACTCATCTCACTGAGCTAACAACACTGTGCATTGAATAGTTTTGACTCTGGGTTAGGGGCCCAAGAGTTATAGCTTTATTCCCCGGCCCCCACTGAGACAGCTGCACTCTCCAGAAATCCCTAGCTCTCCCTTTCTCTAGAAACAGTCTTGAAAAACCGGAGTGTCCAGGCCAATACCGGAAATTAAGCAGGTCTGT
Organism: Ambystoma mexicanum; assembly: GCF_040938575.1. NCBI lineage: Eukaryota > Metazoa > Chordata > Amphibia > Caudata > Ambystomatidae > Ambystoma > Ambystoma mexicanum. The sequence goes on from NC_090938.1 coordinate 65,392,574, forward strand.
ATCAAGATGTTTAGATTTTTATCAAGATGTGCATTAACCCACTTGTGTATCTAGCCAGATCAAAATATGACACTAATCATTTAAATCTAAGAAAAATGCATTTATTTTAAAAGCAGCTGTAAAATAATTCACAAGAGGTTTATTTTATGCTCTGCAAGAAAGTAAATCCTTAGAGTAGCTCATTAAGTTAAGAACCTGCAGCAGAGATGTAGCTGCAGACTAAACCTAAATCACAGTAGCGGGCACGTTAACCCACCAAGCACACATTCCAAAAGAAATGAATAGGGATTAAAGGTGCGAGTGATTGTCCAACAATTGTATATAGCGCACACTAATAACAGAATGGTCTGTTCGAATATTTTTTTTTTTAAATACTGCTAATATTCTGTAACCAAAAGCAAGAAAGATTAAAAGCTGAGTTAGGCACAGCAAACCTTAGCAACCTTTTAGGGGGACAGGGCACTGAAAATAACAAGATGATTACAGATAATATTTTCCACCGGAATCGTATACATTTTGTGAGATGCGATACGAGGCTGAGCCGGGTACACTGACTTGCGACTGACTTTGCCCCGTTCCTCCTGGCCTTTCATAGGCACTGGCCTTTTATTAACCTACAATGATTGGTTCTGGGAACTCATGACGAACACAGACACCCTTAGCATTAAAGCGCATTGTATCTTTGTTGTTCCACTTGTTAAGCACATCACACAGCAATAACACAGATAACTTGCTCCCTTCCACAAAACTGAAGTTTACCTTTCCCAAAGGAAATATCATATTAGAGGTTACCGTTGCCCCTGAGCTATCCTCCTCAGGAAATACAGATCTTCAAGTAGCAGCTTGTAGGTTGATGTGGGCCTGGAGGCCATGAATGGTGTAATTCTCACTAGAAAGTGGTTAGCGACAGAGAGGGGACTCCAGTGAAACAAAACTCTAAGATTTGAAAAGTGGTCCCATAACATGTCTGACACCTCCAATCCAGCCCTGTCTGGTTATTCAACAGCGGTTTGCATTCTGGGCCTTGTAGTTTAACTTTTCTCAAGTATTTGTACAGCAAATCTAATACTAATTGCCACTGGCTAAAAAGCAAACACTAATCACTAGCCAGCTTCTGTCTCACTACTGCCCCCTTACTCTATCTGGTGGTGGCAAAGCCGAGATGTGAATTCCCTCGCATTATGGCGGTCAAGTGCGAGTGGTGCGTCCTGTGCTGAGTGTTTCTGTGCATTCTGGTAGTCGTAGTTTTGCTTTTCATGTACCACTGCAGAGCTTTAAGTGAGCAAATGCAAAAAAGGAAGCATGCCTGCGTGCCATATTTACCCGTGACAATGCAACAAGGAGGATTCTAAAGTCTACTATGGATGGTTGCATTATTAATAAACGTTGCTTGCTAATTTCATTCTTTAAAACAGGCATTCCGTTTGTTCTTATAATGAGTGATAATACTGTAAGGGCCTGATTCATGGAATTTTCTGCATGGCAAATAGGGACTTTGCGCTCCAAACCGCACGCAAAATCCCATCTGTCGATCCATGGAGTACTTTGCGAGGACTTCGCGCAGGCTCAGCATGTCTCTGCATGCAGTTGATCGCCCTGTGCGAGACACCTCGCAGAGCATGGGCGTGGGCTGCGCAGAGGCCAGAGTAGGTGGCGGAACACGGAAAAGTAGGAAGAACATAAAATGTGGGCGTTACGAGGGACGGGTTGCAGGCAGTCCAATGCACTCCCACGACTGTGCAAATAAAATCATATTCATGGATCTGACCGTGCAGCCTCACATCGGGGAAATCACCAAGCAAAGCTCTTGATGTAACCGGCACCCTAAGGCAGGCATACGGACACTAGCACATAGGAATCACTGCACAGAGGTAAGATTGGATGTTGGACTTAGGGGTGTGTGCACGCAGTCAGGGTTCCCATAGAAGTTAGGGGTGCGTGTAAACAGTGTAGAGGGGTGCAGGAACGGTTTGCATGGGTTTCCACGCAGATTTATCGGGAAATGTTAACTTTTACGATACATGTTACGCATGTTGCTGGGGTGCTGTGAATAGTTCAGAGGGACACTATGCTGTGTCAACGGGGTGCTGGCTTGGTTGTGGGGGACCCCACGCAGGATTATAGGGGTGCATGTGTTCGTGCCGGAGGTAGATATTAGTGGCTGTATCTGCTTTGTGGAGGGGATTATCAGGGGTGTTCCGGCTTCGATTTGTATATATGCTTACTTCATGGGGACAATTCCATGAATAAGCGGTGCGCACAGAAAAATGTAGGTGCGCAGGCTCGCGCAGAGTCGTTCTCGGCGTACAGGCTTTGCAGGATCTATACGCACTTTTCCATGAATCGGGCCCTTAGGATGGTCTACGATTCCTATACTTTCAGCGTCCAAGAAGGACACATCAACTTTAAACTTTATATTAAAAACAGCATATTGAAGTGGGTGGAGCACACATAATAGCTAGATGAGTTTTGTGGCTCCTGCCATTGGCTACATTGTTTGCAGCTCAGTGCATTATCACTGCCTATACATTGGGGGTCAAGATGCGCTGGGAGTTGTAAGAAAACAAACACCTGTTTCCAGAGGGAAAAGAAGAAAAATATTTACGGTAATAAATTCAGAGAATATTTTTTCAGAGATGGAGAATACAGGTTAAGTCAGCAATACTGGCAGAAGGACACTATACAAGACCGCTTACATTACTTTTCATGACATTATTGCACTAACCACCAGATAAAATGTCCCCTCCCAGCGATGACCCGGGGCAGCCATTCCTGCAGTATCCCCACCATATAAAGAGTGGTAAAGGCACTTCCGGCTGTAAATGCCAAACACCACCATTGGTTCATAGACTCCCTTTTAGCGCCGAAGCCTCAGAAACTTGATTCTGGGTCCCCTTGTATCGGCACCTCCACTTTTTGTGTTTTGTGGGGATTATGCAGGATGTTTGATTGGCATCGGCTTCTTCAACATGTGTGTTTATTTATCTCCTCTTGCGGCTTCAGACTCTCATTGCTTCACGTGACTCTAATAATGCCCTCCTGTTTCTTCTCATGCCCCAGGTCCATTATCTTCTGACCAGCCTTTCAACCTCCTCTCCTCCAGTCATTTCAACTTCTGAAATGAATTGCCCCTCACCCAGGCGGCAGCATTCAGATGACTCCCAACGCTCCTCCCTAATCTCTCTTCTGTGTTAGAATTGAAAATCCCACCTCTTTTCCCAGAGTCTCGCATTACCATTTCCTTTACCTGATATACCCTTGTCGGTTCATTTTCCTCCGATCTCCCATTCTTACTAAGCCTCATTGGAAAAAAGCTCTTGTGTGTGGGTGCATGCAATACAATTCTCAACACCACTTGTGCTCCGAGGAGCATTTGCTCGTTTAGCATCCGGGGGAGTGGAGCGAATCCGTTTCTGCCCATTTCAATTGTCTGCAAGCATTTCCCTAAAATCCAAGGTGTTGGATCACCAGACAGTTTTTGAGGAAAAATCAGCCTACCCTTAGTAGTTATTCTAGTGCTCTGCCCTAAGACCTCAGATCTATGGATGGCCGGCTCAACTAATCACCGATTATCCTGTTGGTATCAGAGCTCTCTAATTGATGGCCGGCACAAGTTCGCAGTGTGTATCTTCTGTAGATCATCAAAGACTGAACATTGGCAATACCATTGCTGTCCTGAGACTCACAGCGGCAGAACATTCTACGCTGTTAATCGCTGTGTGTGTTTGTTTCTACATTGAGTTTCATTGGACCATCAGAGTCGTGGACGCCCAGGAGATACTGCTCCACAGAAGATGAGAGGCAATGAACCCAACCACTCCTCCATGTCTAGCTTTGATCGCAGCTTGCAGACACCGCTCCTTGACAAAGGCCCGCTGGTCCGACCTTGTGTGGGAAGCACAGTGGCGCCTTGCATCTCTCCACTGCTGCCGCTAGGAGAGTTCCTTGGGATCCAATTACTGGGGTTATTTCTTTTCTATCAGCGCAGTTTGTCTCGCCTTCAGACACCTCTAAATTCAAAGGCAGGAATTCTCCAGTCTCCTGCCGGCGTGAGACGCCATGTTGTTCATCTGAACCGAGCTGCGGAGAATGCAATCTCTCTGTGCCGGCTTATCTGGGACACGATTGAGTTCCACTGGCAGGTTGTTAGAACCTTTTTGGAGTGCACTTCCATGTATGCCTTATTTCTACGGCGTACCTCCTTTGAGGAACGGGGCAGAGCGGAAGGAAGAGCCTGGTTATGAGTCTCACCTTTGATGTATGTTTCACGTTGTGTATCAGAAATTCCAATTTATTTTCAGTATTGATCAAGCATCCCGGGGGAAAATTGCTATGTTCTCTGGTTCTCCGGACAGCTTGTTACCGGAGACGCTATCGTCCTGCTCAGGCCCATCTAATGAAGCTGAAATGACCCTCAGAGGTGAGGCTGGGTACGATCTCGCAAGGAATTCGGTCCCGCTCCCAGTTAAAGGTTTCCGGACATTGAATAGAAGAACATGGTGACGCAGAAGGGTTTATCGGGTTCGATGACAGTGCCAGAGATGTACATGACTCAAAAAGAGTGGAGCAATATTGAATATGGTGACGAACTAAAACAAATGCATTTGAATGTTTTAAACTTGAAAATAAAAGAATTCAAATTTGAAAAATGAAAATTTTAAATGTATTGAAAAAAAAATAGGGATTTAAAAATGGAAGAATGTTTAATTGATCTTCATGTGGCTAATGTTTGTCCAACCTTTAAAGTACATATAGAAAAACCTCATAAAAGGGCACATGGATAGAAGAAAAGGAGGGGGGCAGGTTCTAAGGGTGGCAATGGGGGCTCCAGACCATGCGTCTATTCTAATGTTTGAAAGAAAATGAACAGAGAATAAGCACATGTGCGGGGTGAGAGTGGGCAGAAGGAGGAAGGGTTACTCAATGAAAAATAATATAAACAAATTAGAATGATTCAAAAATAAATAAATAGTCTCAACCCCACATTTTCTAAGTTTAACTGTAGCCTAACGTATAGGAAAAAAAGGTGCTTTTTTGCTTATATTTTTGATATTACTTTTTGAAACTTTAATGTTTGAAACTTAAAGTTGTCAAAATAAAGAGAAAATTGCAGCACACTGAACATTTGTATGAAAGATTGTCTTGTGATTCGTGTTTAGCTGCAAAAATTGTATGTGTTTTAGTCAAACTTTAACTAGGTGCTATAAAAAAGGAAAGGTTCCACATTTATTACCACAGAATCCATGGGGATAACCCCCCCGAACCCCACCGCACACCTTCCTACCACTACCACCACTAATCCAAATAATATTGCCAGATCTCAAACCTCCATCTACCTTTTGGTGGTAAAAACCTGTAAAATAAATTGGAGGAAAACAATTCGACTAGTTAGAGGTCGAACAAAACACGTAAAGCCAAAGAAAAAACACGTATTAGTAAATAGGAAACGTGCCTCACAGAAGTTGCAGGATACGTAATATGCAAGGAACAGCATGAAGCAAACTCAACAATACCACTTTTCTCTGTACCCCAACCACCATTTAAATACCTATGAAAGCTAGCAGTATTTCCCATCCTAAGGATTCGACTAGTAATTGTAATCACTCTTGCAGGGGCCACGGGCGGCACAGCCTATGTGGGAAGGGGCATTCAAACCTTGGAACATTCCGACCATTGAAGTTAGAATATTCTAAATTCCATTGGGAGAATTTGAAGAGGAACATCCAAATGTTGGGAAGAAGGTTGCATCGTAACGGCATATGCTGTCACCAGTAGGAGCCTCCTACAATGATCAACCAGTCCTCAAATGAAGGATGTCATAGGATCACACTAAGTCTGCTCGACATAGGAACTTACATGATACATTCAATAAAACAAAATAAAATAATTAGAAACCGCCAAACTGGATTTTATGAGTTCTTTGAAGCTGCCATCATTGTCATTCTTTTTATCGCAATTCACCAGCCCCGGCGTCTACCAAAGTAAAATAATTCCTAACCTAGTTGAGCCAGGATCATAACGTTTAAGGCAGGCAAAGACATTTCATTCCATGCATTGTAATGGGGTTCTAGACTAGGATATGCTGTTCCTGGAGAAGACACACATTTTGAAGGACGCAATTCTACACTAGGATATGCAGTTCCAGAAAATTACACGTGGTTTGAAGCACAGGAATGCAGTTCTAGACTAGGGCATGCAGTTCCCAGAGATGACATACAGTTCAAAGGACAGGGAATGCAGTTCTAGACTAGGACATGCAGTTCCTGAAAATGACACAAGGTTCAAATGACATGCAATGCAGTTCTAGACTCGGGCATGCAGTTCCAGGAAATTGCACCCAGTTCCAAGGACATGGAATGCAGTTCTAGACTAGGGCAAGGAGTTCCCAGAGATGACACACAGTTCCAAAGACAGGGAATGCAGTTCTAGACTAGGACATGCTGTTCCTGAAAATTACACAAGTTTCCAAGGACATAGAATGCAGTGCTAGACTAGGACATGCAGTTCCAGGAAATTGCACCCGGTTCCAAGGACAGGGAATGAAATTCTTGACTAGGGCATGCAGATCCCAGAGATGACACACAGTTCCAAGGACAGGGAATTCATTTGTACACACTGCCATGCAGTTCCTGGAAATTGCACCCAGTTCCAAGGACTTGGAATGCAGTGCTAGACAGGAGCACGCAGTTCCTGGAGATGGCAAATAGTTCCAAGGACATGGAATGTAGTTCTAGACTAGGACAAGCAATTCCTGAAATTGACAACCAGTTTCCAGAACACGGAAAGCAGTTCTAGTCTAAGACATACAGTTCCTGGTAATAAATCAAGGTTTCAAGGATGGAATTTCAGTTCACGAGTAGGACTTGCAGTTCCCAGAAATGACACAGGTCATACACAGGGAATTACGCTCCAAACTAGGACGTGCAGTTCCTGGAGATGATACACAGTTCCAAAGAGAGGGAATGTAGTTCTAGACTAAAAAATACAGTTCCAGGAGAGGACACACAGTTCCAAGGACATGGAATGCAGTTCTAGACTAGGACATGCAGTCCCTGAAGAGGACGCAAAGTTCCAAGGACAGGGAATTTCAGTTCTAGAGTAGGACATGCTGTTTCCGGAGAAGACACACCGTTCCCAGGGTAAGGAATGCAGTTTCTTGTCTAGTATATGCATTTCCTGGAGAAGACACACAGTTCCAAGGACATGGAATGCTGATATAGAATAGGTCATGGAGTTCCAGGAAATAACACTCAGTTCCAAAGACATGGGATGAAGTTCTTGTCTAGGACAGGCAGTTCCAGGGAATTTCACCCAGTTCCAGGGACAGGGAATGCAGTTCAAGACTAGGACATGCAGTTCCAGGAAATTGCACAGAGTTCCAAGGACATGGAATGCCATTCTAGGCCAGCACAAGCAGTTCCCGGACATGACAAACAGTTCCAAGCACAGCAACTGCAGTTCTATACTAAGACATACAGTTCCAGGAAATAACACAAGGTTTCAAGAACAGAAATTCAGTTCTAGACTTGGACATGCAGTTCTCGTAGGAGACACACAGTTCAAAGGACAGAAGCTGCAGTTCTTGTCTAGGACATACATTTCCTGAAAATAGCACACAGTTTCTAGACAGGGAATGCAGGTTCTAAACAAGGACATGCAGTTCCTGTTAAAGATACACAGTTCCAAGTACAAAGAATGCAGTTCTTGTCCAGAACATGCAGTTTCCGGAGAAGACACACAGTTCCAAGGACATGAAATCTGTTCTGGTCTAGGACATGCAGTTCTTGGAGGGGACACATAGTTCCAAGGACAGAGGCTGCAGTTCTTGTCTAGGACATACCGTTGCTGGAAATATCACACAGTACTAGACAGGGAACACGGGTTCTAAACAAGGACGTGCAGTTCCTGGAGAAGACACACAGTTCCAAGGACATGGATTACAGATATACACTACGGCATGCAGTTCCTGGAGAAGACACACAGTTCTCAGGACAGGGAATGCAGTTCTAGACTAGGGCATGCAGTTCCTGGAGAAGACACACAGTTCCAAGGATGTGGATTACAGATATACACTACGACATGCAGTTTCCAGAGAAGACACACAGTTCCCAGAACAGGCAATGCAGTTCTTATCTAGGACATGCAGTTCCTGGAGAAGACACACAGTTCCAAGGACATGGAATACAGATATAGAATAGGTCATGCAGTTCCAGGAAATGACACCCAGTTCCAAATACATGGGATGCAGTTCTAAACTAGGACATGCAGTTTTGCCCAGAAGACACACAGTTCCCAGGACAGGGAATGCAGTTCTAGACTAGAACATGCAGTTCTAGGTGGGGACACAGTTCCAAGGACAGAGGCTGCAGTTCTTGTCTAGGACATACAGTTGCTGAAATATGACACAGTTCCTAGACAGGGAACGCGGGTTCTAAACAAGGACATGCAGTTCCTGGAGAAGACACACAGTTCCAAGGACATGGATTACAGATATAAACAACGGCATGCAGTTCCTGGAGAAGACACACAGTTCTCAGGACAGGGAATGCAGTTCAAGATTAGGGCATGCAGTTCCTGGAGAGGACACACAGCTCCAAGGAAAGGCAATGCAGTTCTAGTCTGTGACAGGAATTTCCAATAAATTTCATACAGTTCCAAGGACAGGGAATGCAGTTCTCGACTAGGACATGCAGTTCCTGGAGATGACACAGAGTTCAAATGACAGGGAATTAAGTTATTTTCTAGGACATGCAGTTCCAGGAAATTACACCCATTTCCAAGGACAGGGAATGCAGTTGTAGACTAGGACATGCAATTGCTGGAGAAGACACACAGTTCTAAGGACAGAGAATGCAGTTCTTGTCTAGGACATGCAGTTCCAGGAAATGTCAGACAGTTTCCAGGACAGGGAATGCAGTTCTACTCTAAGATATACAGTTCCAGGAAATAACACATAGTTTCAAGGCTGGAAATTCAGTTCTAGACGAGGACATGCAGTTTCCAGAGAAGACACACAGTTCCCAGGACAGGGAATGATATGATATGATATTTTATTTATATCGTGCTCATACTCAAGTGTTTCAGAGCACGACCAAACAAAGGGGGGGGGGGGACAAGGGAGAATAAAAACAACTCTTACTAGGCTCAGTGACATTAAGAACGCACCTGTGCAAGTTCCTGGAGACGACACACAGTTCCAAGGAATTGGATTAGAGATAAAGAACAGGTCATGCAGTTGCAGGAAATGAAAACCAGTTCCAAGTACAGAGAATGCAGCTCTAGAGTAGGGCATGCAGTTCCTGCAGAAGACACACAGTTCCAAGTACATGTGTGCACTAGGACCCCAACCGTTCCATAGAGCTAGGTGTTACTGAATAGCACTTTAAGATGAGCAGCAGCACCCTTGAGATGGATGGGGATGCAGATTAATAGTCTCGCATCAAATCAATAATGACAACTCAATGGTTTGGCAAAGGGAGTCCGTTTAATGACAAGTACAAAAAATGGGGAGTTAATGGATATCAGCAATCGCTCGATCTTCCTTCTCGCTTCAACTCCAATTCATTTAATAAAAAACACATCATTTATACTGAAAACTCGTCATCACTGACATTTAATGCTTAAAACTTTGAATGCAATTCTACTGGTTCTACGAAGGTAACTTAGGTGCTATATCTGTATATGGTAATGACATGAGGGGATTGGATAAACAGTGTCAGGTGGGGAATCTGAGCCCTTCCTTTAAAATGGCTACTGTAGACATCACTAAAAGTACAAGGTCTCATTGGTTCTACTAACTATAGGACCCTCGATTACTTGGTCCACTATGATTGGGTTAGCAACATACCCACTCATACTTTTCCACTAGCTTAGCAGAGTGCAGAATAGCCGGCCAGGTGCAGGGAGTTTGTCTGCTCTCCCATTCTCTCTACAATTATTGCAACAATCAATCATCACCTCAGCGGTCATGTGCCAATTATTTCTTTGTATTTTGGGCTCAAGATTGCTTCTTGGTCTGGAAAAGTGAAGGTGTCTGGGCATGGTACAAATCCATGCGTAGGTGGGAAAGTTTCATCCCTTCTGTATGCTCGGTCACGCGATTCCGACACTGTGAAATCGTCTTATTCTCCATGTAATTTGTGTATTTGATTTAATTTTGTCAGCCATCTGCCTTCTGTGGCTTATCTCGACCTTTCAGAATAGAATACTCTGTTCTTTTCTTCATTAGTTGTATCCACTGTTGGGCTATTTCAGCTGGTACAACATTGGCTTATTGGCATGATTTGCCTTCGTCTGAGTTTTCTCTCTGTCCTTAATTTGTGATTTTCCTGCTGCGAAGCTCTCCTCTTGAGACCTTAAGTAACCTTTGGTCGGTTCTGCTCTTGTGCAGAGTGGAAGTATACTTATATACAGTGCTCCTTTTGAGGTAGATATGTATGTAAGTGGCACTTGCCGCAATCTATCTTACTACTAATCTTAGCAAGCCTCACGATTTTCTTAGCTTCTTGCGGTTCCTTGCATATGTACACGTGTAAACTGGCTGAATATCTTCATCACGCTCATGGCATAAGTTTCTTACATTTGATATCAATTGTTTCACTTTAAACTCAGGATGTCACTTAATAATGGTGTTTCGTCTCTTTTCATCATTCACAGGTCGTCATATCTTCTATATGTGAACCAGTCAGGGTTCTTATGACGTCATCATTTGTCTTCTTTTAGTATATTCTTGGCTTCTTCAGGTATTGCATTTTGACAATTGTCATTCTGTCTTATTTGTCGATATGGTTTTCTCATTGGGTACCTGTTGGATATTTTGTGTAAATTTGGGGTTTGACGGTATTTTCTTACTGCCAAAAGGTGAATGGTACCTCGATAATACCTATCCTCGTGTTTAGATTGGGTTTGGCCTTACATCATTCTAGTGACCATACTTTGTTACACTATATTGGAGAATTTAGTAATATGTACTATTGGCGGTATTTTGTGGTAGTAAATTACTTAGTGGTGAGCATAATTTTCTTTCCCTACATTATAACCCATCATACACAAAACCTTCCTTTCTATTAGAAAACCTCCTAGTGATCTATAGAGGGCCTTGGATCTACACACAAGGGGACCAACAATTTTATGTATAGTGCTACCTAGAGCCTGTGGCCGGTATCACTGATTTATTTACACCAATGATCTATGCGCCCGTAGGCATCATTACTGGTTCTTAGACCCCCAGTAATCTATGGGTTATATTAGAATCCCCCAAACAACATGCAAGGGGAACACACACATACACCTATTTATAACCACTTATTCTGTTTGTTATTCTATCTGCATGGGCAAATTGGCAAATGTATTACCAAAGAACACAAATCTTCCCCATGTCCGCATATGCAATTCACAAAGCAATAGAAACTCTGAACCATTTGTTTTTATATTATATTATATTGCAGACAATTACAATTTCATGATACAAATCTTACCATATACATTTCAGCATTACCTGTAATAAAATGAGAAGAGGAAAAAACATCAGATACAGTGCAAATAAACCCTTTTTAAAAATAGGCATCACTTTTTATGATTCTAAACATGGCGAATGAAAATACAGGGGATTTTCTCTTGCTTAGCTGCTCTGACTGCCTGGTATTTTTAGATCAGACATTCGTCACATGATAACCTCACTTCAACTTTGGATGCTTACCAAAGATTTGTAGTTCTCTCCCCCAGACGACCTTCTTTCACTCGCCTCAGAAGAACAGGCCCAGTCAGCATGAATTGCCTCTGTAATCTTGGATGTTTGAAGTGCGCAGCGAAAACATAGGGTTCTCAAGCCAGCGCTAAGTGAGACCAGGCACGTCTGTCTCAGAGCCCAGTCATCCCAAACTCCCTTCTCCCTCTAACCTTGTTCCCCCAGCAGAGCTCTGCACGTACCCATTTTGCCTACGTAATCTATCTACAGCTACTTTGCTCCAATCAAGTTGAAAGGCAGCATCACCCTTCACTTCTGTACAATAGGCCATTTACACAGGGAGCAACTGTATCTAATATCATTTCCTGGTATGCAGGCTCTCTGCTTGCTGCAAACACAGAAAGAGAATAAAGAAAAAAAAACAAAACTCAAGTGCACGTTTGAAAAACAAATTTCAGAATATGTATTTAAACTTCATTTTGCACACAGAGATTACATTATAATGTTAGTGAGTTAGCACTAGTGATTAGTAATTGTTAATTAAATCAATCAGTGATATAAATCATGCAGTCTCCTATGCATGAGGTATTCCAAAGGAAAACAAAATGTTGGTGCACTTTTAAACTTTGCAGTTTCACACTGAGCTTTTTGCTGCATTATAAATCATGTACATTGCATGCCTCCAGCCACATACTCACATGTTATACTGACAACATAGGACTGGCTATATGTTTGTGCCACATTATTTCTGGCAACAAAATGCCATCACATTCAGTGAGGTGCTACACACTCCTAGGTGCTGTAAAGCGCAATATATTACTACATACCTCACTGTCCAGGTTTTCTTAGGTGTTGGTATTTTAATAGGTGCTGTCATTCTGATAGGTACCGGACAGAGCCCCACTGCGGCTCTCTGCTGGTTTATTTGTTCGTCATATGTTACATATTTCCGCATGAACTTTCCTGGTACTTCAAAATGGGCAGTAGGGTGCAAATCGTGCCTGGGACCTCCTCTACACTCCCCTCTCTGGGTGATTCATCAACCGCTTTCACTTCTTCTTTTGTATACACCTTTTCTTTATCTTTTGGATCAATTTTTTCTTCTTTCTTCATCTCCTGGGTCCATTGTTCTTTCATCCTCTGGGTCCACATATTGAGGACTGAAGAAGTGTCTCTTTGGAGTCCATATTTGTATGATTCCCTTCAATCGTCCTACTGTTCTCACATGATCATCCTTGGTCCATGTCATTAGTTGGCATTGTCCACTTGGACTGCAATAGATCCATCTTCCCACATAGTTTCTGTGTTTCCTTGGATACCGAACTTTGTTCCTTATGGTGCATTCATGCTAGCTTTCACAAAGTCTCTTATTTCTTCATCACTCAGGTCCTTGGGTTTCCATCCTTTTTCGACATCAATCATGATCTTCATCCCTATGGCCTTTTTCGCAGTTTTCTGGCACTGAGAGATTATTATCTTGATGACACAGAATCCGAGTAATATCATCACTAACAGCGCTCCTAGGAATTTGAATGCATCTGCCCTCCATTATTGAACCCATGAAAATACTGATCCAAACCAGCTGTCATCATCAACTTCGTCAGCTTCATCAATCATCTGATTCTGTAGTTTTGTCAGCATACCTATGGCCTCTGTTAAAGTTCAATTTTCTATGTCGTGAGACGGTATAAATGTGCAACATGATTCTCCGATTTTTGAACAAACACCTCCATCCATAGCTGTGATCATGTCAAGGACATATCTGTTCTGTAGCGTCATGAGTCAAATTGCCCTCAGCTCTTACCTGATTGCACTAAATCATTTTATAGTCATGTTGATGGTCTGCAATACCTCCCATCTGGTTATCTGCAACCATTTAGTATTTGCTCCAACCTGAACTCTTGGCATTCTATTGTCGTGAACACTGCTGAGGTTAGGCTAAACAGCCTGTGTTCATACAGGATTGCATGGAAAGCTTCTTCTTATTTGGCAGAAAAGTAATTCTCTCTCTTCATTCGGCTCATCAGTTCCACAGATCTCTTCTTCCTCAGGTGAGCATCTACTTTCGGGAAACTGTCAATATTCAGATCACTTTATGGAATCACCAGTGCTGGAACATGGACATTCACTATTGTGCATATACCTGCCCAATTCTTTGGCAGTTTGATATATGCTTTGGATCCACATGCCCAATAATGATCCAGGATCACTGCAGTACCATGTACCATTCCTGGGGCATCAAAAACCTGTCCACAGTTTTGATTGTCCCCCATTTTCCTTGTGCCATTATTCCAGAAACAGAATTTTGGATTCTCCAATGGCACTATCTATAAGGGTCCTCCTCTGTCTTTGACCCATATCAACAGTTTAGCAAGTTTTGACCATAATGGCTTGCATCCATTTCGCACTATGTTGATGGTGGGCTCATAGTGACCGAAGCCCAAAGGAAGGGTGGGGCTATGTGAAGCCTTCTTTTTTGTTGAAGGAGAGCCTGACTCTAGGAGGCACTGTAACGTAGTGAGAGGGAGAAGAGTCAACAGCTACCCTTGTTGCAACTGTGAAATAGTGGTAGGCTTGAAGAAGGCAGATGGCTAGTTTGAAACAAATCCTAGCTGATGCAGGTCACACATTGATTGCAAGGTAATTTTGTGGTGATTCAATTTAATCATAGATTCAGACATATATATATAAAAATGCTGTAGGTTCGTACAGAAAGGAAAAGACAGATGTTGAACCTTAAAAAACTCACATTGAAGGTCACATTGGGCTTACACAAAACATTTGCAAACTGTTTTAAACATCACAGTTCAGTGAGTGAGGGTTAGTAGTACAAGTATGGTGCAAAATTCAATACTACTTGTGAACTAGTAGTATATTATGCTTGTCGACACATGGTATGTTTTCTATACTTGTGTTGAATTGTTCGCAGGTGAAGGGTCCGAACTGTCATCAGGACGCAGTTAAACAAAAAGATGGGTGAGCACCTAAAGGGACAGATGACACATGAGTGGGGGTGACCTGGCATATAAATTAACCTGTATAGAGACTGCGTGCTAAACGCCTACCTTAGTAGTGTCAGCAGTTGAACTTGAAATTATTTTGGTGGCTGCGCTGATTACCATGCACAGCCAACTGCGAACCATTTATGGTCCCTGCAACCACGGCAATTAACCTGTGCACCCGTGAACTCTCTGGCATATTGATCCTTCCACACCGGCCTCGTAAGGTATGCCCTTATTTTCTCTGTTACTACTTCAAGTTGTTATGAACCACCACAATACCTAGGTAACTTACTGTTACCCCTTCTTGTACACTATAGCTACAGATGCCCTGCTTGATTTCCGCGTGAGACCGAATCTGTCCCTTTTGTGTGGGCGGCGCATTTCACAACTGCTATTCCCACTGGGAGCTGTAGTGCCTTAATCAGTCTGTCCAATAGGGCTGCGTGCTGCACTGGCATGCTGTCCACTCGGAGGTAGCCCCTACTTTTCCAGCGCGCTAAGCCTGTATGCACTATCGAAGTCACATAGGCAGAGTCGCTGTACACTGTTACTTCCTGGTCTGTGTGATTCTCGAGTGTGAGTATCAACGCCAATAATTCTGCAGCCTGTGCTGAGTAATGAAATGGTAATCGTGCACTAAAAAGTACAAGGAATTCTCCATTTCGTCCCCTTTGCCTTCTTTAGTGCTTGTAACAAGGGCTTGGTATATGAGCTGTAGTCAAAGACCCATGCTCTAAGATAATTGCATAATCCTAGGAAACTCTGCATCTGTTTTATCGTGTGTGGCTTGGCTGTGTTCAATATGGCTTCAGCCCTTTTAGCGCTAACCCTTTTCCCCTCATGTGAGATTAGCTGGCCTATGTACAGCACTTCTTGCTGACAATATTGTAACTTTTCTTTGTCAACTTTATATCCTTTTTCAGCCAATATAGTAAACAGCTGGATAGAATCGTGTCTGCACGCTCCTTCTGTTGTGCTGAAAATTACGATGTTGTCCACATATTGCAAGACAACACTCTCTAATGCAATATTGCTTAGGTCCATCGGGTAAAAATCGAAGGAGACTCAAAGTACCTCTGGGGCAAACTTGTGCTTTTCAGACACATCTGTCTGAACGTGAATGACATCAAATCTTGTGAGTCTTTGTGCAATGGGATTGAGAAAAAATACATTTTTAAGTCAATCACCATGAAATATTGTGTCTCAACAGGTATTTTGCATAGGATTGTGGACGGGTTAGGGAGTAGAGGGAACTCGGCCTCTACAATATCATATATTGGGCGTAAATCTTGAATTAGTCTCCACGACCCTCCCTTTGATTTTTTGATAGGGTAAACCGTGGTGTTGCATGACAACTCTGACGTCGCTAAGATGCCCTGCTCCATCATAGCATACATTGTCTTGAAAATCCCTTCATCTGCTTCCCTAGACATGGGATATTGTTGTGCTCTTGGCAACATTCCTCCTGGTTTCAATTTAATCTTCACTTCTCCTACTCCTTTTAACAAACCTACATCATAGGGGACTGTGGTCCACACTAAGACAGGCACCTGGGCCATGTCGTCATCAAAATATTCAGGATGTTTTTGTGCCGCCATCATTCTCTAGGGGGCACCTCTCTTGAGAGAACGAGATTTACCTCAACTGGTGTTTCATCTATACCTGTTTGTTCGTCAAACATATGGTCATCAATGACGTCAGTCAATCTGTACCATTCCTCAATGGCGATTAATGTGCACCATTTTCTGCCTTCATCATCACAACCATCGATCAAAGCCATTTTCCCTCGTACTATGACTGTGTGTATTGCCAAGGGAAATACTTGTCCCTTTTCCTCGTGCATAGGTATTCTTGGCCTAAATAAAAACTCATCTGGGGTTCTCATTGTTTTCTCTGCAAGACCTGGTAGCCCTGCCATTAATATGCATATGCCGTATGTGAATATTTCTGGTTCCAACCGCTCTCATAGCTGATTGTCCTGCGTATGCTCTAATCATTTCACATATGTTCAAATAATACATTCCTAAATGTCGAACATATTATGTCCTGCTCTGTGAACGAGATTGTCATGTTTAACTTTGTCATTATGTCTCATCCCAATATATTTACTAGGGTTTGCCTTGAATATAGCAGTGGTACATTCTTGTCACATTCTCCTATAGAGACTGGAAGTCCTTTTGTAAAAGGAACACAACGTGTTGCTCCTGTGAAGCCATGAGTATTCATGGCATCGCCGGACAAGGAAAACTTTTCATGTATACACGAGCGTGCTGCACCCGTGTCAACTAAAAAGGAATATTCTTTATCCCCTATACAGACATCTACCCTTGGTTCCTTGTGAGGGTCTGGTGTCACTGATAGGATAGAACACATCAGGTTTCCCAGTGAGCTGTTCAAATCCATATATAACTTTGTCCCATGCTGAGTGAACGGACTTCCTCCATCACCAGTGTTGGTTCTCATTCCAGAGTTCAATGCCTGTCCTGCACTTGTTGTCTGTGACAGTTGCATTGGTGACTGTTGAGACTGTCCTTGTGGAAAATGTATCAAGTTCTGAGGTTGCAAGCTTTGCTGTGCTCCTGGCGCTTGCTGTTGCACTGTGTGATTCTGTGCAATTTCATTTCCACCCTGCTGCGAAAACATAGGTGGATTCATCATCCCTACTCTTGTTCATTGGTGTTTTGCACCATGGCTTGAATTCTGCATGTGCGTGCTAGATGTCCTTTCATCCCACACGTCCAACATATTGCTGGTGGTCTGATTATTCGACCATTGGACATATCCTGATTGCCATTTTGCATGTTTTGAAAACCTCCCTGATTGTTTTGAAAACCTCCCTGATTACTCTGCCATCCTCTTCATCGAAAGCCTCTCCCTCTGGGGTAAAACCCATTACTGCCCTGATTAACTTGCTGTTGATTATTGACCTGCTGTATGTTCGCTCCGTCTGTGCTAGTTATCATTGCCCCTTCAATTACATATTTTGACAATTTCTTCTGCACTAATTTTGCCTCTTTAGCTTTTCGTGCAGCCTTTTTTTGTGATTCTTTGCTTGCAGTAGCCTGCAATAGTGAGCTATGGTCAACTGTATTTCGGACCACGGTTTGGCCTCGATTCCTACCAATTTCTTGAGCTGCTTCTGTACTTGATCTGGTAGCCCTTGGCATAATATATGATAAAACACAGGTATGGATTTCCCCCAAGATTCACGAGTCTCTGGCACCCAGGTGAATTGGAAATTCTGAATCTAAAGCAAAGGATCTTCCTTTTCCTTCATTTTCCGTGTCATTATAGCTCCCATGTCAGAAGTAGCCGGGTATGGCAATCGTAATGCTTTCCATATTGCAGCTCTGCAATTGTTAAATGGAGCTCCATCGTGTGCAGTATTAACTGTAGTCACGCCAGGATAACCAGCCCTTGTCCACACATCGTCAGCTCTATCACCAAGTATGGCAATTAAAAGACCCTTAATATCCCCGATAGCTAAAGTGTTCTCTCCCGTCCTTTTTTTAAGCTCATGTATCCATTTTCGGGCTCCCGATGTTAACATTGGAAGCTTATTTTTCAGACTTTCTCGATCCTTGTGTGGCCTCGTTCTTCCTTTTTCAAGCAACGGGAATTGTAATACATGGCACTCTTTTTCCTCCCTCATCATTTTCCTCTATCCACTGCAGGGGTAATAGTCCTGCAGGGCTGTCTACCTGGTAATGTCATTAGTAGGCTCACATCGGGCGGTGGAGACACCCCCCTCTAACTGTAAGATACTCCTTTGTATCAATCTGATTGTGTGGCTGACTCTGATGCCATAAGTGCAGACTCGCTAGAATCTGACCATCTTATTCCTTTTCCTCCAGAGAAGCGTTTTTTGCGTCTCCTCTCGTCTTCTTTTTCTTCATATTCCTCTCTCTCTCTCTGTCTGATATTGTCTTTGCCCAAGTCGTGTAACTCCTCTCATCTTCCTCATTCCTATTTAGTGTTAACCTATCTAGGGACAGCTCTCTATTTCTGCTACTTCGGGAGGCGTCTTCAGTGTCATAAAACTGTCCTCTCCTCTCCCTTGGGGTACCTGTTCTAACCCCATTTCATCATATATTCTATCAATCGTTTCTCTATGCTTCTGGTGTCAAAGTCATCTTCTATATTTGCCCTAGCCATGTCTGGTACTGAATCGTACTCAGGATTCTTCTATGTCTTCCCTTGTCTACTAGCAGATCGGGCTTTTTGACCTCTCTCTCCAGATATTTAAGATCCTGTGCTCTCTGTCTCCGTTTGCGTTCTATGTCGTCATCGACTCTCTGCGCTTCCTCGCTTCCTCTCTGACCCTGTTTCTTCACATCTCTACGTTCATTTGCCCTTTCCTCATCCCTTCGTCTTTTTATTCTCTTCTCCCGTATCTTTTGTTCTTCTTCCTCTATTCTTTGTTCTCCTGTCTGTCCTGATCATTAGCTGCTCTTGGCTTATGATCGCGTTTCCTTTCTTGCTCTTCTCGATACAGCTGTTCTCGTCTCTGTCTATCTTTTTTACTGATGCTTTCATCTCTCAATCCTTTTTCCTTTTCCTTCTCTTTTTGCCTTGAATCGTCTGATTCTCCCTTCTGTCTTGAATCCTCAATGCCTTTACCATCGAGTTTCAATAGAATCTGACCTCCCATCCATTCGGTTTGTGTTCATGCCATCTCTTCAGCTCTATCCTCATCTCACGTTCATCTCTTTCCCTCTCTATCTATATTTAGAGATGTACTTGCTTGTGTCTGGTCTCCTTTCTCCCTTTCGCGTTTCTTCTTGACCCTCAGGACGTTGGAGGTGGTATTTCTATCTCTGTCTTTGTCTGGGTTTTCCTCACTACTTTGCGTAGGTGACTCATACGCCGGGTTGCTATATCCCCTGGCTGCTTTAAGTTCCCTCTACGGGTATAATCCTTTGTCTTTACTGGCTTTGATTTTTGTTTCAGACGTGGCGGATGGCGTGGATGGCATCTCACCCCCCTCTGTGCATATGTTAGGTATCCAATTTAACGTCAGCTTCTCCTCCTTATCCTCTTGGTACATCTTCCAAAGTTTTAAACTAGCTAGGCGTTTGTGTAATTTGTTGCCAGTATATGTGGCGTACAACTATGTTGTCATGTGTTGCAGGACCGTTTTAGATAGTGAGCCACCCTGGTGCCAATGCATAAACATTTTGTGGGTGGTTCCTTTAACCCATTCTGCACTGTACTTTTTCACCTTGTACAAACGGTGTAATGTCTTCCATGCTTAACTTTATTTATCTTCTCCTCATACAACACTTTGTTACGTTTTCACATTTCTTAAACACGATCAACAATATGAGCGAGCACCAATCGTCGCAAGCTCCAATCCTGTTTTTTCACAAAAATGTCTTTTCACTTTTTCAAACAACAACCATTAATTCATGTCATACAACATTGTAGCTATACAATCACATAATTTTCATGCTGTTTCCCCCCCCAAAAAAATCTTACCTTATGACGTCAGAGAGAAAAAAAACACAAGACAGATGTAACAGACTAGACAGACTCCAGCCGGCTACACAAATCTCATGCCCCTATGATTATTCCGACATGGAATTTAAGCCCATCCCTTTCAGATCACCTCTTTCATCTATTCTGGTTTTCTACTGTGCCCTATATTTTCAGGGATTTGAATGCAGGCTTCTTCTAACCACTATGTTAAACGGTAGGTATTTGGGCGTATCCTCTCTCTGCTCAGGTAACCTCCCAGTATCCTCTATGCTCGGGTATCCTCCCGGTACCCTCGAGTCAATATTTCTTTCCCTATATATATATATATATATATATATATATATATATATATATATATATATATATATATATAGGGAAAAACACACAGGCCCCTGAACGGTTGTAGCACTTCAAAAAACCGCTCAGGTAGGCATATGCAAAAAAATATTCCAGCACACAAGACTTTAGCTATTCTAAAATGTCATTTTATTTAGGCATAATACAGCACATTACAAAGACAGGGAGTAAGTAATACATCCCTGTGACAGACACAAGGTGCCACAAAGCACTCACCCCACGGGTGGATGTAAAGTCACGCGTTCCGCCTGAATGCTCAGGCTTCCTCAGACTTTCTAAAATCCAAATGCGGCTAACACATCATGGAATATAAAACCACTAAGCAATTCCAGAGCACCTCCGTGCGTTACGCATCACGTGCCTATATGGGAGTCATGTGACTACTAGTAGAATAGGAGAAGTAATCTCTCTAACACAATGACCTCCATGCATCAGGAGAAAATGTTTCTTTGACGAGATCCTATTCTGGGGTTACAATTAAGGAAAGTGGAATCACAATAACCTGGGTATATTCTTGTGGGGGCACCTCAGATCATTTGAAGAGGGAGACTGGTTAGTAGTCTTTGGATAGCAGCAACAAACAGTAAGTCAGCTGAATGTATAATAGTAGTAGAAGTCGAAGGAGGTCGCAGTGTCATCCAGTGGTGGCTAGCACTATTGTCTGGATTGATGTAAATCCTCGTCCTGCTTGTTGGAAGCTAACTGGAGGCTGGCCTGCTCAAGTTGCAGGAGATTGGGTCATCGTCCAAGGACTGATGGTCCTTGTTAGTCAGATGGGACGTTCCCTTCTTGTTTTAGC
Organism: Ambystoma mexicanum; assembly: GCF_040938575.1. NCBI lineage: Eukaryota > Metazoa > Chordata > Amphibia > Caudata > Ambystomatidae > Ambystoma > Ambystoma mexicanum. Next base: position 65,413,896 of record NC_090938.1, read on the forward strand.
AAAATGAGGGAGAAGCTGGAGGTTAGCACCATAAGGGGAACATGCCCGGAGCTCCGACAGGTACGAGGCTCTTGAAAGAATTCAAGGTATGTGCTGGGGTTCGCGTGTGTCTGCTCCAGCATACTCGGCTCCTCTGCAACCTCCAGGTTTTACACTTTAGTCTAGCCACTATCTATAGGGAGCCTCTCTGTGTACTTAACCAGATGGCAAAGGACTTGTGATATTGCTAAGGACCTAGAGTTACTTTATGTCGACGGTCAATGGGTGTCTTATCTTATCAATAGTCGATAAACCATTCTCTGCTACCAAGTGTGTCATGAACCGCTGACTGCGTCCACTCTGGACTTCGTGGTCCCTGACCCATAGAGGACTGAATTCTGTGATCCTTCCAACGTGGCCGTTTGGTGCGGAATGCAGCTTGCCAGCCTTTACGCACTACGTTCAACTTCCTTCAAAACAGTCACGCCCCCGCAGCTATGCGCGTCTCAATGCTACCGCTCTGTGTAGTCTGATGTGTCTCGCCGGAATTCGCTCAGGGCTTCCTTCCGAGTTCTGTTTCCCGATTCCTTGAATTAACTTCCTTCCCTTTTATTCCTCAAACTTACCATCAATCTTTTTCCTGGATCCTCGCCTGTGCTCGTGTCACGGCGTTCCGTGCCTCCAAGCTCAGACATTGTTTCCTTCCTGGTTCCCGGTCCTGGACATCTGAACGCCTCCTTGCGTAGGACTGTTATCCTCACTCTGGAATACGAAGACCAGCACACGGGCCTGTACAAATCCTGGACCGTGCAAAATAAATCATCCAAGAAGGTCGCAAGCAAGGAAAAACAGGTGAGAAAGGGAGAGACTTGTGACAAAGTGTGCACTAGGACCCCAACCAGCCCATAGAGCTAGGGGTTACCCAATAGCACTTTAAGATAAGGCAGCAGCACCCGTGAGATGGATGGGGATGCAGATTAATATTCACGCATCAAATCAATAATGACAACTCAATGGTTTGGCAAAGGGAGTCCGTTTAATGAAAAGTGCAGAAAACGGGGAGTTAATGGATATTAGCAATCACTTGATCTTCCTTCTCGCTTCATCTCCTATTAATTTAATAAAAAAACACATCATTTATACTAAAAACCCATCATCGATGACGTTTACGCTTAAAAAGCTGTATGCAATTCTACTGGTTCTAGGAAGGTAATTTTAATATAGGTGCTATATCGGTGTATGGTAACGAAGTGAGGGGATTGGATAAACAGTGTCAGCTGGGGCATTTAAGCCCTTTCTTCAAAATGGCTACTGTAGGCATCACTAAAAGTACAACGTCTCATTGGTTCTACTAACTATAGGACCATAGATTATTTGGTCCACTATGATTGGGTTGGCAACAACCCTACTTATACTTTTCCACTAGCCCAGCAGCGTGCAGAATAGCCGGCCAAGTGCAGTGAGTTTGTCTGCTCTCCCAGCCTCCCTCCAATTATTGCAACAATCAATCATCACCTCAGCGGTCATGTGTCAATTATTTCTTTGTATTTTGGCCTCAAGATTGCTTCTTTGTCTGGAAAAGTGAAGGCGTCTGGGCATGGCACAAATCCATGCGTAGGTGTGAAAGTTTCATCCCTTCTGCTTGCTCGGTCACGTGATTCTGACACTGTGAAATCGTATTATTCTCCATGTAATTCGTGTATTTGATTTAATTTTGTCAGCCATCTGCCTTCTTTGGCTTATCTTGACCTTTCAGAATAGGATACTCTGTTCGTCTCTTCATTAATTATATCCACTGTTGGGCTATTTCAGCTGGTACGAATTTGGCTTCTTAGCATGACTTGCCTTCGTCTGAGTTTTTTTTCTGTCCTCAATTCTCGATTTTCCTGCTGCAAAGCTCTCCTCTTGAGACCTTAAGTAACCTTTGGTTGGTTATGGTCTTGTGCATAGTGGAAGTATACTTATATAAAGTGCTCCTTTTGAGGTAGAAATGTATATAAGTGGCGCTTGCCGCAATCTATCTTACTACTAATCTTAGCAAGCCTCACGATTTTCTTAGCTTCTTGTGGTTCCTTGCATATGTACCCATGTAAACTGGCTGAATATCTTCATCACCCTCATGACATAAGTTTCTTACATTTGACATCAATTGTTTCACTTTAAACTCAGGATGTCACTTATTCATGGTTTTTCGTCTCTTTTCGTCATTCACAGGTCATCATATCTTCTATATATATCTATAGCTCTTATGACGTTATCATTCGTCTTCTTTTAGTATCTTCTTGGCTTCTTCAGGTATTGCATTTTGACAATCGTCATTCTGTCTCATTGTTAATATGGTTTTCTCAATGGGTACCTGACTGTCCAGGTTTTCTTAGGTGTTGGTATTTCAATAGGTGCTGTCAGTCTGATAGGTACTGGACAGAGCCCCACTGCGGCTCTCTGATGGTTTATTTGTTCATTATACATAACGTATTTCGGCGTGAACGTTCCTGGTACTTCAAAATGGGCAGCAGGAGTGTGAATCGTGCTTGGGACCTCCTCTACACATGGAATATAGATATAGAATAGGTCATGCAGTTACAGGAAATGACAACCAGTTCCAAGGACAGGGAATGCAGTTCGAGACTAGGACATGCTATTTCCAGAGAAGACACACAGTTTCAAGTACATGGAATACAGATATAGAATAGGTCATGCAGTTACAGGAAATGACAACCAGTTCCAAAGAGATGGGATGCAGTTCTAGACTAGGACATGCAGTTTTGCGGAGAAGACACACAGTTCTAAGGTGACAGGGAATGCAGTTCTAGACTGGGACATTCAGTTCCAGGAAATGTCACACAGTGCCAAGGACAGGGAATGCAGTTCTCGACTAGGACATGCAGTTCCTGGAGAGGACACACAGTTCCAAGGACAGGGAAGGCAGTTCTAGGCTGGGTCATGCAGTTCCAGGAAATGTCACACAGTTCCAAGGACAGAGAATGCAGTTCTAGACTGGGACATTCAGTTCCAGGAAATGTCACACAGTTTCAAAGACACGGAATTAAATTCTTGTCTAGGACATGCAGTTCCTGGAGAAGACACCTAGGATAGGGAATGCAGATCTTGTATAGGACATGCAGTTCCAACAGCCAAAAATACAACAGATCCACAGTGCACTAATAACCCCTGGACTGTTCTTTTACTCGTGCTTTGATGGTCCACTTTCTTTGCCTTAGCTGTGCATGGAGAACTTTCATTCTAATCAGAGCAGATAGATTGCGTGGTTTGACTGTCGTTGGGAATGTTCTTAAATCATAAATTTGTGTCTACGTGGTGTACTTTGGTAGGCCTTGGTCTGGTCTCCAATCCATATTTGTCATAAAAGCGCTGGCCTCATTACTGGACAAACATCAGTCATACCATGGCGGTGAGCCGCACCATCATGTGGGTGGGTACACATCCCCTCAAAGGCCTCTGTTTCTTAGTCACAAGCCTGCCCTTGTTGTCATTGATTACACTCTCTGCTTCGTCCCTCAAAATTCTTGGAGAGACATTCTGGAACCTGTTATGGTTTTCTGATACCATCTTCCATTTGCTAGTCCAACGCCCGACCATGCTTCTTTGCTCGCTGTGTGGCTTGAGTAGGCTAAAAGGGGATTGCCACTTGTTTTCAGCTCAGTAGAGCGATTACATTTGTCCAATGGGATTGCACATTCAGGCAGAACAGCTCCTGGGCTCATGGAAAGTGGCTGGAGTTCACTTCTCTTGACTCTGCTGTTTGTTCGGACTCAGCCAATAGAATTGCCATTAACTCCTCCACATTCGCCCATCACACTTCCCACCACTGCTATCTTTCACCAGTGCTCATTCTCCAAAAGTTTTGCACTTCTGACAGAGTAGATCACCCCCCATCTTCTTTTCTTTTGGGGCACACACCGTGCTCTGTCTTGCCCCCTTGTTGGCTGATGGCAATGCCACAGAGTTCATCATCAACACCTAAGAGTCAATACCATGTTGTTCCGGTAAGGGAAAGGTATGCTATTTCAACCAAGCACAGGAAGTTTCCACAAATTACATGTAAGCCCATTAAAAGGTATGCACTATGTGACTAAACACAGAGGTTCCAGTTTATGTCTATAATTCCATTAAAGTATTGTCAAGAGAGCATAATGTAGGTTTAGGTAATTCTTTGCAAGGACATTTAGGTCCAATATAGAAACTACAGTTTTACTCAAGACTCAGCAGTTGCAGGGAAGACGCGTAGTGCTAAAGCTCTGTCAATGCTGTCCCTGCAAATGCCACACTGTTTCAAGCTAGAACATCTGGCTCCAATGAAGACCTGGCACTTCCAGTGAAGTTTTGTCACAGTATTTTAAATGGTCTATATAGTGTGTACCACTTGGGTGGTTTAGGCTGATTCTGTGCAAGACCTACAGCTAGAGGAATCTCAGAACTTGGAAAGTGGTTCCGAGAACGTGCAAGGGCATGATAATAGTGAAGGGTGTCCAGCAGATGCATGTAATTTACCTGTCCCATACAAGAATTGACACTAGAAGATTAGGCATAGGAGACACTACCCAATGTTTAATGGAGGGACACTAATTTTGAGGCACTTAGTGGATGTGAATGCCTGGGACGTCTGTCAGTTCAATCAATCCTCAGAAGTTGGAGTGAGAGGCAGAGAGTTGTACATTTCCTGATAAGATGCAGCAGGTTCACCTGATACCCAGACTTAACAGTGAATTGGCATTACCAGTGAAGACCTGGTAGTTCCAATGAGGACCTGGTCATTCCAGGAAAGAGAAGACCTGGTCATTCCAAGAAAGACCTTGCAGGTACAGTGAAGACCTGATCATTCCAGGAAATAACTTCCAGTTCCATTGAAGACCTGGTAGTTCCAATGAGGACCTGGTCTTTACAGGAAAGAGAAGACCGGTCATTCCAGGAACGACCTTGCAGGTACAGTGAAGACCTGATCATTTCAGGAAATAACTTGCAGTTACAGTGAAGACCTGGTCATTCCCGGAAATATCTTGCAGTTCCATTGAAGACCTGTTAGTTCCAATGAGGACCTGGTCATTCCAGGAAAGAGAAGACCTGGTCATTCCAGGAAAGACCTTGCAGGTACAGTGAAGACCTGATCATTCCAGGAAATATCTTGCAGTTCCATTGAAGACCTGGTAGTTCCAATGAGTACCTGGTCATTCCAGGAAAGAGAAGACCTGGTCATTCCACGAAAGACCTTGCAGGTACAGTGACAACATGATCCTTCCAGGAAATAACATGCAGTTCCAGTGAAGACCTGGTCATTCCAGGAAATACCTTGCAGTTCCTGTGAAGAACTAGTCATTCCAGAAAGGACCTTGCAGTTCCAGGGAAGACCTTGTCATTCCAGGAAAGTCCTTGCAGTTCCATTGAATACCTGGTAGTTCCAGTGAAGACCTTGTACTTCCAGAAAAGACTGTGCAGTTGCATTAATACCCTGGCAGTCCCAGTGAAGATGTGGTAATTCCAGGAAAGATCTTGCATTTCCATTGAATATCTGGTAGTTCCACTAAGGACTTGCCGATTCCAGGATAGACCTTGCAGTTCCAGTGAAGGCCCGGTTATTTCAGGAAAGATCCTGCAGTTCCAGTGTAGACATGGTCATTCCAGGAAACACCTTGCCGTTCCATTGAATACCTAGTAGTTCCAGTGAGGACTTGGTCATTGCTGAAAAGACCCTGCAGTTCCATTGAACACCTGGTTGTTCCAGTGAAGCTCTGGTCAACCCAGGACAACCTTGCAGTTTCATTGAAGAGCTAGTAGTTCCAGTGACGACCTGGAAATTCCAGGAAATACCTTGCAGTTCCATTGAGGCCCGGGCTGTTCTAGTGAAGACGTGGTCATTCCAGGAAAAGCCTCTGCAGTTCCATTGACGACCTGGTAGTTTCATTGAAGATCTGATCATTCCAAGAAATACCTTGCAGTTCCATTGAAGACCTGGTAGTTCCAGTGAGGACCTTTAATTCCAACGAAGGCCTTGTCCTTCCAGTGAACACATTGCAGTTCCATTGAAGTCCTCGCATTTCCAGTGAAAACCTGGAATTTCAAGAAAGACCTGGTCATTCCAGTGACAACCTTCCATCTCCAGTGACCCTGACATTTAATTGAAGAGCTTGAATGTCAATGAAGACAGAGTCATTCCAGTGGAGATCTCAGAGTTTCACTGATGAACCAGCTGTTCCAGGCAAGAGCTGGCCTTTCAATGAAGACTCGGCCATTTCACCTAAGAACATCCAGTTCCAGTGAATACATGGGCGTTCAAGTGAAGACCTGACCATCCCAGCGAAGACCTTACAGGTCTAAAGATGACTTGACTATTTCAATAAAGATAAGGGTTCCTTTAATGAAGCAAGTGCATTTGCTCAAAGTGTAGCACTAGGGCAAAGATGAACCCAATGCAACATTGTATTTAACAAATACATACTTGCCATAGTTCTAATTCAGTGCAACATTGCACTTGGACCAATGCAAACAAAATGCAGCATTGCACATCTAGCAAAAGCCCACAGGTTTCAGGGAAGATTCAGCAGTTGTAATGAAAAGCAGAACATCTCAGTCCCGTACAACCATACAAGACCCCACCAGATCTCCAGAACATTCCCTTGCGTAATGGTGATATCTCACACATGTAAAACCTTCCTCTTCACAAGCATGGCCAGATCTGACTCAATTCCAGAAGCAGTCCAGCGGTACGGGACTCTGTGGACAGGATCTGAATATGTGACGCGCAAGCACCACATGGCCACAGCATTCTTAGCTCTCGCCTCTCTGCCCTACCCACCTGTTGGGATGGGCCTTTTCTCGAGGTTCAGTGCCAAAGCTGCTAACTTTACCATCTGCGAGCATCCCATTTTAAGTCCAGCTCCTGCTGGGAGGCCGGCTTTCTCTGAGAATGTGTCTGCAGAACAGAAGGTTTGCCAAATCCCGCTCAGATCCGAATACCCACATCTGTCGTTCCTCTGCGTGTCTTCGGTTTTTAAAATCTCCTAGTTGGCTTCCTCTTGAGACAAAGACAGTCGGTTGTGAATCCCTGAATGAATTCATATTTAAAGAAGGTCACGTCTGAAGGAACAGAAGCATCCTGGTTGTCACATGTCTGGGCTTTTTGCCTGAGTTCTCTTTGGAGGATAATTGAGTTGCAAAATGGTTGCATGCAAAAGGCATTGCCATATCCTCATCAATCAGCAATGGTAGAGATTGTCAAAAGAATTTAATTTGTTAAGGACTTTTCGCAAATATCAGCACTTTTTTTAGTTCTATTATATTTAGTTTTGCTCATGGGAGTGGCGATAACTGCCAGCACTAGAGAAATACTATTGGGATAGAAATCATATGTGGCGTGACTATGCTTTGTGGCATTTGTGGATAAGTGCATATACAACGCTAACATGACCACTGGCCAATTGTTGGCTTTATCTACATTATTGTCACATTAATATGAGTTTCTGCCTACAAAAACAGCTGTTTGAAAGGTAAAAAGTTAGATGTTGCTATTCAGAGACTCCTGTGATGATACAAAATGCGGCAAATAAGTGTGTTTTCAACAACATGATTTATTAGAAACACTGCACCACAGCACACAGACCTGAATTTAATTTCGAGACGTGTCTTTTTTTATTTAAATGTTGTATATAAAAGGTAGTAACGGAAAATTACTTGTGATGATTTTTAGAAAATTGCATTATATATGTTAAACATATATGAATAGTGGGAACTTGTCTGCATATAGAAATGCCCAAACCTGTTGGCTTTCCCAAAGCCATTTTTCGACGTGGGTAATTCATACTGAGAGCTGGAGAGCAGATAGCGAGAAGGCTGAGAGCTTCTTACCACATGTCGCCGAAAGAGAAGATATGTAAACGGACCTCAGCTGCTGCGCCGTCAAAGTTAATTAAGCGAGAATGTTAAGGAGCCTCGCGTACACCGATGTCTGAAGAGCGCGCCGCGCACAGGCGCCCGCTACAGACCATTAAAACCTTCCGCCAAGTAGTGCGTTTTTCCAGTGACGGAGCTGGATATTACCGTCCATGGGACTATAGGACACACCTACTTAACAACCGAAGGTAAAGACGATTGTGGGTCGTAGGGGTGGGTAAAGAATGGACTAAAAGGGTAGGTTTTCTTTATGATTTAGCATGCTACCTAGGACAGATACCTTTGTTAACTAATACATTTTGCAGGTTGGATTTTAAGCACCGACCGGCGTAGCAATGTAATATTGTTCTCCCTCTTTAGACCCACTAGATCGGCGTCCAACGTCAAATACAATGCGGCCGTAAAGCTACTATCTCTGCATTTAAGGGTCTGCCCAATCACGAGTCTGGCAGCATTTACCCCCAGCTCCAAGCTGGGTGTAAATACACCGACTTAATGCCCATTTTTGGGCGCAATTAGGGCAGCGTTATTAACACGTTGTTAACGTGCGCTAATTGCGAAGAATATTCTCCATTGGGAATGGGGAAATACATTTACCAGCCAACCCGTGATCCGGCGGTATTGCAAATACAGTTGGGCAGTATCCCAGTCGAGATACCGCCCAACCCGTGATGAGGCCCTTAGTATTTATCTTGTCTTTATACTATTCAACACTGCAGTCTTGTTTAGTGTTGCATTGTATTCTTTTTGTGCCGACTATTGTATGAAGACTATTCAACCTGCTGAACACTGGTCATTACTAACAGAATACTGGACACATACTTGTTTTCTGGTCTTTTGGTCTTCATTTAGAACTGAGTATGACGTAACCACTACACACCACTTCCGAAAAGACATTCAAATATGAAAAGACCATTTTCTATTTTACAGAGGCCTAGACTTCCCATATTTACCAGAAAAAAAATTCATCAACGTTGCCGGAGGTTGCTACTTGATTTTTCAGGTTCTACATTGTTCGCCTGCATCGATCTCTCGCTGCCCTATTCTTCAGTTTCTATAAACCTCTCTCCTTCCCCCGCTTTTCCTTTATCTTTCTACGGTCACAATAGGGAGGTGAGGAGGAGGCTGAAGAGGAGTGGTGATGGGCTCACAGCAAAAAGAAACTGGATCTTACAAGGAGTTAGCAGTGAGAGAGCTTAGTGAGATGTGAGCTAGGACTGCTGCCCAGGCATGCAGTGCCCACCTCTTAACCTGCACTCTCACAATGATCCCTGCCTCTCTCCTGACTCTAAATATGTGCTTGGAGTAATGAGCGAAATTGTCAAGTGCATGCCCTTTCATTTCCTCAGACAAAATGTCATCTTGAAGGCAAGGGCCTCAAAGTCCTAGGGCGGTCCGCCTTCATGGGGCGCTAATTTGCAGGGTGCACTCTCCTTGCCTATGGGGGCCAAGTCTCTGCTGTAGAGACTGGCTCGAAGCTATTAGTGTGGATGCACCATACATGCATTGAAGGTTGTGCTTAATTTGTTTGCAGTCAGGTTTGGGAGAGTTAGGGACACGAGCAGGCACGTGGTGCAGAACTGGCCCATTTGGCTCTAGGTTTAGACCCTCTGACTGATGGGAAGGGTGGACAGCAAGGGCAACTTCAATGATCGCATTACTAAAGCTAATTCCAGTATTAAGGAATTATTCAATCTTTTTAAAAGAACTTGAATCTCCTGCCCCTATACCTGACTCCGGTACAAAGGACACTGTATGGTGTACCAACATAAAGAATGCTTTGCCGGATAAAATCACCCTATTATTAAAATAAATAAAAGCAAAAAAAAATCTCAATGCTAATGCCATCCCACAGGACCTGCCCATTCCCCTCTCACCCAATGTACCACAAATTAACTTCAAGCCTCTCTCTACCAAAGAAGTAGAGATGATTATACTCAAACTCAAACCTTCTAACTGTAAGGGTGACGTCTGCCCAGCCAATGTACTCGCCCTTTTCATTACCTCATTTATTAATGCATCATTCGACTTGAGCATCATACCTACCAACCTGAAAGGCGCCTGAGGATTTCCACTATTTAAAAAAAAACCTCTTTAGATCCCAATAACCCCTCCAACTATAGACCCATCATTACTGTCCATTTCCTGCTAAAAATACTTGACCGCGCAGCCTACCTCCAGATACAGCAGTACTTGGAAGCAAACAACTTGCTAGGACTAAGACAGTCAGGATTTAGACCCAGACATGGGATTGAAACAGCGCTCATCGACCTAAAGACACAAATTCAGCTCCTAAAAGACAAAGGTAAATCTGCCCTACTACTACTACTAGACTTATCAGCGCCATTTGATTTAGTGAACCATGAAATTTTATGTAAACATTTGTCATCTGCCGCATACTTCTCAGACCAAGCTATCACCTGGATTAAATCCTTCCTTAGCAACAGATCTATGAGGGTCTTCGCACCTCTGCATTGGCCTCACCATCGCCAGTTACTTGTGGAGTCCCTCAAGGTTCCTGTGTGTCCCCAACTCTCGACAACGTATTCACCAAACCTCTCTTTGATATACTTGACTATCTGGATGTCACGTATACCAATTATGCGGATGACATCCAGATACTCATCCCTATCACTGGTGACTACGCTGCACACAGTAAAACCCTTAACAATATTTACAGCACCATACACATATAAATAGCTAAGCGTGGTTTATGTTTAAATGATGACCAAACTGAACTACTCCTCCTTGGCTCTCCAATTAAACTGAGTACATTAGGGACCCTCTTCAATTCATTTAACATCGACGGCAACATTTTTAAAGTAGCCAATGATGTGAAAACTCTAGGAATTTACATTGACTCAGCACTTTCTCTTGCGAGACAAACAAATGCCTTAGCATCATCCACAGCCTATACATGCAAGCTCATTACCGCCTGCCGTCCCTATCTGACGTCAACGAATTGCATCTCAGTAGCAAGAGCTTTAGTCCTATCTAAGCTTGACTATTGCAACGCGCTCTACCTGGGTACAGCCAACAAAATATCAACAAAAGGCAGGTTATGCAAAACAATGCAATCAGATCGGCATATAACATTCCTAGGAAACAGCATATCACTGCAACTAGAACAAATATAAATGTATTAATCGGCTTAACATCAAGCCAAGAATAGACCTCAAATCTCTCTCACTTACCACAAGTGCCTCAATAACCAAGCACCCACATACCTTTGTGACCCCTTCTCACGTCATTCTTCAACAAGACCCACTAGAATAGCCCAATCACACTGTATTGACATCCCACGATTTAAACAACAACATTATGGCGGAGTCAGCTTCCCAGTCCATTCTGCAAAAATATGTAATGCCCTTCCCATATCCATAAGAGAGGAACCATCTTACTCTCTATTCCGTAGAAAGGTCAAAGCTTGGTTCATTGAGCAAGACTATAACCGGGTTCGGACTGGGACAAGAAATAGTCCTGGTCACCCAAAAAAAGTGGCCCACCCCTCGCCTCACGACCCTTGACCTCTGATGACATCACTGCAAGTGATGTCATTTGACCCCGCCCCAAAGTGACATCGCGAGAAGCGATGAAACACGACCTTTCACCCCTTGACAAAACAGCAAGTGGCATCAAATAGCATTGGTCCTAAGTACACTAAATTACTGTGAATCCAAGCAGATGTCCAAGGCCAAATGATAATATGTTATTGTATAGCACTTACGCTTAAGCTCTTTTGTATAGAACAAATATGCATACAATATTACCCAACTTGTGTTGGTTCTCATTTATTGACCTAAGAAGGATGAAAGGCTTTTTGAAGAAAAAAAAATAAGATTGGGAAAAAAATGTATATATTTTTTCAAATTATATTTTTCCAAAACAGCCCAGGCATGGCCAGAAACCGGCCCCCACTCTCCAGGGACGATTTCGGCCCAGCCACAGGCCGAAAGGCCGAGTGGCCAATCCAACCCTGACTATAACCAACCTAACCTATAAAATAATCTGCACAACACTAAGCTTGCTACTTTAGGGTGTTCAGCTGCTCTCTACTTTAGGGTCTTTATCAGATGTATATATGTCTCCAAATTGTATAATATCTGCCTGTATTTTTCGCCTGTAATTTTGTATTATATGTCTCAAGTTTCTTATTGCTTTCATATCTACACCTGTGCAATTTGTAGCTGCACAATATATCTCATTTTATTGTTACAGCAGGTATTATAACATGTAAGATTGTCTGTATACTTGTACTTGTGTAACATGTAAGTTTCAGCACCCAGATTCCTCAGGGCTGGGTTGCGCTTTACAAATAAATAAAGACTAAATACAAATACACGAGGTAAGGAGCCTGAATCCTGCATCTAGAGAGCAGGACTACACACTATGGCCCTCATTACAACACTGGCAGTAACCAATGGCGCTATTGGCACCATGGTTGCTGCCGGTGTTGTAACGAGTCTGTCAATGTTCAATGGGGAATTACCACCCCATTCCAAGGTTTGCGGGGCGGTAATTCGCCATTGAACATTGGCCCTTCCCCATTCCCATTTTTGCTCAATAGGGCTCAATGGGACTGGGGAAGGCGGTAATTACGGTACCGCAAATTGCGGTACCGTAATTACCTCGAAGGTCCCTTTGCGGGTCCCTACTTTAACGGCTGGTCCAGACAAGCAGTTTAGGTCGGATCCCGCAAAGGAACCTCATAATTAGGCGCTAAGGGGTTAACAGCGCCGCAGCCTTTTACGGCGCCGTTAACCCCTTAGCGCCAGGGTTGTAATGACCCCCTATATCTTATGCCTTCTGGGCATTTGCAAAGTATTAAACTACCATGGGTTAGGGTTGGGGGGGCTTTTGGTGCTGGAGGGCATCAGGAAGTGCAACACTACATACGATTGGGTGTCTGGTGGACAACCTGTAATGTAAAGCAAATGTATCAGCAATGACCGCATGGAATGGCAGACATACAAAGGGGAGCTAGTTTAGACCTATCTTCAAAGCAGATGCTTTTGGGTTATGAGTGCCCTGTATCACGACCATGCTCTTAAACTACAACTTCTTGTCAATATAGTCAAAATGGGGATGCCTGGCTTTGTTTGCTCTGAGTTTTTTTGCTCGCATTTTATCGCCAAAATGTATGTTATGTGATGTTAAATGTTTTTATACCGCACACTGTTGCCACCTGCTTTGTCTCTTGGCGTTCTGGCAGATCTGCAATGCAAGGGGGTGGCAGGGTTTGTTACTCGGACTATGCGGGAAAAGAGCAAGAGAGCTTTGATGTGCTTTTGGTATCTTCAGTTCGGAGAAACCGGTCACTGAGCGTTGGTGCATTTTCGGTCGGTACCCGTTATTTGGTGTTGAGGTGAGATTGTGCGTGGTTTGGTTTCATGTTGAGTGTTATGAAGTGGGTGTGATTTGTGGTGTGGTAGAGGTATGGTTGTGTTTAGTTCAGAGTTTGAGGGTGAGTGTGCAGGATGGTGAGTTTTTAGTGTGGTTAGTTAGTAGCAATACATGTCCTAGACCCAACAATCCATATAATTGCGGTTCATTGCCTACCCCCAACACTCCATCAAAGTGCAGTACATTTTCTACCCCAACAATCATCTACCTTCAGTAAATTTCCTCCCCCCAACAATCCATCTAAATGCATTATATTTCCTACCCCAACTATCCATCTAAGTGCAGTATATTTCCTACCCCCAACAATCCATTAAGTGCAGTATTTTTCCTACCCCATCTATCCATGTAAGTGCAGTATATTTCCTACTCCCAACAATCCACCTAAATGCATTATATTTCCTACACCCAACTATCCATCTAAGTGCAGTATATTTCCTACCCCAACAAGCCATCTAATTGCAGTATATTTCCTACCCCCAACAATCCATCCAAGTGCAATCTATTTCCTACCCCCAACAATCCATCTAAGTGCATTGTATTTCCTACCCCCAACAATCCATCTAAGTGCAGTACATTTCCTACCCCCAACAATCCATCTTGGGGGGTGGGACCCAGCACGGTACAGATGCTACACCATGCCCATCTCATGGCGTTGCAGGGAGCGCAAGGCTTGCCCATTCAGCGAGACCAGATGTGGAATATGGAAAATTTAGGCAAACAGGGTAAGTGCACTTATGGGTAATTTACATACTGGGGCTAAATACAAGATGAGGCTAATCTTAATAAGTAGGCTAAGTGCAAGTAGGTATAAGATATTAGGTGATAGGAGTGGTGGGGTTTTGCTGGAGTGCAATAATGGCTGCACTCCACACCCAGACTACACTTAACCTTGTCAGTCGCTGCCGGTTGACGGCGATAGGCTTCCTAGTCAAACACAGGCAAACACAGACTGAAGCTTACTCTTAGGGAGCTGCCCTTTGCCTTGGGTCCCTTAGCCAAGGGCTTCCCAGGCAGAGGCTGCCTTGAGAGGTCACCTTAACTGGGATACACAGTCCAATGAGCAGTGGGGGCAGGCTGTGGTCTGGAGGGCAGAGAAGGACAAGGAAGCCAGGCAAGGCAGGCAAGGTAAGCCCACTCAAATGTGCAGATATGAAAAGAAATGCCCAGGACTTACTATTCAAAAGGAAGCTGAAAGCTCCAGTCCGATGGATGGTGAGATAGGGTCAGGAAATATTGGTGGGGGCGCTGCACAGAGTCTATCCCTTCATCCTATTCTGAGTTTTATGCTGGAATGAATGCTCATGGCTCATTGATTTCCGGTCGCATCTAATTAAATGTGGCCAGGGTATTCTACCTACAAAGCTCTCAAATTACATCCTTAATTTAAGAAGCCTAGGGCTTACTCCAGAGCCAAAACCAGTAGAAAATGGTTGCAAAGACATGACATTTCGTAAATCTGATATTTCCACTTCTTGATGGATATTCAAGTAGTAACATGGCCAGAGACATAACAAATAGACTATTTTTGACTTCTTGAATAACATCTGAGTTATCAGAGCCTAAGGCCGCAGCACCACACAATCCTATTGATGATGAATCGTCTTGAAGATTTTCAACATCTGAGCAATAGAATAAACCAACAACGGTAATCATGTGTTGCCAAATGCGGGGCACATCTGGTGTAACCGTTTCTGAACACACAGAGTGTGAGTTAGTATAAAGTTTGACAGGGTTAGCACGAGGATACAGTCCCAACGCACCCCCTTCTCAATACTAAACTTTCTTGTCAATTCACCATCTGCATCGCACCTGCCTCTGGCTGTGCTATTAGCGTGTAAATCAGGACTGATGCCTATTCTAAGGGAAGCCGGTCACATCCTAATTACACCGTTACTAATAGGACACATTGAAATGAATGCAATATGTATTGAAATGAGTAAGACTTGCATTGAGATGAGTATAATGTGCAATGAAATGAATGTGACATACATTGAAATGCAAAGAACCGTCTGAACAGCAAATGCACTGAACTACATTTGACATACATTGAAATGAATATCAGCCACACTGAAATGAACATGATAACTGGAAGGCCCATGGTAAGCACTGAAATTAATATCAACCACACTGAAATGAACATGATAACTGGAAGGCCCATGGTAAGCACTGAAATGAATATCAACCACACTGAAATGAACATGATAACTGGAAGGCCCATGGTAAGCACTGAAATGAATATCAACCACACTGAAATGAACATGATAGTTGGAAGGCCCATGGTGAGCACTGCAATGGACATGATAGTTGGAAGGCCCATAGTGAGCACTGAAATAAACAAGATAGTTGGAAGGCCCATGGTGAGCACTGAAATGAATATCAGCCACACTGAAATGAATATCAGCCACACTGAAATGAACATGATAACTGGAAGGCCCATGGTAAGCACTGAAATGAATATCAACCACACTGAAATGAACATGATAGTTGGAAGGCCCATGGTGAGCACTGCAATGGACATGATAGTTGGAAGGCCCATAGTGAGCACTGAAATAAACAAGATAGTTGGAAGGCCCATGGTGAGCACTGAAATGAATATCAGCCACACTGAAATGAATATCAGCCACACTGAAATGAACATGATAATTGAAAGGCCCAGGATAAGCACTGACATCAATATCAGCCACACTGAAATGAACATGATAATTTGAAGGCCCATGCTGAGCAATGAAATAAATATCAGCCACACTGAAATGTTTATCTGCCACACTGAAATGAATATTATCCACACTGAAATGAACATAATTGCAACGCCCATGGTAAGCACTGAAATGATCATCAGCCACACTGAAATGAATATCCTCCACACTGAAATGAATATCCGCCACACTGAAATGAACATGATGATTGGAAGGCCTATGGTAAGCACTGAAATAAATATCAGCCACACTGAAATGAGCATGATAATTGGAAGGCCCATGGTAAGCACTGAAATGATCATCAGCCACACTGAAATGAACATGATAATTGGAAGGCCCATGGTAAGCACTGAAATGATCATCAGCCACACTGAAATGAACATGATAATTGGAAGGCCCATGGTAAGCACTGAAATGAATATCTGCCACACTGAAATGAATATCTGCCACACTGAAATGAACATGATAATTGGAAGGCCCATGGTAAGCACTGAAATGAATATCAGCCACACTGAAATAAATATCATCCACACTGAAATGAACATGGTAATAGGAAGGCCCATGGTAAGCACTGAAATGAACATGATAATTGGAAGGCCCATGGTAAGCACTGAAATTAATATCTGCCACACTGAAATGAACATGGTAATAGGAAGGCCCATGGTAAGCACTGAAATGAACATGATAATTGGAAGGCCCATAGTGAGCACTGAAATGAACATGATAATTGGAAGGCCCATGGTAAGCACTGAAATGAATATCTGCCACACTGAAATGAATATCTGCCACACTGAAATGAACATGGTAATAGGAAGGCCCATGGTAAGCACTGAAATGAATATTTACCACACTGAAATGAATATCTGCCACACTGAAATGAACATCATAATTGGAAGGCCCATGGTAAGCACTGAAATGATCATCAGCCACACTGAAATGGACATGATAATTGGAAGGCCCATGGTAAGCACTGAAATTAATATCAACCACACTGAAATGAACATGATAACTGGAAGGCCCATGGTAAGCACTGAAATGAACATGATAACTGGAAGGCCCATGGTAAGCACTGAAATGAACATGATAACTGGAAGGCCCATGGTAAGCACTGAAATGAATATGATTCATGCATAAGTGAATATAACCTGCCTAGCAATGGATGCAACATCCATTGAAAGGTGCAAGAAGGCAGGTCCCCTCAGGGGGCCTAAAGGGGCTTCAGAACACTGCGCTCACAAGGGGCCGCAAGGTCCATAAATACATTGGTTGGTCAACAATGGGGGTCTGTTCTGACGTGTAGCGTTTTCTGGAGACTACTATAGTACTGAAGTAGGCCTGGGTTATTTCTATTATGTCAAGAGAGGTACATAACACTTTAAATGTGAAAAATGCACAGGAAGGAATTTCAGACACAAATAGATGTTGAGCTGTCAGCTTTTTAAATTTATTTTGCTGCTGGATGCATTTATTAATCATGCATCAGTATTTATTAAGAAAAAAAGTATATTGTTAAAAAGAACAGTTGGGAACTGCAAGAGGTTGAATCACAAAAACAAAGTTTGCAAAACGGTTAATTCTTAATATTTCCTCAAGCAGCTGTTTATGGCAAAACAAATTTGCAAGACAAAATAGTGTTTAAAAAGGAACACTGTGTAACCACCACCTAAAGTGACTAGTGATTAGCATGTAAAACATACATAACATACATAACAACCAAAACAAAAGCAATAAATAGAAAAACTTTGGGTTATGTGTATCCAGGCTGGAGGGTGACCTAACAAGTGGTCTACGTCTAGATATGGATCAAGGAAGATGTTAAGACCAGGCGAAATATTGAGGTACTGGTCGAAGAGACGTTTCGGCTTAGAGCCTTCATCTAGGGCCTGGGGTAGGTCTCCCTTGGGGGGTGCAGATCTGTCAGGATCTGAAGTTAATATGGCACATGAATGGCAAGAGATGCTAATTAGTTTAGTCTTCTGGCAGTCGGCTGTGGATGGCGAATGGCGCGATGGCGTGTGGGGCCGCGTATGCATTTTGCGACTAGTCGCAAAATGCATAAGCGGCCCCACACGCCAGCCTGCAGCGAGCCCGGGACCTAAATACCAGGACGACTACAGACCAGAAACTATCACCCAGCCACCATTACGTGCTGGTCCACACTTTAATGATCAGTTGCAAAACCAACCGGCACCCTGCACACTTCCTGAGACTCTTCGCGCAGCTACAACCTAGCTAGCCATCCACAGCCGACTGCCAGAAGACTAAACTAATTAACTAGGGGTGTTGCTAAGTCTGGAAAAGATCAGGGGCTAAGCTTATGTCGGGACTGGCGGGACTCAGGGCTAGCTAGCAATTTGGTTGTAGCACCTGAGTTTCTATCCGGGGCTGCAACCGAAAGACTATAGCCCCCTCAGCCCCCCCCCCTAGCAATGCCTCCGGTCCCAAGAAATTCTCTGTCGCTTCTGGTTATGCCTTGTCAATTGTCCGCGGGGCGATTGAAACCTGGACGCCGCTGCCTGACAGGCTCCATCCTCGCGAGGCTCATGACTCTCTAGGCGTATCACCACTCTCTGGCCCGGGACCCCCACCGCGGGGCCCGAGGTGTATTGACTGGCATGTTGGCTTAGTGGATCGTGAGCCCGCAGACATTTGCTCTCAGAAGATATGCGAAAATTGATCTGCAGGGTCTCAGGCAAATCCGAGCGCGGTGGGGCCGCGCAGAAGACAGCGCCTGGTCTGGATTGATGGCTTCTGAATGAAAGCTCAGGATCACTGGCTGCCTTTCAAACAGCAGGTCACCTAACAGTGGTGAAATGGAGCCAGGGAGCTGATGTTTCCTGACCTTACGAAGGTTGTCGAGGATTCATGTTCTAGCCCAACCATGCTTGCCCTCACAGCGGGCGGTCAGTCAATGCCAGCCTCTTCATAACGGATACCATAGCCATCGATCTGCACAGGTGGCATTGCCACACGACAGAGGGTGGGCGGTGTCCATGCCCTGAGCACAGCTTCCACTCTGTTGCCGTGTTTGATCCTTGCCTGCATGCTTCCTGAGAGCATGGGCACAGCCAAGGTATTCAGGACAGGGCACAGAAGTGCTCATACAACATGGCTGCAGGTTAGGCCCGTCAATTTGTCTCACCAGGGTAAGGGGACCTCCCTGATGTGCCCAGGACAGTTCTATATGTATCTGCATTTTAGTCTCCATCATTGGCACACCCCGGGCACCCTGTGGTGGGGTTTTGAATGTAAGTAAACTGTCTAATGCCCATGCTGTATTCTCTTCGAGCCAACTTTGGCAGGAAAGATAATTCTGGCACTGAGATACCGCGATATGCTCATGAGAATAACATTTTATGAAATGGGGGTTTAAACTAGAAGCTGAGGGGTATATTCAGGGCACTGGGACACATGGAAGGTAACACAGATATGAAGACAGAATCCTGTGATTAACCCAGATAAGAGCAGATGCGGTAAAGTAGCCTGCATTACACATCTGTGGTCAGCGTTCAGGGCGCAGATTGCAATCCCACTGGTGCCTGTGCCGCAATAGGGCACTTTTAGGCGCTAATCCAGGGGTGTAGCCTCTGAGTAACACCAGGGGGTGACACGCTAACCATCAAAATCCCAAATATTATCACAATTGTGAGAGAAGGCAGGGGCATTAAAGAGACCCTTCAGTTTGTGGAGGATTCAGCTGCTCCCCATAGCTACAATGAATAGGACAGACACCTCTTACTACAGCACGTAGAAGTGAAAGAAGTATGCATGAAGCACTACATATAAAAAGGTAATCATATTTTTAAATTGTTTTACAACATAGACTTCAGATGGAAGGTTTGATCGGTTACAGGTGATTTAATCAAATCCAAAATAACTAATCTAATTATAATTAATACCAAAATTTACAAAATTCCAAACTACCACTTTCATTTTTTGTTGTTTTTGGGGATTCCCCCCAACGTCCCCCTTTTTTATTCCTAATACTTTGCCTCATCCCCAAAACCACTATTCCCACTTCCAACCTCTTTATTTTGTTTTTTTCCAGATTCGTTATTTTGGAATTAGTTATTTTGGATACGTTGTAATTGGATGTATTATTTGGAATACGACATCATCACTGCATAACGCTTGATTGGTCAAAGAGAATAACCTAAAAGGACAGAATACGAATGAGAAGACAACATGGGGCAGAAACACGTGCAGCCACATTTTAATGAACATCATCTTCAGGGTCTATTGAGAGGTAAGGTAACACCCTCGATGATTGATGAGTGGAAGGGCACAGATGATGGAATTGACGTGGCACAGCTGCCTAAAGGCCAGGAGTAGAGAATGAGTCCAGCTACGATCATCCAAAGCTGTTCAACTTATCCCCCCAGGAAAGGGGCGGCTTTGTGGCCGTTGCCCCGATTGTTCAATTTGACAAGGAACTGCTGCGTTCTCCACTGAACATCAATGAGATTAGAAGGGATATGGGTATATGTTTATGCATTGTATGTATTAGTTGAGTCTCAAATGGAGGACATTTCACCAAAAGAACCTAGGCGCTTTATAAATAATTATAAATAAATACTACCATTATCCCTAAACTGCGGTCCATCCACGTTAGAGCAATGAAACAGGTACTCACCTGACTATTTTCTGACCTTTCAGAAATCCCCTAGCATAGGGTTCCCCCTGAGATCCTGTTAAGCACCATTTTTTTGTTATCAGTTGGTCTCTGGTATTTACTAGCCAGGGGCTTCTGTGGTTCTCTTGGCACATCTATGGTGTTTGCACTCGTTTTTTGGTGCTCCTGCCTTACATTAATTCATAGTATGCATTTTTTTGTTAGTTATCCTTTGTTCTCAGAACTGCAAGTTGTGTTCATTTTTAATTTGCTCTGTATGTTTGTTAGCATGTAAGTCTTCTAGTTATTGACTTTGTGGCTAGTATTTATTATTTTATGTAGCTGTGCGTTTGATTTTTTTTTTAATACACATTAAAATATTCTAAGATAATAATTTGTTTAATGTTATGATCTAATGTTATGACCCTAGACCTCCCTCCAGTGACCCTGTGCAACAAACTCAAACCCGACATCAACAGCAAGAATGATAGGAAGCTTGCTCTCCTAAAAAGGAAACAAAAACAAGCACGTGGGAGCGCCCAGAAGTCAAACAGGTGACACAGAAGACAAAAGCATGCATGTGACAACAGAAAGGTAATATGCAGCCATTCTCTGGAAAAGTGCATCTTTTATCCTTGGCTGCATCTCTTAGGCCTTCCACCCTGAAGCTGTAAAAGGACGGATGAAGGCACCTCCTGGGTGGATATATACCACTGTCCGGCCTCTTGATAGCCCGAGAGAGCGAGTTGTCTGTTTGGTTTCTTGTCTAGCATTTGGAACCGTACTGTCCAAAAGAAACCTTGGTTCATGGGTTCATCTTTAGGCCTACTTAGGTGTTTATGAAATTTCTAGGGGTTCTGGTAGTCACGTTCCACGCTAAGGGATGTTATTATTTTCATGGGTGTCCTTCGTGAGCGGGAGACACTGTCATATCAGGTAGGAAGAGTAACTGCCTGTATCACTGCTTGTTACAGACTTCTGCTAAAGTGCTCTATCCTGTCTCGCCAGTCTTTCCCTCACTCCTCTGCAGCTCCAGTGTCCTGTACCTTTCATGTAATCTCAGGAGGTGTGTCTGGTAGCACTTACTTTCACCTGGGGCAGTGGGGGGCAGAGACTTTCCTTCAGGTGTGGTGCGCAATCCATCCATTACTCCTGAGAGACCTTAATGCCTTCTGTGAAAGCCGGAGTAGCCAATGATATGCACCCAGTCTGACCTCAAATAAATGTTCACAAGATGGAAGCTTCTTCCACCCCTGCCCAGCCAAGACCATTAAAAAACATATCATCTTTGGCTTTTGCTCTTACCCCTTTTGCATGATGTCAGGTGACTTCTCTCTGCTCTAGCAGTCCAGCATCTCTATGCTCCTTAAGAAAATCAAATGTTTACCAAAATTACCCATAATAACCAGCCAATAGCTAACACACTCTCCATTCACAAAATATCCGAAAGAGCCGCAACTCAACAGTTAAAGAGTGCTCAGATTCCTACAACCTACTGCACGATCACCAGTCAGGTTCTTGCATGAAGTCAGCTCTTTCACAAATAAGGGACACAATCCTGAAGGCCTTGTACAAAAAAACACCTGCTATCCCTATTCTCCCCGATCTATCAGCGACCCTCAACATCATTAAACATTCCATCTTAGAACCGCCTAAAATCCTTCTTCAACGTAGACTGAGTTATCCTCAAGTGGATCTTCCCTTTCCTGGCAGATAGGGTGATCCAAGTATAGTCTGGTCTCTTCCTCTCTGTTCCTACCACACGTATCTGCGGTGTACCTCAAGGACCTATCGTCTACCGTTGGCTTTTCAAACCCTCACCTCAAACCTCTAGCAGGTGTCATTTCTCCTCTCTCTCTCTGCCACTTTTCAGTCCTGTGCTGAGGATTCTCAGATCACACTCCATGTCAGTGGCTCATTGTTAGAACTACGATGCATCTTCACTGGTCTACAAAAGGTCTGAGTCTGGATGTTCAAGAACAATGTCTGAGTGCATGGAACATTGAGCTTGTCTAAGCTTGTTCTTCCTGTCCTCTTTCACTCCCATTTTCCTGCCATACAATAAGAGGGGCAGGGTGAGTACCCTCACAACCTCAGCAAAGAAATTAGGAGTGGGGTTTTTCGACTGGCCTCTTTACCTCAACAGGCCCATGAGACCGTATTAAAACCTGGCTTTCAATGCCATGTGCTGAAGTGCATGCTCCCTCTCTTGAACATGTTTCAGAGTACACCAGAGAAGGTAACCTCACTCCTAGACTATCAAAATAGTATCTGCTTGTGTTTCCCTAAATGCCCAACTGATCAACTCCAGGTGCTATAAAATAATGAGGCCAGTATGCCCCTACTCCTGAAATCTCAGGACTATTCCTACCCTGAGCGGATGGCATTGCCCTGGCTTCAGGTAGCAGCTTGCATGAAATCCAAAACACTGCACATAATACACAGGGTCTTTGAGGTCATTGTCACTTTCTAGCCTATACAGAAGGCAAACACATATTATCAATAAGGCCTCTCTAGCCCTGTATTTCCAGAACTCTTAGGTCCTTCAGGAAAAAGAAACAGGTTGGGTAGCACTTCATCCTGTAGGATCTGCGACTTAGTATCAATCACCAGAGGTCCACTGATCTGAGGAAAACTTTAAACCAGAAAAGACTCAAAGTGTCTATCTTGCTAAAGGCGTATGCAACTGTCCCGTGAGGTTCACAGTTCCACTGGACCTTGCAGTTTCTCTACGCCTCTCTGTTCCCTAGTCTGTACTACTGTTGCCCACTCAGGCCGTTAGTCCTGCAAGTTCCCATTTCCTGCACCGAGTCCTACAAGCCAGTGTGTAGTTGAAGGAGTCATCGATGTGATGTGTATCGTTAGATTTTCCCTAGAGTTTGTGGTCACAGTATTTGGGCCAAAATCCAGGATAGGAGCACTGGTCCAGCACCCGAAAATGTACCTCGGCCCTATTTCGTAACAAAGCATCAGTGGACCACCAGTGGTTGTCAAACACATCTAAGTGGCCACATCCTGGATTGAACTGCTGCAAGAAACATTCTTTGGAAATTACTGCCACAAGAGCATGCCCATGGTCTGATCACCATTTCATAGAATTCAATCATTACTTGCCTAGTAAACCATTAAAAAACATACTCTGCCTAAGGAAATAACCAGCAGAAATCTGAAAAGAATCAACTGAGGAGATTTAGAAACATGCCTTAAACAGATCTTGTAAATCACTCATGATCCCCCGGAAACACTAGTTAACACCTACCACCTTACGTTTCAAAGTTTCCTGGACAGAGTTGCTCCACTGAAACAAAAAACTATTTGAGATAAAAAGTGTGAACAAAGTCAGTATATCCCCATCCTGTCCCAGACCAAAATAAAGAAAAGACAGCTCGAACGAACCAGCATCAAAAAACCTACTTGCTAAAACAAAGAAGCCTGGAAACAAATGCAGTACCTACGAGGCCAAAAACCACAAACCTACGAGGCTAAAATAAACTTCTACAATAATGAAATAGAGTCTGTAGAGAATGACTCTAAGAAAGTATTTGAAATTTATCGGAATCTCAAGAAACCTAAACTACAATCTTAGCAGTTTATACCCTCAAATGGGGATTCTAAAAGGGTACAGCAATTCTTTGCAAACAAAATTGCATTGTTCCGTTCAACGGTCTCTGACTCATTGACGCAACACTCTTTTCACCAATATCTTTTTTTTTTTTTTTTTTATTTAATTTGATTTAGCTGAATTCAATCAACTTTTCAAATTTACATATTTATACAAAATTAATAAAATGGAATGTTACAAATAAATACAGGGTTCATTGTTTGGTACAAAATTCACATTGGTACAAAATATAAAAAAGGACATGCGAGCAATTTAAAATTACATATGTACGTTGAATTTCAAATAATCACATGTTTATATAAAATCTTCTCGATGCGAACCCATAATGATTTCATTCTCCCATATTATGGCAAAATAGAATTAGATACATTGTGTAAAATTTAGTCATACCAGTTTAGAGATGTATTTCTGTTTCTAAAATAGTTTCCAGGAAATGTACCATTGATTTCATGATTGAGAATCTAGGACTGTTTACTAGGATACTCCATATCTCCTCTTCATCTCGGTCCACATACAGATTTATAAGTTCAGTAAATTGTTTTGATCGTAAAGATTTTAAGTGAGGACATGTCACTATCAGATGTTGCAGTGTTTCTATAATGGTGCCAGATTCACAATAACGACAATAAATCTGTTCAACATCTATCATTTTTCGTCTCACCAGAACTTCCCTTGTTGGCCATAAGTTCAGTCTTACACGTAAGAACTGATTTCTAATTTTAGCCGAAGGACACCTCCGAAGATAGCTAGTCATTTGTCCTAGACAGTTAGAGCGAAAGATGTTTATATTAAAATCTTTGTACCTTGCACAATTTTCGTAGTTATGAATCCACGCCCATTGGTAGTATCTTGTTTTGGCTCTAGTTGGGTTCTCTATTAGATTCTGTAGAGAGATGTTAGCTCCCAATAGAGTGTTCAAAACTAAATTACGCCATTTATCGGGAAAGTACTGATTTGATGAGATTAGATAGTTAGCAACTGTACTTAATATGTTATTATTAGACACTCCAAGTAGGCATTTGCGAAAAAAAGCACACATGCTCCATTTGACCCTGCTGTTTATCGATTTAATACCCAGTTCGAGTCGAAGGAGCGGCATAGGGACGCAATTTGGCAAATGGAGCACCTTTCTCCAAAAGGTCGCCTCTATTTTATTCCACATCTGATCATTGGTATATAACTTGGATTCAGCACCGTATGTAAGTATAGAACATACTTTTTGCTCATAAAATAACAATAAATGATTTAAAGAAAATTTACCATACTTATAAACTAAAATTTTTGCCTGAGATACAAGAGATATGAGTTTGGTTTGTAGTTTTTTTGAGTAAAATTGATCATTCACGCTGTTTTGAATGAAGATACCCAGGTACTTATATTCTAAAACTGTGTCCATCAGTTTTTGCTGCAAGTACCATGCAGAGTTTTCTAGTTTGCGTTTTCCCAGGGGCCTACAGATCATAATTTGCGATTTCTCAGTATTTATTGATAGATGATTCTCCAGAGCATATTTGGACAGCGCAGATAGCAAATTCTGTAAACCCAAAGGAGTTTGAGAAATTAGCACTAAATCATCAGCGTAAAGTAACCACGGGATACGCTGTCCACCTATCTCGGGTGCATCTGAGAGTGTTTGACGAAAGGAGTTACCCATATCAAGAATAAACAAATTAAATAGAAACGGTGCCAAGATGCAACCTTGTTTTAGTCCAAGCGAAGTGGCAAAAGCTGCAGAAAGAAGACCCTCAATAGAGAGTCTTATACGCATGGAGGTGTCAGTATGTAGCTGAATGATTATTGCTAACAAGGAGGCAGGACATCCAAGAGTCTTTAACTTATGAAACAGTAATTTACGACTTATAGAATCAAACGCTGATTTAAAATCAATAAAAGCAAAGTATAAGGTTTGTTTCCTAATTGCATATTTAGATTTGAGCATGTTTAGCATTATAATGTTTGGAAGTGTACCTAAACCGCTAACAAAACCCGATTGCAGGGGATCAATTTTGGAATCTCGAAATGCCCACTCCTTCAACTGCTTCAAAATAATTCGAGAAAATATCTTCCCAGGCACATCAAGGAGCGAGATAGGGCGGTAGCTTGCTGGTTTAGTCCGCTCGCCCTTTTTGTAAATCGGAACAATTGACTGTTTCCAGGACAAGGGAATATTCTGTGTTGTATTGATGGTTTCAAATACCATATACAGAATGTCGGCCCAGATTTCCGGGAAACATTTGAGTTGTTTATTCGAAAGGCCATCTGGGCCAGGAGCTCCCGAGTTACTCGCTTGCGATATGCATAGAAGGATATCATCTCTATCGAACGTAATATGAAAAGGTGAAAGCGGACCCGGGCTAGCTATGCCCGATTGATCCGATGGAGCAGCAAAAGCAGTGGAGTAATATTGGATCCACTCATCCTCCATGACATCATTCATTTGAATAGCTACTTGGTGCCCGGATGTAGCTTGGTTTATGATGTTCCAAGTTTGCGCGGAGTTTTTAGTGGCCAAAGCTTTTAACATGCTAAACCCATCGCTTTGGTAAAGTTTGGCTCTTATACCTCTTACCCAATTTGTATATTTAGTTTTAATTGTAGTTAGGGCATGGCTGCGCAATGACGGGGGAAGCTTAGCAATGCTTCTTTTATCTGCTCTGAATTTGGCTTTTCTCATTCTTATTTCATGGTCGTGAATGTGAAGGTGAGGAGTCTGCTTGTGCTTATGTATGGTTGAACCTCGCTGAAAGAGTTGCATTAGATCATAATATATTAAGTCACTATATCCAGAGACTCCATTTCTAACTTTTAACTCGGCTTGATAATAATTTCTAAATGCTGCCAGGGACGACTCAGACCACGTCAATTTATTCCTTGTGGAGTTTATGTTACAGATGCCCGGAATATATGCAGGCAGTGATTGGTTTGTATTTAAAGTAGAAGACCAAATCATATTTAAGATGTTATGATCACTAGCATCTGTTTGAAGGATTTGGAAGGCTGTGATCTTATTTAGCATACGGGTCGTGGTATACATGAAATCTATAATTCCCGTGGACCCATTCCGGTGCCAAGTGGGTCTCGGAGGGACATCCTGTGGCAGAGTTCCATTCAGCACAAGCAGACTCCTGGACCTCACAAAAGACGACCACTTATCAAGTCGTTCTCTTTCAGAGGTACGTGGAGGGCCCAAACAATGAAGATTTAGATCGCCAACCACAAGTATATGTTCTGTTAGACCTTCGAGTAAAACAATGTCAAGTGCCTTAGCCATACAGTCTAGAAAACAGTCATCCTGGATACCCGCCGGGTTCCAATAAACATTTACAATAGCACATGCAAACATCCCCATCCCGACTCTTGTCATTTGTAAAAACGGGTTAGGAGAGTACCATGGTTTGATTTTTAGGCCTGCCGACTGCTTCACCGCCGTCAGCAAGCCCGATGTAGGCCGACCCCACCGACCTTTTACTGCTGGGGTTAAGAGAATATCAAAGTTGTTCCATGAAGGCATCTCTGTGAGCCATGTTTCTTGTAATATGATGACATCATGATCAACCAAGCATACATTCTTATTGTTTAACAAATGATTATGGCCTCTGGAGTTCCAGCTAATAAACGACACTGTCACACTTCGCAAATCCTTATCCTAACAATCACTTGCTTTGGTATTGCACTTACATGTTTTTGCAGTTGGGGGTTGGTCTTGTTTTAAAGTATGTATTGAATTAGATGTCGGGATGTAACTTGATACGGAGTTTGTGGGTTCTATCATTGTCTGGAGCTTAAAACCCAACTCGAGCAATTGAGTTTTTACAGCCCATATGGTGTTTACCACTACTCTCGAGTTGAACCATAAATTAACAGATGTACAGTTTGATTGATTCACAAATTCAACTAGTTCAATATCAATTGTTCCAATATCATCTAACTCTGGAATTTCCCCAAAAATTGCAAGGACAGAAGCTCGATTAAGATTGTATTGCTTTGCTGGTGCGGGTAAACAAGTGAGGGTCAGAGCATGAATAGCTGGGCGTTTAAATCCTACAGTTGTTATCTTTTTGTTACCTATCGATGATAAAGTTTTAGGGTTCGATGGTATTTCCAGACTGGCTTTAGGCTGAGAAAGACCATGGTTCTCAAAGAACTTAACCAACGAGGACTGAATCAACATATCCATATTTCCCGCAATGCCAAGCTCATAGGGGGATTTATTTGATGTTTTTGTTGGGGACACTTGAATCGGCATTTGAGATTCAGAGTTTCCAGGTGCGATATTCAAGACCTTCTGTGTAGTTGTTTGGGAACAATATAATTCAGATGAAGCCGATTTTGGTTTCGCTACCTCGTTTGTACTAAATTCTAGCTTTCTGGGGGCTGGTTGAAGTGCCATATATTCATCAATGGCGTGCCTCAACTCTTTGAGTCGTGTGTCTCTATTCACGCATGGTTTTAATGAAACCATATTAGGTGAAGGTGTACTGGGGATCTGTTTTTGTTGGTCATTTTTGGAAACATCAGTGGCAGCACGGATCAAATCATTTAAAGGACTATGATCTGGAGCTGGAGTTATCGATGCTACATGATCGTTTATTTTCCGGTTTCTTGCTTGAAAAGAATATTTTTTGGCAATCGCTTTGGCCGCAGTTACAGAGTTAGCAGCTGGAATGGAGATGTTTTTAACAAAGGTTTTAGTTTGTGAGGAACCTTTGATTGTAGATTTAATATTTTTAGATTTTTTTGCAAGTGGAGGTTTTTTAAGTCCCCGTTTGTTGTTTGAGTCAAACAAGGGATATGTAGCTTTTTGGGAATGTTCCACACCAGTATTAATTGGGTCGCACGAGAGGTCAATTATGGGATTCGCAAAACAAGGAATAGTCTGGTAGACATGCGGGGGAACTGCAGCTGGAAAGTAGGTCTGGGATGCTGTTGACCTTTTGTTGCTTGTTGGGCTGTCAGTTTTGGACATGTTTTCTAGTTTACTGGCAAGTGTTAGGTGCTCTGCCAGTAATTGGTTTAATTGAGCGGAGTGCAAGTCTGCTTTCGTTATTAGGGCCTCAAACAACTTTGCTAAGGCCATAATGGCCGTGTTCATGGACATTAGAGCTACTCCTGTGTTTACGGTAGAGGAATCAGTAAATCCAGCTTCTTTAGTGTTATGGGTCGGCATTCTCCGCGGTGTGGGGGCTGTAAAAGACAGATTGGCAACCGACTGGGCTGCACTGACATTTGTGAACAAGATTGGTGATCTAGACAAGTTTTCAGAGCGAGTGTATGAAGAGAAGGCCGTTGCATTATAGTCCAAATCAATGATGGGCACAGTTTCAATATTTGAGAGAGGGTTTGGGCTGGGACCTGTTTTTAACTTATGAGCTTCATCTAGAAGCAAAGACTTCGAATCAGACATTTTTATAGGCTGAGCAGTAGTGCCTGTCAAGACATTCTTTAATAGAACGCTATCTGTGAGAGACACGTTTTCTTCAGCAAAGACCACAGAATCAGTTACACCAGTGTCAGCGACTGTCACCCTTGGAGTTGTGCCTTCTTTTGCTACTACCTTTGTACCAGGCTCAACTAAGGCGATTTTGTGATCTATAGGGGGTGCTAGCACAGGACTGAATAAAGGAGGACCATTGTTGTATTTAGAATGTAGTGAGGAAGTTGGGATAGACGAGTCACAACAAAATGGACGGATATCCATACTTGCCAGTATGTCCGTTTTTGTTTTGAATTTTCCAGTGACATTGCTCACACGAGGGGTGGAACTCAGTCGTGGTTTTTTGGATTTTGTAGCTGTCACTTTTTCAGCAGAAATGTCATCATTTGAAAAGTGTGAGGTTAAAACTGGGGGCATGCCTGTTTTTAAGGAAACAATGCTGCGTTTCATGTTGAACAATTCAGTACGAAATAAAAAAAAATATATAGACAAATAATAATAAGTAAAAGATGGATAGGTAAATGACTGAATGTCTTGTCCCAACAAATCACCTTAGATATTATCGCTGCACGCTGCAACAAGCGCGGCAAAGCGGGTAAGCGGGACTTGACCGGGACTTTGCTCCGGTGCGCGCGCGCGGTGCGCGCGCTCGGCAGGCTTTATAGCACCGCCCACACAAAAGGTAAGCAAAGCCTAAAAAAAGGAAAGGTGCATTAGTTAATGTCCAATATATATGTTGAAAAATGGCGAGTGGTAAGTTCAACGATTCTTTTCACCTTCTGGGCGTTGTAGTGTAAATCTTCCAAATAATCGTCCAAATAATTCAGCGAGGATCCTGAGAGATCGGCAAGAAGCTGCGGGTAAGCGGGACTTGACCGGGACTTTGCTCCGGTGCGCGCGCGCGGTGCGCGCGCTCGGCAGGCTTTATAGCACCGCCCACACAAAAGGTAAGCAAAGCCTAAAAAAAGGAAAGGTGCATTAGTTAATGTCCAATATATATGTTGAAAAATGGCGAGTGGTAAGTTCAACGATTCTTTTCACCTTCTGGGCGTTGTAGTGTAAATCTTCCAAATAATCGTCCAAATAATTCAGCGAGGATCCTGAGAGATCGGCAAGAAGCTGCGGGTAAGCGGGACTTGACCGGGACTTTGCTCCGGTGCGCGCGCGCGGTGCGCGCGCTCGGCAGGCTTTATAGCACCGCCCACACAAAAGGTAAGCAAAGCCTAAAAAAAGGAAAGGTGCATTAGTTAATGTCCAATATATATGTTGAAAAATGGCGAGTGGTAAGTTCAACGATTCTTTTCACCTTCTGGGCGTTGTAGTGTAAATCTTCCAAATAATCGTCCAAATAATTCAGCGAGGATCCTGAGAGATCGGCAAGAAGCTGCGGGTAAGCGGGACTTGACCGGGACTTTGCTCCGGTGCGCGCGCGCGGTGCGCGCGCTCGGCAGGCTTTATAGCACCGCCCACACAAAAGGTAAGCAAAGCCTTCTGGGCGTTGTAGTGTAAATCTTCCAAATAATCGTCCAAATAATTCAGCGAGGATCCTGAGAGATCGGCAAGAAGCTGCGGGTAAGCGGGACTTGACCGGGACTTTGCTCCGGTGCGCGCGCCAATATCTATCTTCAGGAAACAAAGTCTATCAAACAAACAGCTTCCCTTTTCACTTGTATCTGAAGAACAGATGCTTAAAATCTTTGAAATCAAGGCACCCTACTTCGTGTTTTGGGGAGATTTTGCCATCAAAATTTTCATTACGATATCCTAGCATCTTTGCCCCTTTTCTAATGTATTTTGTGAAGTGCTCCTTCAGTTATGGAACCGTTCCAGATAGTCTGAAACAGGTAGTAGTCACCCCACTTCCTAGGAAATCTGGCCCAGAGCAAAATAATCAGAGTAACCTGCACCCAATTACCAACACATTTCTTTTGCTAAAAGTTATTGACAAAATCGCAACAATGAAGCTTGAACAACCTCTGGAAAGCTTCAATATTCTTCATCAAAAGCAATCTGGCTTCCGCGCCTTCCATGGCACGGGGACCGCATTACTCGATCTACAAACACATAAGCTAAGCATTATGGACGAAGGAAAATCAGCCCTCTGAATACTTTTACACTTATCCGTGGCTTTCGACCTGCTGGAGCATACCCATCTTCTGGATTGCCTACGTACCTTCGGGCGATGTTCCAAAGAAACAAGCAATTGGATCTGTTATTTTCTTGGCAGTAGGAAATCAACAGTGTGTTGGGGGGAGGAAGCCTCAGCTCTTGTATCCGTTCATGGTGGTGCCTCACAGGGTGGCCTTCTTATCTGCCACATCCTCCAACCGATATATCAAGCCCCTCTGTGATCTCCTGGTGGCTTTGAACTGGCATTTTTCAAACTATGCGGACGACACGCAGGTCCTGATGGAACTGAGTGGAAACCATGAGCATGACTTTGGCACAGCTCAACCACATTCACAGCCGGATTAACGCCGGGATTGCCTAAAAATGTATGTGCCTCAATCCATCTAAAACAGAACTGATGATTTTCGGTTCGACAACAAGATCCAAACTTACTCCGGGATACTCCCACGTGAACATCGGAAACAAGCAGACAAAGTTAAAACCTTCGGAGTACACATGAATACCGCTGTGAACTCAGAGGCTCGCGTGGCTGGAGTAATTAGCAGTTCACAATACCATCTGACAGTACTGAGGTCGGCCAGACCCCTCCTGCCCCTAAAAACCAGGACTAAGGCAATTATTATGCCCGGCCTGGACCACTGCAATGCTCTTCTGGTTGGTGCCAACACCTGTAGCATTAAAATACTATAAATAATACAGACAGAAGCTGCACGTGCCATATACGACGCTCCCAGGAGAGAACATATCACAGGTGCCAGAAGAAAATGGTATTGGTTACCGGTGTGAGCTAGAATACGTTTCATGGCACTTACATTGACCCGCAGATGCATTTATGGAAAAGCCACAATATAGCTAAAGGAAAAGTAAAACCTTGCAGATCTTCCAGACAACAGTAACCAGGGCATGCTGACTGTACCCCGGAGCAAACAATGCAGAGCATGGGGCTGATCCTTCCACATACTCTCAGCCCAAGCCTGGAATTCGCTGCCCATAACACCAAGAGGGGAAACGAAACAGCAGGTCTTTAGGAAGCAGCTCAAGACATTCCTGTTTCATTGCTACCTCTTGCACTGGTTAACAGTCTGTTTGTTATTTTCTCGCTGAGCTACATGTTGTCGTGTTTTTAGTCCAATGTGTATATGTAGCGCACAGAGGCCTATGGGCTTCGGCGCTTTATAAACAAATAAATAAAAATAAGCAGTATGGGCCCTTAAATAGTAATGAGTAGTTTGTTTGTGCCTACA
This sequence comes from Ambystoma mexicanum, assembly GCF_040938575.1. Lineage (NCBI taxonomy): Eukaryota > Metazoa > Chordata > Amphibia > Caudata > Ambystomatidae > Ambystoma > Ambystoma mexicanum. The sequence continues at coordinate 65,446,921 of NC_090938.1, forward strand.
CCTCTTTGCGCCAAATTTCTGATGTAAATGAATAAAAGTACGTAGTCAAGTTTCTTCAAGTATATTTTCTTAATTTATTTGATATATGTTCTGCCCATATGGATAAATAGTAATGGCATAGAAAGGTTCTAGGAATTGTCTACTTCTAGTGAGCATGACTGGGACTCCTTTTTAAAGAGTTCCTGTGCATGAGTTATGCCCCAATCTGGCTAATAGGATCCCGGATTCCGGTCTCTACATCTGCCACTCGACTCAAAGAATTCTATATGCAATGACGTAAAGCCCTCGTAGATGAAATGCCCGGCAGAGAAGGAGGGCTCCTACAGTCTGACACAAGATGGACGCAAGGGGCAACCATGAATACCAAAAGAGGAGTTGAGTCCTGCTCAGTGCCGGATCTCACTCAGTGTGAGCGAACCACAACTTCACAAATGTTCTCCTAAGATCTGAAGCCCCTTGAAATCCAAGCAAAGCCGTTTTCCACGCTGAAAGCCCGATCACTTCAATTTTATCCCTGATAAGCATAATCTTGTCCCCAAAGGTACTGCCAAGATTTAAATTGTCTTTACATATTCTGAACACAAGTGCACCCGCACATTACATGGTATTGCCCCATGTGGCGGGAGTCATAATGCACGATAAAAGATAAAACTGTGGTTAATTCAGACAATACACAATTGGGTAGATAACCAATTTGACATTTCAAACAAAGTTGGTCAACAATACATAACAAAGTGAAATTTGCTAGCCGATAATCTTATTTGGGGAGATTCAATATTCAGTTTGCAAAAGTTCCTTTGGTTTTTCACCCGTTGTAAAGTAGATGTAAGATCACACATGGGTCATTGCTTAAAATCCATGTGCGGAGAGCATGAAACCCATCCCAGGCCTCTCATTTTCCCTATTCTGCTCCTAAATCCCAGGAATGTTGTGTTCCCAGTTTCTTCAACAGCTCTTTTTTCCGTGACAGCTACCACTAGTATGGAGCGATGGAACTCCCGCCACACTGTTCCTCGGAATGGCACGAAGGCCAGGACTGCGCAGCGATATTTCCTGCAATAAGAAATCCGATTGGAAAATATTGACCTACAAGTTTGCTTGACATTTGGGCAGAATTGATTTACGCTGCTTTCGATCAAGCTGCACGGATCCGAACGGTCGCACATAATTACATTTTTGATTAAGAGGGCCTCTTTAAGGCTGGGTATTAGTGGGGCGGGGCAGAAATTAAGAAACTTTCCGATTCCGGAAAGCACTCAAAACCTGGCTTTCTCAACAGTACCCGAACAAGGACTAATCGTGCTCGTCTTGGAAACAAGACGACGCAAAGCAACATAGGTTCGATCTCCGGGTGCGCGCTTAGAAACCTCAGGGTATTAAGCGTGTTATAAATAAACAACTAAGACATGTTCCTGTAACAGTGCCTTGATGCCCCTGGAATGTGAGAGTGCTTTAATAATCCAAATAAATAAATAAATCCCAATAGGGGCACAGTCTGACCAACAGACCAGAACTCACAGTACCATTACTGCCACACTGTTGAAAGACACTAGCCCAAAAGCTTGCTACCCACACCCTGTACAGTGCGCTGCTGCTCTCGAGTTAGGTGTGCACCTTGAAGACTATTAAACAAAGAAAATAATTTAAGGAGTGTGAAAGGGATCATAGTTGATGGTAGAGCAGAGCCGGAGGGAAATGGTTTGGGTGTGCATGGGAATAGCAGTGTTTGCATTGATTTTTAAAGTCTTATTTTATTCCTCACAACAATCCAATCCTACTTGCCGCGGTTAGAAAAACTTGCGTGCAGATGCGTCATAAATGACTTATCATATCATATCATATCATTCTTGTATCCTTTTCTGCTTGTCTGGTAGAATAAAAACCGGTAACGAAATGTTTTAAAAGACTGCTGCCACCCTCCTTTTTGTTTTCTGGGTTGTTTGATCAGGAAATATACAAATTATCCAATATCTGGTGTTACATTAGGAAAGCCAAGAATGACACTTGTTAGCCTGCACCTTTTTGGCTTTTGTTCCGGTCCAGAGGTCCGCAAACAGCAGCTATCCAGTTGTTTTGGACTACAACTCCCAGGATTCTTTCCTCTGCTCATGACAAAAGGAGTTGGAGGCCGAAATATCTGGAAAGGCAGTCTATTGAATCAGAGACATTATGAACCATTGACTCTGTTCCTAAGCCTGTGCATTTCTAAATCACATTAGGAATGATGAAACACCTGGTATATGTGTGCTGCCACCTGAAAGTGCCCTTTCATGACACACATACTGTGTAAACTAAGAAAGGCGTGTAAGCAAAGCGTATCTATTATTCCCAAAGCATGAGTGGCTTTTTTTTGGTCCACTTTATCCAGACAAGATTTGTGGATTGGGTTTTGCGCTGACGGAAGGGCAAGGTGATGTGGAGACCACCAACCACCAAAATGTCCAGCATTGTGTTTTTCTAGGAAACATGAAAGGTGCAGCGCAGAGCTCTGAGATGCTTTGGACTACAACTCCCATGATCCCTCACCATTGACTATGCTAGTGAGGGCTGATGGCAGTCTTAGGCTCAGCATCTTGGTCGAGAAAGATTGCAGACTCCTGGTGCAGTCTTTGCAGTTCCATGCCAAAATGTCTTCCTGAAAACGTGTTTGATAAAAAAGGTCAATACTTTAAGGTTATTTTTTTCAATGTTCTTTTACCTGTATAGGGGACCCCTCTTCTTTAACCCCACGCGCCCAGCGCCATTATCTTATGTTTTTAACCCTTTAACCACTTCACCTTGCTGAATGTGTGTTTTAGGGTGATGTTAATGGAGAAAACCATACTGCGAAAGATGTGAACGGAGGAAAGTACAGAGGTCACGCAGAGCAACAGAGGTTCGAATCCCGGATCCGCCCTTAGAAACCGAACTCAGCTATGATATTAGGTGCGTTATAAAAAACAATTAAATAAATACATTTAAATTAAATAAATCCTATTCAGAAGTTGTTTTCACATAAAGTAGTAACTTTGCACGATTACTGCATATGACAATAAAGGTCCTATTTGCCTCCAAAACAGATCCCCTTATTACGGGTAGGTGCCATGAAGCCCCTCAAAATAAATGGCCCTATCCTGATAAGGCGAAAACAAGATTAACCAAAAACACACTTTTTAGATCTTGCTAGATAGAGTTCAAGCTCTCTGACAGAGCTCTTGAAGATGCCTTTTATAGGGGAACCTGCTGACAATCAGTTGCTCGGTGATGCAGAGCAAGTGCATGAAGGCGGCAGCTCTGTTATAGTTTCAACCAAGTGCGTTCAGGTGTTTATGTTGCGGAATGAAGTTACTTTAAGTTTTGTTTCCATTATACTTGGTATGTAAACTACATAGCGTATGTTCTGTTATTAAGAATATGGTTATTAAGAAAGTGCATGGCAGCCAGTGTTCATGAGGTTAGAAAATATGTCTAAATAAGGATTTTGATGAATATAAGTGAACCTTTATGATTCTGGCAATCTACTATGGCTCTGATTAGAGCAAGCATTGGTGAAGCCAACTGTGCTTGCCTTGCAAAGTTAGAGGATGAGGATTTTTTTGTGTAGCCTCGACAAGACAAACCGATTCTTACCCTCTGCGATGCCAGTGGTTGCTCATAAATAGAGAGGGAAGAGTGTGCAGACGCTCATCCTTGCCAACTTTCCTTTCACCGGGCCACATCACGGGGAGCGGACGCGGTATGGGATAACGGGGATCGCTGGGTGGAACTTTTTTGAGAGATCATAATTTATTTCACCTTCAGGACCACACAAGGGCCTCAAAATCCAGTTCTGCCAATTTCAGAACACTCCCATTTGGCTAGTTTGACGGCTAGAGCGCTCAACAAAGACGTTTGGCCCAGTTTCTCATACATTTTACACACACACACACAGTGTTTGCAACATTGGCAACATTACATTTATGACACCACTTTGACTTTCTAATGATCACTTATACAATATTTTTTGTCATATAAGAATGGTTCACTTGTTTTCCCTAGTATAGCACACTCTGAAAGCCTAGATTAAATATGTACATTGTTTTCTGATACAAGGTTGTGTCAAACTGGAAAGTCTGGTACCATAGACGCTCCTTTCATGATCTTTCAAAATGTTCGTGTGAGAAAGGGGCGGTGGACAAATAGCATCAATGAGAGTTGCTTGTTGCATTGCATGACATTGAAAATGAAAACATTTGGAAAACAGAAGCATGGCCACTCACCTATTTAATTGACAAATGCGTCTATGATGAAAGGGCTGTCTGTTGAAGCACTAAGTACACAATACACATTAGGCTTGGTGCTCGCTCATTTTTCACAACACTCACTGTAACATTAAAGTGTTTGTTACCCTGAACATATACACCCGTTCAGACACATGAAGATAGATAGCCACATGAGGGCAACATGTAGCGCCTCGAAGCGCATTGTGTATAGGCACATTACGCTCTCGTGTATAGGCACATTAGAAAAACCCAATAAATAAAATAAAATAAATAAATAACATACATGTCTGTAAAATATGTCGCTCCTTTTTGGGTCAAGTGTCGTCCTGCTTCTCGTTCTGCAGATAACTGGGTCTTCTCTCCAAGACAAGGAGTGCGCAGCGCTTGGTGCCCTCATATGCCCGGTCCTGTGTTTAGAAAACATGTCTTACATTTAACACAAATGTCTCATCTCTTAGGCACTTTGTTCAGAACATATTGCATGGCAGTTGTCGCAGCTGTTCATTAAGTTAAGAGTTGTTTGGCTCTGCGCATTCATTTTCAGAGAATTCCTCTTTAAAATCTTTGCCCACTTGTAGCAACAAAAATAACAGCTGGGTAAATTTTTCGGGAATGATGTCAGACTCTGTGCGCTCTTCTGTTCCTGCTGAAGGGAACATGTGGGCGTGTAACACTTTTGATTGCAGAGCACTGCGCATGCGCATTGCTTGCAGTGCGTTGCCTCCGCCAACCAAAAGCAGGCCTTTGCCTATGCAATTTCCGCTCCATTTCTCTGGCCCTGTGTTTCTGATCTTTGTCATAGGAAACCTTTCCCCATGATATGCAAATGAACAAACAACAAAGTGTTTTAATTAAACCTGAAAATAAAAGGTGTTTCCTTTGAAGACTGCAATTAACTTCAGAATCAACACAGAATATTCATTCAAGCAGGACACAGTTCAGAAACAGATGACAAAGAGTTAATAGTTCACTTTAGTGCCAAAAATATGCTTTAACAAGTCAATATTTACAATTGTAAATAAATAGTAGGTTTCCCTTTTTTTTCTGTGTATTGGGAAATTGGTGCAGAACATTTAAATAATTGCACACTGCATTTAGTCAATATTGTTATTTGATGCCTGGCTCTGAGATCACTTGGGAAGTATTGTCCATTCGATCTACGGCATAAGATCAGCAAACACAGGCGAACTGTAAGACGCATTTTATGTTAAAACAGCCAATTATCAATGACAGAGTGTAGGGCACTAACTCAAGCATAGCCCATGATAAATAGGCACACAAGGGACCCTTCCACCGGCCCCGAGGGGCCACTATCTTTCCCACTGCCTCTGATGGGGCTGTGGCTCCTGCTGCAAAGTATCCATAACAGACGCAGCTGGCACTGCAGGACGCCTTCTCGTCCAGTGAGAGGCACTGGCCGCTGCTACAGCCCACCAATCACGGGATGTTCTCTGGATAAGACTGTTCACGTCTGCAGTGCAAGGGTACACTGCTGACATTGACTCATTGACGCTATTTTACGAAGAAGCTCCTTCCATCTCGCTTTCCTTCTTTTTTGCTCCATTTATTTTTTTCCTTCCTTGCCATCGCTTCTTCTGTCTTTCCTTCTAATTCATTCATTCAATTGACTTGCTGTTGTTCTCTTTCTTTCTCTATTTCCTCTATTCTTTCTATAATGTAGTTTTGTATTCAATTCCCTTTCCATCGTTCTTCAGCTTCTCCCTTCTTCGATTATTTTTCTTATTTTCTTTCCTTTATTTCATCGTTTCTCCATTCCATCTTTCCCAAATGCTTCATTTGTTCCTTCATTTCCTCTCTTTGTTTCTTTCTTCCTTTCTTTCCATCATTCTGATAAATATTTTTTTATTTATTGCATTTGTTATACGCCCCAACCCAGGGGTATCACGGCGTAGGTTACCGGAATACAGTGTCACTTGTCTGGTTACATAGGATGAAGTGGTTCCACGTATCAATGGCAACAAGCAGGTCAGCTTACTTCCAGGTCATAGAGCGTAAATAGCACACAATTGGAACAAAGCGTTACAGAGAGGATAAGGCAGTGATGCTCCTTGGACCGTGAGACATGTTGGGATGGTGGCTGATTAGAACTTGTTGAACAGCCACATGTTTATCAATTTCTTAAATCATGGGTGGGACGGTTCGTTGCTGATGTGCTGTGGGGGCGAATTCCAGATTTTGTATGCTGCAAGAGCAAAGGTAGCTCCCCCCAGCTCTTGATTGTTTAAAACTGGGAATTAGAAATTGCGTGCTGGCGCTGGATCTTAGTGACCTAGTAGGGACTTTGAGGGCAATACATTGATTGAGGTAGGTGGGTGCTACTTGTGCAATACATTTATGAGTAATGGTGAGGGTTTTTTGAATGATTCTGGCTTGGATGGGTAGCCAGTCTACCTCTCTCCTAGTCTGTGAGATGTGGTCTCCTTTTTTTTATCCCAAGAGCTGCTATGAGGGCTTTGTTTTGTAGGAGTTGTAATGTATTTAGGTTCTTCTTGGTGGTTCCTAATAGAATAATGTTGTAATAGTCTAATTCTGAGAGTATTAGGTCTCCTGCCAGGATAATGCAGTTTTGGGGGGTAAGTAATTGTCTACTAAGGGCAATAGGTTTGGCCATATGGGCAGTAGAAGATGTGAGCACATTGATATGTTTATTCATATTCAGGTTTGAGTCCAAGTACACTCCTAATGTTTTAACCTTTTCAGAGATTGGGATGGAAGTACCGTCTATGTTAATGGAGGAGTAGTCAGGGTGCAGCCTTTTTAGTCGAGCTGGGGATCCTATTATGAGAATCTTGATTTTTTCTCCTTTGAGGCATAAGCTTTTTATGGCCATCCAGTTTTATATGAGGGAGTAGATTTTATTTATATTGGCCGTGTTTTACTCCAGATTGCCCGTCATTGAGATGTGGATCTAATTATCATCCGCAAAATTTACATAGATAACTCCCATGGCATCTAGTGCTACAAAAAGGAGTTTGGTGTAGGCATTGTATAAAGTGGGAGAGAGGCACGAGCCTTGAGGTACTCCTATTGGTACTGGTATGGGGTCAGCTGATTCTTCGCCAAAGCTACTCTAGATGTGCGTTCAGATAAGAAAGATCTGACGTAAGTGATTGCCTAGGTTGAGAGGTGGAAGTTGTTAGTGCTGTGCATGGTCTGTCATGGTCTGTCATGGTCCACCATATCCAAAGCGGCGGGTAAGGTTGAGTAGGAGAAGGATACCTAATTTTCCTGTCTCTAATGGAGTCCATCTGATTTTTGAGATCTAGTAGGGCTGTCTCAGTACTATGTCTGGGACGAAAACCACATTGTCTATCTCCTAACAGATCTTTTCTAGGTGAGTTTGGATTTGTGAATATGCAATTTTGTCAATTATTTTGAGGAGGAAGGGTACCGTGGTTATGAGTCTATAGTTGGTGGGTATGGTGGGTTTTGGTGCTAAAGGAAGCATTAGTGAAATTGGTGATAATAGGTGCTAGAGTGGGGGGACAGAGCTTGACTAATTTTGCGGGGAAGTTGTCACCTTTACAATTAGATGGTTTGAGTGAGGAGATGGTCTTGAGCACATCACCTTGAGCGACCTTTGTAAAGTTGAATTTAGTCGTAGTATCTATATTATTTGTTGAAGTGTTAGGGGGTGGTCCTCTGTCTTATTGGTCAATAGTTTTCTTTTCGCTAGTATTTCTTCTTGAAGTGTGTTGATTTTGGAGGCTAATGAGTCCTGAATGGTAGTACACCCTGCTTTGCTGGGGCATATAGGGCTGGTGGGTGAAATAGGGGTTTATAATTCTCTGATAATAGCGAATAGTTCTTTACTATTCGAGGGAGTATTACTAATACGTGCATTCAATGCATTGGCTTTATGGGCAATGATAGAAAATTTGTAGGTTTTGGAAACTACCTGTAACTCATTGGTAGAGTCGGTGGAGGTTCTTTTTTTATTAAGTGTTCTAAGGCTCTTTATTTCTGTATCAGTGCTATGAGCTCTTCATTGAACCAGGTGTTACTGCGTTTGGCTGATTTAGGGATTTTGGCTGTGCGCGGAGCTATTTCGTCAATGGCTGTTTTGAAGCAGGAGTGGTAGGTGGCGGGGATGGTATCTGGATTAGTGCTCATGATGGAATGTGTCTCCAGTATTTTCGTGAGGGCAGGGGTCAGGTCTTCTAATATTAGCTTGTTTGTATTTCTCACCATGATAGGGATGGTAGAAGCCGGGGGGTGTTTCTTGAGCCTAGGGTATAATTATATTAAAGCAGATTAGATGGTGGTCTGACCATGTAATTTCTGAGAAACTTTCTAAGGATAGTTTTGTGCTTAGTGTAAGAATCCAATCTTAAGATTCTGTCTTTTGCGTGAGTGGGTGTATTGACTAATTGAGTAAACTGGATTTCTTGTAATGCAGTGTGGAATTCTACAGCTTTAATTATCTTGAGGGTCGTTGAATCCCAGATTAACGTCCCCTAAAATAATGAACCTGTTGTTTGGCTTAAGGAGAGGGGTGATAAGAAGTGGGATATATGCCTCTGGGTGGTTGGTAGAGTTGGGAGCTCTATAGATGATGAGGAAGTTAATGTTGTTTTGGGGCCAGTGGGCACCTTGTCTGCTTTTCTTTTTTTTATCTTTCCTACTTTTTTACTTCCTTCTTTTTATTCCTTTCTTCAACATTGTATTCATTTTTCCATTTCATCTTTTTTCTTTCCTTATTTATTTATTTATTGAGCATTCGTTAGACGAATATTCACAGAATGGTGTTTGTAGGTGCCACGGGGCAAGTGGGAGTGGAACACGGGAAGTAAACATTATTTGCAAAACAGTAAATATACATCGAGGTCCTATCCGGCTTGTGACATTGGGACGTGTAAGTGCAGTGGAGAGAAGTGCAGGTGATAGGGATTGGGGGGTGGAGCAAGGAATGGACAAGTGCTTGTGGCGGTCTGGGAGGGAAGTGCCAGGGGGAGCCAAGGGAGAGCTAGGGTGGCCAATCCGAGGGTGTGATGCACAGCCACCAGGCCGCTGGCCCACAGGGGGCAGTGCTGGGGCGGTGGTGCTGTGTCGTCTGGATAGAGGGCATGGTAACCCGTGAGATTCATGAAGACCAGGCCGCCAGTCTCAGCAGAAGTTGGGTGATTAGGAAGGAAGGGAAAGAGGGAAAGAGGTAGAGAAAAGCAGAGTTTTGAGAAGTTTCCCGAACTTAAGGAGGTCCGGCTCACGTCTGAGAGAGGCAGAGAGGCTGTTCCAAAGGGAGGCACCAGTAGAAGAGAGAGAGACAAGCTCCCACTCTCTGCTTGAAGAAGCGTTTCACCAGCAGAGATCTGGAGTTAGAGTAGCGCAGGGCTCTAGCAAGGGAGTATTTAGGGAGGTAAAATTGTAGATAGCCTGGTCCCAGGCCACAGAAAGCCTTGTGAATGATGCAGAGCGTCTTCAATTTGATCTTCGCGGCCACCGGCAGCCAGTGGAGAAATTGTAGGGCTGGAGAGATACAGTCCTTGTGCTTGAGGCCAAGGATAAGACTTTCAGCCCTGCTCTGGATTAGCTGAAGAGGGCATAGGGAGGAAAGGGGGAGCTTGAGGAAGAGGCTGTTGCAGTAGTCCAGCCTAGCGAGGACCAGAGCTCTGGAGACATTGAGCTTATAGGGGAAGGTGAGGAAAGAGAGAATGTCTCTAAGGAGGTGAAGCTGGAAGTGGGCCTTCTTGGCAATATCCAAGATGTCAGGCGTGAAGGGGAGAGCAGAATCGACGATGACCATAAGGTTTTTGACCTCACAGGATGATGAGTGTAGAGGGCGCAGGGAGGGCGGCCACAGGGGAGGGAAAAAACAGGATGCAGGTATCCCAGTGAGAATGATCACCGTCTTATTTGCATTAAGACTGAGATCATTCGCTGCACACCATGCCTGAATGGCGGTCAGACAGTCAGCGATGTGAGAGGGGGAAGAGGAGATAGTAGAGGGACGTTTGAAGGAAAGTTGTATGTCATCAGCAGCATAACACTGATAATGAGGGGAGAAGGAGTTGATCAGGTGAGCAAGAGGGCCAAGAAAGATATTGAAGTGCCACAGCGATAGGATAGATCCCTGGGAGACACCGCAGGTAGGGAGTGTGGTGCTAAAGGGCAGAGTTGCAACTGAGAAGGGCGGTTAGTGAGGAAAGAGGTCAGCCATTACAGTGCCCGGTCTGTAATGCCAAGGGTATCGCCGAGTCATTTTATGAGGATTTAATGGTTGACCATGTCAAAGGCAGAGGAGAGATTTAGAATGAGAACAGCAGGAGAGTTAGAGTCAAAATCATTAAACACATCCTCACGGGTGTTCAGGAGAGCAGTTTCCATACCTCAGGATACCTCGGAATCCAGATTGAAGGTCATGGAGGCAACCAACAAATTGAGTGTGGAGAGTCAGTTGGGAGAGGACCAGCTTCTCCAAGAGTTTACTCAGGAAGGGGTAGTGGAGACATGGCCATAGTTAGCTGGGCAGGAAGGGTCTGCAGGTAGCTTTTTTAGGAGAAGGTGCACAGATGATTGCTTGAGGTCTAGAAGGTAAGAGCAACTGGTGAAGGAGTGGTTACAGAAGTTAGCAAGAGCTGAGGTGAGCAAGGAGATACCTGGCCCTGACAGTGCCAGACAGGGAGAGACCTGGCCCTTAGATGGAGGCCCTTTGAGGGGGCTGGCAATCGCCTGTCAGCTCCAGGGTCTTCCTTACTTTCAAAGAAGGGCCCAGCCAATCAGGCGGGCGGGCTGCCGGCAAGCAGATCTGCTGGTTCTTGGACCGCGCGGGCGGCCATGTTGGGAGGTCCTCTCCAGTCCATGCCAAGGCACAAAGTGAAGATAGGATGCGGGAAGAATGTGGCCAGGCCAGAAGTGGTGCCAGCCCTGGTAATGCACACATCTTTTGTTCTTTCTTAACTTCTATGTTTCATTAATTGTTTCTTTGCATTTTGCCATCTTTCTTTCCTTATTTGCTTCTTTCAATGATCGCTTCTTTCCTTAACTCCTTCATCCCTTCTTTACTTTTTCTTCTTTCAATTTCTATTGTTTGGCATTCTTTCTTTTCATTACTTTTTAATGTTTTTCTTTCCTCCCCTTATCCAAACCTCGTTTTTTGCTTCACCTTCTTTAATTCCAAGTATCCATCATGCAGACCTCATGCAGGGGGATGAAGGGGTTGATTTTGCTGAGTGCGTAGCTCTGCAGCCACACTGTTTGTACCTTTTTAGACTATGTGCTTTAGGAAGGAAAGACTACTGTCAACACCGTAGCCCAGGGATTTGACTGAGTGCGACAGCCGAGAAGTGACATTTTCCAGGTGCATGTCGCCCGGCCGTTGCTGTGAAAGTTATTATTTGGAGGTGGGGGGGGGGGTTGATGAGAGGGAATTTGGTCTTGTTGGGGTTCAGTTTGATGTATGCAGGTTTGGATGGTAACCAGGGATTCACAGAAGCGAGCAATGTCGTGGGGGCCATGGACTTTAGGTTACAGCTGAGTGTCACCAGCATGCTCAAGGATGGCTCTGCTGGGGTTGTTTAGGAGAGTTCCCAAGGGTTCCATGTATAGACTCAAGGTGATTGGGGAGAGGATGGAACCTTGGGGGACTCCACGGGTAACTGGATTCAGCTGGATCTGAATAAGCTGATCTTCATGGCTTGGTGTCTGCCACATAGGTAAAATGCAATCAATGTTAGGATGGCTTCAGAAGAGCCCGTCCTTTTGTTGCAACACTGCAGTTCTGCAGTAATCATAGTTTTTGCTATTGGAGACCTTTTTTATGGATCTCAATGCATTGAGCTCAGAAGGAAAAAGGATTGAATACATTAACCAGAGCTTTTACTTGCTGAGCAGTCTTACTTCACCACATGCAGTCATCTCCAATTTCTCCATTTCCTATTTGTCCTGATTGAGCAAACAGCATGTGCAGTACAAATGGCTAGATTGTAGTTTGGGACAGAATATATTATAAGTAATTTGAAATGCCATTAACAAAACAACAGTTATTTCATGGATGAATTACTCAATCTAATGTATTTGAACTTTTCTTTTTCTTTCTTTTTTTTTTGACATGCCGATATAAGGAAATATAACATTACATAAAATACAAGGCAATTAGTTCAAAGCTTAACATTGCAGTTAAATAAATATTAAACAGCAAATGTTGCATAAATATACACTCCTTTCTGCACGCTTGCGCCATCGGTTCGAAGACTTATGTCACAGAGTCATTCCATTACACTATTGATTACTTAAGCTGTACAAAAAAACAAAAAAAATCTCTCAGTTACAGCACTCCTTTAATCAAAAGTAAATTATGAAAAGATCATTATGGGCGGTGCGGTGGAGGGAGCGAAGGCGAAGGCATAAATCATGTATTTGTAAATGTCAGGGAGGCTGATGGATCAATAGCTTTGAATGCAAAATATTCCTGCCAGAAGGATTGCAGGATGAAAATATGTTGAGACTCACCAAAGGACGTCGCGCCGCCAAACGTTATATTCCGCGCGGCCGCCTTTAATGGGTTTGTGCCCAGTGATGCCCCTACCATGGATGCCCACCAATCGATACAGTATTAGTAATACTGTTTCTAAGAGGATCTCCTTCCTGGAAAGATTGAAGCTATAGCGAATGAATCCACCACATACACTGAACTAATGGTGATGTCTGGCTTCACCTCTCAGACCCGCCTCCTCTAAAAATGGCCGTCAGTTGGTTCTTCGGAACCCAATGAAGTGGTGGATTTATACACCTTTGTAATGGCTGGGCAGGCTGAAAAACAATGGTCTTGAGGGTTGCCCAGAGCTGTGCCTCTGGTTAGGGTGAATTCAAAACCTTCCAGCCATCACCTTTTGTTTTGCTTAAGATTCAAATATTCTGCCATTTTGTTTAATTTGTGGCAAAATTCCGAGGCCTGTCCAAATGCGTATATATGTGGATCATAGTTAGTGTGCTTTGCTCACGGAAATTTCGGTATCGTTCTTCTAATAACTACAATATATAGTGAAAAGGTGTCCCGGAAATGAGCATTGCACTACTGTGAAAATGAGACAGTTTACGTTGAAGCACAATTCATCATTTTGCTGTTAATACATACTGTTATGTCACTCAAATTGTATTTCTTTTTAGAAAGGGGTCAGGGCCTCTTTAAACCAATATTCAATTTTTTAATGATTTACGGAAGACAATGGCCCTCATTACGAGCATGGCGGTCTGGGAAGTACAGTACTGGTACGCATGCCGGTACCGTACTTCCCGGATCGCCATACTACGGGCTCTGCTTGCGGGAACCGTTTCACCCGCCAGGTTTTTCCTGGCGGGTGTAACGGCACCGGCGAGCAGAGCACGGTGGATGCTCCGGCACATGCAGAGTTGTGCCGGTGCATCCGACGTCCCCATCCCCATTCAGCCCTATGGGGCAGAATGGGGATCGGGAGGCCCTTGATTCCAGCACCCAAAAATGGGCAAGAAACGGGTCCGCCTAACTCGGCATGACCCGGTTCTTGCCCATTCGCTGGTGCCGGAAAAAATGCAACTCCAGCAGCAGCCGTGCCATTTTTAATGGCACAGCTACTGCCAGAGTTGTAATGAGGGACAATGTTTAATTGTGTGGACTGGCCACTACTTAGTTGTGAATGCTGCTGAACTGCCTCATTTGTCACAGGATAAGGCAGTTGTAGAATTCCAGAGAATGAGAGAGAGAGAGAGAGAGAGACAAAGAGAGAGAGAGAGAGAGAGAGAGGGAGAGGTAGAGAGCAAGCAAGAAGGAGAGAGAGAGAGCAAGCATGAAGGAGAGAGAAAGAGAAAGAGTGAGAGAGAGAGCAAGCAAGAAGGAGAGAGAGAGAGAGCGAAAGAGAGAGAAAGAGAGAGAGAGAGAGAGAGAGGGAGAGAGAGAGGTAGAGAGCAAGCAAGAAGGAGAGAGAGAGCAAGCATGAAGGAGAGAGAAAGAGAAAGAGTGAGAGAGAGAGCAAGCAAGGAGAGAGAGAGAGAGCGAGAAAGAGAGAGAGAGAGAGAAAGAGCAAGCAGGAAGGAGAGAGAGAGAGCAAGCATGAAGGAGAGAGAAAGAGAAAGAGAGAGAGAGAGAGAGAGCAAGCAAGGAGAGAAGGAGCAAGGATGCGAGAGAGCAAGAAAGAGAGAGGGGGGGAGAGACGGAGAGAGCAAGCAGGAAGGAGAGGGACAGAGCCAGCAAGAAGGAGAGAGAAAGAGAGAACGATAGAGAGAGCATACAAGACGGAGAGAGAGGGAGAGAGCAAGATAGTGAAAGAGAGCAAGCAGTAAGGAGAGAGAGAGAGAGAGAGAGAGATCAAGAAAGCAAGAGACAGGAAGACAGAGAGAGAGCAAGCAAGAAGACGAGAGGGAGGGAGAGCAAGAAAGCGACATAGCAAGAAAGAAAAAGAGAGAGAGGGAGAGAGAGCCAGAAGTAGAGAGAGAGAGAGAGCGAATTATTAACCTTATCATTGTTATGAAAGATCTTCCTGTTGCCCTATGTGTTTACTAGTTTTAAGCAACTCTAATAGTTGGTTTTACCTTTAAGCTCCATTTAAGCCTTAACTATGTTACCCGATTTAAGTATTTACATTATAAATTGCTTGTGCCAGGACGCAGAATACCATTATACTACATATATGTAAAACCACTCCCATGATTAGTAATGGATTTAAGGTCAGAACAAGGGACTTGTATCGCTCCCTTATTTTAAGAATGAATACAATGAATGGGATATTGCACAGCCTACTGGTTCAGGCCTTTATTCCAGAAAGCAACATGTATATTATTAGATGTATGTCCAAGTAACATACTTTATTTGCCTACATTATATTCAGATACAAGTCATGGATATGTACATTCGCCACTCTCCAGCTCGTGCATAGTTAAGGATGTGACAGAAATCGGAGAGTTCCTCTACTGAGGGGGAGCGCGGTTTCAATGGCCTCTTCTGTGGGAAGGTGCCCACCCTGCTGGACCCACACTCATGTCTTGGGCCCGTGGGTCTTACCAGGGGAGGCAGTTCCACTTTCTGATCATTCTACCCCTTCCTCACAAGGAGGGTCTAGCAAAGAAATGCTAGACAGGTTTCCACCACACAAGAGTACCGCCCCTCAAAATCGGGCAGGTGTTTCTGCCTTGCCCTCAGTAGAGGGGTTCTCTAGTGTTGCATATTTTAAGCATTGTGGGGTTTCACCAGTGCTTTAAGTGGGGTAAGAAATTGAGGGGGGGCCCTCGTTTGGGGGCGTGGCTTCCATTGTGGGAGTGGCCTAAAAGTGCACAAATCATAGTAAGGTGTGCAAACAAATATATAAATGTATTTGAGCATTTATATATTTGTTTGCGTACTACTATGGTTTGTGACTTTTCAAGCCTTCTTTTATATACATAGCAATGTTACATATTTCTATGTTTATAAAAGGTGGCTTGTAAGTGCACAAAGCATAGTAAATTACGCACACTTGTGTGCTTACCTTACTATGGTCTGTGTACTTTTCAAGCTGCCTTTTATAAACATAGACATTTGTAACATATGTCTATGTTTATAAAAGACTGCTTGAAAAGTAGGCATCTTTTATAAAGCGTTGAGGACGGACAAAACCCAAGGTGGCTTTGTCCGTCGACAAAGCTTTATAAAAGATGCCTTGAATTGTGTACGATTCAAGCAGTCTGTTATAAACATAGACATATTTCTACGTTTATAAAAGATGGCTTAAACGTACACAGTTGAAGGCATCTTTTATAAAGCCTTGCCAAAGGAGAAAGGCGCCTCGAGCTCAGTGATCTCTGCTCTGAGCAGAGATCACAGACCCTGAGGCGTCTTTCACCCTCTGCGAACCCGCGGGCTCCGTGATCTAATCTGCATATTTGATCATGGAGCCCGCGGGTTCGCTGAGGGTCAGTGACCTGGCGAGGTAAAACTAAAGGACTCTAGCTTCCTCTGATGGCCCCTCAGATGAGGGGTCATCAGAGAAAGTTACAGAGACTGACGGAAGTGCCAGCCAGTCACAGCGACGCTGTGGCTGGCTGGCACTTCTGTCAGCTTGCCTGACGTTAAAGTGGTGGGCGCATCTCCCGTCGCGGCTGCGGCCGCGGCGGGATAATGCGTCCTGCCATGGCGTGATGAGGTCGGGGGGCCCTGGCAGGGCCCCGGCTCAGCCCCACTTTTTGGAGACTGCCGGGGCCCGGCCCTGGCAGGCCCCGGCCCACTTAAAGCACTGGGTTTCACCCTAAGTTATGAAGGGTAATCCAAACATGGGGTTCTTGCTCTCTGTGCCATAGGAAGGCTCAGCTTCGCCTCAGTGGTGATGCAAAAAGGTCACAAACACTTGTGTCTGGGCTTGCAATTGCTACTCTTTGTCAGAAGAGAACTGCCAAGCCTTTCGGTGAGGGACTAGCAAGTAGGTGGAGCCAACCTAATATGCAAATGGTATTTACTCTTTGGTGAAACGTACAGTAGCTAAAACGTGGTTGTAGATACTCCTAAAATGGACCCCACCCCAAGGGATGGGTTATGTGTCCATTTTTGTTGTCAGAGGAGGGGCTGCCACATTTTCTAATATTTTGAAAATCCTAAGGGTTAACCCTATTTTACTGCAGGTGTTTCTGAGGAGGACCCACTGCTCACTGTCCTTAAAGATGCACAGCATAGCCTCACTGCCCGCGAGGTAGAAACACTGAGCTGTTGTTGGTCCTCTTGTTCAGAGTACAGTTGACTATTTCGTTGCTGGCCTGTTCTTGTGGGGGAGTCCAGACATATATGCAAATGGATATGTCGCCTCTTGTAAGGGGCAGTGGTCTAAAACGTGATTGTTGACCCTACTGAGTGGGCACATCCCCTCAAACAGAATACTTAAACTGACTTTCCTCAGTAGGTGGTTTCCAAATAATTTGGCTAAATAGTACAAGGTAAATTTAGAAATCAAATCACCTTTTCTCGTGAAAGTTCTCAGCAATCATAACTATCATTGGGGAGCTACTTTTCTATTTCATCATCCTATATATCACACATCTAATTGCATTTTATAGAGAATTTATATTGAGACCAGTTTTACAAACACTTGAGTGGTTCTATGTAATTTTAGTATCTATGAAGTAGCATGTTCTGATGGAGCGCATGCACAATTGTGCACCCAAACATCAAGGGAATGCCAGAAGGACAGCCGCCTGCCCAACGGCGTGCCCGTGCACTGCTATACGTGGAACTTTGAGAAATACCACATCCGTTATGTGTTGCCTTGACTTTTTGATGAAATCAAAGCAATAGCACTGATTGACAGGACATACCCCCACACCTTTAAAGAATTGTATTTCAGACATCTGCACCACTCTCCAGCTCAATTCACTTATGCAGACATATTTCCCATAAGGGGGTTTTGTACCCCGCAGTCTCAGTAGACACAGTTATTTATAGTTATCGATAGCCTAAGCCAAGTGTGATACCCAAAGTCATTTGATGCTCCCACACTACATGGTCTGCAACCTTTGACTCTCTAGATCAGGGATCCCCAACGTGTAGCTCGGGAGCAACATGTTGCTCACGGCACCCTAAATTGTTGCTCGCCAGTTGCACTGGGCCATGGTGTGAAGGCCTAGAAGGGGGTGCTGAATGGATGAGACCTCAGTAGCACTGTAGTCAGGACAGAGTCCTGGACTGTGCATGAATGTTGGCCAATGAGCCGCTGTGTTTCCAGCTGGATTATTTTTATACATGCAAGATTTGTTTGGTGCCACCATGCACATACCTCTTCAGTAAATGTCCTTACTTGTTATGGTAGTGTCATTGCTAAAACCCTGTCATCTCCAGGTACTTTGCCCAGCTGACAAATGTATTAATGAGTACAATATTTGAACCATGTTTGTGTCATGGAGAAAATTGGCATATTCTGTTCTTTGATACAACTAGTATGAGCATAATGGACAAGGAGGTGGTATGCATACCCAACTTTCCTTTATTAAATAATGTGCATGCACACTTTCTGTACAAGTGATGTTTGTGTTTGATCCCACCATGTACATTTATCGACAATATTCATTTTGGTGTCTCCTGTATTTATTATTACAATGTGTCCTAGCGGAAAAATGGTCTTCGTTTGATAACCTGCCCGTCTAGCACATGGTTAATGGGCAGATACGGTAAATGCATGCCAAATTTTTCATAATGAATTTGCCCTGTATTCCAATACCATTAATTGATTGTTAATAGGTTTAAACTAACAAGTCAATTAATTGATTCAAATACTCAGTTAACAGCACCACACCCCTCTATGAAGTGGTCATCAAATGCTCAAAGGTTTGAGCAATGTTTGCCACCAAGTCTTGTGTAAAATCCCTTTTGGGCAGAGTAAATAGGCTCCAAATAACTGAGAAAGGTATTATTTTTATTCCTTACCACTTTTTCACTTCACCAATCCAACAGCCTTCTGGAGATTTAATGCACACCATTTGCCATAACATTCCCAAATAATTCTCAGGAGGTAACCTCCAAAGGCCCAATGAAGTGATCTTTAAAGGCTACCATGTAATGACCTGAAGTACTAGTTCATATTTATATTTCTCCATTAAGTCAGCAACATTTAAAAACATGTTTCATATTTTTCATACAATTCACACAGAACAAGCCCAAAATAAAAAAGCAACTTTAACACAATCAAACTTGCTATATATACTGAACATTACAATTAATTATATATAGCATAGCTCCCATGCATTCCACGCTTATGCAAAACAGAAACAACAGCAAATGAACAGAAAATGAACCAAATCTTTGACTCCTATTTTGCAAGCGCACTTTGTGCTTCCTCCTGCACACTTTCTTAATTTATTGAGGAGTGGGTACATTTAAACGTACCATTACCACCAGCCTCCTGCATTCTGGGAATCTTATTTGACAGATTTCTCCTTGCCATTTTATATGTGTATGTAAGTCTGTATATAAGGCTAAAGTTGGCAGCCTGTGTATATTTTGGACATCTGACTTTTTTTCCATCTGAAACGCTCTTGCTTTTGGAGCTATTTTGAGGTGGCTTAATGCACCAAATGTAGTTATATTGCATCCCTATTCAAATGGACAGTGACTTACAACCGCCCATAACCACAAGTATTTCTCTTCACCAGGGGAGGCTACAATCGCACTTGCACTGAAATTCACTTTATGATTAGCAGAAAATCCCAGATGTGCTTTTAAAAAATAAGGAACATTCTTAACTGGCCTGACACTCAAATTGAACACCCTCAATTCGGCTCACAAGGGGCTAGCAGGTGTATCTGCAGGGAGACCTGCTATTTGGCCCAGGAATTTATTTTGCAACCCCTCCAAGAAATGACAGTTCTAACAACCCTAGATTTTGCGGCCTTAAAATCATGGAGCAGACCTTTGTCTTATATATCTCCAACTTCTCCAATCAGAATGCCGCAAACCTGAAATAACGTAAAAAGCCATTTAATCATGAATGATGCCTTTTCAGCTATCTTATTAAAATTACTGACACAAGCACTGCTCTTTCAGAAGATTAGGCTCAGATAAAAATGAGACTGCCCCCTCATCTCTACATTCATTTAATAAGGCTGCATAAGGGTGCATGCTATAAAATGAACCCTTCAGGTGGAGGGTGGATTAACTTTCCTAAGAGAAGTACTAGAATCAACATCCAGAAGGAATACATTGGGACCAACTGACATCCCTGCTTGTCACCTTTATTTGTGTTGGGAAACAATGTATAATTCCACAATCTTGTATTTTGGACAGATGTTGAGATGTCTGCGTATCACGTTGGATAAGACTTAAAAAACCATTAGTGACCTGTAAGAATGTAGAAGTAGGACTCGGACACAGTGGGCTCATGTTGATTGACATATACTTTTATTGAAAGGAAAAGGGTGGGGGACTGGGGAAACTCCTGTCTTTCCCTAAAGCTAAGAGGGGTTTCCCATCCTTAACCAAAACTAAGGAAACTGCCAGTATGTCTTGTCTAAAGTAAATAGTCCACTGTCTGTCACGAGTCCGAAGCCTATTTCCATCCCTCACACCATTTACTAACCTATAAAAAACAAAATGTCTTCTTAATTCAGAAGAATAGGTTGTAGATCCAATCAAAGAGTTCCAAATAACACAGGTTCCAAACCCAAAGTTCTTAAATATAAAACAAAGTTCCATAAAGTTCTTACACATTTCTCTGTTGCACAAACTTCGTAGCAACCTGGGCAACAACTCCCTTGTCCTGGTTCCTTCTCTTGGCAACTCTCTATTTATTGGACCACAGCCAGTGGCAATGACTCCTTTGCCATGGTTCCTTCTCTTGTAGGTCCTAGATCTCTGCCTTTCTCTCTTTCTGCTTGGGTTAACTTGGTTCACTTCCCTGCCAAGTGTGGTCCTTAGTAAATTACTCTGTGGTTAATGTGGAGCCCTCTTCTCCCAAGTACCACCACAAGGAAGAGGACTTGTGTGTTTCTCCTGTAGTGGGTCCCAAACCCCCCTTTTTTGCCTGAGGGTACTTGGAGCTCTCTTCTCCCATGTACCACCACGAGGAAGATGACTTGTGTGGTTCTCGTGTAGTGGGTCCAAGACACCCTCTTTGTGTGTGAGTACTTGGAGCCCTTTCCTCCCAAGTACCACCACAAGGAATAGGACTCCTGTTGCTTTCGTTTGGTGGGTCCCAGACTCTTAAGTTTCTCTTCTTGGGGGACAGACATGGTTCACATGCCTGCCAGGTACTGTGTTTCCCAGCAGCCAGCCTGAGTGCTCCCCTTTGTAGTGGGCTCTGGTCTGCCCAGGAACACTGCAGTGTCAATCTTTCCCAGGACAGCGTGGTCTTCCTTTCACGTGCTTCCCTGTCTGCAGGAACACCGGGAGCTTCTCTCTGCCAGCTCGCCTTTCGGTCCTTCCACTGTGGACTGGCCCTTGTCCTTCCAGCTCCTCTCTTGGCATCCTGGTGTGCTTCCTTGCACTTTCCTGCACCGTGCTGGCTCCTGCAGCTCCTTCATGAAGGACTAGACAACTTCTTCCTGAGTCCCTCATCCTTTTCTACTATGCATTGACCAATGAGTGGCCAGCAACAACTAGACTGCTCATTGTGGTTCTTAGGAGAAGTCTTCATGCCTCCGCTCTTCCTCTTCATCCCAGTACTTATTCCAAGTTGTCTAGAATGCTCATGTTGGCTATGCAGAACACTCTACATTCCTCCATGCAGCTTATTTGTCTCAATGGTTGTCAATAACATATCTTTCAACTCTTCCCCATTCTTCCTCGTCTCAGTATTTCTAACCTTGATCTCCCTTGGGTCAGTTGTGCTCTTCATAGTCCCAGTACGTATCTAGGGAAGGGGTTGTTCTTTGGGTTATAGAAATGGGGGGAGGGGTCCTAGGGTCTGGGGATTGGCGAGTATATTGCGTTCTCAGGGTAGGGTTGTTCCTAGTCCCAGAAGGGGTTTCCTCTCCCATGTGATTCTCTCCCTGTGCACCACCCTCAGAGGAACTATTGTACCGAGGATGTACCGCCCTGGCCACATGGGAATGGTCTCCCCCATAGGGGAGAAGGGACAGCATCCACAGATTTGTCACAGACTCCAATAAAATGTAAATTCCACCACATTATGTTTCAATCAAATACCGACAAAATTCACCCTGGAGTGCTACAGACTCCATAATTGGGGACTAACACCGCCAAACCACCACTTGGAATCTGGCAGTGATACCACTGCACCAAGTAGCAGTAACTGTACCGTTGAGATGCCACCAAACTCGTAATAAGCCCCAATGTCCAGTAAGGGAATTGGCCTATAACCTTGAGGGGCTGGTGTTCCAAGAAATACTTGTCTAAGGGGATGGCATAATGCCTGTCTTGACAACAACAATAAACATAAAACGATTTGGCATCCTTCAAAAAAGCTTCCATTTTTTTCTCAAATTCTTTTTTTGTCTTACCACCATTTTTTATGCCATTTTGAAACTATAAATCTGACCAGCAGTGTACACACCCCTCATTAAATCATGGTTCAGTTTTCTTTTCGAGATTCTACATTCTGCATCAAACCATGGTGCATCCCTTTCTATAACCTGGAACTCCTGAACTTGGGGGCACGGTTTGCCAATAGCTCTGTCCTGTATAGTTTCTCCTAAAGACTCAGACAAACTGACGCTTTCCTTTGTGGCCTCTGAACTGTTCAACAGTTTTAAGAGAATATATTAATTTCTTGTGAATTAGTAATTCTTTCCAATGCCTCCTTTTCGAGTGTAGGCATCGCCAACCAGCCTCTCTGGCTGTCAGATATCTTCTTTGTGGTGCCTACCCTGGCCATTGGAAAATGAACTCAAGAGGATTGTATTTACTCTCTGATCAATAAGAAATGTAACATTCCTGAAGGAAAAAAAACATCCACAATACAGTCATCAATGACTGTGGAACAGTATTGCCGATCTTGCATGCTTAGGAATGCACCATTTGCCATTAGAGATCCCATAAAATCCTAGGCAGAATCTCATGTGGCCATTTTTACTGTCCATACATTTGCACTAATATTTTGCTCGGGAACCTGAAACCCCTGGTAATGTTTATTTACTCCTACTCTATTTTTGAACAGCTGGACTGGTCCTATATGTCTATAAATGTACTACTGACCACTCCATTTCCTCAACATTCCTTGTAAACCACCACTTAACGTCAAATGAAGTTAAAGACCTTGCACATTTCTTTGACTAGAATAACACGTGGTCTAGATAACTATTAAGTACTGCAAATTAAATGTTCTATATGCAGTTTTAATTTTGTTACATTTCTAATTTGTGTTGCAAGCAATTTGTCCGCCAACTGTGCGCCGATATATTCTGTCGAAAAATGGATGTTGCTCACAATTTAATTTGATATGCCAATGTTGCTCATTGCGCACAAAAGGTTGGGGACCCCTGCTCTAGATGTTTTGGACTACAACTCCCATCAACCCTAAGCAGAACAGAAAAGGTTGAGGGGCGATTGGTAACAAGGCCCAAAAAATATGGTGAGCTCCAGTTTGCCGGCCAGACACCATGCAGAGACTGCCTCTGGTTGTATTGCTTCCCTTGGGTTCTGCAGTACGCAGATCTGTTGGTATTGCCAACTCTTTTCAGGAGAAGAATAGCAAATTCATGAACGCGACAACGTTCCAAAACACTGTCCCCCTCCCCCAACCTTTCAAAGAACATCAAACACAACATAAATAAGTTGAAAGCTGCTGCCTTGAAGTCTATTCCTGTGACAGGCCTTTGCTAATTGTAAAGTTCTTCATTAATTATACAAGTCTGCACCGTTGTGTACATGAAACAAATATTTGGAGCTATCATTAACCCGAGCCTCGATTCATCCCAGTGTCAGTCTAGCTCCCCATATCGCGTGGCTCTAGATGAGAACATATGGTAATAAGCAGATTAATTGGAAAAGCAATTTTCTGGAACACCAGTCAAACTTTGCTGATTTACGATCGCAATTATATCACTTTGTTTATGTTTCGTCATGCTAGCAAAACGGAATTCCTGCAATTTACAGCAACACGAGAGGTAATCGCCCGGCACAGACAATTTAACTGTATAATGGACAGATTGCATATTGAAACACTTGTGTATAGGCGCGCTATAAATAAAATATATCATATCACAGGGAATATTTGTGCATACTGAAATGACTGACTTAGATGGCGTGCCACTAGGGGTGCCGGTAGGTCTGGAAAAGATCCGAGGCTACGCTAATGCCTGGACTGTCGTGACTCGGGGCTAGCTAGCCTTCTGATTGTAGCTCCTGAGCTTCTATCCAAAGCTACAACCAAAAGACCCAGGGGTATAGCCCCCCAAGCCCACCCCTAGCAACGCCTCTGCGTACTACATAACCACAAGCCGTCATGTTGTATCGTAGTATCTGGCACTGGATTTTGATGTGCGTTGCTGAATCTCGCCAACAATGCAGCGTGCATCGGGTGGACTTAGACCTGTAGTAGGGGGTTGCGCCCCCTGAACGATGTCTCTAATTCTGCTTGCCCTCCTAAACACTTTGCCCAAGAGCTTACCTCTCTGCTTCTTACATGCTGCTGACATCCCCTACCTTAGTGTCTCTACACCTGTGAAATAATGCTGCACTCCCCCCCCCTTCCGGGTGTGCCTCGTTCTAATTTACGCTGCACCATTCTGAGCTGCATATGTGCAGCACATCTTCCGCATCCCTGCCAATATCCCAAAAATCATGGATCCCAGTCTCAGCCTCACACTCCAATCTACAAGCAGTAGGATTTTTTCCACTTAGTCTACCAATGAATATACGTACCCCCACAAATCAGACCCGCACACCCTCATCTTTCCCTCCCCATTGATCTTGTTACCACATTCCAACCGGAGCCCACCCGGTATTCACCGCTTTCGCCGAGGCTGCCACTCTTCCATATACTGTATGTGAAATTACTGGCACACCGGGCCACATCTGCACCATGTCCCACTCTAGATCCACACCGGCCCGCACTCGCCCCCCTTCTCCACGTTTTATTCCCTAACCTACACTCACTGACATTCTACCCACATATGCTCACCTAGATTTCCAAATAATGCAGTCTCTGATCACATGAAAGGAGAGATAGAGCTGTGGTCTTTCTGCCATGCAAAACCTACCCAATATCACACATGTTCAGCCGGTTCCACAGAACAATCTAAAGCCGGGCTTACACTCCCCTCCCTAGTGGTCTACATCTCCAGTGTGCACCAACTCCAACTCTTCTTAGCTGACTCGGACATAGACCCGAAGACCGTTCTCCTCTCTCCGGTTATTCCCGCTCATCCACCTGCAGCTAGTTCACTCGACAAATAGTCTCTGCTTACACCCAGTGGGATATCCTTGCCCAGATCAGGATTCTGAGCACTCTGAGACCCTCTGGGAAAGGCCAGCGTGGTGTACAAGTTTAAGTAAAATAACCTAAGATACAATTCTTCAACCTATAGCAGGTGCTAATCTCGTCCATATCTGTACCCCTCTAAACCGTATACCGCATCTAAAACGCTTACCCACTAATCACGGTTACCAGACATTTGGTCGAAAAAAATTGGTCGACCAGACAAATGGTCGAACCAATTTGGTCGAAAACCAAATGGTCGAATTTTTTTTATTTTTTATTTTCACCCCTTTTTTTTTTTTTTTTGGGGGGGTCCCCCCAACCCCCTTTTTTTCTCTAAAAACCCCTTTTTTTAAAAAACGAAAACCCGAAAAATAAATATATAAATAAAAAAAAAAATTCGACCATTTGGTTTTCGACCAAATTGCGTCGACCAAATGTCATTCGACCAGTTTTTAGTCGACCAAATGACTAGACACCACTAATCACCCTACTTTCATTAATACCCTGTTCCACTATGACTCAGGGGGCAGAACCAACGCATGATTCTGCTATAAATTGCCTGCGGCATACAAGGGGCAGTCATCAGTCTGGTAGGAGCAGGGGAGGGGCTGCCACAAGCTCAGAGCTGGTTATAGCCTCACTACCACCAACAAAACTGATTACTGGGTGCTGAAGAGGATGATGTGATGGGCTCTGCAGAGGAGCGCAAGAGGTTATGGATAATTCAATACCTTCCAGCCATCAACCTTCAGCTTTTTCTAGCTGTACTACCGCCATCACAAAGCAGCGCATCCTCTGCAATTCACTGAGTCATGCGGTGTGTCCCCCTGCTTGGTGTAGTGTGGGCATACAGGACAGCACGCGGCAGAGGCATACCAATGATGTGGATACCAAGAACTCTGCTGCCCGAAGATTGGTCTTCTGTTCAGACGGTGCTAGTGTGTTGCTGGTCGGGTTGGAAGTAGGAGGCCGAATCCTCCCGCCAACCCCAAGTTGGGGCTTACGTTTCTTGAGAACCAACCTCAAGACCAGAAAGGCACATTTTATGGACAAATAACTGAAACGAGTGGCCTCCATTATATAGAGCGGAACGTGAGGTCCAGAGTCTATCTTCCCTTTCTACATTCACATACACCATCAAGAAGCATCGAAGTGGAAAAGCGGCTCCCTGAATCTAGAAGGTACAGTCTTTTTCAGCAGTATCACAGGAGAGTATTATGGGAGTCTTAAAGGAAAGTTTAATGGCGGGGCGAGTGGTCGTTCCATGGAGAATTAGAGAGGAGACGCTGTGCTGTTGTGAGTCAGTCGTTGCCGGACACAGAGCCAATCAGCAACAGTGAAATGGGACAAAAAGCCCTGCCAAAAAAGGGGAGACAGGGTGACATGAAGAGAAAAGAGAGTAGAGAACATAGAAGGGAGACACTAGGGCAGAGTGAAGCTCCAGGGGGAGCCCTTACATGTAGACGCCAACATGAGAAGAGGCTGGGAAAGGAGTAGAAGCCGGTGTATAGACATGTGACAGAGTTGGGAGACAAGTGAAAGATTGTGGTTGACACAAAAGGAAGCAACAGGGATGAAGAAAGAAAAGCAGCAGATGTCAACAAGCCCTGCAGGGGAGCCTCCCTCCGTTAAATAGGTACCACGCACCTCTGTCCCCTTCTGGGGTCACCCTAAATGGTGTGTCTTATTCTGTCAACATGCGCATAGACTACAAACTCCCAATGGGTGCTGACATGGTTTAGCCCTTATAAAGCATGTCTAGACAGTGTCTGCTCAGGGATGGCATCCACCGTACTGCAGACAAGCAGCAAGACTGACATCAGTGGACGGATCCATTTTCCAATCAGTCATGCAACCTGTGACTTTTAATCAACTGGTGGTGGCCTGACGAATGTTTCTTGACTCCCAACAGGAAATTCCCCCCACAAATTGATCCATTAGTCAGCAGCTGTTTATGTCCCGCTAAAGAAAACTTAAAACGATGATGTCATTGCGTGGAATCCTCTGTGTTGTTCGTGCAATACTGAGGAAAGTACCTTTTGCTGGAAGTAGTGGGTAGATTGGGAACTTTACTCTGTTCCATGAAGGTGCTTTTCTCTGGCATACTTGTTGTACTAAAACTGCACCTTGATTGATCCCTGTGTTCCATCATTATATGTATTCAGTGGAGGTCACAGCACATATTTAAGCCATTAATGCCCAGAATTGTGGTCAATAACACATGTTTATTCTCCCAAATCCGAGTTAAAAGTTCTAAAGGAAGTAAAGGCCTTAAACGGTGTCCAATAAACACCAGGCTCTCCATAAGGGTAACACAAATGTACACAGGCTAAACATGTTCTCAAACCAAAGGAATGTGCAAACATTTAAGCTGTGTGTGTGGGGGGGTAACATGCAGGGGCATCGCTAGGGGTGGAGCTAGGGGTCTATAGTCCCAGGTTTTTTGGTTGAAGCCCCAAATAGAAGCTCAGGGCGCTACAACCAAAAGGCTTACTAGCCCCGAGCCCCGTCAGTCCCTACATTCAAGTAGCCCCAGATCTTTTCCAGACCTAGCAACACCCCCTCCAATGTGAAACTTGCTGCGCTTCTAAATGAGAAAAAAAGCCATCTCACAAACACTCTAGACTCTTTGACTTAGAAAGCTTGACATGTGGCTTTGTCAACTATCCAGTAACACTACTTTACATGGCACTATAGATAAATAATAAGAACATGAAATACTGTAGATCAAATCCACCAGCGATGCTGGTGAAAGGCTGCTACAAGATGGCTGCCAAAAACATCACCAGAGAGTACCTGTGAAAGGTTTGTCCTCTTTCTTTCTCTGCCTATCAAGATCTGTTCTCCAGCTGAAGGCGTCAGAGATCAGAGTTCTTAAGATTCTATGTTGAGTTCGACTACTTCAATTATTGCCCAGATATCAAAGAAAATGATTAGATGGTACACGCCAGAACATTCAATTCCAGGTGCAAATCCCAGTCTAACAACACAACGGACTGCTATGAACACAATAACTCAGCACCAATTACAAAGGGTTGAACATTAAGGAAAAAAGACAACATTAACTCAAGAATTCGGCATATTAAAAACTAGCAAGTACTAGTAAAACACACTATCGTGAACATGACTTCCCGGGGCCGTACAAATGTTGTTTTTTTTTGGGTAATAATACCAATAATCAGCTAAGCCATAAAAAAAGGCACTTGTGCAATAATATAGGACACGGGTAACAAAAAATCATTAAATCTGAGAAAAGAAAACACCGGGTGAGAAAGAGTACTACAAACAAACATATACAATAATCCCTTACTGTTGCGCGTGAGGGTACGTGGCACTGGGTAAAAAAGGAACGAGAGCCATAACGAGGACTAACAGAAAGAAACAGGAACAGTGGGGTGCTAATAAACCCTATGGGGGCGATGTATGCCGGGGCCCGTACGAAGCACTGTGGTAGAATGGGGTCTAGAAGTTGGTGTGTTTGAGAATGTTACCATTGTGAAGAAGTGTAAGCTTTCCGAAGCCCGGCGGCCATGACGGGCTGTCTAAGACTACCTAAATCCAGTCCGCTTTAATGGGCTAAGATCCTGTTGGGTCTACCTCAAAACCTTATTTTGACGCATTTCATTCCGAGTTCTTGGAAAGGGACCTCAATCATGATGGTGTACAAACGACATAATAGACTGGAACCCTCCAATTATCCTCCCATCTCTCTTCTGGACGCGTCCAGTGGCCTTTCTGTCGGTTATAATTCTAGAGGAACTGCAGAGACGGGCGGATCCGGCGGGAAGCACAGACGTCTGTCAAGCTGGATTTAAGGAAGCGATGGCCACCTCTCGGAGTTGTTCTATGCTAGCTGATCCAGTTCACCTCACTAAAAGACCATTGCATGTGTCTATATTAGACCTTTTGCGAGTCTTCGACTGCATCAATAGACATGTTATGGGACACTCTACGTAAAATGGGTTCACCGTTGCTCCTGCT
Organism: Ambystoma mexicanum; assembly: GCF_040938575.1. NCBI lineage: Eukaryota > Metazoa > Chordata > Amphibia > Caudata > Ambystomatidae > Ambystoma > Ambystoma mexicanum. The sequence continues at coordinate 65,475,968 of NC_090938.1, forward strand.
GAATACATTGTTAGCCCTCCATATGGAGACTATGACTACAATTAGGCGGATCATCAGGGTCATAATACAAGATGGGTCAGGACACACCGCGGCTTGCACCAAGGATGTGTCCTGGCAACATTTCTATTCATTGCGCATATTAGTGATTTAGGGCACATTTGGGCAGTCTAAAAGTTCAGCACTTGGCATACGCTGAAGACGTAATCCTTTCCGACCCAACACCCACTGATCCATTGGAATTACATTTGCAGGTTAATAAAGCGAAAACACAAATTCTGATTCTGAAGCCGCATAAAACCTCCAGCAGTAAAATGTCATTTAATTCGTATCTAGACCATGATAAACTAGAGGTGGTCGAACAGTTCAAGTTTTTGGGGGCGTGTTCTTTAAAAATTGACTAGACACAATCCGGCCAGGATGCTTCACACAGTAAATGTGTATGCTCGATCGGCGCTAGAGCCGCTTTTTTGATTTCCCCTCTTCTGCACTTTCATCATCAGAAGATGGTGCCCAAAATGTTATATGGTGCAGAAATCATGTGTGCCAAAGTAGATTGTGGTAAGCTTGAGGCCACAATTTGTCGACATACACTTGCCCTTCGGCAGGGCGGCCCCATTGGTGTTATTCGCCATGAACTTGGACTGATTTCCTTACATGAACGAGTCAATTGGAAATTGCTCCAATTAAATGCCAAAGTATTAAATCCTCCTAAACGTAGCCTCTTTTTGAAATTGCAGTACCAGTCAAGTAATAATGCTTGTAAAGTGCTGCAGGTTTGGATCACTAATTATGATGACAATTATTTAGAAGGAAATGCTACTGAAGAGGAGTTGACGTACCCTGATAAGGTTAAAAAGAAGGGGTTTGAATGTGTTGATATTTTTATTAGTACCCAGCGAGGGTGCAATCAGAATGAAAGAGCCATTCTGATTGGCCCTCGCTGAGTCATTACCAGGCCGGGAATCCCTCTGTCGGGATTCCACGGCCTTTGTCCCCGGCGGGGGGCGTGGCAGCCCCTCAGCCAATGAGTATGCTCAAAGCAGGGCCAGCCCCGCTCCGAGCCTCCCCACGGCTGAGAGGCTACCTTTGCCCCCCACCGGGGACAGAGGTAAGGCTTTTTTTTTTCTCCCTTTACTCCCTTCTCCCGCCTCCGTGCCCTCCCCACCCCACTTACCTTCTATGCCTTTTTTTTTTTTCCCCTTCCCTTCCGCCCTCCCAACCGCACTTACCTTCTTTTTTTCAGGAGCGGACGCTCTGTAAACGTTTCTGTTTCCAGCCAGTCCACTCCCGATGGCCGCCATAGAAAGGGAAAACGGACTCCATTTTCCCTTTCCCGGCGGCCATTTTCTTTGTCTTTTTAAAAAAAAAAGCTTTTAGTGCCCCAGTCACGCAGTTTCGGTAATGCCCCCGCCGCTCGGGGCATATTGCTTTAATTTGAAATCCAACCTTGTAATGCGGTCCCTTGTTATCTTTTAAAGCAATAATCTTGTGAGGGTATTGTAAGAGTTGAAAGGTTATGCCGGTATTGTTTACAAGTGGTAGAATCTCTAATGCATCTAATTATTGGTTGTACGGCATTATCGACATTACATGCTCCGTTATTGAGCAGACTCATTAATTAGGAACAAATGTTATCCACTGATCTCTTTTGGCCCCAAACTTTAAATTCACAGGAGACCCCATTATGTATCACTCGTTTATCTTTTATAAACCAGGTTTTGAAGTGATGAATGTGTATTCTGTGTGCTAGTAAGATATGTGTAAATAGTTTATTTGTAGACTGCAACACACTTAAAATAAATAAATACTTATGGGATTAGATTAGAACACAAAAAACACAACACAGACAGAGTGAAGCCAGCAGTGCAAACAAATTATAAAATACATACAGCGGATTTAAACAGGAATAGATAAAAGTAGAACGAGTCTATGTTTCAATACTCTTTCTATACATGTCTTTAAAAGCAAACTTAATAAATTAGTTGCATCAGATAAAAAATGTTCATCATTATTAATTATAAAAAAAAGCTCCTAGCCCCCGCGCAATCACTTATATTGTTCCTAATAAAATGTGGCCTAAGCCACTGTCTTGTCTGAGTTGTTGGGTTTTCTACTTTTTGTTCTTTCTAAAATTGTTAAAGATTTGCTTTCCGAATAAACTTTGAATCTAAAAAAAAAGTATGGGGGTTAATATGGCCCTAAAGGTGACTCAGTGTCATAAGAAAAGGACACATGCAATACAAATAGGCCGGCACTATTTAAAAGGATATCTCTATGGAAAACACTAAGTGGAATGTCCACAGAAGGTAGTAGTACAAAGAGTAATGGGGTTAATAAAACAGACAAGGAATAAGAAAAGCAAGGACATGGCTTAGCATGTTGTCATGAGTAAGTAGGCTTGAACCGGTTCAAACAACATTTGAATTGCCCAGATTTGAGTGAGTCAGACCAAGTCAAAGAGCTCAAACGGTTTTCGGGGTTCACGTAAATGAAGATTGAACAATTTTGACATACCTCAATATACAGCACACATTTTTGAGGAACAGCATTATTTTGGGAGCAGCGTTTAGAGAAGCAGAAGGGGATAGTGTTTCTGGCTAGTATAAGAAATGAATACAATCTAGAATAGGGGTACATTATTCTTAATGTTGGGGTAGGCTAGAGTTGAACAAAGAAGTAGATTAGGGCTCTAGATTTAGGAATGTTTAGGGGGAGGTGCTATTTTGTTTAGGAGAATAAAATAGCAGTGTGACACCTGAGATTACCAAATCACAGAGCATATCATCTCTTCAACATCCGTAAAGTCTGTCCCTCTCTCAACTTCCATGCTACCAAACTCTTAATTTTCTCCCTAATCTTCTCTCGTCTTTTCTAATGTTCTTCTCTCTTCTTCGGTCTTCCCGCTTCCCATCTTGCCCCCCTCAAATCCCTTTATCACTCTGCCATACATACTCTCTGTCTACTCATTTCTCATGACTCTATTTCCAACTCACTTTCTTACCTAGGATGGGTTCCTTTCCACTCCCAGCTTAAATTTCACTTCCTTTGTCTTGTCTTTAAATCTCTTCATGACCTTGCTCCTCCTTACCTCTCTTCTCTCCTCTCATTCTATATCCCCTCTCGCTCCCTTCGTTCTGCTGATCTCTTCTTACTTTCTGTTCCCCCACCACCATGTGCCTCTTCTCGTTTCCGCTCCTTTCAGCTTCTTGCCCCCTTACACTGGAACTCCCTACCTCTCTCTATCCGCTCCTCCCCCACCTATTCCTCTTTCCGCTCCTCACTGAAAGAACTTCTTCACTCCCCTCCCTGATACCTTCCCCCTCTCTCTATCCCCTCCCTCCTTCAATTGTCCTCTCTCTGTTCTCCTTATATTTATCTGTCCCCGTCTCTCCTGCGACCTCCTCTCGTTTGTTGCTCACTTCACTCATTACTCTCTCCCTCTCGATACTTCTCTACCCCCTCCTCTCCTCTCCCTTCTTACTTGCAAATTGTTCTAAATACCAATTTTATGGTTTGATTCATATTTACTGTTTTGCTTCTACTGTTCCATGTTTTATGTGTTAATTGTTACCTGTAAAGTGCCTTGGATTAAGGCGCTACATAAAACAATAAAAATACAAATACAAAAATACAAATAACAGACAAGTTTTGTTCTAAAATAATATAATGGAGTTGGGCAATCTACTTTTTCTTACGAGAATAGAAAAACATACAGTCTGACATTATTTCCACTGAGAAAAAAATAAATCACAGAAGGACACTTCTTTATTTCCTGAAAGAATAGAAAATCACAGAAGGGAACTGGATTTATTTCCTGAGAGAACAGAGGAAAACTCGATTTGATTTTTCTGAGAGAAAAAAAAAATATCCCAGAGAGATTCTAGAGTTTTTACATAAGAGGGCAGCATAATCACAAGGGGATCAACGGAGAGCACTGCTTGTTTTCGTAAGACAATAATAAAAGTGTACCAAATTGGCCCAAACCTCCTGTATTTGTCCATGAGAAAACAGAAACTCACATAATGACACTATGTTTGTTGCATGTGAAAAAAATAAAATCAAGAGGACAAATTACTTTTTAAAGAGAGAATCAGACGTGAAGAGGGACATTGGTTTGTTGCTGAGAAATTTGAAAATCATAGAAAATTGCAACTGATTGTTTGGGCAGAAGGAAATCAGAGTGCTGGTTTTGTAAGTGGAACACGGGTTGTCTTGAGCGGAGGAGTGTTTGCTCCTTCCACTCACCATTCCATAGACAGCTCCTGCCCCCTCCGACTCCTCACAAGATATATTTTCTTTTGTGTTGTGGTGGGGACAGGCCCAATTTGCTGTGTTATCGTATTTTCTGGCTGTGGGTGTAAGGAGGGAATGTCAAGAGATGCTGCACGGATCGGAACCTGGAAGGGATTATTGTGATCACCCGTGAAATGATGTGACCTACCCCCAAATACTTACCTGCAAATCGCTCTAGTGTTGAAGGTAGAGGATACACATATGAATTAAAGGACCAGGCAAAGAGGAGGAGGGAAGTAAGCAGGGGTTTTATTCGGTGATACAGGGATCCCGACCTACGATGCCCTTGCTACACATGGCCAGATGTACAACCTTAGGAACAGATTCAAAAATAAATGCGTTCACCCATACTCACTTGCCCTTACTGTCTGGGTGTGCAATTTACACAACAAGAAAAGGTGCCTGGTGACTAAAGCAGGGGTCTGCAAGCTGTGCCTCACCAGATGTTTTGAATCTGAAATATTGAAACTCTTGATTCCTCACCGTAGATTCTGCTATCTAGGGCTGATGGGAGATGTAGTCCAAAACATCTGGAGGGCCAGGGAGAATTCACAGAGGCTCAAGGAAAAGCAAGCCATTGACATCTCTGTCTCCTACAGTGTTTCTGGTGCATTTCAGTCATGTGTAAATTAAGCATTATTAACCTCTTCTAAAGACTTTACTTGGTCGATTTAGATTTGGTTGGGGGGTATAAGAACTTAGCAGACCAACGGAACTATGAGCAAGTACAACTTGAAAACACATTGGCTGTGGCGGCCGCCCAGTCCATTGAGCCTGTGTGAGGAAAACACACAGGGCCAATATGGGGTCAAAATGAGGGACTGCGAGCAGAGACCCTTTTCCATTTCCATGGCTGGGGTTGGTTGGCTGAGGGAAGTGCAGACCAACGAGTGCTTAAAGAGAGAGAGTTTGCACCCGAAAGGTAAGGAGAAAGGAAGGAGATGGATAGAGGGAGCGAGGTGAGAAGCATGGTGGGAGAGTTGGGTGTCTGGGGTAAGGCCGAACAGATGAAAGGCCAGGGCATAGGGCCAATCAGCAGGTTTGAAGGCAGGCGCTCATCTGTAGGTAAAGCCTTCCGTCAATGTAAGCTAATTGGCTGGCTGGCATCCCTTGGTGTTAATGAAAGATGTAAGGCGCTTTGGCAGCGCACTTCCTTTCGTGAATCTAGCGCAGATAATCTCGCCTTACGGCCCGGTGCACTTTATAAATAAATAAACAATGCAATACAAGAATCATATTTACTCTGTGACCTGGGACTAAATTCCAGATTTTTATTAATGATCGAGATCAGGCAATTTGTGTGATTAGGACAAACCAGAATAGCAAACATATTTTGGGATTTTTTACAATTTGAAGAAGTGATTTGGGTTAAAAGGAACAAAAACTAAGCGTGGTGAGTTGTGATGGGCGGTTTAATAATGAAAAAGCATACATGCTTAAATGACTTGTTGGCAGGTTCTCAAGTGATGTAGGATGCCTTGACATTCAGCTGAAAATTCGCCCATTCTCAACGAAAGTTTAATGTATATGGCCACGGATGCCCCAAGACCACACCAACTCTTGTAGACAGTTCAAGGGTTGTTAATAGAGGTTTTGTGATGTGGCTCATTAAGGCCGGTACCTGTCTCTCTCTCAAGTCACCACGCTTTCCCTTCCGATCCCAGGCTTTCCCCAAACGCCAAGATGCTTCCCAGACGTTGACAACCTCCACCATCTAAGAGCTGCCTGGCTATTGGTGAGGGCCTAGAAGCAATTCCTGTATCCCTTTCCCTCCCTACGGGGTCCTCTAGGTGAAACCTACTGCAGTCCCCACAATAGGAACAGAAATCAGGATTGGTCCGTTCAATCGCCCCCAGGTTATACTTAGCCTTCCCCTGTCATGTTCTTGTTCTCCTTGCCCTGATGTTTATACTCCCTGTCAATCCTTCAAATCGCTTACTGTCTATTCCAGCCACTCTCTGCTCTCTCTCTCTCTGTCTCTCTCCCTCTCTCTCTCTCTCTCTCTCTCTCTCTTTCTCTCTGTCCCTCAGATGTTCTTCAATCTACTTCAACTCTCCTACCTCCTCTACTACTCTCACTGTTTACTACTAACCACCTTCTCTTGTCTACTTCACTAATCACCCTACTACACCCCTTTATTTATTATTATTTGTTCTGGTCTCCTCTGATCCGCACTTTCCACTCTTCCCGTTTCCATGCACTTTATCCTCTTTCCCTTTCCCATGCACTTGCGCATTCTCAATGTCACTGGGATTAGTAAGATCGTTGTTTTGTTCTCCCGTGTTCTCTCCCTTGCCTTGTTGCGCTCTGATACACTTGTGTGCGAGCGCGATACACAAAAATATCATATCATATCTACAATCTCCTCTCTTCTAGTCTCTCATCTCCAATCTATGACTCGCCCCTCTCTACTACTTCCTCCTCTCCACTCTACTATTCTCCTCTTTGACTACTTACCACTCTATCCTCTCTCTTCACTAATCACCCCTCTCCTTCTCGCCCTCTACCCACTACAATCTCCTCGCATCTTGTCTACTGTGCCCTCGCCACTCTACTTCTCTTCCCTCTCTACTACTTCCTCCTCTCCACTCAACTAACCTCCCCATTTACTACTCACCACTCTATCCTCTCTCCTTCACTAATTTCCGCTCTACTACTCACCTTCTACCCTCTACAATGGCCTCTCCTCTCTTCTATTCTCTCCTCCTCACTATACTTCTCTCCCCTCTCTCCTACTTCCTCCTCTCGACTCTACCACTCTCGCCTTTTACTTCTCACCACTCTCTCCCTTCTGCTTCACTAATAGCCCCACTACTACTCCCCCTCTACCCTCTACAATCTCCTTTCCTCTCTTCTAGTCTCCACTCCCCACTCTACTTCTCTCCCCTCTAAACTACTTCCTCCTTTCCACTATACCACTCTCCCCTTTTACTTCTCACCACTCCCCCTCTCTGCTTCACTAATCACCCCATTACTACTCCCCCTCTACCCTCTACAATGTCCTCTCCTCTCTTCTACTCTTCCCTCTCACTCTAGTTTTCTCCACTCTAATACTCTTCCCTCTCAACTACTCAAATTTCAAGACTATTGAAAGTGACAACAATCTTGAATGAACTGGTGGTGAACTTCCAGTGATGGCTACTAGGTGGCATTGTTGCATGTGTGTCTTGGCTCAAGTAGATTATTGTACAGTCACATTTCACAGGAAAGCTTTTTTTTTAGGCCTTTTCAAAATGATAGTGTGGAAAGATGTGGAAAGTGAGCAAAGCAAAGGGTGTAGGGGGATCCACATTACAGAACAAAATAGGAGCGGTCAGCTATTGCTGAGGAAAAAGTGTCAACCAGGTTTACGACGAATACACAGAACATGCATGTAAAGTACATATTGCAGGGCCTGCAGTAATGGCCCTGCAGGTATGGGTAAGTTGCTCAACCCATAGGAAGAACACTTTTTGGGTAGCTTATAAATTCGATCCCCCCCCCCAATTATTTCTGTGCATGAATATAATCAGTTAGGTTATGACCACTTTCTGGTAATAGTGCTGCTTTTTGGTGAACTTTACTTTCCCTGTGTATGCTCATATTTGTATGCGTTGTGGTCTCTTTATGTTTTGTGTGTAGTAGTACAATTATGTAGTAAGTGAGGCATTGTAGCTACTTATGACATGTTTACAGTATGCAAAACCCTGAAATGGAAGAATTCATCATTTTACTATCCAACATGGCAAGATGTTGAATATTGCACCTTGTTGGTGCATGATGCAGACAATGCCTATGTTTATACGAGTAGGTTCACGTAATAGAAAGAACTCTGTAATGCAATGGTCTTTATAGCAATGCATTGCTTAATGAACTATGTATCTCATGATAGTTCGTCCAATGAACTCTGATAGTGTTATGCCAACATTATAATGACAGTCCCTTGTGGAGGCTTTTCATGACAACTAACTGCACATGTGAGGTCATCAGTTATGTCATCAATGACATTTGTGATGTCATCTTTCATGTCATGGGTTTTAGTGTTAGCAGTGCACAGTGGTGGTGCGAGTTATGGTTGCTTAGCTTACCATAACTGGCAAATTTCAAGTTTTTTTTCGATTTTACCTGAAACCACAACGCCCCTGTAACAGCATTTGTCCATTGAATTGCATAGGTTTTTAATAGTGCAACTTAACCATTGCGTCCCTTTAACAATGTTTTTTGTCAGTGAATTACAAAGGTTTGAAGTAGGGCACTGTAACCAGAACATTCCTTTACCATCGTTTTTTTCAGTAAAGGTGATAGGTTTTTAGTAGCGCAAGTTAACCATAACGTCCCTTTAACAACGTTTTTGTTAGTGAATTTCATGGGTTTTTAGTAGGGCACTGTAACCAGAATGTTGCTAGGAAAGGTCATAGTTTTTTAATAGCATAACGTAACCATAACATCCCTTGAAAAATGTTTTTCTGTCACTGAATTGCATAGGTTTTTAATAGGGCACTGTAAGCACAACATTCCTTTATCATAGTTTATTCAGTGAAGGTGATAGGGTTGTAGTTGTCATGATCTCTGCTTCCAAAAGATCAGGACTTGCCCGACTCCCTTGGAAGCAGACCCATAACCCCGGTTCCGAGTGCCAGCCAGTCCCAATTGGGACCTTTTGGACCCTGTCCTGGCGCCAGTGGCACCAGGCTCATAAAGATGCCCAGTCCCAGCGCTGGAAGCGACGGGCTCATAATGCTTGGGTGGACTTACCTGCAGCAGACCATGCTGCTTACTTACCTGCCAGTTGAACCCCTGATCCTCTTCTGTTTGGGACTACTTTTCCTGTTGGGTGGGGCAGGAGCCACTCCCTAGGTTCAGAACACTGGAACTCTTCTGGAAAGCAGGAACTCTTTTCTTACCTAGGCGTGGCTGTGGAAGGAGACACCTAAGCACTACAGGAGGCTATTTAAACCACACCCGATGGATGAATCTTGCTTTGTGTTATTCTGCATTCTCTGCAGCAGAACGCTCATCGTGTCTTCTGCTTCTGATCCTGGGCCTAAGGAAAGACAAAGGCTTACCTACTCTTCGCATGCTCCGGAGGTCTTCGCACTGCATTCCGGCATCTGAAAGACAAAAGCTTCCCAGCTCTTCGCACGCTCCGGAGGCCTTCGGCGCTGCATCCCGCATCTGAAAGACAAAAAAAGGTGCGTTTAAAGACATTGGGCAACTTTATTACTCACGTGCCATTACTCCTTCCCACGCCGAATCCAGTGGGTATTCCAGCACCCTTCAGCTTCTCTAAAGCTCCGAACTTGTACCTGCAAGATAAAAGGGACAGTTAGTGCGCATCGTGAAGCAGGCTACAAGCGCTTACTTACGTGCTTCCAGGCGCTTCTATTCCTCACGCGGGTTTGATCCTCAACTCTCATCAGCCCGCCATCCGCCATCGCCGGAACCCTGCAAAACAAGAGATATAATTACAAAAGACTTTTAAGACATTTGAAGTGCCCAGAACTTACCGTTCGTGCAGTTAACGACGGACAGCAGTCCTCTGAGGTCAAGAGGCCTGCACCCTTATCCAGTGAAGAAACTGGTTACGGCACCCTGCCCCGAGGCAGATGGAGAGCTCGGCGTTCACTTACCTAAGACATCTTACTCTTCGAGTCAGATATACAGTGCACCGAGGTCCAGCCCAAAGAGCCAACCGCGTGTTACACATCACCTTTGAAGATACGGCATTCACCCAGTCCAGACCGGCGCCTCTGCGGGAATTAGGTGAGCGTTACAGTAGTGCGCAAGTTAACCATAACGTCCTTTTAAGAACTTTTTCTCACTGAATTGTATAGGTTTTTAAGAGGATAGTCTTCTTTTGTATAGATATACTGTACATCATAATAAAGCCGATTCCTCCATAATAATAGCCACAGTGGTTGCGAACAGTGCATCTGTTCGTGGACATCGAGTGGCGTCCAACCTGCCGATAAAGGGTGGGGTGGTCCTACAAAGTGGTACAATGCAGCAAAGACAAGAAACAGATACAAACAGCAGCCAGTGTGGGAATGGTAAGGGAAAATGCAGTAGGTAAGGGAAAATGCACTAGGTGCACAAAGTCGGTACTGTCGAAAGAAACAGCGCAATGGCATAGGGTATGCAGCGTAGTAGAATGCACCAACAAGAGAAGTAACATCTGCCTTCAACAATCTAACCGCACACCTGCTTCACATTCCATCAAAGGACAAAGAGGCAGAGTTAGGGACGCAAACTATGGAGAGCAGAACATAAGTGCAATGTACTAAGTACACTAAAGTTTATGTTATAAGTGCACAGGTCCTGAAGTGTACAATAGTAGGAAAGCATAATGTTTTCTTTTTGTGCTCAGCAATGGCAACCACCCTAGAATGTGTGGAAGAGAATTTTCCGCATGAAAAAATGAATGAGGACGATAACCCCATTGGTAGGCACTGCAGTGTCAAAAGGGAAAGAATTACTGCACGTGTAAGAACCCAAAATGGCTGGAGGAGAATTTCCTGCATGACGAAATCAGTGATAATAGTAACCCCATAGGTAGGGAATGCAGTGTGAAAAGTAACACAATTACAATACATTGCTTCATGTATACTAAAAACATGTGTTTTTCTTTAAAAGAACATACAGGAATACAAAAGAGTAGACCAAATGTGTCACCTCTTCCACAGCAACATACGGACACAGAAACCGCAGGAAATGCTGTATATATGAAAGTAGACCGCCTGGACACCAAAATGGATGAATTGCAGAACAAATCTGCAACCTTGCATAATTTTGTACAGGAACATATTATCGAGAAAATCAAATACCACTGCCCCATCTGCACATGCCCCCCTTCCCCATTTCCCTGCCCCCATCCCTGCACATTGCGTGTCATGAGAGCCACTTCGATGAGACCTCAATCCTTTCCTCCCCTCACCACCAACTTGTAGAAATGCCGAAATCCCCAGTATAGGTATCCGTTTCTGGTCCCCCTTCCATTTCCAAATAGTGGCTATGAATGTGTGCACATAAAGGATAACATGTAAAGTGTTACTGAATGTATATGTCCATTTTCCTTTGTTGTAAGAAGCCCATTAAAACTCTGAAAGGCACAGCACTAAATGATTTGACAACAGTGCACCAAATAAATTTAAATGAGCTCATGCTACAGCAACTACCAAAAGCACAGACAAGGAGTAAAGAAGACAAGACATACCCAACTCCACACACACAAAAAAGTGACTCTTCAAACACACCACGTACCCTTCCATAAAAGTACTCAGACACAGAAGGAACTGGTCCAATCAAATTGTCTAATCCAACAGCTGTTAATTGCTATGGAAATGTCACAATAAATGCTGTAGTCCGAATGCCAGCAATTGCGCAAAGAATTTATTTAAATGGCGCAGACCAGTTGTGTTTATAAATGCTCCTCCTGCACAGAAATGCAGTAAGTAATCCTGACAACATTTACAGTGTCTCAGGAGTAAGGCAAGAATTGGACTACTGTGCTGGAACGGTGAAATGCACGTTAAACCGACAAGAAGATCCACAGGAATTTGTAATGTACTTAGTACAAATACTGGAAAGGAAAAATATACTCATTAATGACATCTTTCACATTTCCTACATGTAAACATACATGCAGTCTCTGCAATCATCTCATTCAGGACCAAGTCCCCAGCAAATACTTTGTATATGTACCAAGACCTAACTGTGACTCCATTCCATTTCAGCAACTGGTGCACAATGCAAACTATAGCATATTGTGTACATCGTGCAATTCTGATAATTGGTCGACGCTACATATACTCTCACATAGTCAATATGTAATTGTAATGCTCTTATGATACAATGGTGATGGAGCCAAAAACAACAGAAAACCTACAGCCGTCACACATTGCCAGGTATCACTTGACAAGAAAACCTTCACAGAAGTAGCCATAATTTACCACACAGGCGGCATAACTGGTCGAGGGCACTGTACCGCATACATTACAAAGCAATGGTCATGGTGGGAATGCAATGATACTTTCATCAATCCAAAGCAGAGAGTACCTGGAAATCTTGCAAATGCCTACTTAATATTCTTGAAGGCAAAATGTAGTCCCTGATGTACAAAACATCTAAACCTTACTCCCCAACAGGAACCAGTACCCTCGTAAAGGCACAAATAAAGAATTGCCTTCCACATTGTCGCCCTAAAGCAAGTTGCCATACAGCACGCATTCAAGAAATGCATTAAAGCGTGTGTTGGATCATTTTATCCCCAGTGAACCCAATGAGTACACTCAGACAAACAATACGTGTACACAAATGACAGTACCACTATTTTCCACATGATACTTAAAAGGGAAAGTACTAAGTATGAGGGTTCAAAACTATCCTTAGTAACCTTTGAAACCACCAAGTACGCAAATGAGTCACTGCCTCTCTAAGAATACGCATACAAATGCTATACATATGGAGCTATCACTGCGTAAACCCATAGTGGTAAACCACCACTTCAGAATGTACACAGATGTGAAAGTAGCAACATGAATGCGCAAGCTTGTAAACCTACCCTACAGGAATGGGACACTGCAAACAGGTAGAATACGCCACCTGGTATGTGCCTTACACCATAATAGTACAATGTTATTTGCAGCATTACATCAGCCCAACTCAACCTTCAACAACCATACAAACATATCCTCAAACACTTCCAAAGTATGAGCAGTTACAGTACGCCAACAGGTACATAACTACCATCACAATTCTGCAGAAGCATAGTACAATGGCACAATACTTAATGAAACGCTTACCTCTGGTGCCCTGCAGGAGTGCCAGGTCCGGACTGTTCTAATGCGTTGCCCCCTCACTCGGGTTAACTGTGCACTGAAGAATACCCCAGCTACTCTCTTCTCCAGAGGTCTGCGGTGGCTTAACCTCCAGTGGACAGTCATGCTGGGAGGGACCTGGATGAACTTGGTTCCTCTGGAAAATGGTGTTCGGGGGCGGGGGTCTGGATAAACTAAAGAAAAGTGTATGTATTTAGAATTGGTTTCTATTGCTTTCTCTCCCTCCTCCCGTCACTCCCCTTCCCTGAGATAGCTGGCTGGCACGTTGCAGCTTTTGCTCACCGTAATGAACTGAGGACTGAAGGCCAAGGTTAGCTGGTAGGTATCCAACTCCAGTTACTTCACTGAAGACTAGTGGTCCAGACCAGCTGCAACGCACTGGATACGGATGATAAGCAGGTAAGTTCTAGTGAGGACTTATTCTAGATCTTGGCCGCTTCTCAATGTGAAAGATAGCTTGTATGTACAATGTCTTTGTTGATGCGTTCAATAGTAATAGTCTCTTTATTTCAGCACTTCTAGGCAAAACACCGGCAAGCTGTCTGTACTCCGAGGGGAGCGTAGAAGCTGAAACTTGTATGCAAGTGAGTCCAAGTTAAACCGGGTACGGGAACTAGGAAATATGTGGTATTTCAGTCTCTTGCTATTGTCGTTTCTGATTTCAGGTTCCGAGGAGCTGTGATTACTGTGGATGTCAGACGAAGGACCGGACACACCAGGTTACCAGGATGGGAAACCACAAGTCTACCGAGGTGAAGGTAATGATCAAGACCGAACATGATCCAGAAGCCCCCGGGGCAAGTAGTTCTTCCATTGCGGGTGAGAATGCTACAAACCCGCGTAGGTGCCGATCGCACATGCAAAAAAATCAGGAGCGGTAACCGTAACACTGCTCTGTTATGAAGCAGATGAAATGCTTAGGGCAGGGTGCGGTCCGTGGTGTGGTTTCATAGCCATGGACCGCACCCTGTCAGCACTAGAGCAACAAGGATGTCAGATCCATGTATCTATCTGGTGCCGTGTTGGGTTCCACAGCTGGTTCCTCTTTGGCAGCCATGTTGGGATGGGTTTCTGCCTTGTTCCATTTATGCCTCTGCCAGCCAGCCATCCAACAAACCCATTGTCTCCCTACACTTTCATGGGGGGAGATCCTCCTGGCCCTGACCCATCTGCATAGTACCCGCACTACAATCCTGACAGCACTCCCCTACAAAGCCCCCCTAAGGATGGCCGACCCAGGTCCTGGCTTCGAGGGATGATAGCTCAGGGGCAATGTGCTCGCCTTGCAAGCAAGACAACATGGAGCACCACATGTTTGATCCCCGGGTCTGTGCTTAGAAACCTCTGGGTATTAAGCGTGTTATAAATAACCTATCATATCATATCATGATTATGGTGTTAAAGGGCTAACAAACGGGGTGCATGAATGTTTTCTACTGGGTTCCAAGTTTGATCTAAAGCACTGTTGCCCTTCCAATCCACCAGGTAATGACATTTTCGTCTAATAATCTTGGAATCTAAGATGTCTCGTACCTCGTACTATATCTCACTATTTACAATTTCCACTGGAGGAGGATTAGAGATTGAGTTTCGTGCAACGGGTGTACTGGTTTCAGTAACTATGCATGGAAGACAGGGTGGATCTTCAATGAGGGGTGTAGCCCCAGTTTAAGTACAACAGGGTTAATGATGGCTGTTATGGGGAAGGGACCAATGAATTTAGGGTGAAACCTTTTGAGGCCTTTTAACCGAATATGTTTGGTGGCGAGCCAGACTTGGTTGCCGACTTCATAAACTGGTGCATTTCTTCTTTTGTTATCGGCTGGTGGCTTTGCTTAAAGTTTCTCTGATACTAGTATGCAGAGATGTTTCAGCTGGCATTTCCAAAGCAGTAGTGGGATCAAGAGCTGTGTTACGTGGATCCCTTTCATGTAAAAAGTGGAAGAGTGAAAAACCTGTGGCACTGTGCATACTGGTGTTGTATGCATATTCCACTGCCCACAGCAGATTATCCCAACTGTCCACCTGGGTAAACATGCAACGCAGGTATTGCTGAAGCATTTGGTTAGTTCTCTCCATCTCACCATCAGTTTATGGGTGATGGCTGGTGGATAGTATGATTTCAATTTGAGCCTTATCGCAACAACTCCTCCAAAATTTGGTTATGAATTGACTCCCTGGGTCCGAGATGCTTACGGAAAGAGACCCATGTAATCGTACAATTTTCAATTTTTTTTAGGAAAACTTGAGCACTGGTCCTTGCATTTGGTAAGAATTTCAACTTGATGAAATACACCATCTTGGTTGGGAGGTCTACTACTACCAGGATGGTGTTGTACCCGTTTGAAGAGGTAAATCTGTAATAAAGTCCAGTGATTTTGTATGCCATGGAGCAGGTGGTATGGACAATGGTCTAAGTAATCCTGATGGTTTCGTTTTGGAAGTCTTGTCGCGGGCACACACCTCACAAGTCTTTACATATTGGATGACGTTCTTTCACCATTTAGGGTACCAAAACTGTTGCCGAATTTGCACTAGAGTTTTGGGTATTCAAGGATGGGCAGCGGTTAAAGCATTGTGGTAGTTGTGTTAAACTTTGTCTTGCATGTTTGGCTCCAGTAAGTACAGGCACCCTCAATAGTACAGTAGGCCATCTTCTATGGTTCATTGAGGGTTTTGGGACACCCAAGCCTTTAACTGTTCTGGTGTTGGATATTGCCTAATTCAATGCACTGCTGATCTAAAGGAGGCATCATTCATTTGTCAATCCCAACAATTTACTTCCTGGGATATGATATGATATGGCATTTGTAACGCGCCTATACACAAGTGTTTCAAGGCGCGACGAGTCAGGGAGGGGGGAACAAAGGGAAGACAGACAACGATCCTACTAGGCCAGGTGTCATTCAGATCGCGCAAGTGCATGGGTGGAGGGAAGGGAAAAGTGCAAGGGAAAAAGGGGGGAGTGCAGTACAGGGTAAGTAGAGCAACAAATAAATACTAGGGCCAGCTGGTGGCAAGTGCAAGGTAAGTGCAGACAAGTGCTGGGAAGGGGGGCTGAAGGGATACATAGACAGTCCCGCAGTGCAGGGGTTGCCAGGGAGGCAGTGCAAGTGGAGAGTGGCTGGGCCAAGGACCGAGTTCGGTGAGAGTGGCCCAGTTGCAGATTCAGTGCAGTTTCAGTCAAGAATTTAGTAGGGGGAGAGAAAGCAGAAGCAAAGAGGAAGGTTTTGAGGAGCTTCCGGAACCGGAGATGGTTCTACTCAAGTTTCAGGGAGGCAGGAAGGCTGTTCCAGAGGGAGGCCCCTGCCGGGCAGAGAGATCTACTCCCAACTCGTTGCTTGGAGAAGCGGCTGACCCTGAGGGAGTTGGAGGCGGATGAGCGAAGAGCTCGAGAAGGAAGATATTTAGGAAGAGAGAGTTGAAGGTATTTAGGCCCCAGAAGGCCTTGTGGACAATGCAGACGGTTTTGAACTTAATCCTCGCAGCCACTGGGAGCCAGTGTAGAGATTTCAGTCCTGGAAAAATACGGTCCCTGGGCTTGAGGCCAAGTGCAAGTCTCGCAGTCCTGTTCTGGATAAGTTGCACAGGGCGGAGAGTAGAGGCAGGCAGATTAAGATAGAGGCTGTTACAGTAGTCCAGCTTTGAAAGAACCAGGGCTCGGGAGACAGTGAGCTTCTGGGGGAAGGAGAGGAAAGGAAGAATACCTCTGAGGAAGTGCAACTGGTAGTGTGACTTCTTGGAGACGTCAGATATGTGAGGAGAGAAGGAGAGTGTGGAGTAGAAGATGACCCCAAGGTTTTTTGCCTTGCAGGTAGGAGCAGGAAGAGGGCCAAGAGAGGCCGGCCAGAGAGCTGCAGGGAAGGAGGGAGTGGGTGTGCCGATAAGTAGAATCTCAGTCTTACTGGCATTAAGGCAGAGGTCATTGGCGGCACACCATCCCTGGATAGCAGACAGACAGTCAGAGATGAGGGAAGGATAGGAGGAGGCCGAGGGTAGCCTGAAAATGAGCTGGGAATCATCCGCATAGCACTGAAAGTTGGGGCAGAGAGCTGCGATGTGGTGGGCAAGGAGTGCCAGATACTGGTTGAACAGCCAGGGAGAGAGGTTAGATCCCTGGGGGACACCACAGGTAGAGAAAAAGATGTCAGAGAGGAAGGACCCCAGTTAGACCTGGGAGGGTCGATTGGAGAGGAAAGAGGTCAGCCACACCAGAGCCTGACCAATGATACCCAGGTTATCACAGAGACGGTTGAGCAGGATGGCATGGTTGACAGTATCAAAGGCAGAAGAGAGATTGAGCAAAATGAGAACACACAGAGTGTTGGAGTCAAGGTTCGGGAGCAGGTCCTCACGGATGTTCAGGAGAGCAGTTTCCGTGCTTCTGGCAGCTCTGAAGCCAGACTTATGGTCATGAAGACTACCAACAGATTCAGCATGGAGATTAAGCTGGGAGATGGCCAGTTTCTCCAGGAGCTTGACCAGGAAGGGAGTGATGGAGATTGGGCGAAAGTTAGCTGGGCAGGAGGGGTCGGAGGAGGGTGTCTTAAGAAGAGGGTGCACAAGGGAGTCCTTAAGGGGGGATGGAAAGACTCCAGAGGCGATGGAGTGGTTGCAAAAGTCAGGCAGGGCAGGAGCCAGGGAGTCGATGTGGTCCTTGATAGTTTTGGAGGAACAGGGGTGAATCTGTTTTGACGAGACTTTCATAGATCGGACTTGTCTGGAAACCTCATCAGCGGAGAAAGGGGGAAAGGCAGAGAAGGAGGGAGGAGGGGTGGCTGCAGAAGTGCCAGAGGAAGAGCAGGGAATAGAGGGAGGGAGGTGATGGGAGGAGAGTGAGGACAGGATGTCCTGCGTTTTAGAGATGAAGTGAGAGGCCAGCGCCTTGCAGAGGGCCTGGGAGGGGACTGGATAATAGCCACAGGGTCTGGGACTGCATAAACATCTCTTCGCTCCAGATTCCATCCGATGCGGGATAGGGCATCCGCCTTGCTGTTTTTGACTCCTGGATGGAGGGTTCTGACAAAGTCATATTCCGAAAAGAACTGGGCCCAGCTAAGCTGACGGGGAGATTGCGCCTGTAGTGTTCGCAGATATTGTAGATTGGGATGGTCGCTGTAGACAGTAACTGCATGTTTTGTGCCTAACAGATGATGACGCCATTCTTTGAAAGCAGCTTTAATGGCAAGCAACTCTTTGTCAGTAATTGTGTAGGCCAGTTCCGCAGGGGAACATTTCTTGGGCCAAAACACCACAGGATGTAATTGATTAGTGGTCGGATCTTGTTGGGACAATACAGCTCCCATCGCCACTCTGGACGCATCAGCTTCAACGATGAATGGAAGTTCAGGATCTGGGTGTTTCAAAATCGGCGCCGAGGAAATCTGTACCTTGAGTTGTTAAAACGCTTGCTCAACTTTAACAGTCCACAGGAAGGTTTTGTGGCTTTTCAGTAATGCTGTGATGGGGTCTACAATGTTCGAAAAGTGGGGTATGAATCGCCTATAAAAGTTACCAAATTCTTAGAAATTTTGCACATTTTTCACAGACGTAGGCGAGGGCCACTTTAAGATTGCTTCCACCTTGCGATTGTCCATTTGGATGTCGTGTGGTGTTAAGAAGATTCCTAAGTACTCCACTGTGGTCACGTGAAAGTAACATTTCTCCAACTTTGCATACAAACGGTGTTTGCAGAGTTTTGCTAGGACAGCTTTAACGTGAAGCACATGTTCTTCTTCAGTTGCTGAGTAGATCAATATATCATCGATATAGACCATGACACCAACATCCCGGAGTTCTTGTATAACGTCTATCATAAACAAGGAAGGCAGCCGGTGCATTACACAGGCCAAAGGGCATAACTGTATATTCGAATAACCCAAATTTGGTGTGGAAAGCTGTTTTCAACTCATACTCCTCCGTAATGTGGACTAAATGGTGAGCCCCACGCAAATTCAATTTGGTGTATATATTCACCTCTTTAACTTGGTGCAACAATACGGGAATGAAAGGTAGAGGGTACCTATTCTTCACGGTTATCTTATTGAGTTCCCTATAATTGATGTAGGTTCTAAGGTCCCCTTCCTTCTTTGGTGTGAAAAAGAAAGCAGCAGAAGCTGGGGACTTGGAGGGTCGAATAAATCTGTTTGCCAAGAACTGGTCCAAGTACTGTTGCAAGTGCTGGTTTTCTTTTAGTGTAAGAGCAGAAATGCGGCTACATGAAGCCTGCGAGCCTGGTATCAAATTGATTTGGCAATCATATGGCCGATGAGGAGGAAGGGTATTTGCTTGTTCTTTTTGAAACACATATTCAAATTCCTTGTATATGGCAGGTAGTTTTTTTCTGTCCATTGGGCTGTATCACGGCCCCCAACTTTTGTGTAATAGACGCTGGCTCCTTGGCCACAACTGGTACAAATGGGTAACAGGTGCGAAGGCACTTCGACAGAAAGATTACCATATGCGTTTTCCAGTTAATAACAGGATTGTGGTACTCCAACCAAGGCAGCCCAAGTATAAGTTGGAATTGTGGGGCATTAATCAGGTCGAAGGTTATACGCTCTCGCTTGCCGTCTCTGCACAATAGTTGGACCTCTTCCGTCCACTGCATTAATGGCCCAGATGACAATGGTAAACCATCTACTGAGACTATGTTGTCCACCTTCTTCCTTCGGTGACCCAGTATGCCAATTTTCTGTGCCACTTTCATATCTATATAATGACTGATTGCACCGCAGTCGATATAGGCTTCGAAAGCCTACTTCTTTTGGGGTTTTTCTAGTCTGATAAGGATGACAGGTACTGTAAGGTGTGAGACCGTGGTTAATTTCTCCTCCCTCTACAAGCCTATCCCTACTCTTGTCGAGTCTTGGAGTTCTCTGACAGTGGAGAGGGACCTTTTGGGTTCACTGGGAGCACCTGAGATGCTCCCATGGGCCATTTGGTTTGTTAGTACAGTCCTTCAGAAAGTGGTCTGCTTTGCCACAATATAAGCACAATTGGTCCTGCCAAAGTCCCTCTCTTTCCTCCTTGGATAGTGGCCCCCTCACACTACCAATCTGCATGGGCTCTGGAGTAATCTCCTGAGCACAGGGCTGCGTTTCGCTTGTGTGGATGTATAAGGGCCTATTCTCTGACCGGGCACGCTCTGTCTTTTTCTCCTGTAATAGGTGATTTAGCGGTACTACTAAATCTATATATTCTGAACATCGTTCCGGCATATTGACCACTTGCGCCAACACATCTTTAAGTTCCCCATGCAGACCCTGATAGAAATTTGTGCTTCTTTTTTGTTCGGGCCAATTAGTTTCAGCAATGAGTCGCTTAAATGCAGTGATGTATACTAGCAATTCCTGTGGTCTCTGCTGTAAGGCCAACAATTCCCCATGTAATGCTTGCCCCTGGCTTCTGCAAGCAAATGCATTGTCTAATTCCCATTGGAATTCACCAAAAATATGCAGGATGGGGTCATCTCAATTCACTAAATGCACTGACCAAATAGCAGCATGGCCACCCAAATATGACAGCACTAAAGCCACCTTCATTTTCTCCGTAGGAAAGGCCCCTGTCCGACGCAAATAATGTAATCTACACTGGTTCATAAAAATAGCATACCTTTGTGGGTCCTCTAGAAATCATTCAGGAGGGGCCAGGGGAATGGTTGGTGGGGTGGTTACATGGATATGAGGCGCCCCAGCTACGGTCCCATCAGATGAATGACGTAGTGGCACCTGGCCTGCTTGTGCTACCAATAGGCATTTGGCCAAGTCATCAGTTCTTTCTTTATTAAATACTGCTTCCCTTCTCACTGAGTTTGTTTCTGAACGGGCTGCGTGCACCTCTGCTCGCAAGTCCCCCAAAAGGGCTGCTGACTGGTCTACCCCTGATTCCATGACACTCAGGCACGGCTTGTGACGTGGGCTTAGCGTTCTGTAACTCTTACCTCGGGTGCCCTAGAGGAATACCTAGTCCGGGCTGTTCTGACACATTGATCCCTCACTCGGGTTACCTCTGCACTCAAGAACACCCCACCCACTCTCTTCCCCAGCAGTCTGCTGGTGGCTTAACCTCCAGAGGACCTTGAGACTGGCAGGGACCTGTATGAACTTGGATCCTCTGGAAAATGGTGTTCAGGGGGGGTCTGTGTAACCTAAAGGTAAATATATGTAGTTAATATTGGTTTCTATTGCTTTCTCTCCCACCTCCCATCCCTCTCCTTCCCTAAGGTAGGTGGGTGGCTGGCGCATTATGGATTTAGCTCACCGTAATGAACTGAGTACTGAAGGGCAAGGTTAGCTGGTAGGTATCCGACTCCAGTTACTTTGCTGAAGACTAGTGGTCCATACAGGCTGCGACGCACTGGATATGCATGATGAGCAGGTAAGCTCTGGCGAGGCGTTATTCTAGATCTTGACCGCTTCGCAATGTAAAACGTAGCATGTATGTGCACTGTCTTTGTAGATGCATTGAATATTAATAGTCTCATTATTTATTCACTTTTAGGCTAAACACTGGCAAGCTGTCTGTACTCATAGCGGACCGAAGAAGCTGGAATTTGTATGCAAGTGAGTCCAAGTTAAACCGGGGACGGGAACTGGGAGGTATGTTATATTTCAGTCTCTTACTATTGTCGTTTTCTGATTTCAGGTCCCCAGGATCTGTTATTACTGTGGAATGCAGACGAAGGACCGGAGACACAGGGTTACCAGGATGGGACGCCACAAGTGTTCTGAGGTCAAGGTAAGGATCAAGACCAAACACGAAGCAGTAGGCTGCCAGGGCAAGTAGTTCTACAATTCCGGATGAGAATGTAGCAAACTCGCTTACGTGCTGATCGCACATGCAAAAGAAACTGGAGCGGTAAGCATAACACTGCTCTGTAAGGAAGCAGAGGAAACGCTAAGCGCAGTGTGTGATTTGCGGTGTGGTTTGATAGCCGCGGACCATGCCCTGTCTGCAGTACACCACCAAGTATGTCAGATCCATGTATCTATCCGGTGCCATCTTGAGTTCCATAGTGGGTTCCTCTTTGGCAGCCTTGTTGGGATGGGTTGCCACCTTGTTCTATATACACCTCTGGCAGTCAGCCATCCCACAAATCCATCGGCTCCCTACACTGTCGTGGGGGGAGATCCTCCTGGCCCTGACCCATGTGGCTTGTACCCGCACTGGAATCGTGACAAAAACACCAGCAGCAACAAATGCATAAAGAAACAGTGCTGCAAAAAGGAAGCAGGTAAACATTTACAAAACACCATCTGCTATACAATGACAGCCATCCTACCAACATGTATATGCCAGAAATCATACACCATTACATTTCCTCCTACTTCAAGAGCACACCTTAAAAATTGCTGTAATCACTGCAAACATTGCTGTAAATCATTGTGCACCATAGCAGCGACGAAATTTGGATGTGTTTCTTTTTTTATGCAGCATGGATTTTTTTCCCCCAAAGACCCAATGACTATGCAAAGAAACACATTGAAAGAAAAATGAGCACATTGCACAGTACACTGGTTCAAAGTATAGTACTTATGAAGTACTAGTTATAAGGGTGCACAAACTAAACAAATGTATGCAATCTTGTGGAATACAAAGTAACAAAATAGCTGCTCTAACATATTCTGTTCTCGTTCCCCACAGATAATGCAGCAACAAGTACTACAGCATTTAACATTCCATACACACAAAACAACACAGGGCCTCCCCCATCCAAACAGTAAGTATGAAGTTATTGCTATCATACGTCTGTACAATGTCCACAGTGCAATGCGTGCACTTAGTTCTGCAACGCACATACCAATGCTACGATTTGCAATGTACACCTATAAAACACTACACAGCTTGTGGCTTCACCCTACATGCTTCACTACACCCAGTACAGGGTACGGGCTCCAGCCATGCACTCATTACTGTAGACCCTGCCAACAACTAACTACAGTCCCAAACATGTTCATGCTGCAAGACACCAAACTGCGTAGGATGCCCAGCCACCCACGTACACTGATCCAGGGCACAAAGAGTCTGCCATCGTCCACCGTTGCCTCGTAACACACTGCACATATAAATGTTCGTTAGGGGCTGTAAATGCACATTTTATGTATTTTGCCATCTGTGCATTCAGTGCAACATGTGTACGGCACCAACATTTCTCACCATACGTCCTATTAACTTCACTGTAATGACACTACCTAAAATTTTACATTTAGAATCCATCCTCATCAAAGAAGCCCTATTGGAACAAAGGGATAGATTACTCTCCTTGGGGTATGATCTAAAAGATTACATGCCAAATCAATTAACATCCAAACCAGCGGAAAGGTCCTGCTCACAGGGCAAATATCTTGGGCCTCATATGAGTACCTTCCCGCAGGACAACAGCAGGAAAATATCTAAACCGATTCCAAAAGTGTCAAGTTGGCCCATTTTAAGAAAGGAATTATCCAAACTGAGACATTTTCATTATCAGGAATGAAGAGTGCTCTGTGCATGCCAACTCAAATCCAACAACACAAAAAGGAACTCTGTGAAGGAGCTCAAGGACTGGTCTTGGATTGCGGAACGTCTGGTGAAAAGGCAGAGCTAGACTTGTGAGCATGCTGTGGCGAAGGAGCTTAAAATAGGTTGTTGTAATACTCACAGATTTGAGTTCCTTTTCACCGACAAAGACCTTATCCTGGGGTGGTTTAATATCATAGGTATCCAAGAGACATGTCTCAGAAAGAAACCCGTTTGCGATGGATACAAAGTATATTTGAATCCAGCTTTGAAAGGGGTATGAGGGAGAACCTTTTCAGGCCTATTGTCTCTGGTGAAAGTTGATTGTGGTATCAAAGTAAATCATCATTCCACTCCCAACCCCTATACCCAAATATTGGAAATGGAAAGACTCCAGACAAATGGTCCCTCTAAACTTCTGTTGATAAATGTATGTAGAGGAATGAAGGGTCCGGCCATTGAAAGATGGTTAAAGACGACTATGGAATGTATTGATCTATTTCTGATAGAGGGCGGCAACTGTGTAATTCTCATTTGTCGAGATTTCAACTTCCGCCCCCTATCAAAGAAGGGTATCCCCCTTGGCCAGGAGAATCTACAAGGGCTTGCAAAGAAATGGATGGAGGGGATTATTGCCCACGATATGGAACTTGTGAATGACTTGTATGTGGGTGATTGCCCGGGTAGGAACACATGGAGAAAGGGGCTGCAGACTGCTTGTATTGATTTCTTTTTTAGTTGCATCGACCCTGTGAAAGTTGATCTAAAAATATGAAGTGATACCGGTGCGCCAGAATGACCAAAAGCTATTATCACTAACTCTCTGGACCCATAATGACCAAATTAAGTCTACTTTTATGCCGACGATTGAGATTAACGAAAGTTTGAACAGATTCAAAATCTGCCCTAATATAACTGTTGGCAGAATGGTTAGATCGAGAAATTGTGAAAGATGACAAACTGGTAGAATAGCATGGACTCTGACGAGTTTCATCAAAAAAACGGAACCGAAATGAGGGCCGGATTTAGTCCCCTCGCACACGTATGATATAGAGCCAGTGAAAAGCCGTCGGCTTTATCAAGCTGAAAGGAGGAAATTAAAATGTGGAAACTCCCCAAATTTGAAGCTCCTACTTAAAAAATGCAGTCAAATGTTATAAAAACTGAGTAAAGAGTCACAAGCGTATGCTCAAGCAAAAGGACGCTGAATAAATGCTCTGTTCAATTTGTTGTAACAATTCCCATAATTTATGGGAGCTGATTAACAACGGAGGGGTAGTACGAGACACCACCTATTTGGGGGAGTATCCGAAGAAAGCTGGGTGAGCCATTATACCAACTTGTTTATGCCACCAGCAGACAGCTGACAACAACTGGAGAATGAGGGGACTACTGGCTGGAAATTGAAATTTTACAGGGATGACCTGGAAATTATGATTGAGAGGCTAAGCTCTTCTAGAGCTTTGGGCCCTGATGGGGTCTCGAATAGTGAGATGAAAAGCAATCCAGAAGCCTGGGCAAGTTTTGCCTTCTCACTATTCACCCAGGTTATGTTAAATTGTCAGATTCCAAGCTCCTGGAGCGGGGGATGGGTAGTGCCCATATTTAAGAAAGGCGATAGGACTGATCTAAACAACTATCTTCCTATCACCCTTTTGGACTCACTGGGAAAGCTTTTTGCTTCCTTAATTCTGGGAGACCTCAATAAATGGGCAATGACTAAGGGAATGTTATACCCTAGACAGTCAGGTTTCCAAAACGGGGTTGGAACCTCTTTAAATCTTTTCATCTTGAATCTACTTAAACGCAGAACCCTGGCAAAGAATTCAAAAATCTTCATGGCCTTCTTAGACCTACATCAAGCATTTGATGGAGTCGAACAGAATCGCTTGTGATATTATCTGAGTGGTATGAAGCCATGATAGAGGCACTACAATCTCTTGTTTTGCTAAAGGAGAATCCGACAAAGGCTAAGTCTCGCTTGGAAAGAGCAGACTGGATACAGACCAGCGAGGCAAGACCAATCATGCCAAATACATTTAAATGGTGTATTGAGAAAAAAAGTCTAAATGAACTTCCAACATAGTTATGCAAATTCCCACTGCCCTTGTTAGGGATCTCTTATTTCGCTGTACAATGAATACTATGGCAACAAGAGAAATCCAATATAAGCATCAACAATAGGGGATTGAACATAACATCTGCCATTTCTGTAACAAGTTCGACAAGGTAGAATCCCTTTATCATATTGCCATGACTTGTGAAAATCTTACTCTGGATCGAGCGAATTACATGGCACCTTACTGAAGGGGAACTCTAAATGCTGAAGAATATTGGGAATGGATTTTGATTGGTAATCATAAAGGGCCCACTCTGGCCATGTTGAAATGTATTAATGCAATGATTGGCCAAAAAAAGGATGGAGTGTAAAGAGAAGGGTAATATTGGGGCAACTTTGACGGGGATCCGGATGACTGGGAAAGAAACTGCAAAAGTAGTATAAGTATGGCTGGAAGGCGGGAGGGAGGAATTGTTGTTTTCTTTTAAACTGTTAAAGGTTTCGTTGTACTATTAATGTATGTTCTGTTTTTTAGTATGAAACCAATAAAACTTTTAAAATAAAAAAAATGACCAACATTCGGAAATGCATGGTGCAATGGAAACACGTTGCCACCTGGATCCTTTTTTTTCCAGCATCATTTCCATAAAGCAAAACCTACCAAACGTCTCATTCAACATGACAAATGCCCATTGTAAAATAGACTTGAGTGGGAAGCATGATTAGCCCCAAGGGCAGAAATTGTATGGAATTGTACAAAAAAAGGAAAGATAACTTACACTGCAGTTGCTCTGCCTATGTGCCCCAGAGGTAGTCTGCAATGATTAAATACAGTGTACACTGCAATTTGTCATGCACTCAATACAAGCATGGAAATTGACGAAGTTTTGTAGGTACGACTTTACATTACATGTGTATTAGCATTAAAATGTATATCATAGACACTCAACTTACGGATGCCTACATAATCACCAAGAGTGGGAATAGTGTCGGATAATAGAGTGCAGGCTATCATCAGTTGATCCCTCGTCATTCCTATGAACCTATGTTACTGAACTGTAGCAATCAATGATCATTGAGATGTTGTTGATGTCATGTCTATCTGTAAAATCTAATAAAATGTTGCCATGAAGAAAAATAATGTATGTGGCTGCAGTTCTGTATGCATAATTATGAATTTACTTTAAAGCACACTTTCTCTGTGTGAATTGTACGGAACTTTGTGACGGCAGTATTGACTCGCCGCTAAAGTGCCATGTCTCCACCATTCCCCTTGCATTGCAACTGTGATTGAACTTTATTTTCTTGCCATTCTCCGCCAGCCCTTGCCATTCCAGACACAAAAGGCAAGATGAAAAGGGAACACATTTTGTGCTGTGAAACAGCACCCCTTATGCTCACTCGTGCAATGCTACATTCCCTGCTTTGCCTTCACTATGCCCTTTTTCACAATCAACAGTTCTACCCACCCTCATTGTAGTCATAAGGGCAGAGGTGCATGCAGCAGTCAACCGGGACACAAACTTGGACAGGTCACATTTCAATGTTGCAAATTTTAGCAAAACTTCTCCTGCATTCTCATGCTATCCAAGGGGAACCCCCATGATGCTTTATTTTATTTTTTTAAACGGTTTTTCCTTTGGACACACACAGCAACAATGTGGTGGGGGTGTAGCAACACTTGCTTGCACTGTCCTTTTTTATAAAAAGGAAACACATGCAAGGAGTGTCTGGTGGGAACATTTGAAAGACATGTCGCTTGTGTGGCGCTGTACAAGGACAGTATCACATACAGAACAGAGAGCAAAGCAGTGGGTTAACATATGACGCTACTCAATAACACTCACTACATGGTCCTTGAGGCAGCCACTTATGATGACATCCTTCCCGCAAACACTTGACCTGTACGCTGTCACTAATAACGCCTACTTACATCTATTCTTATTCCTGTTCCTTCTTACATGGCCACATTGCGTTGCAGGGGTTGTGGCCAAGGCCTAGCCTCTTGGGTACCTGCGGAGGCCTACGGCCTACACCCATGCACCCAAGAGCCTAGTCCTTGTGCACAACCACTACAAGGCAATAGAGCCATGCATGACAACATGTGGCCACGTAGCTTTCCTGACTACAGGTACGTGTGGGTATAGTAATGAACCCAAACAAGGCAACATTCTCAAACCTACTTCCAACCAGTGTCCAGACTGTTACCTCCAGGGGCCCTAGCCATGCACACAAGACAGTAGGGGCTTTGCAGACACAACACAACATAGTACACCAACTGCAAATGTCTGCATACTCTCCACAGCACTGCCTATGCCCAATGGAGTCGGCCCGCACTCACCAAAGAATGATAGTGGCCTGTGCTGCTACCCGCCAATGAAGTATATGTGAGTACCCCGGTGAATGATCCATATCGCCAAACTGTGATGGTAAAAAATCCTTCCATGTGGCAATGTCTTACTACCTTCTCTGAAGCAATGCTGTGCCTGAGCCCTAGCCCGTTGGGTACATGTGGAGGCGTATAGCCTCTGACCATGCACCCAAAAGACTAGCCCTTGCCCACAACCACTACATGGCAATGGAGGAATGCATGGCAACATTTGGCCATGTACTGTTCTTGACAAACCTACCACTGCCACTGCCACCCATACCCACTGCTACAACACAATGGAAACACACAAAGAAAACATAAGCACCGACACCCCTAGGCAACAGCATAATACATTGTAAATTTCTTCGCATCAGCTGCAATGCAGTCCCTGTTAGCAATGGAGCCTCCATGCAGTCGCCACAGAAGGTTGTTGCCTGAGGAGCTATCCGCTAATTGCCCCATTGCTCGCATACACGCCTCACACACCACCGTCTTCTTTGACCTAAACAAACCAACCTTTTCATGCCCTCTTTCACCCTCCCAATCCTGCAAACCATGTTTTGCAACCCGTTGCGGCGCTGCACTATCCTTAGATACACCATGACAGTGTTTCCCAAATACGTTTATGCAAAACACGCTTCCCTCCAGCCAACCACTGGTCGCTTCCAACGTTCACTGACAGCACGGCATACTGCAAGACAATGAGCCTTCTGTCTATGGAGCGAACAGGGAAATGGGTCCGCAGAGTGGACCCAGATATCACTCATTTTTTGAGACGTCCATTTCAGTTCTTTTCAACAAAAGTACTGTTTGGATTTCCACCAAACACACAAAAGCACACTTTCTGACCCAAGCCCCCACTCCTGCTACAAATGTGGTGCAAATCCGTCCACCCATTCGGCCTGTAACCGCGTGCAAAGTTTTTCCCCATTTACTCGATGGAAAAAAATGTTGGGACCCCGCTATAACGTTGCCCCCCCTGCACGAAACTTCACCAAATTTGCCAAACAAATTCTGAGCGTGCCATACACTTTTTTTGCAAAGTTTGGGGAGGATTCCTCCAGGTGGAGCAAAGTTATAAACCGACGAAAAAGTGGTCTTCCTATGAGTTTAGCAACTTAACCATATCTACACGGCCGCTGCCGCAGCCGTGTAATATATATATTGAGAGAGAGAGAGAGAGGGCGAGGGAGAGAGAGAGAGAGAGAGAGAGAGAGAGAGAGAGAGAGAGAGTGAAAGAGAGAGAGGGGTGTGGCCATTGTGATTGCAGACGGAACTTACACCAGGAGTAATTTCTGGTGTAACTTCCACCTGAATCACTAAGGAAACACCCTTACTGCCAGAGATCCACCAGTCTAACACCTGTCACCGGATCTTCTTCTGGCTGTCGTGAATTACAGAAGAAACATTTGACTTCTAAATCTTTTAAATCCTTTTTTCTCCAGCAAACATTTTCTTACACACTTCCCTACACGTCCTCCAAGGCCCCTCCCTCTCACTCTCTTCCACCCTCAAATATCACTTTCACACATCAAATGAACACTCACACGATCATTTTGAGGGTCTAGCTTATGAAATAGGAATAAGGTTGTTTGCAGATGCCCAATAATTTAGTGAACGTACACCTGGTGGCCTCTATCGTTATGCACACCCACGCGCACCCCTGCCACACACCAAAAAGTCAAGCCCTCCCACACCTCCGACACCCCCACTTCAGGTGTGCTGCTGCCATTCATACGCAACGAAAGATAACAAGACCACCCTGCTTGTGAAAAGGCATTAGTGACAGCTGCAGAAGGTATACATTGTGCAGGGGCAAGTAGGCCAGTACAACGCCTATTCAATCAGTCCTGTTCCCACCGACGCACTCTCGTAATCAGGCATCAGCCAGGCGGGCGCCCCTCATTGCATCAGAAGGCCGCAGACGCACCGCGTGATTTTCGTGCTCTGTATCTCAGATAACGGCCTGCCTGGCTGCAAGGAATACCGAAACCCCAGAGACCGCTCGGATCCCCTTATTGTAAGCAATCAAGTTGATGGTTTAATGAACACCTGAACGCTTCCGTTCCAGGTTGCTATGCCTCCCTCGGGAACTCCAGGCACACTCTCGAAAAAGCCGCTCCTCGACAGAGCTTTAACTTTTCAGAGTCCCATAAATTGTTAAATAAATACTCGGGAAATCATAATTTTGTTTTATCTCGCCCGCGTCTGCTCTGCGCCGAGAGACACGGCGGCGGCGGAACATCAGACGTGCCAGGCAACAGGAACCCCCGCTCCAAACCGGCCTCCAATCCGATCCGACCCATAACTCCCGACAGAGGGCATAAAACTGCGGCGGATGAACATGCTTTGAGGGGAGAACTCGAATTAATTAGGAAAGGGCTCTGAGGATGGGGGAGTGATGAGCTCTCCAGACAGCGAGAGGAGTGCATTAAAAAGAAAAGTTGTCTTCAGTGGGTGAGGGCCCTGGAACAGCTGCAGACGAGCAAGCAGGAGCAAACCCAATAGGTTTCGGCTTCATTTATTTATTTGCATTTTTAAAGCGCTCACACAGCCTGGGGCATCGAGGAGCTGTACCAACATTTTTTGTTGTTGTCTTAGTTGCATATTATAATGCGACTAGAGGTTTCGAAGCGCGGACCAGGGGATTCAACCTGTGTTGCTTTGTGTCGTCTTTCTGCCAAGGCGAGCTCATTGCCACTGAGCTATCCTCCCGGCTTTCATACATTGAGTGCAGCCTCAGATGCCGTGAGAAAAATGATCTCAACTCTAACAGCCAGCAGGAAGTTACACATTGGCCCTCATTGCGACCCTGGCGGATTTTTTCCGCCAGCGACGGACTTTCCGGCCATGGCGCAAAGGCCCTTTACGCCATGGCGGATGGCGGACTTACCGCCCCATTCCGAGGTCGGCGGGGCGGTAAGTCCCCATTGACCCATTTACCCTTCCCCATTCCCATTTCGGCCCCATAGGGCTCAATGGGAGTGGGGAAGGAGTTAATTACGCCACCGTAAAATACGGTGGCGTAATTAACACCAAGGTCCCAGAGCGCCATGGATTTTTCCGCCCGCAAAAAGCGGGCGGAAAAATGACCATGGCGCTCCAGGAACTCGTAGTTGGCGGTAAGGGGTCCGCGCAGCTAACGCTGGCGCAGACCCCTTAGCGCCAGGGTCGTAATGAGGCCCATTGTCACAGTTGGTATTTTGCCTCTGTTTTTCTATAGCAGAAAACCTAACCAAGAAACAAAGGAGCGTGTCATTTAAGGGTTATCAGAGATCGGTGGGAGGGGTGGTTTCAGCTTTTAGGTAAGTACCTAGTAGTGGAAAATTCTTTTCAAAATCTTTTTTGTCCAATAATTCGTTAATTTTAATCAAAATCAATTACACCAAGAAACTGGCGCTTATTTCTCAAGCAAAGGGCAAGAAAAAGGCCAATGCTTTTCAGACCAAGCGCCCTTCATCGGGACCACATGCCCTACCTTATCAACAAAGACACTCCTTATCTTGTTAAACCAACAGTAAGTGTTATCAACATATTGTTAAACAATTGTCCCATTCATCATATTATTAATCAATACCGCGGCACATGTTGCGTGTTAGTTTCAGGTATCAAGGTACATTGCCAAAAATGAAATTATCTACAGGGCGCCCAGGGCATCGGCCTTTTTCTTGCCCGTTGCTTGAAAAATAAGCAACAGTTTCTTGGTGTAATTCATTTTGATTAAAAATAGCGAATTATTGAACAAAAAGATTTTGAAAAGAATTTAATTTGATTGATTTGAGATCCTGCAAAAAAATGGGACAAAACTCAGACAAAACGGATGAATCCTATTTGGGCATAAGGGAGTGCGGTCCACACCGATGTTCCATTTACTCACCATCCCACATAACCTGGTCAGAATGTCACTCAAACTCACCCCGTTGTAAGAAGCTCACTGCTTCCCGTCAAATATAATGTTTTCTCTTTTGCGCTTTCTTTTGTGATCAAAAGAGCCTGTTTCCTCCCTGGAAATACATCAATCAATTAATAAACAGAATAAAATAAAAACCTCTTCTTATTTGATAGGTGCACGGTGCATTTTCGGAAGGTCCTTTCCTGCCTATCACCTTATGGGGAGCAGGCATGAGTGCTGGTGCAGGCAGGTAGCTCCTTCTCGGGCAGGAATCTGGTCAGATCAGGGCTGGCAAAGGCCCTCCAACGCTGGCCTCGGAGATGCTCAGAAGAGTACTCGTTCCTCTCGGCTGACCTTTCGGAGCGCCTTGGCGATGATACAGGACGGGGAATCCTGACCTCTCAGGTCTTTGGAGATGCTCAGGGGGAACCGGGTTCCTCTCGGCTGACCTTTCAGAAGTCGTTTACGATGAAAGAGGAGGGCTTAGATAAAGGCTCAGCGAGGAAGCCTGACCTCCCTGCTGAAGACATGACAAGCCGAAACCCACAGAAGATTCATCACAGGGCGTGAGGGAGCTGAGCTATGGGATCGAAGGTTTAGCTGACTTTGTCCTATTGATGTGCGAAGAGACACCTGATTGCATCTATTTACCCTTCTATTCCAGGGTTCTGAAGGGGCGAGTGGGATGGGCGGTGGGGGGAAGTTTGGGGGGTGGGGGAGTATAGTTGTGGCCGAGGTTTTATTTATCCCACTACATATATTCACTGTTGGTGGAGAGAATTCATGGCAGAACAGAAAGATCAATACTGGCAGTGCTTGCTTAGGCAATTTGCTGCATAGTGTTGAAATATATGCAAGGTTATTTTCCTACAAATTACAGGATCAACATCTATTTCCCGAAAAAAGAACTTGCTAAAAGTCCTCTTACTTTTAGTCCTTCGGATTCTGTACAGTCAAATCTCGTTCGATTGGGGTGTGATATACCTTGAGTACTGGTGCGGTACCGCCACTGGCGCCTCGCTATTGGGTTCCCCTCTCTCTGTCTTAGATTTCTCGGATTGATACTTGGATTTAATTCACTATGCTTTTCACAGTCTCTTGGTGATGGATTACAATGTTCACCAGCATGTATACTTGTTAACTTTCTCAATGTTTCTCATTATACATATTCGTGCTCTCGCATTGATACAGGCATTGAATCTTGCGGTTCCTTCCAATTAATGTGTGTGGTCTCTGAAGCACCCCAGCACCTTCTCTCAACGTGGGTGGCTTTCCGGGGGTTGGCATCTGTACAGGTCGGTTTCCTAAACTCTGTCTCCTCTTTCTCGGTTTCACGTAGGCCCCCTTTCTTCGTCTTTTCTGTGTCAGTGTGCTCGGCATAGATCTGCCGATGTGAGATTTTGTCTGAGGGTCCTTGTTCCCTAGAGGGCAGTCACTCCCAGTGAGGTCACACTTGCCCAGACCCCTGGTCAGGGTCTTGTGGTGCAGGCTCACCTCCCTAGCTTCAAAAGGGGTGGATCCCGCCTGGACAGAAGGAACAAATGCTCTCGATTTGTCACACTGGGGAGGGGGTAAACGTGGAAATAGATTATGTGATGAATCCTATAGATTACTCACTATTTCCCGGCCTAAAGTCTCCTCCCAGGTGGCCAGGGAAAGGCAGACGCTTTCTGATCCTGACCTTGGGAATGGTGTTCTGCAGGAGGATCACCTGGGTGGACACAAGGCCCTGAGTAGCGAGGAGATTCTGTGGGATGAGACACAATGTTTGCCATATTTTGGGGAGGATAACTCCATAATACCAAAATATGTCATAGCTTGTTGCAATAACCATTTAGCCATTCCACAAGGTCTGCCTGTAAATAATAATGCAATCAAGTATACACTTGCAGGCCTTTGTAGGGAAAAAAAACTCCTTCTAAAGATCTTAAAACTTGGAAAGCTAGAGACCTCTCCGACGCCCAAGGGCATAGTGAACAAAAGGCTAAGAAAAATAACAGCTTTAAAAAATTGCAAACTCCTTGTCAATTAGGCTTGCTGTCTGATTCTTATGAAATGCCTTTAAAGAATATTGGGAAGAACAAAGGTATGTTTAAACGTGAAAATCAAGCCCATAAAACTAACTTTGTTATTAGGGACTACATGTCCCATGATTGCCTATGTACTGGGACGAGGAAGAGTGCAAGGTTGAAGGAGTAGTCTCATTAATCTCGATGACCTGCACCTCAGGGAGACTGGGAAGCTTAAAAGCACCCTCAGGTGAAGGCCAGGAGTGTAAGAGAGCAGGAGATGAGCAGTAGCAGTAAGAAGCAGCAGCGTGACTCGTTCAAGCAGCCCATATTGAAGCGGCAGGAGAGAGAGGACAATGGGACCCCTGTGTGGCAGATTGCAGTTGCCGGTCCTGAAAGGGGATGTACCGCCCAGAGTCTGAAGGGCAGAGGTTGCACAGTGGGAATCGTGCAGGAAAGAAGCTTGCCCGTTGGAGACCCGTGCAAAGGAAGCTTTCCTTCCTGGGAGGCCAACTCAGATGGCTGACGTGAACCCGAGGGCATCGAGGAGGTTTCCAGTGGCTGGCGTGTATCAGAATACCTCTGGAGCAAGAGACGCTCCCAAAGCAGGTGGCGATGGCGAAGGCGGATTAAAGGAAGCGGTCTGCCGAGAAGCGAAGAGCCACAGAAGCAGAATTCCTGTGCGCGGCGAGGGGAATGGACATGCATGCCTTACCCAGGTGAGTCCACAGGTTTGTAGTGAACCTAGCGTACTCCCTCACTGCTCGCATGGCTCAGGCAGGTGTTCGATAGGTGGCATACACTCACATAAGAATGAAAGAAGTCCAGAGCTTAATTTTGAATATGAAAATATTGAACAGAAACAGACGTGACCCTTGCGTAGCAGAGAAAGTGTTTCACAAAGTGATTTTGAATTGCTAACCAGTGAAAAGCAACACATTGTAACCAAGGTGAAAGAGTGTAGTGTTAAAAATGTGAGTTGGTGGGAAGCATAGCAGAGCAAGCAGCAACATTGATAAAAGCTAAGATCAACAAGCCATGCCCAAGCCAAGAGGGCTATTGGTAAAAATTAAGACCAACAAGCATTATCCAAGCCAAGAGAGACTATTGGTGAAAGTCAAAACCAACAAGCATTGTCCAAGCCAAAGGGGGATAAGACTTAGGCAAGCACTATTTAGTTGATATTGCCAACAGCAGAAGGGGGCTAATAAATGGTACACAGGCTTGGAGACTTGTTCCCACACTTTGTTGAAAATATGGTGATAGCTGATAAAACTCACATTTCCAAAGCCAAGGGAGAAGCAGAAAGAAATCCATTCCCTGGCAGTCATTGTAACTGGTGTAGTGGGGAAGCAAGAGTGGCAAGTATTGGACTATTGTAATAGACTATACCTAGGCACAAATAACTTTGTCCTCAATAAACTTCAAATCATGCAAAATAATGCACTTAGGACTGCTCTGAGCATTTCCAGGAGAGAACACATCTCAGAAATCAGAAGACAGCACAAATGGCTGACCATCAAAGAAAAGATTCAGCTGAAAACCATGTCCCTTACTTCCAAATCCCTGAATCATGCTGCCCCTTCCTTCTTAACTGAGAAATGTACCATCAGGCCTTATACACGGGCCACCGATCGGCCACCACCTCCAGTCTCGTAGTCCACAAAGACACTGTTGATGTGAACTGTTGTTCGGGCAGGTGAGTATACCCAGATGACAAACCTTTGGGAAGTTGCCCTGGTTTGGGAGTATACCAGCAGAAGTGCAACAGACTGGTTCTGGCAGAGACAATTTATGTTGGTTGTGGTGCTAAGAGAAATGCCAAGTAAAGTTGTGGAAACAGAATTATATTTCTTTGAAATGTTTTGTTGTGGCAAAAATCATTCTGACCAAGACAAATATGGCTGCTATTTATGAACTGAGAAGTTGTTCAAGAGAGAAGAGAAGCTCTTTACGTTTTGTGTTGGAACTTTCCTCTTATAGGTGGAAGCGGCATATGACTGTGTTGGAACTTTTGTTGAAACCCAGGATTTCCTTGTGTTCTTTTCTGGAACTGCGACACAGAATAAGTTGAATCTGGGGATGGGGAATTTGCCCAGATGGTAAAGAGAGACTGTGGTTGCATTGCAAATTTTATTATTTGTTATTTAGAACTGCCCTTTCTTATATGTATAAGTGTGAGGGACAGACATCCTTTGTTAGAGTGTTTGCGTTAGCTTATTTTAGGCAGGGAAATCCTTCTTAGGATAGGGATAGTGAAGCGTTCATCCAACCTTTAAATATAATAAAATGGCATTTGTGGAGAAAACGTTACATCATCGTCCACCTCACATTTCTGACCCCTCACAATATGTAGACGGTAGGATTAGTGGGAAGACTCACCATAAATGGAGAGAGAAGGGGGAAATTGGGTACAATAAAATAACCCTGGAAAATCTGGCCATCATGTCTTTGGGAGGAACATTCATAGATCCTTTTTTTTGACATATTGTATCATTGACCTAAAGACTGTCTACTTTTGTGTGTGATCTTCCATTTTGTGACAAAACGGCTGATGTCGGATTCTAAATTTTGTTGACTGTCCTTTCACTAAGAAGGCAGATACCATTGTTTGATACTTTTTGAGAGTATAGTTGTTTCTTGTCTAATACCACAAACATATGCATAAATTGAGGTCACCGTTGCTACGGTTAG
Source organism: Ambystoma mexicanum (assembly GCF_040938575.1). NCBI lineage: Eukaryota > Metazoa > Chordata > Amphibia > Caudata > Ambystomatidae > Ambystoma > Ambystoma mexicanum. The sequence goes on from NC_090938.1 coordinate 65,512,602, forward strand.
ACTCATTCATGTGTGCTTTCAGTGGCTAACCTTATGTGGCACCCCCAAGTTGATCATAAGAAAGGTTGATGGTTGGAAAGATTTGAATTCATCAAAACCACTGGGAATTCCAATAGGGAGCTTTTCAACTTATGCAGCCTGTTTGTACCATTACAGAAGAGAACCCACAATAAAAGTGGTCATCGTAACCACTGACCGTATTCTTTGCTTGCCATTTCCCTGTGCCGCGTATTCAATAGCTACCAGCTCCACAGAGTCACTGTGACTGAATGCTTCAGTCCAAACAAAAGTCACAGGTTCATTTTGGGTTGCCCCACACTTTGCCTAGAGGGGAGAGTTTATGAGTCCACTTGAGGGTCCACAGAAACGTCTACACCATTGGATCATTTGTTGTCACTGGTTTTAATGTGTTAAAACAGACTGTAAATGTCTGCTGCCACGCCCAGGCATGATGTGAAACGTTCATTTGGATTCCTTGCCATGCTCAGGCATGATGTGAAACGTTTACTTGGATTCCTTGCCACGCCCAGGCATGATGTGAAACGTTCACTTGGATTCCTTGCCACGCCCAGGCATGATCTGAAATGTTCACTTGGATTCCTTGCCACGCCCAGGCATGATGTGAAACGTTCACTTGGATTCCTTGCCACGCCCAGGCATGATGTGAAACGTTCACTTGGATTCCTTTGGAATCTGCCTGCTTTTACAGGGAAAAAACACACAGATTCCACTGGAATCCACATCATCCCCGCCTGCATTAACACTGCAGACGGATGGACATGCTCACTTCTTTGTGGGGTTGAGCAGAAGAAACGTCACGATCATAGGTTTCTATCTGTGCCTCAGCTCTGGCCCACACATCGCAAGGTGGGGCAAAACATGATTTATTTTGTGCATGCTTTTTTTCACATCGTACGAGTTCAACATCTCTTTAAAATTAAGCAAGTACACATTAAACAACATTCCAGAACACATACTTTTTGTCTTTTCTGCCATGCCCTACTGTGTGAAGCCACACCACCAAAGTTCAGGTAAGCAACCTTGGCTGAAGTCTCACATTAACAGTCTACTTCCGGTTCAGAAAGTGCTTCCTGTTTGGTAGTGATTGATTGTATAAATTAGTGACTGTAATGGGGGAAAATAAAATCTCAGTAGAAGGACACGGTTAGTTAGGACTGACTGCTCAGTGGTAGAGCTGTATGACATTATTAGGAGAATTTCTTTTTTTAAAATACCTGACTTTTGAGTCATTCAAAATTCCCCAAATAACTCATTGTTTTAGGTTACAATGCCTGCAAAAATTAATCATGGCTGCTCTCTTACCAGAGCTAAACCTTTGGCGAAAATGTTTTTAAAAAAAATAAAAATACCATACATTCCCCACTGTAATCCAGGAAGTTGAAGGACTCTAAAATGATTCCTTTTGGAAAATCAGGACGAGCTACTTTGAGTGTAAAAGGTGGAGATTTATAAAAGAGGATCCGGTATTAACCTCTTAAGTGCCAAGTACAAGCCCCTCAGAACGTAAGGGGGTAACAGCGGACCCCCTTTTTATAAATCTCCAATCTTACTAGACATAGATAAAATACTACACCTGGCAGTGTTAAAGTGAACATTTGGTGTCTGGACAAGCTGTGAAACTCCACCACACGAGTGTGGCAGCATGCATGAGTACTCTTGTTTCACACATACCGAGTGGGTTTCTTAGTGCCTTTCCTCAGACTTCGCTGAGGCCTACTCAACGCGACCCTGGCGTGGATAACATTTTCAAGCTACGTTGCATTGTTAACAATGCAAGTTTTCAATCTAACACGCCAACTTGCTACAAATCTGTTTCCTTGAAACTTCCTCGTCGAGTTATATCAGAAAAGTGCAGCGAGTCTACGTGCGCGGAATGCACTCCAGACAAGCCCTCCCAATAAACCTTGAAGCAGATCATATTAAATGAAAATGCTGAGCAGTCAATAGCCAAACCCAATTTGGACCCGCAGAGGATCCATGTGGCCCGGCTGTTCCAAGCCAACGCAAGTCCTTGTTTTGGAGACTCCTGCAAAATAATAACCTAATTGGGTTGTTACAAAGACACGGGCCAGGCATATTGGCTTTGACTAGGCGAAAATAAATGGTTTTTATGTACTTATAATTCATCGCCCCGCCACTTTTGTTTAGAGGCACTCCATTATGTATAGAGAGAGTAAAATGAATGCAAGAAACACTCGAGATCTTTGAGAATATGTTGCACCAGGGGGTTATAGGAAACTTAATTTATTGCAAATTCAAAAAAGATTTGCAATATACTTCCAAAGTGCTTTTTAGTGGAAAGGGACGTGGCGGGCCATATTTCTTTTGAAATAAACTTTTGCTTCAGACAACCGAGAGAGTTTTCCTCATGGCAAAAATGGTAGCTAACTTTCAAAGTTTTCCAACGCCAAGTTACCTCAGGGTTCGGTGCGCGATACAAATAATAAACAAATACAAAATACAAGTATATCTGTATTATTTCTTTCTGGATTATCTGCATTAAATATCCTTTATGTTGTTAGGAACATAGGGGTAGATTGTGATGAGTTTTGTGGGGGCTTCATTGCACATCATGTTTAATGTGAAACCCTTATGTATGAGCGTGATATAATTAAAATATCATATATCATATCATGCATGGTTTCTACTAATTATTGCCCACCCTCAGACTCCACCCCCTTCAGTTCTACTCTTGAAAGATATTTTCCTAGAACATTTTTTCTGTTCAAGATTCAAAGTGTTTATTTATTGTATTTTATATATACAGGCGATAGACGCTATCTCAAGAAAATAAATAATACTTTGAATCTTGTGCAGGAGAATATTAAGGAAGAGTGAAAATGAAGGGGGTGGAGTCTGAAGGATAATGGCCCCTAGGGCATCTAACTGGCTTATACTGAATCTGGGTGTGAAGAGCCCTGGGTGTAATTCCCTAGTAGTGGCTGCGTCAGAGCTTGAAATTGGCTCCACCCGCTAGCATGGCTCCGTGCAGGAAATCCGCCAGCGTGTCCCAGCAGTGCAGGCAGAGAGGTTGTACTCACTGTGGATTCCCCCGCTCTTTAGACCTGTAAAATGTAAGTGGAATCAAGAGTGATTCAGTGCAATGCAGACTACCCTGCGCGCACAAGGCGGCCCGCAGCGCTGCCTTGACCGCTCGGATTCCTTTGGTATCAGGTAATAATGTCCCCATATATAATGTCGCCGGGAAAAGCCACTGGCAACATTATATATGGTGACATTATATATGTGGATGGGTTGCAAGGATGTCCCTTGCTCCCCTTGTAAAAAATTAATAAAAAAAAACAGAAATCAGGGTTTGCGGGGGTGTCCTGACTTTTTTGTCAGGAGACATTTTTGCGGGGACACTATTACATGGAACCATTCCTTTGGCCCCACCATTGGAAACTATCGGAATTCCTCGGAGACGGCAATATAAGTGTTAATGGCCACAGTCCTTTCCCTGGGATTAACACATCAGTTAAAAGGAGGATCCTACAGAGAAATATGATCAGAGTTAATACATCTCCAGGGAGGATTTCCTGAGGATATACAAGGTTTTGTGTACTCCGCTGAAGGTGTCCTCATTGCTTTCCGTCTTGGGAGCCACTTTGCTGAAGACTGTTTCCACTTCCTTGTGCCGTGTGTGCACACAAGCGTGGAACACTCACAGCCTTTTATTGGTTTGGCTGATTCATAAATGCAGAGTCGGAGGAAGTTGTAAGTTGCATCAGAGGTGTACGGGTAGGATACGTTCCTTCTCAGTCACTTCTCTTTTTGTAAAGCACGCTCTTCTGCAAAGATACTCCCAATTGACTTTTGGGGGAGTTACAGTTTCCTAGCCAACCTAGTTAATGTATACATTCAGTTGAGCTGCAGGAGGAAACTTAGGGGGGTGGGCACTTAAGTGGTGTCGAGGAAAAGGATCACTCACGGCACCAGTGGATTGGTGAACACTTTATTAGCAGAAAGTAGAAACACAAAACACACCACTAACAGCGTCCCCTTCCCTCCGAACCCCCCAACATTTATACCCACCAGGGCTCATGCTTTCCAATATAAGGGGTGCTACGAACAGGTCAAGGTTGCACACTAAATTTATCCTGCTTGAAAAGAACAAAGCCTCATTATATCAGCCTTTGACACCAGCTGTGCTCGTTCATATAAGCCAGTGTTATCACCCTGTCATAATGCAGTTAGTCCAGGTCCCTGTAGCATTCTAGTATGTTATAGCTTCTGGACCGAGAATGCGATGGGCAGGCGGTTGGGAGAGATAACGGAGAGTGAGCTGTGAACTGGTGGGGCGAAAGAAGAAACAAATAAACCTTACCTTCGTACCTTCCAGGCTAAACAGAGTGTTAGACATATTAAAGTCTTCTGGAAAGACCCTGAGTAAAGAGAAGTGCAGGTTCCGGAGGAGAAGTATACAGTACCTTGGACATGAGATTTAAAAAAAAGAATATACAGCCAAAAGAAGACCCGGTGAACAGTATAGTGTGTTTTCCCAGTCAGAGCAACAAGGAAAAGATAGCTTCATTGTTTGGGATGGCAGAGTACTTGCACATTTTCTCCAGGTTTTGCAAGCAGAACTCAAAATGTGAAATGGAATTTCAAGTAGTCAAGCAGGCTTTGTCTCAGGCATCTGCCGCAAGCAAATGTGATGTTACAAATACAAGTATTGTGACTACTGACTCCAGTAAGCATGGGTTAGGAACAGTATTATACCAGATTAGGGGGGATGGGAAGGACTGCACCATAACATTTGCCTCTAGAGTGCTTAGAGCACTGGAGGTGAATTACTCCACCACAGAGGAAAAAACTACTAGCAGTTAGTTGGGGAACTGAGAAGTTCAGACCGTTTGTGTAGGGAACACTTGTTGTACTCCATTCAGATCATAATCCACTCAAAGAGGTGCTTACTACTAAAGAATTAGATAAAGGGCCTCATTCCGAGATTGGAGGTAGTCATGGCGCTATTTGCGCCATGACTGCCTCCAATAACGGTACCAGCACCAGTCTCGTTCAATGGGTATTTACCGGTGTAGTCTGACCTTTGTGGGACCGGTAAATCCCTATTGAAAAATCCATTCCCCATTCCCATTTGAGCCCCGATAGGGCTCAATGGGAATGGGGAAGAAGCTAATAACGGTACCGCAATTTGCGGTACCATTATTGGCTCTGATTTCCCTTAACGGTCCCATCCATAATGCCTGACCGGACCAGGCGTTAAAGGAGGGACCCGCTAAGGGAACTTGTAGTAGAGCGGTAAGGGATTACCGGCACAAGTCTCCTTACCGGTGCCCGGTATCCCTTACCACCCTACTCGTAGTGAGGCCAAAAGTATCCATCAGCATAAGATAGTTGGTCACGAGTTTGCAAGTATACACATATAAGGTAGAATAAATGCCTGGACTTAGAAACAAAGTGGCAAGCTGTCTCTCTCGAATGAAGAATTTCTTTGAGGAGGAGCATGAGAGTAATTAGCAAGAATTAAACATCAGTCAGGGAATAGTGTCCAAGGACGAATGGGATGCAGTCATGATGTATGATGTCATGTTGTTGGTGATGAAGGACGATTGGAAAGTGGGATGGGTAGTGTCAAGCTTCGGATAGAGAAAATATGTGAAATATTTCTTTTAAATGGTTTGTGATGAGTTACGTGCAGTGAATGGACTAGTTTTGAGAGGAGTCAAGATCATTGCCACGGAAGGTGTGAGGAGCAACATTTTGGAAGTAGCACATGAAGGACATTAACAGATTTCTAAGACTAAACAATTATTGAGGCAGAAATTTTGGTGGCCGTGGATAGATGTACATCTGGAGAGGATGATTAGAGAGTGCAATGTATGTGGATACTCGGGAAAGGCATGTATCAGTAGGACTCAGCCAATGACTTATATGACTATTCCCACAATACCCTGGGAACGGCTAGGATTGGACATAGAGTGCCTTGTGAGAAGTTAAGGGGCATTAAAGTTTTGTATTGCCTTGGTGGATATGTTATCTGTGTGGGTAGAAATGGATTTGGTGTAGAATGTATGCGCTAGGGACATTATACAATTCTTAGAGACTATTTTTCAGAGTTAAGGATATCCATCATAAAAACGAACAATGTTGTACAATTAGTGTCTGAAGAAATAGAAACATTCCTGAAACAGAATGGCATAGAACACCACACTAGCTAAATATACCATCCATAGACAAATGGAATAGTAGAAAGATGTAATTGTGTTATTCAGAAAAGCATTCAAGCAGCAATATCAGTCGGTAAAGATCGGAAGAGAGCTGTTAAGGAGACTGTGGTAGCATATAGGTTTACTCCTCATTCCAACATTGGTGTGTCACCTTTGAAAATGCTTAGGGGAGGAAACCAAATACTAGGGTATGACCCCCTGGTTTGACAGAGCTGGTAGAAGTGTGGTATAGATGGATGTAGTCGGAGATAAGATCAGAGAAAGGCAGTTTGGAAACAAATTGCGTTTTCATATGTGCAAGGCACCTAAGGAGAACAGAGTGGAAGAGGGTGAATGGGAGCATGTTAAGCTTCCTTTGGTGAAAAAGGATGCAGTACAAAACTGATCAAGGCAACCAAGTGTTTGCATGGTGCTGTCAAGACGTCTAATGGGAGAGTATGGAACTTGAACAAAGTGGGCAAAGTCTCCAGTGTGGGCAGAAACTACAAAGAGGATGAGAGAAGGCAGTAAGAGGAATGCAAGATGACTGAGATGGAGAAAAGTATACCCAAGAGACAATGCCACAGATCAAAGTATTTGAGTGAATAGTTGAATTGAGTGGTATGATGAGTGCAGGGAGATGTGTTGTTATTTTTTGTTGTTGTTTCCTTGTGTGCATGCACAGTACTACAGTATTGTTGTTGTTTTCTTGTATATAGTTATCCTTGGTGCGTGCACAGTACTACAGTGTTGTTGTTGTTTTCTTGTATATAGTTATCCTTGGTGCGTGCCCCGTACTACAGTGTTGCTGTTGTTTTCTTGTATATAGTTATCCTTGGTGCGTGCCCAGTACTACAGTGCTGTTGTTGTTTTCTTGTATATAGTTATCCTTGGTGCGTGCACAGTACTACAGTGTTGTTGTTGTTTTCTTGTTTATAGTTATCCTTGGTGCGTGCCCAGTACTACAGTGTTGTTGTTGTTTTCTTCTATATAGTTATCCTTCGTGCGTGTCCAGTACTACAGTGTTGTTGTTGCTTTCTTGTATGTAGTTATCCTTGGTGCGTGCCCAGTACTACAGTGTTGCTGTTGCTTTCTTGTATATAGTTATCCTTGGTGCGTGCACAGTACTACAGTGTTGCTGTTGTTTTCTTGTATATAGTTATCCTTGGTGCGTGCACTGTACTACAGTGTTGCTGTTGTTTTCTTGTATATAGTTATCCTTGGTGCGTGCCCAGTACTACAGTGTTGTTGTTGTTTTCTTCTATATAGTTATCCTTGGTGCGTGCCCAGTACTACAGTGTTGTTGTTGCTTTCTTGTATATAGTTATCCTTGGTGCGTGCCCAGTACTACAGTGTTGTTGTTGCTTTCTTGTATATAGTTATCCTTGGTGCGTGCCCAGTACTACAGTGCTGTTGTTGCTTTCTTGTATATAGTTATCCTTGGTGCGTGCACAGTACTACAGTGCCGTTGTTGTTTTCTTGTATATAGTTATCCTTTGTGCGTGCACAGTACTACAGTGTCGTTGTTGTTTTCTTGTATATAGTTATCCTTGGTGCGTGCCCAGTACTACAGTGCTGTTGTTGTTTTCTTGTATATAGTTATCCTTGGTGCGTGCACAGTACTACAGTGTCGTTGTTGTTTTCCTGTATATAGTTATCCTTGGTGCGTGCACAGTACTACAGTGTCGTTGTTGTTTTCTTGTATATAGTAATCCTTGGTGCGTGCCCAGTACTACAGTGTCGTTGTTGTTTTCTTGTATATAGTTATCCTTGGTGCGTGCACAGTACAACAGTGTTGTTGTTGTTGTTTTCTTGTATATAGTTATCCTTGGTGCGTGCCCAGTACTACAGTGTTGTTGTTGCTTTCTTGTATATAGTTATCCTTGGTGCGTGCCCAGTACTACAGTGTTGTTGTTGTTTTCTTGTATGTAGTTATCCTTGGTGCGTGCCCAGTACTACAGTGCTGTTGTTGTTTTCTTGTATATAGTTATCCTTGGTGCGTGCCCAGTACTACAGTGTTGTTGTTGTTTTCTTGTATGTAGTTATCCTTGGTGCGTGCCCAGTACTACAGTGCTGTTGTTGTTTTCTTGTATATAGTTATCCTTGGTGCGTGCCCAGTACTACAGTGTTGTTGTTGCTTTCTTGTATATAGTTATCCTTGGTGCGTGCCCAGTACTACAGTGTTGTTGTTGTTTTCTTGTATGTAGTTATCCTTGGTGCGTGCCCAGTACTACAGTGCTGTTGTTGTTTTCTTGTATATAGTTATCCTTGGTGCGTGCCCAGTACTACAGTGTTGTTGTTGTTTTCGTGTATATAGTTATCCTTGGTGCGTGCACAGTACTACAGTGTTGTTGTTGTTTTCTTGTATATAGTTATCCTTGGTGCGTGCACAGTACTACAGTGTTGTTGTTTTCTTGTATATAGTTATCCTTGGTGCGTGCCCAGTACTACAGTGTTGTTGTTGTTTTCTTGTATATAGTTATCCTTGGTGCGTGCACAGTACTACAGTGTTGTTGTTGTTGTTGTTTTCTTGTATATAGTTGTCCTTTACTTGTTGAATTCATTATGGGGAAGGGAGGTGTGTAGCAGTCTAGTATCTCATAGCTTCTGGAATGGGGATGCAGCCGATGATGGGCAGAGATAACGATGAGTGAGCTGTGAGCTGTGGGGCCAAAGAAGAAACAAATAACGCACACCTTCACACCTTCCAGCAGTGGCTCTTCTTCTTCATTTCATACAGTCCTTAAGATTCCCATACACTTTAAGGTAAGTGAGAGCGTTAGCGATGTGATGACTTCCACTTCCTTGTACCGCTTTTTTTTAAGATAGCGTGAGCTTAGATTCTTCTTGCGTGTGCCAAAAGGGAAACACGTCAGAAGCGAGAGATGAGAGAGCAAGCATTCCAACAAGCTAGGCAAGAGGCTTTCATTTCATAGACATGTGCAGTGCATCCTACCTCGCATGAGCAAGACATGTTCTTTAAACAAGGCAGGTTACAGGCCTGTAATTGCTATAATACTGCAGTGCCAGGCAGGGGGAGTACATAACATTTTCATGTTCCTCCCCAGTGGGGACCCCCCCAGAGGTTTGTCCACTCTTTAGTTTGTTATCCCTGTTCACCATGGTTCCTCCCTTTACAGGGGTGTATTGCATGTTAGAGGAAGGGTCTGGTCCAACATGAGATCCATTCATTAAAGGGCAGCAGCTTCACCCTGCTGGTTTTGCAGCCAGGCTTTATGCACTCTCCAACTCCTTCGAGCTAGATAGCATTTTTGGGATTGGCAAACTGTGCATAACTAACACATTCTCTCTAATCACAAGTTGCAGAGTTGGACTGGTAGAGCTACAGAGCAATTCCAAGCGCAAAATTTCAAATCCCCCTTTCAGAAACTTGGGGTGCTCCTTTCACATACCCTCGGCCCACAGCAGAGCCATGACAGCTTGCCTCACAGAAGAACGGGAGTACCCTCAATACCTAAAAGAGGGGGTAGTCAAAAGCAATGTCCAAAGAACGGGGCAGGGCATTAAAAAGAGCTATGGCTAGGAAGTAATACATCCAGAAGTGACCCCTGACCTGGAACTAATTTGCCGAGAAGTGAAACCTCTCACACGGAAGTAATTGGAATGTCAGTGCAGATAATCAGCTTGATTACGTTTTCTTTATCAGTGCTAATCATTTATGGGTCACCTGCAAACTAACTGTAATAGAATTTAATAAAACCTGCGACCTCTCAAATCTCCCATCACAACTGTGTCTTGCCTCTTTTATATACAATAGTTGGAGGGATGGATATTCATGGGGTTGTCATTGATATACATAGACCCAAGTGCCTCATTAGGACCCTGCCCTCCTGGAAACAAGGGTGCTGGTAAGCTAACGAGCACCGTTGTTTCCAGTCTGGCATATTACAAGTGTGCCTGCGAGAGCCGCTGTTCCCGATAGGTCTGACCCTGCCGGGCACAGTGGCCACAGTAAGCAGACCGGTTACGGAAGCACCAGTAACGTTAGCAAAGGTGCTTCTGTGCCCCCACTCCCATAGAGTCCTGGATTTACATTTACTGGCGTCTGACTTTCCGGGCCACTGGAGTTGTAATCTCCTGGTGAAACCGGGAAGTCAGGCACCGGTACTCTTTTATGGGTCCGGCAGCAACCCACCGGTAGCACCGGCATGGTTACCGCCGGGCCCGTAATGAGGCCCGAAATCTTCATAGGGGTGCATGAGAAATGAGTTCCCGTGCACTTGATTCTGAAACTCCGCTGGGACTGGCACCGACAGCCACATCCCAGGCTCAGCGCCCCTGGGTATGTGTGTAATCGGGCAGCACCCTCTGAGATGCCGTCGAGTTATCTTTCGCTCTGCCCCCACACTCTTCCGTGTCCTGGAAAGCTATTAAACACTGTGCAGCTTGGAGCAAAGCATTAGCTGCAGCTTTACCAGGACCCCGCAGGCGCCAGCAGACCCGTCTCTGCAGCAGAATCAAGAGATTTAAGCAGATGCATTCTGGGGGCACGAGAAGGGATCTTTAATGCATGGGCAGGGGGTTTTAACGCCGAGGCCCTCTGGCAACGCAGGTTGTCCAGATGGGAGTTTTGAACTTACTCTGAAATACAGGCGGATCTGTGTGCTTAAGATTTCATATTTTAGTTTGCGGAGATCTGTGGATTCTATCCAGGAACGCCAACAAATCAGGGAACTTGCCCGCATTATACAAGCAGAACTGCAGAGCTGGAAACGCTTAGGTGAAATGTCCATTTCTACAACGAAAGAGCAACTTAGTGGGTTGGGTGCCTGCTGTTGTAGATGTCTGTATGTAATCACAGCCTCGGCCAATGCACTTCAGCAGCAGTGGCACATAGTACACTCCATCAGGACACAAATGGCACTATGCCCTCGACACAGAATCCTACACAGTACCGGGTACTGCTGAACTGGAGGCATCAACACCACAGCAGAGCTATCGTGCATTCTCCCTGTCTCTCCATTAACTTCACACACTCCCTCGCTTTCAGATCCATCGAGTGCCTGCAAACATGCAAAGGGGAGGAGCCATGTATGTGTGAATCCCAGTAATATCACACACAATCTGTAAGTCAAAATCTCAGTATCTGACAGGCCTTCCCAAGTTGGTAAAATAGTACCGTTGAGTGTGGCACTAACACCGCGTGATGCTCAAGGTCATAGTTAAAGTATTAACTTCTGAGCTTTAATCAAGTCTATGCAAAAAGCACAGGCACAATTAGACATGCCTGGCTGTGTCCACTGCCTTTGTATCCCACCTCTGGTGGACAAACAGCAAAAGAGAAAGTTGGAAATAAGCCGGAAAGCGATAGAAGAGGTCACCACGGCAACAAAAATATAAAATATACACAAAACTGAGCATGAAGCACCCTCAAGCGTGCAACTGTTTCTTTTCTCATATGCTGCTGTCGGCGTTAGCAGAATGTGCTAAAGCTGCGCCGGGGCAACCAGCCACTGCTCACTAGGTCACGCTGGGCTCAACATATTAAAAAATATTTTTTTATAATAATTTGTTTTCAGATTTTCAAAATGAGCAACATGAAACAAATGGACAAACGTCCCCCCGTAGCCTGGCTCCAAATCAACTCTCCCTCTCCCCCTGATATCCCTCCCTCCCTCTGAATCCAGAATTGATGTCATGTTCATCTTTTTTTTACGTCTGCATTCTTTAGTCAATACCCAGAATCCATTGCCGCTGTAGGCACAATGATTCCCTAAAGTCATCATGTAGAAAGGTGGGCACTGGCCCCCAGTCCATCCTAAACGATGCGTGGTCTCCCTGTATGGCATATGTGACCCATTCTAGAGCTACAAAATTCGAAATGTTGCTTACCCAGTCTTGTTCGACCAGAGGGTCTTTTTGTTTCCACTTTTGTGATATTACCAGCAGTGCCGTCAAGTTCAGAATCGCATAAGCTTTCCTTAGTCGTCTCGGCCATGAGCTTACGTCTGGCTCTTGTAGCCCAAGCAAGCTTTCACTTACATCTCTATTGATTTGGGAGCCAAACATCTCTTTCATGCTTCCATTAACAGCTCCTCAGAACCTTTTAATGCCTGGACGAGCCCACCAGATGTGTGTCCAATCCCCAAAACTTTCAGACCCTGGCCAACATTTCGGCGATATCTCTCGGCTTATCCTATGAAGCTTCTCTGGGGTGTAATGTCATTGCACCAGTATCTTATACCACATTTCTCCGGTTTGGATGGCTCTACTTAGTTTGGGAATATCTTTCCAACGGTTCTCCCAGAAATCCGGACTGCCTTGAATTTGCCACCTCTAGAACTATGGGTTAGTTCCCTCCTTATGGACTCACTTCTACTGCCTTTGACTATCACTGTTCTTTCTGCTTGTTACTCCCATGTTGTCATCCTGATGCACAGTGCTTCCTAAAACCCTGTGCTAACATCCGATTCCAAGATTGAAAAAGTCAAATCTTGCTGTTTTTGCTTTGCTCTAAAAAGTCAAATCTTGCTGTTTTTGCTTTGCTCTAAAAAGTCAAATCTTGCTGTTTTGGCTTTGCTCTAAAAAGGCAAATCTTGCTGTTTTTGCTTTGCTCTAAAAACTCAAATCTTGCTGTTTTTGCTTTGCTCTAAAAAGCCAAATCTTGCTGTTTTGGCTTTGCTCTAAAAAGTCAAATCTTGCTGTTTTGGATTTGCTCTAAAAAGTCAAATCTTGCTGTGTTTGCTTTGCTCTTAAAAGTCAAATCTTGCTGTTTTTGCTTTGCTCTAAAAAGTCAAATCTTGCTGTTTTTGCTTTGCTCTTAAAAGTCAAATCTTGCTGTTATTGCTTTGTGCTAAAAAGTCAAATCTTGCTGCCTGTTGCAAAATTCTCTGTATTTTGCTTGTATACAGTTTCTTCTCTGTAACTTGCCAGCCCAGTGACCTCAGCACTCTCTTTTGTCCCACACCTACCTGCCTAGCCCCCCCAAGTATCTCCATCCTCTCCTCACTTCCGCCCCAATGGCGCTCTCTGTTTCTCCTATCTTCTCCAACTGATTCTCCATTGACTATCCTTCCCTTCTCACTAAGTCTGGTAGGAAGAAGTTCAAAAAGGATATCTTAGCCTCTAACCGTGGTCTTCCTATCGCCGACACCTACTCCAATGCTTCCGCCAGAGAGACCCTTACCGACATCCTCTTTGTCATTCCTTCGCCAGATCTATGGACTCCTCATATGGTCTCTGTGCTCTGCCCTATCTCCTCCTCTCCTATTAATGGTGGCACTCGCTGGGAAGTTCTCATGGCTTCCTTTGACTCCTCTAAAGTCATCATTAATGTCTACCTAAATGGCACTGTCATGGTCCAAGGCCCTCAGGCCAATCTCCTCCTCTTTGATAGGCGCTTCCCTCGCCTCATCAATTTCCTTGCATCTCCTGATATCCCCTCCTCCCCCCCTTGGCTACCTTGCCCTCTCTCTCCTCCTCCTCCTCTGTCCGTCCTAGGGGTCTTTCTCCTCCGCAGGGCGTACCTCTGATCTGTACCCCTCCCCGGAAGGTCTTTAAGGCTGGTAACCTTCTTCATATTGCCACTCTCAACTCTCACTCTGCCGTCAAACACTCCTCTGACATCTGCCACCTCCTTGAAGAAATGGACCTTGATGTCCTTGGTCTTACTGAGACATGGTTCACGGCCAGCTCTGTCACAAGCTTTGACACTCTCCTCCCTGATGGCTACAAGATCCTCTCAGCACCCATATTCTCCCGGTCCAGTGGAGGGGTGGGGGGGGGGTTAGCCCTTATCTTTCCTGAGTGGATTCCTGCCTCTATCATTCCCACTCAGACCTACTCCTCTTTTGAATGACTTGTCTGTAGGCTTTCTCTCCCGCCTACCCATTCTCTTACTGTGGTTCTACCAGCCTCCTGGTCAAATCACCTCATTTCTCTCTGAGTGGGCAGACCTCTCCTCCTCCCTCCTGGCTTCTACCGCTCAACTCCTCCTCCTTGGTGACCTAAATATATATTTAGACTCTCCTTGCTCCTCCTCTGTACTCTTCCATGACCTCTGCGACTCCCTCTCCCTGGCCATCCTCCCCTCTGGCCCGACTCACTCTGCAGGGCACACACTCAATGTCTTGATCTCCTCTGACCTCCCCCTCTCCATCCCTCTGACCACTCCTCTCTCCTGGAGTGATCACTTCCTCATCTCCTCTCATCTCTCCCTCTCTTCCCCCCAAGCAAAGCCTACCCCAACACTGCCACCTGCATTCTCGGACATCCCGCCCATGAAGTGTGTGTCAGTTGAAGCTTCTGCCGCCACTTTCTCTCCCACCCTTCCACCTTGGGCTGTCTCACATCCTGACACAGCCCTGTCTCTGCTCTACTCTTCAATTTCTGACATGCTTGATGCTCTTGCCCCTGTCATGAGGAATTGTTTGAAGTCCAAAGCCAAGTGCAAATCCTGGTATGACTCTGACCTAGCTACACTTAAACATAAGTGTAGGGCAGCTGAGAGGAAATGGAGGACTTCCTGTTCATCCTCTGACAAACTGGCCTGTTGCCTGCTACAAAGGCAATACCGACTCTCTGTCCTCACCAAGAAGAGAGTCCACATACAAGCTTGTGTCTCTATGGCATTTAACAACTCGGTCAAACTCTTTAAAATCTGCAAGGAGCTGGCCAACCCTGCTGCAGTCTCTATCCCTCCTGTTGCCTCCCAGGCTCTTTGCAATGCCCTTGCCTCTCACTTCATTTAAAAAACCCAGGACCCTGGACATCCTGTCCACCCACTCCACCCACACCCCACCATTACTCCCTTTCTTGGCAAACTCCTGGAAAAGTTGACATCTCTAAGGTTAACCTTCATTCCAATTCTGTTGGCTTTCTGCATGACCACCAGTATGGCTTCAGAGCTGCCAAACGCATGGAAACTGCTCTCCTGAACATCTGTGAAGATCTGCTCTCCAACCTTGACTCTAACATTCCCTCTGTCCTCATCCTCCTTGATCTCTCTTCTGCCCTCGACACAGTCAATCATACCATCCTGCTCCACCGTCTCCGTGAAAACCTGGGTATCACTGATCAGGCTCTGGCCTGGCTGATCTCTTTCCTCTCAGATCGACCCTCCCAGGTCTAACTTGGGTCCTTCCTTTCATCTATCTTCCTTTATACCTGTAGTGTTCCCCAGGGGTCTAACCTCCCGCCCTGGCTTTTCAAGTAATACCTGGAAACTCTCGCCCACTGCATTGCCACTTTCTGCTCAAATTTCCAGTGCTATGCTGACAACGCTCAACTCATTTTCAGGCTGCCCTCTGCCACCTCCTCTCCCTCTCTCATCTCTGATTGCCTAACTACCATTCAAGATTGGTGTGCCGCCAATGATCTTTCTCTGAATGCCAGCAAGACGGAGGTCCTCCTCATCGGCACACCTTCATCATCCGTTCCCCTCACTCTCTGGCCGGGCTCCCTTGGCCCTCATCCTACCCCACCTGCGAGGCTAAGAATCTCGCGGTCATCTTAGACTCCACCCTTTCCTTCTCTGCCCACATCTCTGAGGTCTCTAAAAAGTCAAATTTCTGACTGCACCTCCTCAGAGGTACTCTGCCTTTCCTCTCCTTGCCCGAGAAGCTCATGGTATCCCAAGCTCTGGTTCTCTCTAGCTTGGACTATTGTAACAGCCTCTTTCTAAATCTACCTGCCTCTACTCTCCGCCCTCTGCAACTTATCTAGAACAGGACTGCAAGACTTGTCCTTGGCCTCAAGCCCTCGGATAGTATCTCTCCAGCTCTGAAATCTCTCCACTGGCTCCCAGTGGATGCAAGGATTAAATTCAAAACCCTCTGCATTGTCCACAAGGCTTTCTGGGGTCTGGGTCCAAAATACCTTCAGCTATCCCTCTGCAAGTACTTCCCCTCTCAAGCTCTTCACTCCTCTACCTCCAACTCCCTCAGGGTCAGTCGTTTTTCAAAGAAACAAGCTGGGGGTAGATCTCTCTCTTTGGCTGGGGCCTCCCTGACACTCGAAAACTTGAGGAGAACCATCTCCGGTTGCAGAAGCACATCAAGACCTTCCTCTTTTCTTCTGTCCTTCGGGCCCAGGTACCTGCTCAACCTGCCACCCTCCCGCACTACCTCCGGGCCACCCCTTGCACTGGGGTCTGTATCTGTACCCATACAGCCCCCCCTTTTTCTTCCTGCACTTATCAGACCTACCCTGTCTGCTCCCTTAAACCTAGCACTTGCAAATTGCTGGCTGCATTACCACTGTTTGTTGCCTTCATTATTTATTTATTGTTATTTATCTGTTTCTCCTCTGCTTCGCACTTTCCACTTCTCCCCCTTCCATGCACTTTTCCCCTCCCCCCTCTCCCATACACTTGTGCGTTCTCAATGTCACTGGGCCTAGTAAGATCGCTGTTTTGTTCTCCCCTGTTCCCCTCCCTTGCCTTGTCGCGCTCCGAAACACTTGTGTACGAGCGCGGTAGAAACAAAATATCAATCAATCAATCAATCAATCAATCAATCAATCAATCCTGCGGCAGATCTTTCCCTAGAGTCACACGTTTTCTTGTATGCCCGTTTGTTTTTGGGAGACTTATCTTATATAATTCTATATAGCGCCCGAGATGAGGTTGCTCTCTCCTGCGTTTGTTATTATGTATTTTTTCAAATGATGTTACTGGGCTGGTAGCAGTTTTTTGTTTATTGGCCCTAATGACTAGAGTCTCCTTTGGTAAAACTGTATCCTATCCCCTTCACCCATTTTAAAGTCTGTTTTACTTTGTTCAAACAACTTTATTAATTGTTCTTGAAACATATCCCTCAGTTTGAGATACTCAGTTGTTTCCAGGGCGCATAGTCCCCACATTCTGTTCCAGGTATAAAATATGGGTTGAAAAACAGTGGGGTGAAAGGAGGAGAACAACGTAGTGCCACATTTCTTTGCCAGATCATCCCACATATCCCCAACCAATTTTGTAATTTAGCTTTCATGCGTGTCCTGCGATCTGTCGGCTCTTTTCAGCCGCACAACCTCATCTAACAGTGCCCCTATTATTGCCTTATCCCTCTTCAGCCACTTTTTCCTGGGGTTTTCCATCCACCACTCCTTAATTACCCTCAAATCTGCCTACTCATAGTAGTTTTTTAAATTAGGAAGCAGAACCCTCCTTTATTTTTGGATACCATAAGTGTCTTTAAAGCTGTCCACAGTGTTTTATTTCTTCACACCAATGGCGAGAGTATTTTATGTAGAGATGTGAAGAACTTCTGGGACAATACCAGAATTACCATGTTAATCGTGTTTAACCTCTCTAGCCACAAAATGGTTAATTGGCCCATTTCTGTAACTGACCGGTGATGGAGTACAGCAACGGTTGAACATTTGCTTCAGAGAGTGTCTCTAGAGAGTTCAGTAAAGTTACCCCCATCAACTTCATCCACCCACTTTTCCACTTAAAAGATGGTCACTGCCGTGCTTGTTCCAATTGTGCACCTTCCTTCGATACATATAGGATCTCAGATTTGGCCGTATTAATGTTGAGACCTGCCACCTTCCCAAAGTCCCCTATTTCTTGAAGTATTGCCGGGAGTGAGCAGGCAGGATCTGTGACTCTGAGAAGCATATTATCGGTGATGATCAATATCTTATGCTCTTCCCCTCTAAATGGAATACCCTTGATTTCTATGTGTGATTGACCCGGCTCAGACGCGCCTCCAAATACATGTCATATAATAATGGGGAGAGGGGGCATTCCTGTTTGGTGTCTCTCTTTATAGGTATACATTGGGATGACTGCCCATTGATTAGCAGCCTAGCCCTTGTTGAGACATAGTTGGCCAGCATCCTTTAAAGGAATGATGTCCCGAATACCATGTTTTCCATGCTGCAAAAAAGAAAGGACCACGCCACCTGGTCAAATGCATTTTCAGTACCTAAAGACAATAGCAGGGTCTGGGGGGGGGGTCCCTTCCTAGCTGCCTTTCTACTAGGTGACACACCCGGTGGGTTTTGGTGAACATTTGCCTATTTTTTCCGAATCCAGATTGATCCAGATCAATCAATTTTGGCAAGATATTTTCAATCCTATTAGGTAAGATTTTTGCATAAATTTCAACATCCAGATGTATCATTGGTTAATGTAAAAGGTCTACTTTAGCCTCTTCTATCGTACAGTTTGATTTTCCTGAAAACTAAAGGAGATGTATAAGACTGCCAATTTCAGGATCATTCTATAAGCATTACAGAATGCAGTAGGGTACCCATCATGGCCCAGAGCTTTGTCTACTGGTAGAGTCCATATGGCTTGGAGGACCTCTTCTGCCGTGACCCTGCCACATAGTACATTGGTCAATTATATCCTTGTTGGCTTCTAAAACCATATTTCACATAATACTGCTTGATAATGAACATTGGCCTATGCACATTCGCATTGCACTGAAAACTACATCCAAATGAACCTGAATCAAAGCTGACTACAATGCCATTTTAGAATCATCCCCCGTTTTGTTTAACTGCTGTGTTTGCCTCAAGTTAAACTTTGTGTTTTCAGCTGCAGCAGGGAAAAATGAACTTTGCACTGTGTCAATGCAGATAACAATGTTGTGGCTGCTGAGAGTGGATTAATTGTCCTGAACTAAGAAACCTTGGAGCTAAACTAGAGTTTATCTGAGCAGTAATTTAGATGTTGTTTGTACCAATAGCAGCATCCTCATGCAAACAGTGAACAGAATGGTGAATAGCTAAAACCGTGTGCCTTTTCAGAAATCCTTTGTGCTCGTTTCTTGAAACTGGCCTTACTTTAAGCTCAAAAAACAGATGTTACCATTATAGGAAAACATATCTAGTGTTTGAGGAACACATTGATTCTGTATTAGCAATGTGAACTGGGTATGAACCCTACAAAATTCTTAACTTGAAGAGGAGCTGGACAATGTAACCAGGATGGGGGTAAAAAGCCGGTCTGATAGCACAGCGAGTAGAGTGCTCGCTTTGACATCTGTGCAGAGCCTGCTAACACAGTTTTTAATCCTGGCATGGCCAAACTCAGAATTTCATCCTTCCGAGGTCGATAAATGAGCACCACACACCGTGGGTAATAAGCAGCGCTCAGATACCTGAGGGTTTGTAGCGCTATATAAATGCTAAATTATATTTTTTATTTTAAGTATATAAATTGATGTCTTTGTAATGTCCAGCACTCTCTCCCCTCACAGTGTCTGCTGGTACACACTGCAAGGCGCTGAGAGCCAGATAGCTATCTGTCTATTAAAACTGTACACATACTTCTGAAGTCGTGACTGGCGTATTTCATTTTTGGTGGAACTAACCCTCAATATTTCTTTTGGTCTTTCAGGCTGTCACCTCTGCCCCTTTAGCCCCCTGATTTCCTATCTTTAATATGGTTTGCAATGCTTGGTGTTCTCTCAGCTGTTTCCCAATAGCATGTCCGCTTTATTGGCCTTTATATAGTATTTCTGACACTGATGCAGAAGCACCTTTTCTGCTTTTTGTGTACCTAGCAGTTCTAGTTGTACCCTCAGAATCTGTAATTCTTTTCGGAGTGTAACCCCCAAATCTTTTTCCATTTTACTTGTAGTCTCCCTGAGCCTCTCTTCCAGGTTGTCTTCTAATTGTCTCCTCTGTTTAGTCCTCATAGCTCTTAAAACAATCAGCTCCCTCTGTGGTACAGCCTTGAAGGCGTCCCATAGCTGGCCCAGCGTGATAACGGGGGTCATGTTAAGGTAAACAAATTCCCTAATTGCATGGCCTTCGTCACCAAGTAAGAAGGGAATTACCATTTCCATAGCCTGCATCTCTCTTTACTCAAGGTCAACACTAACATGATGGGGGCATGGATCGAGAGCTGAATGGGGCCCTGTTCTACATTGTCAACCTTGCACATCAGAGTTGTGGAAGCCCATATGTATGCGAGTGAATGATTTATGGACATGTGAGTAAAATATGTAGCCCTTTGCTTCGTTATGTACCGTCGCGCCAGGATCCTTCAGAGCTAACTGGTCCATTTTCCATTTTAAAGACATTGAAGGTACAGCCTGCCCTTCTTGTATCCCTGTACTTATATCCATCCTGGGTTCCCATTGTTAATTGAAGTCTGCCATCAATATGATCTCCCCGGTGGCAAATGTTTCTAGGCTGGCTAGCACCGTTTTTTTTATAAACCCATTTTGGCCCTTGTTAGGGATATGTACTGTAGCTACTGTGAAGGTACATGGTCCTAGCCACAGTCTCACAAACAGATAGGACCTTTCCCTGTCCTCCTGTGATCCTAGGAATTGTAAATTGGGATTATGTTGGCACACAATCAGCACTCCAGCCATTTTTTTCTGAAACATTGGATTAATAAACATGGGGATACATTTGCAGTTTTAATCGGTGTCTATCAACTTTTGGAAAGTTTGGTTCTTGCAAGGATAGTATACCTTTTTTTTCCTTCTGAAGGAAATGTTTGATTTTTTCCTTTTAACTGGGGTCTTTTATCCCCTAATATTGTACGTAATTAACTGGGGTCTTTTATCCCCTAATATTGTACGTAATTAACTTGAATGTAAATCCCTTTGAACTACCCTGGACCTTGCCTGAACCATCATTATCCATCTTGGTTTCAACATTTCCGTTGTTTGTCTGTGTTGTCTTGACCCTTCCCATCCATTTCTTACCCCCGACTCACTCTCCCTGCAGTGTATATCTGGAACCACAGCCTTCACATGCCCAAGCCCAACTTGCCTCAACACTCCCTGCCCCCCAACTCCTCCAACTTCCCTCAGCTCAAACTCCATGGGGTGAGTCAAAGTTCCTATGGAGTCCTCGGGTCGCTTGCCCTTGATTTGACACACCATGAGTTCCCAGAGATAAACTGGTGGGGTATCCTAAAACCCAACTGTGGTTTCCAAGTATGTTGAAGCGTCTCAATGTCCACATTCCGGCAGCCCTTCTTTATGTGACGGTTACTCTGACCTTAAACTTTAGTCACCTCATTGATTATTTATTTCAAAGTTGATTTCTTCTGTGTTTTTCTGCTGCTCTATCTTTCCCGGAGTCTCCTACAAAAAAATAAATACATGTCTGTATTTCTGACATCTTCCTCGCTTAGTTGAAGTAGTCGGGTCCCTTCGTCGCACGTGGTGATCCTGTGTTCCATACTAGCCCATGTAAAAAGTAGTTCAAAGGGGGAGGTCCGCTTGTATTTTGCTTGTGTGCAAGTCCTCTCACTACCAGGCCCATTGATGTTTGTTGCTGTAGCATCAATTGGTTCAAGTCTTGATACAGCTGAATTTCTTCTCTGTTCATTTTTATATGGCCAGAGCGGCGTGCCACCTGTAGAATCCGCTCTTTCTGACCATAGGATGTTATTGCTGCAAGCACGTGCCTGGGTCTTGATCCTGCTTCCCCTCTTCTATGGTCCATGTGATGTATCCAATCAATCTGGATCTCTTCCTCTACCCTTCCTCATAATAAATCTCCAAATAGTTGTTGCACTGTTTATTTCAGGTCTGTGTGCCTGATATTTACTGGCATTCTACATGTGAATATTGGATCGACTTGAGCGGTTCTCTAGGTCCTCACATTGGATCTCTACATTTTGAGAGATCTGCCCTAGCTCTAGCACTTCATCATTTTGTCTGGGCTCTTCGACCATTTTCTGTAGGGCTCTTTCTGTGATATCTGTCCTTTCTCTAATGTTGCCCGACTGGCCCTTAATATCCTGTATTGTTTGCTTTCGTTCTGATTTCAGTGGAGTGAATGGTGTCTGGAAGGATTTGCTTAGTTTCTCTGAATCTCGTTGAAGCATTGCTTTAGTTCTTCTCTATCCATTGCAATGTTATGTTATGTTATGTTATTTTGCACTTATATAGCGCCTTATATACCATTGGTATGGTCTGAAGGCGCTGGTAGGTTGAACGCCCTTGGGAACCGAAGTTCTTGTCAGTAGAGGGAGGAGAGAGGGTCCAAAAGGTGCGAGTGCGCAACTGGTATGTGTGCAGCTGGTGCGAAAATACCTGTGGAAGCTGCTTCATAGCGGTAGGTGTGGTGGCTGAGAGGTCAGGAGTATGTGTTCGAATCTGGCAGGAATTATCCAGACCGAGAGTGGCAGCGTAAGGCCTGAGGAGAACGCATGGCTGGGGGTGCGAGACCAGCAGTGATTCCATAGAGTGATGTGGAGTGAGCGGCGTCAGATGTTGATATGAGAACAGTTATACCGAATGGTGTCATAGTATCTCTGTGTTCTAGTTGGGTGGTGGTGTAAGGAGAGAGTAAGCGTGGGGTGTGATATGAGGTATGATCTTTTAAGGATCCATGCATTCTAGGTATAATATGGACGTCATGCAGTTAAGCAATTCGTCCGTTGTGCACATTCGTCGGCCCTCCACACGTCCTCTCGCCACACACGTCCTCTCGCTACACATGTGCTCACGCCACACATGTCCTCTCGCCACGACACGTCCTCTCGCCACGACACGTCCTCTCGCCACGACACGTCCTTTTGCCACAACACGTCCTTTTGCCACCACATGTCCTCTCGTCACCCACGTCCTCTCGCCACCGATGTCCTCTCGCCACACATGACCTCTCGCCACACATGTCCTCTCGCCACACATGTCTTCTCGCCACACACGTCCTCTCGCCACACACGTCCTCTTGCCACACGCGTCTTCTCGCCACACGCGTCCTCTCGCCACACACGTCCTCTCCCCACACACGTCCTCTCGCCACACACGTCCTCTCGCCACACACGTCCTCTCGCCACACACGTCTTCCCGCCACACACGTCCTCTCGTCACAACGCGTCCTCTCGTCACTACGCGTCCTTTCATCACTACGCGTCCTCTCGCCACAACACGTCCTCTCGCCAGTCACGTTTTCTCTCTCCACACACGTCTTCTCTCCATACACGTCTTCTCTCCACACACGTCTTCTCTCCACACATGTCTTCACTCACTACACCCGGCCGCCCTCCATACCCGGCCGCCCTCCACACCAGGCCGCCCTCCACACCAGGCCGCTCTCTACACCCGGCCGCCCTCCACACCCGGCCGCCCTCCACACCCGGCCGCCCTCCACACCCAGGTGCCCTTCACACCTGGCCGCCCTACACACTCATCCGCCCTCAATACTCAAGGGCCCTCAACACGCATTCGCCCTCAACACGCATCCGCCCTCAACACTCAAGCGCCCTCAACACTCGTCCACCCTCAGCACTCGTCAGCCCTCAGCATTGTCCGCCCTCAGCACTCATCCGCTCCCAACACTCATCCGCTCACAGCACTCATCCGCTCCCAGCACTCATCCGCTCCCAACACTCATCCGCTCCCAACACTCATCCGCTCTCAACACTCAATCGTTCTCAACACTCATCCGCCTTCAACATTTATCCGCCCTCGACACTCATCCGCCCTCGACACTCATCCGCCCTCAACACTCATCCGCCCTCAACACACATCTGCCCTCAACATTCTTCCCCCCGATAGGTCGGTGTGATGGTGCTAGTTTGGAGGCCGGTTAGTTTTAGGGGAAGAGCCAGGTTTTCAGTAGTTTGCGGAAGGAGGTTAAGTCCTCAGTTAGGCGGATGTGGGGTGGGAGCGAGTTCCACAGGGTTGGAGCTTGGGCTGAGAATGATGTTCCGCCTATCCTGATTGAGTTTGTCTTAGGAATAGTTAGGAGGCCGGCTGAGCTTGATCTTAGGGTGCGAGAGGGATGATATGGTATTAGTTTTTCTTGAAGATATTGAGGTCCAGTTTTATGCAGTGCTCGATGGGTGAGGCATAAGGTTTTGAAAGCCACCCTACGGGCTACTGGAAGCCAGTGCAGTGTCTTGAGGGCTGGGGATACGTGGTCTCTTGGACCTAGCGCAAGTAGCATTTTGGCTGCTGCGTTTTGTGCTCTTTGGAGTTTATTCAGCTGGTAGGCATGGATTCCGAGGTATAGGGGGTTTCCGTAGTCCAGTCTGGATATAACGATTGATTGGACGGCAGAGACTCTGTTCGGAAATGAGAGGTATGGAAAGATGCGCCTGAGGGTTTTAAGGTGGTAGTGGCAGGACTTTGAGACATTATTGACTTGGCGCGAGAGTGTTAGGCCGGAGTCTAGGGTGCATCCAAGATTATTCACTGTGTTGGAGGGGGTCGGTGAGTTGCCCATGGCGGGTGGCCAGGGAAGAGGGTGCGGAAGAAGATCGGAGTTGCCGCACACCATGATTTCGGTTTTGGCGGGGTTTAGCAGGAGGTGGCTTTGGGTCATCCAGCGGTCAATGTTAAGGAGGCAGGCTGCCAGGTCGGGTCGGGAGTTGGGTTTCGAGTTCAGGAATTTTAGGATTAGTTGGGTGTCGTCGGCGTAGTTGTAACATATGATGTTGTGTGAGCGAATTATTGGCGGGAGGGTGATCAGGTAGAGATTGAACAGCAGGGCAGATAGACATGCTCCTTGAGGGACTCCCGTGTCGACTGGTCGAGCTTGGGAGGTAAAGCCGGAGAGTGTAGTTATTTGGTGCCTGTCTTTGAGGAAAGAGGCTATCCATTTAAGAGCGGTTCCACGGATTCCTAGGGAGTGTAGGCGGTCTAGGAGGATTGAGTGATTGATCGTGTCAAAAGCAGCGGATAGGTCAAGGAGGATTAGTGCTGCGCATCCTGCGGCGTCTGCTGTCATTTTGAGGTCGTCCCAGATCGACGTAAGGGTGGTTTCGGTTCCGTGACGTGATCTGAAACCTGATTGAGCAGGGTCTAGGAGGTTATTGGCTTCGACAAAGGCATTTAGTTGGGAGTAGACGGTTCGGTCAATGAGTTTGGCAAGGAACCTGGTGTTTGAGATTGGGCGGTAGTTTTTGACCTCGAGAGGGTCGAGCGAAGATTTTTTTATTAGAGGTTTGACGTATACCATTTTGAATGCCTCGGGAAATATGCCGGAGGAAAGGGAGTCGTTTATGATAGATCTTGCGTGCTCCCCTGCGCAGGTGGAGGCAAAAATTCCTTTAAGAGTTTTGGCTGGGCAAGGGTCTAGTGGTGATCCAGATGGTTTGCGGGCAGATAGAAGTTTGAGAAATTGCTCTGGTGATAATGGACTAAAGGATTCGAACGTTGGTTGCGTTGAGGTCGCAGGTGAGGGGCTGACCGGTGCGGGCGGCGGAGTGTCAGTCGGTTGTAGGAGCGCCAATTTGGTGTTTAGAGTTTTAGTCCTTTCAATAGCCGTGGTGTAAAAGTGGAGGGAGAGTGAATCACACAGTGATTGTGACGGGGTCGGGATGGTTGTATTACAAGCTGGATTGGTGAATTCTGAGATGATTTTGTGGAGTTCTTTGCTTGGGTTTTTGGAGTTTAGGATTCGGGTGTTGTAGTGGGCTTTTTTTGCTTTCCGGATTTCGGCCTTGTACTGATACAATTGTCGGGCCAAGGTGGCCTTGCTCTCTTGGGTTTTTTCTTTCCGCCAATTGCGTTCAAGGTATTTGTAATGACGTTTAGTGGTTTTTAACTCAGGAGTGAACCATCTGGGAAAAGGGCCAAGGCGGGATGATGGTTTGCACAGGGGAGTGAGTCGAGCCAGAGATGCATTGAGCCATGAGTCAAAGGCTTCAGGCGTTAGATGGTTGTGGGGACGGTAGGTAGGTGGTCGAGACTGGAGGAGTGCCTCGGCTAGGTCTGGGGTGATTTTTAGTTTTTTCCAGCACTTGCGTAGATTCGGAGGCTCAGATGTGCGTATGGGAAGGGGGCTGGGAGAGTGGATGGTGAACGAGAGAATAAAATGATCGGACCAGATGACAGGGGTGGGGGGCTTTAGGTGAATCAGGGTATTGGAGCTAAAGATGGCATCGAGAGTGTGTCCTTTAAAGTGAGTCGGGCCGTTTATGTGGGATTGGAGGTTAATTGCATCTAGACCGTCAACCAGGGCGTGGGTCATAGGGTTGGTGAGGTTGTCGAGCCATATGTTGAAGTCTCCAAGGAGGGTGAGGTTGGGATGATTGATTTGGAGGGAGGCGATGGAGTCACAAAGGTTGTTTGCGAAATGTCTATCGTAGCCAGGAGGCCTGTAGATTATTAGGAAGCTGTGTGAGAGCGACGGGGAGAGGGATAGTTTAACGAGGAGCGATTCACAGGATGGAATGGAGGTTTGGTTGTCCATGATTGTGGCACGGAAGTGAGATTTGAAGACGAATGCTATCCCCCCTCCTCTGGACGGACGGTTCAGTGGGATGAGGCAATAGTCAGGTGGAAAGGCTTCATTAGCGATTGGGCCGAAGTCATCAGAGAACCAGGTTTCAGTGATGAAAACTAGGTCCGGTTTGACAGAGGTGAGGAAGTCAAAGATGCAGTGTCTGTTTTTAGCTACAGATCGCGCGTTAAAAAGGATACAGTTTACATCTGCAGGCAGGGTTGGGTTTGGTGCTTGGTTGGGGGGGGGCGGAGAGGCTGGAGGGAGGGGGTTAAGGTTGGTGATGCTAGGGAAAAGTGGGCGAGCAAGGAAGTATTTAGGCTTCGGGCACGGTTGGGTGGTTGCTTGTGATGGGTTGATCGGGTTCGGGGAGGGGGATTTGAGGAAGGGGAATGGGCGGTTGGGAGTTTCAGTTGCAGTCGAGGAGAAATCGAGGGAGAGGGGTTTCAGGAAAGGAGAGGCCACGGGGGAAGGAGGAGAGTGTGGGAGAGAGGTGCAGGGTCGAGATAGGGGAGGCGACGAGAGATGAGAGGTTGGGGGGGACCAGGAACGTTTCCTCTTTAGTTTCTTTGCTGCGACTGGTGTGTGAGAGAGGGTAGGCGGGTCAGAGGGGGAGAGGGAAGCGGCTTCGGTTCTTGCTAGTGCAAGGCGTGCAGTTTTTAGGGATTGGAAATGGTGCGGTCGGCCGGTGAAAGTGGTAGGGGTATGGGCGCAAGGAGGGGGTTGGGCGATTGGAGGGTCGGGTGTGCTAGATATGATAGTAAGGAGGGCGGGAGAGGGCACAGTGGGCACTGCTGGCAGGTCGGCGGTGGGGTTCAGGGGATGCGTGATCTTAGGGTGGGTTGCTCGCCATCGTGCACCCCTGGCTTGGTGTTTGGAGAGGGTGGTGGCAAGGTTTGCGGACGAGGGTGGGTTGATATGGGAAAGGGGGGGCGGGAGGGAAGGTGGATCGGAGAATGGAGGTGGTCCACGGGAGTCGTTTCTGACAGGAGTGGGGGGAGTGACTGTACTCATGATCGGTGCGAGCTTTGGGTTGATTTAGGAGGGTTTCTGATTGTAGTTCAAGGGTTGATGATTAACGCTTTTTAGGGAGACTTTCGGGTTCAACTGGTCGACGACTAATTTGGTGCTTTCTGGATACAATTGGGAATACTTCTAGTGCAACTTTTCTTAGAGAGCTGTTGGGGGCAGCTTCTAGATGTAATTGGGATCACTTCAAATTCAACTTTTTCAGGCTATTGGGCGCAACTTCTAAGTGCAGTCAAGTACACTTCTAATTTCCACTTATCATAGAGGCTAATGGGCGCAGTTTATAAATGCAGTTTGGAACACTTCTAGATGCAGTTAGGAACGCTTCTAATTCAACTTTTCCCAGAGAGGCTATTGGGCACAACTTTTAACTGCAATTGGGAGAAACTTCAGGGTGCAATTAGGAACACTTCTAATTCAACTTTTCTCAGAGAGGCTATTGGGCGCAGCTTCAAAAGGCAATCATTTACACATGTGATTCAACTTTTCTGCTTGTTGCTTCATGGGATCTAGCTCCTGATTCCCTCCCACCCCCCCGGATGTGTCTCCCAGGGCTGCTCCTTCCGCCGGCACCTTGGTAGGCTACCTTCCGCAGGTGTACAGGGGGGTTTCACTGATTTTAACGCATTCTTTCCTCTGTCCCTCGGCATCGGGCAGATCTCTTGAGTATCTGTCTGAAGCTGGGCCAGGGAGAGGGCTCCTGACCCCATGAGTCTCTTATTGTTGTTGGCCCATAAAGTACTGTCCTACCTGTAGATCTGATTGGGGCGACTGGCTCCGCCACTCCCCTAGGAGGCCCAATCCCACCCGGACCTCTGTATTCTGTTTTCCCTCAGGGAGTGGCAGCTGAGTGAGTGCTATGAAGGCCTTGTTCAACTCATGTGTGGGCTTCACCTCCTCACCCACCGTATCTTGTCCTGCCCCTTCCTTCCTTATTAGTAATCTTGCCCATTCCATCAGTTTAGGGCAGAGGCATTGAAGTCGCCTGGAAGGTGTGAAAATCCACTTTGCTCTATTTGCGTGCGTTGTTATGCCTGCTTGCATTCCAGCAAGCAAGTCTAATAATCCTTGACCGCATCATGAATTATTTGCTGGAGCCGCATTTTGAGTGCCCCAACTCATCCTCAAAATCTCTTTGGGAATGTAAGTGGTGACCTTGCTGTAGTGTGGAAGGGAAGATACGGGAAAGGAAGAAAAGGTGTGAAAAGGGGGAGGGTAAGCATATACAACTGCTTCAGACTTCTTGCCAATGTACTTCATATGTGTGATCCTAATAGGTACACGGAGGTATTAGACAAGTAATAATAATAATAATAATAATAAAAATAATAATAATAAATAGTTTTAAAAAAAAGATAATTCGCATTTATATAGCGCTACAAACCCTCGGGCATCTGAGCGCTGCGTATTATTACACACAGTGTTTGGTACTCATTTATCGACCTCGGAAGGATGAAAGGCTGAGTGTGAACATTTGTCGGAAGGCTCGGCACGATGTCAAAGCGAGCACTCTACTCGCTGTGCTATCTGACAGGCTACAAGGATAGGTAATGCTGATGTACCTCCCCACCTTGCAACATCACAGCACAAGTTACTGGAATCGGAATCCAGGACTCAGTATACAGTTTCCCCAATAATGCTAGTTGACTACGGAAAGTTGCGGGTCAGTTTTCTCAGGATACTCCAGTATAGGCAAAATGGGAACCGACGATGCGTACCTACTATTGCCTTCACCCATAGATACATATAAGTGCATATAAAGTCCTCCCATGCATGTGTGCTTCTGGTCCTAACTGCGAACTAGATGAAGAAGAGGTTGAGGGTATACCCTTCTCCATACACCCCACACTATACCACTGAAGGTAGAGGGGGCAGGGCTGGTTCTAAAGTACGTTTCTTCCAGAGGGAAGGTCGGTTGAATGGATCATTAAAAAGCCAAGCCGACGCAGCCCACCTGTGCATGCAATGCCAGTCTCCACGATGAAGCCAATGGAGTCATCACTGATTCGCCGGCCGAGACCTCCTCCCATGTGGCCAGGGTGAGTAAGGCACTTCCTGATCCTGGGGGCGGTTGTTTGAGCGAGGATCCCATAGGAGGAGGTATCTACTGGGGAGAAGTCATGACTTCATTGGAGGAGTGAATAAACAAAACCAAAACTTCAGGGTGAGAGGTCACACAGTTCCAAAATTATAACAAATATAACAGTCATTTCTTACTGCATTTCTTTTCACAAAATGTATTTTTAATGACATCTGGATAATGTTGGTGGGGATAGAGCACCCAGAGATATTTAGAAAAAACAATACATATAGGTATGATCCAGTAAGACAGGCTGGATCTCAATGCAATAACAACAACGGGAAACTGCTACTATTGGTTGATCATTTCAATTGTGCAGTCACAGGAATAAACATAAACCCACATATATGAACATATATACAAAAAGCACATTAACAATGCTTCAAATGTACACTGTTTAAATGGTGATATCGTCGACACAAAGGTGTTTCGGCCTAGAAGAGCTGTATAGTGCAGCTTTGTGAGCAGGCCTTCATCAGGATGTGTGATGGAATGGATGGTAGTCCCGGGGTCTCTATCTATGAACAACAAATGGGAAGGGGTGAGTGGAACAATGACCTCAAATAAAATGATAATTCACAAAGCTCCCATATGATGCTTCATTAAAAAAGAGACTAGAAAACTCCCTTGTAGAGCAGCCTAGATCTTACCAAAAACGTATCCAGTGTAAGAGTAAGTAAGATAATCCTTCATGGGTATAGATACCTTTAGGGCATTCAATGTGCCGTTGAGGGAACAAATGTTTACCTGTAACGACATATAAAGATCTGTAAGAGTTCTATACAGATCGTGGTGCCATGTGTGAATGGAAAAATGGGTAAAATCTTACCTCAAATGGTAAGATGTGTCTTCTTGGTTCAAAATGGTGGACACACCCACTAAGAACAGTGGTTCCTATCCCAGATTGTCCAAACATGACAGTATCTGTGTACGAAAAATGCACATGGGTAAGGACGAAAAGAAACTCTTCCATGTGCAACATATTGGTGTACAGGTATAGTGAGGGCACGTACTGTGCTATGCCCTATTTCATGGCCCAAAATCAGAGCGCATTAGGTTTTCCTTACATTTGTACCTTAATGTGTTCGTCTGGGCTAGGCGAGGTGGGTTTGTATAGGGTTTGTATAGGGTTTCTGAGCAGATCCCACTCAGACTTTGGATGTCTTGCCAATCCCTGGCCATATTCCACATTACTCCCAGCAATGAGTAGTGTGGTGTAATTCCTTTTATAGGACGGTTTGCTGTATTGTACAGCAATACAGAAACCAGCCTTGTGCTCGCCAGCAGCCCATGTCCACCAGTGATGAAGGGTTGGCCCCATCAACTTGGGTTTGAGTCTCAGTCTGTTTTATTTATTTATTTGTTTATTTATTTAGTCTGGTGCATCAAATATTGTTTCTAAATACAGCATTTGATGCACCAGAAAAAAAAGACACCACGAGACTCAAACCCAGGTTGCATAGCTGGAAGAGTTAACCCTTACCCAATCTACCACACAAATCCCTTTGAAAAAGTAAGACAAACACGCCCTGTATAACTAAATTGACAGCACGTGTGTACCTCGTTCCCAGGACAGCACAGTCCGGTGAATACTTTCCCAATACAGCAATCTAGCCCTTTTCAGCAGAAAGACTGCATTCTGCTGGATACGGCGCGGTTGCTGCATTAGTCCGGCATTTGTAGGACTGGCTGTCCTGTGATTGTGTATGTGTTTCAGTGATCTGCCCTAACAGCAGTAACACGTGGACGCTGTCTGCAGGGGGTCGTGCTTGATTGTTGCCACCAGAGCAAGGAATTACCAGAGCAAGGAATTAAACAAAAAAAAAAGCTTACACTGTCCGTGTATACTAAAAGGATACCTGCAAGGTGTACAAACAAAAGGACTTTAGAGCTACTGTGACCAGCCGTCGCCAGTTTTGCCAGAACTGTCCCGATATTTGGTGCTCTGTCCTCTTTTCTCATGATTATGTTCCCAATGGACACTGCAGTGGTCCCGGTTTTTGGTAGTCGCTCTTTATAGCTGACAGGCAGGAATGCACAATCCCGCACAGAAGAAATGCTGCATTTTACGACTTAAGATAGTAGTAGTTTGTGATAAATTAATTATAATATGTGTTTCTTTGAAAAGTAACACTCAAGCCCCCTTCTCCTCCAACCGCTACTAAAGTGCAGAGCCTTGACAGCCACTTTCAAGAGTTAGTCCTACTTTTATGTTAGTTGCCCTGTCCCGGTTTTTACTTTTTAACTCTGGTCACCCTATTTAGAAGAGATTTAGCTCAGTTTACATTGGAACTTTTGTTTTCTATCGGCAGTATATATATTTTATTTTACTTTATCCAACGTTTTTAAAACAAGCTTTTTGACAGAACTTCTCCAATTGAGATCACACGTTGCTTTACAAAGAATTACATATCGGCCATGTGTTATTTGCACCGCAACTAGACATACTTCACTCAAACACAAGTTACATTTAAGATAGCAGGCTAAAACGTAAACAAAACGTTCAACCTTCGGGAAAGTGAATTGCTTTCACGAAAACATCATGAAAAAGTCAACTTGCTGATGCCTAATTGGCCCCATCTGGAAACTGACTTGTGGCCTTATGGAGCAGTGACACTGTTTTGTGAACCTCGATGCTCCATCTCATTTGTGTAGGTCTGTTTGTCACGTGCATGGCTTGGTCTTTGCCACTTCTCCAGGCGCACCGCTTTCACAAATGCAGAGAGCGTGTCATTGGGGACACACCAGCACCCAGCAATAATGCCACATAATTGCACGTGTGCAAATTGCGCACGCATGGCACAGTTTGCATACATGCATCTTTGTATGCGCTCAGTGACAAAAGGCCTTCTAGTATATTTTGTGAATCAGACAGCAATTTGTTCGAGTACATTTTGCATTTGCAAATCAAAGTGCACCCGGACAAAATGTATTTTTTTGTGAATAAGTCAATGGTTTCTTGTTTGGAGATATTGGCTTCACCACTTAATCAAAGTGTGTTATCCTGGGGAAATGATATAATCTCACTGTGCCTTCCATGCCAAAATTATAAATAATTCATTTCTTTTCTTTGATTTGACTTTCTTTTGTTTTATTTATTTATGTTGTCATTTGTAGAGTGCACAAAACCCTAGTGCAACTAGGCACTTTGATTTCTTCATTCAAAGTTTTAATGTTATATGTGATGTTGCATTTGTAACTCTGTCAGTTTGTTCTCTTTTTAGTGTTTTATGGGATTGTACATGATTGTATATGACTTTTATGATATTTTCGAGTTTGAAAAAAAAGTTTTACACACACAAAATGATTACCAATAGTGATTCAGTTCACCGTGAACACTGGCAGTGATTCCGTTCACCGTGTACACTAACAGTGATTCAGTTCACCGTGAACACTGGCAGTGATTCCGTTCACCGTGTACACTAACAGTGATTCAGTTCACCGTGAACACTGGCAGTGATTCCGTTCACCGTGTACACTAACAGTGATTCAGTTCACCGTGAACACTGGCAGTGATTCCGTTCACCGTGTACACTAACAGTGATTCAGTTCACCGTGAACACTGGCAGTGATTCCGTTCACCGTGTACACTAACAGTGATTCAGTTCACCGTGAACACTGGCAGTGATTCCGTTCACAGTGTACACTAACAGTGATTCAGTTCACCGTGAACAATGACAGTGATTCCGTTCACCATCTACACCAATAGTGATTCAGTTCACGGTGTGCGCTTTTCCAAAAAAGCCTCACTTAGGGTTTAATCAACTCGTGCACACCCACATATAATTATAGTACCTCTTACATATTCACCAGCTGTTTCCAGGTGGGTGCATTACCCCTAGGCTATTTCCAATAGATGTTCCTCTGGCACCCTGGCTCTCTCTCCTGCATAGGAGCACCGCCTTGCACCCTCAACTCTATTAAACATGTGGTGCCCGAGTGACGCAAAAATACTTTAAAGTAATTTCTAGGAGACATATCCTATTCCATGCTGAAGTATTCAGGGGTGTCTGCCTTTCCTAACAGGATGCGGGGTCCCCGGTGGCCCTCGCCTGCAGCCTGCTGGGGGCCGCTGGTGTTGTGGAAGGCATTGTTGGAGCGAACTGAAGCTGAGATGGAATAAGGATTAGCGGCCTCGTCGCTCCGCCCTCGCGGAGAAGAGGAGACTTCATCCTCCATTCTCGCCCAGCAGGGTAAAGAGACCGGTGGGGGTACGGGAGAGAGGTGGTAATGGGGTGGGTGGAAGGTGACTGGGCGGAAGGTGATGGAGAAGTGGATGGAATAGAAATGGAGGGCAGATGGGGAAGGAAGATCAGTAGTTTGGCGTTTCTGCGCTGTTTCTCTTTCACTTTGGTTTTGTACTTTTTTTATATATATCAAATAAAAGGCACATAACTCTAAATCTCAGGGCAGGATTCATTCAGCGTCATTCTCTCCTCAATCTCTTTTTTTCTGGGGTCTAGGGTGTGCAGTTTTCATTTGGCATGCTGTGGCAAAGGCAGGTTCCCTTACAGGGAAGGGGGGAGTGGATGGAAGGTGCAGGGAGTAGTGGATGGAATGTCAAAGGGATGGAAGGACACATGGCAGATGAAGAGACTAGCAAATGGAAAGAGAGTGGAGAGCAGGAGCGTATGGAAGGAAAGCAGCTAATGGGAGGAGATTGGAGAGCAGGAGCGTATGGAAGGAAAGCAGCTAATGGGAGGAGAGTGGAGAGCAGTAGCGTATGGAAGGAAAGCAGGTAATGGAAGGAGAGTGGAGAGCAGGAACGTATGGAAGGAAAGCAGGTAATGGGAGGAGAGTGGAGAGCAGGAGCGTATGGAAGGAAAGCAGGTAATGGGAGGAGAGTGGAGAGCAGGAGCCCATGGACGGAAAGCAGGTAATGGGAGGAGAGTGGAGAGCAGGAGCGTATGGAAGGAAAGCAGGTAATGGAAGGAGAGTGGAGAGCAGGAGCGTATGGAAGGAAAGCAGGTAATGGGCAGGTAATGGAAGGAGAGTGGAGAGCAGGAGCGTATGGAAGGAAAGCAGGTAATGGAAGGAGAGTGGAGAGCAGGAGCGTATGGAAGGAAAGCAGGTAATGGAAGGAGAGTGGAGAGCAGGAGCGTATGGAAGGAAAGCAGGTAATGGGCAGGAAGGAGAGTGGAGAGCAGGAGCGTATGGAAGGAAAGCAGGTAATGGGAGGAGAGTAGAGAGCAGGAGCGTATGGAAGGAAAGCAGGAAATGGGAGGAGAGTGGAGAGCAGGAGCGTATGGAAGGAAAGCAGGTAATGGGAGGAGAGTGGAGAGCAGGAGCGTATGGAAGGAAAGCAGGTAATGGGAGGAGAGTGGAGAGCAGGAGCGTATGGAAGGAAAGCAGCTAATGGGAGGCGAGTGGAGAGCAGGAGCGTATGGAAGGAAAGCAGCTAATGGGAGGAGAGTGGAGAGCAGTAGCGTATGGAAGGAAAGCAGGTAATGGGAGGAGAGTGGAGAGCAGGAGCGTATGGAAGGAAAGCAGGTAATGGGAGGAGAGTGGAGAGCAGGAGCGTATGGAAGGAAAGCAGGTAATGGGAGGAGAGTGGAGAGCAGGAACGTATGGAAGGAAAGCAGGAAATGGGAGGAGAGTGGAGAGCAGTAGCGTATGGAAGTAAAGCAGGTAATGGGAGGAGAGTGGAGAGCAGGAGCGTATGGAAGGAAAGCAGCTAATGGGAGGAGAGTGGAGAGCAGTAGCGTATGGAAGTAAAGCAGGTAATGGGAGGAGAGTGGAGAGCAGGAACGTATGGAAGGAAAGCAGCTAATGGGAGGAGAGTGGAGAGCAGTAGCGTATGGAAGGAAAGCAGGTAATGGGAGGAGAGTGGAGAGCAGGAACGTATGGAAGGAAAGCAGCTAATGGGAGGAGAGTGGAGAGCAGTAGCGTATGGAAGGAAAGCAGGTAATGGAAGGAGAGTGGAGAGCAGGAACGTATGGAAGGAAAGCAGGTAATGGAAGGAGAGTGGAGAGCAGTAGCGTATGGAAGGAAAGCAGGTAATGGAAGGAGAGTGGAGAGCAGGAGCGTATGGAAGGAAAGCAGGTAATGGGCAGGTAATGGAAGGAGAGTGGAGAGCAGGAGCGTATGGAAGTAAAGCAGGTAATGGGAGGAGAGTGGAGAGCAGGAGCGTATGGAAGTAAAGCAGGTAATGGGAGGAGAGTGGAGAGCAGGAGCGTATGGAAGGAAAGCAGGTAATGGAAGGAGAGTGGAGAGCAGGAGCGTATGGAAGGAAAGCAGGTAATGGAAGGAGAGTGGAGAGCAGGAGCGTATGGAAGGAAAGCAGGTAATGGGCAGGTAATGGAAGGAGAGTGGAGAGCAGGAGCGTATGGAAGGAAAGCAGGTAATGGAAGGAGAGTGGAGAGCAGGAGCGTATGGAAGGAAAGCAGGTAATGGGAGGAGAGTGGAGAGCAGGAGCGTATGGAAGGAAAGCAGGTAATGGAAGGAGAGTGGAGAGCAGGAGCGTATGGAAGGAAAGCAGGTAATGGAAGGAGAGTGGAGAGCAGGAGCGTATGGAAGGAAAGCAGGTAATGGGCAGGTAATGGAAGGAGAGTGGAGAGCAGGAGCGTATGGAAGGAAAGCAGGTAATGGAAGGAGAGTGGAGAGCAGGGGCGTATGGAAGGAAAGCAGGTAATGGAAGGAGAGTGGAGAGCAGGATCGTATGGAAGGAAAGCAGCTAATGGGAGGAGAGTGGAGAGCAGTAGCGTATGGAAGGAAAGCAGGTAATGGAAGGAGAGTGGAGAGCAGGAACGTATGGAAGGAAAGCAGGTAATGGAAGGAGAGTGGAGAGCAGGAACGTATGGAAGGAAAGCAGGTAATGGAAGGAGAGTGGAGAGCAGGAGCGTATGGAAGGAAAGCAGGTAATGGGCAGGTAATGGAAGGAGAGTGGAGAGCAGGAGCGTATGGAAGTAAAGCAGGTAATGGGAGGAGAGTGGAGAGCAGGAGCGTATGGAAGTAATGCAGGTAATGGGAGGAGAGTGGAGAGCAGGAGCGTATGGAAGGAAAGCAGGTAATGGAAGGAGAGTGGAGAGCAGGAGCGTATGGAAGGAAAGCAGGTAATGGAAGGAGAGTGGAGAGCAGGAGCGTATGGAAGGAAAGCAGGTAATGGGCAGGTAATGGAAGGAGAGTGGAGAGCAGGAGCGTATGGAAGGAAAGCAGGTAATGGAAGGAGAGTGGAGAGCAGGAGCGTATGGAAGGAAAGCACGTAATGGAAGGAGAGTGGAGAGCAGGAGCGTATGGAAGGAAAGCAGGTAATGGGAGGAGAGTGGAGAGCAGGAGCGTATGGAAGGAAAGCAGGTAATGGAAGGAGAGTGGAGAGCAGGAGCGTATGGAAGGAAAGCAGGTAATGGAAGGAGAGTGGAGAGCAGGAGCGTATGGAAGGAAAGCAGGTAATGGGCAGGTAATGGAAGGAGAGTGGAGAGCAGGAGCGTATGGAAGGAAAGCAGGTAATGGAAGGAGAGTGGAGAGCAGTAGCGTATGGAAGGAAAGCAGGTAATGGAAGGAGAGTGGAGAGCAGGATCGTATGGAAGGAAAGCAGGTAATGGGAGGAGAGTGGAGAGCAGGAGCGTATGGAAGGAAAGCTGGTAATGGAAGGAGAGTGGAGAGCAGGAGCGTATGGAAGGAAAGCAGGTAATGGAAGGAGAGTGGAGAGCAGGAGCGTATGGAAGGAAGGCAGGTAATGGAAGGAGAGTAGAGCAGGAGCGTATGGAAGGAAAGCAGGTAATGGGCAGGTAATGGAAGGAGAGTGGAGAGCAGGAGCGTATGGAAGGAAAGCAGGTAATGGAAGGAGAGTGGAGAGCAGGAGCGTATGGAAGGAAAGCAGGTAATGGAAGGAGAGTGGAGAGCAGGAGCGTATGGAAGGAAAGCAGGTAATGGGAGGAGAGTGGAGAGCAGGAGCGTATGGAAGGAAAGCTGGTAATGGAAGGAGAGTGGAGAGCAGGAGCGTATGGAAGGAAAGCAGGTAATGGAAAGAGAGTGGAGAGCAGGAGCGTATAGAAGGAAGGCAGGTAATGGAAGGAGAGTGGAGAGCAGGAGCGTATGGAAGGAAAGCAGGTAATGGGCAGGTAATGGAAGGAGAGTGGAGAGCAGGAGCGTATGGAAGGAAAGCAGGTAATGGAAGGAGAGTGGAGAGCAGGAGCGTATGGAAGGAAAGCAGGTAATGGGAGGGGAGTGGAGAGCAGGAGCGTATGTAAGGAAAGCAGGTAATGGGAGGAGAGTGGAGAGCAGGAGCGTATGGAAGGAAAGCAGGTAATGGGCAGGTAATGGAAGGAGAGTGGAGAGCAGGAGCGTATGGAAGGAAAGCAGGTAATGGAAGGAGAGTGGAGAGCAGGAGCGTATGCAAGGAAAGCAGGTAATGGAAGGAGAGTGGAGAGCAGGAGCGTATGGAAGGAAAGCAGGTAATGGGAGGAGAGTGGAGAGCAGGAGCGTATGGAAGGAAAGCAGGTAATGGAAGGAGAGTGGAGAGCAGGAGTGTATGGAAGGAAAGCAGGTAATGGAAGGAGAGTGGAGAGCAGGAGCGTATGGAAGGAAAGCAGGTAATGGGCAGGTAATGGAAGTAGAGTGAAGAGCAGGAGCGTATGGAAGGAAAGCAGGTAATGGAAGGAGAGTGGAGAGCAGGAGCGTATGGAAGGAAAGCAGGTAATGGAAGGAGAGTGGGGAGCAGGAGCGTATGGAAGGAAAGCAGGTAATGGGAGGAGAGTGGAGAGCAGGAGCGTATGGAAGGAAAGCTGGTAATGGAAGGAGAGTGGAGAGCAGGAGCGTATGGAAGGAAAGCAGGTAATGGAAGGAGAGTGGAGAGCAGGAGCATATGGAAGGAAAGCAGGTAATGGGCAGGTAATGGAAGGAGAGTGGAGAGCAGGAGCGTATGGAAGGAAAGCAGGTAATGGAAGGAGAGTGGAGAGCAGGAGCGTATGGAAGGAAAGCAGGTAATGGAAGGAGAGTGGAGAGCAGGAGCGTATGGAAGGAAGGCAGGTAATGGGCAGGTAATGGAAGGAGAGTGGAGAGCAGGAGCGTATGGAAGGAAAGCAGGTAATGGAAGGAGAGTGGAGAGCAGGAGCGTATGGAAGGAAAGCAGGTAATGGGAGGGGAGTGGAGAGCAGGAGCGTATGTAAGGAAAGCAGGTAATGGGAGGAGAGTGGAGAGCAGGAGCGTATGGAAGGAAAGCAGGTAATGGAAGGAGAGTGGAGAGCAGGAGCGTATGGAAGGAAGGCAGGTAATGGAAGGAGTGTGGAGAGCAGGAGCGTATGGAAGGAAAGCAGGTAATGGGCAGGTAATGGAAGGAGAGTGGAGAGCAGGAGCGTATGGAAGGAAAGCAGGTAAGCAGGAGCGTATGGAAGGAAAGCAGGTAAAGGAGGAGAGTGGAGAGCAGGAGCGTATGGAAGGAAAGCAGGTAAGCAGGAGCGTATGGAAGGAAAGCAGGTAAGCAGGAGCGTATGGAAGGAAAGCAGGTAATGGGAGGAGAGTGGAGAGCAGAAGCGTATGGAAGGAAAGCAGGTAATGGAAGGAGAGTGGAGAGCAGGAGCGTATGGAAGGAAAGCAGGTAATGGAAGGAGAGTGGAGAGCAGGAGCGTATGGAAGGAAAGCAGGTAAGCAGGAGCGTATGGAAGGAAAGCAGGAAATGGAAGGAGAGTGGAGAGCAGGAGCGTACGGAAGGAAAGCAGGTAATGGAAGGAGACTGGAGAGCAGGAGCGTATGGAAGGAAAGCAGGTAATGGAAGGAGACTGGAGAGCAGGAGAGTATGGAAGGAAAGCAGGTAATGGAAGGAGACTGGAGAGCAGGAGCGTATGGAAGGAAAGCAGGTAATGGGAGGAGAGAGGAGAGCGGGAGCGTATGGAAGGAAAATGGAGAGCAGGAGCGTATGGAAGGAAAGCAGGTAATGGAAGGAGAGTGGAGAGCAGGAGCGTATGGATGGAAAGCAGGTAAGCAGGAGCGTATGGAAGGAAAGCAGGTAATGGAGGAGAGTGGAGAGCAGGAGCGTATGGAAGGAAAGCAGGTAAGCAGGAGCGTATGGAAGGAAAGCAGGTAATGGGAGGAGAGTGGAGAGCAGAAGCGTATGGAAGGAAAGCAGGTAATGGGAGGAGAGTGGAGAGCAGGAGCGTATGGAAGGAAAGCTGGTAATGGAAGGAGAGTGGAGAGCAGGAGCGTATGGAAGGAAAGCAGGTAAGCAGGAGCGTATGGAAGGAAAGCAGGAAATGGAAGGAGACTGGAGAGCAGGAGCGTATGGAAGGAAAGCAGGTAATGGAAGGAGACTGGAGAGCAGGAGCGTATGGAAGGAAAGCAGGTAATGGGAGGAGACTGGAGAGCAGGAGCGTATGGAAGGAAAGCAGGTAATGGGAGGAGAGTGGAGAGCAGAAGCGTATGTAAGGAGACTGGAGAGCAGGAGCGTATGGAAGGAAAGCAGGTAATGGAAGGAGAGTGGAGAGCAGGAGCGTATGGAAGGAAAGCAGGTAAGCAGGAGCGTATGGAAGGAAAGCAGGAAATGGAAGGAGACTGGAGAGCAGGAGCGTATGGAAGGAAAGCAGGTAATGGAAGGAGACTGGAGAGCAGGAGCGTATGGAAGGAAAGCAGGTAATGGGAGGAGAGTGGATAGCAGGAGCGTATGGAAGGAAAGCAGGTAATGGAAGGAGACTGGAGAGCAGGAGCGTATGGAAGGAAAGCAGGTAATGGGAGGAGACTGGAGAGCAGGAGCGTATGGAAGGAAAGCAGGTAATGGGAGGAGAGTGGAGAGCAGAAGCGTATGTAAGGAGACTGGAGAGCAGGAGCGTATGGAAGGAAAGCAGGTAATGGAAGGAGAGTGGAGAGCAGGAGTGTATGGAAGGAAAGCAGGTAAGCAGGAGCATATGGAAGGAACGCAGGTAATGGAAGAAGACTAGAGAGCAGGAGCGTATGGAAGGAAAGCAGGTAAGCAGGAGCGTATGGAAGGAAAGCAGGTAATGGAAGGAGGCTGGAGAGCAGGAGCGTATGGAAGGAAAGCAGGTAATGGGAAGAGGAACGGGAGAGCAGGTGGTTTTGGAAGAGATGAGTGGATGGAAGGGAAGAAAGAATTTCTCGCTTGAACAAACCGAGTGATCCTGGGCAAATCACTTTCTGTCAGCAAAGCCGTGTGAGGTAGGGGGATGTTACTAAGGAAAGTTAGATAAAGACAATGCAAAACAAATAAATAAAATAAACATGGACAATGTGCCTCTAAAGTTGATCACTGTCCAGCCCATGGCAGCCGTTAACCCCTCCCGCCCCAGGCTGCGCCTTCACACCCCGCCTACGCTGGACCGCGGGTAAGTGGCCAGCGGCGTCTTGGCTTCGGCACTGAGGGTCCTCCCTGAAAGCCAGTACATTCCGTGACGCGTTGGGCACGGCTACCATCTCGTGCTAGGGCAGAGCGATTTGCTCCTAGGCCCACATTGCGGAGTGAGTGCAGAGGTGCAGCACGCACCACTGACCCGCAGCATCACACGCTGCCCCTGCAGTCCTCTTCGCCCTATAGAGGCCCACTCTAATGCTATATCGGTCCACAGAGGAAAGTGAATGCGCATTGAGGTCCTGCACTTGAACTAAAGCACTCCACAATGCGCTTAATACACAGACTGTGTAAATGCATTTCCTCTGTGCCATTAAACAGCAGAGTGGCTTAAAGAGGCGTGCGTGCTCATGGCTAGCAATCACATGGAGTTACTTGCTAGGCAGTATGTAGGCGGGAAAGACCGCAGAGGCATCTGTGCAAACCATACCGCCAGTTCTCTGGAAAACATGGGCGTCTGAACTGCACTCGGCGCTGTGCAGTAATTACCCGCCTGCTCGCCCGGAGCCAGGACAGATGGAGCGCGTGCCTCACTATAGTGCTGGGTTGCTTGGTTTCCACAGGGTAGAGGGGGGCTGGAGGGAGCAAGAGGATGTGCTGACTCTGCACGCACGGCGGGCAGCTGGCAGCTCGAATTCTAGGTACTCAGCATGCACAGCTTTGGAGCATTCGGCATAGCGCAGGGCATCGTTCCATCTCTGCCACGGTGCAGCAGAGGGCATCCTCCATCTCTGCCAGTGTGCAGCAGAGAGCATCACTCTACACCTGCCACCTGTCACCGTGTGGGGGGATGCATCACTCCACCTCTGCACAATGCTGAGGAGGGCATCACTCCACCTCTGTTACCGTGCAGCGAGGGCATCACTCCACCTTTGCCACTGTTCAGCAGAGAGCATAACTCTACACCTACCACTGTGCGGGGGAATGCATCACTACACCTCTGCACCGTGCTGAGGAGGGCACCACTCCACCTCTGCCACTGTGCAGTAGAGAGCATCACTCTACACCTGCCACCGTGCGGGGGAATGCATCACTACACCTCTGCACAATGGTGAGGAGGGCATCACTCCACCTCTGCCACTGTGCAGCAGATTGCATCACTCTACACCTGCCATGGTGCGGGGGAATGCATCACTACACCTCTGCACCGTGCTGAGGAGGGCACCACTCCACCTCTGCCACTGTGCAGCAGATTGCATCACTCTACACCTGCCATGGTGCGGGGGAATGCATCACTACACCTCTGCACCATGCTGAGGAGGGCCTCACTCCACCTCTGCTACCGTGCAGCGAGGGCATCACTCCACCTCTGCCACTGTTCAGCAGAGAGCATAACCCTACACCTGCCACTGTGCGGGGGAATGCATCACTACACCTCTGCGCCGTGCTGAGGAGGGCACCACTCCACCTCTGCCACTGTGCATCGGATAGCATCACTCCACCTCTGCCACTGTGCAGCAGAGAGCATCACTCTACACCTGCCATGGTGCGGGGGAATGCATCACGACACCTCTGCACCATGCTGAGGAGGGCATCACTCCACCTTTGCTACCGTGCAGCGAGGGCATCACTCCATCTCTGCCACTGTTCAGCAGAGAGCATAACTCTACACCTGCCACTGTGCGAGGGAATGCCTCACTACACCTCTGCACCGTGCTGAGGAGGGCACCACTCCACCTCTGCCACTGTGCAGCAGAGAGCATCACTCTACACCTGCCATGGTGCTGGAGAATGCATCACTACACCTCTGCACCATGCTGAGGAGGGCATCACTCCACCTCTACTACCATGCAGCGGAGTGCATCTCTCCACCTCTGCCACTGTTCAGCAGAGAGCATAACTCTACACCTGCCACTGTGCGGGGGAATGCATCACTACACCTCTGCACCGTGCTGAGGAGGGCATCACTCCACCTCTACTACCATGCAGCAGAGGGCATCACTCCACCTCTGCCAATGTGCAGTAGACAGCATCACTGTACATCTGCCAGCGTGCGGGGGAATGCATCACTCCACCTCTACACTGTGCTGAGAAGGGCACCACTCCACCTCTGCCACTGTACAGCAGAGAGCATCACTCTAGACCTGCCACTGTGCGTGGGAATGCATCACTACACCTCTGCACCGTGCTGAGGAGGGCATCACTCCACCTCTGCCACTGTGCAGCAAAGAGCATCACTCTACACCTGCCACCATGCAGGGAATGCATCACTACACCTCTGCACCGTGCTGAGGAGGACATAACTCCACCTATGCCACAGTTCAGCAGACAGCATCACTCTACACCTGTCATGGTGCGGGGGAATGCATTACTACACCCTTGCACCATGCTGAAGAGGGCATCACTCCACCTCTGCCACCGTGCAGCAGAGAGCATCACTCCACCTCTGCTACTGTGCAGCAGAGAGCATCACTCTAGACCTGCCACTATGCGGGGAATGCATCACTGCCCCTCTGTGAAAGCAAAAAGAAGATATCAAGGATGAGTACCCCAAAAGGAAATACACCAAACGCGGGTTCAAAAGATACACAGATCTTTATTCTACAACTGAACAGTTTCAAAGGACAAAGAAACAGATAGCTATCAGGCCCTCAGTACAACACAATGAATACCAGCCCTGTTCGGTGTGTTCAGTGAGTGGGGCTGTACATCAGAATAGTCGCACCTTTTATACAATCCAAAACATGATGTCCAGTCCACCTATAAGTTAATGAATCTCAGATCTAGGGTTTGTGCCGAGATTGCTTCTAATGTATGCATTTATACATCTAGGGGTTATCCTTCATACATTTGCCAACAATTTACAATAGCAACAGTGTCTTTGGATTTCAAATTGAGCCTTCGTACATAGCTTTATACAATATAGTCAAACACGTGTTCACATAAGATGCTCGAACAGTATTGTGCACGATATATGTCCATGGATTAGTTTCGTTGGCACAGGTAATCCTCTATACACAGGTCAATGAAGGTCAAGGTCTCAGTACATGAACCTAACATTTGGCCTGCGGGCAGTTTACACGTTAACTTGTACACAGAGGTCAAGACGGCCATGTTACAGTCAAAACGACACTGTCCACCATCTTAGAACACAGGGTGACTTTGGAGCGAGAATCAAAATGGCGGATGAACCTAAAATGGTGGCTAAGACTGATCTAAGGTCAGGACCTTGCTACGCGGATTTCTGAGGGCATATACCTTGCGTCCTAATGTACCAATCGCCTGTGCGCAACATCCTCCTAAGATCGAACATATACCAGGAAGACATTGTATGCAACAACAAAGGAAAAA
Organism: Ambystoma mexicanum; assembly: GCF_040938575.1. Taxonomy (NCBI): domain Eukaryota; kingdom Metazoa; phylum Chordata; class Amphibia; order Caudata; family Ambystomatidae; genus Ambystoma; species Ambystoma mexicanum. The sequence goes on from NC_090938.1 coordinate 65,556,601, forward strand.
CAGAATTCCCAAAATGATCAGCAAGACCGAAAGTACCTTCCAACCCCAAGATCGCAAGAAGTCCCAGAACCAAGCGCTAAGATCCCAGTTTCCCTCAGGAACATGCACTTCTGAACTTAGGACATGCAGATTCTGTATTGCCTTGAAGATAGTTGGGGAGGAATCTGGCAGGAAAACACAGCAAGCAGACCCCACTAATTTACATACCCCTCCACGTTCAGCCAGGATGACATCTAATGCCATCCGGTTCTGAAGTGCTACTAACCTTATTGCTTTCTGTTCTAAAGTCATATTATAGAGTATGTCAGTGGTCCGGTTGATGGTTCTCTCCAGTACTCTCGCTAGTCTCCTGGTATCCTCAGAGTTCATTATTTGTCCCCAAAATGGCACAAAGAATTTCGCTACGTCTCCCAGAACTTGTGCTGGAGTGTCACCATTCTCGTCCCGCCGTGGACGAGACTTTGAAACCTCTACAGTACCGGCTATGGATACCCCGGGTAACAGGATCCCTAAATAACAAGTTCCCTGCCAATCCCTGGGTAACCATGGACATGCTACATTACCGCAAACAAAGTAGACAGGTTTGCCTACATACAAAGGTCTGTCCTCACCAGTCAAATTTGCAACGTTGGCTTAACCTTTAAAATCACCTATTGACTGAGTACCATTCCTCTGTATGGAGAAAGAAACTGACTCAGGGCTATGGTTAACAGTGTAGGAAGGAGGCGTGGCATCCTTATTGCCTATAGGAGCCATTTTAAAAGAGATCAAGGATTTAAAAGGACGAGACAGCCTATCAGAAGGCCTAATAGAAGCAACATTGAGCTTACTCCTATTTGCAAAGAGCGAGCATCCCAGGGGAGTCAGAACATGTTTTTCAAACTGATTCAAATTAGTCCCATCAAAGTTTCCTTAGATGCTATCGTCCCAGCGACCGAAGAAAAGTGCTCTAGGAGAAGCATAGCATGCAGTTGTCAAAGGTAGAGGATGAATATACCAACCTAGCCCCTTATCCCCGTGTTGCGGTAAATGTGAACAGACCCAACAGTTGGACTTATTAAAGATGGCATGTGTAGCATTCATGATGAGTAATAGTGTGTTATTATGATATCTCTGTCTGTGCTTAGAGTCTCTAGGAGATAGAGTGTGCAGATGTATGAAAGGAGTAGAAACAGTAGGTACATTTTCAGTTGGCAACAAATTCTCAAGTGGATGTACTTCTTCTAGATACCAGAAGCCTAAAAAAATGACTATTATGAAACCAATTAACATTATCACAAAACAGCAGTACGTTTTCAGGGCCCACACAGTTAAATGTTCATTTCTGTAACTGGTTACACAGTCTTTTCTCTTTTCCATACGAGCGGAAGCGGTTGCAGGCATTGTAGTCTTCAAACAAAAAACACCAAAGTTTTTAGCTCGCGACCTCAAGGCAGAGCATCTTCTTAGTCCTTCCACAAACCCTAGCCAACAGAATCCCCTTTCAAACAATTAATCGGTCGGGCCAAAAAGCAAGCCCTTGATGACTTTCTTCTTTTCCAAGTGCACAGCCGAACCGTGCCGTAAGTCTATTTCCTTGGACGCAGACCGTACCTTGCGATACCTGGTACTGATTGATCCGTGAACAACGTGTCGTCACTTCCCACTGGAAGCGGCAAATGAGCGGAAGCAAGGTTGGAGATGCAATTGGGGATCGCTTCTGGAAACAAAATGGTTGAAGAGTGTGGGGGTGGAATGGCTGTTTCCTCAGACCTCACAGGATCAGGAGGAATCCCAGACACACTTTCGATGCTAGTTTCTGCTTCGGGATTGTTGGTTGCAGTACTGGTGAGGGGTTCTGCTTCTTCTGTATCGTATGGCACTGGGTGTGGAATTTTCTTGGTATGCGTCGCATGGATCCAATTTTTCCGGCCTGACACTCGCACCGTCGTCTGTGTGACCAGTAAGACTTGGAAGGGGCCCAGCCAACGAGGTGCAAGGCAAGACGATCATTCAAAGGACTTTACGAGGACCCACTCCCCAGGTTGTATGCTGTGACCGGGGCCCTCGTATCGTACAGGTAAAGCCTCTCACACCTGGTGATAAATCAAATACAAGTTTTTAGTCAACTGGCTACAGTAATCTGAAAGAAGTACATTTTCAACATTTCTCAAGGAACGACATTTTGGAATGTTCCAGATATTAGCAGGCCTCCCCATTACCACCTCAATGGGAGAGAGCACAGTCTTAGTTTGAGGGGTTGTACGCATCGATAACAACACAATCGGTAAGGCGTCCGGCCATTTTAGTTTGGTGCCGGCACAAGTTTTAGCGAGCTTGTTTTTGATGATGCCGTTGTGTCTTTCCACTAGTCCGGCACTCTGAGCTTGTCTGGCCGAATGGAACCGTTTATCGATCTGTAATCCCGCGCATATCTGCAGAATTACAGCAGCGATAAAATGTGGACCATTGTCCGACCAGATGACTCTTGGTAGCCCGAATCTTGGGAAGTACTCTTTTAACATAGTCTTTGCAGTAGTCATGGCTGTAGCGTCTTTAACAGGAGAAGCCTCAACCCATTTGCGGTAAGCACAGAGGACAACTAACACGTACTTCAGATTATTACACCGTTCCATCTCAATAAAATCAAAGTGTATAACCTCGAAGGGGACAGCAGGTGGACCAAAACTTCCCCTAGGTGTTGACGTGCCCATTCCCACGTTATGCAGTAGACAGATCATACATTCTTGAACATAGCGTTCAGCTACCTTAGAGATTTTGGGGCTGATTCATGAAGTTATGTGCGCCGAAAAACGGGCTTTGTGCGTAATTCTGCCCGCAAATCCCTGTTTCACAAATGGGGATTTGCGAGAAGAATGGCGCACAAAGCCCGTTTTTCGGCGCACGTAATTCCATGAATCAGCCCTTTTGTCATTTACCCATACTTTTTCCAACATTTTTGTGATTTTACAGGCACATATATGTGTGGGACCATGGGTCATAACGGCCATCATCATAATGTATGCGTCGGGAAGTAGCCATTTCCCTTCAACTCTGTCCACCCAACACCCATCATCATCAAGTTACCCCAAGCCCTCAGCCCATTTCTTAGACTCTTCTAATGTGGCATCGGCTTGGATATCCCTTATGGAATCAATACCCTCATCCATAGTACAGGCATTTGTGGCCTCACTTGAAGTGTACAAGTCTGAAGAGAGATCGGTGGCAGTCTGTTTAGCTATCTGATCAGCAAAAGCGTTCCCTTTTCCTACATCATCTACAATCTTTTGATGCGCTGCACATTTTACGATAGCCAGCTGTGTAGAGAGTGCAAGCACTGAGAGTAGCCGTACTATCAGGGAGCCACGCTGGATCTTTGTACCATGTGAAGTTAAGAACCCTCTTTCTGACCAGAGTCTCCCAAAGTTGTGAACCACCCCAAAGGCATACTGACTATCAGTGTATATATTGACGGTAAGCCCTTCGGAAAGTTTGCATGCTTGGGTCAAAGCTATAATCTCTGTGGCCTGCGTGGAGTTATGCGTGATTCTCTTGGTTTCCACGACCGTGCTCAATGTAGTGATTGCATAAGCAGCTGTGGATGCACCATCCGAAGTTTGAAGCAGGAGCCATCACAAAACAGCTCCCCTTGTGGACTGTTCATATTAGTATCTTTTAGATCAATTCTACCCTTTGTCTCTTGTTCGGTAGTGTAAAGACAGTCATGTGACTCTTCATCACTGCAAGCAGTACCTTGCGGGAAAGGTAAGAGTTCGGCCGGATTAAGAACACAACACCTCTTAATTTGAATGTGTGGTGCAAACAAGATCAATTCATATCTCGTCAACCGTACGGAAGTGAGGTGTTGCGTTTGAGTTCTGTTCAGTAGAACATCTACAGATTGAGGTACCATCAGGGTTAAAGCATGGCCTAGGAACATTCCCTCACTCTGTTTTATAGACGCTGCAGCAGCAGCGACAGCTCGCAAACATCTTGGCAAAGCGCATGCTACAGGTTCAAGGGCGGAAGAAAAGTTATTCTTCAATCCATGTTCCTGCGTTAATACAGCCGAAGCACATCCATCACATTCATGCACAAACAACGCAAAGGCCTTTTCATAATTTGGTGTGCCCAAAACCGGTGCCGAGCATAATGCAGTCTTGAGCAAATCAAATGCACGCTGGTGCTCCGTGTTCCACGGCAATGGCGAAGAAATGCCCTTCTTTGTCAGAGCCAACATCGGCTTAATCATTAACGAAAAGTTGGGGATCCACTGCCTACAGTAAGAAGCCATTCCTATCATGGCTCTGACTTCCTTCTGTGTATTTGGGACAGACATGCTAGAAATGAGTTTTATCTGTTCAGGCGTCAATCTTCTTCCCTCCTTTGACAGGAGATAGCCTAAATAGGTGACCTCCTGACAACAATAATGACATTTTTTAAGCAAAGCTTTATGTCCATGTTTAGCCAGGTGAATAAGCAACAACACAGTGCCCTCCTTACCACCGCTTTCTGAATCAGCAGCTAAAAGCAAGTCATCGACATATTGAAGCAGTGTACAAGTAGAGGGCAACTCAAGGGTGTCGAGCTGCTCTTTCAAAGCCCTACTGTAAATGCTAGGACTTTCCGTGTAAACCTGCGGTGCACGGGTAAATGTGAAGGAGCGTTCCCCTAAGGTAAACGCAAACAAATATCTACTGTCCTTGTGTATAGGAATACTAAAGAATGCATTCTTTAGATCCACAAACCCAAAAGTGAGTAGCTGAAGCCGGGATCATAGTTAATATCATCGTCACATCAGACACAATTGGAAATTGTGGAGCGACAATCTTATTGATGGCACGTAAATCAATTATGAAACGAAAAGGAATTGCATTATCGCCTTTTTTGTTCACGGGCAAAATCTGACTATTGCACAAACTACCTGCAATTTCCTCAATCACCCCTCGATGCACAAAATCGGAGACGATGCATTTCAAAGCTTGCTCACCATCGACTGAAATCTTATACTGTGGAATATGTGTCAGCTTCACTCCATATTTCAAGACAATTTTAACAGGCTCAATTTGCAGAACTCTGACATCATTTTCGTCGATAGCCCGCAAACACTCCCGAACATCACTAAATTCTGGCGGCAAAGGTCTGGTCAAGAATTGAGAGACAGAAAGTTGCTGTGGTGAAATCGTCAAACGCACTCCATCAGAAGAACAATGAATTACCGCATTTAATTCCTTCAACAGATTCAAACCCAGCAAATTCTCTCCACAATTCGAAGTCAAAAGGAATGGACAATGGTCCGTAAAGGGACCCAAAGAAATAGGTACCGGCGAAGAAACCAGACAGACAACTGGTGTGCCAGAAAACCCTACAGAAACATTGATTTGCCCGACAGTAAACGTTTTGGAACCCGAGAATGATCAATGGAACACTTCTGTGCCCCTGTATCTATCAAGAATAGATGTTTCCTATTTCCCGCTAACATTTCAACGTAGTGACCTTTCTGATTAACGGGAATAGGTGATGGTTCCAAACCCTGCTTAGGGCAATCCTAACAAAACAGAATGTCGTCAAAAGGAAGTTCTTCAGAGAGGTAAGCGGTAGAAGGATGATTGAATATGTTTCTAGTATCCACAGTTGGTGCCGTATTATCCTGTGAAAAAGGTTGCTGTGAATCTTGTGCAAACTGACCTCTACCAGGGCCCCCTACACCCAGGCGACCTCTGGGTCGTCTACCCATATTCCCAAATGTGTTATATGACCTTTGTCGGAGGATCAGGCATTGTGCACGCCAATTACCGTCTTGCCTACAATAGGCACACCCGTTAATATTTACCAGACCCAGGGACACATTTCCTTGTGGAACATACTGACCTCTAATTTGTGAATTACCTCCTCTATGGCCTCTAACAATTTGATGTAATAGTACTTTTGTCTTCAAATCACCTTTCCTCTTTTTGACTCTTTGTTTTTCATGATTGACACGATTCTCATAGTACTGAGCCATGTGCAATACTTCTGATTGAGACTTTGCTTGCCAAGTGCTCTCAGAAGTCATAATTTGCTACTGGATGTCAGGCAGCAATCCACGCACAAATTTGTCTACCAATAATCTTTTCCCAGACTCTGTGCCCAAGTCTTGTCCACTGAAATCCGAGAATACCTGTTTGAACCGATTAAAGAACTTGGTAGCACCCTCAGAATTCCCTTGGACACAGGAAGTAAGCTTGTCCCAGATAATTCTCTTTTCGGGAATTATAGTTTTCAATTTCGCAACGATTCTGTCAAGTAAAGTTAATATCACCTGAGGCGGTCTCTCGCCAGCTGGCCTTTCTCCATCCAGTCTAATCATGTTGGCCCATGTATCTCCTAACCCTGCTATGTCATCTATAGTCCTATTCTGTTTCCACAAATCTACGGGCAGGAGTACGGGAAATAACAGATCAATATCACTTAAAGTGAATACTGAGGATTGCAAAACAGACTCTATGGGCCTCATTACGAGTCCGGCGGTAATCAAGGCGGTAAAACTGCCTGGTTACCGCCGGACTCGTATTACCATTCCGCCTCCGTGATACCCGGAAATACCGGGGCATTACAACCCCGGTTTCCCGGGAATCACGGAGGCGGAATGGTGTTAATCCCCATTCCCATTGAGTCCTATGGGACTCAATGGGAATGGGGATCATGGAAACACCGGCAGCATCTCGTAATGCTGCCGGTGTTTCCTCGTCCGCCTGCAGGCGGGCGGTGTTAAACCCGCCAGGTCAGAACTGGCGGGAACATCACCTCCCGCCTGCAGGAGTCGGGATCGGGCGGTCCGGAAACAACGTTGGCGGCGGGTTTACCGCCGCCGTTATTTCCAGACCACCTGAGTTATAATGAGGCCCTTTTTCTTTATAGATCCCTGTCGGATTTTTCCTAATGTCGGGAATAGATTGTCTAATGGTGTTCACTTCCGGTCTCGAAAACGGTGCGTGAACAAACTGCGACACATAGTGTGCAGGGATATCCTGAGCTGGCGTACCTGCTACAGCGTTAGCAGGGATCTCTACTTTTGGGACAAATGTCGGAGGAACCTCTCTCATAGGCAACTGAGAAGTAGGCAACTCCGAATGCTTACTAAGCAACAAGGCCAAATCAAGCGCTAAAGCAGCCGAAGAAGTGTCAAATGAAAAAGCTCTCTTGTAGATACTCAATAACTCTGCGAGACAACAAATCTTTCTTTTTACAAACTCATCCTGTAGGTACTCTACCACTACCTGTATCACTTTCCTCTGCATTTCTGGCGTATACTGACTATACGTGTCAGATACTTCAACAGGAGTTATCGATGTATCTGAGATCCAACTAATGGCGTCTTTCGTGAAAATTCGCATTTCCTCAGATATCGATTTACGACAAGGAAGGAATCGTTTCTGCACATACATAATTTCCAAACTATCTCCATCTTCATCCTCATTCTGTAATCTTTCCAACTCCTTTCTATACTCAAATACCCTCTCAACATTCTCCTGTACCTTCTCCGCAGTGTCTCTAGAGAACGCTAAATTGTTCAGATCCCTCAACCCTTGTGGGAGATCTATATTGTTTAGCTTGCCCCACATTACACACAAATGAATCCCTAATCCCTCAATAAAAACATTTTTCTCAGGAAAAGTGTCCATATTAGAAAAAGTGGCAAAAAAAATAGCTTGATCACTCCTCTCCCTACAATGCTTAGCTCATGCAATTAACTCACGTTTCTTCTGAGGAGGTACAGTATTGTGAGTAACAACCCTCAATCCCATTCCCTGATCTACTACAAGCGGCATAGAACCACTTGGAAGAGGGAGAATAAGCAAATTCAACGGAGATGTTATCACTGGCGCAACAGGCAAACGTGGAGGAGCAGGTGGAGGAGCAACAACAAAAGGAGGACCAACAACTGGAGGAAGAGGAACAGCAGGAGGAATGATAGGAGCAGCAGGAGGAGCAGGAGGAGGAATAACAGCAGGAAGAGGCAAACCAGCAGGAAGAGGAACTTACGGAGGTGGCACAGTGGCACCATGCCTTCGTTCATTTAACAATTTATCGATAAGTTCATTGGAAACATGAAAGTCTTTACAAGGATAGATTTTCTGGATACCAAGTGAGAAAGCCCTATCCATATTCCTGGCTGACTCATACTCTTTATCTTGGTCATCTAACAACGCTTTTTTGGCGTTCGTCTTATGACGGCGCGCATGTTTTTCTCTACTCTTAAGCTGCTGTAAAGCTTCTTTCTTCCAATTCTGTAATACGTCAAATGCTGCAGGTCTAGCCTTTTTCTTTAATAAAATGGATTCTAAGTATTCAATACGAGGAATTTCAAAACTACCATTGATTGGCCACTGAAGTTCAGAAGCATGTCTAGTTTGTCTGTGCCAAATATCATTAAACACTATACTACCAATGCCATGCTTACAGTACATAGTACAAGCCGACGACCCTCCTGTGGCGCCGGACGGCTAAATTGCAAAGATTGTCTGTCCTTGCGAAATAATGCCCTGAAGCAAGCAGACAATTTCCCAGGCATATCAGAATACTGGTGTTACCTGGTCAGTAATTGCACTTGCAAGTGTAATACGCCAAAACAAATTATCAGGATAATTAAGAATCGGGTCACGACTCACCTGATCAAGCCTAAGGAGGTCCGATCGGATTTCAAAGTTTTTCTAACAAATTTTACCTTGTGTTTGATAATTTCGGCAAATCTGCCTACCTCGATAAGTGGACCCTCATCAAGATGCCGACTCGGACCGCGTGCTCACCGTCCAGAGGTCGGGCCATGCAGCACTGCTGAGGTGTCGCTTCTCATTCAGGAAAGGGGCCCCTTTTACACCGTCCGATCCCGGTCCGATAGCCGCGTCAACCTTCAACGAGCTGGCATCAATCTTGAGGGTCCCTATTTGGGCGCCATCTGTGAAAGCAAAAAGAAGATATTGAGGCTGAGTACCCCAAAAGGAAATACACCAAACGCGGGTTCAAAAGATACACAGATCTTTATTCTACAACTGAACAGTTTCAAAGGACAAATCAACAGATAGCTATCAGGCCCTCAGTACAACACAGCGAATACCAGCCATGTTCGGTGTGTTCAGTGAGTGGGGCTGTACATTAGAATAGTCACACCTTTTATACAATCCAAAATATGATGTCCAGCCCACCTATAATTGATTAATCTCGGATCTAGGGTTCGTGCCGAGTTCGCTTCTAATTTATGCATTTATACATCTAGGGGTTATCCTTAATACATTCGCCAACAAGTTAAAATAGCAACAGTGTGTCTTCGGATTTCACATTGAGCCTTCGTACATATCTTTATACAATATAGTCAAACCTGTGTTCACATAAGATGCTCGAACTGTATTGTGCACAGTATATGTCCATGGATTAGTTTTGTTGGCACAGGTAATCCTCTATACACAGGTCAATGAAGGACAAGGTCTCAGTACATGAACCTAACATTTGGCCTGCGGGCAGTTTACACGTTAACTTTTACACAGAGGTCAAGACGGCCATGTTACATTCAAAACGACACTGTCCACCATCTTAGAACACAGGGTGACTTTGGAGCGAGAATCAAAAGGGCAGATGAACCTAAAATGGTGGCTAAGACTGATCTAAGGTCAGGACCTTGCTACGCGGATTTCCTCGCAGAGCGACTTGGCCTAGGCCAATATATATATATATACATACGGCTAGAGGGTATAATATGATTTCTCGTTTGACACCTCTGCACCGTCCTGAAGAGGGCATCACTCCACCTCTGCCACTGTGCAGCAGATAGCCTCACTCTACACCTGCCACCATGCGGGGGAATGCATCACTACACCTCTGCACTGCGCTGATAAGGGCATCACTCCACCTCTGCCACCGTGCAGCGGATATCATCACTCCACCTCTGCCACTGCGTAGCAGAGAGCATCACTCTACACCTGCCACCATGTGGGGAATGCATCACTAGCCCTCTGCACCGTGCTGAGGAGGGCATCACTCCACTTCTGCCACTGTGCAGCAAAGAGCATCACTATACACCTGCCACCATGCGGGGAATGCATCACTACACCCCTGCACCATGCTGAGGAAGGCATCACGCCACCTCTGCCACTCTGCAGCGGAGGACATCACTCCACCTCTGGCACTGTGCAGCAGGGAGCATCACTCTACATCTGGCACCATGCGGGGAATGCATCTCTCCACCTCTGCCACTGTGCAGTGGAGGACATCACTCCACCTCTGCTACCGTGCAGTAGAGAGCATCACTCTGCACCTGCCATGGTGCAGGGGAATGCATCACCACACCTCTGCACCGTGCTGAGGAGGGCATCACTCCACCTCTAGCACCGTGCAGCGGAGGGCATCTCTCCACCTATGCCACAGTGCAGCAGAAAACATCACTCCACCTCTGCATTGTGCTGAGAAGGGTATCCTCCACCTCTGCCACCGTGCAGGAGAGTTCAACGTCTCGATCCACCTTTTCCACCATGCAGAAGAGACCATCACTCCACCTATGCACAGTACAGTGGAGAGCATCACTTAATCTCTGCAACTGTGCAGTAGAGGACACCACTTCACCTCTGCACTGTGCAGGGGATGGCATCCCCCCATCTCTGCAACTGTGCAGCAGAGGACATCACTCCACCTCTGCCACTGTGCAGGGGATAGCATCACTCCACCTCGGCCACTGTGCAGCGGAGCGCATCACTCCTCCTTTGCCACTGTGCTACGTAGAGCATCACTTCACTTCCGTCCCTATGCAGCGGAGGACATCACTCCACTACTGCTACGTGCAGAGAAGGGCATCACTTCACTTCTGCCACCGTGCAGGGGAGGGCATCCCTCCACCTCTGCAACCTTTCCCCCCAGTTATTTAGATGTTGGCTTATAGGTGTCCAGGTGGATCAAAACCTAATCGTATAAATAGTTGTTGATAGAAATATGCTCGCATACATGTCAGCCTTAGTGATGTGTTACTGATCCTTCCTTTCTTCTGTTTCTGGGATTCTTATTTGTGATGGGGAACGTTCTCCATGTGCCTCAGTTGCATTTGATTGCCTCTGATGATAATTTAATGAAAAGAGTCCCACATGTCTGAGGCTCGACCGGGCAGTGCTTGTTTTTCTCTACTTTCTTTTTGTTCAAAATGCGTGACTTTTAAGGCGTAGGGATTGTTTCATGTGCAATGGTGCATTTTAAGTTAAGGGGGCATTATGTTATAGTATCATTAGTAAACTTGGTGCAAACAGCAATGGCTGTTGTTTTTGGATGGGTATAATTAGTAAGCCTTTTATTAGTGAACAGAAAGCAACTCTAAATATGAAAGCTTACATCTTAAAAGTCAATTTTACATATGTAGATGCACATAGTCCAGTATAGGGTGTCAGTTACATCCATGGGGGTGCCTCAGTACCCAGGCCTGTCCGCAGAGTGGTCAATGTGATCCCGCCTGGGATACCCAGTCCATAGTCTGAGCAGGAGTGCCCAGGTAGGACGGCAAAGCTGGAGCATGCACAGTCCGACTGAACATGACTTGCCCACAGTGCATAGAGTGGGCAGGCATATGGGAAGTGCATACTTACGCGCAGGCTGAACTCTGCTTACTCAAGCCATGTGGGTTAGAGAGAAGTAAGACAATACGAGGGTGCAAACATGCCAGATGATAACAGCTGGCTAGGGCACATGTTGCCATCTGAAAGGCATTTTGGGATAATCTAGGGTGTGCGTGTTGGCAGTGCCTGGACATGTGGGGCTGTACCTTACACATGGTATCTGTGCAAAGCATATGATGACATTACTACAGCACGTGACACTGCCTTTATCAGGGTTCATGGTGCCTCTTACTTAATCGCCTTCAATTTTGAAATGGGCACTAGTCCAGAACTCCTAAGGCTGCGCATTATTCTTCCTTCACTGAAGAAGCCCTGCCTGGCACACGTGTCATGGCCAATTATACACCCAGCTCTCTGCTTCTAGCAGGGGGTGTGTGGTCGTTCCGTTTCTACGTCACTCTCGTGCGCCTACCAAAGCTGAGTGTTGAACCCTTCCTGATTGGTCCTTCGCCCTTCCGACACACGGGTGTCAGAGTTGGTCTATACCATGGGTGCACAACATACGGCCCGCGGGCCAGTTGCGGCCCGCCATGCCCTTTTGACCAGCCCGCGAGGCACAAAGACTTTCCTAATGGAGGCCGCCCTCCATAAGGAAAGTCTTTGTTGTGTTCCGGGCCGGTGAAAACACTGGCCCTCATTGGCTCAGCACACACACACGCATCACGTCGCTCCTACGAGCCACGTAATGCGTGTGTACTGCACCAATGGAGGGCCAGCACTACGGCTGGCGTGGCCCATAAGGCTTGATGCCGGAAGGCATTTCAGCCTTGGACCACGCCAGCCGTAGTACGAGTCCAGCGTTCCTGCTTACCTGCCTGCCTTCCAGCACGTCTCCGGTAAGTGGTCTGTTTGTGTTTGTGTGTCGGGTTTGTTTTGCTTTATGTTTGTGTGTATGAATGTTTGTGTTTGAATGTATTTTGAGTGTATGTTGAGATGCGGGGGTGGGGGGGGTGTCGGATGTGTATGAATGTTTGTGTTTGAATGTATTTTGTGTGTATGTTGAGATGTGGGGGGGTGTGAATGTTTGTATTTGAATGTATTTTGTGTGTATGTTGAGATGCGGGGGTCGGGGGGTGTCGGATGTGTATGAATGTTTTGATTTGAATGTTTTTTGTGTGCTGAGGTGGGGGGTGGGGGTTCGGGTCTGTATGGGTGCTTGTTTGAGAGTTTGCTGAGTTGGGGCGGGTGGGGGGTTCGGGTCTGTATGGGTGCATGTTTGTGTGTGTGCTGAGTTGGGGGGTGGGGGTTCGGGTCTGTATGGGTGCATGCTTGAGTGTGTGTGTGCTGAGTTGGGGGTGGGGGTTTGGGGGGGTGGGGGGTTCGGGTCTGTATGGGTGCATGTTTGTGTGTGTGCTGAGTTGGGGGGTGGGGGTTCGGGTCTGTATGGGTGCATGTTTGTGTGTGTGCTGAGTTGGGGGGTGGGGGGTTCGGGTCTGTATGGGTGCATGCTTGAGTGTGTGTGTGTGTGCTGAGTTGGGGGTGGGGGGTTGGGGTCTGTATGGGTGCATGTTTGTGTGTGTGTTGATTTGGGGGGTGGGGGGTTCAGGTCTGTATGGGTGCATGCTTGAGTGTGTTTGGGGCATAGTGTTTGGTTGGGGGGTAGGGGGGTGAGGGGGCCATGGGGCATAGTGTTTGGTTGGGGGTGAGGGGGCCATGGGGCATAGTGTTTGGTTGGCGGTGAGGGACAGGGGGCATAGTGTTTGCTTGGGGGTGAGGGGGCCATGGGGCATAGTGTTTGCTTGGGGGTGAGGGGGCCATGGGGCATAGTGTTTGGTTGGGGGTGAGGGGGCCATGGGGCATAGTGTTTGTTTGGGGTTGGGAGCCATGGGGCATAGTGTTAGGTTGGCGGTGAGGGACAGGGGGCATAGTGTTTGGTTGGGGGTGGGGGCCATGGGGCATAGTGTTTGGTTGGGGGTGAGGGGGCCATGGGGCATAGTGTTTGGTTGGCGGTGAGAGACAGGGGGCATAGTGTTTGGTTGGGGGGTGAGGGACAGGGGGCATAGTGTTTGGTTGGAGGTGGGAGCCATGGGGCATTGTGTTTGGTTGGGGGTTAGGGGGTGAGGGGGCCATGGGGCATAGTGTTTGTTTGGGGTTGGGAGCCATGGGGCATAGTGTTTGGTTGGCGGTGAGGGACTTGGGGGCATAGTGTTTGGTTGGGGGTGAGAGACAGGGGGCATAGTGTTTGCTTGGGGGGTGAGGGACAGGGGGCATAGCGTTTGGTTGGAGGTGGGAGCCATGGGGCATAGTGTTTGGTTGGGGGTTAGGGGGGTGAGGGGGGCATGGGGGTCATGGGGCATAGTGTTTGTTTGGGGTTGGGAGCCATGGGGCATAGTGTTTGGTTGGCGGTGAGGGGCAGGGGGCATAGTGTTTGGTTGGGGTGAGGGGGCCACGGGGCATAGTGTTTGTTTGGGGTTGGGAGCCATGGGGCATAGTGTTTGGTTGGGGGTGAGGGGGCCATGGGGCATAGTGTTTGGTTGGGGGTGAGGGGGCCATGGGGCATAGTGTTTGGTTGGCAGTGAGGGACAGGGGGCATAGTGTTTGGGTGGGGGTGAGGGGGCCATGGGGCATAGTGTTTGGTTGGGGGTAAGGGGGACATGGGGCATAGTGTTTGGTTGGGGGTGAGGGGGCCCTGGGGCATAGTGTTTGGTTGGGGGTGAGGAGCCCATGGGGCATAGTGTTTGGTTGGGGGTGAGGGGGCCATGGGGCATAGTGTTTGGTTGGGGATGGAAGCCATGGGGCATAGTGTTTGGTTGGGGGTGAGGGGACCATGGGGCATAGTGTTTGGTTGGGGATGGGAGCCATGGGGCATAGTGTTACACTCCAAGAGTGAACTCAATAATAAAGCTAAAACAGGCACAGTTAGGAGATGTACATCCTTTGCTTTTTTGAGGAAACCTGACTCAACGAAGGCCATACTCCTCTTGGGTAACCCAAACAGCAAACTATAGCAGTCCAAAATAACGGAATGTCCAATCAAGGGTCAATAAAATATATATAATTTAATTAAATAGACGATATACAATAACTAAATCGAAATAAATGATAGCAATGGAAAATGTGTAGTACAAAATGTAAGTTTGAAAAGCAATAAAAATCGTTACCCCTCAAAAACATATCTTTTTCCATGTGTTTAATACAAATTGGGGGTTGAAAAAGCCTCCTGACATGTCCCGCCTACCGCCCCGCCCACTTTTACTTTTCGGCCCACTATAGCCCTCATGTAAGGTACTTTCGGCCCTCTGTCAAAATCAGTTGTGCACCCCTGGTCTATACCCTGATGTCCGCAGTGTGCCAGTCCTGATGGTATTAGACCCTGTGGCAGCGGATGACACTGTCCTCTGGCTGCCCTTGCCAGTTATGGGCATCAGGGGCACACACCGGACCTGGCTCTGAACATCATGGAGGCTCGTGCCATATCTGTCGCCGTAGAACACTTTTCCTCTTTCCCAACTGTTCCTCTTTCTCGTGGTGTCCCTCAGGGCGCCACCCTGACACCCCACCTTTTTTCACTGTCTAACTTCGGCATCTCTCCGGGATTGTCCTTGGCCACGGTTTCTTTTTTTACTACTAGGAGGGTAACACCCAGATACTTATCCGAGAACTGGGGGCCAGAGTACAGAAACTTTGCACAGGTGCAAAGTGCAAAGGCGGTACTAGCACCAGGGCAAACTTTGCTGTATTTTAAAAACAATGGGACATATTAGTAAACTATTGCGCAATGACAAGTGCAGGTTGGCCTAGTACAAGCACCGGGGAAGAAATTGCCATAGTGCAAAAAAGATGCATTTTCAACGAGCTTTTTCACCAGGGCAAACTATTGCTAATGAAATTGGCACCATGGTTTCTATAAAATGCCTTCTGCTGGAGACTTGCAACTTTGAAGCAACGCTGATCAGCCACCTGACCAAGTATGGGAGCCCTCACAAGCAGTGATCAGGACCAGTGGCGCTGGGGGAGGGGAATGGGGGGGCAGTGCCCCGCCTCTGAAATCTGGTGCTCCCCCTCTATCCCCCCCTACCTAAGGCGAGCAGTGATCAGGACCTCTTGCACCTGGTGGCAGGAGACGAGATTATTGAGTAGCAGCCCTTGCCTTTGCCTTGCGCATGTCAGCAGCACTCAGGCACATTGCGTTGGAGAACCGCCCATTGCTGGGGTTGTGGAAATTTGGTCAGAGCAAGGCCAGTGGGCAGGGGTTAAGCTTTCCACGCATCACGTGCTCAGCAATATTAAGCAGCGTGCACGCCATACGTAGGCAACCGCCAGGAGCATACAGCGGCACCCCGGGAAAAGTATGGCAGCACCTAGGCATAGTGAAAGATTGCCCTGGTCAGGGTCTCTCCCATGCGATTGAAGTGACCACTTACCTATTGAGAGACACCGTAGTTTATACAAATGGACTTGTATCTGCTTCAACGAAGTTGCTTATAGCAGCTCCTTAACCCCTTAAGTGTCGTGGACGAGCATGCGCGTGCTTTTTGCATACACTTGCATAATAGCCTGGATTAAGATGCCATTTACTGCGAGGCCATCAGGTCCGGGAGTTTCTTATGATGCGGCCTTGTTTCTGAACTAGGGTTTTGCATTATTTTTGCTGTGGCTTTAGCAAGCACTCGGCAGCTACTTTTTAAAAACCCGCCTGGATTTCGCGTGCATTTGGTGTTCAGCAGAATCTTCCCACTTCTATTTAGAGGCAGGAGGGCGAGATCTCTCACTGTGACTGACAGAGGTGTTGAAACCCCATCCTCCGCCTCACCTCTGAACCCCCTCTCCCCCCACCATATGTTATTCCAGGCGAAGGTGACAAGAGGGGGTAATTACCTCATCTGAGCCAGCACTCCCAGTGCAAACTGTGACATTTCAGAAATCTGAAGGGTTTCGAGTTGTTATGATTGAAACACACTGAAGGGCAGAACCTCTTGACATTCTGCTGTCGACACTCGTGCTCTTATTTCCGGACTGAAGATGAGCAGCAGAGAAGATGGCTGGGTGGGTGAATGCACCCACCGCGGGGATCTGTGTCTAATGTGTGTGGGGCTGCATGCAATTCTGCCAGATGGAGCTATTCTTTTATCGATATGTTAGCCACTCCCGCTAGGGGTGTCGTACGCAGCAGAGGTGGGGGTGTATGTGGGGGGGGGGGGGAGTCGTCTTTTGCCAGTGGTGGACTGGGATCCAAAGAAGGCCCTTGAATTTGCTTTCAAAGTGGCCTCTTAATGCATATTTTTAGCAAGAACAACCCTTTTCCTATGAGAAAATGTGGAAATACCGCACAAAGAGTCCTGGGGTGCAGAGGCCTACTGGGAAATTTCCAGAGTTCCTTATAGGCCAGTCCACCCCTGACCAGGGTGCAGAGGCATACCAGGAAATCTCCAGAGTTACCTATAGGCCAGTCCACCCCTGCCCAGTGTGCAGAGGCCTACCTGGAAATCTCCAGAGTTCCCTATAGTCCAGTCCTCCCCTACCCAGTGTGCAGGGGCCTACTGGGAAATCTCCAGAGTTCCCTATAGGCCAGTCCACCCCTGAGCAGGGTGCAGAGGCCTACC
The DNA here is from genome assembly GCF_040938575.1 of Ambystoma mexicanum. Lineage (NCBI taxonomy): Eukaryota > Metazoa > Chordata > Amphibia > Caudata > Ambystomatidae > Ambystoma > Ambystoma mexicanum. The sequence goes on from NC_090938.1 coordinate 65,573,753, forward strand.
AACAAACATCCAGAGTTCCCTGTAGGCCAGGCCAGTCCAGCCCAGGGTGCAGAGGCCTACAGGGAAATCTCCAGAGTTCCCTGCAGGCCAGGCCAGTCCAGCCCAGGGTGCAGAGGCCTACCAGGAAATCTCCAGAGTTCACTGTAGGCCAGTCCATCCCTGTCTTTAGCACGCAGAGACAGCTGTAGGCAGGCAAGGCAAGACACTTACCAGCGTACCTACACACTTTAATCAGCACTGCCCCATCGCTTACCTTTCTCTACGTCTTGAAGCGCTAGTCCTGCAGACCAATGACCTTCCACGGGTTGTGCCACAGGAGGAGGGGGAAATGTACAGGCAGGCAGAGGAGAGGATATCAAGGTATTTATTTATTTAATTTTTATTGTGTAAAGCGTGGACCTAGCCCGAGAGCAGCAGAGGGACTGTTTTCATAATTATTGTACATCTGTACTTAATATACCTGTTTACGCGGCAGGGAGGTGTTACAGTGCCAATATATGCATTTCCAGCACTTGGACATTTGAGGGCTAAATGCTTTATCCTAAAGAATATTTCTTTTTTAAGTTTTTATTTTATTTTGGATATATATTGAGGGCAGACCTAGCTTTGGGAAGCAAGAGAGTGCTGTACATTGCTACATATTACAGGTACACATTATCACGTTCAGGGCCTTGTATTCTGAACGTCCAAGTGCCCCCTTCCAGGAGCGGCACAGGGGCAGCGTGTGAGGATTCACCCCACCCATTTTCCTGAGGTTGGTCTACTGTCACTCCATTTAATTAAAACACTCAAAAAAGCCCAGGCTGGTGTACACCCAGCATACAGATGGTGGAATTCCTCACAAAGTGATTAAACAGCAAAAGAATCCGAACTGCCCTCTGACTCATTGATGCAAGTCTGAGGCACACACATTGCGGAACTGCACAGCTAGAATGCACATTTTCACATTGGATGCACAGTGTCTAGTGTTAACAAGAGGAGCAGGCAATACCACTCCTAATTCCAGTACATTCTCATCTTTGACCGGTGCGCAGTGGCGGCTGAAATCTCACTCACAGCCCCGTGGTCCCCGTGCCATTACCTGTACGGTAATGTCCTCCCACTGCAGTGCGTATTTCTTAATGAACATCTCTGTGAATCGAACAGCCCTCGCCAGGTGTGAATGAAAACCACGTCAGTTACTCATAGTAATGTTTTAATGAATCGGGACCAACATCCTTCCATTACTTGGTCATGGTGTGAACCCTTCAGCTGTGAACTTTAACCCCATTAAGTGCCAAGGACGAATGTGCTGGTCCTTTTTGCACAGACTTGCATAATAGCCTGGCAGTTACACATTCTCCTAACATCCTCAGTCTGACCTCGTGTCCAATCGCCCAGAAAACAGCCCTGCAAGCAAGTATTGCTTTCCCACCAAAGTGGGTGGGATTATCTGTGCTATTTCAAGGCGTACTCAAGGGACAGACAAACGCAGGATCAAAAATATTAGTAAGGTTCCTGGTTTTTGGTATTTATTTTTGCACTCTTTCTGTCTGTATTTACCCATATTTCATTAGTTTCTATATGTATCTTTTAAACAAGTTGCAAATAGCATTTTTCCACATTTGTGCAAATGAAAATAAAGTGCGTTCGTTATTTTTTATTGTTTTATTTTTGTATCATGCGCACCACTAACAGAGGCTAGAGAAATGGAGCTGGTTACTTGCACATCAAATCCAACTTCATTATTAATTTATTTTCTGTCTGCATGTGTGAAAATCCGTAAAATCGATACGCTCGGAAATTTAGCTAAAAGCTATGCTCTCTGAGTTCAATTTATGCATTTTGATTGGGTAATTGCAAGTATGGCTGACATAGAATATCGATTACCGATCATCCGGTCGTAGCCGCTAGTCTACGCTTTCTTGGGCAAACATTGCTCACGTGGTCTTTGAGCTTTTTCCGGCAGCTGCTTATGTTTGCATTAGTCTTCATATCTAGCACCCAATTCGGGGGTTACCCGAGAACTCGCTGCTGTATTTTGGGGCTCCTCCATTGACACCATCCTCAGCCGCATCTCCCTACAAGAACCGGCCTCTCTTCCTGCCGCTGCTCTAACCTAGGCTGTGAGCTCGGTCCTCCTGCTTCGTGCAGCCTGAGTCTACTCACCTGTCATGATGCCTACCTCCAAGGAGCCAGACCAGGGCCAGCTTCTCCAGAGGCAGACATCATGACCCCGAGGGAAGTCTCAGCAGCCCCAAGTAGGGGCCCTTTGGACTCAGTCCTGGCGCCTTTGGCGCCAGGCTCATATTGGACAACAGTCCTGGCGCCATAGGCGCCAGACTCATAAAAGATGACTTTGTGTTTAAAGGTGCTTGGTGTAAACTTACCTGATGCAGACCATGCTGCAACATCCGGGCCATCTAGAGGCCTGAATGGGACTACTTTATCTTTGGGGACTACTTAACCACACGGGTGTGGCCGGAGGAAGAATACATACCTGAGAGGAAGGATACATACCTGGAACTACTTTGAAGGCTATTTAAGCCACGCCCAAGCAGCAACTCACGCTTCGCGTTGTTCTGCATCTAGCAGCTGGACGCTCACCGTGTCTGCTCCTGCATCCTGACTTCTGCCACGCCCACCAGCATCCTGGAACACCTGCAAAGGGAGAAGAGAAGAGAATAGGAGAAAGAAGAGTCCTTACCTGCTAAATCCTCATTCCGGAGACATTTCGCCGACGATCCTGAAAAGGAAGACATTCATTTTAAAAGCACATCGCATCGATCGCTGCAGCGCCGCATTCCACTCACCTTTACTAGGCGCCTCCATGTTCATCAGCGACCATCTGGATCCGCAGCCACATTTCAGCGCCTAGGGAGAAAAAGACAAGAACAAAGTTGAGCTAGGGAAGAGAATAAGAAAACCTTAAGTTGCCATCATAAGACTTACCTGTTGGGTCATTCCCACTTCATTTCGGGTTGGTGCCGCATCCTGGCATTTCCGGACCCCGGCCCCAAAGGGGAAAAAAGAGACATCAGCGTTAGTGAGCGAATGCTAAAACATTACCTGAACGCTCATTAAAGACTTACCTGATATCTACTGGAATTGCTCCTCTCACTTCGGGTCGGTGCCATATCTCCGGCATTTCCGAACCCCGGCCCCTATGGGGAAGAAAGACACAAGCATTAGTGCATTAATGCAAGGACACTAAAGGAACCTCTCATCAAACAACTCACCTGAGTTTCCTTCGTCGGTTCCATTGCTCATCTCGGAATCTTTGTTCTGCACCTGAAATAGAGACAACGGACAATTATTATTTCGGGCTCATACTTATAAACAGAATTCTCACAGTACTTTATCGGAAGGTCAAGCAAACTTGAACTCTCTACAATCCATGATCCAGTGAAGTAACTGGATTACAACGCGCCCCTGCATCAGAAGCAGGATGGAGAGCTCGTCCTTTCAGACCCTAAGGTGAGACTTCACGGGGAATCGCAGAAGGGTTTCGTGGAGGGTGAGAAGGGAGTGGGAGGCTTACACATTATCCCGCAGATTGTTAATGCTCCCTTTCCACACACAGAAGGATATTTCTGCGAGTCAGACAAGCCAGATTTGAAGGTCCGGTCCTGTCCATCTTCCGAGTCCTGCGCTTCACCATAGAAGAGGCAACAGCACTCCAAACCAGGCCTGCGCCTCCGTGGGAGTCAGGTGAGCGTAACATCACCTTGTCTGGTGTCCTGCAGCTTAAGGCCTTCCGTGATTTTCTTCATTAGAATTATGATTTCTACACACTTATATTGTGCTAGGTCTCCGATAGGTTAGTCGCACGTGGTCCTACCAGGCTCCATATAGACTCCTGTAATTCCATGGGGTTAATTGTCATAAGCATCTGCAAGCTTGCGCAGGATCTCTTGTTGCCTTGCATTTTAGCGTTTCTGCTCTTGACTAATGAGAAAAATAATAAAAGCTTTGACCGTATGTATATGCCGCTCTCCTCTACCTACAGAACTGCGTACGCATGCTCTTCAAGTTTGTGAGTGTGTGTTCATGTGATGCTCTGCAGGACTGCTAAGCTGCTTCATGACTAACGCAGCTATGTCGTAGTGTCACTAATGACGTCAGCACAGTTTCCCGGCATTCAGTCGATGCAGTCCATTATGGTGTTTGGATCCATGATCACTGTCTAGTCACCTGTATCCATAAGGACATGCACTGGATAAGGTTGGGATGGCTGCCTGAGAGAATACCTCTCTGCACACGTGCCAGTCAGTGGTGTACTTGGGGGTTGTCTGAAAAATGAGTGACTTTGGGCGTACTTGATTCTTCAGACCGTCATGTTCATGGGGTGGGGAGGGGCATTCCTGGGACCCTATCTTCAACTTCACAGAAAAGGACATTGCAAGGCGCATCATCAGTCTTTGGTACTTGGAGGCCAACACGGAAGCGACTTTAGAATAAGTTGCCATAAGTAAGCCAAGTGGCAATAACTTTGTGTCGTAAAATACCTAAATTGCACTATTGTTATATATTGAGAAAACTCTATAGTCAGGCTTTTTTAAAAAATAAATACCAGCTTGATATATTAACATACGCTCTGAAGTGAATCACTTACAGAGCTGCAGATAAGACACAGTGTGGTTAAATGGTCTGCCCAGGATCACACACTTTGGTTAAATGGTGAAATCAGGATGTGGACAATTTAAGCAACTGAGCACATTTTCACAGGTTTAGTTGATATAGCTATGTATTAAGGTGTCCCTTTGCATTTCATGTGCTTAAGTACTACTTTGTTTAAGGCGATGCCTTGGAAGAAAAACACATTACATATTAAACTATCCTTTCATAATTAACTTTACACTATATACATCATCATATAAATATGTTGAGCAATTAGAGGATGGCTTTAGTTTTATTCTCCCCATGCTGCATGGAAAGTCACAACAGCATCAGGCAGATTAATGTGAGCCTAACAAATCCCCTGGGGTAAATCCATAGTCATTATTTCATAAAGCTTGCAGCATTATGCAGCCTTGTCACTTCTGATCACTCCCCCATGCACATTTCTAAAGGGTCAAAAGTCCCAGCTAACAGTCCCCCCTCCCATCAGTGCCTAATGGCTCACATTGAAATGCTCTGTTGACACAGAGCAACGTGAGAGCCCCTCTGCTGCCCGAGCTCCTTGGGACATTGTCCCGGCAGCGGAACACCACTCCCGTTCGGAAAGGGTAAGGTGCAGGAATTGCTCAGCACACATTGTCCTCCCAGCCAGACACATTTCCCGTTGGCCACCCTAATTGAGGTGCTGAACAGGAGAGGTGTCCCACTGACAAAAGTCCCAGTCAGGCTCTCAAAAAGCCTGTGGGGGCAGCTTGCCCCTCCGGCCCCCCTGGTACGCCACTGCATGACTGGACATCCAACAAAATATTAGAACATGCCATTACATCCCGACCATGACTTCACATACCATGACAGACCATAACATAGCATAACATGACATAGCATAGCCAATCTAAGCATAGTAGCCCATCACCCAGGCGTGTAGGGGTAATTTGGGATGGAACAGTCCTTTCACCTTGTGACTATCCCTCTTCAATCTCCTGGTTAACCCCCTCGCTACCCATACCCTGTGCTTGTGTAGATCTTCCTATGATAGGTTCATCATTTTGGAGTGTGTGCCCCATTGCTACCTGGATCTCTCTCTATATTCTTTCCTACAGCAAACTCTGCCTCCTTCCTTTATGTCACATGACTTATGAGGTTGTTCCCCGCAGTAGCCCTCACTTGAATCCATGCCCTTAGAGCTTCTCAGACTTTGCGCTACAGACCTTCTCTGACCATGCTCCTAACATACACACATTGAACCAAATTTGACGTTTGCTTTGATTAAATGTAGAGTGTTCCATCCAACTTTTTATTTTAGTTACATACATTCTACAAAGGTGGTACCTCACGAACATCAAAAGAAATTAATAATCAATTTAGGGCTCTAGAAGTACCATGGATCTGTTCAGGTAGATGGGCAAATATTTTTAAATGTTTCATATTTTAGAGAAAACTATCAAAAAAATCCCAAAAATACAAAGAACAATTCCACCGAAATCCACAATAGACATAAAAACATTTCATAAAATTCATCAGCAATTGTGAAAAAAACGCATAAATCAGATATTGTGCAAAGGACCAGTATAGAATGTGCAAGAAGTGTGTGTCATATTTCTGACAACATTATGGAGGAAAATTGTGACCGTATTGTTAATTCCTGCCTGAGAAATTGCTGTTTCAGGCTACATGTGGACTCTGAATCTTTTAATGGGAGAAAGGTTGGTTCAACTTTATTATGTGATGTTGGTTTTATATTTTGTAATCGTTAACAGAAGTACTGAAAATTGATTTTGTCAACTGTATAATATATGTATTAAAAAAATGTGAAAATGTGCATAATTGTGCAAAAAGAATGTTTTTGCTACCAAAACCAGCCACACTCAATATTCAACGAGCTTAAAAAAACTCAAAATTTGTCCTTGTGCATATGCATCATAGCAAACATCACTATGTGTAAGATTTTAATGCAACCATGAATCTTAAAGTGCAAAACCTCCATTCTAAAAAGTCTACATTTGGGATTGAGCTGTCCTTCCACCTTGTGTCTGTCCATCTTAAATCTGCCTGTGTTAACCCCTCGCTACCCGTTCCCCTCCCTGTGATAGGTTTATCATTTTGGAGTGCGTGCTCCATTGCTACCCTGGTGCCTCTCTATGTCCTTTCCTACAATAAACTCTGCCTCCTTCCTTTATGTCACATGACTTATTAGTATGTTCCCTGCAGTAGCCCTCACTTGAATCCGTGTCAAGTCTTTGCGCTACAGACCTTCTCTGAACATACTCTGAACATAAACACATTGAACCGAATTTGACGTTTGTTTTATTTAAATGTCGAGTGTTCATCCAACTTTTTTTTAGTTATTATGCTTATTTTATATTTTCCTTTCCTATGCATCCAGTGTCAACTAATTTGTAAAACACTCTTTCCACTCAATTGTTCTTAGTGGCTAGCGTTGACCATCACGTGATTGTAGGAAGAGATACCTCTGTCGCGGGGGAGCCTCAGGTACTGCATTGGTGACTTGGTGTGTACCATTAAAGTCTCTGACGAACCTTGGATTCCACAGATTGACGTCAAATAAATAATTCTACAATGAACATTGAGCCTCCTGGTATTCAGGGCCACACACCCTCACCCAAAATACAGACCAAACAACTCGAGAGACTCTGGTCGAGCCCCATATGAGAGAAACTACAAGTACCAGGAGGCCATAGGAAGCCCAGAAGAATAGGCCAAAGTGGTCATACAGAGGGTCAAGCAAAATCCTTGTACAACTGAAAAACTTTGATCTACAAGAGCTGTGAAAGAAAGGGAAGTCAATCCCACCAACAGTGAATTGTGTAAAAGAGAATATTGGAAGTAAAGAGAGGTCTATGCCTGACCGAGGGAGATCAAGGGGTGAAACTGTCACCCAAAGTTGATTGATAAAGGAACTGTGATATATTTTGTATTATAATAACTGAAGGGTCAGCACCCAGAAGTGGGGGAGCCAGGGGTGAACCCATCACCCAGTGAACATTGAAAAAAAACTTTCATTTATTAAAGGATCTTTTGTTTTTGTTATTTGAACACTTCAGGCCCCGAAGGCAAGAGACTTTCTAAGGAAACCAGACTTGGCCATCGATGGTCCTGAGAACTGCCATTGGAAATGTCATCTCGTTTTTGGAGCAGCCCTAGACTGTACTGTGCTCCAAGCTCCCATCCATCCCCATGTTCAAAACGTTGGGAAGGGAGACCCAGGCTACTGCATACTGACATATTATTTGAGAACACTTCTTTCTTTTCTTGCAAACTATCCCACACCCCTTTTTGCATTAGTTGTGAAATTAGAATCAGACTGGAAAGGATCTGCATCATGTTTCCATTGATTTCCAATGGGCCAGGGTCCTTACTAGGAACACTAAAGGAATATGGAAATCTTGAAACTTTGGTAAATTTAAACGTTTACAGAGATGTCATTGATCGCCCATGAAAATGTATATATTGGGCATAAAATACCTTGCAAGATGCCTTATGTGCTGATGGTAATGTAATGCATACCATATGGAATTGCACTAAAACTTCCAGATACGGGGCTCAGGTGCTTCATGACACTGATGGCGGTTGTAGGTCAACTGGTTGAATCTAAATGGTCGACAGGACAAATGGTCGACACCAAAAGGTCGACAGGTCAAATGATCAAATTTTATTTTTTTAGTTTTTTTCACTTTTTTGGGGGGGGGGGTCCCCAGTCCCCTTTTGTTTTGCTAAAAACCCCTTTTTTTCCCTAAATGAAAACCTAAAAAAATATATATAACTAAAAAAAAAATTGATCATTTTTCCTGTCGACCAAATTGTGTCGACCATTTGTCTGTCGACCATTTGACTAGACACCACTGATGTCCTTTTGGGAAGGTAACTCCTGAGAGAACCCATGGTCGTTGTGCTCTAAGATCTATCTAATTTCGACAGTATTGCTTAACTCTGGCATAGTTTAAATGTCAATGTTCTCTGTGAGAGCTCATCACTGTTACCAGCTCTCTATGCCCCTCACAAGGTATGATTGCCATTTGCACCTGGAGGTCCAGCCAGGATGCTAATAGTTGTAATATGTATTTATTTGTTTATAGAGGAGATGGACTCGCCCAATCTCCTGTGAAAAGAACAAAATGGCCACCAGAATAGAAACAGAAAAGGGAACAAGTCCCTTTTTTTATTTCTATGGCACAGACACAGGCAAAAGCATGGAGTAGGAAGCCGGGAGCTCCAGCAGATATGTGGGTGGGGCAGTTTGGTGAAGACATGCAGGTGGGGGCAGTGGAGTGGAAATGAGGTGGTGGTACTAAAGAGGAGTTTGTGCCAAGGTGCTGACACACTTAAAAAAAATAGCAGCACCCAGGGAAAGAAGTCAAGTGGCTGGAAAAACATGGGCAAAAGAGTGTCAGTTCTCGCCTGCATTTCCAATCACTTGATTTTTTGCGGCACTACCCGGGTGTGAATAGCCCAAAGGGTCATATGTTATGAATAGACTGCATGTAGACTCAGCCTGCATGCAAGGGCGGAAATAATTCCTAAGCAGCGTATAGTATACATGATACATATGTAACAACTCCCAAATCTTCCCCAACCACATATTTACGATTGAGTTACACATCTTCGGCTTGAGAGATGAAAAAAGATTACTGGAGTCTGTTACATAGAGCTTGACATGTATGCGTACAGTATGCATATTTTAGTTTTTTACAGAGGTGCTCGCATTATGGAGGAATATCACAGATCACAGATCCATTGATCCCCCACTGCTACAATCTTACACACACATCTGGTCCAAAAAATAGGTTGTTTTATTTACAATTTTTGAATTTTATTTGAAAATATTAAATCAGCAAACTAACAGTGGTCCCCTAACTCCTAAGGCAGGGAAAGTCACCACAAAACAGCACAAATAAATTCGGACTACATTTCTAATAACATCCACACACACAGAAAGACACATAATAATGACTAGTATAGAAAATGTTCTTGGCTTGTTTACATATGAGTCAAATTTAAATATTGTGTTAAGTAGGAAGTTAAATAGATATAAAATACCAATTGGCAATTACAATTAAGAAAACAAGCACTTGAAAATATATTTGAATATTCTAGTGGTCTGTGCTTAAGAAACGCCATCCAAATATCATTGTATTGGAAAAAACATAATTACAACACATTCAAATGGTGCAATTCTTGCCTGGTAGGAACAGCATGACTTCTATTTAACACACATGAAATTGACATCAATTAGGATTTTAAAGTTTTGAATAAAAGAGAGGGTGACATTCAAATACGTTTGTTTCTTTTTTTAAATGGAAGTTGGAAACTTTTAGGGAACAAGATAACCTGTGTAACATGATTCTGCAGTCAAATTTCCTATCACAGGTCCACTTTCTTTGTTCCCTTTTGGGAATTATTCTACTTCATGATATAAATTATAAAAGGGCAGTTTCATAAATGCCAAATCAATTCCTTTGCCAAACTAGAATTTGCAGATTTCAGGAAGCACTGAACGTTCTTAAACAAGCACTGGGAGTTCCTTATTTACTTAATTTTGCGAGAGAAACACTGCCCTATTTTCATAGTTCTCTTTATAAGGGGATTGTATTTAAATACAGTGGTACATAATTTCACTTATGTTTATTGTTTGTTGAAGAAAAGTAAACATCAATTTTATGCTAGTGTAAACCCCACCCATGTAGCTTAATTTGACACTACATTTTGGACGGACGAGTTTAGTGATTGGTTTTCTTCATGGGTATCCCACTCACATGTGGCCTTCTCCTTGCGTCTAATGGCCTATCAAATTTGGTGTATCATAAGAGGGATGTGTCAGCTGCAGACTAGACCCCACCAGGAGAGAACACCGATAATGAGCATGAATATTCAATGCTCATATAATTCTTTATATACACATGTACAATTAGGGGAGCATAACACATTTAGATTTGCAGGCATATTCTGAATCCAGGGATATCATTTAGGTTTTTGTCAGTTTATGCATAAGTCATTTAATGTACATATTGAGTTTATGCACAAAATATACATTTTTAATTTGCTTCCGCATGTGCATTGTACTGATCTTTTTCTTATGAGTTCTGATCAATATTCAGTTTTTCAGTGGGGCAACATATGTGAAAAAAAATTACAGTTGAAAAATCTGTTTTCCAGTGTTCATGGATTCTGAGAACTCTTAACAGGTAACCTTTACTGTATATCAGCTAGACTTTCTGTGGGAGGGCTGATCATGATCAATATCAGTTATCTGTTGATTAGATATCCCCCTAATGTGGCAAAAGCATGATTTAGTAATCTGGTCTCCATTAACTAAAGCCTAATGCAGGGGTCTGCAACATACAGTTCTCCAGCTGTTTCAGACTACAACTCCCAAGATTCCTGCCCGACCATTGATTATTCTGGTGAGGGCTGATGTGGGCTGCAGTCCAAAACATCTGAAGAGCCAATGATTGCAGACCCATTGCCTAATCGAATAGGTGTACATTCTTCCTCTGTACCTTAATGCTTTCCAAGGTCATGCATTAATTAACCTCTCTAGGTATATGTTAGGCATTACTATTTAAAAGGAACATTTGCGCTGAAATTGTATTGTCCCAATCAATCGGGTATGTATTTTTGAGCATACTGCGATCGATCTTAGATTGTTTTCCATTGCACCATGGCTTAGTTTATCTCACATTTGCACATGCAAAAACAGTGGGTAGGGTGCCGTCATCTTGTGCTAATCTTATCTGTTGATATATTACCCTATGTTCAAGTGCCCTCGCGGCAGTAATTTAAAACATCTGCCCCTCAATCTGACATCACTAGTCGAAACGATATGCTCCACCTATTTTCATGACGTTCGTGACCAGCATAGCCAAACATACCCTGTCATCACCCACGCCATAACATTACCTAACGCAGAACCAGGAAGATAAACACACACATCCACATACAGCACAAAAGTTTTGTTTCTTTTCACAAAAAGGAGACACATATATTTATTTTGAAGAAAACAGCAATAGTCGGGAATGCAACAAGTACTTTGATTTTTAACATAACGCTCAAGAGAGAAGATTATGTTCACAAAAACATGATCTTTTTTTGTCAGTAGAAGTTATTGCTAGCAAACATGATATGATAGGTTATTTATAACATACTTAATACCCAGAGGTTTCTAAGCGCTGACCCGGGATCAAACCTGTGTTTCTCTGTGTCGTCTTGTTTCCAATGCGAGCATGTTGCCCCTGAGCTATCCTCCCGAAACATCACATGATTCCAATGGTTCCTTTAATTTCATCATGACTTGTAGATTGTGTTCAGTGCTATGATTAAACCCAGTTGTTCAGTATTTTTATGTATGTCATGCCCTTACGTTACATCACTGATATTTCTTCGATGCACGTGGTCTTCCATTTGGCATAAGATCAAAGTCATTTCACTTTCAAATGCCACGCTTTTACATCTGCATATTTTCACATCATAAACGCGGACAGGTTTCTCCTTATTACTGCTTCCGCTAAATGACACATTGGTCCATGCCGATGGTCCGACATAATGGTTGTCAAAGAAGCGCCATTGATGATTATCGTCCAATTTTGATTTCCATTACATGGAAGCTGTACAGCATAGCATGCGCAGAACGTTAAACCAGAGCTATGTAAATGAGGGAATACAAAATATATATTTCAGTATCCAGTTTGCAATAGAATATTCACAGTAAATTAATATGTTAACTAATAATTTACGCTATAATGTACACATACAATGTGCATTCTTTTTGTCTATTCGAACATTCATCCATCACAATTGTTAGTCATCAAGCACACAGCACACATGCCATCTTTAAGTGCCGAAATATTATGTAAAATTCACAATTTTCCATTCTCTATACGTGACAGTGATCAACTGCTATGGGCAACAGATCTCACAAATAGAAACTAAAGTTTCATATGTCCACTTTCAATAGAGTGAATGTAATCAATTTTTTGGGGATAATTGTGTCCTTCAAACAGATAAGACAAAATGTCGCTGCAAACACGTGCTTCAGAAAACTAAAGACAATGAAAGGCAGGTACTGAAAATATGAAGAACTATAAACAAAATATAGCAGGTTCCCCCCAAATTGTAGTAGCTTATTGCAAATTAATGTAATTTGTATGACTCCCACATCACTTTGCCCTTTGGACAGCATACATGTACCAGAATGCATCATCTGGTTTAGGCAAACACCAGGAATGGTACATGAAAGTAGTTGGGTCCAAATGTGCAGCAGTAAAACAGGTAAATGAATGCCATGGCCATTTGTGGGTTTTAACAATGGAGTGATGCTGTTAACCAAGTCTCTGAATGGGTGCATATACTGGCACTGGTTAGCAGGATGGATAGATTCCGAACTATACGGCAGCAGTGTGGTTGCGGTGCAGATCTGTCTGGCCATATGGTTCTGAACGGGCTGGTTGGTGACTGTGAAACGGCTTTTCCACCACTGACCCAATACAACGACTTCTAAAACTATGTTCATTGGTTGCATGATTTCACCCGTGCAACTCTGAAACCGATTGCAATATTACCCAAAGCACCTACATGCCAACACCTGAAAATAATGTTAGCTCCGGGGCTATCCTCTGCAAGATAAGGAGATCCATACCGCCTTATCGCCCGTCAAACACTCATTCATTTCCAAACGCATACCCCTCCACCTAGTTTCCTATAAAGCTACCAATGTTCCTTATTCTATTATTTATTGGGTATGCATAATGTGCCTATACAGCAAATGGTGTTTCAAGGTGCAAAAACACAAGGGCGGGGTGGCAGGGGGGGCAGAAGGAGATCATCCGGGCCTTGCGCCATTATGCAAGTGCTATAGCAAGACGTGCATGGGGAGTGGGGAGGAGGGGGGAAGTGCCAGTTAGAGCGGAATGTGCTAATGATAATGAGGGAAAGAAGTGCTGGACAGAGTGGAAGCGCGCAAGTGCTTGGGGAGAGGAGAGGTAAAGGGCACCTGGGATAGGCGAGTGCTAAGGGGAAGCCATTTGGACGAGTGCCAGTGGGACGCAAAGAGAGCAGGGGAATAGAAGGTCCACATGCTAAGTGCAAGTATGGGGTTCGAAGGGCTCAAAAAAGGGGTGCAGTCCCATCCAGGCTTGTGCAGGGGAGGGAGCCTGGTAGGGCAAATGCAGAATGCGGGTGCGGGGCGGGTCACTGGAGACTGGAGACTGAATTGCTTGGGTAGACTGGAAAAGGAGGGCCTGGTGCCCTGTAAGAATCAGAAGGAAACAGGCAGCCAGACAAAATGCAGCAGGGGTGGACATTATCAGTGGAGGTGTAGAGGGAAGGAAGAAGAGAAAAGGAGGGTCTTGAGAAGCTTCCAGAACTTAAGGAGATCTGTCTCAAGTCTGAGAGGGTCAGGGAGCTAATTTCAGAGGGATGCTCCTATGGAAGAGAAGAGATTTACCCCCTCCCCCCCACTCTCAGCTTGGAAAGGCATCTGATCCACAGAGAATTGGAGCTAGAAGACCAAAGGGCTCTAGCAGTGAGGTAATTAGTGAAAGAGTTTTGGTTGTAGTTGATTCACAGACCACAGAAAGCCTTATGGATGATGCAGATGGTCTTGAACTTCATCCTTGCAGCAACTGGGAGCTAGTTGAGAGATTTTAGGGTTGGAGTTATGCGGGACCTGCGCTTGAGGCCAAGGATAAGTTTTGCAGCCCTGTTATGGATTAGTTGAATGGGGCAAAGGGAGGAGTTAGGCAGATTGAAGAAGAGGCTATTGCAGTAGTCCGGCCTGTAGAAGACCAGAGCTCTGGAAACATTGAGTTTCTTGGGGAAGGTGAAGAAAGGGAGAATGCCTCTGAGGAGGTGCAGCTGATAGTGGGTTTTCTGGGCAAGCTTCACGATATGGAGAGTAGGAGAGAGGAGTCGAAGATGACACCAAAGTTTTTTCCCCTCACAGGAGGGTGAGTGGAGTGGGTCCAAGGAGGGCAGCCAAAGAGTAGGAGGAAAGGAGGGAGCTGGGGTCCCAATGAGAAGGACAGCTTGCTGCATTAAGCAGAGATAGTTAAAAGTTAACCTTATTAAGGCCTTGTTCCACACTTACTTCATTTGTTCACTAACTACATTCCTGGCATGTATTGTACGCCTCTTACGAGAATATCCACATATTTGGACTACCTCCCAGATACACACTGTTGCAGCTGTGCCATGTGGCGAGACTGACTCACATTACATGCTCACACTAATTATGTCTCCCGTGTGTTCATGCTCATCTCAAGAAGCCACCTGCAAGACTGTGTTGTAGAGAAGGAGCTGTACACATCACACAAGGAACCCACCCCCTCACCTCTGTCATATTGGAAGAGCAGCAAGAACACACTGTGTATGACACCTGTTATCATTTCAATACCTCATGGAAGATCTGAAAGACGTTATTCACTCAAACAACCGTACTGAATGTACCCTTGAACTGAAGTGCTGTAAGGATGTTTGCGGACACCATTGGACATGGAAGAACTATAAGTTAAGTCTACAGGTGTAAAGTGACGTTATGAAGAGAAGAGACAGAGACACAGTGAAACGATATGAGAATAATCAAAGAAGGAAGATGTAACTGAAGTAACAAAGTAAACAAATGCAAAGACATCATATATACTGAGAACATAATTAAGAAGACATGCAGTAGATGTAGATACAAAGAAACGCAACATAGATGAGACATATAGAAGCTTACTACAGTAGAAAATAGTAGTAAAAGCAACCATGATGAGAAGATGGATGTTGGTTTCATGTAATGGGAAGCGTAAACCCCAAGGAGAGACAGAGGCAGAAGAGCTGACAGGCACTGGAATACAGATTCATGCCAGAACAAGAAATATTTGTTTGCCTAAGGATCAAGGATTCCACAGTGAGAAGCAATTGCAAAGTACAAAAGGAGTCACAGACGATAAGCCATGTACGTAATACATATTACTCTTAGATTAAGTAATGGAGTGAACATTTGCGAGTGCCAAGTGTTGGACAGTTAAAGGTGAGGAAAGCATATACAAGACAGAGCAACCAAGTCTCTAGAGGCCAAGGAGAGTAATAGCACCCAGTATACTTGAATCAAATAGCACTAAATAAAAGGATAGTCGCACGTGGTGTAAGACCAGAAATCTAGGCCTATTCATAAACAATCCCGATGAAGATAACAATCTATCCCCATTTCCTAATAAAATTGGGAGAACAGTCAGCACAGTCAACTACAAAGAAGAGGCCTTGGCTTAGGGCCTAACTGATGAGAGATGGTAGGCTAATTAGCCAAGTGGGCAGTTGTGTGACGTTGTTCTCCACACCCGGGTTTCCTTTTGCTTAAGTTATGCTAACAAGCAGAATGCCCAAAGTTGGAATAGGGTCCCAACCAATCAGGATGGCCTTTGTGATGATGGACTATACATTGTTGAAGATGCCAATCCGCTGCTTTTATTCTACTTTTATCTGTATATTACGTAGTTAGAGGTTGTTTCAGGCGTGCCTACCAGATAAGGGGCAGCCAATCATGTTACTAACACTTAAAGACGCTATAGGTATATATGCTTCCCTAACTAATCCCGCTGCCTGATAGGTTTTTATTATTTGCCACGTAGGATGACATCACAGCTGACATATATTGAGGTATAACGCCTTCATGCAAATTAAATGTATTTGAGAGGGAGTAGGCTGCAACTTGTTATGCCCGCCAGATTTCTCTGTGTTATTAAACTGATAAAGTAGCACTTTTCCATATCCTTTGAGTCTGTCTGGTTATTTGCGCCCGTAATTAGTTGTTATAGTAATCTTGTCCAGCACTTCTTATGTTCCTCTGTGCTACTGCACAGTGTACTCATACTTATTGTGTCTATTGCCTGTTTGCACACCTGCAGTAGCCCCCCAAACGTTGAGGTGAGGCTCTCCAGAGTATTTAAACACACTCCACTATTATGATGTAACCATGTGAACTGGTTCTTACACTTTATTTTTAACTCGAGTCCAATAACCTCCTAGGCCTCAGACAATCTGGATTCAGACAAAGACATGGGACAGAAACAGCCCTCTTGGATCTGAAAATCCAAATGGTTGAGGCTAGGGACAACGGAAAGCCAGCCCTACTCCTGCTTCTTGACTTGTCGGCAGCTTTGACCATAATATCCTAACCAACCACCTCACCACAGCCGCCGCCTTCTATAATAAAGCTGCAGCATGGGTCAACTCCTTCCGGGTGGAAAGATCCATGTGGTTTTTCTCGACTACTGTGTCAGCCATCCCATCTCCCATCACATGTCGAGTCCCTCAGGGCTCCTGTGTATCCCCCTCCCTCTACAATATTTTCAGCAGGCTCCTGTTTGACCACCTTGATGAGCTAGGCATATCATTTTCAAATTATGCGGATGATACTCAAATACTCATCACTCTGTCAGGTGACTACCAATCAGACACCACACTCCCAAATGAAGTCTACAGTAAAATACAAATGAACACAGCAAATGGAGTGGTTTCACGCCGACCTTCACATTCTATGACCTGGTGATAACTTCAGATACATATATACATCAAGTGAGAATGTCGCTTTTGGCAGGAGAGATAGAGGTACACACTCCAACCTCTATGATGAGAGAATGTGATATTGGAGCTCTCCTTCGTACAAATGTGCCAAACTACGTCCAATAGTATCTCCAAACTTGAGATTTATTTATGAGTGCCCTTCATGGTAACACATGTTTCGGCAACACAATAAAAAGTGCCTTTTTCAAACCAGGGCTATTTGTATCAGTTGACAAATTTAAACAGAATACGTTATGTACACAAACAATAATCAAAAATAAATGGTTAGCATTGAACAATAATTTCAACATTTTGTCAACTAAAATATAGTACATATCACCAATTTATGGATATACAGAGAAGAGGAGGGGTGGGTAAAGGGAAGGATATTTTTGACAAAAAACAGGAGACAAATGGAAATAAGAAATAATAATCAATGAAAATCAAAATGATAACTGATAGTTGTTATTGACACATTATACACTAGTATTTCTAAGCTATTGCCATATTCTGAAACTCATATTAGCAATAACTGATTCCTAAAATATCACAAACTGCTATCTTGATTTACATATGCACTAGCTTTGTAATTATTCCACCTGAATTTCAAATGTTGGTATGTATGTTGCTCCAGTATAAGGACACCGAATACCAATGAGAATATGCTAAAACTAAATATAGGCAGAAAAGCATCCAACACCATTCTCTTTGTACACGTGGTAGCAATGTGCATGCATTTACTAACATTACTACTAAACCGGAAGATCTTAGGTACAGATTCATCAAGTTAGAACGAGCTTCGAAAAAAGAAATTGATAAGTATTGGGAGATCATATCTCTCAAAACATACCTTACCAACCAGCAAATACCCAGAGGTTTGCGAATATTAATTTTTCCCAACTTCACAAGTGACGACGATAACGATCTTGCTGAACAGTGGGAACAGAATTTGACCACCAGTTCCAGAAACATGTTAGAGCTTCTCATTGAGCGCGCCTCAAGAGAACACAAGAAAAGTACCACATTGATCGAGGCAATCAAGAAAGAAATTGTCGAAATGAAGTCTTTAGAAGTTACGAAAGAAAAGAACTTTCTTAAATTACACGAGATTCTAAAAGACTATCAGGATGAATGGGACTATCGTGAAGATAGAGTGTACACTTTTCAAGAAAAGTACAACAAGTATAACAAGCCCATATCCAAGACCAGTACACCTAATACTTCATCAGGTTCCTCAGACGCTGAGGACTCATCACCTACAACAGAAGACGCAGATGGGACAATTCCCAGTTCGGAAAAATCAGATTTCATCAATCAGATCGCAGATACAAGAATGGCAATAGAGACATTCCCACGAAGCAAGTGCATTTTCGTCTTCCTACCATATCTCAGAGTGCACCTATACCAGGAGGAGAGGAAGGAGGGGAAGGGGAAATACCCGAAATTGCGACGCACAAGACTAATTCAGAAGACCAACACGTGAAAACACAAGAGATGCAAGGAATCGCAAATAAACAACTTGGTGCTTAACTTGTCCAATAAACAACTTACGAGTGAAGAAGTTGCCGTAATCAACAAAGGACTTTCGTTTGCCCCCACATGCAGATCCAATAGTATTGATTTACAGATAGACCCTTTCAAATACATACGCAAACTGAAACTCAAGAAGTTTTTCACCACACAAATCAAGAAGCATGTGGTAGGATTAGCGAAAGCATATAAAAGTAGATTAACGATGCAGGATATTGAGAATATACATTTGCTGAGGGCCATTGAGGAGCCAGAAACATATGAAATTACTCACACGCTGCAAGAACTCAAAGTGGTACCAGGATCCATGACGGATGTAGAACTCAAGAGGAAATCAAAGTTCACACCACAATTGGCACCAGAGAATGTTATCGATGTATTACATAAGGCAGTTCTTAATGATAATCAGCGATTATCCCACAGGAACACAACCAACAACAAAACTATTCATAACTTGAAAGTATCTGAACAAAGAGCATTGGAAAACCTAAAGAAAGACAGAAATATAGTAATACAAGAGGCGGACAAAGGGGGAAACATCATTGTCATGAATCGGCAGGACTATTTGACCATGGCACACCAACACTTATCAACCCCGGATTGTTACGAAAAGTTACCATCCAATCCACATAAAAATATTGTCTCTGAATTACAGCAAATGATCAACCATTGGCACCAACAAGGAAATATAACAGATGACGAGAAAAAATACCTGTTCATTCAACATCCATGAATGCCAACAATTTATTTTTTGCCAAAGGTGCATAAAACTTACCTACACTTACCAGAAGGAAGACCAAGTGTCAGTGGCAATGGATGAGCCACTGAAAACATATCTGAGTACATCGATAACCTTCTTAGTCCAGAAGTACTTAAACTTAAGGATTGAAAGACACTACCCATACAATACATATCTTGAGCAATATTCAATGGCAATCAGAATACATCCTTGCATCGCTTGATGTTCAAGCACTATGTACCTCAATTCAACACCATTTAGCCATTCAAACTATAGATCATGCGTTCAAAGATACCAGCGCATCGCATTTTCTGCAAATTCACATGTTAAAAGAAATGTTGAAAGGTACACTTGAACTGAATGGGTTCATGTTCGACGGCAATTACTACCACCAACGCCAGGGAGTGGCAATGGGTACAAAATATGCACAGGCATTGGCCAATTTATTTATGGGGATGCTGGAAGACGACATAATCTAAAGTGACAGTCAATATAGCGAGCATGTAGTTGTGTGGGCGCGCTATATTGATGACATTCTCCTGATCTGGAGAGGAGAGAAAGAACTACTTGAACAGTTCATTGAACGGATTAACACCAACAAATATGGAATCCAGTTCACTTCAGAAATGGACACTGTATCAATCAACTTCCTGGATCTCACAATTTAAATAAAGAACAATCAAATATTCACCAAAACGTTTCGGAAACCAACAGAAGTAAATTCCACACTGTGCGCAATGAGTTGCCACTTACAAAGGGTCAAGGATAATATCCCAGTAGGAGAATTTATACGTGCAAGACGTAATTGTAAAGAACAACTGCAGTATCAAAGAGAATGTGAGTTACTGTCAGCAAGATTTAAGAAAAGGGGCTACAAGATCCAGCACATCAGAAAAGCAGCTGACAAAGCTTCAGCAATGAAACAATCGGAAACCCTGTGCAAAAAACAAGCCAGAGAGAGTCAGTCTGAAAATGTCAGATTCATCACTTCTTATTCAAATGACCACTCCAAGATCAGGTGAATATTAAATTGTAATTGGCACTTATTACAACTAGACCCGGACTTGACGCCTTTCACACAAAAGAAACCTCAAATTGTGTTCACCAGAGCGAAAACATTAAGAAATCATGTCAATCCCTCACTGCTTCCTAGCATCAGTGACAGCCAGCCACACAACTGGCTGACACCAGACATTTTTGGATTTAGGAAATGTGGGACATGTTCCATGTGTCCGTATGCTCATGCACCAACAACAAAGTTTCAAGATGACCATGGAAGCCTTTTGAACATTAAACAGAACATTAATTGCCGATCGAAGCATGTAGTATATGCCATAACATGTATTTTCCAGAAAATATATATTGGAAGCACGATTCGCCAACTCCGAACACGAATCCGTGAGCATTTAGCAGGAATTGGCAGCCAAAATCAGAGCTTACCGCTAGCCGTACATTGGCAGCAAGAGCATCAAATGGCAGACAAAAAAGGGATCAGCTTCATCGGTCTGAAACAAGAGGAGGCAACCTCGAGTTGGCATTACGACAATCAGAAGCCAGACTTATTTGCCATTTTCAAGCCCTAAAGTTCGGTTTGAACACAGATAGTGAAATGTATTGTTTCTTATAGCACAGTCAATAATGGGAATAATTTGTAATGTTAATATATCCCATCATGTAAACGCCAAATTGGCAATAGAGATACCTGCCCACATACAGGACAAGAGTTCAATTTCTACCTCAAGTATACAACTAACATTGTATTAGGGGCGATTTATTTAACAATTTTCATTGTACTTTACGAACATGTGCAAATATGCCAGGTATCTCATACGACCACAGAAATAAGGTAGTTGTTACAATGCACTATATTGAAAGTGCAATGCTTACTGGTATCTCGATCATGTATATTCCAGCTTTGAATCAGGCATTCCATTTAAAACTGGGTTTGAATCACCTCCATCAATACGTGCAGACACACGAACAATGGTGCAAGGCTAATACATTTAGTGGAAGGTTTAATTATGCAACTAGAATTATAAAGTGGGTGTTAGAATAACTAGGCTAATGTACATATATTTCCCGCAGGTCATTTAGCCAAGAAATCACAATACACATATTCATGAGTGTAATTGAAAGTGTCAGTACAGTAATCAAACAAGTGTCTCCACTAGGAAGTATACAAAGTAGCTCAAAAGATGGCCGACAGGTTCATGGCAACTAAGGAAGGACTACCCTGTTGCCATGACACCTGCCGAACTTGCACGGTAAGCTTGTTTTGCTTCTCTAATGGTCCAAACATGCAACATTCAGCACACGAGCGCGTGCCATAATAAACGTTCTGTTAGCATCACATGTAAGTGATATGAAAAACACAAGCAAGCGTTTAGAAAATAACGTAATCAGTTAGCCGGCAACAAAGTGAACAAGGAATGCTCTAAAAGTATGCCTTAACGCGGCATGAGCACCTAGCTTCGAGGAGAAAAAGATTAAACAGTTATTGCAATTCAATCAAGGCAAACTATGCATGGCACAATAAATACTAAAAAACTAAAAATCCCACGTAGCAACTAGGATCGGCTAGCAATTACAGAGTAATATCAATGAGTAATCAGAATCATCTCCTTTTTAGGGATTTCACCCGATAAATATATCCAGAACAGACGGCAATTCATCAGCACGTTGTATCAAGCTAACAGGTAACATCATCACAATACAAAGAGAATGGTGTTGGATGCTTTTCTGCGTATATTTAGTTTTAGCATATAGTTATTGGTATTCGGTGCCCTTATACTGGAGCAACATACATACCAACATTTGAAATTCAGGTGGAATAATTACAAAGCTAGTGCATTTGTAAATCAAGATAGCAGTTTGTGATATTTTAGGAATCAGTTATTGGTAATATGAGTTTCAGAATATGGCAATAGCTTAGAAATACTAGTGTATAATATGTCAATAACAACTATCAGGTATAATTTTGATTTTCATTAATTATTATTTCTTATTTCCATTTGTCTCCTGTTTTTTGTCTCTATACCAAAAATATCTTCCCTTTTACCCACCCCTCGTCTTCTCTGTCTATCCATAAATTGGTGACATGTACTTTATTTTGGTTGACAAAATGTTGAAATTATTGCTCAATGCTAACCATTTATTTTTTGATTATTTTTTGTGTACATGATAAAGTATTCAGTTTAAATTTGTCAACTGATACAAATAGCCCTGGTTTGAAAAAGGCACTTGTTATTGTGTTGCCGAAACACGTGTAACCATGAAGGGCATTCATAAATAAATCTCAAGTTAGGAGATGCTATTGGACGCAGTTTGGTGCATTTGTACGAAGAAGGGCTCCAATATCACATACAGTAAAATACAAGCTTGGATGGCCAATCATGGCCTTTGTCTGAACAACGACAAAACCGAGCTTCTCCTCATTGGATCCAAATGAAGACTCAACAAGTTAGGCTCTAAATACGTCTCCTTTAATATTGACGGCAACCTTATCAAGGTTGAGAAGGAAACAAAAACCTTAGGCTTCTATCTTGACTCCGCTCTAACACTCCAAAAGCAAATTAACGCCACCTCCTCCTCAACAGCCTACACTTCAAAACGTATAAATGCCTGCCAGCCCTTCCTGACCTCCGATAGCTGTATCACCCTTGCAAGAGCACTCATACTTTCCAAATTGGATTATTGTTACACTCTCTACCTGGGCACTAGCCAGAAAAACCTCCACAAGTTACAAGTCCTACAAAATAATGCCCTCAGATCTGCTCTTAACATCCCCCGCTCAAGCCACATCTCACAAACCAGACGAAATACCAACTGGCTCCCTATCAAAGACAGGATCACCTTCAGAACTCTCATGATCACCCATAAGTGCCTCAACAATTCAGCCCCGAAATACTTGATGAACAAATTCTCTAGAAAGGAACCTACCAGACCTACTAGATTCAACCACACCCACTGCCTCAACATCCGGAAATTCAAGTTCACTAAAGCAGGTGGCTCTAGCTTTCCGGTGCCTACAGCTAAGACTTGGAACAAGCTACCCCTAACATTAAGGTCCGAACCTTAGTTCCGCTCCTTCCGGAACACAGTAAAAACCTAGTTGTTCATGCAGCCCAACTAAGGACCACAGTACACAATCTCGACCAGGACCCAGCATCCTCACGGACCTTCCCCATAGCTTAGCTATGCTTCCCTCACAGGTCTCCGAGACTCATATGCTCTGAACCTGCTATGCATGTACATTCACTGCTCTCTTATATATTCTTTTACATTTTTGTATTTACACGGTATTTATGCCTGTATTATTCTGCAGACTGTGTATATTATTGTATCTTGTATTTTATTGTATCCTCTATCCTCTGCTTTTATTACTTTCCTTAAACTTTGTATATTACTGTAACTATGTACCTAAGAAAAGCACCCAGATACCCCTAGGTTGGGTGCAATATATAAGCAAATAAAACAAACAAACAAACTGTGCTCTGCACTTGCTGTAACGAGCGCCCAGATACCCATGGACTTTGTGCGCTGCTATAAATGTCTTAAGAAATTAATAAATACCGATTTGCCATTCACCTTCTGTGTGGAATAAAGATGCACAAACACATTTCCAAAAACATATATGATATGATATGGCATTTATAACACGCCTATACACATACAGAGATGGATACGCCTGGTGGGAAAAGGGGTCTTTCGCTGCTTAGTGGGAATTGGCCAACACAGTTTGATGAAGTAAAGCAAAGGACACAGGCTCGTGTTCAGAGCACACATTTGCAAAGTAGACATTTGGATGACCTATTCTGAAATCCTGGATTCCAATGTGGCCTAACAATGTTGCCCATAAGGCTCTGGTACATTGCAATCTGCAATGCCATCCTTTTCACCAATTTGGCTGGCCCTTTCTGAAAAGTTTAAGTTTAGAAGGAAAGCTCCTGCATATTATTGGTCAGACTTATTCCCTCTACATCATCATATCCATGGATGACACCCCGCATGGTTACCTCTGCTTCCATGAATTCAAATTTGCTGCAAAGTTTAAAACAAAGTGCCATGTATCAGTCCAATAATTGTCAAGTACACCCAGGAATTTTTGGCACAGTACAAAGTGACTTTGCACTGCATCAAAATCACTTTGCACTGCCACCCCACACCCTGATTCATGGAACTGTGCAAAGTACATTTTTGCAGTGAAAAGTCAGTGCAAAGTCCATGCAAAGTCATTTTTGCAGTACAAGGTGACTGTGCACCATGCTAAAAGTTCCATGAATCAGGCCCTCAGTGTCTTTAGCTTAGCTGTTCATGTGCCGTCCCCAGAGATACAATTACCATCAAGTGCACAGCCACAACTTCTTCTTGTGTCTAGCATTACATGAATGGTAAATAAATGTGGGCGCATGAACTTGATACATGGTTACACAAGCAAACTGGAGTGACATAAATGTAGAATACAGAGATAGGCCGCCTTGGAGTTACAGAATTGGTGGTGTACATGTAAATACAGGTGAGTGCTGGAAGTTGCCAAAGGCAACAGTAAGTTAGATGACAATGCAGGTAGATGGCGAGAGGCTGTAAATAAGCCTTGTCTGGAAGCCAGTTCTTTACTTTAGTTTTGAAAGGCCAGAAAGATTGTTCAGTTGTGATCGAGAGAGTTCCAGCATTTGGCTGCTTGAATTGGGAAGCTGGCGCCTCCAGTGGTTTTTAGGCTGAACCTAGGGATCTGAGGCAATGTGAATAGAAAGATCTGGTGAGTCTGGCAAGTTGATTTCTTGGGAATTTGTCTCAGAGGTATTTCAGTGCAGTGTTGGAGAGACATTTGTTTGTGATAGCAAGCGTGCGGAGCAGGATTCTGTCATGAATCGGGAGCCAATGGGTGTCCCGTCTGAGGCTTGATGTGTGGTGAGACCTGGGTATGTTTAGCGCTGCCCTCAAAGCATTATTCTGAAGGACTTGCAGTCTATTAAGGTCACGCTCTGAGGAACCTAGGAATAGAGAGTTGCACTAATCCAATTTAGATGGGACTAGAGCCTTAGCTAGCGTGATGCGGCTATTAGGTGACAAGTAGGATTTGCATGCATTGATACGCTTATTAGTGTAAGCCGTTGTGGAGGCTGTAGCTCTCACATGTCTCGTGAGTGAGAGAGTGGAGTCTAGATAGATTCCCATGGCCTTGACATCCTTAGCAACCTTAATAATGTTACCGTCAATGTTGAAAGACGTGTAACAGGGGCTGAGTTTATTTAGGCAAGCTTGAGTCCTAATGATTCAGAGCTCTGTCTTGTTGTCATTGAGACACAAGCTATGGGAAGCCATCCAGGCTTGTATTTCCTGGTAGATTGTATTTATCAAGTTAGAATCATTCTCATAGTTACCAGTGAGCGTAATGAGAACCTGGGTGTCATCGGCATAGTTTGTATAGGTGGCACCCAAGTTGTCAGGACGGTCAAAGAGAAGCTTAGTGAATATGTTGTAGAGCGTCAGGGAGACGCAGCAGCCCTAGGGTACTCCACAAGAGATAGGGACTGGCTCAGCTGAGGCTGAGGATGCAAAGACTCTGTTGGCTCGATTTAATAGGAAAGATTGGATCCAATTCGATGCTTTTGGGGAGAAGGCAGTGGCTGTGGTAAGTTGTTCTGTTAGGATCTTGTGATCAACTAGATCAAATGCTGCAGATAGATCTAACAGCAGGAGAATACCAGCTTGCCTTTATCCTTGGACTCGTCCATTTGGATTTTTAAATCCAAGAGGGCCATTTCTGTACCGTGTCCCGTTCTGAAGCCAGATTGGCTCAGACCGAGAAGGTTGTAATCCTCCAGTTGTTTTTGGATTTGTATATAGGTCCCTATTTTTAGGAGGAACGGCACAGTGGTGAAGAGCCTGTACTTGGTTGGGATATTGGGGTCTAGGGTTGTTTTTTTGAGAAGGGGCATGACCCAAGCCCCCTTAAGACTATTGGGGACTAGGCCAAAGTTGAAGGAGGCGGTAATCACTGTGGCAATGAAAGGGGCCAGGTGTTTTGCGTGTTCCTTGAAAACTGGGGCTGCACAGATATCACCCTAACACCTAGATGGTTTAATGCTACGGATAATGTTTTCCACTTCCTTTGGAGTGACTGAGCAGAAGAAGAAGGGGTGCAGGCGGGGCCATGGGGATCCAGCAGGGTGTTTATATTAGAACTGTTAGATAGACTAAATTTTCTTTCTCTATTTTAGTTTGAAGCATTGATATTTTATCGGAGAGGGCCTTCTGAATATTGGCGCACCATTCTGTGTCCTTGACACAAGCTTCTGTTGGTGGAGCTGCAGACTCTAATTCCCTCAGGATAGTGAAGAGTTCCTTGGTACTAGATTTGACATTTAGGATTCTGCTATTGTAGGTCTCCTTTTTAGTGTTAAGGACGGTCAATTTGTAAGCGGCGGCAGCAGAGATGCAGATAGTCTTATTAGCAGGGGTAGGAGATTTCCTCCACAGAGTTTCTGCAACTCTCTTGGCATTACAGAGGGTTTTTAGTTCAGCTGTGAACCATTTATTGAGATGAGCTACTGGTTTAGATCGTTGTAGTTTGATAGGGGCAACTTCGTTTATAGCAGATTTTTAAAAAAAAACATCTTTTTATTAGTTTTACAACATCAAACTTGCAATTCCCAACTCTCCCCCCCCCCCTTCGAGGCAACCTTACTATGTCCTTGGTCCATTGCCCCATGAACCAATCGCCGAGGTAAGTAGTTTTGTAACAAGAACATTGGGTCTCCCACCTCTCCCACCCCCCCCCAGTGGCCAACCGGCTTCGTCCTTAATCCGTTACTCTCATGAACCAGTCGTTAATGTTCACTGTAAGTACAGTAGTCGCAAACGCTGAAGGTGCCACCCAAGTCGAAAATCATCCTTCAGAAATGTCAGGGTTTCTTCCCAGTCTCTTGCGAAGGATTGCACGTTATTGTTCATTGCATAAGTTGCCCCCTCAAGTGCCACTGTGTCCCAGAGTTTCCACAGTAAGTCCTGCAATAGGGGAACCTCTGCGCTCTTCCATCTCTGCGCTATTACCGTCATGGCTGCAAATAAGAGGATCGCCCTCACTTTCCTCCGAGAGCCAGGCTCCCCCGAGGCAGAGCCCCCTCCGAGTCCCAGGAGGACCTCCACTGGTGATCTACTATTCCCCGGCCCAAATGCCTGCTCCTGGACCCCCTGCACTTCCTGCCAGAAAGGCCTAATTTTCAGGCAATCCCACCAAATATGTTGTGCCGTACCCTCCAGCCCACATCCCCTCCAGCAACTTCCCGAGGCACTAGGATAGATCTCCCGGAGGCGGGCCAGTGTATAATGCCATCCGAACAAAATCTTGTACCACATTTCCTGTAGCTGGGATACTTTAGCCAGCCTGGGAATTGCCCTCCATAACCTCTCCCACTCTTCGCGCTCTATGGCCCTCCCCAGAATCTGATTCCACCTCTGCATAAACTGCCATTGGTTCCTGCTGTTTACCTCATCTAGAATTCTATATAGGTTAGATATTAATCCCCTGGACCCATCGTTAGATAGGAGGAATCTCTCAAACCGCGTCTTCTCTCTCGTTGCTGCCTGCTTGTTCGCCGGGTTCAGTACCCAATGTCGTAATTGCGCGTATCTGAGTCTTTCCCCCTCCTTTATCCCGTATTCCCTTTTGCAATCTTCAAATGAGAGAATTTTCCCCCCGAAAGAGATCACCCAGCCACTTGCAGCCCTCCTCCTGCCACTGTCTAAATGCCCCCACCTCCAACCCCGGAGTAAAGTCCCCATTGCCGAACAAGGGTGTAAAAGGGGAAGGGAAGGTCGTGATTCCTCTAGTGCCTACCATTTTATCCCAGTTCTCTGCCATGAGTTTCGTTATACAGATCTTGTAAAGATGCTGGGGTCTGTGCTGTTTTGGGAGCCATAATACCTCTGCCAAACTGCGATGTCCTACTGCTCTGTCCATTTTCACCCACTGTTTGTCTTGTGTAACTTCCCCTTCCCGGAGCCAGTCTCTAATGACTTGTAACTGTGTAGCTTTGTAGTACTGTTGGAAGTTCGGCAGTGCTAGTCCCCCCTCCCGTCTGGGAGCCATCAGCAACTGCCTAGTAACCCGCGCCTTCTTCCCTTCCCACCAAAACTCTCTGGTCAGGGTTCCCAGTTCCTTGAAAAAGCTTGCGGGGACTGCCTGGGGTATTGCCTGAAAGAGTTACAATAGGCGCAGCAAAGTCACCATCTTAACTGCCGCCATCCTACCCATCCACGACACGCGGAGGCCCCTCCACCTACGGTAATCCTCCAGCAGAACTCTACTTGCCTGGATGGACTCCCTCGGCACCGTCAGTGTGAGCAACATATCGCAGCAAATGCCGCCACCCTTTGATCTTGCCCCCCAAATAGAATGCCCCGTATCCCCTCTGCCTCCCTAATTGCTTGCAAGAGAGGTTCCAGATAGACTGCGTAGAGCATCGGGGCGAGGGGGCAGCCCTGCTTGGTAGCTCTACTCAGTCCAAAGGACCGAGACATTGTCCCGTTCACTGTTGTCCTCATAGATGGTGTCTGATAATTGGCTTGAACCATCCTTAAAAATTCCCCGCCGAGGCCCATCTTCTGCATGGTCTTGAACAGGAAGGACCACTGTAAGCTGTCAAACGCTTTTTCTGCGTCCAAGGATAGGAGGACCGCAACAGTGTCTGTCCTTTGTTCCTTTTCCACCAAATGAGCCACCCTTCTCATGTTGTCCGCCGTCTGTCGGCCTCTTATAAAACCTGCTTGGTCCGGGTGAATCGGACCCGGGAGAAAGCCCTCCAGTCTATTAGCCAAGATTTTCGTGAATAGCTTGGCATCAATGTTAATCAATGCTATGGGCCTATAAGACGTCCTCTCTTCGGGGTTGTCGGGGGGTTTCTCCCGGGGTCGGCTGGGCCTTGTACGGACCGCCGGGCTGGGAGGCCCCAACTCCTCCCGCGTATCCCAAAAATGAGTATGAGACACACACACAAGAAGCAAGGTGGTTCTGCTGTTTATTGAATAAGGGATGGGCAGGGATGGGTCTAGGATCGTACGCGTCCGTCCAGACTCTCGAAATTCATGGGGCTCGCAGGCCCCCTTTTTGCCTCAGTATGACGCGCTACTTGCGTCACCTGGGAAAGTTTAGCAAAAAACCTATCGCCACTCTGGATTGGTTCCTCGAGTGGTAGGGTTAGTATAACATACGTATAGAGAACGCTGTCAGTGGTCAGTCAGGTGGTATACTTGGGTTGTCTCTTCTATTAGATACTTGAAAATTGTTACATGAAAAGCCCTAATGATTGGCTAAGGTTAATGGCGTCAGTGATGAGTGCCCCATGTTCTGATTGGTCCACTCGCGAGCCCCCCAACCTGGGACCATCATTGTTCCCAGCTCGCGGTGTACCTGTCATTGCAACAATATGTAACTATGTGTTTGTGCAGACAATGCATGGATTTGCTCATATGCCTGAGAGCAGACTATTCCCATCGCTGTAGGTGTCCATTGGGTCATTTCATTGTTGCAGCCTGTGTCTCAAACGTGGGACCCAAACGACTTCGCTCTCCTGGGTCTGGCACCCTGTCAGGTTCGGCTTGGTCACGTGAGGAGAGACCGTGGTTGAGGCAGAATTCTGCACATTTAATGTTGTATTTTCCACTGTGTGTCTGGCTTAGTTTACAGGTGTGACCTTGGCTTCGGCTTGTGGCATGCGAGTTGCAACATTGCCCCCTTGGCTGTCAGTTCCTGCTGGGCTCATTCTGCAGGGTCAGCAATTGTACTCTTCCTCGTTCAACGTTCGTGGAGGCTCTTGCTTGCGGCCTACTTGGGCCTGGTGCATAGGTGGGGATGTTTAATGCACAGCATTTTAAGTTGCGGTATCACATTGCTTCATAGGCGGTATCATGTCTTCGTTGTATTTTCATCACAATGCAAGGGTTAGGAGAAGCGTCAGCAAGCATTTTAGATGAGTGCTTTGTGCGTCTTGCGTTTCTGCATTTTGAATAATCTATGTGAAAAATAATAAAGATGCGCGTCAGTGGGTGTGTCCGTCACCTACGTCATAGCACTGAATATGTTCTTCGTGTGGATTCGTGTGGGGGTGTCCAGTGTGCATGGTTGCACGGGTGTTCTGACAGTTGGCTAGGTCGTCATGGCATCTCTAACGATGTGTTTATTTACTGTTGAAAGGTTTAGTCGAGTTCATCCATGCCACAGGTGTCGGCTTGAGCAGGGCAGGCTGGTGGGCAGGCTGATGGGCACATCCGTATGTTCCTGTACCAGGGTATTTGGTCGTCTGGTAGGTAGGCAAATTCATCTTGTGGTGGGTGTCCGGGTCGCGATCCTCTAGGCCAGGGGCTCGAGGAGATTGGGGGGAGTCTTTTGTCCCATTCTCCCACTTCAGTTCCCCCTCTGGTCGACTTGTCGACCACAAACATATCCTTTTCCTTATCTCCTCTTACCCTCCATATTTTAGTTACTCCTCCCAGGTGTCCATAGTGGTTGACATGGTCCTCAATTGACCAATACATATACACACAACTTCCTCCCGGTGTGCAGTATACCCATTTCCCGATGTAGCTTCTCGGGTTTCTTGGGTTTTCGAGCTTCACGGATGGCGGGTCCAGGTGGTTGGTGATGATCTGTTTGCGCAGTTTTTCTCTTTCCTTTATTATTGTATCTGTGTGCTGGCCATCATCAGTTGGCATCAAGGGGTGCATACCAACCATTTCGATCATTTCGTCTGTAGTGCGTGCTTTCCGGGCTTTCCAGAACCTTATTATAATCAGTGCAGCTCCAGCCAGTATTACACATCCAACTATAATCTTCAGCCCGTCCGACAGCCATGATGGCATCCATGA
Source organism: Ambystoma mexicanum (assembly GCF_040938575.1). Taxonomy (NCBI): domain Eukaryota; kingdom Metazoa; phylum Chordata; class Amphibia; order Caudata; family Ambystomatidae; genus Ambystoma; species Ambystoma mexicanum. The sequence goes on from NC_090938.1 coordinate 65,605,047, forward strand.
CCATAACAATGAAAACCAGCTGTCATCCTTCTTCACTCCTTTGCTTTCTTCCATCATTTTGAAGTGCATCTGGGCCAGTTGTGATACTGCTTTGGTGAGTGTACCATTGTCGGCATCGTTAGCAGGAATACATGTGCAGCATGATTGTCCTATCTTTGCGCAAACTCCTCCTTCCATTGCTGTAAGGAGATCTAATACGTATGTGTTCTGTAGTGCTACCATCCTCACTGCTCGCAGTTCCTCTTTTATTGCGTTGAATCCATTTACTGTAGAATTAATTGTCATCATCAGCTCCCATCGGGTTATCTGGAGCCATTTTGCGTTTGCATAAGCTTGTAGTCCAGGGTGTATTATTGACGAGAAAAACATTGCTGCCCTGCTGAATAACCTGTGTTCTGGTGGGATTGAAGTGAGTGCTGTTTCCGACCTTCCCCATAGGTAATTTCCTGTCAGGGGTTCTCCTTGTCTCTTTTTTCTATTCAGGACATTATTGTTGTTGTTGTTGTTGTTTTCGTTGTCTGACCCCCTCTGAGAGTTTACAGATCTCTTCTTCCTCTTGTTTCTTTCATCCATTTTGGGGAAGTTCGCCATGTTCACATGTTTCTGGGGCACCACTAGTGATGGTACATTAATGTGTACCATTGTGCATATACCGTTCCACAGAGAGGGCAGTGTGTGGTATGCCTTGTTTCCGCAGGCCCAGTAGTGGTCCATTAATACTGCTGTTCCTGCTCCCCCCTCTGGTAGCTCTAACACGCTGGCACAGTTGGTGTTGTATCCCACGTCCACTTCTCCTCTGTGTTGGTAGCATAGCTTAGGTGCAGACAGCGCAGTATGCTCATTGGGTCTTCATCCTTCTCCATCCATGTCAGCATGGGTACGTACTTGCCCCAAATCGTCCAACATCTGTTATTGGGTTCATCAATGGTGGTAATATTTTCTCTTGTTATCATGTTGCTGCCAACCACTCCTATGTCCCATTTATTGTTTATGTATACCTTCCCCGTTATTGTAACCAGTGGTCTTTCCCAACAGCCTTGTGTACCAGGAACTTCGGTGGCGTACCAGTCACATGGTAGGTATTGTAGTGTTACTTTCTTTGTTTCTCCCTTTTCAGGACCACTTGCCATGTATCTGAATGCTTCAGCATGCAAACTGCTCTTGTGGTAACTCAAATAAGACTTGAGGAAATTGTTTTCGTATGGATATGTGTCTCGCGTTTTCCACACCAGTCTCACCACCGTTCCTTGAAATCGCCCTCTCGTTTGGAATAGTGCCAGGTATATTATACATCGTGCCGTCTTTTCTTCTATTTCTGTAGCAACGAATGTTCGAGAAGCGCTCATGGCGTATGGGATCAATGAGCAGACATAGCAGCTGTCTTCTGTTGTCTGCTTACCTATTTAGGTCATGTGCTGGTACCACATGTTGTTCGAGACGTGTGCTGAATCTGTTATGTAATTATCAATACCTTTATTATCTGAGTATGTGCTGCGTTTAACTCTACTTCCCTTATGTGGAGGGTTGCTAGTACCACCTGATGTAACACCTGTTGCAGCCGTGGGTGGGGGTACGTTAGGTTTGGGCACAGCCAAAATATTGATAGCATAACTCTTCTGCCATACAGAAGCAGCCAAAAAACCAGTGATCACCAAAACCCCTATCATTTTTATTATAAAAGGTAGTCTCACCGGCATTTACTCTTACCTTGCTGCAGTCCGGCAGCTTATTCTTTCGACGTTAAAGTTGCCCGCCTGAAAATTCTCAATACGCTTGTTATTATTGTTAGTTGTCGTTATCAAGCCCTCCCTATCAGGTAGTCGTTCAGTGCCCAGGCGAAGAGCTGCTCCCACGCCAATCTAAGCGATCTGTCTCTTAGAGCAGGTAAGTGCTGGTGAAGATGGGGCATTGATTGTTCTATGGCCAAGATAAATGTGGTGTAGTAAACACGTACCCTCCTTTTTTTAGGCCTTTTTATGTGATATACAAATTGGTGTGATAGGGCTTCAGGGTAATTATCGTCTGAGGGTAGCATCTACTCCTGGGCAATGTACGTTGTTAGTTACCTATTTTCTTAGCAATACAATTACACACGGTACCTGCATGTGTGAGAAAGAAAAAGAAAACATACAAGTGTTTACATGTGTATATGTGCAAAACAATGTCCTTCAATTGGGTGGTGGCTGTAGTGGGCAGGGGGTTTGTGGGCAGAGGGATTGGGGCTCAACTGGCGGAAGTCTGTTTACTCTTTGATCTTGTGACCATGGGATGGGCGGTATGCAAATCACCAGTGTCTATTTCAGTACTTGTCCCTGGGGATTTTGGGGGGTGACAGGGTTTGGAGACACTGAGGTCGTCAGCTGTGGTAGACGTCTCCTTCTCCGTAGGTGATGCTGTCGCTGCTCTTCCAATGGCCCTGTCGGTGAAGCTAGGGCAGGCCTGGAGTTTGCAGATCTTCACGTCGTGTAGGTGATTGCAAGCACGCTTATCCTGCAACTTTACTGCTCTCGTAGATACCTCCTCTACCAGGTGGGGACCAGTGAAGCGTGGGCTGTTCCACTTTCTATTGAAATTGCGGAGTAGCACGTGGTCACCTTTAGCAATTTTGCACAGTGTTTCCTTTTCGAATTCTTTGTCCGTGTCTTCTTGTTGATAACTCTTAGACCCGCCCCGCGTCCGCTCGAGCTGTTGAGACACAAACAGTACACTAGTAATCAAAGAAGACACATATTGGTACATATCATCACCAAGAACAGTTGCAGTGTTTTCATAGTCTGTGAATGCTCTTGATGTTGGCGTTAGAGGAAGGCGCATTTGACGTCCGGTCACCACCTCGTGAGGAGTGAGGTGGTGGTCGGAGCCTGGTCTATTCCTTAGCTCAAATAGAGCTAGCGGAAGGCAATACAACCAACTCTTCTTTGTTGTTTGCTGTATCTTTGCAATTGCCTCCTTCAATAGGCCATTCATGCGTTCACATACACCATTGGCCTGCGGGTGATATGCACACACAAATTTATGCTTGATGTTCAGTAAGGACATGATGTGCTGAAACATTTCATTAGCGAAATGCGGGCCGTTATCTGACCGCAGTACTTCGCACACTCCCCACCTGGGGAAAACCTCTCTCACTAGAAATTTAGCTGCTTTGCATGTGCGTCTGCTGCTTCATTCCCTTTTGAGATATGATCTTCTCCATTAGTGTGTGTGGGACATTTAACCAAAGCTAGTTCTTGGGGATTATTTATTACTTCAATAAACTCAGCTAATAAGAGAGCATGTTGCACTGGGGTGCTGTCAGCTCTCCTAAAACCCCTTCTTCACCATTTTGTCAACCCCGAGTGGACAGTAGACGTGACAAATGTGCTATCAGAATATATAGTAACTCTTTTGTCAAAGCTTTCCTTCAACGCCAATATCAGTGTGACCAATTCTGCTGCTTGAGCAGAATAATGTTGTGGTAACTGTACACATTTCACCGCCACACACACCAAGTCCTCTGTCATTTTTACAACTGCTGCCCCAGTTCTTCTTATCCCATCACTCTGGTCTATTGTCGATGACCCATCAATGAACAAGAGCTCTCCTCCATTTAGCGCATCCTCTTCAACTTTTCTAGTACATGAGTACATTTCAGTAGTCTGCGTACAATCATGAGCATAGTCACCTTCCTCAATAACTTCCGCTATAAACCTTGCAGGATTAACTGTGCTGCATCTAACAATTGATAGTTCTGGTCTAGATAAGATGATCTCATAACCTGACGCCCTCTGCGTGGTTAGTGTGGACTTAGGCTTGCTCAATATTGCAAATAGTGCATGCTCCACAAATAGTGTGGTTGGGCACCCCATTGTAATAGATGATGATTTTTCTACCGCGAAGGCAGCTGCGGCGAGGCCTTGTTCGCAAGGGAAATGACCTAACATAACAGGGTCCAAGTGACCGCTGTAAAATGCTACTGGCTTGTATCCCATGCTTGTTTTTTGAGCCAACACTGCTTTCATTACTGCTGAGTCGCAATGTGAAAAGATAAAGAACTGTCGTTCATAATCTGGGGTGGCCAGTACCGGAGTATTGATATTGCGTGTTTCAATTCGTCAAAGGCCTCTTTCATTTCCATTGTCCACCCCAATTTTTTCTCCCCTGTTTAGCTTCTCTCAATGCTTCAAGTAGGGGTCCTATGTATGAGCTGTAATCAAATACCCAGGCTCTACAGTAGTTGCACAGTCCCAGGAACTGCTGCAGTTCCCTCACTGTTTTGGGCAGCAGCGTTTTTGAAATGGCCTGTGCTCTTTGTGGTGCAATCTTTCTTCCGTGTTGGGATATCAGCTGACCGTACTGTAACTTTTCTTTATCTACCTTGTAACCCTTTTCAGCCAATATTGTCAGCATCTTCAATGAGTCCTCCCTGCAGCTTTTTTCGCTTGTGCTGCAAATTATTATGTCGTCAACATATTGCAACACTGTACTTTCCAATTCAATATTTCCCAAGTCCATCTGTATTACTCTGTTGAAAATTGAGGGTGACTCGCAGTACCCTTGTGGTAACCTGGTGTGTTTCCATTTTGTGTTTCTGTACGTGAAGCTTGTCAGGTCTTGTGAATCTGGATGCAGGGGTATTGAGAAAAAGGCATTTTTGAGGTCAATCACTGTAAATCGTGAGGCCTCTGCTGGAATTCCACACAATATTGTGGCCGGGTTTGCTGCTATGGGGTATTCTGCTTCCACTATGTTGATCAAGGGCCTGAGGTCCTGGATGAAACACCAAGACCCTCCTTTAGCTTTGCGCACTGGATATACGGCCGTATTACATGGTGATTCTGATGGTACCAATATGCCATTATTTATAAGGGCCGTTATTGTTTCATATATGCCCTCATCTGCCTCTTTTGATAGTGGGTATTGCTTCACTCTAGGGAGTATTGCACCTTTTTTCAGTTTTATTCTTACTCCCCCGATGCTTTTTATGCACCCCACGTCATAGGGACTAGTAGTCCACAATGATGCTGGAACTTTTGCCATATCCTCCTCAAAAAAGGGAACTGGGGTGGATATGGGTGCTTCAAGTGCCATTGCAATTTTCTGTGCCACTTGTTTGTATGTCACTCTTAGCCATATATCTACACTCATCATAAATACCATTTCATCCTCTTCCTTCTCTTCTGAAAAGAGCTCCTCATCTTACACCTGGGTGAGCCTGCATCCCTCAGCTAGTGCTATCACTGCCCTCCATGCTCTTCCTTCCCCGTGTTGGGCATGTTCTGCGATATAATCAGCAGTTGCTATAATGCTCTCCATGCTCACTGAAATCACCTTTCCTTCTGGTTCATTGGCTGGTGTTTCCGGTCTGAACAGATAGGCTATTGGCCTCCTCCAGATCTTCCCTTCTATTCCTGGCATCCATGCGAATGCCATGTCTGTTCCATACTGGAACAGTTCGGCATCTACTGGCTCAGCCCTAATCACTGTCTGCCCACAGTATGCTTGCATAATTTGCTGTGCAGTGAGCGTGTTTATTACAGGGGTGGAACAAATTATGCCGTCCTCCGTGAAGGAGATTGTCATATTCAACCTGCTCATTATGTCTCTCCCAAGTATGTTTACTGGCGAGTCCCTTGAATATAAAAGCGGGACGGACATGTCATAATCCCCTATCGATAAGGGGATATTATCAGTAAAGGGAACCAACCCACTAGCCCCAGAGAATCCTTGGGTGTTCATGGCCTCACCTGACATCTTAAATTTAACTTCCCTTATGCAAGACCGGGTTGCCCCAGTGTCAACAAGGAATGATACGTTTTTGTCACCTATCGTTACCTCTATACGTGGTTCCTCCGCACTATTAGGTGTTACCGACAGGATGGGACACACCAAGGACGTCTGTGGGCTGTCCTATTGTGGGTATAATGATTGACCACTTCCTGTGTAAGGGTTGTGTCCCAGGACCGTCACCCTTCCCAGTTGTGTTTGCTTTAGCTGTGTATTGGTAGAGGTTACCTTATGGTCTTGAAATTGAGTGGGCTGCTGTACTTGCTGCACTTGAGGTTGTTGTGATATCGCTACCTGTTGTTGCGGTAGTGAATATGTCTGTGGCTGTTGTGTTACTAACTGTTGCTGCATATTTCCCGGTTGCAGTGCCTGCTGTTGTTGGTGGCCCTGCTGTTCCCTTATAGGCCCTTGTTGTCCCTGTTCTCCCCATGCTGGTGTGCCGGGTCTCATTCTACATGTGCGTGACATGTGTCCTAATAATCCACAAATCCAACATACAGGTGGTTCCCTGGTCTGCCATGGGAAACTCCCTGAATTGTCCTGGTATACTGGTTGCACAGTGGGGTAGAAACTTCTGAATCCTCCACCTTGCTGTTGTGCGTTATAGCCGTATCCCCTCCCCCTCATCATTCCTCCCCTTCCCCTGTTGTAATTGTAATATCCAGCTCCTGGTGTTGAGTATCCTCCTCCCATGTTAGTCGTGTATGGTGGGGGTGGTGGCAGCTGTTGTGCTATAATCTGTGGTGATTATATTTGGGAGGGATCTTGTGCAGCCACTACTTGCGTGGGGTTTGGTGCCATTGTTGTAGGTGTAGTTATTAGTGCACCTTCCATCGTGTACTTAGTAAGTTTTTTCTGCACTAATTTCACCTCTTCCGCTTTCCTATCCTCTTTCTTTTGTTTCATCTTTTCTTGCCATGTTCTACAATGATGTACTATCGTCAGTTGTATTTCCGGCCAATCCTTTGCTTCCATCCCCACTACTTTCTTCAATTGTTTCTGCACTGCTTCCGGGAGCCCTTGTATTAGTATATGGTAAAATATTGCTGGTGTCCTGTCCCATTGCTCTCTAGTTTCCATACGCCACTTCTCCTGAATTTCCTGGATATAATCAACAGGATCTTCATTCTCACGCATCTTGCGTGATGTAATTGCTCCTATGTCTGATGTGTCTGGGTATTGTACTCTCAGTGCTTGCCATAATGCATGTCTGCAGTTTGCGAATGGCACCCCGTCGTGTGATGTGTTTGTTATTGTGACCCCGGGGAAGCCTGCTCTCTTCCAGATGTCATCTGCTGCATCCCCCAATATTGATATTAAGAGACCTTTTACATCTCCTACTGCCAATTTCTGTCCTGCGGTGTGTTTTTCCATTTCATATATCCATTTCCCCGCACCTCCACTTAATGATGGGAGCCTGCACTTTATATTTTCTTGTCTGCATGCTTCCAAGGGACGTATTGTGGTCTAACCCCTCCCCTCTCCAAGAGTGGCATTAGGTTGTGTCCTGTCTGACCCCCTGGGTTCCCCAGAGTCGAGTCCGTATACCCCTCCTCTTCTTCCGTGTCGTCTACATTGTCTGTTATGTCCATATTTCCCCTGCTCGTAACTGTTTCTCCTCCATCTCTTCCCCTTCTTTTATCATTTCCTTTATTTGATGTGGGCGTGTGTACTCGTTCTTCCTGCGTCCAGGGAGATCTCTAAGCCTACCAGCATAGGGTGTGTGTTCGTGAGGGGCGGGTGCGGGTGTAGGTGGGCATGTTGCACGGGATGAGTGTGGGGTAGTGGATCATGTTGGACGGGATGACGAGGGTGTAGCTTCTCGTGTGTGCCTTCCCGCCATTCCTTGCTCTTCCCCCTTACTTCCCCCCAGTTCTTCCTTTCTTCTGCAGGCCCATGGTGATTCCCTGTTAGTCCAATTTATCTAAGCTTTCTCTTTCCCTATTCCTTCTTTCTCTTTCCATTCCTTCTTCTTCCTCGCTACAAAAGTCATCCAGGAGCGACAACCCCCAATCTGTCTTTTTCCCCCTAATCGTTACTGTTTTTAAATCTATTAAATCTGTTCCTCCCGTTTCTTCTTTACCAATTGCTCCCCTTTGCGCTAATGTTGTTGCTACTTCTGTGTCTCTACGTACATATCTCCTTACTTCGCTCTCCCTTCTCCTATCTTCTCCTTCCCCTTCTTTTTTCTCTACTATCTCTCTACCGATTTCCTCTCTTTTCTTTATTAATTCCTCCATTACTTCACTACTCATCTTTTCCAATATCCTTTCCTCTTCTCTCTTAATTTCCCATCTTTCTCTTTCCCGCTCTAATATGCTTTCTATCATCCTCCCTTCTTCGTATTTCTTGGTCGTTTCTGATAGTATTTTCCTCTTCCATATTTCCATTTCTTTTTCTTTCTCTTCTTCCTTTCTTTTCTTGTCTCGCTGTGCTGCTCGAGATACCCTTTCTGCTGCTGCCTTTACCCTTTCAGCTTCTCTCTTTCGTTATTCAGTTTGTTCCCTCATTTTTTCCAGCTCATTCTTACTTTCTTTCCTTTCCCGTGCTCTCTCTCTTTCCTCCCTCTCAAGCTGCTTAATCAGGGCATTTTGCTCATTCCTTAATTCTTATAATCGTTCCTCCAAAATCTCTTCTTTTTCTCGTAACAGCTCTTCCTCCTTTCTTTTCCCCCCTTCCCCTTTCATCTCGCTCTTACTCTCATTGTCCTCGTCCATTTTCCTTACTACCTCCTTCTCTTCTCCTGTTAATGAACCTCGCAATTTTAATAATACCTGTGCAGCTACCCACTCATCATGTCCTATTGCTGCAATTTGTTCTTCGCTATTCTTCCCCTCCCCTGCGGACATCTTGGTATAAGTTGACCCTGCCATACTTGTCTGTTCCCCTCCCGTGTAGCCACCTGTAGCTGTATATGGTGGTGGGCTGTATGCCGGGTTCGAACAGCCCTCAGCCGCCCTTAATTGTTCTCTCACTATTTCTCGTAGTTCCGTTAAAGGATATAACCCCCTTCCTCTTTTTTCACTACCTTCGCCAAGGGCATATCGTCGCCCTGTTCTTTTTTTATTTCTTTTTCGTTTAGGTTGCTACTCTTTTCTCCTCCCTCTTGTCCTTTCCCCGTGCACTGTGTGCCTTCACTCTCCTTTTCCCCATTCTGTTCTTCCTCCTTAACCTTCTTCTCCTCCTTCGTTCCCCCCACAGTGAACATTCCGTTTAGTCCTGGTCGGGACCCCTGGAACATTCTCCATAAGTTGAACACCTCCACATGGTGTGTCAACTTCTTCCCCTTGTATGTGTTATGCAGATGGGTCAATAGTGAGTGTTGTACATATGGGTCGAAACTACCATTGGGCGGCCATGGTGTTGTCATTTTGTTGTCCGTCCCCTGTGTCCATTCTATGCTGTATTTAATCAGTTTCTCTCTATGGGGTGACAGTGTTTTACATATATGCTGTAGCGGGGTAGTGAGGGTGTTGCCCCACCCTCCCGATCCTGTCCCGTATGACATAGTAGCACTGAGTTATTATCCTCCCTCGATATGGTAGCGGTTATCTTGCTAATAATGGACGCTATACAATTTCAGATGTTTTACCTGGCCCCGTAATTTTGGGGACTTGCGATTATCCGCTAAAAGAAAATAGTAAAATATAGCATTTGCATTTATATATTCTTTTCGCCCTTTTCTCCTTCCACCTAACACCGTTACGGCCCCCTACGGCCGAGGCGCACATAGCCCCCTGTGGCTGCGTGCCCTGTGTGACGTTCTTATAGAGCCTCCCACTTTATTTCGCCCCTCCTCCTCTTTCCTCGCTCGTCGTGGCCGGCGTTCTCCGTGCGCGGTCACGTCCCTCTCTTCACCTTGCCCCGATATAATTGTTACCGTTTATCTCCGTCTCCACTCCCTTACCATTATTCTCTTCCCCACCACTCTCCAACAATGCCTTATGCTCGAGGTATCCTATTTTTTTTTTTTTTAAATGTCTTTATTGGCATTTGTGAATAAGCTTGTACAAGGATAAGATTCTGGAAGCAGTTACATTCAAAATGCAATAACTGGCGTAAATGTAATATGCTGATCAGCTTATAACCAACGACAAAACTATTAATAAAGAACAAACAAACTAAGGAAAAGAAGGAAAAGAAGAGAAAAGAAATAACAATAACATTAACAGTGACTGTCCCAACTCTCGGTGTGGTTTCTTAATCGATGTAGCCAGGTTCGGGGAGTGGGTCCGGAGGTGGGTATCAGCTTTGCTCCCTCAGTACAGTTGCTGGGTGGAGCCCATGGGTGTGGTGGGCTAATCTGTAGTGTCTGTTGCTTTCTAGGATGCAAGGGGGATGGGTTCAAGGAGGTTTGTAGCTCGTTGCAAAGACCATGTCTCTAAGGAGGGCTTTCCAGGCCTCCAGCACATTGCTCACATCGTCGCCGCCGCATCTGTTTCCCTCCTCCCAGGCTATAGTCTCAGCCGTAGTCCATCTTTCCATTTCCCTGATCCAGGGGTCATACCTGGGGCCCGCTGGGGCCTTCCAGGCCATGGCAATTGATCTCTTGACTAGAAGGCAGGCCATATCCATAAGCTTCGTCAAGTGTTTGATTTTACCAAGTCTCGGGTAGGTGCCCAGTAGGCACTCCTTGGGTGTCCACTCGTAAGTTTCTAGGCCAGCATTCCTGCAGGTCCGTTCAGCGGCCTGCCAGAGTTTCTGAGATTTGGAACAGGTCCAAAACATGTGAATCATGTCCGCCAGGTCTGAGGAGCACCAGGGGCACCTTGAGTCCGCTTTGTTGTTGAACGTGGATATCCGGTGAGGGGTCATATACGTTCTGTAGAGTACGTTCAGTTGGATCAGTCTGAACCTGGCGTTTCTGGATACCTCCTTTGGATATATCAGGGCTCTCGCCCATTCGGCCTCTGTGATTTCAGTCCGGAGGTCTGCCTCCCATTTTACCTTCAGCCGGGCGCTCTTTGGGTTGGGTCGATTGTTCAGTTGAGTGTACAACCTAGACGTCGGTCTCCATCCGTCACCAACGTCATACATTTCTCTCAGGAGGGGGTGAGTTTCTGGTTCCTCAGGCCATGCGACCCAGTTCTTTCTGGCCACATGTCTCACTTTTTGGTACCAGAGGAAATGGCCCAGTGGCAGTCCATCTCTTTCTCGAAGCGACTCGAAGTCCCTGAAGAGGCCATCATGAAACATGTCCCCCCATGTGTAGAGACCATGGTTCTCCCATCTCCTCATAGTTGCCAGGTCGGTGGAGGTTTTGCAAACATCCGTCATCATGGGGATGTCGGGTGTATAAGAGCGTTGCAGGCCCGCCACAGATCTCACCTTGCTCCATACCCGTCTTCCAACCTCTAGTATAGTGGGTGGGTTGGGGGGTCCAAGTCGGGAGTTCCAGAGTAGCTCCTTGGGATACAGCGGTGAAGAGGAGAGGGATAGAAGTTCTAGCTCAGCTGAAGGTTCGTCTGAGAGCCATTTTGCTAGGTGTGTCGACTGAGCCGCCAGAAAGTATCTCTGGAAGTCGGGAAGCTGAATGCCGCCCTCTGCGTAAGGGAGTGTAAGGGTATTCAGTGTGAGTCGGTGCCGGGCTCGTCCCTAGAGGAAGTCCCTGATCAGAGAGTCGAGTGTCCTGAAGAAGAGTGGGGGAATGTAATACACCACGTTGGTGAAATAGTAGAGGAACCTGGGGAGGATTATCATTTTAGCTATCGCCGCCCTCCCCATCATGGAGAGCGGGAGCTTTGACCAGAACTGTATGGATCTCCGCACTCCGCCCATTGCGGCCTCCGTGTTGGCTTTGTGGGTGGATATTGGTGAATGTGTGATGTTGAGGCCTAGGTATCGAAAAGTGTCCACCTGCCAACGGATCCCGATCTCAGGAAGCTCCTCCTCGGGTTTATTTTTCAGTCTTGCTAGTGGGAACGCGCAAGACTTCTGCCTGCTAAATCTTATCCCCGAGTATCTTGCAAAGTTGTCCAGAACATCCAATACAATCGGGGCATTCTCCAGGGGGTCGCGCAGGTATAGGAGGACGTCGTCGGCATATAACGAGATGATGTTGTCTGATCCTCCAATGCTAATGCCAGCGTCAAAGAACTGCTTCCTGAAGTATATTGCCACCGGCTCCAGGCCTAGAATGTACAGCATTGGAGACAGTGGGCATCCCTGTCTGGTACCCCTCTGGATGGGCCAGGCCCTCGATATCATGACACCCGTTTTAACTCTTGCCAATGGGTCGCTGTACAGGACCTCTATCCAGTGGATGAAGTGTTCGCCAAGTCCGAACTCCCTCAAGGTTTCGATCAGCCACTCCCAGTAAATAGAGTCAAAGGCTTTTATGGCATCCAGTGAGAGTACTGCTAGATCTTCCTCGCGTTCGGACGTCTGTGAAATGATATGTTGGAGCCTCCTGAGGTTGGCGGAGGTGTTACGCCCCGGAACGAAGCCATTCTGGTCCTCGTGTACCAGGGAACCGATCACCCTCGAGAGCCTTTTGGCCAATATGGTCGTCAATATTTTACCGTCGTAGTTTAGGAGCGCCAGTGGGCGATATGAGTCACATCTATCGGCTGGTTTGCCTGGTTTGAGCATCGGGACGATGAGGGTTTCTCTCATAGTGTTAGGGAGAGTGCCCGACTCATATGCCTCCATATATACTGCGTGTAGTATAGGAGAGAAGATCTCCTCGTAGGCCTTGTAGAATTCTGGGATGAGGCCATCTGTGCCAGGAGCCTTGCCTGTGGAGAGGGATCTGATTGCATCTGTGATGTCCTCCACCGTAATAGGCTCCCCAAGTTTGTCCTGTTGTTCCTGGCTCAGCCTAGGCAATCCCACCTCAGCCAGCGTATCCTTTATATCTGCTATGGGGACCTTCGTCTCATGAGTGTATAGGTCGTTGTAGAATTCCGTGAAGGTATCATTGATCTCTTGTCGTGTTCTGCAGGTCTTTTCATTCGTATCTTTGATCTCCTTGAGGGCCTGTCTCGGGTGCTCTTTCCTGCATAGCCATGCGAGTATTCTGCCCGGTTTGTCAGCTTCCCTGTGGGCCTTCGAGGTGCGCACAGAGAAGTCAAACTTCGAGAGTCTTTCCCATGCCTCCCTGCAATCCTCTCTGATCAGTTTCAGTTCAGCCTCCCTTTCGGTGGTTGGTGGGGCGCCACTTTCAAGTCGCTTTATTCTCTCCTCCACTACCTCCAGTTCTCTCCTCAGTTGTCGCCTGATCCCGCCCGCCTCGGCGATTATCTCCCCCCTTGTCACTACTTTCAGCGCCTCCCAAAGCGTGCTCCACTTCTCGACCGAACCCTTGTTTATCGCTAAGTATTCTTCCAGCTTTTCTCTTAGGGTTTCCTTGAATGCTGGGTCGGTCAAGGCATCTGATGGCATGCGCCACGTCGGGATGGGGGGGCGGGGGCCCTTGAGGGAGAGCTGCAACAACAAGGGGGAGTGATCCGATATTGTTCTGCCCATGTATTCTGCCAATTCAACTTGCGGGGTTAGTTCGTTGGCGATGAAGAAGTAGTCCAGTCTCGTGTGGAGGCTATGGGGAGCTGAGTAGAATGAATATGATCTGTCCGAGGGGTGGAGGTCTCTCCAAATGTCCGTTAGGTGTAGGTCTGCCACCATCTTGGAGAGGGCCCCAGGAGAGGCGCTATGGGACATGCGTGGAGCTGTCGATCTGTCCAGTTCCGGGTTCATAATAGAGTTGAAGTCCCCCCCCCATATGAACGTATACTCTCTGTAGTGCAGCAATTTAGCGCATAGGTCCTTGATGTGTGAGGGTATATTGTGCTGGGGAAAATACGAGTTTACTATACACAGGGGAGTGTTCTCAAGCATGCCCCACACTATCACATACCTGCCCTCTTTATCCAGCTCCGTTCCCATTTGTTGAAATGGTGTATCCGGGCTCACCCATGTATAGACTCCTCTTGCGTACTTTGAGAAGGATGCGCCGCTGCCTTGGCCTCCCCAGTAGTTCGGGATTTTGTCTGTGGCCTCCAAGGTGAGATGTGTTTCTTGCAGGAGGGCCAATGATATTTTTTTCCTCTTTAGATAGGAAAAAATCCGGTTTCTTCTTATGTATGTTCCCATCCCTCTAACGTTCCATGTAATTAGCTTGAGTCTTGCTGCCATTGCATAAGTGGGTTCCTTGATGAGGGGTGTACCACCCCTTCTCCCAGTGTTGCATGAGCCGTATTGTAGGGTGGGAGATGAGCCGCTTGTGTGGGGTGGGTAGGCCCACCCAGGCCCAGGAAATCTTTATTCATCCGGGTTGGGACAGTCGTAACAATAACAACTTGGAACAAGTAACTAAAACTAATGCCCCCAGCTTCAGCCACCGAGGTGGAGTGCTCGGGGGCCCTCGCGCCGTCCGACCTAGTCCAGGTCTCTGGCGTGAGTGGTTGCGTGCAGGAAAAAGGTCTGCACTGGTCAACGGTGGGTCCGTGGTCTGTGTCCATGGGCGGGAGGTCGAGTGGGCCCGCAGTCATTTAGCGTTCTGATGTGGTAGTTTTGCTTCAGTATTGGTATAGCTTCAGTTCGGTTTGGAGTATAATACCAGAGAAATGGGTGTCCAGCCACGTTAGTATGCGGTCAGCTTTTTGGGCGTGCTAGGTGCGTTCCTCTGGCGTGGTTTCTTTGGGAGCCTCAGCGAGGTTATTGTGTTCCATCCACATAGTAGCCGCTTCTGGTGATTCCAAGAATATCGCCCGCCCTTTGTGGATTACTTTTAGTCGTGATGGATAGAGCAGCATGTATTTTATGTTCAGTGTCCTCAGCTGGGCCTTGATGGGGACGAAGGAATTCCTTGCTCTCTGCACCGATTGAGTATAGTCGGGGTAGATGGTAATCTTTGAGTTACCCCGCTCGATTATACCTCCTTCCCTCGAGAATTTCAGGATCACCTCTCGGTCGCGGAAATTGAGGACCTTGGCGATGATGGGGCGGGGGTGGGATCCAGGCGGGGGCCGCTTCTGGAGGGATCTATGAGCTCTTTCAATGGCGAATCCCTGCGAGAGTTTCGACACCCCTACTTCCTGCTGTATCAGGGATTCCACATAAGCCGTCGGATCCATGGTCTCCGACCCCTCCGGTACGCCCAGGATCCTGATATTGTTCCGTCTGGCCCGACCCTCTGCTTCTTCGGATCTCGCCTCCAAGAAGTGCACTTTCCGTTTGAGGTCCGCTACCTCTTTCTGTAGAGACGTCGTCTCATCTGAGATGTCCTTCTGGGAGGATTCGACTATGGTGACGCGCTCCGTTAAGTTGCGGGCATCTTGCCTGATAAGTTGTATGTCCATCTTAACCTCCCCGATTTTCGTATCGATGAATGTCCTCAGGGCCGCGATCGCCTCAAGCAATTGATTATGTCTGGTCTCATCTCCAGGGGCATCTTGTGCTGGTGAGGTCTTCGGTGTGGATTGAGCAGCAGGCTTGGATGTTACAAAGGGGTCCAGAGTAGCGTGCTTGGCTTTGTTCCTCGCGGCAGCCATCTTGCCTCTTTGATGCCGTCGCCACCTTCTTCCCCGTGTCTATCGACCGCGTAGCGATCTTCCTTCTGGCCCTTCTTGGCTGCTGCACCGGGTCCTGACGGTGCCCTCGAGTGGCCCGGGCCGGGGTGCACTCGACTGCAGGGTGGGGCTGCTAGAGTCAGCGAGTCGCTGGCTCCCGGATCCAGTGCGAGCCGCTGGGTTGTCAACGCGAGGCGGCCGCCATCTTGTGTGCCTCGCCCGGGAAGAAGGGGGAGCCAGCGCCGGGTCGCGGTAGAAGCTTCTCAGGCCCCGATTTTCGTCGGGGTTGGGTGAAAGACAAGGTCCCCCGCTTCGGCCGCCGGTGGATCTCCTCGGATGCGGTGTCTGTGGGCAGAAGCACCTAGAAAAGGATCAGACTGCTGCGGCCCAGACGGAGCTCAAGGAACTCGCGTCCTCACTCCGTGGACATCAGGCCACGCCCCTGCTCGAGGTATCCTATGAAAGCCCTACTGGTGACGTCACCGACCTCTTCCAAAACTACCGGTAAGTTCTTTTCATGTTTTAAAAGTTTGAAATAAGTTTGCAATCTATACCCGTGACCCCACAGCTGTCCTCTTGTCACGCCTGGAACAAGGTAATCAACAATATAATCAGACTGCGCACGCTGCGTGTGATACGCCCCTCGACATGAGGGCTTAACCAGCCAATTATCTTCCGTATTAGGCAACCAGCTAGCTACCGCCTACAGGGAAACGTCATCTATCTATCGAGTTTTCTGCTCGATCAATAGGGATCCTCATCTACTCATTGATCAATAATCACCAATTCGTAGGAAACCACACACACACAAACACCCTTACAGGTGGTCGCGACCTAGGCCAATCAGTGTCTACGAGCGGCTGCATGTGATGTTTTCGTGCTCCGCCCCCTCCCCCTTCTTCGTAACGTAGCGGACTGCTCTCGCACTTGTCCAGCTACCATTCACTTCACCGTCAACACTAATTTATCAAATCTTCGCTGCGCACCTTTGTAACACCTCCCACCTCCCGTGTTCTATTCCTCCCCCCGCCCTCACAATTTCACATTGCTTGTTGGGTGTGGCATACTCACCAAGTTGTCTTGATGCGGGGCCGCTCGACTGCGTGCACCCCTCCAAGCGGCTCGCCACCTCCCCTCGTCTGGACCACGTCTGGACACTCGCCAACCACTGGCAGGATACTTCTCAACCGGCTCCCGAAGGCCAATATCAGGATTGCGCTGTCCGGTCTTCTCGCAGTTCCGCGATGGTCCTGTAGTCCTCAAAAAGGGAGCAGCGGCAGAGGGGGCAGCGCCGCCGGGCCTCCTCGCAACGAGAGCACTCGGTAAAATAAAATAAAAGGCAGATCTTAAACAGATCTCAGCAGTGCCTCCAACTTGTCGGGGGGTTTCTCCCGGGGTCGGCTGGGCCTTCCGCGGACCTCCGGGCTGGGAGGCCCCAACTCCTCCCGCGTATCCCAAAAATGAGTATGAGACACACACACAAGAAGCAAGGTGGTTCTGCTGTTTATTGAATAACGGCAGGGATGGGTCTAGGATCGTACGCGTCCGTCCAGACTCTCGAAATTCGTGGGGCTCGCAGGCCCACTTTTTGACTCAGTATGACGCGCTACTTGCGTCACCTGGGAAAGTTTAGCAAAAAACCTATCGCCACTCTGGATTGGTTCCTCGAGTGGGAGGGTTAGTATAGCATACGTATAGAGAACGCTGTCAGTTGTTAAGGGTCAGTCAGGTGGTATACTTGGGTTGTCTCTTCTATTAGATACTTGAAAATTGTTACATGAAAAGTCCTAATGATTGGCTAAGGTTAATGGCGTCAGTGATGAGTCCCCCATGTTCTGATTGGTCCACTCGCGAGCCCCCCAACCTGGGACCATCGTTGTTCCCAGCTCGCGGTGTACCTGTCATTTGGAACAATATGTAACTATGTGTTTGTGCAGACAATGCGTGGATTTGCTCATATGCCTGAGAGCAGACTATTCCCATCGCTGTAGGTGTCCATTGGGTCATTTCATTGTTGCAGCCTGTGTCTCAAACGTGGGACCCAGGCGACTTCTCCCTCCTGGGTCTGGCACCCCGTCAGGTTCGGCTTGGTCACGTGAGGAGAGACTGTGGTTGAGGCAGAATTCTGCACATTTAATGTTGTATTTTCCACTGTGTGTCTGGCTTAGTTTGCAGGTGTGACCTTGGCTTCGGCTTGTGGCATGCGAGTTGCAACATTGCCCCCTTGGCTGTCAGTTCTCGTTGGGCTCATTCTGCAGGGTCAGCAATTGTACTCTTGCTCGTTCAACGTTCGTGGAGGCTCTTGCTTGCGGCCTACTTGGGCCATGTGCATAGGTGGGGATGTTTAATGCACGGCATTTTAAGTTGCGGTATCACATTGCTTCATAGGCAGTATCATGTCTTCGTTGTATTTTCATCACAATGCAAGGGTTAGGAGAAGCGTCAGCAAGCATTTTAGATGAGTGCTTTGTGCGTCTTGCGTTTCTGCATTTTGAATAACCTATGTGAAAAATAATAAAGATGCGCGTCAGTGGGTGTGTCCGTCACCTACGTCATAGCACTGAATATGTTCTTCGTGTGGATTGGTTTGGGGGTGTCCAGTGTGCATGGTTGCACGGGTGTTCTGACAGTTGGCTAGGTCGTCATGGCATCTCTAACGATGTGTTTATTTACTGTTGAAAGGTTTAGTCGATTTCATCCATGCCGCAGGTGTCGGTTTGAGCAGGGCAGGCTGGTGGGCAGGCTGATGGGCACATCCGTATGTTCCTGTACCAGGGTATTTGGTCGTCTGGTAGGTAGGCAAATTCATCTCGTGGCGGGTGTCTGGGTCGCGATCCTCTAGGCCAGGGGCGCGAGGAGATTGGGGGTAGTCTTTTGTCCCATTCTCCCTCTTCAGGGTCCTTGTTTGGCTTCAAAATAAGGGTTAGCCTGGCCTCCTCCATGGACGGGA
Source organism: Ambystoma mexicanum (assembly GCF_040938575.1). Classification (NCBI taxonomy): domain Eukaryota; kingdom Metazoa; phylum Chordata; class Amphibia; order Caudata; family Ambystomatidae; genus Ambystoma; species Ambystoma mexicanum. The sequence continues at coordinate 65,623,272 of NC_090938.1, forward strand.
TTATTCTCCCCGTTGACCTGAATGTGTTAAAGAGGTATGTCAGATGCGGGATGAGCTCAGTTGCAAAGGTTTTGTAGAACACAGCAGTGTAGCCATCTGGGCCTGGTGCTTTGTTCAGTGGTAAGCTACAAATCACTCTCCTCACTTCCTCCTCTGTAATCTCCCTACTAAGTGACTCCAGAGCTTCCTTCCCCATCTTTCCCAGTTCCACTCTTTCCAAGAACTCTGCCTGTGCGCTAGCCCGAGGTTCTTGCGTCGTGTGTAGGGATTCGTAAAAGTCTACTAGCACCTCTCGTATCTCCTCTATCCGTGTGACCCGTTCCCCTGAGGCCGTTTTTAGAGCCATGATAGCGTTCTTAGATTGGGTACCCCTCAGCAGGCGAGCAAGAAGTGCATCCGCCTTGTTCGCATTTAGCATAGTATTTTTGGTGGACTCTAAGCAGCGCCCCTTCGGCCTTTTTAGTTCGGAGTACCTCCAGTTGCCCCAATGCTCTGCGGTGGACCCTCATGGACGCCCTAGTCGGGGTTGTCCCCACCTTCTGTCTCGCTTCCTCCACTTCCTCTTCCAACTGTGTTTCCAGCGCTTTCAACTACTTCTCCATCTGGGCCGCCACTGCTATTAGTTCCCCCCTCAACGTCGCTTTGAAAGCGTCCCATCGCGTCTCATGCCTTGTGTCCCCCCTTTTATTGAGCATGAAGAAGTCCTTGATCTTCTGGTCTACTTCTTGCTGGATCAGTGGGTTCCTAATAAGGTGCTTTGGGTATTTCCAGGTCCACACCCCTCTTTCACGATGACCTTCCTCATGGATACTAATTTATGATCCGCAATACCGATGGGGCCTGTCACTACCTCTCGAATCCTGCCCACCAAGCTTGACGTGACCCAGATATAATCTATCCTCGATTGAGATCCGTGGACCCCGGATAGAAAAGTATAGCCTTCTTCATTCCCTCTCAGTTCCCGCCACAGATTCCTCAGCCCTGCGTTCCCTATTCTTTCTTTAAGGTCTGCCGACATCATTGCTCCCCCTCTTCTTGTGCGATCCCCCGACCTATCACGTCCCCTTTCCCATGCAATATTAAGGTCACCCAGCAAGACTAATTGCCCCCAGGCTTTATCAGCTAATATTCCCAGCATTCGCTTCATAAATTGTTCCTGCCCCGAATTTAGAGCGTATACCACCGCCAGGGTGTATGGGCTGTCCTGGTGCGTCCCCTTGGCTATAATGTACATACCCTCCTTATCCCTTATAGTTTCTGTAACTCTGAAATCTACTGAATTTTTGATAGCTAGGGCTACCCCTCCCGATTTATTTCTCCCCGACGCATGTAGGATCTGGCCAAACCCCCGTAGCTTCAGGCGCCCCTGGTCTTTCTGCCTGAGATGTGTTTCCTGTAACCCCAAAATGTCTGGGCTCTCTCTCCTTGTAAATTGCTCTAATTTTTTCCGCTTAAGGGGGGTGTTCAGACCCCTCACATTATGTGTTAGCCACTTGAATGTAGATTAACGTGCCAGCGCTTCCCAGTTGCCTTTCACCCACTTCCTCCTGCCTCTTGTAACCACACTCGGTAAGCGAGTAACTTTGAGTGCACCCTTTTAATACCTCCTGTTCCCCTCATATTGGGGTAGATTTCTACTTCCCATATCCGTGCCCTTGTAACTAGCCTCCGCTGTCCTCCCCACCTCCCCTTCCCTCCCGTCTCCCCCCACTAAAAACGTACCCACCCTAACCCTCCCCCTTTCCCCTCCACCTCATCTAGAAGGGCGTGCCCTTCCCGCCTTTCTCTCCCCCCACTCCATGGGCATACCCACCCCTTCCGATTCATAGATGGTTACTCCCCCCTGCCAATGTCATCCTTTAATGGCCCACCACCCTTATGTCGCTTTTTGGCTTATGATTCCTCCTGCGCACTCCCTCCCGTTTCCCCAGGGCAATTCTTGCTCCTTTCCTTGGGCGGCTTTCCACTCAGCTTCACCCCCCCCCTTCTCTTTTCCCCCACCGTTGTCCAGGCCCACGGCTTTAACCCCGGCCCGGTGGTCACGAGCGGTTTTCCAGCTCTAGTGGGGAAGTCATCGAAGACCAAATGGAGCGTGTCCGCGCCTTCCTGCAGCATGGTTGTCCGCTTTTGGGTCCCCTCTCACTCAAACACCAATCCGAAAGGAAAGGTCCATTTGTACTTGATCCCCCTGGCAGTGAGTGCCCTTAGAACCGGTCCCATTTGGCGCCTCTTTGTCAGAGTGCTGCTTGACAAATCCTGGAACAGTGTAATGTGATGCTCATTGTACATTATTGGCTCTTGTTTTCTTGCCTCTTGAAGGACTGCTTCCTTTTGGGCGTACCTCGTAAACGCCGCCAGAACATCTCTAGGTCTCGATATTATGCCTCTGCCCCCTCTGCCCACTCTGTGTGTACGGTCCAGCTTCACTTTATCCGGAGGGGACACTTCCAGTATTTTGGCGAAAATGGTTTGGACCACTCCTTTCAGCTCTTTATCTTGGACAGATTCCGGCAACGTTTTGATCCTTATGTTGTTCCTTCGAGATTTATTTTCCATGTCCTCCATCTGGATCTCCAAGTTCTGTGTAGCCACATCGAGCCTCTCAATTGCCTCAGTGTTAGCTGTCACTTCTTTATCCATTTCCTGTAAACCTCCCTCTAAGAGATCTGTTCGCTCCCCCTGTTGCCGCTATTCCTGCTTAATTTCCCCCAGGGCCGAGTTAATGTCCACTCGCAGGAGCTGGAATTATTCCTGGAATGTTTTAGTTAGGCTGGCCTGCAAGGTGAGCATCTCCCCTCTAAAGTCCTGTCTCAAGATTGTAGTTGAACCTCCCCCCTCGGGTGGGGAGTCTGCATCCTCTAATTCATTTCTCGTGATTTTGGCTATCTCCCTCATCTCCTGTATCGGCCAAATGGTGGGGAGAGTGCCCGGGGCGTCCCCCAGGGTTTGCAGTGCTCTCCCACCCCTCCCTTTGTTTTTCACGGCCATCGTAATGTGGGCTTTGCTTGCACGATGGTAGCTCTTAGGCACTACTGTCCCTCTCCTCAAGGCTCAGAGTGATCACAACGGGAACGTGCCAGGGTCGTATCTCAGTTTGCTCCGCTTCTTACACTTCTTGTCCCCTGGGACGTGGTCCGAAGTCTCCCACTCTTTCCTCCCTGACCTGTGGTCTCTTAGATAGTCCCACTAGTTAGCAGGTGTTGCCTGTTCCAGCACCTCTTGATTGGACACTCCCTCAGGGTAGTCGGGAACTGCCCACACACTGCCTGAGGCCCCAACGGTCCAGGGGATCTTTCCCCTTGCATGCTGTGAGTGAGCTGCTCCCAGCTTCCTCCTTTCAGAGGTGTGCCTCACAGGCCTCTCCCCCACCTCCTGGCCTGATGCTCCACCCGCCTCTTGGGTACTGCTGTTCCTTGCTCCGTACCTTTAACTTCCTCTGGTCGGGCCTCCTCCGTTACTGCTGCAGCCTCCTTCTTCGGCCTCACTCCAGAAAGGCTGTCCTCCACACCCCTCCAGGACCAGCCCCTCTGGACCTTTCCAGGGCCGGCCCCTCCGGCGCCCACTCCAGCTGCTGCTTTCCTCTGCGCCATGCTGACTCTGGAGGGGCACCCCCTCCTCCTCTTTCAATGCTGGAGCTGCTCAGAGCGGTCGCTGAGCCCCAGCCCCTCGCTCGCCCATCACCGGCTCCACAACTCCCCACGTTGTCCTCTCCTCCTTTGGGGACAGCTGCACCCACTGCAGCCTCGCATCGCCTCTGGCTAAACGCCGCCACACGTCCCTCACCGCGTCACTGCCGCGCTGCTTCCGCCACTGCTCCTCCTCCTCCACTGCGGGCAGATCGCGAGCCCGCTCACCACGGCCGCCGCAGCCCCTTTCACATTTGGGTCCCGGCCCGTCCCGACACCGGGGTCACTGTTGCTGAGCCGCGCCCGTCAAGGCAGCCGCGAGGCAGAGCGGCCGCCTCACACCCGCTGCCGATCTGCTGCAGGGCTGTCCCCCCCACAGCTCCCCCTCCTCCAGTGCTGTCGGGCCGCATGTTATCCTGTCGAGGCCACCACAGCCTCCCTCGCCCTCAAGCTCCACAACCAGAGCAGTCACAGCGATCACAAAAAGTGAGCCCCCGTTCCGTTCCTGGCCTCGTGGGTGTGCACAGGTGCTCAAGTGCCACTCCGCAATTCCTGCCAGTGCCTATCTAAGTCCAATGACCGGGTGGTGGGATATTCCCAGGTCCGGGGCAAAGGAGCTCCGTCAGTACGTCTACCCCCTGCAGGCGGCCATCTTGAATCCCCCGTTTATAGCAGATTTTAAGGTGACATTGTAAAGGTCAACCAAATTGTCTGAGTCTAAGTCCTTGTTGTTAGGTGGGTCAAGGATGGCGTGGATTAACGGATGTAAATTTTGCAAGGTCAAGTTTTGAGGGGCGATGGTGGGGTTAGGGTTGATGGACACTGACTGTTGAATGGAAAAGGAGATAAAGTGACAGTCTGACCAACTAGTAGGTTCATTCTGGAGGATGGTGGATGAGCAATTGAGATCTTCCAGCTAATCCAACATTCTGCCTTTGTTGTGAGTGGGTCCTGAGATAAGGTGTTTAAAACCCATTTGGGAGATGGTGTTTTCGAGCGAAGTGGCGTTGGAATCGTTAGCGTCATTAAGTCCTCAATTGAAATCACAGAGCAAGATGATTTGGGACGCTGGCTTAGTATAGTGTGTAAGCAGATGTATGATGTCTTCCTCAAAGGAAGAGATGGGGCCAGGAGGACGGTAGATAGGGTGGGGTAGGAACGTTTGGGATGCTGAGATGGGGACTTCAACTGACAATAGTTCTTCTGATTGGAAGCGGATAGGGGACACTGCTCTGAAAACAAGGTGGGCTTTGGCTATGAAGGCTAGACCTCCACCTTTGCCTGAGTCTCTATCTGCCCTGAACATGTGAACCAGATCAAGGGAGGGTGGAGAGTTACAAGAACATAGGCAATAGTCAATGGGCAATGTGTGCAAATGAAGTGGGGCTACATCGTCCTATGACTTCTATTTGATTAATAACTGCAGAAACCCATATGCATGCATACTTGTATTTTGCCAATCCCATATCCTCACCCAGAATAATTTGTTTTACACATTGTTTGTCAAGTGTTGGCAATAACAGGCCGTAGGTTTTATTGTACAGATATGGTTATGCAGATAACAATAATCACATATCATGATAGTAACAATACTTTTGGGCACCGGGTCTTGGGGTTACCCCCTCTGGCCCGTGCCACCACACGTGGGCAGGTTGACGGCTGACCACGTTCCCCCCAAATGTATCACCTATTGGCAGCCCCTAGAGGCGAGAGTTGCTGTTGGTTCTCAGAAGAAATGTTCCCTGCTCTTGTTTGATAGGTGGGTGCCGTTCTTTGTGAAAAAGGTCCGGGTCACCTAGTGTATTGGCTGGGTGCTTTATGAAGCCCAGTCCTCTTGCTATATAGAATTTTTCTAGCCCCCTGTTGGGTTTTCTTCTATAAATGTCTACAGCTTTGTGGCAATTGGCCCCTTGCCATTTCTTTCTGGGTAGGATGGCCGAGAAGTATGTTTCCGTTCCTTTCCAATTGTGTGAAATGCCTGCAAGGGAGGAACGCATGTCCTCATATAAATGTCTCCTTCAAATGGACACTAGGTCATTGCCCCCTAGGTGTATGACCGGAAATTCTGGCGGGTCTCTGTATGTGACCAGCTCTGCTAGTGTTTTGTGGATTTATGCCCATCGTGGGCCTCTGTATCCCCACCATGCGGAAATGGTGTTTCTGAAAGTGGCCTTTCTTTTGTCTCCTCTGCCTGTTGGCCCGTCCTGAAGATAAAAGAGTGGCCGACTATCCATGCTGATTGGAGAGTGGTCCTCCCCTCGCCTGGTGTTTCTGTATGAATGTGGGGAATAAAGAAAGTGTGGGGGTGGCTGGCTATATTAGCTGTGGTCTGATGTATCTTTTGTAATAATCTGACCTCCATCCCCCTGTGTTTTTTAGTTGTTAAGGAGCTAAACTTCCTTGCCATGCTGAGGTGGCGGCACCTATTCTGAAGGAGTGGGTGCCAAACCCTTGGAGTCCCACCCTGCATTTTTGATTGTTTTCATCAGTACTTCTTTGAATTGGTAGCGGCTTAGTGCTGAGGCGTCCTTGTGGATCATAAAACATCCCCCCAACTTTGGGTCTTTGTGTGTAATAGAGGTTGGTAATACTTACCGGGCAGCTTACTGCCTCATTAATACAACAAATGTTGCTTGTTCTATTTGACCCCCGTTTTTGATTTTTGGATTTCTATGCTGACACTCTCCTGTCTGACCCTGACCTCCATGACGCCCAGACCATTGTTGGCCTTGGTGCTGGAGGCAATGAGTTCTCCAATTCGGAAAACCCCAAAGTATGCTAGGAGGAAAGCTGCTTTGAACAATATGATCTTATGTGGATGCCAGCATATGGCTTCCCGCTGGTTTGCAATTTGTATCAGTTTGTTGAAATTAAGGGGGTGCGGGTGTCCACCCGGGGGCCCTCTATTCTGCCCCAAACTATCAAAGCGTCAGACATAAGGGCGCTTTGGGTGGGGTCTGCATCACCCCGTATTTTTGAGAAATATTGAGATTGCAACTAGGTGTCTTTTCACCCTATCTCTCTTAAGGCCCTGTTCATGCGCCCATTTTAAAAATATTTCTATGTCTTTAATCGTTATTAACTCTACGTGGTTACGCCTGTGGCTTTAAATACTGTTTGTAAGCACTTACTGTACTGTGCTGCGGTGGTGCTTGCCAGCGCTTTCCCTGCCATCTCTGTGAGGAAGCGTAGGGAGTTGTTGGCACCCGTCATTGAGGTGCCCGGTTCTTGTTGGACATCCTGGCCTTGGCTCTCTGGCACTGGCGTTGATGCCGTTATTTTGTTGGCAACTGTTTTTGAGGCGCCTGATTCTTGTTGGGCATCCCGGCCTGGGCTCTCTGGCGCTGGCGTTGATGCCGTTATATTATTGGCACCCTTTTTTGAGGTGCCTGGTTCTTGTTGGGCATCCCGGCCTGTGCTCTCTGGCGCTGGCGGTGATGCCGTTATTTTTTATTTCCCAGCATTCTGCTGGTATCGGAGTCATCTGTTCTTGGGCGTGCGGCGCTAGCTCCAGAATCTTGGCCACTGAAAGTAAGATAAAGCATCTGCTATGTTATTGTCTGTACTGGCGATGTGCTTTGCTTTGACTACAATGTTTTCTTGTAGTGTGACTGCTGTGATGGCTCGTAAGACTTTTAGCACTAAAGGGCATTTGGTAGACCTTCTGTTTATGGAGCCTACTACTGCCAGGTTGTCGCACCAGACCAAGAGTTCCATGTTAGCTAGCTGCCTGCCCCAGATGTATAATGTTAGCAAGATGGGAAATATTTCTAGGAGGGTGATTTTTGTCCACCCTGCCTGTTGCCATGAGTTGGGCCAGTGTCCTGCCACCCATTCTGAGTCTAATATGGCTCCAAAGCCCTTGCTCCCGGCTGCATCAGTGTAAAGGACTCTTTTTGTCCACGTGTTCAAAGGCGTTCGCCAAAGTGAGATCCCATTGAAATTATTGAGGAAACTCGTCCAAATTTCTAGACCTTGTTTCACCTTTGCGCCTAGTCGGATGTGTAAGTGTGGTTTGGTAAAAGATTTGGTTTTAAGTTCCAGGCTTCTGGAAAAAACCCTCCCTTGCGGGATTATTCTGGTAGTGAAGTTAAGACTGCCTGGTATTGATTGAATTTCTTTAACTGTGCCCTTGTCTTTTATTGACAGGGCTTGTATTTTCTCCAGGGGTTCTGCAATTTTTTGCTTTCGAGATCTTGCATAGTCCTTGTGCAGAGTCAATTCGCAATGCCTAGAAAAATTATATTGGTGGCTGGTTTGGTCGTTTTTTCTATTGCCAGGGGTATGCCCCACTGTGAGGCCATTCTTTCTAGTTCCATCAGGGCCCCTGGACATTCTTCAGAGTTTGCTGGACCCATAACCATGAAATCATCTAAGTAGTGTACCACTTTGGCCCCTGGTCTCTTTTTCTGAAAAGCCTATTGGAAAAAGGGAGCTGAATTGCTCAAATAGGGCGCAGGATACTGTGCACCCCATGGGGAGACATCTGTCTACATAGAATCTATTATTAAAAGTAAAACCTAACCATTGTTGGGCATCTGGATAGACAGATATAAGTCTGAATGCGGATTCAATATCTAGTTTGGCCATCAGGGCGTACCTACCACATTCCTGAATGAGTCTTACCGCCTCCTGTAAGTGTGTGTAGGATACTGCAGATTCCGTGTGTGGAATGCTGTCGTTTAGTGATTGGCCTTTTCGGGTATGATGAATTAGCCTCATTTTCCCTGGTTCTTTTTTTAAAACATTTTTTTAGGGACCAGGCCTAAAGGTGATATTAAGTCATCTTTGAGGGGCATGTGATCCCAGGGTCCAGAAATCCTGCCCAACAGCAGTTCTTTCTTGATTTTGTTCCCCGCTAATTGGGGGGTTGTTCCTGTCAGGCTTTATGTTCAATGGGATGTGCTGTGATCCCGTACCCTTAAATGGGATCCTTAAGCCCCTGGTAAAGCCCTGTAAGATTGCCTCAATGGTTGCTCTGTCTGGGTAGTTGCTGAGTGTTTCTCTAAAATAGTTTGGGTTGATGGAAGTTCTTCCTGGTGTAAGTCTGGGTTTTGGAGGGGAATGGTTGTTGCTAGTCTTTTGAATTTTTGGCTGGTAGTCTGGTGCAATTACTTGCTGCGTGGTCGCCGTTGCAGTTTGTGCAACTGTGTTTGTACCAGCATTCTTCGTCCCAGGTGCATTGGTTCTTTCCAAAATCCTGCATGGAATGTTGGCTTTTGCGGAATGGTTTTGTGTTCTGCTGGGGGGTATTAGACTTCGCCCCCATGGCTGGTTCTTTCGAAAAAGCTGTTCGCTCTTTTTGTGCTTGTCATTGTCATTGTTCCTAGCACCTTGGGTATTTTTATTATATTTGGAGGAGTTCTGTGTTGCCTCTTCTTCTGCTGGAGGCTCAGTGTTTAACATATGTAAATCATTTTGGACCTCGTCCCATTCAATGGCTGGCCTCTCTGACATGCTTCTCCTAAATCTGATGTCATAAGCTAGCCAGGTCTTCCCTTTCTAAGCGACTTTTACTTCTCGTATTTTAACCATGTAAGCCCATAATTTTCTGCCATCATTGGGGAATTTCTCCTCATAAATTGTTGCCAGGATGGCGAAAGTCTGTAGCCAATTGTCCCAGTTTTGTTCTTCTTGGGCGTTTCTGGCTATGGCTTTCTCTTCAATCTTTTTGGGATCCCTGAAGGCATCCTTACCTTTGTGTTGCGCTTCTATCAGTGAAAATATTTCTATGAATTCTTTTGCCCAAATGGCTTCTTTGATTGTGCTATCAATATTCCATGCTAGGCATCTTTTATATCTATTTAGTATCTCCATCTGGAAGAATTTCAATTTTACCTCTTGTTGGTCATTGCAGATCTTTGCAATGTCTGGATTGCAATTGATTTGTCCAATTGGCCCCGCAGGTTCTGTGCTGGGGGTTGCCCATGCTTTCAGAGCACCGGTTGGGTCTGCTGTGGCCACTGCTGGCGCAGTTGTGGTAGCTGCAGCTGGCATTGTTGGCACTTGTGTCACTGATGTGCTTGGGGCTATTTGTGTTGTTGTTGGTGTAGTGGGGGTCACCAATATGATAGGTTCAAGGTTTCTATTGTGGTTTGTGGGCCTCAGCCCCCTTGTTTGGGGAACTTGTTTCTCCCTCATTTCCCACAATAGGTGTTGCCTTTTTGACAAATTCTTACACGATTTTGCCAGTTTTTTGTTCCCTTTTCTGGGGCTGTCTGTCAGTTTCTGTCTTTTTGCTGGAGGTATGACATCATCTTGACTGGGCAGTGAGAGGATCCTGTGCCTTGGTAGTCCGTACATGTTTTCTCTTACCCATGGCCAACCGTAATGTTCTGCTGCCTCGAGGGCTGCCCGCAGGTGGGGCAATTTGGGTTTCTGTGCTGGTGTTTTGGGTTCCTGTGTTTTTCATTTGGGACCCATGCTTTCCTTTCGCCTGTTGTGTTTAGACAGGGAAATATATAAAAAAGGCTGTTTTTTGACCTGTAAGGATTTGCACCCGTGTCAGCGGTCTCTGTACAGATGTCAAATTTAAATTTGTACTTGCTAAAAATTGTTATGGTTGTCCTGTGCTTGTTTTTTATAATTTGGTATTTAAATAGATGTTTTATCTAAAAACAATTAGCTGGGTTTTTCCCAGCCGGGATTCGAACTAGTATCAGTAGGTTCTACACAGATGTCAAAAGGCGTGATGGGATTACCCGTGTGGGTAAATGCTATGTTGTTCAATATGATTATTCAGTTGACTTCGCATCCAATGACATGATAAGTCGTGCATGCCCGCTTTTGTGCTGGGTTCTAGAAAAAATCTGATCGTTGTATGCCGGCAGTAGTTAATATACACTGTGCACACTCATGCTTGAAAAATAAGCAGTAGCCTGTTGCAGGGACATACAAGTAATGCCCCCGGTCCAGGGTTTCCTTGCGGCTTCAATTTAAATACATTTGCTGCTTTAAAATTGAATGATACATGCTGCGCGTGCTCAAAGACGCCGGGCACAAGCGGCTGTCATCGATGTTTAATTTAATCTGTTCGCGACCGGAAACTATGTTTCTTTTTGTGTGCTCGTCGCCCGGCGAGGCGGCTTACCCTGGAGATTGACACGTTCTGTCGCAGAGGCTGCCACCGCCGGGCTTTGTTGAAAGTTTCTCCGTTTGCCCGGCTGGTAAGTGGAAAAACCCCGCTCTTCTTTCCGCTTCTGTGTTTCTTTTTTCAAAACACCGCTGCTCGTCTAACGGTCGCGGAAAAGTTAATGAGCAGTACAATGCTCACAGGAATAAAGACGCTGCGAATACAGAGAACTTCAAGATTGCAAAGAAGCAAAGGTTTTGGAAGGCACTGAGTAAACAGTGCACCTCCTGTGTGTTTGGGTCCCCGTTCAGGGTCCACAAACTATTTGTGTTTTCTCAGAGCAAGCCGCTCTTTATTTATAAGACCCGGGGAGGCCCTGGGTCTTTGATGTGCGTAGTAGTGGGGGCTGTTATGTTTCAGCCCCCGGGCGGATAGCCGACTATCTGGCCCCCCTGGGGGGGCAGGTCTTTGAAAATGGGCCCTGACTGCCTGTTGGTTTCCTTAGGTGCTTAGCACCTTGTTGCATGGAGGAAGGGTGAGGTGATTGCTCACACCTCCCCCTTCCTCAGCATTGTGTTGCACAGACTGCGTGTCTCCCAGCTTGGGGGAAGGAGAAGGACAGGCAAAGGGGGGAGGCTGTGGTGCCCATCTCCAGGCCTGCTGATGGCAACAGCAGTTACCCTGCCTCGCTTTGGGCGGCACTTCAGCATTGCCCATATCAACCACACAACTGGTAGTTATTGTTCTGTGATTCCTTGTCCAGCAGTGAAGAAACAGTTTAACAATTTTAAAATTACATCTTGCATCTATTGTATTGTAAGTATTCAATTATATGATTCCATTATTTGCAGTTGATGTTTCATTAGTTGTAATGAACATTTTACTGAGCTTTTTACAAATAGTTTGAGAATTGAAAAGCTTGTGTATCTACTATTTGAATCAAAATATACTTTTCCATGATTTTGAAATAAAGGCACTTACCTAAAATAATGACATTGACATTTAATGTTTATATATATATTCAGTGAAAAAAACTTTGTTAAAGGGACGTTATGGTTAAGTTGCGCTACTAAAAACCTATGAAATTCAGTGAAAAAACTTTGTTAAAGGGACGTTATGGTTCCAAGTAAAACCGAAAAACCCTTGAAATTCGGCAGTTATGGTAAGCTAAGCAACCATAACTCGCGCCACCACCGTGCACTGCTAAGACTAACACCCAGGACATCAAAGATGACATCACAAATGTCATTGATGACATCACTGATGACATCACATGTGTATGTACTTCTCATGGAATATGTGTAGAAGGGATTCTTATTATGTTGCAAAAAAGTGTCAAGAATCATTGCAAGAAATATACCCTAATAAGTACATTGAACGATGCATTGATATAAATAGCATCCTATTATGGGGTTCTATCTAGTATACTAAGCTACTCCTACAGAAACATAACATTGTGTGGAGCGTACAAGATGAAGGTATGATATTCGTAATGTTAATATGTTGAATAATGAAATGATAATTGTTTTCTTAATAGATTTTTGTGTACTGTGAAATATGTAATAAGTAGCTAATAAAACCCATGTATTACATAATTGCATTACTATAGACAAAACACAAAGACACAAGAACATATACCAATATGGGTATATACAGGGAAAGTGAGGTTAGCAAAAAAGCACAATTAGTAGCAGAAACAATTCATAACTTAACTGATTAGTTTCATGCAAATAAATGATTGCTCAGTTTGACAGCTGCTATTTACCCTATGTATATGTATCACTTGATGTGATTGGACGCTAAGGTAATTAGTGTGAGTACAATGTATACAAATATGACCATATACAGGGAAAGTACAGCCATAAAAAAACAACAGAACTGTCAGAAAGTGCTCATAAGTCTAGTGATTATCTTTATGCACAAAAAGGATTGCTGTCTTTCAAGCTTGTGTTTTCCCATATGTATATGTTTCATATGATGTGACTGTACTCTAAGAGAATTACTGTAAGAACCTATTAGAAGGATACGTCTACAAATAAAATATAATTCTTAGTTTCTGACTGTTACTGAAGAAAACCATGTGGCCTAGATATGTCAGCAAAAGAAAAAATAGTGAGGCAGACATGTGATGTCATCAGTGATGTCATCAATGACATTTGTGATGTCATCTTTGATGTCCTGGGTGTTAGTCTTAGCGGTGCACGGTGGTGGCGCGAGTTATGGTTGCTTAGCTTACCATAACTGCCGAATTTCAAGGGTTTTTCGGTTTTACTTGGAACCATAACGTCCCTTTAACAAAGTTTTTTTCACTGAATTTCATAGGTTTTTAGTAGCGCAACTTAACCATAACATCCCTTTAACAAAGTTTTTTTCACTGATTATTGATATAAATGCGTCGTGCAAAGCACTAATAACGGTATGATATTTATTGCAATATCCTTGACACTTTTTTCGGAACATTATAATGAAAATCCCTAGTACACAAATTCCATGAAAAGTACATACAGATGTGATGTCATCAGTTATGTCATCAATGACATTTGTGATGTCATCTTCGATGTCCTGGGTGTTAGTCTTAGCAGTCCATGGTGTTGGTGCAAGTTATTTTATATAGCTTAACATAATTTGCTATTTTCAGGGGTCTTTCGGCTGTACTTAGAACCATAACGTCCTTTAAACAAACTTTTTTTAATATCACGCAAACAGTATACAAACATGGCTTGCAACAACCAACTTCTACAGATGGCTTTACACAGAATGTTGCAAAGTAAGAATTTATGCTCGTTCACAGTGAAGGTCAGCTGCTTCATTTTTTTCTCGGGCCCCGGAGAGGCTCACAAAGCAGACTATAAGGTTGTATTGTGTTTTGACCTTGACAGACAGAGATTGTGATGAAAGACTTCTCTTGAAGGAGTGTGGCTAAAACATAAGAGAAGATAAACATGAAATTTCTGAAACGAAACCACTTTTACATATTATATCACTATGCGAAAGATTGTTGGCACACGCAGAGTCGTATTTTCGGACTGCATCACTCGTAGACAATGGAAATTGCAATTGTACTGTAAGTAACCCTTTACATTACTTTATAGCAAATATAATTACAATAGCGTAGCATTAAAGACTGCTGAAGTTGAACTTGTTCGTTGAAAGTGGCATAATGTTTTCCACTGCGTACTATCACCGCCAAATTGATCCCCTGTCGTTTAGAGGGCTCTGAAAAAGGCAGACGACACAGAGTGGGTAAATAGAAATAATTTAACCGGTCTATAGGTGGTCAAATGCTCTACTCGCTGTGCCACTTTACTGTAGCCTGTCAAGTGGCACAGCGAGTACAGCGCTCGCTTTGACATCCGTGCACAGCTTGCTAACGCAAGTTCGAATCCAGGCAAGCTCAAACTCAGCCTTTCATCCTTCCGTGGTCGATAAATGAGCACCACACACCGTGGTTAATAATAAGCACCGCCTAGATACCTCACATTTCTTAGCGCTATATGAATGGGAACATATTATTTTTTTATTATTAACATACTCTGTTGCACTATCCTCGATAGCAAATAGTTTCACGCCCTAATAAATAAAATGATGATTTTTAATGAAGATCGGCTGGTGAGACTAATTTATGTTTTTTAAAACAGGTACGTGGCACCGTTTTGTCTATGTCACGATTTACAGACTCCAGCGGATGGGGTCTTCAACTGCCAGGTGCAAGCCCAAATATGCAACTTCATGACCCTCACCATTTTATGGGACAATCGCCAAGGACCAATATGCCCTTACGCAGTACTAGCGGCTACAAACAACATACCAACCAATACGGTGGTCTAATGGCTCATTGTTGGAGCAACCTTCCGATTATCAGAGAGACCATTTACTGCTTTTATCATAAACCAACAGCCTATCTACCCAAAGGAACAACGCGCGGCTCCAAATAAACTTTTGCTGATCGACAGCACAGACAATAGCAAATCGCTGAATATTCACTAAACATTTCATGTGAAATAAATGTACTTTACCAAGTGTACAATCCTGCTGTTTACTTTTAAACCACAGTTTCATATTCCGAATTGTGACGCACTGAGTTGTAACCTGATCTAACACTCTCTGTACCGCAAAGGAACATCGCGTGTCTCAACATGAACTTTTGCGGATCGACAACAAAGACAAATGCAAATTGCTGAATATTCTCTAAACATTTGATGTCAAATAAATGTACTTTACAACATTTACTATCTTGCTCTTTGCTTTTAAATCACAGTTTCATATTCTGAATTGTGGCGCGCTGTGTTGTGACATAATGTGTGTTGTCTTCCGGGTTCTGTGTAAAGTCGCGTAGTACTGCAGACGACTGGGCGCGTTTCATGACGCACCCTGTAACGTCACGGAGAGAGGCGGGGAATATGAATGCTTTGATAATATCAGGCTTAGTGGCGGGAGATATGATTTAGTGTCGCAAAAGCAAGTCAGCCAGGTCAATAGCGCCAGTCATAGGATTATCACATAATGTCGACGCACACCAGCTGGATTTATCGTTTCTTTAGTGGACAAAAGTCGGTTGACGCCCCTAGGAAATTGTACTATTAGCGGACAAAAGGAGTGCTCTTAAAACACTTTCACCCTGACAACGAACAATACAAAAAACGTTCTCAGAACACCCCCATTTTGTGTAATTGCAACCATTTCGGGACACTACGAGTGTTCTTAGAACACATTCAACTAGACAGATTACAATACGGACAGCGTCCTGAGGACACCCCCAGTTTGTGTATTTACGAACAATTAAGTACACCGCGAGTGTTCATAGCTCATTTTTAGCTTCCTTGCGAACAAAAATGACACATGCTCCGTCCTCTAAACACCCCACCATTTAGTTTATTTACAAAATGTCAGAACAGCCGTGTTCTCCGCGGACAAATCGAACGCAACAAAAAGGTCTAGCACATAAAAAAACAAAGCATTGAACCTATCTCGTACTCCCCCACCCTCCCCAAACACTCTTACACACCAACACACGGCACTAAATACAATTTTTTATCCACGTTTCACTGCGCTGTATGCGGTCGACTGCGAATACAAGATGGCGGGCGCCACAGAAAATCTGACGCGCTCCACGCCCCTCGCCGTCCAATCAGCGAACACGTTGCATGTCCGCGGACATGACGCAAGCCCACGGGCCAATCGGAGTGCTGTCCACGGAGCGAACAGGGAAGTCCGTCCGCGAAGCGAACGCAGATATCACTAATTTTGTTGCCTTACATTTTGGTCATTTTTTTAAAAACTACTGGACGGATTTACACCAAATTTACAAAAGCACGCTTTTGGGACCAGGCCGCCGCTCCTGACGCAAATTTGGTGTAAATCCGTCCAGCGGTTCGGGCTGTAGCCGTGCGCAAAGTTTTTTCCCATTCAGTCTATGGAAAAAAAAAGTTTTGGGACCCCCCCTATAACTTTTCCCCCCCCGGACGAATCCTCACCAAACTTTGCAAAAAAATTCAGAGTGACCCAACTACTTTTTTTGCAAAGTTTGGTGAGGATCCGTCCAGGGAGAGCGAAGTTATAAGCCGCCCAAAAAGTGCTCTTCCTATGGAAACAGCAATTTAACCATAACTACATGGCCACTACCGTGGCCATGTAATAAATATATACACGGTAGTGGCTGTGTAGTTATGGTTAAGTTGCTCTTTCCACAGGAAGAGCACTTTTTGGGCGGCTTATAACTTCGCTCTCCCTGGACGAATACTCAACAAACTTGAAAAAAAGTATATAGCCCACTCTGAATTTTTTTGCAAAGTTTGGTGAGGTTTGGTCCAGGGGGTGCAAAGTTATAGGGGGGGTCCCAAAATTTCATTTTTGCCCATAGACGTAATGGGAAAAAACTTTGCTCACGCCTATAGCCCAAACCGCTGGACGGATTTTCACCAAATTTGCGGCAGGAGCGGTGGCTTGGTAGCGAAAGCGTGCTTTTGTTAATGTGGTGTAAACCCGTCCAGTAGTTTTTTTAAAAAACGACCAAAATATAAGTCAAAAAAATTAGTGATATCTATGTCCGCTCCGTGGACACACTTCCCTGTTCGGTCCGCGGACAGGACACTGATTGGTTAATCGGCTTGCGTCATGTCCGCGGACACCCGACGTGTTCGCTGATTGGTTGAAGTGAAATGTGAGGTGCGTCAGATTTTTGGAAGTGACTGCCATCTTGGATTTGCGGACATCGGCCGTTGTCCGTGGACATCACGGCGAAAATATATTAAAAAACACAACCTTCAATGCTTGTGTAAAGACTGAATGTTTTTTGTCAAGTGGGGGCTAAGTTATATGACTATTGTATGTACATACATTTTGACACTTTTGAAAAAATAAAACATGGGCAGATTTCGAGCAAGGACATTAAAGCATGGTTTTGCAAATGTGCCCGTGTTTTATTTTTAGACAAGTGTAAAAATGCAGGTACAAAAATAGTTATATACCTTTGGTGACTGAGGTATAGCCTGTGACCGTGGGCAGTATCCAGATCTTCTGGGTCATGGCATAAGGTCCTGACGTGGACAATGTGGCTACTGGCCATTACCGCTAGGGACGAAAAAATGGTGTTAAAGTGGCTATGTCTACCTGGGACCGGCTATGTGGTAACGTTTTTCGAAAGGTAGGATAGGTTTGAAAGGGAAAAAAATGCTTGTAGTAATATGATGATAGGGTTTTGCAGGCTGCCATGGCAAGGGAAGAGGGGCTGTGTGCGGAGCCCCGCCTTCTCTTTCCATGTTGGCTGTCTTGGAAAAAGATTTTCCTTCCTACAGCGGGACGCTGCAGGCGTCCCGCTGTAGGAAGGATAATTCTTCCTTCTTACAGCAGGATGCCACAGGCATCCTGCTATAGGAAGAAAATCTGTTTTGGCACCCTGGGTTCCTGCTTTGGGAACCGGGGGTGCTAATGGCCTTTATCCCCCATTTCAGGGGCTGCAATGGACAATAATGGTCCGTAGCCCTCTTTATTTATTTATTTATTTATTTATTTATTTATTTATAACCAATGCCCGCAGACATCAGGCTGTATGGTTACAGTATTTGTTGAGGAAGATCAGGTGGAGGAAGACAGCTTACTACTTGCTGAGAAAGGAATAACCTTTCTGAGAGCATTGCGGTCATTGGATTTGGTGTGGCGGCGCATTGAGGTGGTCCCGTAAGAGTACTGTAGAGGTAGTCTGCGACGGAGTACAAAATTGCACTCAGTGTGTTTCACTTTGGTAGCTTTAACCTTTGCTACACTCCCAACAGTAGCAAAGATATCACTAATTTTGTTGCCTTACATTTTGGTCATTTTTTTAAAAACTACTGGACGGATTTACACCAAATTTACAAAAGCACGCTTTTGGGACCAGGCCGCCGCTCCTGACGCAAATTTGGTGTAAATCCGTCCAGCGGTTCGGGCTGTAGCCGTGCGCAAAGTTTTTTCCCATTCAGTCTATGGAAAAAAAAAGTTTTGGGACCCCCCCTATAACTTTTCCCCCCCCGGACGAATCCTCACCAAACTTTGCAAAAAAATTCAGAGTGACCCAACTACTTTTTTTGCAAAGTTTGGTGAGGATCCGTCCAGGGAGAGCGAAGTTATAAGCCGCCCAAAAAGTGCTCTTCCTATGGAAACAGCAATTTAACCATAACTACATGGCCACTACCGTGGCCATGTAATAAATATATACACGGTAGTGGCTGTGTAGTTATGGTTAAGTTGCTCTTTCCACAGGAAGAGCACTTTTTGGGCGGCTTATAACTTCGCTCTCCCTGGACGAATACTCAACAAACTTGAAAAAAAGTATATAGCCCACTCTGAATTTTTTTGCAAAGTTTGGTGAGGTTTGGTCCAGGGGGTGCAAAGTTATAGGGGGGGTCCCAAAATTTCATTTTTGCCCATAGACGTAATGGGAAAAAACTTTGCTCACGCCTATAGCCCAAACCGCTGGACGGATTTTCACCAAATTTGCGGCAGGAGCGGTGGCTTGGTAGCGAAAGCGTGCTTTTGTTAATGTGGTGTAAACCCGTCCAGTAGTTTTTTTAAAAAACGACCAAAATATAAGTCAAAAAAATTAGTGATATCTATGTCCGCTCCGTGGACACACTTCCCTGTTCGGTCCGCGGACAGGACACTGATTGGTTAATCGGCTTGCGTCATGTCCGCGGACACCCGACGTGTTCGCTGATTGGTTGAAGTGAAATGTGAGGTGCGTCAGATTTTTGGAAGTGACTGCCATCTTGGATTTGCGGACATCGGCCGTTGTCCGTGGACATCACGGCGAAAATATATTAAAAAACACAACCTTCAATGCTTGTGTAAAGACTGAATGTTTTTTGTCAAGTGGGGGCTAAGTTATATGACTATTGTATGTACATACATTTTGACACTTTTGAAAAAATAAAACATGGGCAGATTTCGAGCAAGGACATTAAAGCATGGTTTTGCAAATGTGCCCGTGTTTTATTTTTAGACAAGTGTAAAAATGCAGGTACAAAAATAGTTATATACCTTTGGTGACTGAGGTATAGCCTGTGACCGTGGGCAGTATCCAGATCTTCTGGGTCATGGCATAAGGTCCTGACGTGGACAATGTGGCTACTGGCCATTACGGCTAGGGACGAAAAAATGGTGTTAAAGTGGCTATGTCTACCTGGGACCGGCTATGTGGTAACGTTTTTCGAAAGGTAGGATAGGTTTGAAAGGGAAAAAAATGCTTGTAGTAATATGATGATAGGGTTTTGCAGGCTGCCATGGCAAGGGAAGAGGGGCTGTGTGCGGAGCCCCGCCTTCTCTTTCCATGTTGGCTGTCTTGGAAAAAGATTTTCCTTCCTACAGCGGGACGCTGCAGGCGTCCCGCTGTAGGAAGGATAATTCTTCCTTCTTACAGCAGGATGCCACAGGCATCCTGCTATAGGAAGAAAATCTGTTTTGGCACCCTGGGTTCCTGCTTTGGGAACCGGGGGTGCTAATGGCCTTTATCCCCCATTTCAGGGGCTGCAATGGACAATAATGGTCCGTAGCCCTCTTTATTTATTTATTTATTTATTTATTTATTTATTTATAACCAATGCCCGCAGACATCAGGCTGTATGGTTACAGTATTTGTTGAGGAAGATCAGGTGGAGGAAGACAGCTTACTACTTGCTGAGAAAGGAATAACCTTTCTGAGAGCATTGCGGTCATTGGATTTGGTGTGGCGGCGCATTGAGGTGGTCCCGTAAGAGTACTGTAGAGGTAGTCTGCGACGGAGTACAAAATTGCACTCAGTGTGTTTCACTTTGGTAGCTTTAACCTTTGCTACACTCCCAACAGTAGCAACAAACTGGCACACCCATGATTCGATCTTGGTTCTAGAAGTAGGCACTTCCTCTACCTCATCTTCTTGGTCCTCTTCATTGTCTTTGAAAATACTGCACTTTTCTGTTGTGAAGGTCCTCCAGCTGGTTGTGGTGGAGGCTCTTGGTGAGGAGGGATGACAATAACTGATGCCATTTTTAAGATAAATAGCAGTTTTGATAACATTCTTCCGAGTATGTACTGTGTACTAGATTGCTAATAGATAATGAGTAGGAAAAGGTGTAGGAGGTGTGCAAGGGAAATTTTGAAGTTGAAAGTTCCTAGATCAGTAGAAAATGCAGTTCTGAACCGTCCGTGAAGGACGGATCTTATCGTGAAGTGCGGGTTGGTTCTCAGACATGTCATCATGCCGCGCGCCAGCGTATGGTCATGTGACACTGTCCGGAAGGTCCGCATTGCAGTTAGATATTCGTAGATGTCTACGGATGCAAAACTAATTGAAATAGTTGCAAAACGTGTATAGAAGTGTTAAAAATGATTCTAGAAGGTGGGAAATGGCAGAGTTTTAAGGTGACACTTTGTAAATTGGACACAAATATTGTTATATTTGGTAAGTATGATATTAGTAAGTTGTAGGAAAATAGCATGCACTGGTAAAAACCCATGAAATTCAGTGAAAAAACATTGTTAAAGGGACGTTATGGTTAAGTTGCACTAATATAAACCTATGAAATTAAATGAAAATTTTGTTAAAGGGACATTATGGTTAGGTTGCACTAATAAAAACCTATGAAATTCAATGAAACAACTTTGTTAAGGGGATGTTATGGTTAAGTTGCACTAATAAAAACCTATGAAATTCACTGAAAAAACTTTGGCTAAAGGGACGTTATGGTTAAGTTGCACAAATAAAAACCTGTGAAATTCAGTAAAAAAGTTGTTAAAAGGACGTTATGGTTACAAGTAAAATCGAAAAACCCCTGAAATTCACCAGTTATGGTAAGCTAAGCAACCATAACTCACGCCACCACCGTGCACTGCTAAGACTAACACCCAGGACATCAAAGATGACATCACAAATATCATTGTTGACATCACTGATGACATCACCTGTGCATTTACTTTTCATACAAGGGGTTGTGAATGTAATGTTGGCAAAAAAGTATCAGGGATTATCAGGAGATGTGTAATAAACTACATACTTCATCACGCAATGTAGTGTTCTAAAGAACATTCCATTGCAGTGTTCTTTCTAGTACAGGAACCTACTCATACAGAAATGTAGGTATTGGCTGCAGCATACACCACACAGGTGCTATATTCGTAATTTTCCAAAGTTATATAATAACACGTGAATGTTTCTGTATCAGACTTTTCCATACTGTGAAACATGTACTAAGTAGCTAATAATTCATCACTTACTACATATTTCTACTAATACACACAAAACATAAATAGACCACAATGCATACAAATTTGGGGCTTATATATGGAGAGTAAAGTAAGCAAACAAGAGGCAGCATCATTAGCAACTGTGTATAATCTACATGATTGTATTCACACACAAAAATGATTGCTTTGTTTCAGCCCTGCTTCTTCCCCTATACATGTAAATCATAAGATGCGATTACATTCTAATGAAAGTAGTGTAAGAACATGTGAGAAAAGCAATATCTATAAATGTAATACCTTTTGAAAGTTAAGTTTCTGACTGTCAGTAAATAAACCCACCTGGCCTAGATATGGCAGAAAACAAAAAAGAAGGGGCTAGACATGTGATGTCATCAGTGATGTCATCAATGATATTTGTGATGTCATCTTTGATGTCCTGGGTGTTAGCAGTGCACGGTGGTGGTGTGAGTTATGGTTGCTTAGTTTACCATAACTGGCGAATTTCAGGGGGTTTTCGATTTTACTTGTAACCATAAAGTCCTTTTAACAACGTTTTTTCAGTGAATGTCATAGGTTTTTATTAGTGCAACTTAACCATAACGTCCCCTTAACAAAGTTTTTTCATTGAATTTCATAGGTTTTTATTAGTGCAACTTAACCATAACGCCCCTTTAACAAAGTGTTTTCATTGAATATATATATATATATATATATTCAGTGAAAAAACTTTGTTAAAAGGGATGTTATGGTTAAGTTGCGCTACTAAAAACCTATCAAATTCAGTAAAAAAACTTTGTTAAAGGGACATTATGGTTCAAAGTAAAACCGAAAAACCCATGAAATTCGGCAGTTATGGTAACATAAGCAACCATAACTTGCGCCACCGTGCACTGCTAACACTAACACCGAGGACATCAAAGATGACATCACAAATGTCATTGATGACATCACTGATGACATCACATGGCTGTCTCTCCCTTTTTTTCCTTTACTGACATATCTAAGCCACATAGTTTTCTTCAGTAACAGTCAGGAAGTAAAAATTGAAAAGGTACTATATTTGCAGACTTAGGGTCAAGTCATATCATATGAAACATATACATAGCAGAAGACACAGGCTTGAAAGAGAGCAATCCTTTCTGTGCATGAAGATAATTATTAGAGTTATCAGCATTTTCTCATAGTTTTATTTTTATTACTATACCTTCCCTGTATATGCTCATATTTGTATACATTGTACTCACACTGCTTTCCTTAGGGTTCACTGACATCATTTCATACACATACATACAGTAAGTAGCAGCTTTGAAACAGAGCAATTATTTCTCTGCATAAAGATAATCAGTTAGGTTATGAACTCTTTCTGCTACTACTTCTGCTTTTTTGCTTACTTCTCTGTCCCTGTATATACTCATATTTGTATGTGTTGTTGTCTCTTTGTGTTTTGTCTGTATTATGTGTAATTATGTATTAAGTGGGTTTTATTAGCTACTTATTACATGTTAGATTATGAATATTGCACCTTCATCATGTATACTGCACACACTGCCTAAGTTTCTGCTTGAGTTGCTTAGTATACTGGATAGAACGTCATAATAGAATGCAATTTATATCACTGCATTGCTTAATGCACTAATTAGCTCATGATATTTATTCAAATGATCCGTCACACTTTTTGGTCAACATTATAAGAATCCCTCCTACAGAGTTTTCATGAAAACTAAATGCACATCTGATGTCATCTTTGATGTCCTGGGTGTTAGTGTTAGCAGTGCACGATGGCGCGAGTTATGGTTGCTTATCTTACCATAACTGCCGAATATCAGGGGTTTTTTGGTTTTACTTTGAACCATAACGTCCCTTCAACAAAGTTTTTTTACTGAATTTGATAGGTTTTTAGTAGCGCAACTTAACCATAACGTCCCTTTTAACAAGTTTTTTCACTGAATTTCATAGGTTTTTAGTAGCACAATTTAACCATGACGTCCCTTTTAACAACGTTTTTTTTCACTGAATTTCATAGGTTTTTAGTAGCGCAACTTAACCATAACGCCCCTTTAACAAAGTTTGTTTACTGAATTTCATATGTTTTTAGTAGCACAACTTAACCATAATATCCCTGACTTTATATACTTACCCCTAGCTAGTGATTTCGATGTCCGTGGACTACCGCCATGTCCGCGGACACATCGAAAATCTGAGCGTGGTGAATGTAAATTTAAATAGTGTGCCCCATTTCCCCTTTGAGGTTGGCTCTGAAAAGAGGCTTTTTTTGGGGTTTTTTTTGCAGATGCTTGACAGACACCTGTTATTTTGTATTTTTATTCTTACTTTACTCCTAAAATCTTCACATAATCTTCTCCAAAGGAACCCTTACATTCCAAAACAGAATGGCATTTCCCTTAAAAGATAAGGAAATGCCATCTTCTTTAAAATAAACAGCATTACTGGAATCAATATTCTCATTATTACAGAAGAACATACCAGCTCTAAGCATGAAGGCACACATGCCTTGGTTGATTACACACCTAGCATTGTTTTGCTGAGGACAAAAAACTGAACTATTGTCCCATATTGCCCTAGGTACTAATCCATAAAAAATTACTTTGGCATTTGGAAGGATGTTCATTACTGCTTGAACCAAGTGTCCCAAATCTGCCAACAAAGTAGGGGCACTGACTTCCCAAATGGAAAGCACCATAGTGCAAAACTACCACATGGGGACTGTTGATCCTGCCCATATCTTCACAAAATTGTACAATTCCCTGTACATTGCAATCAAGCACAGTGCTCCACACCACCTCCACTCCTTTAACATCAAAATTCTTTGCAACATGCCTGCATTGAGCATACTGTTGTAAACCATGCACAAACATATCTCCGAGCACCAACACCCTGACTTTCTCCACTTCTGCCATCTTCAATACACACAGTGTCTTAGAACACAAATCCACAACCTCAACATCTGATTGGCTGATCCCTACAGTCTTCTTTCCATGCTGGATGTGCTGGAAAACCCCGGATGTAGCACGCCCTGTCCGCAGACCGCATAACTCTTAGACAGCCCTTCTACCATTTCCACTTCATTCTATGTGCCATTCCCTCATTGAATACAGCTAAGCAGGCACACAATACGGAGAACGTCCTCAGAACACCACTATTTTGTTTATTTTCGAACATTTCAGGACACCGCGAGTGTTCTTAGAACACATTCAACTTGCCAGCGAACAATACGGACAACGTCCTCAGAACACCCCCATTTTCTTTATGTACGAACATTTCAGGACACCGCGAGTGTTCTTAGAACACTTTCAGCTTGACAACGAACAATACAGACAACGTCTTCAGGACACCCCCTGCGAACATTCCAGGACCACACAAGTCTTCTTAGAACACTTTCAACTTGACACCGAATCCATTCTGCTTATTTACGAACATTTCAGAACAGCCGTGTTGTCCGCAGACAAATCAAACACAACAAAAGCGTCTAGCACATAAAAAAAATACAACATTGCACCTATCTCATACTCCCCCACCCTCTCCAAACACTCTTACACACCAACACACTCCACTAAATACAATTTTTAATCCAAGTTTCACTGCGCTGTCCGCGGTCATCCGCGAATGCAAGATGGCAGGCGCCACAGAAAATCTGACACGCTTCACGCACCACGCCGTCCAATCAGCGAACACGTCGCATGTCCAAGGACATCACGCAAGCCGCTCGGCCAATCAGGGCACTGTCCACGGAGCAAACCGGGAAGACCGTCCGCGAAGTGAACAGAGATATCACTAATTTTTTTGCCTTACATTTTGGTCGTTTTAAAAAAAACTACTAGACGGATTTACACCAAATTTGCAAAAGCACAATTTCGGGACCAAGCCCCCGCTCCTGCTGCAAATTCTGTGTAAATCCGTCCAGCGGTTTGGGCTGTAGGCGTGCGCAAGGTTTTTTTCCCATTATGTCTATGGGAAAAAACAAAAGTTTTGGGACCCCTCTATAACTTTGCCTCCCCTGGACCAAACCTCTCCAAACTTTGCAATAATATTCAGAGTCGGCCATATACTTTTATTGCAAAGTTTTGTGAGGATTTGTCGAGAGGGAGCGAAGTTAGAAGCCACCCAAAAAATGCTCTTCCTATGGAAACACCAACTTAAGCATAACTACATGGACGCTACCGCGTCCATGTAATGTCATGGTTAAGTTGCTAAACCCATAGGAAAAGCACTTTTTGGGCAGCTTATAACTTCGCTCCCCCTGGACGAATCTTCACCAATCTTTGCTAAACAAGTATATGGCCCACTCTGAAATATTTTAGAAATTTTTGGTGAGGTTTGGTTTAGGGAGGGCAGAGTTATAAGGTGGTCCCTAAATTTATTTTTTCCCCATAGACTGAATGGAGAACAACTTTGCTCATGACTACAGCCCAAACCGCTGGACGGATTTTCACCAAATTTGCGGCATGAGTGGTGGCTTGGTCCCGAAAGCGTGCTTTTGTAAATCTGGTGGAAATCCGTCCAGTAGTTTTTTTTTTTAAACAACCAAAATGTATGTCTAAACAAATTAGTGATATCGATGTCCACTCTGCGGACACACTTCCCTGTTCCCTCCACGGACAGATCACTGATTGGCTAATAGACTTGCGCCTTGTCCATGGACATACAATGTGTTCGATGATTGGTTGGAGTGAAGCGTGAGGTGTGTCAGATTTTTGGAAACGCCCGCCATCTTGGCTTCGCGGACAGCGACCAGTGTTCGTGGACATCGCAGTAAAAACATGTAAAAAAAACACAACATTGCACTTGTCAAACTTATCAAATAATCTCTGAGGAGGTGAGGGGTGATGAGGATGGGATGGAATATGGCTGCAAGAAGCAAAAAAAATGGTATTTTGTGCTGCAAAAGTCCGCGAACAATTCGGATGTTCGCGAACAGTCATGTGAAGTTTGTGGACACCTCTGCATTGCACGGTTGGTGAAAAGCAGTTCTTGGATGGCTTATAACTTTGGCGCCACTTATTAAAACTGCATGACATTTTGCAGTTATATTCCTGAACTGATCCTGAATGAGTTTGCAAAGTTTGGTGGGGCTAAAGGGGGCAAAAGGGCAAGGGGGGCAAAATTAGAGGGGGGTCCCAAAATAATGTAAAGGCTTATAAATGAGGTGCCATTTGACAAATCTACACTTAATCTGGTGAACTGCTAATACATATGGATATAAATGTTTTTGCAAAGTTTGGTGGGATTTTGTAAAGAGGGGGCAGAATTATGGGTGGTCCCAAAATAATGTAAAGGCTTATAAATGAGGTGCCATTTGACAAATCCAATCTTAATTTGGCAAACTGATAAAAGATCTAAACATAAATGTTTTTGCAAAGTTTGGTGGGATTTTTCAAGAGGGGGCAGAATTAGAGGTGGGCTCACACAATATTGTAAAGGCTTATAAACGTGGTGCAATTTGACAAATCTACACAAAGGTTTGCAAAAAGATTATAGATCTAGATATATTTTTTTCATAAAGTCTGAATGGATTTTGTCAAGTGAGGGCTAGGTTATATGACAATTGTATGTGCATACATTTGACACTTTTGAAAAAATAGAACATGAGTGGATTTCCAGCAAACTTGTGTAAGGAGCATTGAGAAGGACCTGAAAGCAATGTTTTGCAAATGTGCCCGTGTTTTATTATTCGACAGGTGTCATAATGTAGGTACAAATAATAGTGATATACGTTTGGTGATTGAGGTTCAGCCAGTGGCAATGGGCAGTAGCCAGAGTGTCTGGGTCATGGAATAAGGTCATAATCCGGACAATCTGGCTACTGGCCATGACCACGAGGGACAAAACATGGGGTTAAAGTGGCCATGTCCACCTAGGACTGGCTTTATGGTAAAGTTATTCGAAATTGGGATATATTTGAAATGGAAGAAAATGTGCTTGTGCTAATATGGTCATAGAGTTCTCTGTTTGCCTTCTGCAGGCTGCCATGGAAATCAAAGAGGGGCCCTTTATGGAACCCTGCCTTCCCTTTTCATGGTGGCCATCTTGGAAAAGGATTTTCCTGCCTACACCGGGACGCTGCAGGCATCCTGGTGTAGGAAGAAAAATCCTTTTTTTTTAGCACCCCAGGTACCTGCTTTGGGAATCTAGGGTGCTAATGGCCTTCATCCCCCATTACAGGGGCTGGAATGGGGGGATAATGGTCGAGAGACCTCGTTATCCACCCTCGCTTCACTTGGGCTGATAATTTGGGCTGCCGGGCCGGTATCCACTGTTCCAGTCCCTGGAGCGGAGGATGAATGCCACAATATTCCCATTAGCATAACACAAAATGCAAATGGAAATGTTGGAAAATCGTATTGAGTATATGTACTTTACTGAGAAATATAAAGTAGATATAGTCTATAAGTTTCTTTTTTAGTTCTATTTTTTAACTGTGAAAGGTGGTTCCTAAAGGAACATTTCTTTTGTTGTATTTGGATGTATTTATTTTTTTGTCAGGAGAGCTAAGAACGAAAAGTGGGGAGTGAAATGAGGGAAGAGGCACCAAACACTAATGTGGAGGGGTAGGTGGACAGGGGAAAATGTTGTGCATGTGTTATTTCTAAGGTAGGGGGCAGTGTTTCTCATGCTCCTTGATTACAGCAGTGGTGGTGGCTCTTGGTGAGGATGGATGGCATTAGCTGATGCCATTTTAAGATAAATAGCAGTTTTGATAAAAGTATGTACTGCGTACTAGATTGTTAATGGACAATGAATAGGAATAGGTGTTGGAGCTGTGCAATGGAAATTTTCAAGTTGAAAGTTCCTACATCAGTAGAAAATTCAATTCTGAACTGTCTGCAAAGCATGGATCTTATCTTGAAGTGCGGATGGGTTCTCGGACACGTCATCATGCTGCGCGCCAACATTTGGTCATGTGGCACTGTCCGGAAAGTCTGCAATGAAGTCAGATATTCTCAGACGTCTATGGATGCAAAACTAGTTGAAATGGTTGCAAAAAGTGTATAGAAGTGTTAAAAATAATTCTAGAAGGTGGGAAATGGCAGAGTTTTAAGGTGACACTTTGTAAATTGGACACAAAAATTGCTAAATTGGGTAAGTATGATATTAGTAAGTTGTAGGAAAATAGCATGCACTGGTAAAAACCCATAATATTCACTGAAAAAACGTTGTTAAAGGGATGTTATGGTTAAGTTGGACTAATAAAAACCTATGAAATTCAATGAAAAAACTTTGTTAAAGGGACATTATGGTTAAGTTGCACTAATAGAAACCTATTACATTCAATGAAAAAACTTTTTTAAGGGGACATTATGGTTAAGTTGCACTAATTAAAACCTTTGAAATTCACTGAAAAAGCATTGTTAAAGGGACGTTATGGTTAAGTTGGTCTAATAAAAACCTATGAAATTCAATGAAAAAAACTTTGTTAAGGTGACGTTATGGTTAAGTTGCACTGATCAAAACCTATGAAATTCAATGAAAAACCTTTGTTAAAGGGACATTATGGTTACAAGTAAAACCAAAAACCCCCAGAATTTCGCCAGTTATGGTAAGCTAAGCAACCATAACTTGCGCCATCACTGTGCACTGCTAAGACTAACACAAATTTTGGAGGAAAACGTCTCTTGCAATATTCTGTGGAATAGATAGGGCCCTGGGAACACATTGTGGAGCCATTCCATGCATATACATGGCCAGTACAGTCATGTCAGATCTTTCACAAATTCAAAATCCAACTGCTGGAATAGGCCACCCACTGTTTGTTTCGTTTTGTTAATGCCATGTTGTGACGAAGCATCCTGAATGTTCCAGCAGTTTTTGCTTGTTCCCTAGAAATGTTCTTGTTGTATGCAAGTACAGCCAGTCTCGTTCTGACCTCCATACTATCTATGCCAAAATGCAACCTTTTAGGCCTGTACCTAAGGCACATATTATGGACCCGCTCAAAATCTCATGTGTGGCAGAACTAAGTGAGTCCCTTCATATTTCTTGACAGTGTTTTTTCGTACACAATTTTCTCGAGTGCTGTGTGAGGAGGGGAATCTGACACCAACCAATTCATCTTACGCTCCTGCTCCTTACTCAAAGGTCCATGTACACATTAGTGAAAACACTTGTTTTCTCCCCCAGAGTGTATGTTTGTACAGTGGTGCAGCATTGAAGGCATTTATTCAGCATCATTTCTACAGATCCATCACAAGTTTTTGAGCTCCACAAACAATGGTTGCTGATAGACTGGGACCACTTCAAAATGTTTTCTGTACCCTTTTTTTACTAGCCTTTTAGATATCAATTTTGCAAAAAGCCCGACATCAAATTGATGCTGTATGTGTGGGAAATGCTTGTGCATGGCCTTTGCATGGCCTTTGCTATTCCAACATGCCTGTCAGTGGCCATCAGGTCTATTTGCATTCCCCTGTATTCCAGAATTTTGATGCATTTCATGAAACCATATTTCTCCATAGCAACAGAAGATGTGCATTCAGGCACCTGCATGAGGACCAATGCACAGAAGCATACGCACTGCTGTCCCTGGACGCCATCAAGGCGTTCGATTCGATCTTTTGGGAGTGGCTATTGGTGGTTCTGGAGGGGTTCGGCTTCGGCCCGAGGTTCATTAGGTGGATCAAGATATTATACACGAAACCTAGAGCCAGAGCAAAAACTGGGAAGCATGTATCGGAGGTCTGGAACATATGCAGAGGAACCAGACAGGGTTGTCCCCTCTCTCCCATGCTCTACGTACTAGGCCTAGAACCCATTGCTATCTACTTTCGAAAGCAATTTTTTGATGCTGGGATCCGGCTGGGAGACACTGACCACATTATCTCTCTCTATGCGGACTATGTTCTATTATTTGTTAGGGACCCATACTACAATGTGCCCACGATGCTAGATGTCCTAGACCAGGGGTGCACAACTGATTTTGACAGAGGGCCGAAAGTACCTTACATGAGGGCTATAGTGGGCCGAAAAGTAAAAGTGGGCGGGGCGGTAGGCGGGACATGTCAGGAGGCTTTTTGAACCCCCAATTTGTATTAAACGCATGGAAAAAGATATGTTT
This sequence comes from Ambystoma mexicanum, assembly GCF_040938575.1. Lineage (NCBI taxonomy): Eukaryota > Metazoa > Chordata > Amphibia > Caudata > Ambystomatidae > Ambystoma > Ambystoma mexicanum. The sequence continues at coordinate 65,653,735 of NC_090938.1, forward strand.
TTGAGGGGTAACGATTTTTATTGCATTTCAAACTTACATTTTGTACTACACATTTTCCATTGCTATCATTTATTTCGATTTAGTTATTGTATATCGTCTGTTTAATTAAATTATATATATTTTATTGACCCTTGATTGGACATTCCGTTATTTTGGACTGCTATAGTTTGCTGTTTGGGTTACCCAAGAGGAGTATGGCCTTCGTTGAGTCAGGTTTCCTCAAAAAAGCAAAGGATGTACATCTCCTAACTGTGCCTGTTTTAGCTTTATTATTGAGTTAACTCTTGGAGTGCAACACTATGCCCCATGGCTCCCATCCCCAACCAAACACTATGCCCCATGGTCCCCTCACCCCCAACCAAACACTATGCCCCATGGCTCCCATCCCCAACCAAACACTATGCCCCATGGTCCCCTCACCCCCAACCAAACACTATGCCCCATGGTCCCCTCACCCCCAACCAAACACTATGCCCCATGGCTCCCATCCCCAACCAAACACTATGCTCCATGGCCCCCTCACCCCCAACCAAACACTATGCCCCATGGCCCCTTCACCCCCAACCAAACACTATGCCCCATGGGCCCCTCACCCCCAACCAAACACTATGCCCCATGGGCCCCTCACCCCCAACCAAACACTATGCCCCATGGCCCTCACCCCCAACCAAACACTATGCCCCCTGTCCCTGACCCCCCAACCAAACACTATGCCCCCTGTCCCTCACCGCCAACCAAACACTATGCCCCATGACCCCCTCACCCCCAACCAAACACTATGCCCCATGGCCCCCTCACCCCCAACCAAACACTATGCCCCATGGCCCCCTCGCCCCCCTAACCCCCAACCAAACACTATGCCCCATGGCCCCCACCCCCAACCAAACACTATGCCCCCTGTCCCTCACCGCCAACCAAACACTATGCCCCATGGCTCCCAACCCCAAACAAACACTATGCCCCATGGCCCCCTCACCCCCAACCAAACACTATGCCCCATGGCTCCCACCCCACCCAAACACTATGCCCCATGGCTCCCATCCCCAACCAAACACTATGCCCCATGGTCCCCTCACCCCCAACCAAACACTATGCCCCATGGCTCCCAACCCCAACCAAACACTATGCCCCATGGCCCCCTCAACCCCAACCAAACACTATGCCCCATGGCCCCTTCACCCCCAACCAAACACTATGCCCCATGGGCCCCTCACCCCCAACCAAACACTATGCCCCATGGCTCCCACCCCAACCAAACACTATGCCCCATGGCCCCCACCCCCAACCAAACACTATGCCCCCTGTCCCTCACCCCCCAAGCAAACACTATGCCCCCTGTCTCTCACCCCCAACCAAACACTATGCCACATGGCCCCCTCACCCCCAACCAAACACTATGCCCCAAACACACTCAAGCATGCACCCATACAGACCTGAACCCCCCCACCCCCAAATCAACACACACACAAACATGCACCCATACAGACCCGAACCCCCCACCCCCCAAATCAACACACACACAAACATGCACCCATACAGACCCGAACCCCCCACTCCCCCAAATCAGCAAACTCTCAAACAAGCAACCATACAGACCCGAACCCCCACCCCCCAAACTCAGCACACACACACAAACATGCACCCATACAGACCCGAACCCCCCACTCCCCAAATCAACACGCACACAAACATGCACCCATACAGACCCGAACCCCCACCCCCAACTCAGCACACACACAAACATGCACCCATACAGACCCGAACCCCCCACCCCCAACTCCAAACCCCCACCCCCAACTCAGCACACACACACTCAAGCATGCACCCATACAGACCCGAACCCCCCACACCCCCCAACTCAGCACACACACACAAACATGCACCCATACAGACCCGAACCCCCACCCCCCAACTCAGCGCACAAAAAACATTCAAATCAAAACATTCATACACATCCGACACCCCCCCGATCCCCGCATCTCAACATACACACAAAATACATTAAAATACAAACATTCACACCCCCCCACATCTCAACATACACACAAAATACATTCAAATACAAACATTCATACACATCCGACACACACCCTCGCCCCCGCATCTCAACATACACTCAAAATACATTCAAACACAAACATTCATACACATCCGACACACCACCCCACCCCCGCATCTCAACATACACTCAAAATACATTCAAACACAAACATTCATACACATCCGACACACCCCCCCACCCCCGCATCTCAACATACACTCAAAATACATTCAAACACAAACATTCATACACATCCGAAACACCCCCCACCCCCGTATCTCAACATACACTCAAAATACATTCAAACACAAACATTCATACACATCCGACACACCCCCTCACCCCCGCATCTCAACATATACACAAAATACATTCAAACACAAACATTCATACACATCCGACACACCCCCCCCACCCCCGCATCTCAACATACACTCAAAATACATTCAAACACAAACATTCATACACACAAACATAAAGCAAAACAAACCCGACACACAAACACAAACAGACCACTTACCGGAGACGTGCTGGAAGGCAGGCAGGCAGGTAAGCTGGAAGTCGCTCGAATCGGACTACGGCTGGCGTGGTCCAAGGCTGAAATGCCTTCCGGCATCAAGCCTTATGGTCCACGCCAGCCGTAGTGCTGGCCCTCCATTGGTGCAGCACACACGCATTACGTGGCTCGTAGGAGCGACGTGATGCGTGTGTGTGCTGAGCCAATGAGGGCCAGTGTTTTCACCGGCCCGGAAGACAACAAAGACTTTCCTAATGGAGGGTGGCCGCGGGCCGCCCTCCATTAGGAAAGTCTTTGTGCCTCGCGGGCCTGTCAAAAGGGCATGGCGGGCCACAACTGGCCCGCGGGCCGTATGTTGTGCACCCATGTCCTAGACAATTTCGCGAAGGTTTCCGGAATAAAATTCAGCAGAGCTAAATCCTGCCTCTTCCCCCTGGCAAATCTTATGGGAAAGGAAGCATCGGAGCTTCCTTCGGTGGGAATACGGTGGGAACACACCTCGTTCAAATACTTGCATTCCCCGGAACAAATGCACGAGCGCAACACTAAGGCTGCTCTCCCGACCTTGAGGAAATCTATGGCTTTCTGGGCGAAACTCCCCCTATCCATGATGGGCATGGCCTCCATAACTAAAATGATTGTCCTTCCTAGATTCTTGTATGGATTTCAGAACGTACACTTCTACATCAAAGCGCCCTTCTTTCGCCTACTGGAAAGTATGCTGAGAGACTTCTTGTGGGGGAAGGGAAGACGTAAGATAGCGCTTACCACGTTGTCATTACCGTATACTCAGGGGGGAATCCAACTCCCAAACTTTGAAAAATACTATCTGGCAGCGCAGCTTAGCTTTGTCACCAAGTGGCTAGCAGACGATGCCACATCGGAGACGCCACTCCTGCAGCCACTGGTCTCCCCATTGTACATGAAAGAACTTCCCTGGGCCCCCACCCACCTGATATGAAATGCCCCCCTAATGGTCACCCTTGGACGCAAAATCTGGCATAGGACTGAATCCCTCGCCCATGTTAAACACCAATACTCCCTGAACATACCGCTTGTCTCGGACCTATGCAAATCCCCCGCGGACCTGCAACACCTTAGGCACTGGGAACAGAAGGGGATATACTCATGGGGGGACTTATACACGGAGGGGGAGTTCAAAGAATTTGAAACGCTTCAAGAACAAAATGAGGTCCACACAGGCCAGTTTCTGTGGTATCAAAAATTAAGATCCACGACACGTGCCAGATGGTCGACATGGCCAGAGGAACCAGACACAAACCCCCTGATTACGTTACTGTATGAACTGGGAGAGGGAGGGAGACCAGTGTCTCAGATCTATAGACACCTAAATGACACCCCCAACCCACGCAGTGCTGGACTCAAATCCAGATGGGAAGCAGACATAGGCCGAGAATTAACAGATGGGGAATGGGAAAGGGCTCTGACATTTCCTAAAACAGTATCCAGAAATCATAGGTTTAGACAAATACAATTGAATCTTCTACATCGGACATACCTAACCCCATCCAGGCTGGCCAAACTCCATAAAACGCAGAGCTCCAAATGCACCTGGTGCGAAATGGACAATGCGGACCTGCTCCACGCATTCTGGCGGTGTGCCAGGACACAATCCCTGTGGTCTTTAATACAGCAGACAAGTGAAAATCTAGGGCTGACCAGATACGAATGGACTCCTGCGGAGTGCCTACTCGGCACATACCCCAGACCAGCAAAGCTAAAGCACCTTGTTAGATTAATGGACATTATGTGTATTCTGGCTAAGAGGACAATTGCTATGTCCTGGAAGAAACCATCGGGACCACAACAGAAAATCTGGCACAGAGAACTGAAACGATGGGTGCTGGCAGAAACGAGAGCCTGGGAAGAGAGTGTGGCTAGATCCACAGATGCCTCGAGTATGACCTTAGACGCCTGGAAGGGACTCACAGACCCCTTGTTCTACCCCTCCGATGATAAGCCCCCATGTTCTACCCCTCCGATGATAAGCCCCCATAAGCCCCCATGAACCAGCACAAACCCACAGTAGGAAGACCCACGGATAGAACTGGAGTCCTCGAGGCAGCCCAATCATAACCTCATGCGAGCCCTGCTATGGGAAGTTTCCCCCCCCCCCTGAAAGTCCTAATCCCCCCCTGTGCCCCCACTCGGCACCGGCCTCTCAAGAAACAAACATTTGGAGATAGTTAAAGTTTCTATATTAAGTTGTAAATGTTAATAATTCGAGACGCAATGTGATTCATTGTTTGATGGTAGTAATGGTAATTTTCCTATTTTTGTAACAAATAACAAATGCCAATAAATAGATTTGAAAATAAATGAGGACCAAACTCACTATTTATTTTCATTTCATGTCTTGAAAGTGGTAAGTGCAGTATTTAGCAGAAAAATCAGTACTGTCACACTGTCCATTGCCAGCAAAATTGACCGTTTTGCCAGAGAATGTACTATCAATGATATCGGTTTGAGTTTACAGGCCTGGCTAGTAGCAGGGAACTAGAAATCCTTCCGATATGTGTAGTGCTGTGTTTTAGCAAGAAACTCATGTCCCACAAATGAATAGAAACCTAACATTTTACTGAACGTTGATCTGCTGAACAACAAAGTGGATGATTAAAGTATATTTCTAGCAGGAACTTTTCTTAGCAAAGGCTGTGCTGACCATGAAATTGTGTAATGATGGTGGACATAGCTACCCTTGATCTTCAGGTTGGTGCCTTTGACTACACAAGTAAAATTCCACAATGGCTCCCACATATCCTCACATGTGATTTATAATCACATTTAATCATTTGTATAATCTCTAGCAGGCAGCAGTCGAATATAATGTATTATGGCTCCTTTAATAGTCGTCCACCCGCACAATGGTTTGTGATTCAATGGTGATGGACAAGTCCCCCACACTAGGAAAAAAGCTGTCCAGATCATGAGCACATTCATCTATCAATTGCAAAGATGCTTCAGTTATTTCACTGTGTGATATTTCTTGATTTCCAACATGTATTGAAGAAACAGGGAAAATTGTCCCTTTCTCTGATTTACATTATTTAGATGGCGTGGATTGTGTGAGCGGGTCTGCAGCAATTCGGAAAAATCTGTGTTGTCTGTCTCTACTGGGTGGGTTAAATTATGTGCTGTAACAATTATCCATGGTTACTTTACATGGGTCACTGGTGACATTCCATTCCTATTCCGGCCAATGGACATCTACATCATGACTCTGAATCTTGAGTGGACCATGCTGGGCCTCAACATGTAGTTTCTCCAAAGTGACACTTGTTGGGCAAGCAACACCATTAGTTTGTGTTGTTGTCTGAGTTTGTATTCTCTTCTTCTTCCTAGCTCTTGAATCGATTAAAAAAGTGCTCAAATTATACCACACATACACTAAATATGAATTACAATCTCAAAATGTAATATCAAGAAAAGAACTGCTAAACAAATACATTAAAATGAGCAGTTTTGCTATTTTCCTTTGGTTTCTTAATTTGCTTTGAAACAGTCCATTTTGAATTTTCGACCACAAGAGCAAGCAGCAAAACAGCAATTTTAAAATGTATAAAGCAAGCAATTTACTTTTCCACTCCAAGAAACATATATGCATATCTACAAATAGAACCAACTTTCCATATGTTAAACATTAAAACATATTATAAATTACATAAAAATCAAATGGGATGAAAACTGATATTTTACATGTATACCTCATGGTCCATGTGTCTCTTCAATTTCTAGCGTTTCAGTGGTACATTCCTTGAACATAGCATTCATCAAAAAAGTTCAATTGTGAAACAAATGCAATGTTACAATATTTGATCTAACAGTAGTTCTTGAGAAAGTAGTTTTAATTGATTGTTAAATAACGATAAGGTTGATAGTTGTAATAAAATATAGACATTCTCATCGAGATAAAGTTGAACACTGGCTATGTGTGATGTTTTTAAAATGTATATTTTAAATTGTACCTGATAACCTTTCTAGATGTCACATGGATTTGGTGTGATTATATGTTTGCCGTCCAAATTAGTTTGCATTGTAATGTTTGCTTTGAAATCGTTTCTGCTTTGTGCAGGCAGGTAAAGGTCATTACCAAAAATAGAAAACTTTAATATTGTGAAAGGTTACATGCATTGCATTTTAAAAGTTTGTTTTTTAGATGGTTTACTTTCATTGTTGCATGTCTATCGGTGATTATTACAACACATTTGTTGATTTAATATTTTTAATTTGCTGAAAGTATTTTAAATTGACCAACAATTAACACTTATTTTAATTTCATACAAAATATTATTAACCAACAACTGCTAATATAACTCAACCATTTCTCACTTTGCATACCTCATCCTCCAGACCATTGCAATAACAGAATTGTGTGTTGTGGAAGTTTCAGCATCCCACTATATCAAAGTAATGTATTTGTTTATTTATTTATTTTGACATTTGTTAAGAGCAATGACCTCATAGGCAACTAGGTGCTGGTTATACGCATAATGGTTGCACGTAAAAAACATATGTTGTTTATGGTTAAAGTGCAGATATATCTCATGGTGCATTCTTATTACAAGGATGTTTATGGTTATGTTCATACATACATTTCCAAATGATTACATGGTAAAATTGTAGCAATTTCGGTAAAAGCGCAGTGGTGTTTGGTCAGGTTCAGCATGGTCTTGAGCAATAAGGCTTGGGATTTAGTTACCTAATTGTTTTGATAAGGATGTTAAAGACATGTATTTAAAAACTGTACATGCAAAAAATTGTCAATATCAAGATACCTACATGCCACGGTGTATCAATAGCTAGTATTGTACAGAACTGTCATCAATATGTTTAAAGTCTAACTTGACCATATACATGTATTGTGTAGTTGCATTTGAAGGATTAGTATAAATAAATTACTTGAAAGGTGAATGCTGTTGCTGTTGACTCAGGAATAGTGGTCTATGTTGATTCTCAGTTCTTTTTTTCAATGTATATATTCATAACAGTGTTCAAAAGAAAATGTACATTAGTATTGTAATTTAGACCACATCAGAATTTCTTGAGCAAGCTTACATTTATGTCGCTTTGCCTCACCATTTGGATATTTGACGTGTCTGTGGTTTCCTCCCTAGAAACAGTTTGTACTTCCATCAATGTGGTCTACGTAAAGAAAGACATGGAAATCAACAGATATAAAAGAAATAACCTATTTTTAAAGGATTTTTAAGGGACGTTATGAAAGTGTTTAGAAAGGCTCCCATTACGCTGAACTATTAGGGTATCCCTAAAGTAGGGATACCCAAAGTAGTCTAAAGTGAAAAATGTATAAACTACAGAACATTGTGCAGCAAAGGCAAATTGTGTAATATGCCATCGATGGAAATATTCCCCAAAAAATCGAAACCGTTCATCATGTTACATTTTCAAACATGATTTCAATCATTTGAGCGATCATTTAGAAGACATATGTGTACTTTGATGGTTTGTACATATCTTCAGAGAAGTGCATGCTGCAGACACAAAATCAATTGATCTGCACATCTTCCAAGACATCCTTGGTTCTGCTTTCAATCTGGGACCCTGGAAATCCGCAATTCAAAAGCCACCTTCTTATTAAATTAAAATCTTTTGGGAATGCATTCAGGACTGTGCCAGGAGTTTTGAGATGGCTGACATTAGGGCAACTAAAAACAATACATGAAGGCATTGCTGGATTGACCGTGAAATTTGTAGAGACAATAGAAATAAATATGACAAATAATAAAGTATAATTATAAATCAATGAGAGTAATACGTCACAGGTAATAGGGATACTCAGCTGAATTGGTAAGTGCATACACAATTCATAAATACAAAGAAATATGCTTTTAATCAATCTGACACAATGGTTAAAGCTAGTATTAAACAATTGGAATCAGGTAAGCATCAAGGCTCCCTAACATTATAAGTGTGTCTAAAACATTAATGACATAGGAAAACGTGAACCTCTATTGGTGGATAGTTGGATAACAAATCAATCAGTAGTAACACAAAGTTTAGCCGTCAATGTGTAAATGCTCCAGGTTAATGGCTAATTTGGGAAATAAATGTTATACATGCCTCTGTTAGCATCTAGAATACAGTAGTCTCAAAATGTTTCGGTTCATGTACACATCAATGGGTACATTCATCAGGAGAAAGATTTTCAATGGCAAATTCCTAATCAGGGGTTCCAATTAAGGAGAGTGGGATCACAAGTAACCTGTGAATTTAAAAAGAATGGGAAACAGCTAATTAATAATTATGCTAGCACTCTAAGTGCGTTCACTCGAACATTGAATCTACTTTCAGGGTTAGACAGTTACCTGGGTAGATTCTTGTGGGGGCACCTCTGTTCGTGAGGAAAAGGGAGACTGGCTGTCAGTCTTTACAATGCTGTAACTGCAAGAAAATCAAGAATCTTATCTCTCTGCCCTCGTTGATCATCCCTAGGCCCATCCAAGTGTGTTCTGTCCCAACTGCCCTATGTGATAGATGTTATATCATAATTTGAATGTAATGACAATTGTTGAAATATGGGTACTTTCTGCAAAATTTGGAACATGCTATGATGGTGACATGACTGAGTACTATAGTATCGGCTTATGCTTATATGAATAACTCATATAAGATATGTATTGCATGTAATTTGGAATGACTGGTTCTAAAGTAGTAGCCTCGTCTTGATAAGGATCTTATGTGTGCGAAACACGTGTCGACATAGGGGCTTTCAAATATATGAAACACTTTTTGAAACTCAATTAACATCATCAAACTGAATATTTTGTAGTAATACATGGACAGTGTTGTGGTAAAATGGAATAAGACATGCATATCAGCCTGTCTTAATTCATGATGTTTATAACCAGACTTATGTAATTTGGGACACAACAGACAGGTGCATGATAAGGGGTGAACCACTTTATGATATTTCTAGTAAAGTTTTGAGGATATCCTTGATCATCCCCCCAAACGACAGCTCTGTTTCAAATATATATTACCTCAGCAAAAAGCACTGAGTGACGTAACATCCTCAGGGTGACTTTCCTTTGGAGGCTTTGCTACTAGACGTGGATGATGGGCCTTTTGGTGTTGGCCTTGGGAGTGGCCTTTCTGGATGAGCCTTGTGAATGTTTTTGGATGACTTACCTTGGGAGTGACCTTGGGGAATGTTTTATTTTAGTGACTGGTCTTAGGCCACATACATTTTCCATGGTAATTGTGACATTGTCCGTTGGGGGCTAATCCTGAAAGTATACATTTAGAGAATATTCACACTGGTGTTAAGAGGGAGAATGTAGTAATGGCTAGAGAATGCATTGGTTGGGTGGTGAGGAATTATCTGGTGTTAATGCCCAAAGAAACATTCACTGAAGCAATATTACAAATGCATAGAACTTTGAGATAATGACAACAAATGACATTCCTCAGAATGCAGTCCATTACTGCTGGTATAGCCCTCATTTGTAACCTCTCAATAAATGGAACTCTTTCAAAGAGATGAAGTGGTCAGCGCAGTGCCTGTCCAATGGAGGCAGAGGGGGGGTAGAAAGGGGGGGGGGGTAATAGTGCTGGCAACTTCACTTGCAAATGGGATTATTGCCCAATATCAGTCAATCTTGTTAGTTGTCTTCTCTTTCTCTCCTTTTGCTTTATGTTGCAGTGCCATGAATTGGGTGAGGGTAATTAATTAAGCAATAAGCCTTGAGCCGCAGGGGCATTACTGAATCAGCTAATGCCCCGGGGCCCATACTTATATGCTCGAGCAAAGCGAGGGCCTTAACGAAGGCCCCTGGGCATTACCTGACTCGGTAATGCCCCTGTGGATAGGGGCTTATTGCTATTAATACCCTGGCCTGCAAGACCATGGTACTAAAAACATTTGTCTGTTCCGAAAGGCTGCAGCATTTGGAAAAAAAAATGTTTTATAAAATGGCCGCCCTGGAAGGGAATACGGAGTCCATTTTCCCTTTCCATGGCGGTCTTTGGGAACGGACGCACTGGGGAGCGAAGTGTTCCCAGTGCGTTCGCTCCCAAAAAAGGAGAAAAAAGGTGAGTGGGGTTGGGAGGGCAGGGAGGGGATTGTTTGCAGGGGAGTGTGGGGGAAGAATCAAAATACTTACCTGAATCCCCGGCAGGGCTCGTGGCGGGGATTGCCCAGTTTCGAGCCTCCTGATTGGCTGAGGGGCTGCCACGCCCCCTGACAGGAACAAAGGAAAGGAATCCCGGCTGTGTGATTGCCGATCAGGTAAAGCCCCGGCGAGGGCCAATCACAATGTTTGTTACATTCTGATTGACCCTTGCCGGGTACTAATACTGTATATAGCGCTCAGGAATTGGAATAGTTTTTCGGATGATTAAGTAGGACATGTGGCTCTTTGCTAGTTATGTTATCCACCCATCAGTGATGGAACAGCCTAATGGCCTTCACACCACCGACCACCATGCTTAAAGAATACTGCTGCTTGATTATCCAACACACACTGGGTTGGAGGAACAGGGGCTGGCTGACCACCTAACACCTGTTCCTCCCACTCGGCACTAGACAGAGGAAACTGCTACAGATCGCCGCCACCCGTCCACCTCGGCCACAGAGCCCAACCCCAGCCGCAAGGAGAGATCGGCCCTGGCACTGCTCGACGATGAGAGGCTGAGTCGAGTGGGGACACCGTGCGGCACTGGAGACAGGCTGTACCCTGCTCAAGCCAATTAAACCTATTCAAAAATCAAAAAAAGCAGAAAGGAGGGGGGGAATTCATTTGCAAGAAGTGACAGCGTGAGCTGTAATTTGGGCTTGTCAGGGGCCTCTTTAAACTTGCATCCTGTCCATTGATTTGACACTTTTCCATAGTAATTACGCCGCTATTCAATAAAATGCAATTATTATAGACGGCTTCATCGCCCCATGGTACCCAGGGACTGCACCTACTCGGCGTAGAGCATGGGAACAATGGCCGGCTCTGCAAAAACAAGGCCTTTTTAATTCTCTTTTTCCTCTCGTCAGATTTGGCGACTGAGAGCGCTTAATGTCTGGTTTCAGCGGTGCCGACGTGGACGCGGTGGCACTCGCAAAGGGTTAATTTTCCCCATCTTGTATCCAAGATTTCCCACAAAGAACTCGCTTCCATGATCTCTTCATTCTATTGGATTTCTAAGTAAGCTGGGGTTTGGTTTGTAGGGGTGCTAACTAGACTAGCTGTTGCTCCGTGCAGGTGGAAAGAACCCTTTTTCTCTCTGCAGGTCACTTTTTAAGGGATTTGGGTGAAGGGCTCTCGAAGTATCTGAGGCCAGACGGACGTTGTCTGTGCCCATAGAGGAGTGGTGTTCAAACATGTTATGCCAAGCCCCTTGAGAAAAAAAAGTTCGTCGTCTCAGGAGGATAGCTCTGGGGCAACGTGATCGCCTTGGAAGCAAGACGACACGAGCAACACTGGTTCGATCCCCGGGTGTGTGCTTAGAAACCTCTGGATATTAAGCACACTATAAATAAACTACCATATCATTGCCGAGCCCCGCCTTGAGGGAAAATGTTGCTGCTTGGTCCCCCCAAGATGTCATTTCTGCTTATATTTTCTATTAAAATCAGTCACTGTTCTCCCTTACAGAAGAGCCTCGCTCCCTCTAGACGGGGCCCAGCCTCACAGTTTGAAGGCCACTGGCATAGAGCAAGATTCACCTGGTTGGGGATGCCTTATTCTGATGGTTTTAGTGGGTGTTGGGAAGGGTGTTCAGCTGCCCTGTGTGGGAGACTCGGTAGAATGCTGGAAAGTAGACTTTGAGTGGGTTGGTGAGGGGAGCAGGCATTCGAGGCACCAATATGGGCTTGAAACTTTGTATCCAATATGGCCGTGTTGAGGACTTGGCATGGGAACTCCTAGGAGGAAGGCTGCTGGGAGAACACCTGAGCACAAATCAACGTGGGCAAACCGCATGAACAGCTTGGGGTAGCATTGCCCTGGGGGCAGCATGTAGTATAAATGAGAAATAAGAGGTACCCGGAAGTAAACGTAAGTGCAGTAGACCTAGACACAGATCTAAATGGCACCTCTAGGAGCAAATGAGAGTTGGGGGACACTCAGAAATACAATCCTCTTGGTTGTTTTGTGAGGCTAGCTCAGGGGCAAGTGCTCGCTTTGGAAGCAAGACGTTACGGAGCACCACAAATTCGATCCCTGGGTCAGCGCTTAGAAATCTCTGGGCATTGTGCGCGTTATAAATAACCTATCATATCATATCAATCACTTTGGAGGAATACCAGGGGCAAAATTCCAAGGGAGGACATCTTGTAATGGGGCCAATTAGAAGGTTTCAAAAGTAAATTTATACATTCTAGAATAGTTTTCGTAAGCTCTCTGAGATAATAGTGCTGCAATCAAGATTGGGCCCTTGTGGCAGGTCCCAGTGGGCCCTGATAGAGGCTGTCGCATGTCAAGGAAAAATGGTTTGGATAAGTGGCTTTAATGCGTTTTTTCTTATATAGCGCTAAACACCCAGAGGTCTCAGAGTACTCAAATAACACATGACATTATTATCCCACAAAGTGGTACTTATTTTATCGTCCTCGAGAGGATGAAAGGCTGAGGAGACTGCCGGGATTTTAACCTGCCACAGCAGGATGCACACAGATATCAGGGGTGAGCGCTTAGCTCGCTGTGCTATCTTGCAGTGAGAGTAGTGCCTCAAGAGTCAGTCAAGGGGAGAGACTATGGCACGAGGTGTGATACAGGGAAGGTGTTTTGGTAGGGTTGCTGTGGTTTATTTCTCCTCGGGTGTCATGCTAGAGTCCTTTGGAGAAGGTAGGACACACAGCTCAGCCCTAAGAATGCTTCTGTGGCTGGTTCTCAGTAGCTGACCTGCTGTGGGCATCCATTGTACATATTGTGAACTGGGCCGTCTGTGTCTATGGGTAGCATCATTTAGTAAGTATGATTACCTATAACCTAAGTCTGTGTGTTGGAGGGTTTTACCTGCTTCAAGGTCATGCCTACACATTTCAATGGACTTGGGTGGCAAGAGGCATTGAGTTGCCATGGTTTGGTAAATAACGAAGTCCTGGGTGTTTCTATGCCGCTAGGTGGTCCTGCATTGTGATAATTCCCCCCAGGATACGTTCCAGAGTCTCTCCGTTATTTAAGAAAAGGGAGAGCCTCCTTGGAGGTTGTCACTTTCTAACCTTAGTAGTTGATCCTAACTTATGGCCAAACTGATTGATATTTCATAAAATGCTGAAGTTACACCGCGTTGGGGTACACCACCTGTTGACCACAGGGCTGCTACTTTATCTCATACTGCTGCAACGATGATCTGCCACATGCCACATATGCAGATACTGTACTCTAGCACCTGGAAGCGTCTCTTGTGCTAGATGGAATTACCAATATAGATCTCAGACCAAATAACCAGACAGACTCATAGAATATGGCAAAATACGACGTTATTGTCAGTTCAATAAAGCAGAGCAAACTGACGAACAACAGACTGATGCTGGCAGATTCACACACAAACTTGATTATACCGAGGTTGTATACACCAATATGCATCATCTATGATGTCATCCTATGTGGCAAACTGTAAAACCTATTGAAAGAAAGAATTGGTTAGGGGAACATATGTACCTATGTAATATATATGGGTTAGTACATCAATGGTTGCTGCTTATCTGTAGGGCATGCCTCGATCCACCTCCAAATCCGTGAAATACTGATTATAGCAGAGAAAATGGCTGCTGATTGTTCAATGGAACATTGCATAGCACGTTGCCCCATAGACCCTCTGATATGTTGGCATGCTCACCCAAACTTGGTCTTTCAGCTCGCTAGCAGCACGTAAGCAAAACTAAACCCAGGTGCTCAAGTCACGTCAGATTACTCCCCACTTTCCCAATTAGTCTATCATCTTTCACCAGTCCATCCATAAGCCAAAGTTTCTCGTCTGTAGTTGACCTTGTAGCCTGCTCTCTATTCTAGGACATTCGAGGGAGTGCAAGCCCGTCACTATATTAATTGGAAGCATAATGTTTTAAAAACATTTTTTTATTGAATTAGCTGATATTAATCAACTTTTCAATTTTTTCAAAAAAAGAAAAAAATAATTTTACAGCAAATTTCATTTCACAACAAATTTCACCAATAAGAAACATTAAAAATAAAGATAATATCAGATCAAAAGGATACTCACATTTCATAATATGATCATAGAATATTCAGTTTGCTGTATAAAATAAAAAATAACAAACAAACATTGAAAGTAATAATCAATACAGTGTCATACGATTCATATGAGGTAATTAATATATATAATATCTTAAGTTTCAATCAAGTCTAATATTAGTTAACTTCACAATATTGATGGTGGATCTTTACGGGTTTCATGATTAAGTTTTTGCGCATCATCACTGCTCACATCAGTGTATACAACAAAGTGCATGATTGGCAATGAGTAGTTACCCTGCATTCTCTCTGTCAATGCATCTATTAATACAATGCTAGAGCAGAGAGAAATCCAATTGTTGCTATTCTGATGCTCATTGAAGTAGTACATATAAGCATTTGCCACCACAGTTTTGGACTTAATTATATACTGTGTGTTCTTAATCCTCTTGGCCTCTAGAGACTTGATCACTCCAGCTTGGATAGACCTTATCATTTGTTAATTGTACAATACGTATCTCTTGCAGATGTTTTGTTCTTCTTTAATCTAAGAGAAATATGTCTTACGTACATGGCTTTATCCATCTGCCTTGCAATTATTCCTTGAAATAGCACTCTGGATCCTTGGTCAACATAGCCTCCTCTTTATTTTGCAAAAACAGCTATTTTTCCAACGTCTCCTGACTCAGCAGCCCTGGTCTGCTTCTGTGGTGCCGGGATTGAATCATAACATGAGCGTACATCCAACTTCCTGTCAGGGGCCGCTTTGACCACATCATAGTTTCCTCTGTAGCAAGCTTCTATATGTCTCATCTATCTTGCGTTACTGCATATTTACACTTTATGGTCAGTAATTTTCTTTATCTTCAAAGTATATAAGAATACCTTATCATTTCGTACATGTTTCTTTTGTCACTGCAGTTACATTGTCACTCTTAAGTATTTTCATATTGTTTCTGTATGTCCTCGTATGTTTTCTTCATGACACCACTCTGCCCTCATCAGATGCTCAATGGTGTGTGCTCACATGCTTCCACTCTTTCAGTACGAGGGTATATTTTGTATGGGTGCCTAAGTGCATATTGTATCTCAAACACTCGATGCAATATAGCCATAACACATGGGGTTCCACATATAGCTCTTCTTCTGCTGTTCCAGTCTTGCAGAGGTGATGGGGTGGGAGCTATCGAAAATGCATTCACCTACTCCTCTACATTCACTCCTCTGGTCGAGACTTTAAGGACATATTCCTCTTCAATCTCCTTTATCTTCTCTTCATACAATTGATTCTTTGGGATCCATATATTTGCACCCTCCTCAGGTGACCTGCTGTATATGTTCATCCACATTACAGCGTCCATATACAACGTCCTACATATTTGATCCTTAGTGTAGTAGAACTTTGTTCCTGGAGGTGTCAATGGACTTTTCTTTACATTCACACAGGTACGCTCTTCCTCTTCAATATTCGCACCCACTCCAACATCTATTTCAATCATTATCTTCATCCCAATAGCTTTCTTGTCTGTCTTCTGACACTCTCCCGACATGACCTTTATGAGACAAACTACTAACAATACCAACACTAGTATTTATCCAAGTATTTTGAAAGCATTGGCCAGCCAAGTTGGAATACCTGATAATAGGAGTGAAAACCAGTCATCTCCTGCTGTTTCATCAGCTCCAGCTTCCATCTTCTTATGCAGGGTCGTCAGCATAGTTATTGCTTCATCAGGGTTCCATTTTCTCCATCATGAGAAGGTCTGAATCTACAGCAAGAAGGCCTGACCATGGCGCACATGCCTCCTTCCATTGCAGTAATTAAGTCCAGGACGTACCTATTCTGGAGAGTCATCAGCCTGATTTCTCTCAATTATTCTCTGATTACGTTGAATCCATTTATTGTTGCATTGATCACAGCTACCATCTGGTAATCTGCAGCCACTTGGCATTTGCTTTAGTTTGGAGTCCTGGCATGTATATAGATGTCATTTTCATTGCTGTCTTGCTGAACAATGTATGCTCATCTGGAATGACCTCATATGCCCTTATTGATATTGATAAGAAGTAGTTCTCCGTCTTCAGCCAGCAAAGATTAGGCAATCTCTTCCTTCTCGACTGATCATTCATTTTTGTAAATTCATCGATATTGAGGTCACTTTGAGTTATTACTAATGCTAGAACATGTATTACCACAATGGAGCATACTCTTCCCCAATTTGTAGCCAACTGCATGTGAGCTCTGGATCCACAGGCCCAATATCGCTCCATCAATACTGAAGTTCCTCCATTCATTCCTGGGACTCCCATTGTCTGTCCAAAACCTTTATCTTTTCCAACCAGAAGCAAGCCTTCATTCTCGAAGCATGTTGCATGTTGTTGCATTGTTTAGTGGTATTGTAGATATTGGTACTGCTTCGCTGTTGACCCATTTTAGTAACTTATAGTATTTGGCCCATGACTCTAGGTATCTGTCATTCACTATTTGCACTATGGTTACCAGTTCCTTTTTCAATAAGTTTGCAGGCAAGCTAATATTCCCTTTTCCATCCGGTACTGGTGGCAACATGTCCACACACCAACAGATGAGGTGTCTCCCAGCATCTTGGTCATATCTGAGCAGTGTATCCTCCTCATTTCGATGATTTTTATTTGTTCTCCAATTTGGGCTGGATACATACGTTTTTGCTTGTCTACCCCCCATTCCACTTTCCATTTATCTTGTTTTATATAAGTATCTTCATATGAAAATGTTCCGCTTGATTGCCATTGTAGGGTTGCACATTTTCCTTTGCATTACCCTCTGGTTGTACATGTTGCAAGGTGACTGAGACATTTTGCATCCTGTGCAGGCATTTCTTTGTCAATGAATGTCCTCACTGCATTCATGATATGATATGATATGACATGATGGGTTATTTATAACATGCCTAATACCCAGAGGTTTCTAAGTGCGGACCCAGGGATCTAACCTGTGTTGTTCTGTGTTGTCTTGCTTGCAAGGTGAGCACGTTGCCGCTGAGCTATCCCCCTGAGATCAATGGTATATGGTATTAAGGAACAGACGTAGCAGCTTTCATCTGATGTTCTGTCTCCCACGTCCTTCATGTGCTGATACCATAAATGATGTTTTAAATGAGCCAAATTATCAAGATATGTATTTATATCTTCATGATATTCCTCAACATCCCTTTTAAATTGAAATAGGTCCCTCGTGAGATTATAGAAGATGCTCTTCGTACTTTCATCTGGGACAATAGGGCATGTTCCATTGTCAGCCATCATATCTGTATCGTTTTTTGTAACATATCTAAATGCCATAATAATCAGGAGGACAACACAAATCATAACACACAATGATATCATAATTATTATCCCATGAAAACCTATTGATTTTCTTGATGTCAATGAACTTATTATATTCTGTAACTTCGTCATTTGGTTTTGATTCTGAATATATAACTCTCTAATGCTTTGTGGATCACACCTTTACATAAACAACTGCAAGATAAGTGCTATAATTATTCTGAAAATAATATGATTATTTTTAGGATTGCTCAGAAACGTCACAATATTCACGTGTGCTTCTTACTAAAGCTGGATAAGACTTCAATATATATGTAAAAACAGCATACAAGAATGTGTGTATTGTTATTACAAAGGGTAACACATGGGATGTAGTGTGTTTTTCTTTTCTTTTTTCTTTTCGGCTCTGGTACATCAAAGCATTTTTCCTTTAGCTTATCTAAAACGTTCCATAGAGTGGGTTGTTTAATTAAATCCTCTGTATTAATGGGTTTGTTGTCTTTGTCACTTCTCTTTGACCCCTCCCTTCGGTTCTTGACCTGTTGAGACATGAAAGAAACACTTGCAGTCATTGTTGTTAGGTAATGATGGATCTCATCACCTAATGTCTTTGCTATACTTTGGGCATCAGTTTTAACCTAGTTGGAGGAACCGGGGGGTTCTGATGCGGCATCCGGTCACTAACTCATGAGGAGTTAGATAGTGATCAGAGCCAAGCTGATTTCTTAGAGTGTACAAGGCAAGGGGTAGGCAATGTAGCATCCCTTCTTTAAAGTCATCTTTATTTTGCAATACTCTCTTTTAATAATCCATTTAATCTTTCACAGACGCCATTTGCCTGCAGTTGATAAGATGAGAAAAATGTGTGCTTAATGCCTAATAGAAAATCAATTAGTTTGAACAATTAATTTACAAAATGTGGTCCATTATCATACCGCAAGACCTCACTCACACTCCATCATGGGAACACTTCATGCACTTGGCAGCACATATGGCATCAGGCTGCATGCATGGACCTGCCTCGATCCATCTAGAAAAAAGGAAAAGGCATACCACAGGCAGCATATATCTATAACCATTGCATATCTGCAGCATAGCCACATAATCTATATGTAGATGATGAAATGGGCCATTGTGTCTAGAAATTGCTCCTCTGACTGTTCGCAAACTGTGCCCTGCAGCACATTTCTGACACACAATGTAATTTATGATAAACTTTGTCACATGCTCCAACATGTTTGGCGAAAACTAATCTTCTGCAATTGTAGCAGCAAGACTCTCTCGAGTTGAATGTGCAGGATAGTGAAGCTGTTCCAGTGCTACCCTAAATACTGCTGGAGGCAAAACTGGATTTCCAGTACTATCCTGCCTCCAACTTGCTTCTGTGTGGGGTACACAAACACCCCTGTTTCCTACATAAATCCTGCTCGTCTTGTTGAGCTCATCCTTATTGGACAATAGATAGCATGTTAAAGCCCTCCTTTACCAACATGAATTGCCCTGTCATCTGTCTAGCAATTTCCATTTCAAAATGAGAAAGGGTTGGGAAAAAGGCTGCCTTTCTGGCTTCTAAATCTGCGGCTTAGTTTCTGTGAGAAATTATGCCTGCTCTTTTAGTATGAGCTACGCATTTTATGACTGCAAGCGTTCCATTTCACAGAAGCTGAGGAAGGCAGGGCTGATCCATCATGCCCTCTGACCATCTCCTTCCACATTAATTTTTCAGCTGCTGGAGCAGCTTCTCTCTGCTGCACGTAGAAGGTAAGCCCTCTTGGGCTTCTCACTGCACCGGGTGAAATTTAAAAGGATTGAAAAAAGAAATACTGTCAATCTTTGGTGGCAGGTGCACCACAAGATCTAAATTCCCATCGAGCTGCAAAAATATAAAAACAATAAAATCACTTTGTTCGCCCAGCGCACATTGGGGGCTTAATTCTGAAGGTATACAATCTCCCCTGAGGCCTTGCCCATTCACCTGTGCTTAATCCTAAATACTCCAAGATGGTTGACAGTTCTACTGTCCAAGAGCCACCCATGGCCAGCCTGCTGCAGCGACGTGATTGGCTGCCCTTTTAACTACATTAGCCAATCGGAGGCGCCTGCAGTCTTTAACCAGCCCCTCCATCGAGGGCCCTGTCTATGCCTGTGTGGGCCGTGGAGGGCCCCCCACCTCCTAGCCCCTCCTACAAACCACAAGGCTGCCTCTTTTTACATCCTGCTGTCCCTCTATGCTCCCATCTGTTCTACTAGTGATTGAGGGCTGAACTTCTACTCTGCCTCATCCACTAAGCGCTCTGAACCAAAACAGTATGATCTGCCTTCTCTGCCTCACCTATTTTCCCTTTCTCTCACTGCATACTGTGCTGTTAAAAGAAATTTCATCTAGGTGTGGCTGCTTCTAAATCATTGCACCCATTGTGCACTCCATTTTCTGTTCTTTAAAAAATAAAAATCGAATATAGCTGTGTGTGCTTTTACATAATTTCACCCGTTATGCACTCCATTTTGTGTTCTTTTAAAAAAGAAATCGAATCTAGGTGTGTGCTTTTACATCATTGCACCCATTGTGCACTCCATTTTGTGTTATTTTCTTTTTTAAATCGAATATCAGTGTGTGTGCTTTTACATAATTGCACCCATTGTTCCCCTCCTGTAACTAATAGGCCACCTGGTGAGTTCAGGCCAGGACTGTGCAGTGCAGCCACTGCTCTTTCAACTATCCTCTGCCACCCTCATGGTGCTCACCATCTCTCCTGTGTTCTCTAACTGCTGCATTATCCTCCATCTCTTACGAAGTCTGGAAGAAAAAAGCACAAATAAGACATCCTGAGTGACAACCCTGGTCTACCCATCGCAGACACCTATGTCAAAGCAAATTGACTCCTCATCTCATTTCTACTCTCCCCCCTTTCACAGCCTCAACCATTTAGGCGGCACCAATTGGGAAGTCCTCTTGGTGCACTTCTTATCATCACGCTGCATCATTAACGTCTACCACAATGGCTGATCTTGGTCCAAGATCCTCAACCGAACCTCCTTCTCTATGACCGGCGCCTGCCATCCCTAATTAACTTCCTTCCTTCTTTCACCTGCCTCTCCCTCATCTTTTCTCTCTATCCCTGCCCCTCTGACTTGTGTACCATGCCGCTGTACTGCACCTCGGAAAACCTTGCAAGGCAGTGACCTCCTTCACCTCACCACACTCAATGCCTGTTCAGCCTACAAACACTAAGCCGACATAGGCTTCCTTCTTGAATAGCCTGACCTTGACATTCTCACTCTTACCCAGATGAGTTTATGGCCCTATGGAATGTGCATCTGCTACTGGGTGGGATAACAATAGAATGATGTTGAGTCCAAATAACCAGACAAACTCAAGAAGACGGCAAGTTACTATTTTATTAACAATTATCTAAAACAGGGAGGTTACAACAAATATCAATGCATGTATGCCCCGTCTCTCAATGATTTCCACAAATAATACAATGTATACACTTCATTATGCATCAGAGTGTCTTCATACTACGTGGCAATACTAAACACCTATCAGAGGTCGGGATTGGTTAGGGGAAACATCTAGATATACAATCGTATAGGAGCTAGTATTGTTATTGGCTGTCCGATATCAGGTCGACAACTTATGCCTACCTCTTCAAACATGTAATTTCAGGAAAGTCTGTTACACAGTGTTTCATTGGTTTCTCAAGCTATAGAGCCCTTCATTTGCATGCTTGTGCCATGTCTGGAGCATTCAGTTAATTCAGCAGCACGTAAGCCAAGACCCCGGTGCAGGGAGATAAGACATGAAGCTACCTCGCCACCCAATTAGCCCAGCATCTCTCATCCCCCATGCCTTCTGCCATGAAATTATCTTTGTAATTGGCCTTGCAGAGTATTCTCGTCCTGGGAATGCATAGGAGTGAGGGCACATGCTATCATATCTTGAACTCCAAGTTCACACTCTATTTCCATTCTTGACTCATGTGACAAGAGATCACAATTTGGTACATTCTTCAAGCTTTTAAATGCTTTAAATGAATTAAAACTTGGCATCCTTTGTGTTCTTTCTTGCACCTTAATGTGAGAGGATTCATCCTACGCCCACTTGTTCTTTTTCACAGTAGATAGCCAACCTCGACTTCTTAGTTCTTGACTTCAGGCCAGACAACGTCTCCACGCAGCTGCACTAGCCTGCTATTTTACTGCGACACAGCTTTTCATTCCTTCTCAATGTTTCTTTGGTTTACTATTTCATGTATTTATGTATTTATAGTTTATTTATACAGCACTTATACACAGGTGAAGTGCTTCAAAGTGCCTCAAGGCAAGAAGAGAACAAAGAAATACCAGTAATCATTCTTAAGCCTTGATGATTACAAATGATCAAAACAGAGAAGAACATCTAAAAGACTAGGCCTGGCGACATTTCTCCTAGAGTAAGTGCATGAAGTGTTATAGTTGCAACCAAGCTTGGGAGGGGGAGATGAGAAATGGTGGGGGGCAAGAGGGGGGATAGGACAGACAGTTAACTGGTCCCAGAACATTTAGACAATGCATGCATACATACAGGGGTGCAGGTATGGGAAAGGGGGAGCAAAGCAAGTCCGGTCTAGCAGGGCCCTGGTTAAGTGCAGAGAGGTTGTCCCACTCATGGAGAATAAGCTGAAAGTGCAGTAATGCTGAAAACAAGTGCAGCGTCCCAGAGGCAAGTGGAAAAGACTGGTGGGGAGCCTGGGACCTCATAGGCTCTGGAGGTTAACCAGGTAACCAGTCAGCAAATACTGAACAGAGTTGGGGGGGGGCACGAGAAGAAGGGAGGAGAGAGGCAGGAGGATTAGCAAGGGGGAGGGAGAGAGAAGGAGGAAGAGAAAAGGAAAGTCTTGAGGCGTTTCCAAAAATTAAGGTGTTCAGGCTCAAGACAGAGAGAGTCAGGGAGGCTGTTTCAGATGAGGCACCTGCAGAGGATAAAGATCTACCTCCAAATCTCTGTTTGTGTAAGCGCCTCACCCGCAGAGAGTTGGAGGCGGACAAGCAGAGGGCTCTAGAGGGAGAGTATTTAGAAAGAGAGAGTAGTAGATAGTGTGGGACCCTGCCCTGGAAATCCTTGTGGATTATGCAGAAGGTTTTAAACTTGATCCTTGCAGCAACGGGGAACCAGTGGAGGGATGTCAGTGCTGGAGAGATGCGCTCCTAAGGATTGAGGTCAAGGATATGTTTTGTGGTTCGGTTCTGGATGAGTTGTAGAGAACGGAGAGTAGATGTAGGAAGATTGAGAAAGAGGCTGTTGCAATAGTCAAGCCTTGAGAGAACCAGGGTTTAAGGGTGATGAGCTTCAGGGGGAAAGTGAGAAAAAGGTAGAATACCTCTGAGGAGGTGCAGTTGGTAGTTGGACTTTTTGTAGATGTCTGAGATGTGAGAAGAGAAGGAGAGAGTGGAGTCGAAGATGACCCGAAGATGTTTTGCCTCATTGGTAGGTGAGGGCGCAGGGCGAAGGGAGGCAGGCCAGTGAGAAAGTGGGAAAGCGGGAGCAAGGGTCCCAATGAGGATGATTTCTGTCTTACTGGCATTCAGGCAGAGATTGTTAGCGGCACACCAAGCCTGAATTGAAGAAAGACAATCTAGCAAAAACAAGGAGGAGGATGAGGCAGAGGGTATCCTGAAAGAGAGCGTTGTGTCATCCGCATAACACTGAAAGTTAGGGTCCAAGGGGGCCATGTAGATGTTGAAAAGCAGGGGGAAAGGTTAGATCCCTGAGGGACACCACAAGTAGAGAGAGTGGTAGAGAAGAGAAAAGGCCTGAGTTCCACCTGGAAGGGCCAGTCAGAGACAAAGGATGCAAGCCACGCCAAGGCCGATCTGTGATTACCAGGGTATCACAGAGATGGGTGATCAGGATGTTATGTTTTACTGAATCAAAAGCAGAAGAAAGATCGATAAGAATGAGGACAGAGGGAGAGATAGTGTCAAGATTTGAGAGCAGGTGTTCACGGGTGTTTAGAAGAGCAGTTTCCATGTCTCTGGATGCTCTAACGCCAACTCATGGTCATGGAGACAACCAACAGATTCAGTATGGAGGATAAGTTAATTGATAGCTGGGTACACCAGGGGTTTTCCCAGGGAAGGGGTGATGGAAATCAGGCAATAATTTGCTGGAATGGACGAGTCGACGGAGGGTTTTTTGAGCAGAGGGTGCACAAGAGAGTGCTTGATAGGAGAGGGGATAACAACAGTGGCAAAACAGAGGTTCCAGAGGTTGGCAAAGCTGGAGCGAGAGTGTCATTATTGTCCTTGATAGTTTTGGAGGGGCAGGGATCCACCTGTTTGGAAGAGGGTTTCATAGACCAAACTTGTTTAGCAACCTCATAAGGTGTCACTGGGGAGAGGGAGGAAAGAAGAGGGGGAGATGTGGTGGTGGGCTGAAGGGGGCCCCAAGAGATGTTGGTGCAGGAAGGAGAGTGGAAGAGAGTGAGGACTGGATGACCTGTGCTTTGGTTGTGAAATGTGCAGCCAGAGCTGAGCAAAGGGCCTTGGTGGGTGCAGAAGAGGATGTGGCTGCAGTAGGGTTGACCAGTTCAATGCACACTTTAAAAGGTTTGGCCATTTTGTTAGATGCAGCAGAGATGCAGGCTTGAATGTAGACTCTTTTCTTGGAGGAGATACAGAGTCTATATTGCCTTTGAAGAAGGCAGCAGGACAGTTTGTCAGAGGGTGTACCTGAAGATCCCCATTTCTGTTCCGCTGCTCTGCACTTGTGTTTAAGGGCAGCCAGATCAGAGTTGTACCAAGAGTTGCACTTTCTGGCTGGCTTCAGTTGGACCCTGGTGACAGGGTCAAGAATGTCAAGAGTGTTGGAGATGAAATGGTGAAAATTAGCTTTTCATGGGTTGGATGACCTTGAAGCAGGAGGTGGTGCAGGATGTGCCATTGAAAAAGGAGAAGAGAGCTTCAAGTGAGAAGAGAGAAGAGAATAATCAGTCCATGAGAGTGGGGTAGTGAGAGGAATAGAGAGTAGGATGTCTGTGGAGATGAGAACATCCAAGGTGTGGCCAACAGTGTGCGTTGGACCAGAGGGCAGAATGGAAAGAGCAAGGAAGTCAAACAGGTTGTGAAAAGGTTCAGAGGAGTCCCAAGAGTCAAGATGGGTGTTAAGGTGCCCCAGCGGGAAGAGATGGGAAGAGGAGGAGAGCCGATTAGCGGCCAGGTCAGCCCATTGCGAGAGGGAGAGGGCGGACTCGCCCGGCGGTCCGATAGAAGGTGGCCAGAATAAGAGAGGATACACCGAAGAGAGAGAGCCTGCAGACCAGACTTTCAAAGGAGGAGTGGACTTGATTGGGGATAATAGAAACAGGGATCCACTCAGGTAAGATCAGGGCTACTCCACTTCCTGGCCTGTTGGGCCTGGGCACGGAGAGGATCTTGTAGCTTTCAGGGAGAAGTGTGTCAAAACTTGTGACAGAGCTGTCCATAAACCATGCCTCACTAGAAGCAAGAACATCAAGGTCCAGGAGTTCAAGGAGGTGGCAGATGTCAGAGGAGTGCTTGATAGCAGAGCAATAGTGTAGTGTTGCAACATGGAGCAGGTTGCCACTTTTGAAGGATGTTCAGGGGAGATACAGGGGGCAGAGCCCCCTCCCCCCCCGTAAACTGCAAGAGTGCCTGAGTGATAGTGGTAGGGGGAAGCAGAAGAGACAAGAATCACACGGTGTCAGTAAGGAAGGTGCTGGCAAGGGAGCCAAGATAGTGGAAGATGGCAAGGGAGGCAGTATGGGAGGGGCTGCAGGTGTCATGACCCACAGGACACGCCTCTTTTGGTCTTCAACATGGCCGTCCAGCGTGACACACCTTCCGCGGTCTATACGTTGGACGTAACGTATTCTACTAATAGACCGCACCCCTGCGGCTCCGCGCGTCTCAATGCTATTGCCAAGTAGCGATCAGACGTGTGCTCTGTAGTTCGCAGTATTGCTTTCCTGGTTCCTAGCTTTTCTACTTCCATTCCTTGCCCCTTTCCCTTTTCCTCTTGCTTCCTGGACTCGTGCGCCATTAGCACATCTTCTTCCTTTCGCGGATCCCCGGATTGCTGCATCCCGGAATCTTAAACGCACGCTGGAGTCGGAAGAGACTCACTCAGCCTATTTCAAGTCCAGGTCTGTCCGCAAGAAGACACCGCCCACGGAGTCCAGCAAGGATCGGTCTCAGGTGAGAAGGGGGGAACTCCGTGACAGTTTGAGACACCTACCGACCGCACTCGAAGTCGACATAGAAGCGGCCGTTCAGGACCTGATGCGAGGTATGCAAGAATTAACCACCGAGGTGCAGAATTTAAAAGCGTAAAACGCTGCTCTCAAGCAATTAGTTCTATCCCATGATTCAGCCGCAAAAGGAAGTGTGTTACTGGGCGACATTGTTGACAAATACGATGGGTCGGCAAAAACCCTTTGTGAATTCCTGGACTCATGTTTGGTTCACTTTACATTTAAACCCTATTACTTTTCCACTCCCAGGGCTAAGGTGGGGTTAATAATCTCTCACCTTTCCGGAAATGCTTTAACCTGGACTACACCCCTAGTTAACTCCGGCGACGCTCTCCTAGATGACTACGATGGTTTCATACGGGCCCTAAAGACCATGTTTGATCACCCTGAGCAGGTCTTTAGTGCCAAGAAACGCCTCTTAGACTTTCAGCAGGGATCCCAGGATGTGCTCACTTATGTAACCCACTTCAAGCAATTAGTCAAGGAAGTTGATTGGTCTACGGAGGCAAGTTTTACCCTTTTCAGGAGAGGACTAAATGAGGAGATTAAAGATGAGTTAGCCAGAGTGGCCCGACCAAACTCATTCCAGGCTCTTATGGATCTTGCCATGCAAATAGACTTTCGCATCCAGGAAAGGAAGGCAGAGAAGAAAAAATCTAGGGGAAACCCTCCAAAGGTGTCCTTTGAGAGTACCTCCAAATCTGACACAAACCCTGGATCAGTCACCGAACCGGAATCCATGCAGATAGGAGCCTTCCGTGGACCCATATCCCTGCAAGAAAGGATGAGAAGGATTAATACAGGGTTGTGCATGTATTGTGCCTCAGACAAACACTTGGTTAGAGAATGCCCTCTGGCCCCTCCACGGCGTTCGGGAAACGCCAACTCCCGATCTTAGATGGAGCAGGGCTTCGGGAGAGAGAGTTTGCTCCACATCAATTCCATCCTTGAACTCTCCTGGACAAAACAATCTAGTGATACTACAGGCCTTCCTATAAACCTCCGGGAATAAGACCTATCCTGTTTTGGCCTTGGTGGACTGCGGGATATGGGAATATTCATTGATCAAGATTGGGTTTTTAGTCACCACATCCCATACGAAACACGAAGCATCATGCAGCCGGTGGAAGCGATCGATGGAAGACCCCTCACTTCGGGGCCCATAAGCCTGCAGACCAAACTGATACAGCTTTCAATTAACCACCACCAAGAGCGGATTCGATTTGACATTATTAAGTCAGCTCATTACCCCATGGTACTGGGCATGCCCTGGTTACAGAAACACAATCCGTATATCAATTGGACAGCAGGATCACTATTCCTCGGCTCACAGTTTTGTATGTCTCACTGTCTAATCCTGGATCCCTCCTTAACCCCCTCCAAAAAACCACCAGTAGACCATCAAGCACCTCTCATGGTTTCCAACATTGTGCAGGTTCCTAAGGCCTATCAAGGATTTGTTGATGTGTTCTCAACTGCCATAGTCCAGGCCTTACCTCCTCATAGGCCTGAAGACTGTGCCATAGACACAGATCCCTCAGCAGTGATTCCTTTTGGCAGGATGTTCATCCTTTCCGAACCTGAGAAAAAGGCCCTCTGAGAATACTTGGATACCAACCTTGAGAATGGCACCATAAGAACTTCAAAATCTCCAGCTGTAGCTTCATTGTTCTTTGTTCCTAAGAAGGACACTAAGGACCCTGCCTCAATTATCGTGGGTTAAATCAATGCACCATCAAGGACAACTACCCTTTACCCTTAATCTCGGATATCCTGGAAGCGGTCAGAGGCGCTGTGATTTTCACGAAACTGGACCTCCGGGGTGCCTATCATTTGATTCATATCCGGGAAGGAGACGAATGGAAAACAGCATTCAGAACACCCTTTGGTCACTTCGAATATCTGGTCATGCCCTTTGGATTAGCTAATGCCCCAGCAGTCTTTCAACATTTTATGGACAGGGTGTTCTCAGGCATGCTATTCCTCTTCGTCATCGTCTACCTGGACGACATTTTGATCTACTCCAAGGACCTTCTGAAGCATGAAGAGCACGTAAAGGCAGTACTACAACGACTCCGTGAACATAAACTCTTAGCCAAACCCGAGAAATGTCTGTTTCACGTTGCTTCTGTTCATTACCTAGGAATTATCCTTACTCCAGAGGGAATTGGCATGGACCCTTCAAAGGTAAAGGCTATATTATCCTGGCCTGCTCCCACGTCCGTGAAACAAGTTCAATCCTTCCTGGGGCTTGCCAATTTCTACCGGAAGTTTATACCCACCTTCTCTGAGATTGTTCAACCGATTGTTGCTCTCCTGAAGAAAGACACCTCCTTTGTCTGGTCTATTCCACAAGATAAGGCATTCCAACTCTTGAAGACAAGATTTACTCAACTCCCATTCTGGCCCAACCGGACATTGACCGACCATTCCTTGTGGAAACGGATGCCTCTAACTACGCTATTGGAGCGGTGTTGAAGCAAGAATTTGAGGATAAACTAGAACACCCCATTGCTTACCTCTCACAAACCCTGACTCCCAGTGAGACACACTACTCCGTCCTGGAAAAATAACTTTTAGCCATCCGCCAAGCCTTCACTGAGTGGCGACATCTTCTCCTGGGAGCAAGATATCGAGTCCAGGTCCGCACGGACCACCGAAATCTTCAAATTCTACAGTCATTAGAGTGTCGGAACAGTCGTCAGGCTCGTTGGGCCTTCTTCTTTGCCCAGTACCAGTTCCACATCACTCATGTTTCTGGATCACAAAACTTGATTGCTGACGCCTTATCTCAATGGCCTGACTACGAAACTACCGAAGATAAGGCCTATCCTTTTCCCCACACGATTTTTGTAGCCCAAGTAGTCAACCTCGTGGAAGAAATCCGAGTACAAACCCAATGCTCTGAACTCTGGAAGAATATTTCAAGAAAGAATCAATGGAACCTGAGAGTCAAGGAAGGATATTTGTTCAAGGACAACGCTCGGCTCATTCCTACACAAAAATTTCAACAAAGAATAATAAACCTCTGTCATGATACCCTTCACTCCGGACATCGTGGCATCACCAACACCCTCCACCTCATACAAAGACAATTTTGCTGGCCTAAAATGAAGACTGACGTACAACTATACGTCCGAGCCTGTGCAATCTTTAGTCATAATAAACATGACAACAAGATGCCGGCAGGTTTTCTGCTACAACCCGCACTGCCAACAAGGCCATGGGAAATTATCGCTACAGACTTCATTGTGGAATTACCGCCTTCTAGAGGGTATACCACCATCATGGTCACCATTGACTTGTTCACTCATATGGCTCATTTCACACCCCTCAATAAGCTACCATCCTCATCTGAACTGGCTGGAATCTTCCTGGATCACATATCCCGCCTTCATGGACTTCCATCCAAGATAATTGACGATCGGGGACCTCAATACGTCTCACAATTCTGGAAACACCTCTGTCAAATATTAGGAATTCAACGCACTCTTTCATCAGGTTATCACCCTCAAACCAACGGGGCCACAGAACGTGCTAATCAGACTCTGGAACAATATCTTTGATGTTTTGCTACTAAGGTTCAGGATGACTGGTCGCTCCTGATACCCGTGGCTGAATTTGCCTATAACAATTCCGATCATTCAGCAGTTAAGACCAGTCCCTTTTATTGCAGCCAAGGATTCCATCCATCAATTCTGCCCTCTGTTCGTCCACAACCCACAACGGTACCTACTGTCGACTCCTGGATTGAAACACTCATCAACATACATAAGGAGACCAAAAAGCACTTAGAGAAGCCAGAACACAGACCAAGAGATATGCGGATTCCAAAAGAAGACCCGGGCCTTCTTATTCAGTTGGAGATCAAGTCTGGTTGTCCTCGAAATTACTACCCCGACATCTACGGCCAAACAAATTGGCCCCCCGGTATTATGGTCCATTTTCCATCAAGGAAATTATAAACCCAGTCTCATACCGGCTCAAGTTACCAGAATCCTGGAAAAAGATTCACCCAGTTTTTCACACCTCCTTATTAAAACCTTACATTCAATCCTCCCGGAAATCCTGCAGACCCACTCCTGTGGTGGTGGACAATCAACTGGAATATGAAGTGTCCCGGATATGCGACTCCAGGTATAAACGGGGTCAGCTTCAATATCTGGTTGAATGGAAAGGATATCCCCCCAGTGAAAGAACTTGGGAACCACTTTCTAATCTGAATACCCCTCGACTGCTCAGAAGATACCACCTCATACACCCAGGCAAACCTGGAGGAACAGGTTTTCGGAGGCGGCATGCTGTCATGACCCACAGGATGTGCCCCTTTTGGTCTTCCTGGTCCTTATCGCAACAGGCCTTGCTTTCCCTGACACTCCCAACATGGCCGTCCAGCGTGACACACCTTCCGCGGTCTATACGTTGGACGTAACGTATTCTACTAAAAGACCGCACCCCTGCGGCTCCGCGCGTCTCAATGCTATTGCCAAGTAGCGATCAGACGTGTGCTCTGTAGTTCGCAGTATTGCTTTCCTGGTTCCTAGCTTTTCTACTTCCATTCCTTGCCCCTTTCCCTTTCCTCTTGCTTCCTGGACTCGTGCGCCATTAGCACATCTTCTTCCTTTCCCGGATCCCCGGATTGCTGCATCCCGGAATCTTAAACGCACGCTGGAGTCGGAAGAGACTCACTCAGCCTATTTCAAGTCCAGGTCTGTCCGCAAGAAGACACCGCCCACGGAGTCCAGCAAGGATCGGTCTCAGGTGAGAAGGGGGGAACTCCGTGACAGTTTGAGACACCTACCGACCGCACTCGAAGTCGACATAGAAGCGGCCGTCCAGGACCTGATGCGAGGTATGCAAGAATTAACCACCGAGGTGCAGAATTTAAAAGCGTAAAACGCTGCTCTCAAGCAATTAGTTCTATCCCATGATTCAGCCGCAAAAGGAAGTGTGTTACTGGGCGACATTGTTGACAAATACGATGGGTCGGCAAAAACCCTTTGTGGATTCCTGGACTCATGTTTGGTTCACTTTACATTTAAACCCTATTACTTTTCCACTCCCAGGGCTAAGGTGGGGTTAATAATCTCTCACCTTTCCGGAAATGCTTTAACCTGGGCTACACCCCTAGTTAACTCCGGCGACGCTCTCCTAGATGACTACGATGGTTTCATACGGGCCCTAAAGACCATGTTTGATCACCCTGAGCAGGTCTTTAGTGCCAAGAAACGCCTCTTAGACTTTCAGCAGGGATCCCAGGATGTGCTCACTTATGTAACCCACTTCAAGCAATTAGTCAAGGAAGCTGATTGGTCTCCGGAGGCAAGTTTTACCCTTTTCAGGAGAGGACTAAATGAGGAGATTAAAGATGAGTTAGCCAGAGTGGCCCGACCAAACTCATTCCAGGCTCTTATGGATCTTGCCATGCAAATAGACTTTCGCATCCAGGAAAGGAAGGCAGAGAAGAAAAAATCTAGGGGAAACCCTCCAAAGGTGTCCTTTGAGAGTACCTCCAAATCTGACACAAACCCTGGATCAGTCACCGAACCGGAATCCATGCAGATAGGAGCCTTCCGTGGACCCATATCCCTGCAAGAAAGGATGAGAAGGATTAATACAGGGTTGTGCATGTATTGTGCCTCAGACAAACACTTGGTTAGAGAATGCCCTCTGGCCCCTCCACGGCGTTCGGGAAACGCCAACTCCCGATCCTAGATGGAGCAGGGCTTCGGGAGAGAGAGTTTGCTCCACATCAATTCCATCCTTGAACTCTCCTGGACAAAACAATCTAGTGATACTACAGGCCTTCCTATAAACCTCCGGGAATAAGACCTATCCTGTTTTGGCCTTGGTGGACTGCGGGATATGGGAATATTCATTGATCAAGATTGGGTTTTTAGTCACCACATCCCATACGAAACACAAAGCATCATGCAGCCGGTGGAAGCGATCGATGGAAGACCCCTCACTTCGGGGCCCATAAGCCTGCAGACCAAACTGATACAGCTTTCAATTAACCACCACCAAGAGCGGATTCGATTTGACATTATTAAGTCAGCTCATTACCCCATGGTACTGGGCATGCCCTGGTTACAGAAACACAATCCGTATATCAATTGGACAGCAGGATCACTATTCCTCGGCTCACAGTTTTGTATGTCTCACTGTCTAATCCTGGATCCCTCCTTGACCCCCTCCAAAAAACCACCAGTAGACCATCAAGCACCTCTCATGGTTTCCAACATCGTGCAGGTTCCTAAGGCCTATCAAGGATTTGTTGATGTGTTCTCAACTGCCATAGTCCAGGCCTTACCTCCTCATAGGCCTGAAGACTGTGCCATAGACACAGATCCCTCAGCAGTGATTCCTTTTGGCAGGATGTTCATCCTTTCCGAACCTGAGAAAAAGGCCCTCTGAGAATACTTGGATACCAACCTTGAGAATGGCACCATAAGAACTTCAAAATCTCCAGCTCTAGCTTCATTGTTCTTTGTTCCTAAGAAGGACACTAAGGACCCTGCCTCAATTATCGTGGGTTAAATCAATGCACCATCAAGGACAACTACCCTTTACCCTTAATCTCGGATATCCTGGAAGCGGTCAGAGGCGCTGTGATTTTCACGAAACTGGACCTCCGGGGTGCCTATCATTTGATTCATATCCGGGAAGGAGACGAATGGAAAACAGCATTCAGAACACCCTTTGGTCACTTCGAATATCTGGTCATGCCCTTTGGATTAGCTAATGCCCCAGCAGTCTTTCAACATTTTATGGACAGGGTGTTCTCAGGCATGCTATTCCTCTTCGTCATCGTCTACCTGGACGACATTTTGATCTACTCCAAGGACCTTCTGAAGCATGAAGAGCACGTAAAGGCAGTACTACAACGACTCCGTGAACATAAACTCTTAGCCAAACCCGAGAAATGTCTGTTTCACGTTGCTTCTGTTCATTACCTAGGAATTATCCTTACTCCAGAGGGAATTGGCATGGACCCTTCAAAGGTAAAGGCTATATTATCCTGGCCTGCTCCCACGTCCGTGAAACAAGTTCAATCCTTCCTGGGGCTTGCCAATTTCTACCGGAAGTTTATACCCACCTTCTCTGAGATTGTTCAACCGATTGTTGCTCTCCTGAAGAAAGACACCTCCTTTGTCTGGTCTATTCCACAAGATAAGGCATTCCAACTCTTGAAGACAAGATTTACTCAACTCCCATTCTGGCCCAACCCGACATTGACTGACCATTCCTTGTGGAAACGGATGCCTCTAACTACGCTATTGGAGCGGTGTTGAAGCAAGAATTTGAGGATAAACTAGAACACCCCATTGCTTACCTCTCACAAACCCTGACTCCCAGTGAGACACACTACTCCGTCCTGGAAAAATAACTTTTAGCCATCCGCCAAGCCTTCACTGAGTGGCGACATCTTCTCCTGGGAGCAAGATATCGAGTCCAGGTCCGCACGGACCACCGAAATCTTCAAATTCTACAGTCATTAGAGTGTCGGAACAGTCGTCAGGCTCGTTGGGCCTTCTTCTTTGCCCAGTACCAGTTCCACATCACTCATGTTTCTGGATCACAAAACTTGATTGCTGACGCCTTATCTCAATGGCCTGACTACGAAACTACCGAAGATAAGGCCTATCCTTTTCCCCACACGATTTTTGTAGCCCAAGTAGTCAACCTCGTGGAAGAAATCCGAGTACAAACCCAATGCTCTGAACTCTGGAAGAATATTTCAAGAAAGAATCAATGGAACCTGAGAGTCAAGGAAGGATATTTGTTCAAGGACAACGCTCGGCTCATTCCTACACAAAAATTTCAACAAAGAATAATAAACCTCTGTCATGATACCCTTCACTCCGGACATCGTGGCATCACCAACACCCTCCACCTCATACAAAGACAATTTTGGTGGCCTAAAATGAAGACTGACGTACAACTATACGTCCGAGCCTGTGCAATCTTTAGTCATAATAAACATGACAACAAGATGCCGGCGGGTTTTCTGCTACAACCCGCACTGCCAACAAGGCCATGGGAAATTATCGCTACAGACTTCATTGTGGAATTACCGCCTTCTAGAGGGTATACCACCATCATGGTCACCATTGACTTGTTCACTCATATGGCTCATTTCACACCCCTCAATAAGCTACCATCCTCATCTGAACTGGCTGGAATCTTCCTGGATCACATATCCCGCCTTCATGGACTTCCATCCAAGATAATTGACGATCGGGGACCTCAATACGTCTCACAATTCTGGAAACACCTCTGTCAAATATTAGGAATTCAACGCACTCTTTCATCAGGTTATCACCCTCAAACCAACGGGGCCACAGAACGTGCTAATCAGACTCTGGAACAATATCTTTGATGTTTTGCTACTAAGGTTCAGGATGACTGGTCGCTCCTGATACCCGTAGCTGAATTTGCCTATAACAATTCCGATCATTCAGCAGTTAAGACCAGTCCCTTTTATTGCAGCCAAGGATTCCATCCATCAATTCTGCCCTCTGTTCGTCCACAACCCACAACGGTACCTACTGTCGACTCCTGGATTGAAACACTCATCAACATACATAAGGAGACCAAAAAGCACTTAGAGAAGCCAGAACACAGACCAAGAGATATGCGGATTCCAAAAGAAGACCCGGGCCTTCTTATTCAGTTGGAGATCAAGTCTGGTTGTCCTCGAAATTACTACCCCGACATCTACGGCCAAACAAATTGGCCCCCCGGTATTATGGTCCATTTTCCATCAAGGAAATTATAAACCCAGTCTCATACCGGCTCAAGTTACCAGAATCCTGGAAAAAGATTCACCCAGTTTTTCACACCTCCTTATTAAAACCTTACATTCAATCCTCCCGGAAATCCTGCAGACCCACTCCTGTGGTGGTGGACAATCAACTGGAATATGAAGTGTCCCGGATATGCGACTCCAGGTATAAACGGGGTCAGCTTCAATATCTGGTTGAATGGAAAGGATATCCCCCCAGTGAAAGAACTTGGGAACCACTTTCTAATCTGAATACCCCTCGACTGCTCAGAAGATACCACCTCATACACCCAGGCAAACCTGGAGGAACAGGTTTTCGGAGGCGGCATGCTGTCATGACCCACAGGATGTGCCCCTTTTGGTCTTCCTGGTCCTTATCGCAACAGGCCTTGCTTTCCCTGACACTCCCAACATGGCCGTCCAGCGTGACACACCTTCCGCGGTCTATACGTTGGACGTAACGTATTCTACTAATAGACCGCACCCCTGCGGCTCCGCGCGGCTCAATGCTATTGCCAAGTAGCGATCAGACGTGTGCTCTGTAGTTCGCAGTATTGCTTTCCTGGTTCCTAGCTTTTCTACTTCCATTCCTTGCCCCTTTCCCTTTTCCTCTTGCTTCCTGGACTCGTGCGCCATTAGCACATCTTCTTCCTTTCCCGGATCCCCGGATTGCTGCATCCCGGAATCTTAAACGCACGCTGGAGTCGGAAGAGACTCACTCAGCCTATTTCAAGTCCAGGTCTGTCCGCAAGAAGACACCGCCCACGGAGTCCAGCAAGGATCGGTCTCAGGTGAGAAGGGGGGAACTCCGTGACAGTTTGAGACACCTACCGACCGCACTCGAAGTCGACATAGAAGCGGCCGTCCAGGACCTGATGCGAGGTATGCAAGAATTAACCACCGAGGTGCAGAATTTAAAAGCGTAAAACGCTGCTCTCAAGCAATTAGTTCTATCCCATGATTCAGCCGCAAAAGGAAGTGTGTTACTGGGCGACATTGTTGACAAATACGATGGGTCGGCAAAAACCCTTTGTGGATTCCTGGACTCATGTTTGGTTCACTTTACATTTAAACCCTATTACTTTTCCACTCCCAGGGCTAAGGTGGGGTTAATAATCTCTCACCTTTCCGGAAATGCTTTAACCTGGGCTACACCCCTAGTTAACTCCGGCGACGCTCTCCTAGATGACTACGATGGTTTCATACGGGCCCTAAAGACCATGTTTGATCACCCTGAGCAGGTCTTTAGTGCCAAGAAACGCCTCTTAGACTTTCAGCAGGGATCCCAGGATGTGCTCACTTATGTAACCCACTTCAAGCAATTAGTCAAGGAAGCTGATTGGTCTCCGGAGGCAAGTTTTACCCTTTTCAGGAGAGGACTAAATGAGGAGATTAAAGATGAGTTAGCCAGAGTGGCCCGACCAAACTCATTCCAGACTCTTATGGATCTTGCCATGCAAATAGACTTTCGCATCCAGGAAAGGAAGGCAGAGAAGAAAAAATCTAGGGGAAACCCTCCAAAGGTGTCCTTTGAGAGTACCTCCAAATCTGACACAAACCCTGGATCAGTCACCGAACC
Source organism: Ambystoma mexicanum (assembly GCF_040938575.1). NCBI lineage: Eukaryota > Metazoa > Chordata > Amphibia > Caudata > Ambystomatidae > Ambystoma > Ambystoma mexicanum. Next base: position 65,690,391 of record NC_090938.1, read on the forward strand.
GGAATCCATGCAGATAGGAGCCTTCCGTGGACCCATATCCCTGCAAGAAAGGATGAGAAGGATTAATACAGGGTTGTGCATGTATTGTGCCTCAGACAAACACTTGGTTAGAGAATGCCCTCTGGCCCCTCCACGGCGTTCGGGAAACGCCAACTCCCGATCCTAGATGGAGCAGGGCTTCGGGAGAGAGAGTTTGCTCCACATCAATTCCATCCTTGAACTCTCCTGGACAAAACAATCTAGTGATACTACAGGCCTTCCTATAAACCTCCGGGAATAAGACCTATCCTGTTTTGGCCTTGGTGGACTGCGGGATATGGGAATATTCATTGATCAAGATTGGGTTTTTAGTCACCACATCCCATACGAAACACGAAGCATCATGCAGCCGGTGGAAGCGATCGATGGAAGACCCCTCACTTCGGGGCCCATAAGCCTGCAGACCAAACTGATACAGCTTTCAATTAACCACCACCAAGAGCGGATTCGATTTGACATTATTAAGTCAGCTCATTACCCCATGGTACTGGGCATGCCCTGGTTACAGAAACACAATCCGTATATCAATTGGACAGCAGGATCACTATTCCTCGGCTCACAGTTTTGTATGTCTCACTGTCTAATCCTGGATCCCTCCTTGACCCCCTCCAAAAAACCACCAGTAGACCATCAAGCACCTCTCATGGTTTCCAACATCGTGCAGGTTCCTAAGGCCTATCAAGGATTTGTTGATGTGTTCTCAACTGCCATAGTCCAGGCCTTACCTCCTCATAGGCCTGAAGACTGTGCCATAGACACAGATCCCTCAGCAGTGATTCCTTTTGGCAGGATGTTCATCCTTTCCGAACCTGAGAAAAAGGCCCTCTGAGAATACTTGGATACCAACCTTGAGAATGGCACCATAAGAACTTCAAAATCTCCAGCTGTAGCTTCATTGTTCTTTGTTCCTAAGAAGGACACTAAGGACCCTGCCTCAATTATCGTGGGTTAAATCAATGCACCATCAAGGACAACTACCCTTTACCCTTAATCTCGGATATCCTGGAAGCGGTCAGAGGCGCTGTGATTTTCACGAAACTGGACCTCCGGGGTGCCTATCATTTGATTCATATCCGGGAAGGAGACGAATGGAAAACAGCATTCAGAACACCCTTTGGTCACTTCGAATATCTGGTCATGCCCTTTGGATTAGCTAATGCCCCAGCAGTCTTTCAACATTTTATGGACAGGGTGTTCTCAGGCATGCTATTCCTCTTCGTCATCGTCTACCTGGACGACATTTTGATCTACTCCAAGGACCTTCTGAAGCATGAAGAGCACGTAAAGGCAGTACTACAACGACTCCGTGAACATAAACTCTTAGCCAAACCCGAGAAATGTCTGTTTCACGTTGCTTCTGTTCATTACCTAGGAATTATCCTTACTCCAGAGGGAATTGGCATGGACCCTTCAAAGGTAAAGGCTATATTATCCTGGCCTGCTCCCACGTCCGTGAAACAAGTTCAATCCTTCCTGGGGCTTGCCAATTTCTACCGGAAGTTTATACCCACCTTCTCTGAGATTGTTCAACCGATTGTTGCTCTCCTGAAGAAAGACACCTCCTTTGTCTGGTCTATTTCACAAGATAAGGCATTCCAACTCTTGAAGACAAGATTTACTCAACTCCCATTCTGGCCCAACCCGACATTGACCGACCATTCCTTGTGGAAACGGATGCCTCTAACTACGCTATTGGAGCGGTGTTGAAGCAAGAATTTGAGGATAAACTAGAACACCCCATTGCTTACCTCTCACAAACCCTGACTCCCAGTGAGACACACTACTCCGTCCTGGAAAAATAACTTTTAGCCATCCGCCAAGCCTTCACTGAGTGGCGACATCTTCTCCTGGGAGCAAGATATCGAGTCCAGGTCCGCACAGACCACCGTAATCTTCAAATTCTACAGTCATTAGAGTGTCGGAACAGTCGTCAGGCTCGTTGGGCCTTCTTCTTTGCCCAGTACCAGTTCCACATCACTCATGTTTCTGGATCACAAAACTTGATTGCTGACGCCTTATCTCAATGGCCTGACTACGAAACTACCGAAGATAAGGCCTATCCTTTTCCCCACACGATTTTTGTAGCCCAAGTAGTCAACCTCGTGGAAGAAATCCGAGTACAAACCCAATGCTCTGAACTCTGGAAGAATATTTCAAGAAAGAATCAATGGAACCTGAGAGTCAAGGAAGGATATTTGTTCAAGGACAACGCTCGGCTCATTCCTACACAAAAATTTCAACAAAGAATAATAAACCTCTGTCATGATACCCTTCACTCCGGACATCGTGGCATCACCAACACCCTCCACCTCATACAAAGACAATTTTGCTGGCCTAAAATGAAGACTGACGTACAACTATACGTCCGAGCCTGTGCAATCTTTAGTCATAATAAACATGACAACAAGATGCCGGCGGGTTTTCTGCTACAACCCGCACTGCCAACAAGGCCATGGGAAATTATCGCTACAGACTTCATTGTGGAATTACCGCCTTCTAGAGGGTATACCACCATCATGGTCACCATTGACTTGTTCACTCATATGGCTCATTTAACACCCCTCAATAAGCTACCATCCTCATCTGAACTGGCTGGAATCTTCCTGGATCACATATCCCGCCTTCATGGACTTCCATCCAAGATAATTGACGATCGGGGACCTCAATACGTCTCACAATTCTGGAAATACCTCTGTCAAATATTAGGAATTCAACGCACTCTTTCATCAGGTTATCACCCTCAAACCAACGGGGCCACAGAACGTGCTAATCAGACTCTGGAACAATATCTTCGATGTTTTGCTACTAAGGTTCAGGATGACTGGTCGCTCCTGATACCCGTGGCTGAATTTGCCTATAACAATTCCGATCATTCAGCAGTTAAGACCAGTCCCTTTTATTGCAGCCAAGGATTCCATCCATCAATTCTGCCCTCTGTTCGTCCACAACCCACAACGGTACCTACTGTCGACTCCTGGATTGAAACACTCATCAACATACATAAGGAGACCAAAAAGCACTTAGAGAAGCCAGAACACAGACCAAGAGATATGCGGATTCCAAAATAAGACCCGGGCCTTCTTATTCAGTTGGAGATCAAGTCTGGTTGTCCTCGAAATTACTACCCCGACATCTACGGCCAAACAAATTGGCCCCCCGGTATTATGGTCCATTTTCCATCAAGGAAATTATAAACCCAGTCTCATACCGGCTCAAGTTACCAGAATCCTGGAAAAAGATTCACCCAGTTTTTCACACCTCCTTATTAAAACCTTACATTCAATCCTCCCGGAAATCCTGCAGACCCACTCCTGTGGTGGTGGACAATCAACTGGAATATGAAGTGTCCCGGATATGCGACTCCAGGTATAAACGGGGTCAGCTTCAATATCTGGTTGAATGGAAAGGATATCCCCCCAGTGAAAGAACTTGGGAACCACTTTCTAATCTGAATACCCCTCGACTGCTCAGAAGATACCACCTCATACACCCAGGCAAACCTGGAGGAACAGGTTTTCGGAGGCGGCATGCTGTCATGACCCACAGGATGTGCCCCTTTTGGTCTTCCTGGTCCTTATCACAACGTGCCTTGCATTCCCTGACACTCCCAACATGGCCGTCCAGCATGACACGCCTTCCGCGCGTCTCAATGCTATTGCCAAGTAGCGATCAGACGTGTGCTCCATAGATCGCAGTATTGCTTTCCTAGTTCCTAGCTTTTCTACTTCCATTCCTTGCCCCTTTCCCTTTTCCTCTTGCTTCCTGGACTCGTGCGCCATTAGCACATCTTCTTCGTTTCCCGGATCCCCGGATTGCTGCATCCCGGAATCTTAAATGCACGCTGGAGTCGGAAGAGACTCACTCAGCCTATTTCAAGTCCAGGTCTGTCCGCAAGAAGACACCGCCCATGGAGTCCAGCAAGGATCGGTCTCAGGTGAGAAGGGTGGAACTCCGTGACAGCAGGAGGCAAGAGGGCTCCAAATGATACCAATTGCCAGTTTCACTACAATGGCGGCTTTGCCTGCATTCTACTCGCTATTTATAGCTAGTATATACAATGATTTGACCTATCTTGCGTTTCAGCATCTGTACATTCATTAAACTTCTGTTTTCTGCAGCACTTTGTTAAAATGTAATCTTCATTTCCACTTTGATAGTTCACTGGATTGTTCATTACGTCATTTGTCCTCTAGGATCCATACATCATCCTCATTCAGTATCTCGGGACGTCGTGCACACTTTCTTAGGACACCATCATGTTCATCTTCTTAGCTCTTTCTCATATTCCTTCTGAGAGCTCCTCCTGTAGGCTGTCGTCAACTCGAGGGTACATTTGATAAGGTTGTAGTAATGGATACCTTCTTCCATATGCTCGCTGTATTATTGGTACAGGAGCTGAAGTTAGACAGGGCATGATTTCATGACTCAATACAGGGTTGGCAGGGGTGTAGGATCTCCTGCGGATATATATGTCTGCTCCTCTACAGAGATGTGGTTCAATGCCAGCTCAGTCACTGCTTTTAACTCTCTTCTACCCAATGGCTAGAAGATGTTTTCCAAACCACGATCTAACCATGCTGGAGGTTGGTTGCCTTAATCTTTCCTGAATGGCTACCGGCCTCCCACTGTCATCTTTCCCTCCTCCTCTCTGACCATTGCCACTATCTACAGGCCCCTGTGCACTACCATCCTGTTACTCTCTGAATGAGCTGACCTCTCTCCTCTCTACCACCTCCAATCTCCTCTTCCTGGGTGATTTCAAAATCCAATTTGACTCCCCGGTCTCAGCTTCCACTGTCTTCCTTGACCTCTGCACTTCTCTAACCCTCTCCATTCTCCATTCTGGTATAACCAACTTGGCTGGAAACACTCTGGATGCCCTCATACATTCTGACCTCTCTCACTCCTCGCCTCTGGTTGCACTACTCTCATGGTTCGTCCCACACACTGACTTGTCTTTCTCACCTGAGGTTTCCGATGCAGAGTCAGATGATCCTTCTTCGCTCAGTTTGGAGGTTGCCTTCTTCCTCAACTACCAGCATCCCTCATAGAGGAATGGTCAGTTGCGAGAGGAAGCCACTATGCCCGACAACCGATGAACTATTAAGGCAAGGGACTCGCCTCCCAGAAACCACTGATAAGGGGAAAAGCCAAAGGCTGCAAAAATCCCTCGAGGTGTTATAGCCTTCCGGATTAAATCGTACATCGATGGAATTCACTGGATGGTAAGTTGCCGGAAGCGATAAGGCAACAAGAAAAAGGGTAGTAGAGTCGGAGGGTATCGAGCAAGGGATATAGGAGCAGCAGGAAGCCAAAGGACAGACATAAGATAACAAGGTATGAAGCAAAGGAAAGCCGAGGAAAACTAGCTTATTACCCACAGGAGAAAACTGGAGGATTGCAACACGTGGTCTGTTGATAAGCGTAATGGGAAATGCTGTGGAGAAAAAACCACTAGAGCGCGCTCGCACATTAGGGAACAGCGTGATGTGCTGTTCAGTGGTGGTGCTTCCATAGATGCCAAAGCTTCCAGAATGGGCAAGGTATGACAGTATACCCTCTCTTATGCCTGATCAAACCTGGTTTACCTGGATGTTGGCAATAAAACCGACGAATGAGAGCAAGGGCCCTGACATGTGCACTTGGTTCCCAAGAATTCTCGGATGATGAATAACCCTTCCATTGAATCAGAAACTATAGTCTTCCTCTGCATTTTCTGGAGTCACAGACCCTTTCCACTTTGTATTCTTCTGCCTGTTCTATCTCAGATGTCTTCCATAGGATCCCTCTTCAACCACACTAATCAGGAACAAAAGAGCGTAGGAAGGGAAGCATGGAAGATGGGATGGATTCTGCAAGGGGTTCTTGGAAATTGATGAGGGAATGCCAGGGGCTCACCCTCTTTAGGATCTTGTAAGGCCCAACATATCTGGCAGACAATTTCGAAGGTCGGACCCACCTCGATAAGTATATAGTGGAAATCCAGACCTTAGAACCTACTTCCCATGCAGGCTCTTTCTTTTAATGGGCATCTGCCAATCTCTTGTGCCTCCTCTTGCTCTCTTCCAGACTGTTATAAGCTTCCTTATGACCTTGGGTAAGGGTGTCCAATAGAGAGTCCACCAAAGGTATGGAAGAGGATGGAAAAGTAGCAGCCGGTAGGGATCATGATTGAAAACAATATGAGCAGATGATGGACTCATCCGGGTGGTGGAATGGGTAGTATTGTTATATGCCAATTCTGCAGTGGGTAGTAGATCTGCCCAATTATCTTGCTGTAAGTTGGAGAAACAATATAGGTATTGCTCCATGGTACATTTGAGCCGTTCTGTCTGTCTGGTGGTCTGCTAGTGGTACCCCGAAGACATTGATCGATCTATAGCCAGAAGTTTACATAAAGACTTCCAAAACCGTGAGGTATACTGCGGACCCCAATAAGAAATGATGGAACAGTATAGGCCATGAATGCAGAATATGTCTCATTGAAAGAGCTTAGCCATTTTGGGTGCTGAAGGAACCTTCTCCACCGGAGTAAAGTGGGCCATCTTACTGAAACTATCCACTCTCACCATTATGGTCGTGAATCCTGGAGAAGGTGGAAGTACTACTGCAAAATCAATGGGCCTCATTCCGAGTATGGCGGTAAGGGATAGCGGCCACCGGTAACGAGACCGGTGGCGGTGATCCCTTACCGCCATACTCCGAGTTCCCTTTGCGCCCTCGCCCTTAACGCCTGCTTTGAGCAGGTGTTAAAGTCGAGGGCGCAAAGGGGCCTCCAAGCCAATAACGGTGACCGTAATGAACGGTCACCGTTATTTGCATCTTCCCCATTCCCATTGAGCCCTATGGGGGCTCATTTGGGAATGGGGAAGAGCCTTGGTGAATGGGGAATTACCGCCCCGCCAACCTTGGAATGGGACGGTAATTCCGCCATCCACCAAGGCGCTGCCGGTCCGGGTACGGCGTCAACCAAGGCGTTAATAGCGCCAATGGTTAGCGCCATACTCGGAATGAGGCCCAATGTGTATTTGGGTCCAGGGAGCGACCGGAATGGGGGTTTGTTCCAGCAAAACTACAGGCTTATTGGAGGCTGTGTTTTCCCTGTGCGCACACTGCACAGGATTCCATATATCTCGTAACACCCTGTCAAAAAATAGGCCAAGATAGAGTGGAAGCAGAACCCTTATGTCCTGCCAGTTTGGAATCGTGACCCCAAGCAAGAATCTTTGCTGAGGTTTGGGTGTAGGGATGGCAGGACAATGAGCAAGAAAGAACAGATCCTCCTTCCTAGATAGTTCCCGTTGATATTGTTCAGGGAAAGGGGACCCCACCCCAGATGATGCGTCCTTCACTTCTTAAAGAAAACAAGGAGATTGTATACACAAATCTCTCTTTTGATAACATCCGTTCTTTAGAAGGATTGAAATCCAGAGTGCAACAAGAGGTATGAGAAAGACTGTCCGTTATGATGTTTTCTTTGCCCAGAATGTAGGTAATGGTAAAGTCGAATTGAGCAAAATAATAAGCCCATCGTGCCTGCCTAGCATTGTAACAGTACATTTGTTGTAGAACTCTGAGGTGCCGTTGATCTGTTATGACTTTGAACTGTTGTCTTGAACCTTGTAGCAAATGTCTCCACTCGAAACGGGCCTGTTTCATCGCCAAGAGTTCTTTTTCAATGACGAGTAGTTTAACTCACTTAAATTCAAGTTTCTAGACAGATATGCTAATGGATGTTCCTTATTGTAGAAGCACTGTTTCAGGACAGCCCGTATGGCTCCTGCAGAAGCATCAGCCTCCACTATAAAAGGCAGGGTTTGGTCTGGTTGTTTAAGAAGTGGAGCAGCGCAGAACATAGCTTTTAGATGTAAGAATGCCTGATCCGCATTCTGCTTCCATCTGAACTGGATTTCCTTCTACAATAGAGCAGTTATAGCCAGGACTATTTCTGAGAATCCCTGAACAAATTTCCCATAGAAATGAGCTAAACCAAGGAATGGATGTCCTTTACAGAGGAGGGAGTTGGCATTTGCAGTATGGCTGAATCCTTCCTTTGATCCATTTCCACCCCCTTATCAGAGATGATGTATCCTAGACAAGGGACAGATGAGGCCTCAAAAAGGCATTTCTCTGGCTCAGCCAGAAGTTGGTGCTTCTGAAGTTGGTCCAACACTTCGGAGAGATGATCATGATATTGTTCTTTGTAAGGTAAGTATAACAATATATCATCCAAATCGATGATGACAGAGTGGAACAGGAGATCGGAAAACAACCTGTCCTTAAAGCGTTGGAAAACTGCTGGGGCATTAACTAACCCAAACGGCGTAACCTGATATTCAAAGTGTCTGAACGGCATTTGGAATGCCGTCTTCCATTCAGCCCCAGAACGGATGCAAAGACGATGATACGCCCGCAAAGGTCAAGTTTACTGAACACTTTTGCCCCCTGCACGGCTTCCAGAACATCCTTGATAAGAGCCATGGGATAAAAAAAACCTTACAGTGATCCTTCTTCGCTCAGTTTGGATGTTGCCTTCTTCATGGGTGACTGGCATCCCTCGTAGAGGAATGTTCGTTCAGTTGCAAGAGAATTTACTAGATGGTAAGTTACCAGAAGGAGAAAGGCGACAGGAAAAAAGGTAGAGTCGGAGAGTATCAAGCAAGGGATACAGGAGCAGCAGGAAGCCAAACGGGGAACAATAGACATAAGGTAGTAAGGTACGAAGCAAAGGAAAGCCAAGGAAAAACTAGTGCTTTACCCACAGGAGAAAACTGGAGGGTTGCAACGCGGAGCAGCTTCCATGGTCTCTGTAAGCGTAACGGGAAGCGCTGTGGAGAAAAAACAACTAGAGCACTTGCACGTTGGAGAACGGTATGATGTGCTGTTCAATGGTGGGACTTCCATAGATGCCAAAGCTTCCAGAACGGGCAAGGTATGATAGTCCGACCACTCTCTCCTCTCTTCTTACATAGGTCCCCTTGGCCCTCTGAATGCACCTCCTCTAGCCCTGCCAACCTCGTTCACAAACATTCATCCAATAAAACAAGTGTCAGTTGCTGCCTTCTCATCCACCTTCACCCCCCGACCCCCCAACCCCTGACTCTACATCTTACTCTGCCCTCAGCAACCTGCACTTGGCCATTACTAACACTCTTGCCATTCTTGTCCCAGTCATGAAAATCTGTCCGAAACCTGCCTCTAAGTGTAATTCCCGGGATGAATCTGAACTTGCAGCCTTTAAAAGCAAGGTCAGAGCTGCAGAACGGAAGTGGCAAACCTCAGGCACACGGTCTGGCAAACTGGCCTGCCACCTGCTCCAAATGCAATACAGACTCTCCATATGTATCAAGAAAAGGGCCCACATCCAAGCTCGGGTATCAGGTGCTTCAAACAACATGGCTGAACTCATTAAAATCTGAAGGGAACTAGCCAACCCTTCCGCAGTCTCCTCCTGCCCCCTTCCTTCCCCGGTCCTCTGCAACGCACTGGCCACACACTTCACCATCAAAACTCTGGCCATATTGAACACCCTTGCTACCTACTACTCTCCGACCCCCTTCCCCCTCTGGCATCTCACCCTCCTTCTTCTTCTCTCTCCTCCTTTTCCCCCTTGTCTCACCTGATGAGGTCAACAAAGTTGTCTGCTCTATGAAAGTCTCCTACAAACAGGTTATATCTTTCTCCTCCAGAACCACCAAGGACAACATTGGGTCTTTTGCCCACACTCTTGCTGAGTTCTGCAACCACTCTTTTGCTACTGGATTCTTCCCCTCCTCCCTCAAGCACACCCTTGTGTGCCCCGTCCTGAAAAACCCTTCAGAAGATCCTACCTGTCCAGCTAACTACTGTCCTATTTCTATCACATCTTCCTTTGGAAAATCCTGGAGAAGCTAAACTCCCCCCAACTTACCTCACAAACTGAACTTGTTGGCAGTCTCCATGACCATCAATCTGGATTCCAAACTTCCAGAGGCACGGAATCTGGTCTTCTGAACACCCATGAAGAATTGCTCACTCCCTTGACTGTAACTCCCAAGCTGCCCACATCCTACTTAATCTCTCATATGCCTTTGACACTGTCAACCACTCTATCCTCAGGAAACAACTCCATGACACCCTGGGTAGTTCAGAGCTGGCGCTGGACTGGTTGATCTTTTCATTACTGATCATCCATCCCATGCTATTCTGGGAACCTTCGCCTCACCTACCTCCTTCTCCAAATGTGGTTCCCCTCAAGGCTCCAACCTTTCCCCCTGGATCTTCAACACTTACCTTGCTCCGCTGGCATGCATCATTTCCTCCTTCTCCCCCAATTTTCAGTGCTACGCAGACAACGCTCAACTCTTCTTCAAACTTCCTGCTGACTCTCTTGCTTGTTCCATCATCCTGGATTGCCTATCTGCATTCCAGTCCTGGTGTACCGCCAATGACCTCGGCCTTAATGCCAGCAAGACTGAGATCCTTCATATCGGGTCCCCTGCTCCCTCTTTCTTGCTCTCACTCTTGCCATCCTCTATAGGCTCTCCCCCTTCTCCTTCGTCTGAAGACAGAAACCTTTGAGTCATGTTCAGCTCATCTCTATCCTTCCTCCCTCACATCATGGACATTGCCAAGAAGTCAACTTTCAACTCTTCCTCCTCAAAATAATTCTCCCTTTTCTCACTTTCCCCCAGAAGCTCACTATTATCTGTACTCTGGTTCTCTCTAGGCTGGACTACTGCAACAGCCTTCTCTTGGATCTACTCTCTTGTGCTTTATGACCCATCCAGCTAATCCAGAATAGGGCAGCAAGACTTATCCTTGACCTCAAGCCCAGGAACCACATCTCTCCTGACCTAAAAACTCTTCACTGACTCCGGTTGCTGCTCGGATTAAATTCGAGCCCCCCCTGCATCATCCACAAGGCTGTCTGGGGCTGGGGACCACACTATCTGTAACTTGCTATTGCTAAATATTCTCCTTCTAGACGTCTACATACCTCTGAACCCAACTCTCTGTGTGTGAAGCGGTTTGATAAACAGAGAGACAGAGGCCGATCTATTGCTTCTGATGGATCCTTCTTGTGGAACAATCTCCCCCCTTCCTCTTCGTCTTGAACCCGACCTCCTCCAACTCCAGAAGTTCCTCAATACTTTCATGTTCATTTCCTCCTTCCCTTCTTCCCTCCTTTGTTAACCTCACAGTCACTGTGATTGGTAATCAGGGCCCTAATGTGTCCTCGGGGCCCAGGCCTCCCACACCCAATCACCTGAGCCTTTGCTTAAACACAGCACTTTCCTCTGTACCCACTGGCCTATGCCACTGTAGTCCTGCACTTACCTGCATATTGCAGCTCAATTTCTCCCTAGCATTTACGTGGCACTTACATTTGCTGCTCACTCATGAGTGTGGACACTCCAGCACTTACCCCCATTCCCTTACCCCTCTTCTCTCTCTGCACTTGCACATTCTGAATACTCACAAGGTGTAGTAGGTTTGTCTTTATCCTGCAGTTTATAATTGTTTTTTTACTGTTATTCTCAATCCCATGTCCCGTCCATGTGCAATATGTTTTTTTTAAACACATTTACTTATTGTATGAGCACCTAATAAATGCATACAAAGTAAATAAATAAGAGTCCTAATACTTCAATAACTTTATCAAATAGCGCCGCATGTTGCACTGGTGTGCTGTCTGCTCGGAGAAAGGCCCTACTTTTCCAGCGTGACAAACCTGAGTGTACAGTTCATGTCACATAGGCGGATTCAGAGTACCCTGTCTCTTCCTCATCCTCAAATCTTTGAAGTCCCACGATAAGCACCACTAATTCTGCAGCCTTTGCTGTGTAATGTGAAGGCCATCTCGTGCTTGCCACTACCTCAAAATAATCATTCTCTCCTACTGGTTCTGCTATGAATGTTGCTGGGTTCACTGTATTGCATCTAACTATTTTAATCACAGGATTCTAAATAATTACCTCGTATCCTGACTCTCTTAGGGTTGTTAATGTACTTTCAGGTTTCTCTAAAATGTCAAATAATGCACTTTCTACAAATTGTGTTACTGAACACCCCATTGTTATAGCTTTTTCAATCGCGAATGCAGCAGCAGCTAAAGATTGCTCACTGGGATAATGCCCTTTCATAACTGGATCTAAAATCCCACTATAGTAATCCAATGGTATATGTCCATGCCCTAATGTTGTTTTCTGTGTCAGAACTTCTGTCATCACTTCTCCATTTGAGTGAGAAAATAAGTAAACTGCTTTATGATAATCTGGAATTCCTAACACAGAGGCAGTACTGGTTGCCTTTTTTAATTCTTCAAATTCTTCAGTCATCTCATCTGTCCATATTATTTTGCTCTTGTCCACCTGTGCTTCTTTACGTCCTTTTAAAAGTGGTGGAATAAATGTATTGTAATCGAAAACTCAGGCCCTACAATAATTACATAGGCCTTAAAACTGTTGCATTTCTCTTGCTGGTTTAGGGTCTGCAGTCTTCATAATTGCTTCTGATCTCTCGAGTGTTACTTTCCTCCCTTCATGAGAAATAACCTGTCCTATGTACAAGACCTCTTTCTGACAGTATTGTAACTTCTCTTTGTCCACAGTATACCCTTTCTCCGAGAGTATGGTCATAAGCTTAAATGAATCTTCTGTGCATCTTTCTTCTGTCTCACTGCACACCAAAATGTAATCCATATTCTAATTGATTTCACATTCGCGCCGAACATTACCCAAGTCCATTGTGTGGACCGGTTATAGATTGAAGGAGACTCACAGTACCCCTGGGGCAAACAAGAATATTTAAGGTGAATATTTCGATATGAAAAGGAAGTCAAATCTTGTGAGTCTTCATGGAGGGGAATTGAAAAGAACGTAAGAACGTATTCGTTAAGTCTATGACTTTGAAGTATCTGGCCTTAGATGGGATGTTACACAATATTGTCTTGGGATTTGGAACTTAAGGAAACTCTGCTTCGACTATATTGTTTAGTGGGCGCAGGTCCTGTATAAATCTCCGCGACCCCCCCGTTGATTTTATCACTGGGTACACAGCCAAGTTACATGGAGAATCAAATGGCACAATATGCCTTGCTTCATTAAAGCGGAAATGGTCTCAAATATACCTTCATCCACTTCTCTAAACATGGGGTATTGCATTTCTGATGCCAAAATAGCTCCTGGTTTGAGCTTGATTTTGACTGCTCCTTCTCCTTTTAATAGACCCACATCATATGAACTTGTGGTCCATAAAATAATTGTCACTTTCTCAAAATCTTCCTGGAAAAATTACGTATTTTCTTTTTTACCAGCGCCAATTCTGCAGTATTGATCTATTCTCTACTTTAATGCAATAGGTGAGACTTTTGAACAATGCTAATTCTTTGTCTGAGTGCTCATCTCTAAACTGCTCCTCATCTGCCAAATCTGTCAACCTGTATCCTTCATGGAGGGCTATTACTGTTCTCAATCTTGATCCCTTATCATCTGTCCTATGAAGAACCACCCTTTCCTCTCTGACCACTGCAGCTTCTAACTCCAAAGGGATAGGGGGTCATTACGATCCTGGCGCTAAGGGGTTAATGACGCCGTAAAAGGCTGAGGCACCATTAACCCCTTTGCGCCTTACTACACGGTCCCTTTGCGGGACCCGACCTGAACGGCTGGTCTGGACCAGCCGTTAAAGTAGGGACCCGGAAAGAGACCTTGATGGCAATTACGGTACCGCAATTTGCGGTACCGTAATTGCCGCCTTCCCCATTCCCATTGAGCCCTATGGGGCAAAAATGGGAATGGGGAAGGGCCATGGAGAAAGGGGGAGTTACCGCCCCGCCAACCTTGGAATGGGGTGGTAATTCCCCCTTTCTCCATGGTGGACTCCGGCATGGACCATGGTGCTAATAGCACCATGGTCTAGCACCAGAGTCCTAATGAGGGCCATAGTCAGCCCTTTTTCATTATCCATGGGAAGTTCTGTTCTAAAGAAAAACTCATCAGGTATCCTTAACATTTTACCTATCATCCTGTACAACCATGATAATAAAACAGTCACTAATAAATAGAGATTGGTAATTCGTCTGTGAAAGGACCTAAACTCATCGCCCCAGAGTATCTCTGTGTATTCAAGGCAAGACCGGAAATTGGATATTTTCCTTCACAGACACAGGAACAAGTTGCACCAGTATCTACAAGAAATGAAAATGTCTTGCCTTCTATCCTCACCTTGACCATTGGTTCCTCTTGGGGTCTGGTGTGACAGATAGTACTGAACACATCAAGTCACTATATGGGCTGTCCTATTGTGAATATAAATTAATCTCTGTACCTGTGAAAGGACTTTCTCCTTCACACTCCCTATATTGGGTGCAGATGCTTGCTGTACTCCTGTATTCATATTTCATTGTGGTACCATGGCCTGTTGTGTCTGCGCTTGCTGTGTTTGTATCTGTTGCGTTTTCATAGGTGCTTGCTGAGGTTGCCCTTGTGGCAATATCATTTTCAACGGCGCTTGCTGCATCTGCTGTGATTGTGGAACACGTGTCTTAGTCTGTGTGTGATCTTGTGCATAATATATTCCTCTTGTGGTTCTGTATTTTTTGCAGAACATAACCCATCACCACTCTTGGAGTTTGCCAGTTTTGCTGCATGCCTCCTCTGCTGCCACATGTTCTGGCTATGTGTCCTATTCTCCCACAATTCCAGCATTGTTGCAGTTGTCTGCCATTAAATCCCCCCCCTGAGGGTTTTGAAATCCATCTCATCCTCCTCCTCTTGGCCCCTCCCTCTTCCTGTTGGCCAAGAATTGTACCTACCCTAATCCGTGGAAAACGCTATGTTATTTTGTTGTGCTTGTCGCATCTCCTGTGTCACCATACCCTCATTACTCGTCAAAACCACTCCCTCTATTGCACATTTTTATAAAATATTCTGAACTAGCTTTGGCTCTTCCTGCTTTCTGCTCTCAGCATTCTGCTTATTCTTCTCTTGTAACAATCAGCAGTGATGCAATATCGTCAAATGTATTTCTGTCCATGGTTTCACTTCCATTCCCAACTGTTTCTTCATTTGCCATTGCACTGGCTCGGCCAGTGCCTTACACAAAATGTGGTAAAATAATGCTACTGTTTTATCCACGCGATTTTCTTTTTTCAAGGTGCGAGCTCTTTTGAAAATATTGAATAAAGGCAGCAGGGTCTTCATCCTCACCTATTTTCCTAGTCATAATCATGTCAATATCTGATGTATCGGGGTATTGTACTCTAAGCGCCCACCATACATCTTCTCTGCAATTATTAAATCGCTCTCCATCATGTGAAGTGTTTTATGCAGTCACACCTGCCTATCCTGCTTGTTTCCAAGTGTCATCAGCCCTCTCCCCTATAATGGCTGCTAGCAGGCCTTTTATGTCACATATGGCTAATGTCATTCCTGATGTCATTCTCTCTAGCTCATAAATCCATTTTCACGCACCAGAAGTTAAACTTGATAATTTACATTTTACATTGGGCCTCATTACAAGCTTACCTCTCGCCGTTACTACTGGACCGGCAAACTATGTGTTCTGCTCACGGGTTGCCTTCCGTCCACCAGGTTTGACCTGGTGAGCATACTGGAGCCCGCGAGCAGAGCATGTCGGATGGACCGGAATGGTGCATCCAACCTCCCCATTCCCATTGAGCCCTATGGTTCCCTATGGGGCTCAATGGGAATGGGGGAGTAATTATTACCGGTACCTGGCAATGGGAATGTACCGGGTCTGCCGTGGGCTGGAATGCCCTGGTACATCCCCATTGTTGGGTGCCGGTAAAAAAATGACTCCGGCAGCAGCCATTCCGGTAATTACTGGCACGGCTACCGCCAACGTCGTTATGAGGCCCATTTGTCTGTATACATTTGTGCCCATGGAATATGCTATGGTCGTCCTCCCCCTTTCTCTAACAATGGGAATTCTGAAAATCCTGGTTTGTAATCATACCTGCCTACATTCCAAGAAAAGGAGTGTCCCCCATGATGGCAGGTCAGTCTCGACTGTCTATACTTACCCAACCTTTTATTCTTCTCTTTATCTTATCAAATATACCACACTGATCAATTTGAGCAGGCACCATCAATCACCGCTTATTATCCGAAAATCTACATATTTTAATCACTTTATAAATCTGTTGCTCCTTCATTTACAATTTCTATCAATATTTAGTATCTCATTGTTTCATCATTGACATTTTAAGAATATCTTCTTTATTGATTCATTAGTTTCTTTGATTTTTATCCCCTTAATTGACATCAATCTTCTGATAAAAAAATCTAATAATCACTTTTAATTTTCTACTCTCATTTTATATCTATTGAATCTAAACACAACAAAGATTTTACACTGACGTATTATAACCCCATACACATGTGCACTTCAGTAGTTTTTCCATGCCTATGCCTTCCTTTTCTACCTTTAGTAAATGTATTGTATCTCATGTTTACTCCATCTTGGCGTTTGATAAACAAACACTCTTCTTGTTGCCCTTGCATCGGAATTGTTAACGCCCCTATTTGGAGTCTTTTTAGTGGGTACCCTTCCGTCCCCTTGGAGACGGGAATCTACTTCTCTTCTTTATAATCCCAGAAAACCTTGTTCATTTTACACCTTTTATTTACAACGCAAGCCCTCCCACTATTTTTGCTACCTTCAATGTTCTACTTACATCCATAGCTCAGCTCGAGTCCCTCTGTATCGGCTCTTCCTCAGCCGAGCAGTTTGCATTCTGCCTGTCGGGCATCTGTGTCGACCGGACAGGAATTTCAGCAAAGAGGGAACAAGCAATAGTCTCTTATTACATGTGTTTTGCGCCATTCTCCACAGGAAACTCAGCAGGCTTCTGGCTAATGGCAGAAGCAGCCAAGAGTCTGAAGATCTGGATCTGGGCTTAGGTCGACTGGACCTGAACCCTCCGCACTGCTACCAAAATGTGCTCTAGCACCTTGAAGCATCTCTTGTGCTAGATGGAATTATCAATAAAGATCTCAGACCAAATAACCGGACAGACTCAGAAAATATGGCTAAATACTACTTTATTCTCAGTTCAATAAAGCATGGTGAACTGACTAACAACAGACTGATCCTAGAACACTCACACACAAACTTGATTATACAGAGGTTTTATAGCCCAATGTGCGTCACCTACGACGTCATCCTACATGGCAAACTGTAAAAACTATTGACAGGAAGCATTGGTTAGGGTGAGATATGTACGTATGGACTATATATGGATTAGTAAATCATTGGCTACCAATAATCTGTAGGGTGCACCTTGATCTACCTCTATACGGATTATAGCAAAGAAAATAGCTGCAGATTGGTCTATGCAACATTGTATAGCATGTTACCCCATAGACCCTCTGATTGGTTGGCATGCTCACCCAACTTTGGACATTTGGCTCTGTAGAAGCACATATACAAAACCAAACCCAGGTGCTCGAGTCACGTCCGACTTTCTCAATTAGTCCATCATCTTTCATTAGTCCAACCATAAGCCAAGGTTTTTCATCTATCGTTGACCTTGCAGCCTGCTCTCTGTTCTAGGACATTTGTGGGAGTGCAAGCACATCACTGTCTTTAGCTGAAGCTTAATGAATAGCCCTTGTTTTCGACTTCAGCATCACATGTGAGGAGACCGCACATTTGTCTATTTCAACCTCCTATTTACTGGTATTAGATTTAATTATACTTGGTGTTCTTACTCCTCTTGGTCTCTACATACTTGATCACTCCATCTTGTATAGACCGTAATCATTGTTCTTTGTCCAAAACCTGGCTCCTGCAGATGTTGTTTTCTTCTTCTTTATCTAAGAGAAATATGGCTTACATACATGGCTTTATCCGTCTGCCTCCCTTTGTGCATGCAATTATTCTTTAAAATAGCACCCTTGATCCTAGGCCAACATAGCCTCCTCTTTATTGTGCACACAAAGCTATTTCTCCAACGTCGCCTGACTCTGCAGCCCTGTTCTGTTTCTGAGGTAGCTGGATTGAATCTTACCACAAGCCGACGTCCATCTTCCTATCTTGGCCATGTTAGCCATGTTGTATTTTGCTCTGTAGCATACTTCTATACGTCTCATCTATCTTGTGTTACTGTATATTTACACTTATTGGTCAGCAGGTTACTTTATTTTCTTAGTATATATAATGACCTTATAATTTTGTACATGTTTCTCTTGTCACTGAAGTTACATTGTCGCGCTTAAGTATTTTTATATTATTTCTGTATGTCCTAGTATATATTTTTCATGACATCACTCCGCCCTCGTCAGATGTCCAATGGTCCATGCTGACATACTCCCTTTCTTTCAGTACAAGGGTATACTCGGAATGGTTGCCTAAGTGCATATCGTCTCTCATACACTTGATGCGGTATAGTCATAACACATGGGGTCCAACATATAGCACTTCTCCTGCTGTTCCAGAATGACGGTGGTGAGGGGACAGGAGCTAGGGAAAATGCACCCACCTGCTCCTCTACAATTTATTTACAGGCCCAGTTTATTTACAAATTTAAATTATGGACAACGTGATTTGGTGCGATGAAAATTGGTTCCATTCCATATCAATCGAGATGTTAAATAATAAAACACAGCATAAGCAACTTGGTATGTGGTACATTTCTATGATACATATTTTTACTTTATCTTTTATGACTATGTAGCTACCTCTGGACAGACCAAGTTATCAGCCAATTAACTAATTCTTTCCATTTGACAATCTCATTTAATCCAGACTTCTGAGTATTTAATGTAGCAATCCACTTTCCTGCTTTCTTATAGAGGAGGTTCTTCACACTTCCACCTATGATTGCACTGTTATCAACTTTTAACAGAATCAATTCAAGGTCAGTTTCATTGTGGAGCTAAAATTCGGGACATATAATGATTTATTTTAGCAACCCAAAGAACAATCAACGCCTTCCAATTTAAAAGACACTGTACCATTATCAGAGATTTCGGAAAACATTTATTTGGCTAAAGAAGATATTGTGGTCGCCATAGAAGTCGGAAGTCTGTGTATTTAAAGTCCATATGACTGAAGAACTGAAGATACTGAATTGTTTAATTGTTATTAAATACTGCTACAACGAAATAATCTATGGGATTTATGATACTACTCCTACGGTTGGTTTGACAATTACTTTTGTCAATATCGAGATACATTTTGCTTACAACAATTGGGAACTTTGATGGAGTTACCATGGCCCAGTCATGCACCAACATATTTATGCACAGATTTCAAATTGATCATATTCTACACAATACACTGTGGTTAAAAATCATCTAAAGCTTGTGTACATATAGTGATGATATATTTGACATTTTGGAGAAGCTTCATGGATGACTTAAAACATTTCTTTTCAAGGTAGCAACACTATAAATGAAGCAATTGAATTCACCTATTCTAGACGGTCACAAAGATTGCAGTTTCTGCATGCTGAGGTGTCAAAAGCAAAACCTAGTACTACCATGTGATATAGAAAAACAAGCAATCGTCTTATAAATGCAAACTATTTAAATTGACATTTCATCATATCATATTTATTTAATTATGGGATCTTCAGAGTGCAAAGATAGCTTTGGGAGCAATGGAGCACGATCCATCAATAGGCATTGCACACATACACTAGGTGCTTACAGTTGGGAAACAATCCTTGCCACACATGTATGTCCTTGCAATGCTTTTACTACCAACATGCTACTGAGGGCAGCAGGGAATAGTACGTTCATTGAAACTACCACGGTGGTGATTTGTCACAATACAAAAGTAGATTAACGTAGCATGACATAACATGATCAATTAAACACAGGTGTGTTTTCCCTATTTTTGTTTTAAACCACTGATGAGTTAGGGCAAAACCCTGTTCATTCAAAGTATGTGCCCTTCAGTTTGTTAGCATGACGTAACATGACAAGTGCAGTAGCGGTAGAATATGTTACTGTGATATGAGGGGGTGTGGACGGTGGTTGGGCTGCAAATGGTGGTCTTTAGGAGGGATACAATACATGGCAACATTATCCATTCCATTCTGGAGACAGTAGTCCAGTCCTGGTTATAACTATGCATTCTGTAGTCCTAAATTTGTAACGAGGACATCTAGGACTGCACTGCAAGTCCCAGAATGCAAAGCTAAAGCAGGGACTAGACTAGCATCTCCCGAATGGAATTGATACCATTGACACGTATGGAAAATTGGGGTGGGACTGAGGGGGCGTATCTTTTGGTTGTGATGAAGAGGGCCTTGATTTTATTTATGACCTGCAAAAGGGAGACGGTGGGTCTGCTTTCTCCAAGTATGAGGCTTTACAGTCCGGGGTGTGCACCCAGAATGCTGGTTTCTTGGATGTGTCGAGTACAAGCGTGATTTGTACAGCGCTAAATTCAACATTTCCATGGCTTCGTGCCGCTGTATCCCAAGCGACTAGTTAGATGGATGCCAGTAAAAGGCAGGGGCACCCTCAATTTCTCTGTTTACCAAAACATAAGTTGGCATCCTACTACCACCCTCCACCCTAAGCACCTGCCTACTGTCTAAACTGCGCCCCCGGCCGGGGTGCAGCTGTCAGTAGGCAACTCCGTGCAGGAAAGTTACCCCTCCTGCCGCATCGCTTACCTCCATAGATTATACTTTTTACACACAGCTGAACATATCTCATTAACCCTACAACCCCTACAAAAGACGGATGAAAAGGAAAACAGGATAATTAGGGCTGGAAGTCCACATGTGAGAAAAACACTTTTCATCCATACATAATAGATCTGCTATTTTGAGTAAAATGTCAACAATTGAGTTTCATTCCTGGAGGAAAGTAATGGGCCCTTCAAGGAAATGAACACCCACACCCTCTCTTCTCGGTCAGGAGAGCTGAATGGCGTGCACACAACATGACATAAACAAGAACATTTCAATCATACACAAGTGGGGTGGGTTATAGCCCCAAATCAATGTTTTGCTGCACCCTTTGATTTACACAAACCAGAGTGATGCTATTCAGACCAAGGTGCACAATTCAGGTGTCAGGAGTACCTGCCAGCTAAAGGGCTTCAAACCTTCCACCACTATGGAAATGCTCATGCTCGGCAGGAGCATTTCCACTCTGGGAACAGCAGGACGGGCTGAGGTTTGCAAAGACTACTATGGGCCTCATTAGGACCCAGGCGGTAAGGGGTTTACGGCGGCGTAAACAGCGCCGACCCTTACCGCCTGATTCCGAGGTCCCTTAGCGCCATGGAGGTTTTAACACCTGCTTTTAGCAGGTGTTAAAATCCATGGCGCTAAGGGACCTTGTTGTTAATTACGCCACCGTAATTTACGTTGGCGTAATTAATGCCTTCCCCACTCCCATTATGCCCTATCGGGCAAAAATGGGAATGGGGAAGGGTAAATGGGTTAATGGGGACTTACTGCCCCACTCACCTCGGAATGGGGCGGTAAGTCCGCCAACCACCATGGCGTAAACGCAGTTTACGCCATGGTGGTAAAGGTACGACCCAGGCGGTAACTTACCGCCTGGGTCGTAATGAGGCCCTATCTCTTTTGTGAGCTCCCTCATGTGGGACCTGCCACGACTGCTGTAGAGGAGCAGGTGGATGCCTCTGCTCTGGTCCACGCCCCATCACCACCGTCCTATTGGAGTAGCAGCCAAAGAGCGACAATTGGGAACCCATGCATGAATCCATGCAACATTCCTATACCGCGTTGAGTGTTTGAGAGACGATGAGCACTCAGGCAGCCATTCAGAATATACCCTCACGCAGAGGCAGAAGAAGGATGCTGCCAGGAAGGATGCCCACTACCAAGATGTTAGAATGCGGTTATGAGTAATATGGATGAACTCTAAGTAAAGTCCGGTGATGGAAGAATGATGTCATAAAGAAGATGTATGAACCTATGCTGAAACGATATGAACATACTTAAAAATGTCGATGTAACTGAAGCACTAAGAGAAACATACACCTAAAGATGAAGTAATCGTGAATATAAGAAG
Organism: Ambystoma mexicanum; assembly: GCF_040938575.1. Classification (NCBI taxonomy): domain Eukaryota; kingdom Metazoa; phylum Chordata; class Amphibia; order Caudata; family Ambystomatidae; genus Ambystoma; species Ambystoma mexicanum. The sequence continues at coordinate 65,712,440 of NC_090938.1, forward strand.
ATGAAAACTGTGCTGACCAATAACTGTAAATACTCTGTAATGCAAGGTAGAAAGGATACATAGAAGCTTGCTAAAAAGGAGGTATATAAAGAACGTTTAGGGTGGCCATCACAACAACAAAAAAATGAACAGCAGCCTGCATTAAGAATCAACCCTGTTACCTCAAAAGACAAGCCTAGGAATGCAAGAACTGATGAAGAAGCTGCTTTCATGTGCAGAATAAGGGAGCACCTTGACCTGAGATCAAGGATGCTATTTCGAGAGATGGGTGCAAGGTACAAAGGGAGTCAAATGAACGAACCACGTGCACAAGACATATTTCTGCTAAAATGAGGAGAGACAAGGACATCTGCAAGTGCCAAGTGTTGAACAAGGGCAAATGCTTATGTGAGGTGGAGTGAGCAAAGCCTCTCCTTTGCCTCAGGATCCTTCCTGTCCTCTCTGAAGCACTCCCTTGTGCAACCTCTTCTCAAGAAACCCACAGCTGATCCTTCATGTCCGGCTAACTATCGTCCAATTTTCATATCTCCCTTTCTGGGTAAACTCCTGGAAACGATGGCCATCTCTCAGCTTAACCTTCATTCTGATTCTGTTGGCTCTCTCCATGATCATCAGTCTGGCTTCAGAGCTGCCAGAAGCACAGAAACCGCTCTCCTGAACATCCGGGAAGATCTGCTCTCCAACCTTGACTCTAACACTCCCTCTGTCCTCATCCTACTCAACCTCTCTTCTGCCTTCGACACGGTCAACCATATTGCCCTGCTCAACTGTCTCTGTGATAACCTGGGCATCACTGATCAGGCTATGGCCTGGCTGACCTCTTTCCTCTCTGATAGACCCTCCCAGGTCCAACTTGGGTCCTTTCTATCATCCATCTTCCTCTCTACATGTGGCGTTCCCCAGGGGTCCAACCTCTCGCCCTGGCTTTTCAATCAGTACCTGGCAACTCTCGCCACTGCATTGCCATTTTCTTCTCACAATTCCAGTGCTACGTTGACAACACTCAACTCATTTTCAGGCTGCCCTCGGCCACCCCCTCTCCTTCTCTCATCTCTGATTGCCTAACTGTCTTCACAGATTGGAGTGCCGCCAACAATCTTTGTCTAAATGCCAATACGACTGAGATCCTCCTCATCGGTACACCTTCACCATCCTTTCCCCTCACTCTCTGGTCGGCCTCCCTTGGCCTTCCTCCTACCCCTACCTGCGAGGCTAAGAACCTCTGGGTCATCTTTGATTCCACACTTTTCTTCTCTGTCCACATCTCTGACGTCTCTAAAAAGTCAAACTTCCTACTGCACCTCCTCAGAGGAATTCTGCCTTTCCTCTCCTTCCCTCAGAAGCTCATAGTCTCCCAAGCTCTGGTTCTCTCTAGGTTGGTATTTTGTAATAACCTCTTTCTAAATCTACCTGCCTCTGCTCTCTGCCCTTTACAACTAATCCAGAACAGGACTGCAAGACTTGTCCTTGGCCTCAAGCCCTGGGATCGTATCTCTCCAGCTCTGAAATCCCTTCATTGGCTCCCAGTGGATACAAGGATTAAATTCAAAATCTTCTGTGTTGTCGACAAGGCTTTCTGGGGCCTGCGTCCTATATACCTTCAACTATCCATCCGTACATACCTCCATTCTCGAGCTATTCACTCCTCTACCTCTAACCCCCTCAGGGTCAGTCGTTTGTAAAACAAACAAGTCGGTGGTAGATCTGTGTCTTCGGCTGGGGCTTCCCTCTGGAACAGCCTCCCTGCCACTATGAAACTTGAGGAGAACCAGCCTCCCTGCCACTCTGAACCTTGAGGATAACCCTCTACGGTTTCGGAAGCACCTCAAGACCGTCCTCTTTGCTTCTACCTTCGCCCTCCTCTCCCCTGCTGATCTGTTTCTCTCTCGGCACTGTGCACCTGGACAACCTCTGTTCTCTGGGCCCAGGTACTTGCTCACCCTGCCACCCTCCTGCACTGCCTCCAGGCCACCCCTTGGACTGGGGTCTGTATCTGTACCCATACAGTCCCCAACCCCTTTCTTTTCTTTCTGCACTTATCAGACTTACCCTGTCTTTCGCCTTAATCCCAGCATTTGCCACTTGTTTGGCTGCGCTACCACCGTTTACTGCCTTTATTATTTATTTTATTTAGTATTGCTTATCTGTTTTTCTCCTCTGCTCCGCACTTTCCACTTCTCCCCCCTTCCATGCACTTTTCCCCTCCCCCTCTCCCATGCACTTGCGCGTTCTCAATGTCACTGGGCCTTGTAAGATCGTTGTTTAGTTCTCCTCTGTTCCTATCCCTTGCCTTGTCGCGCTCTGAAACACTTGTGTACGAGCCCGATATGAATAAAATATCATATCATATCACCCTCTTTAGTAAAAATCGAATAGTCCTAAATAAGATGCTAAAATTGACAAAATTGCCACCTCCTAACACGTGACACAGAAGTCGAAAACAAGAGCTATTCATGAAAACACAGATGGAGATAGTGGTCTGTTCATACTCGTTCAAATGTTCCAGAACAGTGCGCAGACTTTGAGGTCAACTACAAACAGAAGGCCTTGGTCAAGCATCAGGTCAATGACATATGATGGACTAATTGGGAAAACAAGGAATTAATTGATGCATCTCGATTACCTAGGTTTCCTTTTCACCCACGTGCTGCTAAACAAGCTGATGCCAACCAATCATAAAGCTTGCCACGCACTTTTACATACAATGTTACCAATCTGCTGCCATATTCTCTACTATAATTGCTATACTAGATATGTAGAAGTTTCTCAGGATGTGTCTGACACACAAGACGCAGCCAATGAGATATGAACACCTATATGATTCTATAAGTAGACATGTTATATCCAATCCCTCTCGATAGTAGGTTCTGCAACATACCACGTGGGATGACGTCTAAAATGACATATGAAAAAGTATATAAACTCTGTACAAATACGATAAGGGGTGAATATGCATGCATCTATTTTGATAGCTGTACATCTTCCTGTTTTTCTTTCATCGAGATTGAAGCAGTATTTTATCATCTTCCTTGGGTCTGTCCTGTTATTTGGTCTAAGACATTTATTTGTAATTCCATCTAGCGCACAGAGAATGCTTCAAAGTGCTAGAGGACATTATGGCAAGGGTGCTGCAGGGGTCAGTTCTTTGTGCATCATAGCTGCACTGTTCATAGCTTGGCCTCATTCCACAAACCCTTTTAAGAATTAAGATAAACAGAAATGCGTAAACTGTGCACATAAGTGGCAAAAACATACTGTACAACAATCACAAATAACAGAAAACATAAAATACGTGCATGTGCTCAAAAATAAAAGGATAAAATGATGAAAACACATCATACAAGAGTAGAAGAAACTCCAGCCAGATAAGAACACACAATTCAAATGAGAAAACAGAACTGTAAACAGAAAATATAATGAAAAGTTAATAGCAATGAAAACAGTTAAGCAACTACATAGAAAACCCAAGATAACATGGAAAACATGAGGCATCCACCAGCACTACCTTATAACAGCCCCAGCCATTACGCACACATTAGCCAACTCCCCTTGAAACCCACGTGACCAAAAGCAACAGATCTTGATCTCATTCAGCCATCATAAACCTTCAGAAGGAAATTAATGATTCTCATTATCCCGATTCCAGTGTCTTCTTTCTCAAAAGCCATACAACACTCAGATATCATGCAAGCAGTTTATAAAATATCCGACCTACCTAAAATTAAGGGGGAAAACGCTTGAACAAAATGATAGCTCTGTGTTGCTGTTGTATAATACCTTAAACTATTGGTCTGCGACCTGCGGCCCTTCAGATATTTTGGAGTACAACTCCCATGATCCTTCACCATTGACTATGCAGGTAGAGATTATAAGACGTGTAGTCCAACACATCTGGAGATCCAAAGGTTACCGACCACTGAACAAACATGATATTCAGATGAAGGTACATTAAAGTCACAGAGGTTTGACACTTACCCTCATTCACTGATTAGGACATCACAGGTGATTACATTATGGACTTAAAAAACGTCCCCATCCAGGGGTACTACGAAAAGCGAATTCCCCAATGAGTAAAGACCACACACAACACCCGTGGCCACCTTCTGCATTGAGCAAGCCCAGTTGCCACGTTCAGTAAGTGCTGTGTACTGGTCATTGGCATATTGGCATAAGCGTGGGAAAGGTCTAGTCAGCTGGGAGATTTCCCATTGGCTGGTGCCATGTGCTTCGCGTCCTCGATATTAATGGTATGTGGCCTTGGTGGTGGTTTTGCTGCTAGAACCACTAAAAACGAAATCCTTCTTTCTATGTCAGGTCGGATTTGGCTGCTTATTTTAAGGAATTAAGAGGTGGTTATTCAGATAAAAGGGCGACCGGGTGTCAAAGGTCAGGGTGAGCTGAAAAAGTTGGGAGCTTTGAGGAAACAAATGACAGAGAACTTTAGGTTTATTAACGTTCGTGTCAAACTTAAATTTGCTGTGGTTTTTAATGACTGACAATGCTCAATTTTGACGACTCCCATGTTTTGATTAAATTCGTTTTTCTTTTTTAAATAAATATAAGTATTCTTGCACTCTAATTCCTGCCCATCCTTTAACTATTGCATGTTTCTCATCCCCCCATTCATTTTGTTTTTTCCTCTTTCAAAACTTATGTTGCTAACCTTCTCTGCCCCCCACTGTCATAACAAGTCACCAGCTCAGGCAATGTCATTTTTCCCATCAATCTGACAGGACATGGGGTTTTCAACCAGCACTCGGAGCTGACTACAGGTGTGGGCGTGCAGCAATATTTTGGTGGTAATTCTGATACCACATTTTGGGCAGTAGTTGAATATTTTTAGCACACTGCAAAACTATGAGACTGGAGGCGACGATTGCCCTGTGCTATATGGCTGGAGATAAAATAAACCCAACTGTTTACCTCCAAAATCCATTTGATTTACCACAGCAGAATTACCACTCACGGTAAATTCATCTACATGCCCACAGAGTCTAATTTATTTTCACAAGTGAGGATTAATACAATTTTTACGTAAATTGCAACCTGCAGATAGATCCGCTGGACCGAGTAGTAGTAACGGTAATTTTTTTTTTGGCGGTACATTTTCAAAGGATTTACTGAATTACCCCCAAACATGTCCCTTTAATGCTGTGAGCTGCAGCACCAAACAACGGCTGCTATATTCTATTGCTGGGTTCATTCAACCTTGAGATAGGAGTCAAAACCAACATAAAAATGTATTGAATTCAAAATAAAATGCATTTTAAAACAAAACAAACCTCCATGTTGCTTGCACGCAGATCAACGAAGTGTGAAGTCCGTGCATGCATTGACATGAATGCAGGGGCATGCATTTGCTTGCATGTGCAAGACCCTCAGCTATTTGAGGGAAAGGGCTGGTGGACGGCCCGCCAGGCACAAGTGACAAAGATGTGGCTTGACGTGGTTGACTCCTCCTGGCACAGCATGTGCCCTGTTTTAACGGATTCATCCGCTGCCAGGGCTGGCGCGGCTTGTAACACAAACCTGAAAGGGGAAGAAAGGCACCAATCAGAAATCCTGCCAACTACTGTGTTTGGTACAAACCTCGTGCCGGCTGAGACAGCTGAACACACAATGTGAGGAGTGCAAGATCACACATGGGGCCCGATTCATGAAAGCTTTTTCCTGTGTGCCTCTGCCAACCGCACAGACAAGTAGGGGACGTGGCAGCATTACACTCAGGGGCCTATTCATATAACGAACAAAACAAGGCATGCTCACAAGCTTCTAGCCCAGCAGGGTTGCCCTCCTGCAAACATTGTTACGCTGTGGTTGTGCCAGAGGTGTACAACTTCATCCTATGGCAAACCCCTTATTCACAAGTACACACAATGTAGCAGGCACCCCTCTCTAGAAAGAACATGGCATGATAACCAGTTCCGTGTTTTTTTTTATCCACTTTGAGAGTCTGCAACCATTGCTTTTTGCTTACTGTACCTTTCACAAAGGAGTTACATTCATTTGCACATCAGTCTTTGTCCCACCCACAAGGGCAGTCCAGCACCGAAAATGCCAGGCAAATCTCCTTTGAAGAAGAGTACCAACCGCAACCACAGGCACGTGTTTCAGCCTTGTTGGGGCACATCAGTGAGGTGGAGCTGCACCTCTCTGAGTACAGTGAGCAAGGGGTCCACGTCTGGGTTCCCCCAGTTAACTTAGTGTGACCCACCCCAAGTTACTGGCAAAAATACACAAAAGGTAAAAAGCACCCCTCTCTAGAAAGTACACTATGGCAAGTGTGCTGCAGGGGACAACTCTTTATGCATCATAGCTGCACTGTCCATATCTTGGCCTCTTTCCATGAACCCCTTTTGCTTTGACACTGACCCGAACCCGCACAATGGCCTCTAGTCATCAGATGCTCCTCTTGAAGATGGTGTCTGGTGATCAGATGCTCCTCTTAAAGATGGTCTCAGGTCATCAGATACACCTCTTGAAGATGGTCTCAGTTGATCAAATACTCCTCTTGAAGATGGCCTCTGGTCATCAGCTACTCCTCTTGAAGATGGCCACAGGTCAGCAGATACTCCTCTTGACGATGGCCTCTGGTCATCAGATACTCCTCTTGAAGATGGCATCTGGTCGTCAGATACTCCTCTTAAAGATGGCCCCAGGTCATCAAATCCTCCTCTTGAAGATGGCCTCAGGTCATCAGATACTCATCATGAAGATGGCCTCTGGTCATCAGATACTCCTCTTAAAGATTGCCCCAGGTCATCAATTCCTCCTCTTGAAGATGGCCTCAGGTCATCAGATACACCTCTTGAAGATGGTCTCAGTTGATCAAATACTCCTCTTGAAGAAGGCCTCTGGTCATCAGCTAATCCTCTTGAAGATGGCCACAGGTCAGCAGATACTCCTCTTGACAATGGCCTCTGGTCATCAGATACTCCTCTTGAAGATGGCCTCTGGTTGTCAGATACTCCTCTTAAAGATGGCCCCAGGTCATCAAATCTCCTCTTGAAGATGGCCTCAGGTCATCAGATACTCATCATGAAGGTGGCCTCTGGTCATCAGATACTCCTCTTAAAGATGGCCCCAGGTCATCAAATCCTCCTCTTGTAGATGGCCTCAGGTCATCAGATACTCATCCTGAACATGGCCTCTGGTCATCAGATACTCATCTTGAATATGACCTCAGGTCATCAGATACTCCTCTTGAAGATGCCCTCAGGTCATCAGCTACTCATCTTGAAGATGGCCTCTGGTCATCATATACTCCTTTGGGGTATGGACTATGGTCATCAGATAATCCTCTTGAAAATGACCTCAGGTCATCAGATACTGCTCTTGAAGATGGCCTCAGGTCATCAGATACTCATCTTGAAGTTGTCCTCAGGTCATCAGATACTCCTCTTAAAGATGGACCCAGGTCATCAAATCCTCCTCTTGAAGATGGCCTCAGGTCATCAGATACTCATCTTGAAGATGGTCTCTGTTCATCAGATACTCATCTTGAAGATGGCCTCTGGTCATCACATATTCCACTTGAAGAGGGCCTCAGGTCATCATATACCCCTCTTGAAGGTGGACTCAGGTGTTCAGATACTCCTCTTGAAGATGGCCTCAGGTCATCAGATACTCATCATGAAGGTGGCCTCTGGTCATCAGATACTCCTCTTAAAGATGGCCCCAGGTCATCAAATCCTCCTCTTGTAGATGGCCTCAGGTCATCAGATACTCATCCTGAACATGGCCTCTGGTCATCAGATACTCATCTTGAAGATGGCCTCTGGTCATCAGATACTCCTCTTGAATATGACCTCAGGTCATCAGATACTCCTCTTGAAGATGCCCTCAGGTCATCAGCTACTCATCTTGAAGATGGCCTCTGGTCATCATATACTCCTTTGGGGTATGGACTATGGTCATCAGATAATCCTCTTGAAAATGACCTCAGGTCATCAGATACTGCTCTTGAAGATGGCCTCAGGTCATCAGATACTCATCTTGAAGTTGGCCTCAGGTCATCAGATACTCCTCTTAAAGATGGACCCAGGTCATCAAATCCTCCTCTTGAAGAGTGCCTCAGGTCATCAGATACTCATCTTGAAGATGGTCTCTGTTCATCAGATACTCATCTTGAAGATGGCCTCTGGTCATTAGATACTCCCCCTGAATATGACCTCTGGTCATCAGATACTCCTCTTGAAGATGACCTCAGGTCATCGGGTACTCATCTTGAAGATGGCCTCTGATCATCATATACCCCTCTTGAAGACGGACTCTGGTCATCAGATAATCCTCTTGAAAATGACCTCAGGTCATCAGATACTGCTCTTGAAGATGGCCTAAGGTCATCAGATACTCTTCTTGAAGATGGCCTCTGGTCATCACATATTCCACTTGAAGAGGGCCTCAGGTCATCATATACCCCTCTTGAAGGTGGACTCAGGTGTTCAGATACTCCTCTTGAAGATGGCCTCTGGACATCAGATAATCCTCTTGAAGATGACCTCTGGTCATCAGATACTGCTCTTGAAGATGGACTCTGGTCATCACATACTCCACTTGAAGATGACCTCAGGTCATGATGTGCTCCTCTTGAAGAGGGCCTCTGGTGATCAGATAGGCATTCCCTCATGCGAGGATTGGGTCCTTATTGGTTGTTCACTCGTAAATAAACGCCCGTTTCACATATTAGAAGAGGAAAACAACTACAAACTTTATATGATTGTGTTGTTTAAGTATTATAGCCGCCGGAGATGTGGGCAGCCCTCAGAGGAATTTAATGTGGTAGAGGTGGCAATGGAAAAGGCTCTTCTAGATAAACACAAAACATTGTTACCCAGGTCCTAAGTCATTGGAGAAATGTTTCTCGGCAAGGAAGGGGATATTATGGCCTATATCCGTGGTCCATAGAATGTTCCTAGGGTCCAGAGTGGGGTCAGGGAACAGCTATGGCATAGGTGAAGTGCACCAGGCGGACATAGAGGTCTAGGACCGTATCCACACAACTTAACCTCAACATCTGTGTGTCTGTAGAAAAGAGTAAGTGGTTTCTCTGACAAACAACTGGAAACCAGTATTTGACACAGAGTTGGGTCTATTCGGCAAACCCCAAATCCCTAAGATTAGACGCTCTTTGCCTGCAAGAGCAGCACTGACTTGGAACGGCCGTCCCTGCTCTTTAAGACTAGAGGATAACTACACGATCTTTAGAAAGAAATTGAAAACAAGTCTATTCAAGTAATCAGTTAGCAGAACCACAGCAAACAATCTGGATGTCCCTTTACTAATTGTCCCTGTCTTCATTTACACGCCCTGATGCCTGCGGGCTGCTGCGCCATATAAATAATACAAAAAATAAAAAAATAAAAAACAACAGAACATCTTTGTTTGGTAGCTTCTGAATGACCAGCCTTGCGACATGTTTTATTACTTTCTCAACTGTTTGACTCTATGACGTTGAAGCAGTCTGTGTCATCTTCGTTGAGGGAATAACTGCGCTCTCATGAGAGACAGTACGAGGCATCTCTATATGTAGCGTTCGAAGTTGGGACCATGGAGTGTCTAGGAGTTGTGTCCTGTTTTTAAGGATATTCTTGGACGTCCTTCAGTGTTGCTTTCCACTTTTTTGCCCTTCGATATTTCAAACATAGAATCTATATAGAAAAATAGGGAGACACGTTCCTACCTTGAGTCAATTGAACCTATTAAGCTATCAGGCTTCTCAGGGTAGAAGAAAGTGTGCATCTAGCTGCAAAACGGTGTGTTTCCCAAGACCCTCTGCACTTGCGGGTTCAAACACTAACATTAAAAGATTCAATGCAGCAATAGGAGCATGCCAACTTCAAATCCCCCAAATGATCGAGTTGGCTCTGCATTGTTACGAAGTTGATTTTTGTGAAATAATAGTAACGCAATAGAACCCGAGGAGGGGGGCGTTAAGGGTAGGGTAATACCCTCGGTCAATAGTTAGACACCTGAGCAAAGCAAGGGCTTTCACATAGCCCCGGGGTTTACTACCCTGTGGGTAATGCAATCCTCCAAGTGTTCTATTATGATTAGTACCCCGGCACATTGTACTATGGTTTTTCTCAGTTGAGACACAGTATTGCAACCATTTCTCAGCTCAAGAAAAAAATTGAAAAAAATGGCCACCAAGGAGAATGCTCCAATTACTTACTGGTAAACTTCATTACTCCTAGTCCTACTCTTCCTTGTCACAGTACTTACTTCATGAGACACCTGCCTCTGACACAGGACCTTCTTCTATTTCTTTAAATCCCTATAACCCCTCACCCACATCCACGTCACTCAGTTTCATATTACCAAGCCGGAGAATGGGACCTTCCCCGCAGGGAGGGTGAGGAGGGATGTCAGTACTGTGACGAGGAAGAGTAGGACTAGGAGTAATGAAGATTACCGGTAAGTAATCAGAGCATTACCTCCACGTTCACTTTTACTCGTCCCAGTACTTACTTCATGAGGTATACCAAAGCAGCAACGGAGAAAAGATCCCAATGAGACACAGAGCCAAAAACAGTGCAGCAAAACACACTCACAATAACACTTAAATCACATCCCCACCGACAAAACTCCAACAACGAAGGAACCAACCCCCAAGTGGGAGAAACTCAACCCATAGCGGTTGAAAAAAATGCCTAGACGAGCCAAGGCGGCAGCCATGCAAATCTCCTGCAGAGAAAAACACTCCTTGCATCGGCCTAGGAAGACGCCAAACCGCTGGCGGACCGCCCCTGATCGTGCGTAGGCACAGGCAGGCCAGAAGCCACATAGGCCCTGGAATCACAACCCGGAACCACCGGAAAATGGAAACCACAGATGCGTTATGCCCATCCCCAGCCGGACCACAAGCAATCAGAAGACTATCAGATTGGTGGAAAAAGCAAACCAAGCCAAATACTCCAACACGTCCTGCCGGACATAATGTTAAGCCAAGCCACCTCCTCAGGCGTTCTTGGATCATGAAAGAAGACAGGGAGAACCAGACCTTGAGAGGTGTGAAACCCGAGAGACAATTTAAGGGAGAAACTTCGGACCACACCCCAGCACCACCGAGTCTGGCAGCACCCTCAGGAAAGGAGCGTGACATAAGAGAGCCCCAATCTCCCCAAGCCTACGGGCAGAAGCGAGGGAAATAAGAAAAGCAGATTTCAGTGTAAGATGTTTGATATCAATCTCGGAAATGGGCTGAAAAGGAGGCCCGTGAAGGAACCTTAATACAAGAGGGAGATCCCAAGGGGGAAGCCCTTTATCAGCACAAGGACGGGAAGAAGAAAAACCCTGCATCAACTTCCCCCCCAACACCTCCCCATCCAAGTGACCATCAGAGTCCCCCAAGAGGAATTTCATGGAGGCCCACTGAGAGCGAAGCCTGGAAAAACTGCCAGGCCCCTGTCAAAACCCCTCCTGGAGGAACCGAAGGATAGCAGAGAGGCCAAAACGCAGGGGAGGGATCCCAGATCGCCCATACCAGTCTCGGAAATGGCCCAAATGAACCCCTGAGATATCAACCTAGACTGAGCAATAGCCACACTGCCCATTGTATCCGGTGGACTTCCAACCGCAGATCCCATTGAAGGGGACACGGCCACCTCGGAACCAGCCAAGGTTCCTAGAAGCGAAACGCCAACAGAGAGGGGAGCAAACTCCGGCGGGACCAGAACGAAGCTAACAACAACACAGTCACCCTGGACACTCTGATGCGCCAAACCACCCGGGGCAGAAGGGGAATAGACGGAAAGGCATAAAGGAAAACCCCAAGGCCACTTTACAAAGAGGGCGTCCATCCCTCAATCCCCTCGGCCTGAAACCGAGAGCAGAAGAGGGGAACTTCTGCTGAGGCCGGGGATGAAAACGGGTCTAGAACCAGGGACCCTAATCTGACACAGGTCACCGCAAAGACCTGGGCCCACAGGACCAGTTCCGCAGAGGAGTGAAAACTGGCGTCTTAGAAGATCCGCTTGAACATTGTCCACCCTTCTGATACATGAGGCCACCAGAGACAACAGATGAGATTCCTCCCAGGTGCCTCTCAGCGCTGCCAGAGCATTCAAGGAGCGGCCGGAACCCCTTTTGCAGTTGACATATGCCAAGGCTGTCGTATTGTCTGATCGGACCAAAAACCACTGACCGTCCAGCAACTCCTCGAAGTACACCAGACCTTGGACAACGGCACAACTCTTGCCAATTGGATGATCGCCGGCTCTCTCAAGATCTCACAACCCTTGAGCTGAGAGAACCCCCAATGTAGACCTTTTCTGCTGGTGTTGGTAGTAAGAGAGGCCACAGGAGGAAGGACCATGCACACCTCAGCCTGTAGACCTGAAACACCCCCGCTACCATAGCAGGGAGACTTGCAGCGCTGGGGACACTGAAAACAAAACTACGAAAGCCGAGATGTCGGGAGCCAGTGGGAGAGTATAAGACACCAGGGGATGTAACCGAAGACGGGCTCAAGGAACTGGAAAACACGCAAGACGCCACGTGACCCGTAACTTCAGCAACAGGCGAGCCGAGACATACTGCCTTCTGAGAACCCAGCCCAGAACAGCCAGCAAGTGCCCCCCCTGTACAACATCCAGAGTACGCTCTCCCCAGACTTCCGGGCAAGCAGTGCAGGGTCTTGAGACCCATAAGCAGGTGACACATCCTAGAAGGCATAGGGACAAGGAACACCTGCAAGTAGAAACTTGACCCTGAACAGGGAGAGGAACGGGCAAGACGGTAACCCACAACAACCCTTCGGAGAGAACGGATCCAATGGCCAACTACTTGGACCGTGAGCTGGGTACCAAAGTCCTAACCATGCAAACCTGGACAGGAGGGGACCGGAACGGCAACTGATACCCCCCTCCGGAAGGAGCCCATTACCCAGGAAGCTGAACCCCACCGGTCCCATACACCTCCAAGAAGATAGAGACGAGGAGCCAGGGAAAACCGCCAGTCACTGCACTTGCACCAGAGGGAAATCACAGGATGTTGAAACACAATATAACAGCATGCTTGTCAGCCCACAAAAAGATCCAACCTATAAAAAGGAAGATACAGGACAGCCCAGAAGTCCAGCAGACTATGGCCCCCTCAGCCAACAGAGGAGCCACCAGGCTGACGTCAAAAGGGCACAGTACTGTCAAAAGCGGGGCAAAACAATCCATCCCGGATAGCAGACATCAAAGGCAACCCCCTACCTGGGGTATGCCTATACTGGAAAACCCACTGAAGTGACATCCCCCTCCACCGGTACAAGGGGATCTGAGAACCCCTCTAAGCACAGACATGTACCACCATCTGCCCTATCTCTTCCCACAAGTCTGAGAGGAGGCGTGAAAGCAACGCGTCGGCACCGGAGGACCTAGGCCCTAAAAGAAGAGAAACTGGGAACCCCCTGCATGGCCGTTACTTCCATGATGCATTTTCCATAATCCCATACCGGACAAGGGAAAAGCAAATCAACTCCTTTGACTTTCCCTCGCGCAGTTTAGAGGAAGAGGACAGGACAAGGAGTCTGCGTCCATAGCTAGCACAGACCCAAACACACCACTAACACGCCACATGACTGAGAGGTGGCTTGAGCCCTGAATCTAGTAGCTGGTAGCCCCATGCTCTAAATCGTTCCAATGCGTCGGTCTAGGAAGGATGAAGGACCGAGTCAGCACCACTGAGACTCGAACCCGAAGTGTAGACTATGCCAGGCCGGTACCCTTCCGGCCGCTTGCAGACGTGTCCAAATCTGTGCCGTATTCACAGGCAGCACACAAAGAATGCAGCCAACATCCGGTGCATCCTGGGCTGTGTGTGTCTGTGGAGCGGGTGGTATGTGACATGCCTGTGACAGTACAGAGCCCCCGCACTTTCAAATACTCTCTGTCACAGTCACCCTACAACAAGAAGCAGAGAGGCCTCACAACAAAAAGGGAAGACTAGCCCACACTGCGAAGTGCTTGCCATCATTTCCAATAAAGATGTGTACACAGAGCACGAGGAAAACGGCCTGTCGAAGGAGTCAAGATGGTCATACCAGCAGGAAAGGGGAAAAATATCAAGCACAGTCCTCTCCTCTCCTTACCTTCCCCCAGATAATGCAGCTAACATCCGGTGGATCCTGGGCCATGTGTCTCTGAGGAGCGGGTGGTATGTGACATGCCTGCGACAGAACAGAGCCCCCGCACTTTCAAATACTCTGTCACAGTCACCCCACGACAAGAAGCAGAGAGGCCCCACAACAAAAGGGAAGGCTTAGCCCATACTGCCAAGTGCTTGCCATCATTTCCAATAAAGATGTGCACACAAAGCACGAGGAAAACGGCCTGTCGAAGGAGTCAAGAGAGACATACCAGCAGGAGAGGGGAAAAATATCAAGCACAGTCCTCTTCTCTCCTTACCTTCCCCTAGATTATGCAGCTAACATCCGGTGCATCCTGGGCCGTGTGTCTCTGAGGAGTGGGTGGTATGTGACATGCCTGCGACAGAACAGAGCCCCCGCACTCCCAAAGACTCTCTGCCACTGTCACCCCACGACAAGAAGCGGAGAGGCCTCACAACAAAAGGGAAGGCTAGCCTATACTGCCAAGTCTAATCAAGATGGCCAAAACAGGAGGAGAGGGGAAAAACATCAAGCCCAGTCCTCCCCTCTCCTTACCTTCCCCCGGGCCGTGCAGGACCCGGGACACAATACTCACGCTGCAGTCCGGAGCCCAGCAAAGAACCGAGCGAGGCAATCCAGCTCAACTGTGACCCCAAGCCCCGCAGCGGGCCCAGGAGCAGCCTGCACCTGAGGAAGCCGAGGGCCCCGCCACACAGCCCACCCCAGGGGGCCATCAATCGGTGCTACCCGGTGCCCCGCACCAGGAAGAAAAAGTCCAACCTGCCGGAGGCAGGAAAAATTACAGCTCTGAGAAGCAGGTGAAATCAGGCATCATGCACTATATAAAAAGTTGATATTAAAAGTGTAAAGAAGATTTGCTGCTGTTGGTGTGTTAGCCTGGAAGTGTAATCCCAAGAAAGAGAGCTAAGTTCCTGCTTTCCCATCCGCACAGTGTTTGCATGATTGATCTGAAGCTATGTCTTTCTGTGGGCATAAACTATTATTGATGTGTTTTATGCAATACCCAAACAGCAACAATATATGTTCACAACCTTTGTACAGGCATTGTTAATATCGACTCCTATAAAAAGTTATGTTGGGAACTGTGCCACATCAAGCCTTGGCTGACTGGGCTTCTCTGGCCAGGCAAACCCTTAGGTTTGACCATTTTACTGGCGTATTGGACTGCGACTCCCATTAAACCTCCCCATTGACAATGCTGCAACTGGCTGATGGCGCTGTAGTGCAACACATCTGCAAAGCCATGGTGTGTTACTGTGTCACATCAAACATTGTCCGACTGGGCTTCTCTGACAGGGCTAAACCTAAGGTTTCACCATTCTAGCAGTGTAGGACTATGACTCCCATGATCCCTCTCCATTGAATATGCTGCAAATGGCTGATGGGAACTGTAGTGCAAAATATTTGGGAAGCCAAGGTGTGTTACTGTGCCACATCAAACATTAGTGACTGGGCGTCTCTGGCCATTCAAACCCTTAGGTTTGACCATTCTACAGTTTTATTGGACTATGACTCCCATGATCCCTGTCCATTGCCTATGCTGCAAATGGCTGGTGGCAACTGTCGTGCTAAACATCTGGAAAGCCAAGGCCTGTTACTGTGTCAAATAAAACAGTGGCCTCACGGGGGTCACTGACTGGGAAAACCCTTAGATGTGACCATTCTAAAGGTGTATTGGACTGCGATTCCTATGATCCCTCTGAATTGACTATTGTTGCAATGGCTAATGGGAGATGGAGTGCAGAACATCTGAGAAGCCAAGGTGTGTTACTCTGTTACATCAAACGATGGCCTGCTGGGCTTTCCTGGCCGGCAACAACTTAGGTTGGACCATCTTGGAGGTGTATTAGACTACAACTCCCATGATGCCTCTGCATTGACTATGCTGCAAATGGCTAATGGAAGCTGTAGTGCAAAAACATCTGAGAAGCAAGGTGTGTTGTTGTGTCACATCAAACGGCCTGCTGGCCTTCTTTGGCCATTAAACCCTTAGGTTTGGCCATTCTAAAGGTGTATTTGGACTACGACTCCCATGGTCCCTCTCCAACGACTATGCTGCAAATGACTGATGGGAGCTGTAGTGCAACACACCTGTGAAGCTAATGTGTGTTACTGTGTCACAACAAATTGTGGCCTCTCTGGGGTTTCTGGCTCAACAAACCCTTAGTTTTGACCATTCTCAATGTGTATTGGGCTACAAGGCCCATGATGCCTCGCCATTGACTATTCTGCAAATGACTGATGGGAGCTGTAGTGCAAAACATCTGGGAAGCAATGTGTGTTATTGTGTCTCATTAAACTGCATCCTGGTCTTCTCTGGCTGGCAAACCCTTAGGTTTGACCATTCTAAAGGTGTATTGGACTATGACTCCCATGATCCATCTCCAATGATTATGCTGCAAATGGCTGATGGGAGCTGTAGTGCCATCTTGTAGTTCTATCTTGGAAGTCAATGTGTTTTACTGTAGCACCTCAAACGTTGGCCATGTGGGCTGCTCTGGATGGCAACACTTTGGTTTGAACATTCTAAAGGTGTATTGGACTATGACTCTCATGATGCCTCTGCATTGACTATGCTGCAAATGGCTGATGGGAGCTGTAGTGCAAAACATCTTGGAAGTCAAGGTGTGTTGCTGTGACACATCAAACGTTGGCCTCCTGGGCTCCTCTGTCCAGCAAACCCTTAGGTTTGGCCATTCTAAGAGTGTATTGGACTACGACTCCCATAATCCCTCTCCATTGACTCTGCTGCAAATGGTTGATGGGAGCTGTATTGCAAAACATCTGAGAAGCTAAGATTTGTTACTGTGTCACATCAAAAGGTGGCCTCTCTGTAATCTCTGGCCTGGCAATCTCTTAGGTTTGACATTCGAAATATGTGTTGGACTATGACTCCCATGATCCCTCTCCATTAATAATGCTGCAAGTGGCTGATAGGAGCTGTAGTGAAAAACATCTGAGAATCCAAGGTGTGTTACTGTGTCATATCAAACGGTGGCCTCCCTGGGGTCTCTGGCCAGACAATCCCTTAGGTTTGACATTCTGAAGGTGTATTGGACTAAGACCAGTGCTGGTCATTGAGCCGGCTCTCGGCGGATCTGAGGTCCAGCACCAGATATGTAGCCGGATCTCAGGATCTGGCCAGAGTCAACCGCCCAAGCCCATGAACCGTGCTGGAAAACTTAAAAAAGAAAAAAAAAATCATCTGCGACGGCAGCATTGCCTTTTACCGCCGGCTTTGGCACTGGTGTGTAATGCACAATGCTCGCTACTTGTACAACTGTTCCTTTCATTTGTACATTTAGCGTGCACTGTGCATTACACACCAGTGCCAAAGCCGGCGGTAAAAGGCAATGCTGCCGTCGCGTGCACTTTTTTTTTCTTTTCTTTTTATAAGTATTCCAGCATTTCTGGATATCCACTACGAGCCCCGCCCCCTCTATTTTTTTTTAATGATATAGCTGATTACAATCAACTTTTCAATATAACATCTAAGCAAATATAAAGAGAGAGAAAGAGAAAAAAATGAAGGTAAATAGCAATCAACATTTTCATCAAATCAAGGAGTGAAGTGGATATAATGATTTAGTCCTTAGTTAAGTCCATGTTATTCTAAAAGTTTATTATGGCATAACCCAGCTTTCTGTTGTCCACATGTATCAATCTTCGCCATAAGTCTTCCTTATTAAAGATAAGCATGTCTTCGAATAAACCTTTGAAACCATGTGCCCTGATTCCAGATAGCGATTTACACTCAGTCATTAAATGTTTCATTGATTTATTAGGAGATTTACAATATCGACATACATTCTCTTTATGTTGAATGATCTTGCGTCTTGCTTTTAATTCATTGGTGTTACAAAGGTTCAGTCTGAATCTCATGATACTCGTTCTATAAGATCAGCTGGGAGATTTTATCAGATACAATGGAAGTTGACCATATTTCTTTATATCACAAAAATTAGAATCCAAATCTTTGTATCCAATACATTGATCACCAGTTTTTATCCAATCAGTTCGCCAAATGTTTAGCTTTGCTTTTTCTGGATTTGCTATTAAGAGTTCTACTGTGACATCCGCTTCTTTTAAAATCAATTCCACCGATTTTCTCCATGATGTGATGAATTTATGAGATTAATAGTTAAATAACTAGCTAAGTACGACAGTACATTTTTTGTATCTTTAGCAGTGATACATTTGCTATATAAGGCACATTTTCTCCACTTATACATCACAGATGATGACAAATGTCCCATTTCATGTTGCAATATTGCCATAGGTTCAGATTTTGGGAGATTTAGAACTGCTCTCCAGTATTTGGCTTCAAGTGTTTGCCAATAAAAATCAGATTTAAGTGGTTTTGTTTCAGCACCATAAAGAATTACAGGAATAACTTTTTGTTTGTAATATGTTAGTACTGGAATAAGCGAAAATGTACCATATTTTACATGTATGATTCTTGATTGGGAAATGGCAGACATGATTTTACTCTTAATTGTCACTTCGTATGTTTCATCTTTATGATGAATATTGATGATCAATCCCAGATAACTATGTACATTGGTTATTGGACGTACCTGTTCCAGCAAATGCCAAGTTCCCAACTTTTGTCTTTTTTCTGGTTGACCATATTGCACTATTTATGACTTTTTGATGTTTATAGTCAGACAAATCTTCTAGGTATATTCTTCTAATGCATTTAATAGCAACTGCATGCCCAGGGTTTTTTTTTTATATTAAAACCAGGTCGGTGGCATATAAAAGCCATTTGATATGCATTTTTCAGAGTTTTGGAGAGTCTGAAGTTACATATTTAAAGTTGTTACCTATATCAAAGATATAGTAATTAAAGAATGCAAAGGCAAAGTTACATCTCTGTTTTAGCTCTTTAGCAGTAGGAATGGGGTTGATAAGCATACCGTCAGCGGTTAACCGAATTTGAACAGTAGTACCCATATGAAGTTAGTAAATGTAATTTATTAGAAATTCCGGACATTGGTCATTAATTATTTTTTTGATGAGCATTTCTCTAGGTATCGAGTCAAATGCCATTTTGAAGTCAATATACGTAGTATAGAGCATTTGATTGTTTTCCTCAGCGTTTGCTTTCAAGATATTAATGATTATTAGATTGATGTTAGTTCCAATTCCACAAACAAAACCCATCTGAAAAGGGTCAGCAAGGTTGTTATTATTCACCAATGTGTTGAATTCTTTAAGTAACAGGCCAGTTAGTAGTTTTCTTGGTGTGTCTAACAAGGCAATAGGTTTGTTTGCTGCTGGGTCAGATCTATCCCCTTTCTTGAAGATGGGTATAATTATTGCTTTCCTCCAAGAGGGAGGAATAATTCCTCACTTTGTAATGGTTTTAAAAATCACAGTCAGAATGTCAGACTATCGCTCCGGATCTGATTTCATGATCTTGTTAGATAGTCCATCCGGACCGGGTGCTCGGGAGGAGCTCAGCTTGGAAATTGATTGTAATATATCTGCTCGATCAATATGAAAATCATGGGCCATCATAGTGTTCTTAACATTAGACACACAGTTTGAGAATGGAGTTTTAGAAGTATTTTCATAATAATCAAACCATCTTGCTTCCGTCACTGTACTCATTTGTTTTGTTGGTTGTCTATCATTTGACGCAGTATTCAGTAATTGCCAAATTGCAGCCGATGACTTAGAAGTTATTCGCCTTAGCATCATTTCACCGTCTTTTTGTAGAGTCAGTTGTTTTTTACTTCTAATCCAGTTTCTATAGTCACATTTTAGATGTTTGATTTCTACTTGATTTATTTCAGAGGTTTTCGTTAGTTTTTTTTAATTTGTTTCCTTAGTATATTTGTCCTCGTTTTGATTTGATCATTAAAGACATGCATATGCCTGACTCCTAGTTTGCCACTACTTAACTTAGTTGTTTTAAAGAGTTGCATAGATGAATATATATATATATATATATATATATATATATATATATATATATATATATATATAGATATATATGATATATATATACATATATATATATATACATATATATATATATATATATATATATATATATATATATATATATATATATATATATATGGATCTATATTTCCTTGATGTATTTTTCTTTCCAGGTCAAGGTGAAAGGAAGTTAAATTCTTTGCTTGCTGACCATTTGATCCCATTTCCTTCATTGTTTATCGTATATAGGCCTGGATTATTTTTAACTATGTCAGCTGGTTTCACAGATTTTATCACAGACCATTCCAGACAAAGGTGTTTGTGATCACTATGATCATTATGCTTTGTTTTCAAGCTGTTGCATAATGGCATAAATGAGGAATTGCAATACATATAATCTATTATAGCTTCTTATGTTCCTCTTTGCCATGTTTGCTTTTGCTGGAATGTCTCCTGGTAAAGTTCCATTTAACATAGTAAATGAGCGCTCTTTCATTTGATTGTTCCATCTGTCTTTTATTAACTGTTTGTTGCCCTTTTCTTTTTTCAGAAGATGAATATTCAAGTCGCCCGTTATTAATGTGTTTGGTATGTTCTTATCAAGTGTGATTACTTTCAACATGAGTTCCTTCTGCTTGAAGAAGTTAATAGTAGAGAAATTGCCACGACCCCAGTAAATTTTCAATAAGGCTATCGTCAGATGTTGAACAATGCCTTTTACCAGTTGAAAATGATTACTGGGGGATAACCATGCTGTTATCCTAAGACCTCTATTTTTTCTTACAGCTAATAAAAGTCCCGAGGTTGGTCTGCCCTGAGTAGAGGTATCAGCAGAAATCATGCATATGTCATATTGGTCCCAAACAGGCATAATATGAAATCAGGATTCTTAAATAACTACGATGTCGAGGAGTTCCAATTCATGTGTAATGGAATTAACAAGATGGCGATGACCTCTTGAATTCCATGATATCAGATGGTATGTGTCCCATTCATGGGCTCGTTATTTATGATAGTAGAGGTCTTGTTGCACACTTTCAGTAGAACCAAATGTTATATCCCTTTTCTTTTCCTCCCATTTGGTGGCATCTCCCAAAAAAGGTTTTTTACCACCAACCTTTAGACGGGAGTCTTGGATATTTTCCACTTTGTGATGTATCATAAAGCCTAATTTATTTAAGGCAGCAGCTTATTTTAGTAGGGCATCTAGAACCATCCTGGAATTCAGAGTAATGCGAGCAGCTGTTAGATCTGTGTCATCCAGGAAGTTGACTCTATCTAAATCATTGGAAGTGATATTTCTTAGGTTGGGAATTTCATGGAATATATTTAAAATACTGGCTCTGTTCAAATTGTATTGTGCAAAAGGATGACTTCTGCAGCATATTATCATTTGATGTTTACTGATGTTCTGTTGCAAACTTCCAGAACGCATCTTTTGTGATTCTTGTCTTTGATTCGCATAAGATGTTTGATTCAGTTGGCGATTGTCTCTGGTTTCGTTTCGTGATGACTTCCATTCCCTTGTGGAATCTGACACCTTATGTTGTTTCTGTGCAAAATGAGCCATACCTCCAGCATTGTTTTTGATTGCTTGATCCTGTTTCGTTATCCATTTTTTCTGAGGGATGAATGGTTCTTTTGGCAGGATCTCATGGTTTACTGTATTATATATTGCCATGCATCTTCGTATTTCATCACATATGTAATCTTGATCTATTCGATTGGGGTGGGTTGTGTTATCTGCAATCTCTCTTGAATTAATGTTTTTTTTCTTGGCTTCGATTGATGGAATCTCCTTTGTTATCTTTTTGTTCCTGATTTGTTCCTCTATACCACGCCCCCTCGGGCTCCGCCCCCTACCCCAACTCCTCCCCCACCCCACTACTTTTTTTTCCATTTCCACCACTGACTACAACTCCCATGATCCTTATCCATTGATTATGCTGCAAATGGCTAATGGGAGCTGTAGTGCACTACATCTGAGAAACCAAGGTGTGTTACCGTGTCACATCAAACGTTGGTGTCCTGGGCTTCTCTGGCGGCAACACCTTGGGTTTCACCATTCTAAATGTTTATTGGACTACGACTCCCATGATCCCTCTTGGTTGGGTATGCTGCAAATGGCTTCTGGGAGCTGTAGTGCAAAACCGTTTTGAAGCCAAAGATTGAGAGCCTGTGACAATGCTGACCAGTAGCAGTGGTCTGATCCAGCCTCTAGCAGCCCAACCACGTGACATGCCCTGGCGGCACTCCACCGTCCACTTACCGTAATAGCATATTGTATATGATCATTTTTTTTTCTGGTAACCGATTAGAGGTTATAAATGTTCATTACTTTTGTTATTTTTCGTGTGTTTACATTGAAACAGACTCCGGCGCAATCATTCAGGGCGATGCTTCTCCTAATGCAAATACATTAATATTATACTGCTCGCCCCCCCCCCCGTCCCTCCTCGCTGCGAGGCCCTCCCCATCCTGCCAGTCTGCACCATCAGCTGCGAGCAGCAATGCAGAGGGAGTCGTTATTGTAACTAAATTAGGCCGTTTGTTTTCTTTCCCCTCAAATCGAATTGTGTAGGAGCAGCTTTATTGCAAAACAGACATTAAAATTCCAGCAAGACCTGCGCGGGAAAGTCATTTCTATTTTATCAGCTCAGTAAAGCTGTCGCTCTGCCCCGGCGCAGGAAATATTGCGCTGGTATTTTTAGGAGCAGGCGGCGCGGCCGCGGCCGCTGCGAATAGACCTGTTACCGCGGACGCAGGAGCTGTCACCGCTCAGCGGAGCGGCGCATTTTAGGGAATTTCACTGAATTACCGTCCCAGCCTTTGACAAGTCTCTCGGCCAAGCCGCGCGTCAGGGGCTGGTGGTGATTAAAGACCCCCCGGATCACTTTAAGGGCAGGTTTAAATGCTGCGTTCGAGGCTAATCCCTCTCGCTTGTCGGCCCTTTGCTGGGGGTTCCCAGGCGACCGGGTGGGCGGGTGCGGGTGGAGGGGGGGTTACAGTTTACACTGCGCTGGGAGGTGCCAAGTCTCTGACTGTGAAAGAGGAACAGCGTGCTAGACAGAGAGAGAGAAAAGGGTGTGAACGAGAGAGGGGGAGAGAACGAGTGCACAGAGGGAGATGAGAGAGAAAGAGAAGCGGGAGAGGGGAGAAAGGGAGGGACGGCGAAAGATAGGAAGAACGCGAGAGAGGGGAGAGAGCGAAAAGAGACAGGGAGCAGAGGGAGTGAGAGACAGAACGTGAGAGGAAAGTGGGAGAGGGAGAAAGGAAAGGAGAGTGCCAGAGTACAGAGAGCAAGGAGAGACAGAGCGGACAGGGATGAGAGAGGGAGAAAGCCAGAGCACAGAGAGAGGGAAAAGAACAAGAGAGACGGAAGAGAGAGACGGCAGAGAAGGAGAGAGAAAGGGAGGGGCGGTAGGGGGAAAGAGAGAGGGCGAAAGACACATAACACAGTGTGAGAAATGAGAGAGGGGGTGAGAAAGGAGAGAACCAGAGAGATAAAGAGTTGGAGAAAGAGAGAGCGAGGGAACGTGAAAGAGAGAGAACAGAAGGGGAGTGAGGGATGGGAGAGATGAAATGAAAGAGAGGGAGAGAAAGAAAGGGAATAGAAAAGTAGAAATAGAGAGAGAGAGAGAGGTATATGGTAAGGTCTTTGAGAAGGACCAGGGAGTGCATGGTCTGTATTAGAACTGGGCGAAATTGATAGATTCCTCTGCCAGCCACAGAAATGTTTGTTTCTGCTTCGCCGTTCCGCCAGACCCCTGGATCCGCCCACAATGTTGGCACTCGTCTGGTGGGCCATGCAAAGCGAGATATTTGCTGTTGCATGCCAAACCACTGCCAAAACCACACCGAAAGCCACAAAAGACCGCGCATGCACCGAATTTCGCGTACCATGTGTATTTCGTATGATTCTCTTTCACGTGCACGCGCTCTTCGGTCCACTTTGTTTTCGGCCTTTGCGAGATGCAGGTTTCTCTGATTGTGCGCAGGCGCTTATCGCTGCAATTCAGCACTGCGAGACCAAAGCGGTTTGTCATTCTCCAAAACAATTTGGGGTGCCGCAGAAAGGTTTGCGCATGTGATATCTGACAAGGGCACGTGAAACATACCTGTGTGCCGGTGAGAAGGTTCGCAATGGCGTGCAAAACTCATGGGAACCCGCGCAAAACTTTGATAGACAAAATACTATGCCTGGCCTGTGAAATTCCAGTGGCAGTGAATCTGTAATGGCGCTTTCGTGAAAACTCGCGCAAGCGGCTACCAGTGTGAGTTCCGCCAGTTTCTCTTTGCTGGTGGAATTTTCCGAGCACTAGTCTGCATGTATGTGCAGGAGTGTTGCCAGGTCAGGAAAAGATCCGGTAGGCTAATGCCCGCACTGTCGGGACTCGGGGCTAGCTAGCCTTTTGGTTGTAACCCCTGAGCTTCTATCTGGGGCTACAACCAAAAGACCCGGGGCTATAGCCCCCTCAGCCCCTCCCCTAGCAACACGTGTGTGTGTGTGTGTGTGTGGGTGCGTGCGTGTGTGTGTGTTTCTACATCATAAACAAAAAGTGCATGACCTCACTGGACAGGCAGTGCATGGACTGAAGGTGGTTGTGTTTGTATGTGTGTGTGTGTCTGAACACAACATCTAATGAAAAATGACTGGAAAGGAAAAAGTGGTGTCTATAGCCTAAACACAGTAAGTGGGACCTCCCAAGGTAGGTTGTTGATGGTGAACATGGCACATACACTAATTATTCCCTGCTTTAAACTACAGACTGCCAGAGGCTCAAGCTTCCCGGTACTGGCCGCTAAGCTCTGGAATTCACTACCCAATGACCTCAGGAACGTCCCTTCCCTCCAATCCTTCAAACACAGAACAAAACAATGGCTCTATGAGCAAGACGAAGAGCTGACCACCATGTGGTAATCATCCATTGCATGCTCTACAACCCCGTCCACTGTTGTATTTATTGTGACTACTCTCTATGTATGCTTATTTACTATGCAATTTGTAATCTATCTTTCTGTAAAACTTTGTAATCCCTTCTAAACATGCGCCCTGATGCCTTTGGGCAGGTTGCGCAATATAAATAAAATAAATACAAATACAAAATACTGCCACGAGGAAAGGGCCCCCACAGGAACAAGAAGAGCCTACTTGTGTATGCCAGAAGAGATGCCCACATAGGGACCGGAAGCACATGCTGTGAAAGCAGTGTAAACAATGGAAGGATTGGCGCACAGGGTGCAGAAGTGCAGCTTGTGCATGTTTTGCAAACACAAGATGAATGGTCGCATAGAGGAAGGACTACATGGAATAAAATAAAATATAAATCCTAAAGTGGGGTCACAGGAAGTGTCGTCAAGGAAAAAGCAATCGAAAGCTGTCATTAAAGGAGCAGGTGCAACCGTGTGTAACGACAATGTACATTGCAGTGCTCAGAGTGCCAGCTGTGACTAAATCCAAAACAATGTAAATATGTCCTTGTGGGACAGCAAGTGCATTGCAGGAGAAGAATTTAAGCATATTAACCAATGCAAGGAAATATCCTCAAAAGTGGCTGGATGTAAAAAGTGGGTAGACATTACACATTGCAGAAAGACTCACAGGAAGAAGGCATTCATTGGCCTACTTCAGTGCACAGCAGAGGAGAGAGTGCACTGCTTCTGTACAACAAAACTGACTATTAGGATAACCTCATCAGAAGTGCATTTGGGACTAAATGGTGGAAGGTTGAATAGGACAGAGTAATATTAGCATGGTGGCCAACATGATAGCCCAGTTATAGAGCCCACTGGTTCCCCACATATAATATTAATTGATGACTATCAAAAGCTTGCCCCTGTGGGAGATTCATTTTCTATTATGCCTCCTTACCCTGCTTATACTTGGCATATGCAAGAAGGGGAGGAAGCAAGCATGCCGGTTGGTGTTTACTCTGTTTTTCACACAAGCCTGAGATGGACAAGCTTGGAACGGCGACGGGCATGCCACGCACCGCCGATGATATGTTACGATTGGCCGCCAGCCTATTCAGTAATAATGTTGAAAAACATTAGCGGACATTACTCCTCCTCCTCCACCTTCGTGTGGGACAAACTGGGGAGAGACTTTGACCGGGCAGCTCTGTGGAGCCAGCAACAACGATGGGAACACAAAGCAGTTGGCAAGAGTGTTGGCACCAGCTTACTCCCAGCTCAGCTAGTCTGCCAGTAAGCCTTGGGGGCTGGCACAAGTTCGAATAATGATGCCTTGCCCACAGCAGAGGAGGGGCGCTGAGGGACTTTTAAAAGTGAGCAGAAGGAAATAATGTTCCGGAAAATTGTGCCAATGGGCTGGGACAGTCGCTAAAGCAATTATATGGCATTCCAACAAGTCATAGCCAGTTTAGCCCACATGAATATGCAAAGTCAAGGCAAAGCGATTATACTTTATTAATGAATAAACAGAACAAATCCTAGACTTTGGATTGGAGGCCAATTTTGATCTGCCTCAGCAAAGTCAGTAGTTTAGGACTGTGTATAATGAACATATTTTGTTCCTCCCCTCCCTTTCTGCACCCCTCTCCCTCACCTTTTGTTTTTCTCCGGCTCTACCAGAAATGTCGTCAGGCCTAGTACGGTAGTCGCCTGTCTGTTTCCATTTCCTTCCCACTCTCTCCCTCCCTCCCCT
Source organism: Ambystoma mexicanum (assembly GCF_040938575.1). NCBI lineage: Eukaryota > Metazoa > Chordata > Amphibia > Caudata > Ambystomatidae > Ambystoma > Ambystoma mexicanum. The sequence continues at coordinate 65,739,178 of NC_090938.1, forward strand.
CCTTATCTATGTCTTAGCTCTTGCACTATCTGAAATGTCGTCAGGCCGAGCATGATAGTTAATTTCACATCCTTGCTGTTCATGGCCTGTAAGAATGTCATTGTATTTTCCTTTGTTACCTCTCTTGCCTTGAAGCGCTTTGAAACACGCTGTGTATAGGCGCTATATCAATAGACTATCATATCTTATACTTAAGTATTCACTTTTGTGAGGTGCTTTTTGAGCTAATAGCATAATGTGATCAAGGTTTAATTTCCTTTTCCTAACCATTACCAACATGCACCAAATGCCCTGGTGTGTCCACCATGTGCTAGGTCTGTCTAGTGTTGCTGTCTCATGCCCGATACTTGACCTCATGCGAGGCTCAGCCATGATGTAGCGGTTATTGCTATCATATCAGGCACTGCCATCAATGCCAGGTATTATGGCGTATATACCAAGTGTGGATAGCTGTAGCAGTACAGCACAGGTCTCCAGCCTGAGAGTCGGCTGCGCTTGGCACGTTTGAATCCCGCTGCAAGGCCTACTCTGCGGGATACCGCTCCGCCCCGTGGTAAACATAAGGCAAAAGCAAGGGGTATTCTTCCACACCGCTATTTCTTGCTGTGCCCTGTGACAAGACAGAGGGGCACGCAGCCGACACAAGACATGTCTGCCGTACATTCCTCCTCTGTCTCGATAGTGCGCGTCGTTTGTTCCCGTGCATGAGATTTTCACGCAAGCATACAGCAAGTGGATTCCTAGGGAAGGCCACAGTTGCTATTGTAAACTGTTTCATACTGCCCCTTTTTTTAAATTCACAACTCCTCTTGACTTTGTTGAGATTTGCTTAAGATGTTTATAATAGAGGTTCTCTTTAATTATGTCATTTTACTTGACCTGGACTCCGCATCTCGCCCAGTTGAAGGTCCCGACTAGTGGTGACTGAAACATGTTGGGTTGTGATTTGTCATAGAACGCATATGAGGGCAGTTTCTCTTTTTTTAATAATATGTTGTATTGATTCAATGTTTCATATTTGAATATACTGTTGTTTTGGTTGGGTGGAATGTTCAGTTGTTTTGTGACGTATATAGAAGTATCCAATCACGAACTGTGCTCTTGTTCGGACAAGCCCGTGGGTAACTAGGATTCATTTACACGTGCTCAGAACTGCATTTTGGTAATTAAGGAACATGAATCGATAAAATAATACGTTTTAAGAACACATGTATTGAATAATATGAGAAATTCTGTTACAATTGTTTGGAACCTTTGGGCCATTCTAGAAGAGGCCTTGTACAATGGTGAGGGGCTGTTGCTGTGATATTTTGTTAACTTTTTTCCAGGGTGCCCCCCCGTTTTTAACCCGTGCCCCCTCCCAATAGTCCTATCATTTTAACGCCATGCCCTCAATTGTGCGCCTTCTGACATCACAGCACATGCGCAAATTAAAACCAGATATACCAGACACCAGAATCAAGGGTTCAAGGGTTTATATCCATTTACAACTTGAACCTGAACCTCGGAGATCGAGAAACGAGTGAGCAAGTGACTCTGGCGGCAGGCCAGCCCATGGCAGTGGGAGGAATCCAGCAAACCGTGCTGTGGTAAAAAGTCACATCTTTTGGAAGCATTTGGTGTCTGGAACGCAGCCCTACGTTGCGTTTTCAACCCCCCTCCGTCCCCCCCCCCTGCCCATGCAAGAACGTCACGTTTAACGCACCCACCAGGCTCTAAAGATTGGATGCAAGGCCCATCCATGCTTTTGTCTCAGACTCCATATGGCAGAGGCAGCCGTTGTGTGAGAGCGAGGCTCTGGCGTGGCGCGTGCTTCTCCTCCTGGCGACTTGCACGTCGGCGGGCGACCTGGGTCTCGCGAGCGAAGGCGGAGCTTTCTTAATTGCGACCCAGCTGGGATATAATGGCTGATGAAGATAAGAAAAAAAAAAAAACTTCTCCCTTTGTATCCATCCATCAATCTCGGCGGGCCTGCAGCCGCTCCTCACGGTTGGTGGCACGTGGAGCGCCATGTTGAGATGGCCTTACATAGCGCTTTCTGCGGCTGCCAAGAGCCCCCAAAGCGCTGTTCACGAGGACATGAAGGCAGCACACCAAACCACTCTAGTGCTGAATAAGTGCTTATTATATAGAACTATTAACAATACTAATAATACTGGTTATGATGATGATAGTGAAAACTATTAAAATAATAATAACATAACACACATTATTAGTATTGTGTAGTGCTTTCTGCTGGCTTCCTTCCATCGCTTAGCACTGCCATAATAGGTTTTATTAATACTAAATGTAATGGAAAACAGTAACAGTGATTTCAAACCTGCTATCTTGCCACTAATGCGGATCCATTGGTGCCAGATAAACCAGAATCACGGATAATTGCGGATAATCGAATGGTGGCTTTCCGTGTGGCGGAGAGAACTCAGTAAAAAGTCCAGGTTAACAGAGCAGCCTGGCCTTCTGCTGTACTTTAGCAGCATGTCACTATATGGTATTTCAGTAATCCCAACTCCAATAGTTATTTGGCACTGGATCAGTATTACTGCCTAAGATGATAGCACTCGGTTAATAGAGAGTTCTGGCTATTGGGGTGCCAGATAACAGGTCTTCCCGGCCTTCTGCTGTACTTTAGCAGCTTGTCACTATATGGTATCTCAGTAATCCCAACTCCAATAGTTATTTGGCACTGGATCAGTATTACTGCCTAAGATGATAGCAGTCGGTTAATAGAGAGTTCTGTCTATTGGGGTGCCAGATAACAGAGCTTCCTGGCCTTCTGCTGTACATAAGCAGCATGTCACTATATGGTATTTCAGTAATCCCAACTCCAATAGTTATTTGGCACTGGATCAGTATTACTGCCTAAGATGATAGCACTCGGATAATAGAGAGTTCTGTCTATTGGGGTGCCAGATAACAGGTCTTCCCGGCCTTCTGCTGTACATAAGCAGCATGTCACTATATGGTATCTCAGTAATCCCAAATGCAAGAGTTATTTGGCACTGGATCAGTATTACTGCCTACGATGGTAGCAGTCGGTTAATAGAGAGTTCTGTCTATTGGGGTGCCAGATAACAGAGCTTCCTGGCCTTCTGCTGTACATAAGCAGCATGTCACTATATGGTATCTCAGTAATCCCAACTCCAATAGTTATTTGGCACTGGATCAGTATTACTGCCTTAAATGATAGCAGTCGGTTAATAGAGAGTTCTGGCTATAGGGGTGCCAGATAACAGAGCTTCCTGGCCTTCTGCTGTACTTTAGCAGCATGTCACTATATGGTATTTCAGTAATCCCAAATGCAAGAGTTATTTGGCACTGGATCAGTATTACTGCCTAAGATGATAGCAGTCGGTTAATAGAGAGTTCTGGCTATAGGGGTGCCAGGTAACAGAGCTTCCTGGCCTTCTGCTGTACATAAGCAGCATGTCACTATATGGTATTTCAGTAATCCCAACTCCAATAGTTATTTGGCACTGGATCAGTATTACTGCCTACGATGGTAGTATTCGGTTAATAGAGAGTTCTGGCTATAGGGGTGCCAGATAACAGAGCTTCCTGGCCTTCTGCTGTACATAAGCAGCATGTCACTATATGGTATTTCAGTAATCCCAAATGCAAGAGTTATTTGGCACTGGATCAGTATTACTGCCTAAAATGATAGCAGTCGGTTAATAGAGAGTTCTGGCTATAGGGGTGCCAGATAACAGAGCTTCCTGGCCTTCTGCTGTACATAAGCAGCATGTCACTATATGGTATCTCAGTAATCCCAACTCCAATAGTTATTTGGCACTGGATCAGTATTACTGCCTAAAATGATAGCAGTCGGTTAATAGAGAGTTCTGGCTATAGGGGTGCCAGATAACAGAGCTTCCTGGCCTTCTGCTGTACATAAGCAGCATGTCACTATATGGTATCTCAGTAATCCCAACTCCAATAGTTATTTGGCACTGGATCAGTATTACTGCCTAAAATGATAGCAGTCGGTTAATAGAGAGTTCTGGCTATAGGGGTGCCAGATAACAGAGCTTCCTGGCCTTCTGCTGTACATAAGCAGCATGTCACTATATGGTATTTCAGTAATCCCAAATGCAAGAGTTATTTGGCACTGGATCAGTATTACTGCCTAAGATGATAGCAGTCGGTTAATAGAGAGTTCTGGCTATAGGGGTGCCAGATAACAGAGCTTCCTGGCCTTCTGCTGTACATAAGCAGCATGTCACTATATGGTATTTCAGTAATCCCAACTCCAATAGTTATTTGGCACTGGATCAGTATTACTGCCTACGATGGTAGTATTCGGTTAATAGAGAGTTCTGGCTATAGGGGTGCCAGATAACAGAGCTTCCTGGCCTTCTGCTGTACTTTAGCAGCATGTCACTATATGGTATTTCAGTAGTCCCAAATGCAAGAGTTATTTGGCACTGGATCAGTATTACTGCCTAAAATGATAGCAGTCGGTTAATAGAGAGTTCTGGCTATAGGGGTGCCAGATAACAGAGCTTCCTGGCCTTCTGCTGTACATAAGCAGCATGTCACTATATGGTATTTCAGTAATCCCAAATGCAAGAGTTATTTGGCACTGGATCAGTATTACTGCCTAAGATGATAGCAGTCGGTTAATAGAGAGTTCTGGCTTTAGGGGTGCCAGATAACAGAGCTTCCTGGCCTTCTGCTGTACATAAGCAGCATGTCACTATATGGTATTTCAGTAATCCCAACTCCAATAGTTATTTGGCACTGGATCAGTATTACTGCCTACGATGGTAGTATTCGGTTAATAGAGAGTTCTGGCTATAGGGGTGCCAGATAACAGAGCTTCCTGGCCTTCTGCTGTACTTTAGCAGCATGTCACTATATGGTATTTCAGTAGTCCCAAATGCAAGAGTTATTTGGCACTGGATCAGTATTACTGCCTAAGATGATAGCACTCGGTTAATAGAGAGTTCTGTCTATTGGGGTGCCAGATAACAGAGCTTCCTGGCCTTCTGCTGTACATAAGCAGCATGTCACTATATGGTATTTCAGTAATCCCAACTCCAATAGTTATTTGGCACTGGATCAGTATTACTGCCTAAGATGATAGCACTCGGATAATAGAGAGTTCTGTCTATTGGGGTGCCAGATAACAGGTCTTCCCGGCCTTCTGCTGTACATAAGCAGCATGTCACTATATGGTATCTCAGTAATCCCAAATGCAAGAGTTATTTGGCACTGGATCAGTATTACTGCCTACGATGGTAGCAGTCGGTTAATAGAGAGTTCTGTCTATTGGGGTGCCAGATAACAGAGCTTCCTGGCCTTCTGCTGTACATAAGCAGCATGTCACTATATGGTATCTCAGTAATCCCAACTCCAATAGTTATTTGGCACTGGATCAGTATTACTGCCTAAAATGATAGCAGTCGGTTAATAGAGAGTTCTGGCTATAGGGGTGCCAGATAACAGAGCTTCCTGGCCTTCTGCTGTACTTTAGCAGCATGTCACTATATGGTATTTCAGTAATCCCAAATGCAAGAGTTATTTGGCACTGGATCAGTATTACTGCCTAAGATGATAGCAGTCGGTTAATAGAGAGTTCTGGCTATAGGGGTGCCAGGTAACAGAGCTTCCTGGCCTTCTGCTGTACATAAGCAGCATGTCACTATATGGTATTTCAGTAATCCCAACTCCAATAGTTATTTGGCACTGGATCAGTATTACTGCCTACGATGGTAGTATTCGGTTAATAGAGAGTTCTGGCTATAGGGGTGCCAGATAACAGAGCTTCCTGGCCTTCTGCTGTACATAAGCAGCATGTCACTATATGGTATTTCAGTAATCCCAAATGCAAGAGTTATTTGGCACTGGATCAGTATTACTGCCTAAAATGATAGCCGTCGGTTAATAGAGAGTTCTGGCTATAGGGGTGCCAGATAACAGAGCTTCCTGGCCTTCTGCTGTACATAAGCAGCATGTCACTATATGGTATCTCAGTAATCCCAACTCCAATAGTTATTTGGCACTGGATCAGTATTACTGCCTAAAATGATAGCAGTCGGTTAATAGAGAGTTCTGGCTATAGGGGTGCCAGATAACAGAGCTTCCTGGCCTTCTGCTGTACATAAGCAGCATGTCACTATATGGTATCTCAGTAATCCCAACTCCAATAGTTATTTGGCACTGGATCAGTATTACTGCCTAAAATGATAGCAGTCGGTTAATAGAGAGTTCTGGCTATAGGGGTGCCAGATAACAGAGCTTCCTGGCCTTCTGCTGTACATAAGCAGCATGTCACTATATGGTATTTCAGTAATCCCAAATGCAAGAGTTATTTGGCACTGGATCAGTATTACTGCCTAAGATGATAGCAGTCGGTTAATAGAGAGTTCTGGCTATAGGGGTGCCAGATAACAGAGCTTCCTGGCCTTCTGCTGTACATAAGCAGCATGTCACTATATGGTATTTCAGTAATCCCAACTCCAATAGTTATTTGGCACTGGATCAGTATTACTGCCTACGATGGTAGTATTCGGTTAATAGAGAGTTCTGGCTATAGGGGTGCCAGATAACAGAGCTTCCTGGCCTTCTGCTGTACTTTAGCAGCATGTCACTATATGGTATTTCAGTAGTCCCAAATGCAAGAGTTATTTGGCACTGGATCAGTATTACTGCCTAAAATGATAGCAGTCGGTTAATAGAGAGTTCTGGCTATAGGGGTGCCAGATAACAGAGCTTCCTGGCCTTCTGCTGTACATAAGCAGCATGTCACTATATGGTATTTCAGTAATCCCAAATGCAAGAGTTATTTGGCACTGGATCAGTATTACTGCCTAAGATGATAGCAGTCGGTTAATAGAGAGTTCTGGCTATAGGGGTGCCAGATAACAGAGCTTCCTGGCCTTCTGCTGTACATAAGCAGCATGTCACTATATGGTATTTCAGTAATCCCAACTCCAATAGTTATTTGGCACTGGATCAGTATTACTGCCTACGATGGTAGTATTCGGTTAATAGAGAGTTCTGGCTATAGGGGTGCCAGATAACAGAGCTTCCTGGCCTTCTGCTGTACTTTAGCAGCATGTCACTATATGGTATTTCAGTAGTCCCAAATGCAAGAGTTATTTGGCACTGGATCAGTATTACTGCCTAAGATGATAGCAGTCGGTTAATAGAGAGTTCTGTCTATTGGGGTGCCAGATAACAGGTCTTCCCGGCCTTCTGCTGTACTTTAGCAGCATGTCACTATATGGTATTTCAGTAGTCCCAAATGCAAGAGTTATTTGGCACTGGAAAAGTACTTTTGCCTTCAATGATCGCTGCCGATTAATAGAATGGTATGCCAAATAACAGAGCTTGCAGCGAAATAAGAAAATAACGATAAAGAAAGATTGTGCGTGGCACGTCTAATAAACTCAAACGGGCATTGACATGTACACAATATGCAATATTATCAGCAAACATGTCACCTGTCCATGTCTCTGCAGGGGTGGGGGGATTAGAGAGGGGTCTCAACATATTTTGAGGGAATCCACACACTGCTGTGCTACACTGCTGCAGAGAAGTAGAATGTTCAGTACTCAGGAGGGATGGCAGGAAGGTCTTGAATCAATCACATTGACTGGCATGGTGCTGGGCCAGCCTCATGCCATAGATGTTCAGCTCGCTATGCGTCTGCTGCAGCCGAAACCCGGCTTGATGCTACGCCAAAAGGGGCGGGGAGCACACACGTCTTGGTCAGATATCCTCTGAACAAGATCACGTGCAGGGGGGGACTGGGAACCAAAAGAGGCCCTGGAAATCATTTTCAACGTGGCCTCTTGTTACATGTTTTCAGCAAGCCCAACCCTTTTCCTATGGAAACATTTGAAAATACCTCTCACAAGAGGCCCAGGATGCAGAGGCCTACCAGGAAATCTCCAGAGTTCCCTGTAGGCCAGTGCAGCCCTGATCACAGGCAAGGCCAATGTGTTTCAGCCTCTTTGGGCATCACCAGTGAGATATTGCTTGGGTCTCTGGGCACAAGTACTTGAAAACCATATACGAGCCTGACCCTCCCCCGCAGGTTATTTCTTTTAAAACTGGAGATGAAAGGCTTGAATTTGTGTTGACTAACCATAAGCACTGACACATCTCTGGGAAAATATATTATCAGCATACAAACTCATTCCCATTGAGGAATTTGATCTCCAAATCCTTTATATCTATTGGTCAACCTGCTCAGCCTTAAGCTTTACACCGGTTTTCCACCAATCGATATTGACATTTAGGATCTATGGCATCTTTGCTGAGATCTGAAACATGTGCCAAGCTGGATGGTCAAGAACCAAAATCATATTACTGAAGGCCACATTACATAAACGTTGCACAAATTGCCATAGGGAAACATACATATTTTTTCAATGCATTTAAGCACCCATGCAAAGGACTGGGATTAGAGCAAACATTTCCCAGTGCAAACTTCAATTTAGGATGCATTTTGCATTAGTGCTAATTCCATTTGCAGAGTGCAAATGTTCTGTCATACCACCAACATGGTTGATAATTATCGTACATAGGGTTAAATTGTGGTCCTGTTAATAAATTGTTGGTTATGGAATAATTTTGCATTTTTTATTTATTTAACATTTATAGCAGCACACCAAACCTTCAGGCATCAGGGCGCTAGTTACAGTAAGTGCCAAGCGACATTCTTCAAAGTGCAAGATCATGCATAAAGGTTACAGCATACAGGTGGTAAAATACAATCTAACATGGCCTTGCCTTATGGTACTCAGGCTACATCAGGTATGTAAGGAAACATGAGTGACAGTATAAGTATAAATGTGCATCTGGCAAAGCCTCGCCTCGTGGTACAGAGGCTACATCAGGTATGTAAGCAAACATGAGTGACAGTATAAGTATGAATGCACATTCTGGCAAAGCCTTGCCTCGTGGTACAGAGGAGGTATGTAAGCAAACATGAATGACAGTATAAGTATGAATGCGCATCTGGCAAAGCATCGCCTCGTGGTACGGAGGCTACATCAGGTATGTAAGCAAACATGAGTGACAGTATAAGTATGAATGCGCATCTGGCAAAGCCTCGCCTCGTGGTACAGAGGCTACATCAGGTATGTAAGCAAACATGAGTGACAGTATAAGTATGAATGCGCATCTGGCAAAGCCTCGCCTCGTGGTACGGAGGCTACATCAGGTATGTAAGCAACATGAGTGACAGTATAAGTATGAATGCGCATCTGGCAAAGCCTCGCCTCGTGGTACGGGGGCTACATCAGGTATGTAAGCAAACATGACTGACAGTATAAGTATGAATGCGCATCTGGCAAAGCCTCGCCTCGTGGTACGGAGGCTACAACAGGTATGTAAGCAAACATGAGTGACAGTATAAGTATGAATGCGCATCTGGCAAAGCCTCGCCTCGTGGTACAGAGGCTACATCAGGTATGTAAGGAAACATGAGTGACAGTATAAGTATGTATGCGCATCTGGCAAAGCCTCGCCTCGTGGTACGGAGGCTACATCAGGTATGTAAGCAAACATGAGTGACAGTATAAGTATGAATGCGCATCTGGCAAAGCCTCGCCTCGTGGTACGGAGGCTACATCAGGTATGTAAGGAAACATGAGTGACAGTATAAGTATGAATGCGCATCTGGCAAAGCCTCGCCTCGTGATACGGAGGCTACATCAGGTATGTAAGGAAACATGAGTGACAGTATAAGTATGAATGCGCATCTGGCAAAGCCTCGCCTTGTGGTACGGAGGCTACATCAGGTATGTAAGGAAACATGAGTGACAGTATAAGTATGAATGCGCATCTGGCAAAGCCTCGCCTCATGATACAGAGGCTACATCTGGTACGTAAGCAAACATGACTGACAGTATAAGTATGAATGCACATCTGGCAAAGCCTCGCCTCCTGGTACGGAGGCTACATCAGGTACGTAAGGAAACATGAGTGACAGTATAAGTATGAATGCGCATCTGGCAAAGCCTCGCCTCATGATACGGAGGCTACATCAGGTATGTAAGGAAACATGAGTGACAGTATAAGTATGAATGCGCATCTGGCAAAGCCTCGCCTCGTGGTACGGAGGCTACATCAGGTATGTAAGGAAACATGAGTGACAGTATAAGTATGAATGCGCATCTGGCAAAGCCTCGCCTCGTGGTACGGAGGCTACATCAGGTATGTAAGGAAACATGAGTGACAGTATAAGTATGAATGCGCATCTGGCAAAGCCTCGCCTCATGATACGGAGGCTACATCAGGTATGTAAGGAAACATGAGTGACAGTATAAGTATGAATGCGCATCTGGCAAAGCATCGCCTCGTGGTACAGAGGCTACGTCAGGTATGTAAGGAAACATGAGTGACAGTATAAGTATGAATACGCATCCGGCAAAGCCTCGCCTCGTGATACGGAGGCTACATCAGGTATGTAAGGAAACATGAGTGACAGTATAAGTATGAATGCGCATCTGGCAAAGCCTCGCCTCGTGGTACAGAGGCTACATCAGGTATGTAAGCAAACATGACTGACAGTGTAAGTATGAATGCGCATCTGGCAAAGCCTCGCCTCGTGGTACGGAGGCTACATCAGGTATGTAAGCAAACATGAGTGACAGTATAAGTATGAATGCGCATCTGGCAAAGCCTCGCCTCGTGGTACAGAGGCTACATCAGGTATGTAAGCAAACATGAGTGACAGTATAAGTATGAATGCGCATCTGGCAAAGCCTCGCCTCGTGGTACGGAGGCTACATCAGGTATGTAAGCAAACATGAGTGACAGTATAAGTATGAATGCGCATCTGGCAAAGCCTCGCCTCGTGGTGCGGAGGCTACATCAGGTATGTAAGCAAACATGAGTGACAGTATAAGTATGAATGCGCATCTGGCAAAGCCTCGCCTCGTGGTACGGAGGCTACATCAGGTATGTAAGGAAACATGAGTGACAGTATAAGTATGAATGCGCATCTGGCAAAGCCTCGCCTCATGATACGGAGGCTACATCAGGTATGTAAGGAAACATGAGTGACAGTATAAGTATGAATGCGCATCTGGCAAAGCATCGCCTCGTGGTACAGAGGCTACGTCAGGTATGTAAGGAAACTTGAGTGACAGTATAAGTATGAATACGCATCCGGCAAAGCCTCGCCTCGTGATACGGAGGCTACATCAGGTATGTAAGGAAACATGAGTGACAGTATAAGTATGAATGCGCATCTGGCAAAGCCTCGCCTCGTGGTACAGAGGCTACATCACGTATGTAAGCAAACATGACTGACAGTGTAAGTATGAATGCGCATCTGGCAAAGCCTCGCCTCGTGGTACGGAGGCTACATCAGGTATGTAAGCAAACATGAGTGACAGTATAAGTATGAATGCGCATCTGGCAAAGCCTCGCCTCGTGGTACAGAGGCTACATCAGGTATGTAAGCAAACATGAGTGACAGTATAAGTATGAATGCGCATCTGGCAAAGCCTCGCCTTGTGGTATGGAGGCTACATCAGGTATGTAAGGAAACATGACTGAGAATATAATTATGAATGCACCTACTGGCAAAGCCTCATATCTTGGTATGTGGGGCTACATCAGGTGTGCAGGCAGACATAAATGACAGAGTGAAGAGACAAATTAAGGTCATTACAGGAATGTTATAGTTTTAGCCTTGGGATAAGAGACAAAGCAGGGAAGGTCTGTAAGCAGAAAAATGCTACATACATCTCAGATGCGGTAGATTCCAGGCAATGTCCAGGTGCAGTAACATGCTGCAAGGGTCAAATAGGTGGCTTGCCAGTGGGACATATGGCCGTCATGCTCTAGACAGCTAGGTACGGTATACAGACACATGTACAGTTGAAGCAATGCCAGAGCATGTGTGGGGCCTGCGGCGTTTGTGCACAGCATAGGACCGCCTTCCCTCCTAGAGCGTACAGCAGCTTCAAGTGTGCAGGCGGGCACAATAAAGGAAAAAATACACCATATGGAACTCAAAGTTAGAAAGATGACAACGAATGCCAGGTGAATTAGATGCGAGGAAGCATGGGTGCTTATCGCTTGATCAGCAAGTGCCGACCGGAAGGTTCCACTGGACGGTGGGGAGTATGATCATGAACTTTAGATATAGCTATATCCGCCGTGGGCTTGCTTAGAACATAGCGGACGGTCAAAGGATGTTAGCAAGTGCAGGCTGATGGTGGGGTTTGTTAGCGGACAGAATTCAGTTAAAGGAATAGAGATAGGTGCAGTGGGCAGACAGATGCGAATGCCGGCAGTTGCACTTACCAGGATCAAATATGCTCGCTGGCGAGCAACTCTTCGGTTGGAGATTGGCAGTGCTGGCAGCGATAGATGGCAAGTGCAAAGAGGACAGGCAATAGTGGCCTTAAAAGCGGACCTCAGAGGGGGCCGGCTTCACCTGCCGGCTCCCACGGATTGGAGAAGAAGTAGCATACAAAGGCCAATCGCGCGATTTCAGGGCAGGCCAAAGGAACATGCTTCCCCTGAGGCGGCAAAGGTGAGTGAAATACGGCAGCCATTTTTGAATGGAGCTGGAGCACCCAAAAAGCGAAAATGCAGGGCTTACCTCAGAGGTGCTGCAGTCACTCAATGCTGCACTGCCTGGCGTGGAAGAGCCCTCTGATGTTGTAGAGGTGCCATGATTTGTGCAGAGGATTCTGGCGGGACGTGTGCTATAATCCCGGGGTCCTGGCGTGGCTATAGTTGTGTCTGGACAAAGCAATGTATAATTTTGTGCCTCAATTGCCTTTTCAGCGACAGAGACATACTGAGAAATGGGCGGAACCTCAGGCCAACTTCACAAACCGATCGCCACTGTGTTTATTGCATCCTGGGAACAGACCACCTTAGAATAAGCTCTTAAGGGGTGACCCCAGTATGGTGAGAGGGCCGTTATGCTCTGAGTCCCGCCGAGGGGCCACTGGGCCATTTCTGAAAATGTGTCAGTGTTGGTCCAACACTTCAATATGCATCGGTTTTATGGTGACCATCAGTCCCGATTTTTGGGTTCCATGTAATAATGTCCCTGCAAAAATCTCTCCATAGACATAGACATTAGTACATTGAACATGTGGGGGACCACGCAACCCCCCATTTTTTATTTTTTACAAGCGGTACAGGGGACATCCCGCAACCCGTCCCCATACATCATGCCACCATATATAATGTTGCCAAAGGGTTTTCCCGGCGAGATTATGTATGGGGACATTCTGTATGGGGACATTATTACCTGTTTTTCGTGGGGCTATACCGGTTTTCTAGAAACTGTCCTGTGTCCCGGGCACACCCTTTCCCGGATGAGGAAAAGTCCTGCCATGCTTGTGCGTCCACAGGATCAAAGCAGTTCTGATGCTTGGAGCTGACACTGTTGTGATGTTTCCTCCTGTGGTCCATCAAGCAGCTTCTTAATACCTGCCTCTGGGCTTTATCTGACTCGATAATGCCCCTGCGGCGAGGGGCTTATTGCTATTAGAATTTTCTGTTCTAAAATGCTGCAGCGTTTTAGAACAGAAAAAAAAAGTTACAAAAAATGGCTACCAGGGAAGGGAAACAGAGTCTGTTTTCTCTTTCCATGGTGGCCATCGCGAGCAGACTCACTGGGGACAGAAGTGTTTGCAGCGCATTCGCTCTCAAAAAAGCACCAAAAAGAAGGTCAGTGAGGTTGGGAGAGCATGGAGGGGATTGTTTGGAGGGGGAGAAGGGTGAGGGGTACTGAGAAAACACTTACCTAAGTCCCCGGTGAGGGAGGAAGGCAGAGCCTCCTCATTGGCTGAAGGGCTGCCACACACCCCTGCCAGGGATATGAAGGAAGCTGAAACTTCGAGGGATTCTGCGTTGGGTAAAGCCCCGGCGAGGGCCAATCAGATTGCGTTTAACAATCTGATTGTCTCTCGCCGGGTACTAATGTCCCTTATATGATGAAAATGGTAAGAGTAAAAAAAGGGGCGGGGTGCATATGTTGTATGCATTGTGAAATTACTACATTTTTTTAAAACCAAAGGATTGTTTACGCGCAAAATACTTTCCCTAATATTACAATCTATCATTCAGAATGGGGAGAATCAAGCCCAAACCATAATGCTCTTGCTCGAAAGTCTCTATGATGATAGATATATTGTCAGTTTAGATCATATGTAATTAGTGTACTCTTCAAGGTATCCTGTAAAGCTAAGAAATATTAAAGCTCATGAAACTCTAACTATAAATAATATTTATAATATGTGAAGGTGGGAGAATATGAGGTCGGGTGCTTAAATGGCAGACTGATCCCAGCATTTTCTGGCTTTACCACTTATCCAAGGTGTGTGATCCTGGGCAGACCTTTCTCCTCTCTGTTTCATTTTGCCTCTTTTGCTATAAAAATTAAAGACTCTGTCATGATTTACCAGACAATAGAGCCACTCCATATTTAATAATATGGAGTCATATATTGTACACTGTATATTTATCAGTCTCTTGGCTTGCTCATGGCAATTTCTTGCAATGCCTATTCCCACGACGCTCTTGGTTGTCAAAGACTGTCAAGACACCTTGTAATGTCCCTTCCTGTGACGTTACATCTGAATGATGACATCAATCCCTAGGCAATTTAAGGGGTTTTCACGCCTTGACACAGGGCCGCAGAATTCCTTGCAGTGGCCCCATAACGAAATGAAAGGGTCTATGCCCTCGTCGCACAGTTTTAGGGATGTATTTGTGCCAAATATGTGTTCAAATGCCATTTGCCATGAACATTACCAAAGAGTGTATACAAAGGAAAAGAGGGGCAGGGATAGTGCTGGATGGGTTTACATGCACCGCAGGAGGCTTCTGCTGCACCTCTGCCTCTAAGGAGATCCTGGTGCAAACGGAACCTACATAACAACTTGCTTGTGAACCCTTCCAGCTCACTATCCATCCCAATGATCCTGCTTCATAGCCCCCCTTCCTTTTCGACCCCCAGGTCCCCCGTTTATCACTGTTGCAAGTATCCCACTAACTGTAAGTGCTAACTAGGCCTTACTCCTCATAATGGCCTGCCATCAGAATTGTTATAAGCGCGGACCGGGGATCAAACCTGTGTTGCTTCGTGTTGTCTTGTTTCCAAGGCGAGTACGTTGCCACTGAGCTATCTTCCCGGGACATCAATGATCCTGTAATGACCGTTTCTTCTTGTAGCCATCGAATGAACGTCTGCAACTCCCACACATTGCCCTGTTACTTCCCAAATCTAGGTCCTCGCTCAAGAAACACCCAAACTAAAAAGAATGATATACACTAAAAGGAGTATGCAATGCCAAGCCCGTACTAATGGCCGAGGAGGGGGGTCCAGCAGCTGTACCCACAAGTCACAGCACTGAGACCTTCATCGCCTTCTGGATGGGTGCAAATCCCTGTTTTCAAGCAGCGTGAGCTCCTGTCACTCATTTATTTATTCATTTGCATTTATAAAGCGCTCACACAGCCCAGGGGCATTGAGGCGCTGTTACAAGAATATGGGCCTCATTACGGCGGTAAGGGGTTTTACGGCGGCGTAAACAGCGCCGACCCTTACCGCCTGAGTTCGAGGTCCCTTAGCGCCATGGCGGACTTAACACCTGCTTTTAGCAGGTGTTAAAATCCATGGCGCTAAGGGACCATGGAGTTAATTACGCCACCGTAATTTACGGTGGCGTAATTAACGCCTTCCCCACTCCCATTATGCCCTATGGGGCAAAAATGGGAATGGGGAAGGGTAAATGGGGATTGGGGACTTACCGCCCCGCCAACCTCGGAATGGGGTGGTAAGTCCGCCAACCACCATGGCGTAAACGTAGTTTACGCCATGGTGGTAAAGTCACGGCCCAGGCGGTAACTTACCGCCTGGGTCGTAATGAGGCCCTATGTCTTAGTTGCATCACAGAAGTGGGCAGTTAGGTTACATTAACCCGCAGAAAACATGTCTTGTTTACAGTTCTTAGGTGAGTTGCATGGTCAGTCACTTACTCAGTCACTTTAGCAGTGGAAAGGAATCGCAGTGTTTCGCAACACACGGTTTAAACAAAATAGATGACTGCTTTGGAAATTGACTACATAATAATGTACTATGTTGGGTAAAATAGATAGGTGTATCCAGAGGGGTAGGGGCTATAGAGAGGTCGGGTAGGGTGGAGAGTATTGGGACTGTGGGTGGACCCCATTAAAAGGGAAACATCAACACAGTGAATTACTAACAAATAAGCGACCCCATAGTCATTTCGAAGACCCCACCTCGAAGCCAGTGTAAAGCCACCCAAGCAGAGAAAGTGATGCTTCCTGTTTGTCTAAAAGCATCAAGGGTCCCCTCGCCTCCCATGCCCCCTGGGCAATCAGAAATGCCACCTCGATGGCTGCTGAGCCCATCACCCTCGAAGGAGAATGATTAGAGCTACGTCTGACCTGCCCCCATTACCCGAAGGGACCTGACCGCGTCCTCGCCAAGGTCAACACAGACGAGAAGCCATGTCGTAGTGCATGGCCTGCCTCCTGCCCCTCTCTGGAGACTTGCAGCGCCCACAGCTGGCAACATGTACTTTGCGTCCACGGAAGATGGCACGAGATCCGGAACGCATCCGGGCTCTGGGCCCAGCTCAGGAGCACTGGAAGCCGCCGCAACCCGCTGTTATCTATAAATAGACCTCAGAGATCAGAGCCATCCGAAGCCCCTTCTGATTTTTTTCCTGGAATTACTTGGTTTCCACTCCAGGAACCTGCGAGGAACTGAAGTGAGTCCTGATGTTCACTGGAAGTGACACGCGGATGCCAGCGGATCCAGGGCAGGCTTCTGTTCTCTTATCATTGTCTTAAAATATCGGATTTTTCTTAAAGCAAACATATCAGCTGGAGGTTGCCTGGCTGATTTTAATCCAATCAGTTTGAATTTCCATTGAGCACAGAAGTTTAGCCAGACAGGGAATGAGTTTTGATGGGATGTTGGCCTGAAACTTTGGCCAACCTGGAACTTTGGACAACTACTGGGAGCTCAGTCAAGCCATCCAGCATTACAAGTGACTTTTTTCGAAGTTATAGTCGTCGGTGACATCTAAGCAAAATATTTCTTAAAAAAAAAAAAAAGAATTCTCATTCTCCACCCAACATCACCACTTTGAACTATTCATATACAGAAACACGGAAACAGCACAAGGCCCAACCAAGGCCCTTTAAACACATGCGACACTGGTGTACCGGACCCAGCTGCCCATGAGATTACTGGCTTAGTGGCCATGCTCAGTCACAGTCCAGTCCCCTGTCCTGTCATATGTATATTTATGACCCCGACCCAACATTATGACCACCCCCCTATTCTAACCTGTGGTATCTACTGCCACCTCACGAGCCGGAGACCAACTTCCTGCACCAAACATCAACCACCAAGCAACAGTAACAATGTCGGTACATAGCACAGGGCCACATTACGAGTTTGGTGGTAATTTGGTGGTAAATGTGCCAAATTACTGCCAAACTCGATTACCACCACTTGGTCCCGTGGATTTACTGTGGGATTGCAAGAGTTGGGAGGGCAGTGTTAATCTCCATATTCAGAGACCATAGGACTCCATGGGGATTTTGGCAGATTTACCGCCAGAGCGGATTCTTCTGGTAGTATTTCTGCTGGAGCTAATTCTGCTGGAGCTAATTCTGCTGGTGGTAATTCTACTGGAGTTAATTCTACTGGTGGTAATTCTGCGGGTGGTAATTCTACTGGAATAAATTCGGCTGGCGGTAATTCTGCTGGTGGTAATTCTGCTGGAGCTAATCCTGCTGGTGGTAATTCAGCTGGTGGTAATTCTGCTGAAGCGAATCCTGCTGGTGCTAATTCTGCTGGAGCTAATTCTGCTTGTGGTAATTATGCAGGTAGTAATTCTGCTGGAGTTAATTCTACTGGTGGTAATTCTGCAGGTGGTAATTCTACTGGAGTTAATTTGGCTGGCGGTAATTATGCGGGTGGTAATTCTGCTGGAGCTAATTCTGCTGGAGCTAATTCTGCTGGTGGTAATTCTGCTGAAGCTAATTCTGCTGATGGTAATTCTGCTGGAGCTAATTCTTCTGGCGGTAATTCTGTGGGTGGTAATTCCGCTGGAGCTAATTCTGCTGTCAGTAATTCTGCTGGTGGTAATTTTGTTGGAGCTGATTCTGTGGGTGGTAATTCTGCTGGAGCTAATTCTGCTGGCGGTAATTCTGCTGGTGGTAATTCTGTTGGAGCTAATTCTGCTGGAGCTAATTTGGCTGGTGCTAGTTCTGCTGGTGGTAATTCTCCTGTTGGTAATTCTGCTGGTGGTAATTCTGCTGGAGCTAATTCTGCTGGAGCTAATTCTGCTGGTGTTAGTTCTGCTGGTTGTAATTCTGCTGGTGGTAATTCTGATGGAGCTAATTCTGCTGCAGTAATTCTGCTGTTGTAATTCTGCTGGAGCTAATTCTGCAGGTGGTAATTCTGCTGGTGGTAATTCTGCTGGTGATAATTCTGCTGTTTTTAATGGTTTTTGGTGGTAAGGTGAAGGATTTACCTCCAACATTTTACTGGAGGAAAAATCCACCAATTTAACACAAAACCTGTATTATGGTGGTGCAGTAATGTGGCGGTCACAGAATTACTGCTGCATCACTGACATTTAGACGTGCACCACTGTACTTGTAATTAGGCCCAGTACCACTGTACTTGTAATTAGGCCCAGTACTTGTAAGCACAATCCCAGAACCAGTGTACTAATCTTCAGTGTCCTCCCCATAGTTCATAGCCATACATCAGAGTGTTGTGTGCTCAGCGGTGTGTCACACTGCAAAGTTCCATCCTCAGCAACCACCACTCTGCCAACCACTTCATCCCCACCTTACGCCATCTCCCCAGCAGCAGTTTTTTTGCCATCTTTTTCCAGTTGTTTACAGTCCACCAGATATTTTCCATACCACCTGATTACTTTTCCTCGACCGGTGCTTTGAATCGAGACAATCCCTCGCATCTTACGGCAACAAGAAAAAAATGTTAAGCCCTCCTCCATCACCTTTAGATTAGCCGCATACCACAGCAGGTACTTTATCACCGAACTGTATGACTCTTGATAGTCTCAAAGGATCATCCTTTTCCTCTGCACCTCCTGTGGGTAGCGAGGGAAAATGAGAAGCTACAGCCTGCCCTCACTTGGACACTTCTATCACTGCATCTCGGTCAACCATTCTCCTGGGTGCTTCTACTGGCGGAGCTCAAGCCCCTGGGACACTGTTTTCCATATCACAAAGAAAAAGGGGATAATCCTCCAGGCTTAAAATATTCCAGGATTCACTATTCCATAAACAGTTCCATACTCTGTCCTTTGACTCCCTCAGAACCACCCATCACATGAATATTGTTCATCCATGAGCACCACTCAGCATCTTTTACATGCCACCATAGCCTTTTTTCTATTGTTTCACACTCTTTGATATGAGGTCACCAACCATGCTCTCTAAATCTCCCACTCTTGGCTCTGCTTTCATGACCCTGTCCATCACCTTCCTCAGATGTTCTTGCATAACATCCTGTCGCATAGCCTAAATATTGCTCGACAGCATCTACTTCTAGTCTTGTGCCACCATCAGCACGTAGGCCAGCTACACCTCTCTTTCTTCCAGCGTCTGACCATTTTCCTCTAGCACCCACCTGATTTAGCAGCAGTTCTTGGCTGATGAGAAGGCTTCTTTCTTGTTCCCACTGCATATCGCCTTACATTAGCTGGTTCACAACTGGACTTTGGTCAAACCGGCCCTTTGTCATGACCTGTGCAGTCTCTGCAGATTCCCCAATGTTTCTCCTCTTTAATGTCAGTACAGAGAATACTGGGTCCATTAGTCATTTAAACTATATGCTGCAGCATCGAGGTTCAATACAAGATGCAGGCGAGACAGACCAGCATCACTGTTCACTAAGGAATGCCCCAAGTGCGACGAATAAACTTCCGGGGCACCCAAAGGGATGCACTCTGGACACTTCCAGGAGGGAAGTTGGTAAAGTAATTAATCGTATTAGTTCAAGAATATTTGGTTTCAACACAAAGGGAGCAATGAGTCATAAAATGTCACTAGGGGCCTTCAGAGAAGGACCGGGGGACAGAACCACAATGTACCTTGTGCTTGTAGTTGTTGGTGCTTGACAGGGTTGAGTCGGTTACAGGGCACTTTGCAGCTCCTGCAACAGAGTTCAAGATGGGAGGCAGCTGCGGGTATCAGGTGGCAGGCAGTTCGTCGAGCGATGCTGGACGGACATCTGCAAGCTGGCCTACATGGCGGCTCAAGGTCAGGAATCGTCTCAGTGCTGGTTTGCGGGTCTGAATCACTGGTCGGGATGTCTCAGAAGGTGTAAGTGATTGCGGCGTAAAAACAGTCAGCAGCGCAATTGGTTGCAGCTCTAGGGGCTCGACAGGCTCAAAAATGTCTTTAAGGCAGACGTCGGTGGATGCTTGTCGATTCACTCCTCTAGCTTTTTAACTTTGCTTGTGTCATGCTTTAAGGCGGATGGCCCAACGCTGAGGAGAGTATTGCAGCAACTGCCTTGTCCTTGGTTTGGTTGGGAAAATCTCTGGCACTTCCCACCTAGGAAGCTTGCTGTTAAGCCTAGCAGGGCACACTATTTGCTAACTTGGTACCAGTTCTGGAGCTGCTGGAGGGTCATCTGGATTCAGTATCTCCCTCTGTTCCCTGGGAGATGTTTAGGGAAAGGATCTTGCTTCCACCTTCGGAAATCCTGGCCTTCCTTCACTGGCAGAAGCTGTAAGGCAGACTGTACCTTCATCCTGGGTACAATGCTGAGTTCTTCATGTTACTCCTAACAGTGTTCAGATGATCTGCCCAAAAGAGGGGCTCAGCCATCTTTTCAAGCCAAATGGGCCACTATGATTGGTGTAGGCTAAGCCTACACTAATGAACCTATCCTGGCTACCCACCAACAATTTCTTATATGGCCCAGGTCAGAACCAGAGTGGTTTTGCAACAGAAAAGTAAAGGGGTGAAAACATGTAAAACTAAGTCCCACCCATCCTGCTCTCTGTTTTGGATCAAAGGGTCTCTCTAGTTAATTTAGCTCTCTGTGGCTCCTGATTAAAGTGGTAGGTCTCGCTTGAAGCTGCGGCGAGAACAGACTTTCCGTCTCCATCAATTCACATACTCGTACCTTCTGAATCGGGTCCCACTGCGGGGGTTGCCTGCTGTAAACACCTAGTCCCAGACATGACAGGTGATGCTGAGAGGCGGGAGCTGGCTGCAGGTTGACAAAGTGCATATCGAAGGTTGCTGAGGTGTTCCTGTCTCCTTTGTCAGTCCTTCAGCCAGCCCCTATGTGGGCCTGTTTGAGGTATACTTTATTAGTATGTCAATTATTTTAATTGCTGCCACCATCTGCAAAGGGTAAACAAATGGACACTGCCGATCCATGGAGCCTTTGATAGTTAATTAGGTTTGCCATGGCAAGAAGAAGGTTTTGGGCCACCCCCTTCTGAGATGCATCATGCACTCCATCTGTCAGATCCCAACTAAATATGACAGGGGGCATGTAGGCTTTGTCCACCCAAAGTACACAGGTCTATGTGTATGTCATACGGTGAGCATAGGAAAATGTGTGCGGATTGCCCCGCACAATTTCCGGAGGTTGATCTACCATCATTCAATTTCATCTAAAAATTTTGAAAAAAAGCCCCGGTGAGCGCACACCCACTGTGCAGATGGTTGAATTCCCCCCAGCCTCAACATGTGAACCACCATCCTACTGAGGGTCTGGTTCATCATCAAGGCAGAAGTACCAGCTGAGGCCATCTGCATTTCCATGCTGTGAGCCTGGCTTGTGCTAGATGTCAATATCTAATCTCTGTAGAGATATGGCCCAACGCAGAAGCTTAGGGGTTTCCTTTGCATGGCCATTAAACTTTCGAAGAGGCCAGTGGTCTGTCTGCATCATAAAGTGTGACCCAAAGTCGTAGGGTTTCAGCTTCTTTATGGCCCACATGACCATGTAAGCCTCTTTTTCAATGACAGCCCAATCACCTGCTAATGCCGGCAACCGATTGCTCTACCCCTTGAGAATTCAGCTGAGCTAACACTGCTCCAATCCCAAAATCACATGTGTCTGTCTGGATAATGAACTCCTGACCATAGTCTGGCACAATTCAGAACTAGGGCCCTGCACAATCCAGCCTTTAAATCCTGAAAGAAGGTTTGACAGGCTGGGGTCCAAGTCACCTTCTTTGGCATCTTTGCAGTAGTTGCATAATTCAGGGGCATGGTAATGAGACCCAAAAGGCTCTCACATGTGACTGTGTGGGGGGCTGGGGGTGTCCCATTCCTTCACAGCCTGTACTTTCACTTCGATAGGTTGTTTCTTACATCCACCGACCAGGTGTCCTAGATAAGTCACAGTGCCCTGCACTATCTGGCACTTCGTGGCCTTGATTGTCATACCTGCATTCCTCAGCACCTGAGGCACTTGTTTCAGGTAGGATAAGTGATCCTCCCAGGTGCGGCTGAACACAGCAATGTCATCTAAATAGTTGTCACTGAAGTTTTTCAGACCAGACAAAATCTGGTCAACTATCCACTAAAAAGTAGCCTTAGCATTCTTCAGTCCGATGGGCATCACAGTGAACTGATAATGTCCTTCTGGGGTTGAGAATGCTGACCTCTCCCTTGCTCCATCTGTCAAGCTAACCTGCCCGTACACTGCAGTGAGGTCAAAGGTACTCATGTACTTGGCAGTGCCGAGCTTGTCAATGAGCTCATCTGCATGAAGAATGGGGCGAACATCTGTCTTTGTGACAGAATTGAGCCCCTGTAGTCTGCATAAGAGTGAACTTCATTCTTCCCAACACTGGTCTTTTAAGGGACCAGTACCACTGGGGTAGCCCTGTGGCTGTGGGATGACTCTATCACTCCTAGGGACGCATCTTGGAAACTTCCTCCTTGATGGTGTCCTTAACCTTATAAGACATTCACTGAATCCTACTCTTAAACAGCTTACTGTCTCCAGTGTCCACATCGTGGGTTCATCAATCTGCACCACCTGGAGTCAGCTAAAACAGACCGGAAAATTGTCCCAGTAAACAGCAAGAGTTTGTCAGTTGTTGTTCTGACAGGTCTGTGACAAGGTTGATACCTTCAACTGACCCATCTGTGGATTCAGTGTGCAGGAGGTCTGAAAGGGGATCAGTCTCTTTCACAGTCTCTCCATCAGTTACTAATGCCATGACCAAGTCCTCCTGGCTATAAAGGGGTTTTAGCCGGTTGACATGAAAGACCCTGTAGATCTGTTTTGTTCCTTTCACATAAATGAGATCATTCACATCACTGACTTTTTCCAGCACACAGTAAGGCCCAATCCACTTGTCCTGAAGGGCACTGGGTTTGAGAGGCTCAATAATCCACACCCACTGGCCTGGAGAATAGACTGTCCCTGTGGCCCTCTGTTCATGCCAGTGCTTCATCAGCTCCTGACTGGCCTTAAGGTTTTTTGTTGACTGTTAAATGTACTTTGCCATTCTAGATGGAAGGCCAAGTACATAGTCCAGCACATCTTGTGTAGGGAATGAGGGGTTCTCTCCCATCCCTCTTTCCCTAGACTGAGGAGACCTCATATAGGGTGTACATACAGAACCTCAAAGGGGCTAAACCCTACTCTGTTCTTTGACACCTCCCTGTCGGCGAACAGAAGACATGGCAGAACCATTTCCCATTTTCTCCTCAGGTGCTCTTTCAAGCCACCTATCATGCCTTTAATGGTTTTGTTGAACCGCTCATCAAACCCATTGGTTTGTGGATGGAAGGATGTAGAGAACCAGTCGGTGACTCCACACTCTTCCCACATAGCCTTCATATACTCTGATATGAAGTTCTATCCACTGTCAGAAATGACTTTATTAGATAATCCAACCTGGGAGAATATCCCAATCAGAGCCTTTGCAACCACAGGGGCTTTGATGCACATTGGTGGGACAGCCTCAGGGTACCCTGTGACGTGGTCTACCACCACAAAGATGTATCTGTTCCCTGAGCTTGTTTAAGGATCCAAAGGACCCACAATATCCATGCATATTCTCTCGAAAGGCAGCCCAATCACGGGTACTGGAATTAAGGGAGACTTTGCGGCACAGCCTGACTTGCCTAAAGCTTGACAAGTCAAGCAGGACTGGAAAAATCCACAAATTTCATGCCGAACTGCAGCCAGTAAAAGTGTGCAGACAAACGGTCCGATGTCTTAGTAACTCCCAAGTGACCCGCTAATGGAATTTGGTGAGCAAATCCAAAAGGAACTTTCTGTGGAACTGGGGAATCACCAACCTTCTGGTGCCCTCGCCCTCAGAGTCTTTTGTCTCACTGTACAGGAGTCCATCCTCCCAGTACACTTTGAACAGACCAGGGGCCCTGCCCTTAGCCTGCTCCTCCGCCTGCTTCCACAGACCCGCCAGAGTGGGACACTCTTTCTAGGCTATGAAGAAGTCAGTCTGACCTGGGCCCCAAGCTGTTGCAAACTCATCCAGCTTGGGCAGGCCCTTCAGATCTGCACCCACCTGGTCCTGCACCTCAGGTTCCTGTGCTGCACCAGGCAACTCTAAAGTCACTGATTCCCCTGCTACCAAAGTGGGGTCCTCAGTGGCTACTGGCCACTCTCCCACAGGATTAGGTGACTCAGCAGTCTGTGGAACTGGACTAAGGGTTACCAGCGACACTGGTCCTTCCAACAAGTCCTCTGGAAGCACTCCAGGCCCTAAGGCTTTGGGAGTGTTCAATCTCATGAGCTTCTTGGCCCTCGATAGGCTAGCTGCTGCGACTATCTCAGAATCAGGAAGATCATTACCAGACATGGGACAGGGATGGAGTTTTTTACCACTACAAGGCGCTGGTTTGTTTCACCTTACCAGCTGAACTCTACTATGGCCAAAGGGCATTCACTCTTACAGTCAAACCCACAGACGTTATAATCAGGCCCATCAATATTTTGTCCTGGCTGTACCCACGTCCGGTTGACAGCAGTGAGGCTAGCCGCGGTGTCTCGGACCACAAGAGCTTTTTGTCCATTGATATACACATGTTCTAAATACAGTTGAGTATTATTGGGAACTGCAATCTCTTCCGAAGAGCCGGTACCATTCCCTCTCAGTTTAACCATTGCATATTTGGCCGCTCCTTTGCCTATTGGGAAGTCCTACTCTAGGAGGCTCACACTATCGATGTCCTGGTACATGAGTCCAACATTCACTATGGCTTGCTTGGTAAGCCCTTGCAAGCAGGATGCTCTTTCCTATAGCCCAGCTCCTTACACACGAAACAACCTTTCATTGGTGAGAACGCAGGTGTCCCAGTGTTAGGGGTGCCTGCGCTCTTCTTTTCAGTGTGTACAGCTGAACAAAACATTTGGGATTTCCCTTCATTCTTTTGGGGACCTGACTTCGAAGAGGATTGGGTTGGACCTTTGTCCTTCCCATCCTTGTTTATTTTTTTGTCTGAAGATTTCTCTTCCCGTTTGAGTGTGCTCGACTGAGCCTTTTTCTGGACTCAAGTACTCACAAACCTATCAGACGACTTTGCAAGCTTCCTAGGGTCTGTGATAGTCTTGTCCACAAGATGCTGGTACATGTCAACCTCACAATATTTCAATACATACTCACAAGCAATCAAATTGAACATCCCTTTAAATGTGTCAAGTCAAGTGTAGAACCAGCCACTCACCCACTCAGATAAGTGTGTGAACGCTTCAAATGTATGCCCACATTTTCTGTCTGAGCTCTCTGAAGCTCTTGAGATACTATTCTGGGATTTTACAGAACTTCCTGAGGAGGGCTGCCTTCATGCTTTAATAAACAGCCTTTTCCAAGGAGTTAACTGAAGAATTGCATCAGTCCCTGGTGTCTGTAAGCAACTCACCAGCGCTGCACCCCGCAGTGCCTCATCTAACTCCTTTAGCTGAAAATCCAGCTCAAGCGCATCAAACCAGTCGAAAATAACCTGGGCCCACTTCGTAAGTGTCACAACCCTCGCCCAAAACCCCCTCTGGCAAACCCATTGGCCAGGTGGAGTCAGTACTTGGGCCTCTAGAGCCTGGCATCCTCTTCCAAAACCCTCTTGGGGCCACTCCTGGCGCCTATGGCGCCAGGCTCATACACCATGAAAAACATGTGCCTAGGAATTACTTAATGTGTTGTCAGCCAACATGGAGGCAGCCACATAGCTTGGTTCCAAAGAACCAAGCTATGCGGTCTAGTGTTTTGGGTGTGGTCACCTAGGGACTACTTTACCTGGACTATTTTGTTGGGGCTATTTAAACCACACCCGAGCAAGACAACATGCTTCGCGTTGCCTTGCAGCTTGCAACATGACGCTCACCGTGTCCAGCTATTTCCTCGAACCTCGGAGAAGCAGAACCTGCAGGGAGACAAAAGGAACATCATTAGCAGCAGCATCTTAACTGCAGTCTTCATCTTTAGCCACTCGCAGCTACTGAGAACAGCTTCCTGGAATCTGCATGCCTCCGGGAAAGAACAACCTGAAAGAGGAAGATAGAGGCAACATTAAAGATCGCAGTAGAGACATTTGCAAATTACGAACTGCTCAAAAGGCTTACCTAGCTGATCGCCTCTCGGCTGGCACCACTCCGGACATTCCACTCGTGCTGAAGAACACCGCGACCTACAAGGAAAGAAAACACAGGTTAGCAAAGGCAAGACTTTACAGCGCTGTGCATAGCGCTTACCGCATAATAGCGCTCTTAATGCGCCATCATTTACCAGCGGGGCGCAACCAAGCTAGTTTGCTGCGCTGAAGCTCTGCCTACCTAAGGGAGAAAAAAGAGACATTTTAAACAAAGAAAGGCATGCAAAACTAAAGAACAGCAATAAGACCTACCTGAACAATATCAAACGGGCCGGCGTCAGTGAAGTAACTTGAATGCCTTTCACAGTCTCTACTTCAAGATCCATGATTATTACAAATACCCAGCAGCGTCTAAACATTGCCTGCAACAGTACTTTTATAGTTGGGTGACTAATCTCTGCGCTTGGCTCCAACTAGATACGACCGTCTGCCACCAATGTGACAAAGCAACTTCTGTGGCACCGGTGGTCTAGGGCTGAATATCGGTTTCTAAACCATCAATCAGTCCCACATCTCTAGTACACCAAAAGGGATCCGGACATATTGGAAATTCAAGCAAATTATAAACCTACTTGTATAATTTTGGTAATGCGGACAGAAAAACAGGCTTATCTCTGCAAGGTTGTGTATCGTTGATTAGTTGCAACACAGCGAAAATATAATTATTGCCCAATGATAAAAGGGACTGTCCAGTCAAGGTTGTATACAAATATCTACTTTATTATATCACAACAGACAGTTCAGGCACACTCCAAAATACAACCAACCCTTTAAAGGAATGCAGAGGACAGACAGTTTCAAGAAGTAAAAGGGATGCACTCTGAATACTGACAGCAGAGTAGTTGATAAAGTTATTTATCGCAATAGTTCAACGATACTTGGTTTCAACACAAACGGAGCAATGGGTCATAAAAGGTCACTAGGGGCCTTCAGAGAAGTACCATGGGACAGAACAACAATGTACCTTGTGCTTGTAGATGTTCTTGGTGCTCAACAGGGTCGAATCAGTTTCAGGGTGCTTTGCAGCTCCTGCAACAGAGTTCAAGATGGGAGACAGCTGCGGGTATCAGGCGTCAGCAATACGGTGAGCAAGGCTGGTTGGACAACTGCAAGCTGGCTAACATGGTGGCTCAGGGTCAGGAATAGTTGCCTCAGTGTTGTTGTGTGGGTCTGAAGAACTGATCGAGACATCTCAGATGGTGTGAGCTGTCAGGGTAATTTCCCGGGGGCCGAGAGGGCCTTCTGCGGATCTCTGTGGTTGGGGAGGCCCCAACTCCTCCCGTGTCCCAACAGAGTATGAGACACACACAAGAGCAAGAGGTTACTGCTGTTTATTACACAAAAACGTGCAGGGACGTGTTCACGGGTCATGGGCATCTGAGAGACCTCTCGCTCCTGGTGGGCTCGCAGGCCCTTTTTCTAGCTGTATGACATGGTTACGTGAGTGTACTTGGGAGAACTAGCCCCCAAACCTAGCGCCATCTCTGATTGGCTCCTCGAGTGGTGGGGTCAGTATAGATACATATAGGAAAGGTAGTTAGTGGTGGAGAAAGGGTCAAGTGGTACGCTTGGCCCGTCCCTAATAATCACTGCAAGTGAATTGTTACAAGGGGGCGATTAGTGATTGGCTAAACTATAAAGGCGTCAGTGGTGTGCCCCTCGTACTCTGATTGGTTCACTCGTGAGCCCCCAAGCCTGGGACCATCGTTGTTCCCAGCTTGCAGTGTACCTAGTGATGGCAACAAAGTATGACTATGTGTCAGTGGCAGACAATGGACAGGTCTGACTATTGGCTGACTATTGGCTGGTGTGCATGTCTTTCCCATCGCTGTCGGTGTCCAATTTGTCCCTTCATTGTTGCGGTCTCTGTCCCAGACGTGAGACCCCAGCGCTTCTCTGGTCCCTGGAGCATAGCCTCGTATCAGGCTGGTCTGGTCACGTGTTGCGGGACCATGGCTGGAGCAGAATTATGAGCATTTGATTTATATTTCAGCTCGGTGCGCATTTAGCAGGGGCAGGTGTAACTTTGGCGCGGGGAGCGCAGCATGTAGATTGCAACATTGCGGTCTTGGCTGGGGGCTCTTGCCGGGTCTCGTTCTGCGCGATCAGCACCTTGTAGGTTTGTCTGAGCTGCTCCGGCCTGGACACTCTGGTTTTGCGGCCTACCACAGCCTGGCTTATGGGTGGCGGTACATCGTCCATAATATTGGGTCACAAGAGGTGACAGACGTTCATATGCATTAGTCCATATACAGAGTCACATCGTCATGGTTTTAGTGGCAAGGAAGCATCTGAAAACATGTACACGGGCTCTTCTGGCGTTTTGCATGTCTGCGGTGCTGTAGCTGGCCTATGTGAAAAATAACAATGATGCATTTGTGTGTGGCAGTGGTCCTCTACGTCACAGCACTGAGTATGTGCTTCGTGTAGAATTGATGTATGACCATGTGCTTGGTGGCACGTGTGTTCTTGTCCGCTGGCTATGTCATCATTGAATCTCTAACGATGGCTGTATTTGTGATTGTTGTCTAGTCAAGTTGATCCATATGACCGATGGCAGCTGCATCTGAGGTTCCGGCACATGGTTTGATTGGCGGGCAATTTCCTTGGCTGTTTGGGGCATGGCCACAGTGTCGTAAATCTCCCCCTGTCTGACCTGGGGTCGCTTCTTGCTCTGTTCCGCGGGAGGATTCCTCTTGTGGACGGATCGGGTCTTGTATAGACTCGCTCGAGTCTCGTCCGGCTGCAGAGCGCGTTCAGAGTTCCGGGAAGGCCGCTGTTCCAGGATGTCCAGGAAAGTAGGTAGCGGTCGCTAAGAATGGGGATTCCAGGAGTCGAAAAGGGGGAAAGGGAGAAGGAAGGAGGAAGGGAACCAGGATCTTGGATAGAAGATTCGGCGAACAGCATACACACGTCAAGTCACTACCTAATAATAGCGTTGAGACGCGCGGGGCCGCAGGGGCTTGGCCAATTTATAGGACGTGCCGTGTGCGACGTGAAAGCTGGTGTGAGGCAAGTTGCTTGTTGCATCCATGTTGGGAGTAACAAGGAATACAAGCCCCGGCGCGATAAGGACCAGGAGGTCCAGAAGGGACAAGTTCTATGGGTCATGACAGCATGCATCCTCCGAAGACCTGTTCCACCAGGTTTGCCCGGGTGTATGAGATGGAATCTTCTAAGCAGTCGAGGGGTACTTAAGTTAGAAGCTGGTTCCCAGGTTCTCTCGCTAGGAGGGTATCCTTTCCATTCAACCAGGTATTGAAGTCGACCCCGTTTATACCTGCAATCGCATATTCAGACACTTCATATTCTAGCTGATCATTCACAACAACAGGACTGGGTCTGCAGGATTTTCGGGAGGATTGAAAATAAGGTTTCAATAGGGAGGTGTAAAAGACTGGGTGTATTTTCTTCCAGGAATCCGGTAGCCTGAGCCGGAATGAGACAGGATTGACTACTTCCTTTATGGAAAATGGTCCATAGTACCGAGGAGCTAATTTGTTTGGCCGTAGATGTCGGGGTAATAGTTTCAAGGACAACCAGACTTGATCACCAACAGAATAAGAGGGCGCTGGTCTTCGCTTGGAATCCGCATAGAGCTTAGTGCGTGTTTGTGCCTCTTTCAATTGTTCCTTGGCTTCCTTGTGAATGTTGATGAGAGTCTGTATCCAAGAGTCGAGAGTAGGTACTGGAGTGGGATGTGGAAGAACAGAAGGTAAAACGGACAGGTGAAAGCCGTGACTGCAATAGAAAGGGCTGACCTTGAGTGCTGAGTAGTCGGAATTGTTGTAGGCAAACTCGGCCAGGGGTATGAGGAGAGACCATTCATCCTGAACCTTGGTGTCAAAACATTGAAGATATTGCTCCAGAGGTTGAATTACATGTTCCGTGGCTCCCTTGGTTTGTGGGTGATAACCTGATGAGGGAGCGCGTTGGATCCCTAGAATACGACAGAGATGTTTCCAGAATTGTGAGACATATTGAGGTCCTCGGTCCAATATGATCTTGGAAGGAAGTCCATGGAGACGGAAAATATGTTCCAGGAAGATTCCAGCAAGTTCTGATGAGGATGGTAGTTTATTTAAAGGTGTGAAATGAGCCATATGGGTGAACAAGTCTATGGTTACCATGATGGTCGTGTACCCTCGGGAAGGTGGTAACTCCACAATGAAGTATGTAGCCATAACTTTGGGATTCTACCTGGATTCTAACCTAACCTTCAAAAGACAACTGAGTTCCCTGGCATCATCATCGGTATACACATGCAAATTGATCCGCTCAGCCAAACCATTTCTCTCAGATACTAGTTGCGTTACACTCGCTAGAGCCCTTATACTTTCCCTCCTTGACTACTGTAACGCCCTTTACCTGGGAACCTCCAAGGCTACTACCAACAAGTTACAAACCCTTCAAAATAATGCCTTGAGAGCATCCCTAGGCATCCCCAGAAGAGAACACGTCTCAGGATTCAGCCAACAGAACAACTGGCTATTGACTAGAAACAAAATACTCCTAAAAACGGCATCACTTACCTATAAATCTCTCAACAATGCCGCCCGATCTACCTCATCAACAGATTCCATAGACAAGCCTCCTCGAGACCCCTCAGAACTGCGTAGAAAGACTGCCTCTCTGTCCCACACTTCAAACTAGCTTCTATAGGAGGTAACAGCTTCCTGGTAAAAGCAGCTAAACTATGCAACTCCTTACCTCCCAACCTGAGAGTAGACATGCCCTACTTGCATTTCCGTGCCAAGGTAACATCATGGTTGAAACTGAACGACCACCAAGATAGTTAAATGCTATAGGCTTCCGTCATGCTATCCACACACCGTGTAACCTCTGCGCCCACCCTTTGTAATTTTGCTGTTTCGGCTTACACTGTCTACCCTCCCTATTATGTTTGTATATACTCCCTATTGCCATTGTGTACCTCTATACCTGTAACCAAGCTTCACATATTCTTGTAACTGCTGCGCCCTGATACCCTTGGGTATAATTGCACATTATAAATAATAAAACAAACAAACAAACAAACAAACCCCCCTACTAAGCTGAAAAAAACACTAGGAACACAACTACCCGCCCTACGAGATCTGCTAATACATTCACGCTGGAGATTCCCAGGTTTAAACAATCAACTGCGGGAGGAACCAGCTTCCCTGTTAAAGCTGCACAATTCTGGAATAAGCTACCACTTGACCTCAGACTAGAACAACCTTACCCTAAATTTAGACATAAGGTACTCAAATGGTTGCACACTAATGACACTTAACCTGATTCACCCTACTCCTAATACGACCTGCTCTCACCTGACCCTTGTACCTGCTGAGTCATACTGTACTATAGGCTGTTTTTTTTATTGACCCTTTTTTTACTAACTCAACACAAAAAAAAGATATAAAATAAAATAAACCTATTCAACATTTTTTTTTTCCAAATTTTTTTTTCGACAAAAAGGCATTCGAAATTGTTCATTCGAAATTTGAACTGGATACCACTATTAAATATGTCTATGTCTCCTTGGCCTTCCAAGGTTACGCTCTGTATTATTTGTACTTATGCACTTGTTGTACTTACCTGTATGCACCTGTTATGCACTGTAACCAAGCTATAAGACTTCTTGTACTACTTGCTACCCAAGGGTTTGGCGCGTATTACCAAATAAATAAAGAAACAAACAAACAAACAAACAAACAAACAATCCACCAGAGGGCAGCTCAGGTTACAAACTTTGCACTTCTATGTAGCTGCTAATGCCTCAGTCTCAGTCAGGCTGGAAGGCCCCTCACACTGGTTTATCAAGAGGCCACCTCACACAGGGCCCAATCTCTGTCCCCTTACTTGCTCTGTTTTCTCATTGTCATAACAGATCTCCAATTATCATCTCAGCCGTTTCCGCCACATTTAAGAAAAACTTTAAAAAACATGCTTTTTTGGGGATGGCGGGAGAATAGCAGTGTGCATCCCCAGAACATTGCAAATTCACAACAGTGAACCTGCGGCCACCATTCCTGCAGCCTCCATAGCATGCTGTGTTTGCCAAGTAATGCCAGAAATCTTAGGTGTGGAGCGACCCATCGCCAATCCAATGCAACGCTCTCTCCTGAGGGCCTTTACAGCACTCTTGCACACACCTGGTTGGTTTTGTGCAATATTGCCAGATCAAATTGAGGATACATTATGCTGGGAAGTGGAGCCATGAGTGATCATCTGTTGAGGGCCCACCCCTCGGCCCGTCATGCTTGTATACGCGGGGGCAGTCCATTACCACCTGTAAGCCAATCTTGCCTCAATCATAAGAATGAGAAAAGGGATTGTTAGGAGAAAACATAGAGAAGGTATTTAAATGTTTCAGGGTAATTACGATAAGTTACTAGCAAAAAAGTACCCATACTCCGCACAGGTTCTGTGGACAGATGTGATAAAACCCTCATCAATTGTTGAAGATCAATGATCCTGTAGTCCGCTGTTCTGAGTTGCTTATCGCTTGATGTGCTTTGCACTCTGAAGTAAACTCCAATGAGAATGGGCGTGTGTGGCTGGCTGACATACCACAGAGCCGACGTGGACAGGACGTAAGGGGCAAAGTTGGCGTGCTGCAGCATACTGGGACATTCTGTGTGCTCTTCCCCACGTGTTGCCTGCCCCTGGCGCGATGCAGAAACTGCGTCCCAGGGCATTTAAGCATGGTCTTTATCCCTTTGAGTTTTGTTCCTCACGTCAAGGCGCGTAAAATGAGCTTTATCCAGACCTTCATCGACCACATCGATTGTCACAGGTTTACCCTTTTCTCACCTGTCTTCTCTGTTTTGCGGAGTCCTTCGTAGGGGTTTTCTTTCGAGCAGTTTGGGTCTTCTACAAGCCCGCTCGGCTGTCTTCGGATTCCAGGATTCATTCAGCTTCTTTGTCCGGGATCTAGGAAACTCGAGGAAGCTTGGAATGGAGGCAGCACACGGAGGCGGTCTGCGCGGAACGCGGAAGAGACACGATCAAGGAAGGTAGTAGGAAAGGAGAAGGAGGAAGGTCCGGGAACCAGGAAGCAACACAGTTCAGGAGAACGAACTGTGGAGCACGACAGGCCACAGCTATCGGTAGCGTTGAGATGCGTGGAACCGCAGAGGAGTGGCTAATTTATAGAACGTGCTGCATAGGACGTAAAAGGTCGATAGACCGTGTTCCGTGTATACGGCCATGTTGGGTGTACTACAGCGAGTAACCCCCGACGTGCCAGGGACCAGGAAGACCAGAAGGGTTGTGATGCATGGATCATGACAGCATGCCCCCTTCTAAAACCCGTTCCACCGGTTTTACCTGGATGTATACGGTGGAACCTTCTGAGAAATCTGGGGGAGTTTAAATTCGAGACTGGTTCCCAGGTATGTTCACTGGGTGGATAGCCCTTCCATTCCACCAGGTATTGAAGTCGGCCTCGTCTATATCGGGAGTCACAAATACGAGAAACTTCATATTCCAGCTGGTTATCGACAATCACAGGACTAGGTCTAAGAGTAGTCCGGGTGGTTTGGATGAATGGCTTCAACAGAGATTTGTGAAAAACTGGATGTATCTTCTCCCAGGAGTCCGGAACTTGGAGTCGAAAGGCCACAGGATTAATGATTTCTTTTATAGAGAAGGGCCCATAATACCGGGGAGCCAACTTATTCGGTCTGAGATGTCGGGGCAGAAGTTTTGAGGATGGCCATACTTTATCCCCAATAGAGTAAGAAGGTCCTGGTCTTCTCTTTGAATCTGCATAGTGCTTGGTTTGGATTTGCGCACTTTCAAGATGTTCCTTGGCGTCTTTCTGTACATTGATGAATGTTCCGATCCAGGAATCGACAGTTGGAACAGGTGTTGAGTGTGGAAGAACAGAAGGTAAGACCGAAGGGTGGAATCCTTGGCTGCAGAAAAGAGGGTTGGTCTTAACGGTCGAATGATCCGAATTATTGTAGGTGAATTCGGCCACTGGTATTAAAAGTGACCAATCATCCTGGACTTTGGTAGAGAAGCAACGAAGATATTGTTCAAGGGTTTGATTCACTCGTTCTGGATACTATTGGTTTGGGGATGATATCCCGAGGAAAGAGTTCATTGGATCCCTAATATCCTGCAGAGGTGTTTCCAAAACTGAGAGATATACTGTGGTCCTCTCTCCGATATGATCTTGGAAGGAAGTCCATGCAGTCGGACGGTGTGTTCCAGGAAAATACCAGCAAGTTCTGATGAGGATGGTAATTTATACAGAGGAGTAAAGTGAGCCATATGAGTGAATAGGTCAATGGTGACCATGATAGTGGTATAACGTCTGGAAGGTGGCAATTCCACAATGAAGTCTGTAGCTATGATTTCCCAAGGTCTTGTTGGTGGAGTTGGCTGTAATAAAAGACCTGCTGGCTTCTGGGTATCATGTTTGTTCTGATTACAGACGGAACAAGATTGAATGTACAGTTGTCCGTCTGTCTTCATCTTGGGCCACCAAAATTGTCTTTGTATTAGACGGAGGGTGTTGGAAATACCACGATGACCGGAGTGAAGAGTATCATGGCGGAGATTTATTATCCTTTGTTGTAGTTTCTGTGTGGGGATGACCATGTTAGTATCCTTGAACAAGTATCCGTTCTTGATTCTTAAGTCCCATTGATTCTTCTCTGAAAGTCCTTTCCAAAGTTCCAAAGTCTGAGTTTGCACACAAATCTCTTCCAGGAGGTTGTTGGCTTGAGCTACAAATATGGTATGAGGAAACATCTTGGGATACGTCCGATCCTCTGGAGGTTCATAGTCTGGAGGACGAGAAAGTGCATCAGCTATTACATTTTGGGTTCCAGGGAATGGTGAATCTGAAACTTATATTGGGCAAAAAAGAAGGCCCACGAGGCTTGGCGACTATTCCTACATTCCAGGGCTTGCAATACTTGTAGGTTTCGATGATCTGTGCAGACGTGGACTGGAAATTTGGCTCCTAGAAGTAAATGACGCCACTCTGTGAAGGCTTGACGGATGACTAGCAACTCTTTCACTAGGACAGAGTAATGGGTTTCACTAGGAGTTAATGTCCGAGAAAGGTAGGCGATGGGATGTTCCAAGCTATCCTCAAATTGCTGTTTTAGAACGGCTTCAATGGCGTAATTGGAGGCATCTGTCTCCACTATGAATGGTCAATTAACATCAGGTTGAGCAAGAATGAGAGCTTGTGTAAATTCAGACTTTAACTTTTGGAAGGCTTTCTCTTGGGCCATGGTCCAATGAAAGGGAGAATCTTTTTTTCAATAAGGCAATTATTGGTTGGACAATCTCGGAAAAGGAAGGTATGAATTTCCTATGAAAATTAGCCAAGCCCAGGAAGGATTGTATCTGTTTCACTGAGGTGGGGCTAGGCCAGGATAAAATATCCTTGACCTTGGACTGATCCATACCGATTCCATCGGGAGTAAGGACAAACCCTAGGTAGTGAACAATAGACGTATGGAAGATGCATTTCTCGGGCTTCGTCAGGAGTTTATTTTCATGTAAGCGTTGTAAAACTGTTTTCACATGTTCTTCGTGCTTAAGAGGGTCCTTCTAAAATATTAGAATATCATCCAGATAGACAATCACAAAAAGCAACAGCATGTCCGAGAACACTCGATCCATGAAACGTTGGAACACTGCTGGGGCATTAGCAAGTCCAAAGGGCATGACTAAGTATTCAAAAGGCCCAAAGGGTGTTCTAAAGGCTGTCTTCCACTAGTCACCTGCCCTGATACGAATCAAATGATAGGCGTCCCTGAGATCCAGCTTGGTGAACACAACTGCGCCTCTTACTGCCTCCAGGATGTCTGAGATCAAGGGTAACAGATAGCGGTCTTTGAGAGTACATTGATTTAGACCTCGATAATACAGACAAGGTCTGAGTTCTTTAGTGTATTTTTTAGGAATGAACAACAGGGAGGCCCCTCATGGAGATTTAGATGGTCGTATGGTGCCATTTGCGAGATTGGTAACCAGGTATTCACGAAGGGCTTTTTTTTCAGGTTCTGATAGGATGAACATCCTTCCAAATGGAATCACCGCGGAATGTTTCGTCTCAATAGCACAATCTTCAGGTCTGTGGGGAGGTAAGGTCTGGACAATGGCGGAGGAGAAAACATCAGAATATTCCTGGTAAGCCTCCGGGACCCGGATGATGTTTGAAACTGAGATTGTGTTCTGATGAGCTGTAGGAAACTCCTTAGATGGTGTAGGATCAAGGTCTGGATGTAAGCAGTGGGACATACAAAACTCAGAACCCAGGAACAAGGATCCTGCTGCCCAATTGATATAGGGGTTGTGTCTTTGAAGCCAGGGCATTCCCAAAACCATGGGGTTATGGGCGGACTTGATGATGTCAAATCTTATCCTTTCTCGATGTTGATTTATAGCAAGCTTGATCTCCTTGGTCTGCAGGGTTATAGGTCCGGAAGAAAGGGGTCTTGCATCAATTGCTTCCACAGGTTGCATGATAGTCCGGGATTCGTAGGGAATATTGTGTTTTAAGACCCATTCATGATCTATGAATACCCCGATGGCTCCACAGTCGACCAGTGCCAGGATGGGGTATATTTCTTTCTTGGATGTTGTCAAGAAGGCCTGTAAGATTACCAAGGAATTTAGTCCAGGAGAGTTCAAGGATGGAATAGAGGTGGAGCAGACATCTCTCTCCCGAACCTGCACTCCGTTTAGGATCGGGAGCTGGCGTTTCCTGAGTGCCATGGGGGGGCAATCGGACATTATCTTACTAAATGTTTGTCGGATGCACAATACATACATATCCCAGTATGAATCCTTCCCATCCTCTCTTGTGGTGTAATGGGTCTACGGAAGGCCCCTAATTGCATAGGTTCAGGCTCATTGCTTGGAGTAGAAATGCCTTCTGAGTTCGAAGAGGTTCCAATGGGGTTTTTCTGGAGTGGTAACTTGGTTTTCTTTTCTGCCTTTCTCTCCTGAATGCGAAAGTCAATCTGTAGAGCGAGATCCATTAGGGCTTGAAAGGAACCCGGGCGTGCCACTCTGGCTATTTCGTCCTTGATCTCTTTGTTTAGCCCTCTTCGAAATAAAGTAAAACAAGCTTCAGAGGACCAATCCGCTTCCTTAGCCAGCTGTTTGAAGCGTGTGACATACGTGAGCAAGTCCTGGGTACCCTGATGAAAGTCGAGTAGACGTTCCTGGGCACTGTAATCTTGTTCCGGGCGATCGAACATGGTCTTGAGGGCCTCAATAAAGCCGTCATAGTCATCCAGGAGAGCATCACCAGAGTTAACCAATGGAGTGGCCCAGGTCAAGGCATTCCCGGAAAGTTGCGAGATTACAAAGCCCACTTTAGCCCTGGGCGTAGAAAAATAATAAGGATTAAATGTAAAGTGGACCAAACAAGAATCTAGAAATCCACGAAGGCTCTTTACTGAACCGTCGAACTTATCAACGACGCCACCTAGAAATACACTCTCCTTCATGGCGGAATCACGGGATAACACCAATTGTTTTAACGCAGCGTTTTCCGCCTTTAAGCTTTGCACTTCGGTCGTCAGCTCTTGCATGCCACGCAGAAGATCCTGGACGGCCGCTTCCATGTCTGTATCGAGATCGGTCAGGTGGTGTCTCAATCTGTCACAGGTTTCCCTTTTTCTCACCTGTTTTCTCTGTTTTTCGGAGTCCTTTATCAGGGGTTTCTTTCGAGCAGTTCGGGTCTTGTACAAGCCCCCTTGGCCGTCTTCGGATTCCAGGATTCGTTCAGCTTCTTCGTCCGGGATCTAGGAAACTGCAGGAAGCTTGGAATGGAGGCAGCACACGGAGGCGGTCTGCGCGGAACGCGGAAGAGACAGGATCAAGGAAGGTAGTAGGAAAGGAGAAGGAGGAAGGTCCGGGAACCAGGAAGCAACACAGTTCAGGAGAACGAACTACGGAGCACGCCAGGCCACAGCTATCGGTAGCGTTGAGACGCGCAGAACCGCAGGGGAGTGGCTAATTTATAGAACGTGCTGCATAGGATGTAAAAGGTTGATAGACCGCGTTCCGTGTATACGGCCATGTTGGGTGTACTACAGTGATTAACCCCCAACGTGCCAGGGACCAGGAAGACCAGAAGGGGCGTGATCGATGGATCATGACATCAATATTTTGCCGATTTCAGGCAACTGTGTGAAGGGGCAGAAATCGACAGAAAGGGGAGGGGTGACCAAATTTCATATAGACAGTAACGTCTGCAGGGTCCAGGTAACTATGCCAAATTTGGTGCAGATTGGTGGAATGGTGTGGCATTGTATAAGGAACAAAATAACAGATTTCCTGCTTTATTTATATAGAGAGAATATTTCATTACATTTCTAAGGATTTCTATTGTGTTGTTGTATTTAGGTGTATATTGCACAAACCTAGGAAACAATGAAGAACTGTACAAATATATTGCGGTTAACAGAAGTTGGTGGACAGGGTGGTTACAGGTTGTAGTGGCTTGGATAGACCATATTACAGGGGTTGTATTTGTCTAGTGGTATATTTATGTATTTAATATTGGTGATTTTAAGTGTGGCAAAACTGTAAATCCATTCTAAATATGAGAATTGAGAATACTGAAATCTGGTTTCAGGTGGCCTCATTGTGATAATTCCAGGTTTTACTACAGATTCATGACAGAAAACAAAACACCATCAACGAAAAATCTTGGGATTTTAATTTGTTCCCTTATCATGGAGGAATTCTTCCAAGGGCAGCCACTTCGTGGATCCCTGGAGCTTGGCAAATCACTGGTATTCAACTCATACACATACTGTATGATCCCCAGAGAAGAAAAGCGGCACCTCTTCTGCTTTTGCTTTCAAGATTCCAGATGTGACTGAGTTTGACGAGGCCATCATTTTTAATTACAAGCGGGACAATTCCCGCTCCTAGAGCGGGCTCGTACGACACTGCCTCTCGTGAGGGCGTTGATGAGCTATGTATGAAGGAAGTCGCAAAGCATCTCAAGATCCATGGCTGCAATACCACCCAAACAGTGCTCATTAACATAGGTGGGCATGGATCGCACTCACAGCAGGGTATCTGCATTCAGCCTGTAATCCTTATTCTGTGCATTGTCCACATGCAATGTAATGTAATTGTCATTTATATAGTGGCTTTTCTCATTCGTATGGCCACGGGTGTTGCTAGCTCTGCAAAAGATCTGGGGCTACGCTAATGTCGGGACTGTCAGGACTCTGGGCTAGCTAGCCTTTTGGATGTAGCCCCTGAGCTTCTATGCAGGGCTACAACCAAAAGACACAGGGCTATAGCTCCCCGAGCCCACCTCTAGCAACGCCTCAAAGCACTGTAGGTGAATGCTCTCGGAGGGACCGAAGTGCAAGGTATGGAGCATAATGTTATTTACTGTAACAAAAGGAAAACTGTTTTAAAAAATATATATTTTACTTCCACTTGTCTCCACTTGACTGCACTTATCGTATGGTAACTTAATGAGGTCCACCTTTGTGTTCCAATATAATATCCTTCTCATGCCAAGTATAACACATTTGTCCCTCATTCACTGGGAACATGTATCTGGTGTGTAACAATTCACGGTTTTTTTTAATGTAGCGCTTCATGCTGTAATTATAGCGCTTTCCAGTGATGTAATCATATCTAATCCAATTTCATTAAAAAACTCAATGTATATCTTCACATTGGGCATGGTGTGGCAAAAGACCCACAATTATACTGCCTGATGCGTGAGCATGAGCCCATCACACATACCTACTCCTTACACAGTGTGGCGCTGGACCCCAATGGCTGATGACAACACTGCTCAGGTGCAGGGAAGACCCACTCAGAACATGCCCAGTCTCTCTGCACATTATTGCTCTCTACTGAAGTGCAGGCATATACCGTGCAAGTGTTAGGGTGCCTTGGAATTCCTTTAGACTTGGTGGGGCACTGCATCAGTCATGCCCTGCTGGTTCCCAGCATTCATGGCATGAACCATGTCAATGATCACAATTTCTAACTACATAACTACAAAATGACACAAGACACCCTCCTTAACACATTTGTGCTGACAAAATGTGAACAAATACAAAACCTTTGGGCCTCCTTTATTTCCTTCGAATTTGGAGATTGCTTTGGGTCAGAGCACTCGACCAGCACTTGCTCGACCACACCACACTCTTGCATGTTCTATTGGTGCTCTTAATGGGAATGCGTGCGACCTTTGAGAGTGGGTAGTGGTGTGGCAAGGGCTTTTCACTACACTGGGGATGTTAACATAGCACAGAGGGGGCAGGCACTTGTGGCATTGTGCTACTGATCCTCTACACTGCTCCAGTCTTCCTGAGTACAGAACAAAACGTGTAAAAACGTGGTTGTTTAACAAATATGACTAATGCCTCAACTGAAGTACCTACTGCCGCCTAGCACTGTACCAAACGCTGTCATACTCCTCGGTTTGGGCATTTCAAAAATGCAATAAATACAAAAATAAAAGAATGAAATAAGAGTTGGAGTGAAGTATTTTGACACTGAGCTCAGTTTGAGGCGGTGTGAGAGCTGGGGCTTTAATGCAACCTCCTCCAGTTCCTTCTGGCAGTGGCCTGTTTTTTTTCTTTATGTAACGTTGCTGCTCTAAGTTGTCTACACATGGAAACATGGAACAAACCCAGACATACTAAAAATCAATATGTGGTTAAGCATATATACCATTGGAGCTGCAATTGCACTCAGGGTGAAGTAAGGGGAGGGGAGGTGTCCAATATTATTCATTAG
Organism: Ambystoma mexicanum; assembly: GCF_040938575.1. Taxonomy (NCBI): domain Eukaryota; kingdom Metazoa; phylum Chordata; class Amphibia; order Caudata; family Ambystomatidae; genus Ambystoma; species Ambystoma mexicanum. Next base: position 65,780,533 of record NC_090938.1, read on the forward strand.
TCAGGACGGAACAGTTTACCTAATCTGGCCAGCAATTAACACTTTTGAATCCCTGCTTCCTTTTTTGAGGTTTCTGTTGCTTTTTTTTACATCCGCAAACAATGTCTCGAAACCTAGAAAATATGCGGTCAAATGTCAAGTACTTTTGGAGCGTCCATTACCTTCATGGTCTGGGTTACCCCGGCCCCTTCCGCTAACTTGGTAGTTGAAGGACGTATGTTCCTCGATGAAGGACCAAGAATGAACAACCTGGCCAGGTCTCAAATAGGATTCCGAAGTCATTGACATCCAACGCTGTTATTTAAGTTATTTTACAAAATACTGATAAGCACTAATACCAAATAATACTAATAATTTGCTTAAATGAAACCCAGGTGCCAGATCAGGCCTTCTCCACAAACAGGATGTGCTTCTTTTAATGATTTCTTATACCTTCCAAGTTAGACCTTAAAAGTAGCTCATTCTTATTTTTATTTTTTTATTTTTACATTTATATAGCGCACTAAGCCCATGGAACATCAAGGTGCTGTTACATAACCGTTTATTCTTAAGAAACGAGTACTTACATTTTAAAAGCAGAACAGCTGTCTTGAAAGGATCACTATCATGGTAGATAATCATGTTGGGTGAACAACCGTGATTTTAGAGCTTTTCTTGTGGTTTGCCAACTCTCGCTTATAGGGAGTGTCTGGTGTATTTGCTTTATTGACCTTCCTTTCAGGAAATTCTGGCCTCGGTGTATTTCACTGAACTCAGTGGCATGGGCAGGGCCAGTCTATCCCCATTACCAGTACTCCACGTGCTGGTAGTCACCGTGCAGTGTGCCATGGGTCAGTGTGAGTATTGTTTGGTAATACAGAGTTGTTGTGCCAGGCTTCACAGAATGTCCTGCAAAGGTCTGGCCACCGCTGGACTATCATCTCTTTGTACCCTGGAAAGGTTTCGATTCAGAGGGTCATTTCCTTCCAAGCCTATGGCACGGGCCCACCTTGCGGGTATAAAACTCACACTCCTCCCTCGGTGCCAAGGGCCCCGCACTGCCAAAGATGGTCCGAGCACTCCAATGCAGGCCTCGCCAGTCAGCGCTGAGTCGGGTGTCAGCGGGTGGAGAAGGAGAGGTAAGCAAGGCTCATTGAGAAGTAGCGCAAGCAAGATCAGGATACATGGGTTCTGCGAAGTACTAATATGCCCCAGGCATGCATTATGGGACAGGTAGTCCTTTGTAATGCAGTATGCCTTATGGGTGTCTTTTTTCACACTGGATGTTTTTCTTCCCTGTTACTTTTGCTGAATTAATGGTTTTTTTCGCACCACTATTATCAATATGTATTATTATTAACTAGTGTAGAAGCCCTTGTACACAGTCCAAAGTGCAGGTTTACATTAACACAGTAGGACCACTATATATCCTAAGGCAACAGCTCCCTCTAGAGGTGACAAGAGGCAAAACTATGCGGTTTGGCATTGTCTCTATATATGCTTAGGCAACAGCTCCCTCTAGTGGTGACAACAGGCGAAGCTATGCGACTTGGCATTGTCTCTATGTATCATAATGCACCAGCTCCCTCTAGCGGTGACACCAGACAAAGCTATACGGATTGGCATTGTTTCTATATATCCTTAGGCAACAGCTCCCTCTAGCGGCGACACAGACGAAGCTATGTAAAATTGCCATTGTCTCTATATATCCTAAGGCAACAGCTCTCTCTAGTGGTGACAACAGGCAAAGCTATGCGGTTTGGCATTGTCTATATATATCCTTAGGCAACAGCTCCCTCTAGCGGTGACAACAGACGAAGCTATGCGGATTGGCATTGTCTCTATATATTGTAAGGAAATATCTCCCTCTAGTGTTGACAACATGCAAAGCTACTAAATCAGACAAACTTACAGGTCCACACATTCATCTAGCCTTTCATTATATTGTTAGATTACATACTATAAGGGCATTTTTGGTACCATGTTCCTTTTCTTTATTGGAGTGAATAAAGCCAAACAGAGCCCCCCCAAAACGTTTTGCATAATGTGTGTGGTATCGATAACACACACACAAAGTGCAGCAAACTGCATGCATTGCTGGATATAGTTCGGTCCACAGTGAGACCGTGCGGTTCACCGGTTGATTCAAGAGTTGCCCAATGCACAGTGAGGAGGAAGTAGCGGAACGGGGGAGGGGCAGTCCGAGGGAAAAGGTGATAGTGCTTTAGTGCTTGGAGGGAGGGTAGATAGATAGGTTTAGAGGGGGTCGATCGGGGACAGGAGTCAGGGCCACGTTGCCTGTCCAGGCATAACAGGATCAAACAGATGTCAACCTTAGCCCTGATGTTGAGGCGCGGAGGACACCTGCGCATTGCGCAGTAACGGCCTCATATTTAAGTGCATACACAATTTAGCTTGGGTAGGGAAGCATGACTCCATTTATAGTGCATCCATAGGATATTACGGCTGCATTTGATGCTGTTGATCGCAGTAATCTGTCCTTTACGCTGAATAAGAGGGGAAATCCCAATGGTCTGTCACGGATGATAATCGGCCTTCATGAGAAATCTAATATCCAAGCTCGGTTAAATTATAATGGGTTATTGTCAAGCCATATTCCCACTTTTCGAGGTGTCCTGCCTGTTTAACCTCTATATGGCAGGCACAGGGGATTATTTAGGGCAACTTGCTTGTGTAACCCCAAAATTATACCACCTGAGGCCAATTTGGATGGCATATGCGGACGATTTTTTAATCTTTGACTGCAGGACTACAACGAATAATTGATAGCATTACTAGTTTTATCAACATGCACTCCCCTGATATCAACCCAGTAGAAACCAAACGCATGCAGTGTACCAGACAGAACAAAGGCAGACCCTTCTGTTGGCGGGTTGAGCATATTCCAGTGGAGAAGGTAAACTGTATCCTGTAATAGGGTTTCTTGAACAACTCTAAACCACAAAAACTGCAGTTACAGGAGTTGATGCAATAATATGTACTTTTTAAAACATTTTCTTTTCTCTATGTAATTTGTTCTTGGTTTTCTGTATTTCAAGAAAGTTAAAGGTTACATTTTCTTGTGTTTTTTAAACTACATAACAGTCACAAAAAAATACAAAATAAATGTTGAGTAGATGTTCCCAAATGGTGGACAAACATCTCGTCTTGGTCTCTGAGTAGCTGTCACCTGACTTCCTGTTTAAGTGGGGGATGGAGGGAGGTACAGGCATAAGGGGTGTGTGCCTCACCTTAAGCTTGCAGGAACAGGGCAAAAAAACAAGAGAAATGAGTCTACTCACTTGAACAACCATGTGTAATTTCAAACATATCACCGAGGACAAAATTGAACCTCTCCTAGACCCTGCAATCAACTTTACTGAGCACACCTCCTTACTGGACAAGTCATCCATCCTTATTGCCAACCTCGTCGGTATATCCTCAGCCCTGGCTCCGGCCAAGTCAAAAAAATCTCTAGGTCCCAACAGAAGCAACCTATAGTTCACCAAGGAACTACAAAAGTCCAAATCTCTCACTGCCAAGTTATTCCATCAATGGAAAGCTAACACCAACACATTCACTCATGATGCATACAAATCAGCTGTTACGTCCTATAGAACAGAGTTAACGACTGCTAAAAAGACCCAGCACAACCTTCAGCTTCATAGCGCTAAATCAGATACGAAAGAACTGTTCAGGATCCTAAAAGACTCAGAATCTACCCCCGAACCTCAAGGACAAGTGCCACCGTCAGACAATAATTGGTGCCAACAAGTCCAAAACGGAATGCATAACAAACTTTTGAGCACCAGAACCGATATTGTCCTAAAAGAGGCCACCAACCCGGACTCTGTCCATAGCAAACCTTTTAACAGAAATCCGGCAGTCACTGAATTTAATTTCCACCCAATTTCTGAGGCTGAGTTGAAGACCATCATTGAACAACTCAAGCCCACCAAATGTAAGGGTGATCCTTGATCCTCCCTAATCATAAAATCTTGCCCTCCTCCATTGTTAAAAGCTATTTGAAATGTTACTAAAGCATCCCTAATAGAGGGCTGCATTCCTGACAATCTTAAAACTGCCTGGATCACCCCCCTTCTTAAGAAGCCCGGTCTGGCCCCTGAAAATTCACTCAACTATCGCCCAATTACTAATACTCAATTCCTTCTGAAAATCCTTGACCGCGTAGCCTACTCTCAAATAGCTCTTCACCAGAATCAGCATCCTATCCTGAATATCTACAAGTCAGGCTTCAGACAGAGCTATGGCACTGATAGATCCCTTTTGGACCTCACGTCCCGTCTCCTTGAAAGAATGGATAATGATCTGGCCATCCTCCTTGTCTCGTTGGACTTATCTGCAGCCTTCGACTTGGTCGACCATCCCATTATGGTTGCTAGAATAGTAGAGGTTGCCAATTTTTCACCCTCTGAAGCTTCGTGGTTTAAGTCTTTCCTGGCGAGTAGACAGAGTCGAGTCTGCCTCAGGGACTCAGAAGCGGACCCAATTCCGGTGCTTTTTGGGGTTTCCCAGGGCGTTAGTACCTCTCTCTGCCTCTATAACATCTACACTGCTCCCTTTTTTAAGATGCTCGAGGAGAAAAGTATCTAATTTTCAAACTACGCTGATGATACGCAGGTTATAATCCATCTCTCTGGAGTGCATGCCCAGGATGAACAAGGGCTAAACAGAATATTTTCCTTAATCGAAAACTGGATGATGGCCAACAACCTTGCTCTGAACAAAAGCAAAACAGAGCTTATGATTGTGGGTAACTTCAATTATCTTGCCAAATTGGACCCCATCTATAATATAACATTTAGGCTAGGCCTAGTGGATATTTCTCCCCAACCAAAATTAAAAGTCCTAGGCGTGGTTTTCGATCAGTCTCTTAACATGAGAGCCCATGTGAGCAGTGTCATCTCCGCCTCCTCTTATTACGTGAAACTATTGACTCATTTGAGGCCTTTTATCTCGCAGGCAAATGCCGAGACCATCGTGAGAGGAATAGTTGGTGCAAAGATCGATTACTGCAGCAGTACCCTGGTCAGTCTGGGAAAAACTGAGTCCAATAGACTTTAAGTAGTCCAGAACGGGGCAGTCTGTGTATTTATGGATCTCGCCCGACGTGATCACATCTCAGCTGCCCGATGCCCCTTACATTGGTTGCCTATCGAGGCACGTTTTAATTTAGACTTTTAACGATAGTCTTTAAATGCACAATGCCCAAATATCTGCAAGATCACATCCTTGATAAAGTCAATCCTACGGCTCTTAGATCAAGCAACCAGAATCTGCTAGCCCTACCATGCTGTAAACTCAAGAAGGTCGGGAACGGGGATTTCTATACTGTGACACCCAAACTCTGGAATTTTCTTCCATAGATTCTCAGACAGCACCCCTCTATCACCTTGTTCAAGAAGGCCCTTAAGACCTGGCTCTTTTACTGATCATTTACTTTCACGTTGACCTCCACCTCAGCCTTTTTCCTCTTACTCTTTTTTGTGTACCTTTCTTGTCTGTTTGTCATGTGTGCGCCCTCACGACTCAGGGTTCATGGGTGCGCATTAGAAATTGATTAAAGTAAAAGAAGGGGGCTGAGTCTGACCTACGCAGACATGAACCCGTGCCCTGCAGTGAGTATTTCATTTACTAAGCTGGTGTTACCCCCTGCCCACCCATTACCCATCTCACTGAAAGAGCGCAGAGCCCCTCTCATCGTAGACACCAGAAATACCAGGGTGGACGACTGTCCAATGAGTACATTTGGAAAGACGTCTTGTAATAACGTCCTTCCAGATTCCCCCAAAAAAGCCATTTGGAGAGATGGTGGGTGCAGAGAAGATGGGTTTAAGGAGAGGGAGATGGCCCAATCCCCCGCCTGGCTTAGCACACACCAGCATGTACACACAGAAGGTTTCTTGAGATGGTCAAAATTAGGAACCGGCTGTTTCCCTATTTGTTTCCATATGGACCAATGAAAGAGTGAGAATACCAGATCAGTTTCCCGGGACACAAGTTCCCCAAAAAGAGTCATAATCCTGTGGTCTGTATGGTGAAAGCTGCGTCCTGATTGGCTGACCCATTCATTGCGCCTGACTTATGTAAACGCAGCCTGGCTCACCCATCTCCTGACAGATGCATTGTGGTATCAGGTTGGGTCTGAGCGAGTGGTGTGTTGCCAAACTACCCTTGAGAGAGCACTTCTGCACTTTTAATATCTTGGAGTGCAGCCTCCCTCCAAGCTAAAAACTTGCACCAGCAGCGGAAACCCGTAACTAGCCCCCTCTTTCCCAAAGCATGGCCGCCATGTCCCAGCAGGAACCTGGTATGGCCAGAGCTTGATTCCATCTCTACACATATACAATTCAGATTCCTGCCATTATCCGTGCTTTATGTTCCATTTCTCTGCTCAGTAAGCCATTGCCGTTTATTGGGTTCGGCGGGCCCGTTTACTGATGGCACTTACCTTTTCTCTACCCTCTAATTAATCGCTGCTTCGTTAAACTGTTCTTTTTGATGGCTGGGAGTGCTCCAGTTTACGTAGCCTGATGTCCGGAATTCTGCTGGAATCTAATGTTCGTGGAGGCCCGAGTGGCACTTTAGGGCACGTTGGCACATGTTTCGTAATCAAACACCCCCGTTCTCTGCATCAGCTAACAAAAGTCTGGCCGCATAATTGGGTTTATATCTGATGAGCGAGTTTATGCAACATTTCACACTCCTGTGCCATGGGTAATGGTTGCCGACCTAAATCCACTGTACCTCTCAGTGTAACTGGAGTATCAGCAAAGCCACTGTTCAATACTTTTATCTATTGTGTAGCTTTGGGGGGTTTCATTAATAAGAATGCGCTAATTGGGTGCCTCAGTTGGTTGACAACTGATATGATATGATAGGTTATTTATAACGCGCTTAATACCCAGAGGTTTCTAAGCGCGGATCGAACCTGTGTTGCTCCGCAGCGGCAATGAGACAACACAGAGGAGGATGTACCCTAGGCCACAGAATCTAACCTGGATTGGGATTTTAATTAGTGTAGATTAGGACATGTTAACACAGCCTCAACTATATAACCCTCCGGGCGGGTGCCATTCTGCTCAGCAGGTCAGACCTGCCGGGCGGGATGGCATCCGCCAGCAGAGTTTTCAGAGAAGCACCAGCACTGTTAGTAACGGTGCTGGTGCTTCCGTGGTCCCCACTCCCATAGAGTGCTATGGGACTCTATGGGAATGGGGACTTACAATTTACAGGCGCCGGAGTTCCCGGGCCGCTGGGGTTGTAATTGCCCGGTGGCACTGAGAAGTAAGGCAACAGTAAATCATTACGTGTCCGGCGCCAACCCGCCGGTAGCACCGGAACGATTACCGCCGGACCCGTAATGCGGCCTATTGCTACAGATCCTAAAATGAAATTTTTGGGCAATTATGATGGAAATCGGTGTAACCTCAGTCCTATATTAGTTTACAGGATGGATGGATATTCTAGCAGGTGAAACTCAGGGATTGTGTTTTTAAGTTGTATTTTTGAGGGATCTTCAGTTCACTTTGAGTGCAGTGATTCAGTCAAACACAATACTTACAATATATTATATTAACGTCTAATATGCAAGTCCATTGTTATAGTACTGTTGTATTTCCTGGAATTGTTTATAATTCTTGGTGCTGTTGCTGAGTCTATGAACACTTGCTAATAAAGATCTGGATGAAAAAAATAAATGAACATACATTAACTGTTTGAAAATAAGGTCAACATTGACTGATTAGAATCATCTGATATTGTGTCGTGCTTTGTATGTTCCAGTTGTGTGAAATTTTCCAACATCTGTATATAGATTTTTAATATTGATTAGTATTGATTTTGGATGAAATATGAATTCCAATGTATTCAAAACTATCACGAAAAAAGCAGGAAAGGCCAATGTGTTCGTATCCTTTGTTAATGCCGCAATAACTACTGCGAGTAGCACTCTACTCTTGCAGTCAGTGTACATCAGGCCACTCCTCAAAAAGACAACAGCATTCCCGGTTGACGGTGCATGCCCCAATCCCATGTCAAAAACGACACTCATCGGACAAGTTCTGGGAAATAGTCATGTAAGGACAACCCTTCCATTGAGACACGCAACCTGCTTCAGAAGGCACAGGACGGCTTTGGGCCAGTGAGGGAATACAGCATCGGCCAAAGCTCAATTGGAGACACACTGATGCACCCCATGGACAAAACCTCAGAGAGCACCCCATCCTTCTGGACATCATCACCCAATAGTCTTCTAAAAGAAATACTCAGGATACGGGAATTCTAAGCGGCTAGCCCTTGGATCACCTCTTTCCTCAGAGTAAACATTGAAAACTCTATCATGGCCCCATAAGAGCCCAGCCTCACCCATTGATTTGTGGAGCACCCCGATAATGTACACTGTCGCCTGCCTACTTTTCAACTTTTACATGAGACCAATAATTGTCCTCATCAGACTGTCGGTCCTCACCGCTACAAGTATGCAGATGGCACACACATCATTTACAAACTGAAGAACATTTCAATCAACTCATAAGGCCTGAAAACATACCAGACTCATGCTTTGTAGAGCGCACCCCCCCCCTACCACCACCTCAATCACTTGGCTTGAAAAGATGGGGTCATAACCAGTACCAACTTCCATGCTAAGGAACCTCAGAAACAATAGCCTCACGCTCGGCACCACAGGTAAGAACCACTTTCAGAAATAGATTTTTCCAATTCTGCACTCTTTGATGCATCAGTCTGTACTTATCTTTAATGCAGAAGACGATTGCCATGTTATCAACTATCCCAACAAAACTAGATTATGCAATCAGCCTCTACGACTCAGGGAATATCGCATGGAAAAACCACAAAGAGTCCAAAACACAGAAGTCCGACTACACCTCAAATGTTCAAGCACATCACTCCTGCACTTTGAAGGCTCCACTGGCTCCCCATCAAGGAAAAAACCAAGAACACTCTGCACCGCCCACCATGCTTACCATGGGGAGGGCCCAATTTCTTTCACAGGTAAATTCCAGCATGATACACTTTCCAGGACGCTCAGCTCCAGGAGCGCAGCTCTGGTCCTGGTTCCCAACTTCAACAGGGAAAGGCAAGGAGGACCCTCATTCACCATTCATGGTGCCTGCAAAACTAAGCAGCCCACTCTCTAATCATGTTTGCAAAGAAGTGAGCCACCTCAAAATCAGAAAACAGCTCAAACTAAGGCTCTCCAAATGACTGATTTGGACAACTGCAAATAATCAAAATGAACACAGCAGGAAAATAAGGGTTCCTATGTCTTGGCTGATGCAGGAACTGGGTGATTTGGGATTAGTTGCAATTAACCGAGATGACTGTAATAGTGAAATGCTGTCCATTCTATCTTGTGACTCGTACAGAGACTAGACAAATTGGAAAACCTCAAGAAACTCGCATCAGGAAATAACCAATAATCATCTATCAACTCTTACAGGGAATAGGCGAGTCTTTCGCCTGACAACATCCATCGAGCCAGACCACTGCTCTGCTGAGAGCTCCTGTTCAAGGAACACAACCAGATTGATGCTGTAACTCATCTCCTTCAATACAGATCATCAGATCACAACCCCCTGACACAAGGGAAGGACCCTACCCCACTTTGAGCACTGACACATCCCTTCCAGCCAATCAGATAACACAGCGAGTAAGAGCACTCGCTTTGTCTTCCGTGCAGAACAGGTTCGAATCTAGGCAAGGCCGAATTCAACCTTTCATCCTTCCGTGGACAAAAAATAGTACCACACACTGTGGGTAGTAGTAAGCAGCACTCAAATTCCCTAGAGTTCGGAGTTCTATATACATGCAAATTGTTATTATTATTACAAGCCTACTCCCGGCTCACTAACCACTCACTGCTACAATCTTTCAACCAAACACAATGTTTACTCCCAAGTTATGATCCCACGGTCTAGTGCACTAAGTACAGAGTTCTACCCTTGTCAAAGCAAAAAAGAGAATATCGAGGCTGAGTACCCCAAAAGGAAATGTACCAAATGAGGGTTCAAAAGATACACTGATCTTTATTCTACAACTGAACAGTTTTCAAAGAACAAAGCAAAAGATAGTTATCAGGCCCTCAGTACAACACAGCGAATACCAGCCCTGTTCGGTGTGTGCAGTGAGTGGGACTGTACATCAGAATGGTTGTGTCTTTTATACAATATGTAATCTGATGTCCAGCCCACTTGCAGGTTAACCATTTCCTTGGGCTAGGGGTTCATGCCGAGTTTGTTCCTAATTTATGCATCTGTACATTTACGGATTATTCTTAATACATTCTCCAATAGTTTACAATAGCAACGGTGTGTCTTTGGATTCTATATTATGTCTTCTTACATATTCTCATACTATATAGTCAAAGAAGTGTTCACATCAAATACTCAAACATTATTGTATATAATATAGGTTCATGGATTAGTATTGTTGGTACAGGTAATCCTCTATCCACAGGTCAACGAAGGACAAGGTCTCATTACATGACCCTAACATTTGGCCTGCGGGCAGTTTAAGCATTAACATGCATGCTGTGGGATGTTTTTACCCATGCATCCAAGCCTTACCATAAAACTGTGCAATACTGGCATGGAAAACATCATGATGGCCAGAACTCCCCAGAGAGTGCACAGGGAAAACATGAAGAATAGGCTGCCACCCACTTTTGCCTATGTTGTGAGCACAGGAGGGCACTGACTAAAACCACCATTGGGCTACACACACAGTAGCCTATTGGGAATGGCAATGCTGATTGCCAAAAGCAACCCAGAACTGTGGGGAATTCCTTTTCTTAATGTCAAAAATGGATGCAGTACCGGTGCTCACCACTATCAGAAAGCCGGCGTTTTAAAACCACCAGACTTTTGTGTAAAACTGAACAATTGAACCGAAACCAGGCCAAGGAAAGACTTGCTAAGGAAGTAATTATTTAATGTATATGTAAAAATTGTAAGTTTGATTTAAACTGGGAACTAAAGTGACATTTAGCTGAATTCTGCCTGACAACTACCCGCGACAGGAGAAACCTGCTCAGCCACTCTTCCCAGGCCTAGCTGCATCCTGCTTCCCCACCAAAAGGAGATGACACCTCTCTGATTGAATTAGGGGAGGGGCACCTGCAGGAGGTTGAACAAAGCCTTGTCCTGTGCTCAGGCAAATGTTATATTGGGGGGGGGCGAAAAAGTGGCTTCCTCTTGGGGGAAACTTAGAGGGGCAGTACCTCTGCTAGCAAGCTGAGCTTGGGGGAAGTGGATAAACCAGTTATTCCACCATGTGATGTGGGAAGCCCCACCCCTTTTTGACCAGGGCATAATTTTAAAAAGATAGATAACTCATAGTGCGGACTGGTCAAAATTATATAAATAATATCATTATTCTTCTGATTTTTCTGTGCACGTTTTAAGAGGCGTTAGGACCCTGTGGTGTATTCTGGGGGGTTGCTAGGGGAAAATAGGGTCTTACTCCAAATGTCTGCATGTTAAAAATCTGACACTTCATCAATTAATGTCCATACTCCTTGTGCACATTTGTGTAATTTTTGGTAAATGTCCGATATTGGTAAACCAGTCAAAATGCGCAAAATGTTGTCATTTTTGAATGCAAGCATCCAGGAAGATCAGAGGCGGACAAGCATGGACCATAAGGAATATATAATGTGTACATGTAATTTTCAAACAATTGTGTATCTGGGAAATTTGTATTTGAATCAAATATAGATTTGTGGGCAAATTGACCAGGGGAGGATCCTCTGACCCATAAACAGACCTCATCATGATGACAATCCATTTCCTTCCCCCAATCATGGGAGAGGGGAGAATTGGGCCAATGACAAGTAGAAAGGGGCAGGCTCAGTTATGCCAGGCACACACCCATTTCAAAACACATAAAAAGGGCCACTGAAACACAGGTAGAGACATTCACTTTCCACTTTCTTGCAGGACGCTCTCCCGGGAGACTCCAGACTTCAAATCCATCAACCTCCAGAGACCAGAGATCCAGACAGAGACCAGAACCAGGGACCCATAGACTACAGAACTTTGAACCTAGAAGGCCCACTGCAAGCTAAAGTATCCTCAGCAGGCCTTCAGAATCCAGCAAACCTAACCAAACTATTCAACAGCCGGGCGAGCAGTTTGAATTCTTTGCCAAGAACTTTTGCCGGACCAACAGACCAGACCGCTGTGAGCAGAACCAGAGATCCGGATTGCTGTGAGCAGAACTAGTGCCTGATTGACCCACCGAGCAGAGAGAACCGCTGCTGGATGTGTTGACCAGATCCGTGACGAGGCCCATTCATTTCAAAATTAGGAGTGAGTATCCGCCAGAACTGTGCAGAACCCAATCTCTTAGTTAAAATAATCTAATCCAAACTATTTTAACATAATTAGAACAGCCTCATAGAAATCGTGTCATCTGTCATTTTTAAAGCTGCACAACTGTCACCTGTCAATTCTGCAGCTGCAAGCTGTCACCTGTCATTTTGAGTTTACTTTAAATCCGAAAAACTACCTTCACAAAATCGTCCGTATCTCTGGAACCGTTTGTCCGAGATTTAACTTTCCTCTGAAAGCTTAGAATCTAAGCTTTCCAACAAGCCTAGAACCGACTTCCTACTCCTTATACTTTTACCGCAATCGCGATTTACGCACTCGCTAAATTTACCGCGATTTGCAATTTGGCCTGATTTCGTCATCTGTAAAAAAGATAGCCGCTTTTGCCTGAACTGCTAAAATTCGTTTGCAACCTAATAACCATCTCTGAACCATTGTTAGGGCTGACCTGAATTGATTTAAAGTGTCTACCACTCACCCTGAACCTCCTATAGGGAATTAAAAGCAATTTTAGCATTTTTCACTTCCTTGCCACCACATTACAAAGCACTCTTGCCCGTGTTTTAAAGAGCATACCTGTTGTCTAAGCTTGCTGGGGGGAACTGAATTCCGTATAGTATTTGATTGTATTCCTGAAGACTGTGTGTGTTACTTCCATCTCCTTGCATTGCATATAGGGGGGGGGGTGAATTGCCACCAGGAGAAAAGTGAACATATTATCTCTTGTGAAACCATATCAGTTTATTTTCTGTACTGCATTTATTCCACCTTGCATTTCCTTGAAACCATAAAGCATTTCAGCTACCTCATCCTCTATACTACTTCTAAGTAAGCAAATAAGTTTACCAGTAGAACATTATCCATTGTTGATCACTGTCATATTTTCAAGTGTGATATCCAATATTAATTTATTATAAAAGTGTGATAGATATATATTGTTATATTTCTCAAATAAACCTTTTACATTTGCAAAACAGACCTACTTCCTGGCTCAGTGGGGTCAGGGGGATTCTAAGAGAGGGGTGTTATATAAGGGTTGTCATCCAGAGTACATGGACCTAAAAATATATCAATAAGGGTTTCCCTCAGCATCCCAGACTAGGACTTGACTTAGCTGTAGTGTTGAAGTGAATCTGCTTAACATAGTGGGGGCTCGTAGCCAGAGATTCTGGGTTAGATCTATCACTTGTGCAGATTAATACAGTGTGCTAACTGACAGGAGACATACATCCGATCGGATCACCACGCTGTGTTACGCTGTAAAGCACTCCTCAAAGGAACGCTCTAAAGAAACGGTCTGTTTTGCAAAAATAAAATACAAACTTCTGTAAATCAGGAAGGAACTCAAATTCCAGAATGACAACACTGGTAGACATCAGAATAGCTCGAGAGCACTTCTTGCATAAGCTGGTTGTGAGAGGTGAGTGGACTCATCAGGACCAAACGGTCTGGTTGCAGGCAATCGCGCAACAGGTCACTGAAACAGGGTCAGATACATGCAGAGATCAGGGTCCCCTAAATGTGGCCCTGAGTGAACTATACATGGCCCCTAAAGCCAAAGATGAACATAATAAGATTGCCAGGATAGCGTCATATTTGTACCTATATATGGGAGCCATGCAGGACAAATGTGCTGAAGGCCAAGATCTGGCAAATAGGCAACAGATGGCGTTAGAGAAGGCCCAATCTGATCTGGACTCTTCTGAGCAGAGGCTGCTCAGGAGCCAGGAGTCAGAAAAGGACAGCAGACAGTACATCACTAAAATAAAGGAGGATATGGATGTGCTGCAACAGGAAAAGGCGGACCAGGGTACCAGATTTCTGGCCTTGCAGAAGGAGTACCAAGAAGGTTTGGACTCCCCACTGCAGAGCCATAAAAAGCTGGAGCAACAGTTAGACTTCAATAGGGCATGTGCTGAGCAGGTAGTCACCCTGCAAAGCCACCTAGATAGGGAGAAGGCAGAGAGCAATAAACTGATTTTGAAAGACCTGGATACCCAGGCAGAGTTTGACCAGGAGCGCCAGAAAGCTGGTGCCTTCCAAAGGCAAAGGGACGACCTGGCGGCACAGATGCAGGCTCTTAGTCAGGAAAGGGATACCTTAGGCCAGGAAGTCTGCCATTTAAAAAGGAAAATGGAAGAAAATCACCTGGCCCTCCAGGGACTGGGTGACCTCCAAAAAGAACACCAGAACTTGTTAGAGCACACCAGGAGGGCGGAGGAGGCTCTGGCAAGAAAGGAGCAGGCCAGTAGGGATGGGACTCAGGAGGTAACCCTCCTGCAGCAGAGACTGGCCCAGCACTCCAGGACCAATCAGGAGGCACAGAGAGAGAATGAGGTTCTCTGCCAGCACAATGATAGGCTCCAGCAACAGGTAGCGATGCAGGAGAGACTGATAGAGTCTAGTAAGGCCTTAACTGAGGAACTGAAAGCCCATTGCATTGCAACAGAAAGCAGGGGCGGATAGAGATGAGGTTTGCTGGGAAAGAGAAACTCCTGAGCATAACCTCAGGAGCCCTAGTACCAGAGGCCTTCATCTCTCCCAGTCCCTGGACTCTGAAACCCCCATGTCCCCTCACGCACATGAGCCAAGGGCCACGGAGATGGCAGATTACTATCCAGCTAGAAGTATGGGGCTCATAGGCCAGTACCTCCCAGGAATGGATGGGCGGGCATCCGGGTATGGGCACCCACGCACAGTGCAATTTAGTGGGGAACCCCAGGAGAGTAGGCCCATTAAGGGCATCCTGAAAACCTCTGCCCAGTTAGATCAGTGGGGGGGGGGTACCCATCAAATCCTGGCAGCAAGGAGGGATCTGAAGACTCCTCTGAGCATTACAGGACACAGGAGACCAGGTCCCCACATTCTGACAGCCATTCCAAGGCTCGCAGAATCCAGGAAAACCTGGAAGATCAGACGGGCACCTCTGGGAGCAGTGCTTCTGAGTCAGAGGATGAATGGACCAGGGTTACCCGAACCAAAAACGCCAATAAGGCAAAAAAGGGCCTTGCTTAAGGACCCATTGAAACAAATAAAGGCAATAAGGAGTGTCATCACGCCTTATCATAAGAACGCCAAGTATTCTATGAGCAAATGATGGAGACTTTCCATTTGAAAGACAGCAGTAGCTGTATCCAGTACGTCAAATGGACCTTCTCACCAGAATACTCCAGTTTCTTTGCAGGGCTGGAGGACCAAAACCATTGAAGATGGTCCGCATATAGGGTGGCCATCTTGAAACATTTTTCTGTTCATAGAAATCCTCAAGAGGCTCGCAAGGCAGCCTACAATTTGCAATGTGGGGAGGATCAGGCCCCATAAGAATTCGTACAAGAATTGAAGCGTGCCTTTGCGCAGACCACCAGAAGGGTGCGCACGGACAGCAGGGAATTGGTCAATACTTTTTTCCATGCCTTGCCCAAATACATCATGACCCAGCTAGTGAGAGATTTTCACGAGAAGAGGTCACTAGACTGGGTCATTGAACAGGCTACCCGGATCTATGAGGTGCAGAAGCCCATAGAAAATAAAAGTAATGCGCAGAAAAACCCCAAAACCAACAGCACCCCTGCTGCTGCTAAGGTGGCAGAGGTAAAGGTTGCCCCCGTTTTAGATTTGGAGATGGGGGGGCCTAAAAACCTGCCTGAACCAAATAATTCACAGCCCAGAAGGCCATCGGGCCAGTCACAGACAGGGAGCCAAGGAGGTAGTCCCACAAATGGGGTCACTCACTCCCCTGATTATGTCAGTCCCCGCTACAAAGGAAACCGACCCATCCTGGGTTATGTGTGGACTCCTCCAGCCCAAGGGGGGGGATCCAGCCAAGCACCTAACCCAGGGAACTTCCCTCCCAACTTCCCACAGGAGGGCAGAAATTCTCCAAATCCTGGCCAGAACCTTTTCCCCAGGTATCCGCCCAATTTCCAGCCCCAAAATCATCCATCCTTCTTTCCCCAATTCCCTGAGCCCAGACAACCTAATCCGGGAGAAGGGAGGCCAAGGGTGGAGGGGTATCCATATTTTCACAATCTGGGGTATTACCAGAGAAGGGATAGCTACCCTTCCCAGGATCAGCCCAGGGGAGAAAATAGAGCCCCGTATCAGCCTGAGCGGGTTTCACAACTTGAGCGCCAGGTCCAAAATATGGCACGAGATCTGGGTCACATACTGAGGGCTCAACAGAACCCTCAGATGAGCATGCCACCGCAGAATGCCCCAAACTCTGGACCTGGTGCTCCAGAACAATGACGGGGGCAGCACCCCGATAACCCACCGGTTCCCAGGGAGGAGGCACAAGGGGAAGGGGGGTGTAAAGCCTTGGAGGAAGCTTCCTTCCCAACTTGTAAACAGCCCCTGGAAAACCACAAACTGGAAACAAAATCTCCTGCCTCTGAAAATCTGCCACCCAAGGAGCAGAGGGGGAGTAGGAGAAACAAAGGACCCAAACAGACCCACTTTGTGGACGAGGTACAGGTCTTCCAATTTGAGGGAGAGGGATCCTCAGAAGATCCTGGGAAAAGGATCTTCTCCTTCAGAGATGGAGGAACTCCTCCCAAGGAAAAATGGGTCCCAAGGGATGCCAATTCAGACCGGGGAGATGTGGAGACTGAGCTACCGCCGCCCATCATCTCATCCCAGAACCGACAATACCAAAATCCCATGGGTCAAACCCATCCTGATGACTGCCTCCAAAAAGGGGGGTGGGGCGGCCCAGAACCCGAAACCATTTCCAGTTGTCAACTTTTTCTTTCAGATTCCCCAGGCTCTCCACAAAACAGGCTCTCCACAGAATTCTGCCCAAATCTCTTCGCTAGCAATGTCCAAAACCAGAAAGTTAGCCCACCAGTTGTCCAAAAATGTGCATTATCTGTGCCGCCTTGAGGAGAACGAGGGAAGATATTATGCCCCGGTACAAGTACAGGGGCAGGGTACAATTTCGGCACTGGTGGACACTGGATCCCAAGCTACCCTTCTGTCCAAAAGGGCCTTTGATGAACTAAATGCAGGAAGGGGGGAGAATTACCGTATTCCTCTCACCTCTCTTCCTGGACAACTGCAGAACTTTGACGGGAAGGAAATTCCTGTTGAGGGGACTGCAGATTTGGACATCAAAATTGGGCGACACAAGGTGAAACACCCGGTCATAGTAGTGACTCCAGAGGGCACCCCTTGTTTACTAGTGAATGACCTCCTGAGAAGGTTGTCCCCCTAATAGATTGCGTAAACAAGGTCCTCTGGACCCAGACTAGCCGACCAATAAAATTAAAACAGAGTGTCAACCGTGTTAGTTTAAACGGCACCTGCCACATGGTTGAACAAAAATCTGACCAAGTAGAATTTCACTTCCAGAACAACCAAATTCCAGACGTGACAGTAATAGCAGTAGGACAACAGACTGGTGATGGGGGGTCCTCTCTATTTCTGAAAATCAACCTTCCTTCCAGTTTAAAGTGGTATTCCACACTGGAAGGAAACACTCTGAAATTCTTTACCAATCCACAATCAGACACTCCCACTCCTATAGTCCAGAAAGAGGTGAAATCAGCTCAGAGCCTGGCTGATATTCAGCAAATTGGAGAGCAGTTGTTCATCCCTGTTCAGTTAAATGATGGGAAGGACTCTGTTCTCGCCCGAGTGTGTGTGAACAACGGTAAGAGCTTCATCAGCGAAGCCATGTTCCGCCAACTCCCAAAAGATCCAGCCATTCCCACATTCAAACTGATAGACAAATGGGAAATGGACCTGGAAGCACCCAATTCGAAACACCTCCTGCCAAGCAGGTGTATGCTCAAAATCTCCATTGGCAACAAGAGCATAGCCCATAATTGTTGGGTCGTGTGAGATGTCACTGCCGCCTTTTACTTAGGCAGTGACATTCTCAACCGCTTCGCCATTAGTTTGGACCTAATAAACTTCAAAGCTTGGTCCCGATTAGCGGATAATCCCATGGGCTTTGATGATCCAGAAAAAGCATTTAGGTCAGCTCAATTGCTACCTTATGCAGTTGAAATTCAGATTAAAGAGGAAGTCACCATCCCAGAAAGGACCCGACAATTCTCCCTGGAAGTGAAAGTTAAAAGAGGACAAACATTGAAAAACCCTGATGCTTACATACATCTAAATGCTTCTCTCCAACAGCAAGGGTTGGGGGTAAACCCAACTCCATTAGTCAACATAGAACATGACACCATTCCAATAGAGGTGGATAACAGCGACTTAAAGAGTATTACTCTAGCCGCAGGCACATTTATTGGAATGGCAGTTGATGACTGACATTTTTCCATTGATCTAGGAAATGAACTGTTAGGACCAATCCCCAAGGACTGTTTTGACAGTGACAGTGATGACAACACAACACAAGACAGGATTTTCACCCGGCCTGGGGGGAACTTCCTGGTTTACACTTCTTGCCCTTATGGTAAGGAAGATGTGACTTGTGACTTCAGGAGGGATGAGGTGATTTTCCAGGTCCATGAGGGCTGCCTTTCCCACCTGAAGCCTCCAGTCCAAATCAGCACTCTGACCAGGGACTTCTCCACCCAGCTGAAGGAGGCCGCTGAGAAGTCTTTCCCGGCTTCAGGCAGATGGTGGAAGAGAGGGTCAACCTAGCTGATGCCTGCGTGACTCTGGAACAGAAGCAAAAGTTGAAACAAGTTTTCTTGGATTTCCAAGATCTCTTTGCAGTAGACTCATATGACTGTGGTCGCACCGACATCCACACCACAACAATTCCCATGGACCCTGGAATGACTCCAGTGTTTGTGAAGCAATATCGTTTGCCTCTCGCATCCATGGAGTCCCTTACTGAAATAATTAAGAACCTTGAGTCCCGGGGAATAATCCGTCCAGTACACAGCACCTTCAATAATCCGGTGCTGGGAATATTGAAGCCAAACGGCCAGTGGAGACTCGGCGCCGACCTTAGGGAGCTCAACAAATGGATCCATACTTCCCGATGGCCTCTGCCCTACATTGACCAAGGGCTGGCCCAGATTCAAGGGTCACAAGTATTCACTGCAATAGACCTGACCAATGGATACTGGACTGTGCCTGTCAGTAGGGAGGACCAATACAAACTGGGTTTTACCTTTGGGGGCCAGCAGTACACCTGGACCCGGACTCCCTTCGGATACCTCAACTCCGGCAATGAATTCAACATTTTCTTACATAAGGCCATGCCCGACCTGGGTGCAAGGGGTAACCTGGCTTATGTAGATGATGTCCTCATCAAAAGTTCATCTGTGGAGGAACACATAGCGGAGATCCGTTATGTTCTGATGCAGTTGAGGGCCGCCCGAGCAAAACTTTCCTTTCAGAAAGCACAGTGGTGTAGAACCCGTGTTAATTTCTTGGGGCATGAGATTAGTCCTCAGGGTCTCTGTCCCCAGGAAAAGAGAGTGGAAGCACTTCACAAACTGAAAGACCCCACGACTCTACGGGAACTAAGGAGCCTCCTTGGACTGACTAATTACAGCAGAAAGTTCATTAAAGGCTACACAGTGATCACTAGACCCCTGATTAATCTCTTGAAGGGGGGGGTCAAGTGGGAATGGGGTCCAGAACAATCCGAGGCAGTAAGACAACTCAAGAGAAGCCTCTCACAAGCACCTTGCCTAGCTTACCCTGTCAGAAACAAGGAGTTCTTCCTGGAGACAGGGTTCTCTAATACGTGCGTGACGGCAGTACTATACCAAAAGCATGACAAGGTCAATAAAGTAATCTCCTATGCGAGAAAAACTTTATCCTCTGTGGAGGAAAAATTCAACGATTGTGAGAAGGCACTCCTGGCAACGGTGTGGGCATTGAGGAATTACCGCCCGTTTATCCAGGGGGAACACATCATAGTGGAGACTCCACACCAGCCTCTGCAAAATCTCCAAAGTGACAGAATCCGGGCCGGAAATGTGAGTAATTCCCGAATTACTTCCTTGATTCTGTCAGTGCAAGGCTTTCCTGTAGAGGTCAGATATGGCCAAAACAAGAAGAGTCCCCTCGCGCAAGGTCTGGCTGACTTGCATGATTGTGCCAGAGAAAACTGTCTCGTGGATGAAAGTCTAAAAATCAAGGGCAACATGGAAGCATACCTTAATTCCCCACACAAAGTCTTTGAAGAAGACAAGTGTGAGCGAATGCCCACTGTCTCTGTGGATGGATGCTCTTACCATGTTGACAACAACGGGGAGAAAGAACTGGTGGCCGGTGTAGGGAATGCATGGGTGAAGGAGTTTCCAGAACCCTCCGCTTGATACAAAAATGGTCCCCAAAGTAGTCAGGTGGCAGAATTGATGGCTGTGCATCAGGCCATCCTCACTGCTGTCCAACATCAACTCCACGAACTGGTCATAATCACAGATTCGGATTATGTACGGAACGGGTTCGTGGAGCACCTGGTTAACTGGAAAACCAGAGGCATGTTATGTGCTAATAACAAACCCCTGAAACATGGGAAGTTCATCCAAAATATTGATGATCTGGTCACATCGAATGGGATGACCATCTACTGGTAAAAGATCAAGGGTCATTCCAAAGTAGAGGGACCATACAAAACTGGAAATGACTTAGCTGATCAGCTGGCCAAAACCGGGGCCATCCAAGGGGATCTAATAGAAATAGAGTCCCTTTTGGGGGAAATCCAGGTCACTGCTATTACTAGGTCCCAGACATATGCTCACAATGATCTTTCAACTGCACAATGGAGTAAGGAGACCCCTGATGCTGATTAAATTACAGCTCAGAAGGGGGATCCAATCATTGGTAAGTTTTACCATCACCTTGAGGACCCTGAGAACTTTCCCCTGACGGATACCCATTACATTGGGAAAGAGGACCTAAGAGTGTTGATGAAATGTCCAAAAATGTTCCGAATCCAAGACGGTTTGTTGGTAAGGAAATCCCAAGCTGGCCATGATCAGTGGGTGGTTCCTACCTCATTCCGAAGCCTGATGTTAAGTCACGCCCATGATGCGGCCACCGCCGGTCATAGGGGGTTTCATACAACACTTGAAATCTTAAGAGAGGTTGCATACTGGCCACACATGGGGCAGGACCTCGACCAATACTTGAAGGGGTGTCTTGTGTGTACACAGTTTCAGCCATCATCCCTCACACACCGTGCGCCTCTCCAAAAGAGGGGGATGACACTGCCATGGTCAGATTTGCAAATCGACTTTGTAGGCCCTGTAATTCGCTCGTCTAGAGGAAACAAGTACATGTTGACCGTCACATGCTTGTTTACCAAGTGGGTCGAATGTCTCCTGGCCCCAAACTGCAAGGCAGGAACAGGAGCTGTCCTGATGATTAACCACATCTTTTCCCGTTTTGGTCTACCTCAAAGGATTGAGTCAGACAGGGGTAGCCACTTCACCAGTGAAGTAATGACAAAGATGTGGAAGATACTGGGGGTCAAAAGGAAGCTACATATTGTTTAGAGGCCAGCTTCTTCTGGAGAAGTAGAGAGATACAACCAGACAATTGTGAGCATATTAAAAAAGTTTGTGGCAGATTCTGGGCCAAGTTGGGATATCCGAATACCTCTGGTCCCAATGGCCATCAGATCTACCCCTTCATCTGCAACTAAAATGTCACCACTTGAGTTGATGACCGGACGCAAGATGGTGCTTCCCCAGCATTTGCTCTACAGAACCCAAGAGCAAACATTGATAAATGCCTCCACAACTCATGAGTATGTGGAGAATTTAAGGAAACACCTCCAACATGCTTTTGCCTATGCTCAGCGGAATCTAGAAAGATCAGCTGACAGTATGAAAATGCCCTATGACCTGAAGACCACCAGGAAGGAACATACTGTGGGGGACCCTGTCTATCTATACAATTTCCAAAGGAACCAGGCCAAACAGCGAAAATGTTTGCCTACATGGAAGGGACCGTTTGAAATTATAGACAAGATCTCCCCTGTAGCGTACAAGATCCGCATCCCCAAAGGTAGTCTGGCGGAAGGGGAAGACAAGTGGGTACATATAAATCAGCTAAAGTGTTGCCATCCCAGGCACACGCTGCAGCAACTGGAGGAATCCTCTGCAATACCAGAGGGGACTGCTCCAGATTAATTCAGTTCCAACCCTAAAATATCCCACATATAGGGCCTCATTACACGGTAGGCAGTAAACCATGGCGCTATTAGCGCCATGGTTCATGCCGGTAATTTACCGGTACCGCCTTGGAGGAAAGGGGAATTACAGCCCTATTCCAAGGTTGGGAAGGCGGTAATTCCTCCTTCCTCCATTGCCCTTCCCCATTCCCATTTTTGCCCCATAGGGCATAATGGGAATGGGGAAGGTGCTAATTACGGTACCGCAAATTGCAGTACCGTAATTAGCACCCCGGTCCCTTTGCGGGTTCGTTTTTTAACGCCTGCAAAAAGCAGGCGTTAAATTCCCTAACTCGCAAAGGGACCTCGTAGTAAGGCGGTAAGGGTTTACCGGTACTGGTAAAATACCGGTACCGGTAAATCCTTACCGCCTACCATGTAATGAGGCCCATAGTCTCTAAAATATTATGATTCTGGAAGGAAAATGTATCTTAATTATATCTTGTTTTTTTTTCAAAATAATACTGCAAAATGTCTATGATGTATAAAATGCATATGTTCGCCACACCATTAATAGTGGTGGAAAAATGTCTAGGAATGTGTATTGCCGCTTTGCTTTGTCATCCTAGGAGAGATGAAACCATGGAGACTGACCAAGGAGGCGACCTGGGGACCGAGAGCGAAGATCCGAGGGGCCCGGGGTACCGCCCAATCCTCCCATCAGGACCAGCAAGGAGAACTGATTGATCGACTGGAGGGAGGAAAAGATGCTGAACTGTGCTATCTATGGAATTGGCAGAAGAGGAGGCGAACATCCCAGCTCTTGCGAGTTCCATCAGTGAAAGATCAGAATGGCCATCGCCGAGGGGGGGCTTGTGGGATGTTTTTACCAATGCATCCAAGCCCTACCATAAAACTGTGCAATACTGGCATGGAAAACATCATGATGGCCAGAACTCCCCAGAGAGTGCACAGGGAAAACATGAAGAATAGGCTGGCACCCATTTTTGCCTATGTTGTGAGCACAGGAGGGCACTGCCTAAAACCACCATTGGGCTACACACACAGTAGCCTGAAACCATTGGGAATGGCAATGCTGATTGCCAAAAGCAACCCAGAACTGTGGGGAATTCCTTTTCTTAATGTCAAAAATGGATGCAGTACCGATGCTCACCACTATCAGAAAGCCGGCGTTTTAAAACCACCAGAGTTGTGTGTAAAACTGAACAATTGAACCGAAACCAGGCCAAGGAAAGACTTGCTAAGAGCTGGATACAATGTAAAACTATATTCTGAAATGACTTGAAGGAAGTAATTATTGAATGTATATGTAAAAATGGTAAGTTTGATTTAAACTGGAAACTAAAGTGACATTTAGCTGAATTCTGCCTGACAACTACCCCTGACAGGAGAAACCTGCTCAGCCACTCTTCCCAGGCCTAGCTGCATCCTGCTTCCCCACCAAAAGGAGATGAAACCTCTCTGATTAGATTAGGGGAGGGGCACCTGCAGGAGGTTGAACAAAGCCCTGTCCTGGGCTCAGGCAAATGTTATATTGGGGGGGGTTGTAAAGTGGTTTCCTCTTGGGGGAAACTGGGATGGGCAATGCCTCTGCTAGCAAGCTGAGCTTGGGGGAAGTGGATAAACCAGTTATTCCACCATGTGATGTGGGAAGCCCCACCCCTTTTTGACCAGGGCATAATTTTAAAAAGATAGATAACTCATAGTGCGGACTGGTCAAAATTATATAAATAATATCATTATTCTTGGGATTTTTCTGTGCACGTTTTAAGAGGCGTTAGGACCCTGTGGTGTATTCTGGGGGGTCGCTACCAGAAAATAGGGTCTTACTCCAAATGTATGCATGTTAAAAATCTGACACTTCATCAATTAATGTCCATACTCCTTGCGCACATTTGTGTAATTTTTGGTAAATATCCGATATTTGTAAACCAGTCAAAAAGCGCAAAATGTTGTCATTTTTGAATGCAAGCCCCCAGGAAGATCAGAGGCGGACAAGCATGTACCATAAGGAATATATAATGTGTACATGTAATTTCAACAAATTGTGTATCTGGGAAATATGTATTTGAATCAAATATAGATTTGTGGGCAAATTGACCAGGGGAGGATCCTCTCACCCATTAACAGACCTCATCATGATGACAATCCATTTCCTTCCCCCAATCATGGGAGAGAGGAGAATTGGGCCAATGACAAGTAGAGAGGGGCAGGCTCAGTTATGCCAGGCACACACCCATTTTCAAAACACATAAAAAGGGCCACTGAAACACAGGTAGAGACATTCACTTTCCACTATCTTGCGGGACGCTTTGCCGGGAGACTCCAGACTTCAAATCCATCAACCTCCAGAGACCAGAACCAGGGACCCATAGACTACAGAACGGTGAACCTAGAAGGCCCACTGCAAGCAAAAGTATCCTCAGCAGGCCTTCAGAATCCAGCAAACCTAACCAAACTATTCAACAGCCGGGCGAGCTGTTTGAATTCTTTGCCAAGAACTTTTGCCGGACCCGCAGACCAGACCGCTGTGAGCAGAACCAGAGATCCGGATCACTGTGAGCAGAACCAGTGCCTTATTGACCTGCCGAGCAGAGAGAACCACCACTGGAAGTGTTGACCAGATCCGTGACGAGGCCCATTCATTTCAAAATTAGGAGTGAGTATCCGCCAGAACTGTGCAGAACCCAATCTCTTAGTTAAAATAATCTAATCCAAACTATTTTAACCTAATTAGAACAGCCTCCTAGAAATCGTGTCATCTGTCATTTTTAAAGCTGCACAACTGTCACCTGTCAATTCTGCAGCTGCAAGCTGTCACCTGTCATTTTGAGTTTACTTTAAATCCGAAGACCTACCTTCACAAAATCATTCGTATCTCTGGAACCGTTTGTCCGAGATTTAACTTTCCTCTGAAAGCTTAGAATCTAAGCTTTCCAACAAGCATAGAACCGACTTCCTAATCCTTATACTTTTACCGCAATCGCGATTTACGCACTCGCAAAATTTACCGCGATTTGCGATTTGGCCTGATTTCGTCATCTGTAAAAAAGATAGCCACTTCTGCCTGAACTGCTAAAATTTGTTTGCAACCTAATAACCATCCCTGAACGATTGTTAGGGCTGACCTGAACTGATTTAAAGTGTCTACCACTCACCCTGAACCTCCTATAGGGAACTAAAAGCAATTTTAGCATTTTTCACTTCCTTGCCACCACATTACAAAGCACTCTTGCCCGTGTTTTAAAAAGCATACCTGTTGTCTAAGCTTGCTGGGGGGGGACTGAATTCCGTATAGCATTTGATTGTATTCCTGAAGACTGTGTGTGTTACTTCCATCTCCTTGCATTGCATATGGGAGGGGGTGAATTGCCACCTGGGGAAAAGTGAACATATTATCTCTTGTGAAACCATATCAGTTTATTTTCTGTACTGCATTTATTCCATCTTGCATTTCCTTGAAACCATAAAACATTTCAGCTACCTCATCCTCTATACTACTTCTAAGTAACCAAATCAGTTTACCAGTAGAACATTATCCATAGTTGATCACTGTCATATTTTAAGTGTGATATCCAATTTTAATTTATTATAAAAGTGTGATAGATATATATTGTTATATTTCTCAGATAAACCTTTTAAATTTGCAAAACAGACCTACTTCTTGGCTCAGTGGGGTCAGGGGGATTCTAAGAGAGGGGTGTTATAT
Organism: Ambystoma mexicanum; assembly: GCF_040938575.1. NCBI lineage: Eukaryota > Metazoa > Chordata > Amphibia > Caudata > Ambystomatidae > Ambystoma > Ambystoma mexicanum. Next base: position 65,806,664 of record NC_090938.1, read on the forward strand.
AAGGGTTGTCATCCAGAGTACATGAACTGGACCTAAAAATATATCAATAAGGGTTTCCCTCAGCATCCCAGACTAGGCATTGACTTAGCTGTAGTGTTGAAGTGAAGCCGCTTAACAAGAAGTCAAGACGGCCATGTTACCAACAGAAGAACACTGTCCACCATCTTAGAACGCAGGGTGACTTTGGAGCGAGAATCAAAATGGCTGGTGAACCTAAAATGGCGGCTAAGACTGATCTAAGGTCAGGACCTTGCAACGCGGATTTCCTCACAGAGCGACTTGTTCTAGGCCAATATATATATACAATCAAGAGGGTATAATAGGATTTCCCGTTTGACAAACCCTCCTTTTGGCCTATGCCAAGCGCTAAACTACTTCTAGTCGCTCTACGAATAACTCCTTGTCTCAACGTCCATACACCCTGAATCACTATTGGAGATATCAATTGCCATTAGGTCAGTTACTAAGATTTCTTTCAACACATATTCATTGGAGTCCTTGTCTGGGGCATATGTCTTGCGTCCTAATATACCCATCGCCTGTCACAACATCCCCCTAGCATCGAACATATACCAGAAAGACATTGTATACAACAACAAAGAAACAATACAACTCCTAAAATGATCAGCAAGACCGAAAGTAATTTCCAACCCCAAGATCGCAAGAAGTCCCAGAACCAAGCCCTAAGATCCCACTTTCCCTCGGGAACATGCAGTTCTGAACTTAAGACATGCAGATTCTGTATTGCCTTGAAGATAGTTGAAGAGAAATCTGGCACGAAAACACAACAAGCGGACCCCACTAATTTACATACTCCTCCATGTTCAGCCAGGATGACATCTAATGCCATCCGGTTCTGAAGTGCTACTAACCTTATTGCTTTCTGTTCTAAAGTCATATTATAGAGTATGTCAGTGGTCCGGTTGATGGTTCTCTCCAGTACTCTCACTAATCTCCTGATATCCTCGGAGTTCATTATTTGACCCCAAAATGGCACAAAGGATTTTGCTACGTCTCTCAAAACTAGTGCTGGAGTGTCACCATTCTCGTTCCGCCGTGGACGAGACTTTGAAACTTCTACGGTACTGGCTATGAATACCCCACGTAACACGATCCCTACATAACAAGTTCCCTGCCAATCCCTGGGCAACCATGGAAATGCTACATTACCGCAAACAAAGTAGACAGGTTCGCCTACATACAAAGGTCTGTCCTCCCCATTCAAATTTGCAACATTGGCGCAACCTTTAAAATCACCCATTGACTGAGTACCATTCCTCCGTATGCAGAAAGAAACTGAATCGGGGCTATGGTTAACAGTGTAAGAGGAAGGCGTGGCATCCTTATTGCCTATAGGAGCCATCTTGAAGGAGATCAAAGATTGAAAAGGACGGGACAGTTCATCAGAAGGCCTAATAGAATCAACATTAGGCTTACTCCTATTTGCAAAGAGCAAGCAACCCAAGGGAGTCAGAACACGTTTTTCAAACTAATTCAAATTAGTCCCATCAATTCTGCTGAGATTCTATCATTCCAGCGACCAAAGAATAGTGCTCTAAGAGAAGCATAGCATGCAGTTGTCAAGGATGAATATACCAACTTAGCCCCTTATCCCCCTGTTGCGGTAAATGCGAGCAGACCCAACAACTAGATTTGTTGAAAATGGCATGTGTAGCATTCATGATGAGTAATAGTGTATTATTATGATATCTCTGTCTGTGCTGAGAGTCTCTAGGAGATAGATTGTGCAGATGCACGAAAGGAGTAGAAACAGTAGGTACATTTTCAGTCGGCACATTTTCAGTCGGCAACAAATTCTCAAGCGGATGTACTTCTTCTAGATACCAGAAGCCTAAAACAATGACTATTATGAACCCAATTAACATTATCACAAAACAGCAGCACGTTTTTGGGGCCCAAACAGTTAAAGGTTCATTTCCATAGCTGGTCACACAGTCTTTCCCCTTTTCCATACCAGCGGGAGTGGTCGCAGGCATTGTAGTCTTTAAACGAATGCACCAATGTTATTAGCTGGTGACCTCCATGCCAAGCATTTTCTTAGTCCTCCCACAACCATAGACAACAGAATCCCCTTTTGAAACAATTAATCGGGCCAAAAAGACAAGCCCTTGACGACTTTCTTCTCGGAGTGCACAGCCGAACCGTGCCGTAAGTCTATTTCCTTGGACGCAGTTCGTACCTTGTGATCCCTGGTACTGATTGATCCGTTAACAATGTGTCGTCACTTCCCACTGGAAGCAGCGAATGAGCAGAAGCAACTGGGGATTGCCTCTGGAAACAAAATGGTCGGAGAGTGTGGGGATGTAATGGCTGTTTCCCCAGACCGCACAGGATCAGGGAGAATCTCTGATGTACTCTTGATGCTGTTTACTGCTTCGGGATCGTTGGTTGCAGTACTGGTAAGGGGTTCTGTATCTTCTGTAGCGTGTGGCACTGGGTGTGGAATCCTCTTGGTGTGCGTCGCATGGATCCAATTTTTCCGGCCTGCCACCCGCACCGCAGTCTGTGTGACCAGCAGGACTTGGAAGGGGCCCCACCAACGAGGTGCGAGGCAAGAAGATCGCTAGAAGGACTTTACGAGGACCCACTCCCCAGGCCGTATGCTGTGACCGGGTCCTCGTATTGTACAGATAAAGCCTCTCGCACCTAGTGATAAATGAAATACAAGTTTTTAGTCAACTGGCTACAGTAATCTGAAAGAGGTATATTTTCAACTTTTTGCAAAGAACGACATTTCGGAACATTCCAGATATTAGTAGGCCTCCCCATAACCACATCAAAGGGAGAGAGCCCAGTCTTAGTTTGAGGGGTCATCCGCAATGATAATAACACGATCGGTAAGGCGTCCAGACATTTTAGTTTAGTGCCGGCACACGTCTCAGCAAGCTTGTTTTTGATGATGCCGTTGTGTCTTTCCACTAATCCGGCACTCTGAGCGTGTCTGGCCGAATGGAACCGTTTATCGATCTGCAATCCCACACATATCTGCAGAATTACAGCAGCGATAAAATGTGGACCATTGTCCGACCAGATGACTCTTGGTAGCCCGAACCTCGGGAAGTACTCCTTTAACATCGTCTTTTCAGTAGTCATGGCTGTAGCGTCTTTAACAGGAAAAGCCTCGACCCATTTGCTAAAAGCACAGATGATGACTAACACGTACTTTAGATTATTACACCGATCCATCTCAATAAAATCAAAGTGGATAACCTCAAAGGGGACAGAAGGTGGACCAAAACTACCCCTAGGAGTTGAAGTGCCCTTTCCCACATTATGCTGCAAACTGATCATACATTCCTGAACAAAGCGTTTAGCTACTTTAGAGATTTTATCATTTACCCATACTTTTTCCAACATTTTTGTGATTTTACGAGCACATATGTGTGCGGGACCATGAGCCATAACAACCATCATCATAATGCACGCGTAGGGAAGTAGCCACTTCCCTTCAACTCTGTCCACCCAACACCGATCGTCATAAAGTTTCCCCAAGCCCTCAGCCCATTTCTTAGACTCTTCTAATGTGGTATCAGCTTGGATATCCCTTACGGAATCAATACCCTCATCCATAGTTCAGGCATTTGTGGCTTCCCTTGAAGTATACATGTCTGAAGAGCGATCAGTGGCAGTCTGTTTAGCTATCTGATCAGCAAAACCGTTCCCTTTTCCTACATTATCTACAATCTTCTGATGCGCTGCGCATTTTACGATAGCTAGCCAGTGGTCGAAGTGAGCGGGAGCGGTCAGGAGCGGTGCTCCTCTACTTTTTTTAATTGCCTTTTACAGCTCCTGTACTTTCATTTTAAAAAGAAACCATTCCGGAATGGTTTTATTTTAAAATAAAAGTGTAGGAAGAAGTTGAAACTTGCCCTTTCAGTGCACTGCACTGAACGTTCCCTTAAACAGCAGGTGCAACTGTTTGGTGGTGTGCATTGTGTGTGGGAGGGGACGTGATGATGGGGTTTGTGGGGAGTGGGTGCAGGCCAGCAGGGAACATAGTTCCACTACTTCTTTTCGTACACTTCGACCACTGTAGCTAGCTGAGTAGGGAGTGCAAGCGCTGAGAGTAGCCGTATTATCAAGGAGCCATGCTGGATTTTTGTACCATGTGAAGTCAAGAAGCCTCTTTCTGACCAAATTCTCCCAAAGTTGTGAACCACCCCAAAGGCATACTGGCTGTCAGTGTATATATTCACAGTAAGCCCTTCGGAAAGTTCACAAGCTCGAGTCAATGCTATAATCTCTGCGGCCTGCGCGGAGTTATGCGTGATTCTCTTGGTTTCCACGACCGTGCTCAATGTAGTGATTGCATAAGCAGGTGTGGATGTACTATCCAGAAGTTTGAAACAGGAGCCATCGCAAAACAGCCCACCTAGTGGATTGTTCAAAGGAGTATCTTTCAGATCAATTCTACCCTTTGTCTCTTTTTCGGTAGTGTAAAGGCAATCATGTGACTCTTCATCACTGCAAGCAGTACCTTGTGGGAAAGGTAAGAGTTCAGCCGGATTAAGCACACAACACCTCTTAATTTGTGTGCGTGGTGCAAACAAGATCAATTCATGTCTCGTCAACCGTGCGGAAGTGAGGTGTTGCATTTGAGTTCCGTTCAGTAGAACATCCACAGGGTGAGGTACCATCAGGGTTAAAGCATGGTCTAGGACCATTCCCTCACTCTGTTTTACAGACGCAGCAGCAGCGACAGCGACAGCTCGCAAACATCTTGGCAAAGCGCATGCTACAGGATCGAGGGCGGAAGAAAAGTAACCGCACGGCCTATTCTTCCCTCCATGGTCTTGTGTTAATACAGCCAAAGCACATCCATCACATTCATGCACAAACAACACAAAGGCCTTTTCATAATTTGGTGTGCCCAAAACCGGTACCGAGCACAATGCAGTCTTGAGCAAATCAAATGCACGCTGGTGCTCCATGTTCCACAGCAATCGCGAAGAAATGACCTTCTTCGTCAGAGCCAACATCGGCTTAATCAATGGTGAAAAGTTGGGGAACCACTGCCTAGAGTAAGAAGCCATTCCTATCAAGGCTCTAACTTCTTTCTGTGTATTTGGGACAGCCATGCTAGAAATGAGTTTTATCCATTCAGGTGTCAACCTTCTTCCCTCCTTTGACAGGAGATAGCCTAAATAGGTGACCTCCTGACAACAATATTGTCATTTTTTATGCAAAGCTTTATGTCCATGTTTAGCCAGGTGAATAAGTAACAACACAGTGCCCTCCTTACAAGCGCTCTCTGAGTCAGCAGCTAAAAGCAAGTCATCAACATATTGAAGCAGCGTACAAGTAGAGGGCAATTCAAGGGTGTCGAGCTGCTCTTTCAAAGCCCTTTTGTAAATGCTAGGACTCTCTGTGTAACCTTGTGGTGCACGGGTGAAAGTAAACGAACGTCCCCCTAAGGTGAACGCAAACAGGTATCTACTGTCCTTGTGTATAGGAATACTAAAGAAAGCATTCTTTAGATCCACAACACTAAAGTAAGTAGCTGAAGCCGGGATCATAGTTAATATCGTCGTCACAGCAGGCCCAATTGGAAATTGTGGGGCGACAATCTTGTTAGTGGCACGCAGATCAATTATAAAACGAAAAGGAATTGCATTATCACCTTTTTTGTACACGGGCAAAATCTGACTATTGCACAAACTACCTGAAATTTCCTCAATCATCCCTCGATGCACAAAATCAGAGACGGTGCATTTTAAAGCTTGCTCACCATCGACTGAAATCTTACTGTGGAATACGTGGCAGCTTTACTCCATGTTTCAAGACAATTTTAACAGGCTCAATATGCAAAACTCGGACATCAATGTCGTCAATTGCCCACAAAAACTCGGGAACATCACTAAATTCAAAGGTCTGGTCAAGAATTGAGAGACAGAAAGTTTCTATGGTGAAATTGTCAAACGCACTCCATCAGAAGAACAATGAATTACTGCATTTAATTCCTTCAACAGGTTCAACCCCAGCAAATTCTCTCCACAATTTCAAGTGAAGAGGAATGGATAATGGTCCGTAAAGGCACCCAAAGAAATAGGTACCGGCGAAGAAACCAGACAAACAACTGGTGTGCCAGAAAACCCTACAGAAACATTGGTTTGCCCTGACAGTGGAATGTTTGGAACCCGAGAATGATCAATGGAACACTTCTGTGCCCCTGCATCTATCAAGAATAGATGTTTCCTATGTCCCACTATCATTTCAACGTAGGGACTTTTCTGATTAACGGGAATAGGCGTTGGTTCCAAACCCTGCTTCGAGCAATCCTAGCGAAACAGTCATCAAAAGGAAGTTCTTCAGAGAGGTAAGCGGCAGAAGGATGATCAAAGATATTTCTAGTATCCACACCTGATGCCTGATTTTCCTGTGAAAAAGGTTGCTGGGAATCTTGTGAAAACTGACCTTTACCAAGGCCCCCTGCACCCGGGCGACCTCTGGATCGTCTACCCATATTCCCAAATGTGTTATTTGACGTCTGTCCGAGGATCGGGCATTGTGCACGCCAATGACCCTCTTGCCTACAATAGGCACACTGGTTAATATTTATAGGACCCGAGGGTGCATTACCTTGTGGAACATACTGACCTCTAAATTGTGAACTACCCCCTCTAGGGCCTCTAACAATTTGCTGTAATAATACTTTTGTCTTCAAATCACCTTTCCTTTTTTGACTCTTTCTTTTCCATGATTGACACGATTCTTGTAGTACTGAGCCATGTGCAGTACTTCTGATTGAGACTTCGCTTGCCAAGCGCTCTCAGAAGACATAATTTGCGACTGGATGTCAGGCAGCAATCCACGCACGAATTTGTCTACGAATAATCTTTTCCCAGACTCTTTGCCTAAGTCTTGTCCACTGAAATCCGAAAATACCTATTCGAACCGATTAAAGAACTCGGTAGCACCCTCAGACTTCCCTTGAACCCAGGCAGTAAGCTTGTCCCAAATAATTCTCTTTTCAGGAATTATAGTTTTCAATTTTGCAACTATTCTGTCGGGTAAAGTTAGTATCACCTAAGGCGGTCTTCCGCCAGCTGGCCTTTCTCCATCAAGTCTAATTATGTTAGCCCATGTATCTCCTAGCCCTGCTACATCGTCTATAGTTCTAACCTGTTTCCACAGGTCAACAGGCAGAAGCACAAGAAATAACAAGTCAATATCACTTAAGGTGAATATCGATGATTGCAAAACAGACTCTATTTCTTTGTAGAACCTTGTCGGATTCTTCGTAATGTCGGGAATGGACTGTTTGATGGTATTCACTTCCTGTCTCGAGAACAGGACATGAACAAACTGTGACACGTAGTGTGCAGGAATTTCATATGCCTGTGCACCCGTTCCGACATCCGCTGGAACCTTGACTTTTGGGACAATTGTCAGAGGTACCTCTCTCCTAGACAACTGAGAAGTAGGCAACTCCGAACGCTTACTAAGCAACAGAGCCAAATCGAGCACTAAAGCAGCCGAAGAAGTGTCAAATGAAAAAGCTCTCTTGTAAATACTCAATAACTCTGCAGGACAACAAATCTTTCTTTTTACACACTCATGCTGTAGATATTCTACATCCTCTGCATTTCTGGTGTATACTGACTATACGTGTCATATACTTCAACGGGAGTTATTGATGCGTCTGAAATCCATCTAATTGCGTCTTTCGTGCAAATTTGTGCTTCCTCAGATATCGATTTACGGCAAGGATTGAACCGTTTTTGCACGAACATAGTACCCAAACTATCTCCATCTTCATCTTCATTCTGTAACCTTTCTAGCTCCCTTCTATAGTCAAGTACCCTCTCAACATGCTCTTGCACTTTCTCTGCGGTGTCTCTAGAAACGCTAAAGTATTTAGATCCCTCAATCCTTGTGGAAGATCTATATCATTTAGTCTGTCCCACATTACACATAAATGAATCCCTAATCCCTCAATAAAAACGTTTTTCTCAGGAAAACTGTCTGTATTAGAAAGTGTGGCAAAATCACTAACTTGATCACCCTTCTCCATGCAATGCTTAGCCCATGCAATTAACTCACGTTTTTTCTGAGGAGACATGGTATTACGAGTGACAACCCTCGATCCCGCTCCCCGATCTACTACAAGCAGTGTAGAACCACTTGGAAGAGGCAGAGTAGGAAAGTTCAACAGAGGTGCTATCACTGGTGCAACAGGTGAAGGTGGAGGAACAGGTAGAGAAGCAGCGACAAAAGGAGGACCAACAACTGGAGGAAGAGGAACAGCTAGAGGAACAATAGGAGGAGCAGGAGGAGAAGGAGGAGGAATAACAGCAGGAAGAGGAAAAAAAGGAGGTGGCGCAGTGGCGCCAGGCCTTCATTCATTCAACAATTTATCAATAAGTTCGTCAGAAACATGAAAGTCTTTAGAATGATAGATTTTCTGGATACCAAGTGAGAAAGCCCTATCCATATGCTTAGCTGACTCAGATTGTTTATTTTGGTCATATAACAACGCTTTTTCGGCGTTCGTCTAATGACGGCGCGCATGCTTTTCTCTACTCTTAAGCTGCTGTAAAGCTTCTTTCTTCCAATTCTGTAATCCAGCAAATGCTGCAGGTCGAGCCTTTTTTCTTTAATAGTATAGATTCTAAATACTCAATATTTGATTGAGTATTTAGAATCTATACTATTTCAAAGCTACCATTGATTGGCCGACGAAGTTCAGAAGCATGTCTAATTTGTCTGTGCCAAATATCATTAAATACTATACTACCAATTCCGTGCTTACAGTACATAGTACACGCCGGCGACCCCTCCATTGGCGCCGGTCGGCCAAATTCCAAAGATTGCCTGTCACTGCAGAATAATGCCCTGAAGCAGGCAGATAATTTCCCAGGCATATCAGAATGCTGGTGTTACCTGGTCTGTAATTGAACTCGCGAGTGCAATGCACCAACACAAATTATCAGGATACTTAAGAAATAGGTCACGACTCACCTGATCAAATCCTAAGGAGGTCCGAACAGATTTCAAAATTTTCTAACAAAGTTTACCTCGTGTTTGGTGATTTCGGCAAATCTGCCCACCTCGATATGTGGACCCTCGTCAAGATGCTGACTTGGACCGCGTGCTCACCGTCCATGGATCGGGCCGTGCAGCGCTGCTGAGGTGTCGCTTCTCATTCAGGAAAGGGTCCCCCTTTACACCGTCCGATCCCGCTCCGATAGCCGCATCAACCTTCAACGAGCTGGCATCAATCTTGAGGGTCCCAATTCGGGTGCCATCTGTGAAAGCAAAAAAGAGAATATCGAGGCTGAGTACCCTAAAAGGAAATGCACCGAACGCGGGTTCAAAAGATACACAGATCTTTAGTCTACAACTGAACAGTTTTCAAAAACAAAGCAACAGATAGCTATCAGGCCCTCAGTACAACACAGCGAATACCAGCCCTGTTTGGTGTGTGCAGTGAGTGGGACTGTACATCAGAATGGTTGTGTCTTTTATACAATATGTAATCTGATGTCCAGCTCACTTGCAGGTTAACCATTTCCTTGGGCTAGGGGTTCATGCCGAGTTCCTTCCTAATTTATGCATCTATACATTTATGGATTATCCTTAATACATTCTCCAATAGTTTACAATAGCAACAGTGTGTCTTTGGATTCTATATTAAGTCTTCATACATATTCTCATACAATATAGTCAAACAAGTGTTCACATCAAATACTCGAACAGTATTGTTCATAATATAGGTTCATGGATTAGTATCGTTGGTACAGGTAATCCTCTATCCACAGGTCAACGAAGGACAAGGTCTCATTACATGACCCCAACATTTGGCCTGCGGGCAGTTTAAGCATTAACATGCATGCAGAGGTCAAGACGGCCATGTTACCAACAGAAGAACACTGGCCACCATCTTAGAACACAGGGTGACTTTGGAGCGAGAATCAAAATGGTGGGTGAACAAAAAATGGCTGCTAAGACTGATCTAAGGTTAGGACCTTGCAACATGGATTTCCTCGAAGAGCGACTTGGCCAAGGCCAATATATATACAATCAAGAGGGTATAATATGATTTCCCGTTCCACACCCTGCCCCCCTGCTATAAACAGCCTAACTCTAATCCACACATCGCCATGCTCTCCAATATGATACTGCCCTTATGGCTTTCCCCCTCCAGCATATATCCTCCCGAACACAAGAGCTTCTATAGCAGCAGACAGGCAACAGGTACTTCTGACCTGCACTCCTAAACATGACAGGTTTTGCTCCTAATACTACAGATTTCACTCCAAAACACTACATGTTTCACTCCTAATACTACAGGTTTCACTCCTAAGCACTGAAGGTTTCATTCCTAACACTATCGTGTTCACTCCTAAACACGACAGGTTTCACTCCTAATACTACAAGTTTCACTCCTAACACTATGGGCCTCATTATGACCCAGGCGCTAAGTGTTTAACGGCGCCGTAAAAGGCTGTGGTGCCGTTAAACACCTAGCGCCTAATTACGAAGTCCCTTTGCGGGACCCGACCTTAACAGCTGGTTTTACCAGCCGTTAAAGTAGGGACCCGCAAACGGACCTTGGTGCTAATTACGGTACCGCAATTTGCGGTACCGTAATTAGCGCCTTCCCCATTTCCATTGAGCCCTATGGAGCAAAAATGGGAATGGGGAAGGGCCATGGCGGCATGGGCAATTACCGCCCCACCAACCTCGGAATGGGGTGGTAATTTCCCAATCCGCCATGACGGACTCCGGCATGGACCATGGTGATAATAGCACCATGGTTTAGCGCCGGAGTCCTAATGAGGCCCTATAGGTTTCACTACTAAAAACGACAGGTTTCACTCCTAATACTACAGGTTTCACTCCTAACACTGTAGGTTTCACTCCTAACACACTACAGGTTTCCCTCCTAAACACTACAGGTTTCACTACTAACACTATAGGTTTCATTCCTAACACTATAGATTTCATTCCTAAACACGACAGGTTTCACTCCTAACACTATACGTTTCACTCCTAAACACTACAGGGTTCACTCCTAAATACTACAGGTTTCGCGCCTAACACTACAGGTTTCACTCCTAAACATGACAAGTTTCACTCCTAACACTATAGGTTTCATTCCTAACAATATATGTTTCACACCTAAACACGACAGGGTTCAGTCCTAAACACGATATGTTTCATTCCTACCACTACAGGTTTCACTCCTAAACACTACAGGTTTCACTCCTAACACTATAGGTTTCATTCCTAGCACTATAGATTTCACTCCTAAACACGACAGGTTTCACTCCTAACACTATAGGTTTCACTCCTAAACACTACAGGGTTCACTCCTAAATACTACAGGTTTCGCTCCTAACACTACAGGTTGTACTCCTAAACATGACAAGTTTCACTCCTAACACACTACAGGTTTCACTCCTAAACACTACAGGTTTCACTCATAACACTATAGGTTTCATTCCTAACAATATATGTTTCACTCCTAAACACGACAGGTTTCAGTCGTAAACACGACAGGTGTCTGTGCCTTCCTTCCCCAATATCCCACCAACATCAACCTTGTGATTTGTTCTACAATACATGCATAGCGAGGTCAATATGATTGTCAGAAAGGCACTATATAAGACTACTTGCCTTACCATGCACATGCTATTATAAATTCAATCATACAGGATGATGTATCTATCACTTTTATCCAGATTAGATTGAACACTCGTCCGATTTTCCAGTTCATCCTGAGTGGAGCCATCAGAAATATGGGGTTTAGGACCTTTGTTAAACTGCTTGTCCTGGCTCAAAAAACGGTGGCCATGATGTTACATTATGTGGTCCTTTGCTTATACACTGATGGCACAGAACACGTGTGTGTGTGTGTGTGTGTGTGTGTGTGTGTGTGTGTGTGTGTGTGTGTGTGTGTGTGTGTGTGTGTGTGTGTGTGTGTGTGTGTGTGTGTGTGTGTGTGTGTGTGTGTGTGTGTGTGTGTGTGTGTGTGTGTGTGTGTGTGTGTGTGTGTGTGTGTGTGTGTGTGTGTGTGTGTGTGTGTGTGTGTGTGTGTGTGTGTGTGTGTGTGTGTGTGTGTGTGTGTGTGTGTGTGTGTGTGTGTGTGTGTGTGTGTGTGTGTGTGTGTGTGTGTGTGTGTGTGTGTGTGTGTGTGTGTGTGTGTGTGTGTGTGTGTGTGTGTGTGTGTGTGTGTGTGTGTGTGTGTTTTTTTAAAATCCAGGGAACACAAACATAAGGCTGACCGTTTCTCTATAAACCTTGGAATGTTAAAATTGGCATGTTTGTTAATTGGGCAATCGGTTGGCTATACAAGCTCGTATATCCAACAGTTTGTTTGGTATAATCTGAGGATAGTTGAGGACACTGATTTTCAAGGCTGCGCCGGAGCAGACTCACAGCCAATGCCATGCAATGGTCCAGGGAAGCTTGGGGAGTATCAAATCCTTTGCCGTTATACATCCTATACCAGTGTCTGGCACCTGCACCTCTCCAGATGTTTTGGACTTTGACCTCTGTGTATGTTTTGCAGAGAATGGACTGGCTAATGTTGATGGGAGTTGCAGTGCAACACATCCGGCGAGACAGAGGTAGCAGACCGCTGTTATAAACTATGAAGAGTGGCACGGGTTATAACAACTTTATAGACCCACCCTCCTGCGGTGCAGGGACGTCATTTCACCAAAACGCCAGGGGTAGCGGAAGTAACATCACCCAACCCCTTGACCTCTGATGACATCACAGCAAGGGATGTAATTTGACACCACCCCGAAGTGATATCGCGTGAAGTGATGGAACACAACCTTTCAACCTTTGACAAAAAAGGAAGTGACATCACATAGCATTGTTCCTAAGTACACTACGAAAAATATGCTTACGATATCACTGTAATGTGATACAGATTTCATACAAGAATGGATCGCCATATGTCTCGTTAATATCAGTGTGTTTAGGCCCATATTACCAAATTACAGTGAATGCAAGCAGACGTCCAAGGCCAAATGATAACTGACGGCCTCATTACACGGTAGGCGGTGGGCCAAGGTGCTAATAGCACCTTGGTCCATGCCGGTAAAATACCGGCACCGCCTTGGTGGAAAGGGGAATTACCGCCCTATTCCAAGGTTGGTGGGGCGGTAATTCCCCCTTCCCCCATTGCCCTTCCCCATTCCCATTTTTGACCCATAGGGCATAATGGGAATGAATAAGGTGCTAATTACGGTACCGCAAATTTGCGGTGCCGTAATTAGCACCAAGGTCCCTTAGTGGGTTGGTTTTTAACGCCTGCAAAAAGCAGGCATTCAATTTTCCAACCTGCTAAGAGACCTCGTAGTAAGGCGGTAAGGGTTAACGGTCACCAGTACCATTACTGGTGACCGTAACCCTTACCGCCTACCGTGTAATGAGGCTGTGTATGTTATTATATAAGACTTACACCTAAGCGTTTTATATAGAAAAAATATGCATACAATATCACCCACCCTGTGTTGGTACTCATTTATCTACCTCAGAAGAATAAGAGGCTGAGTTGAGGGGTTTAAGAACAGCCTAAATCAGTGACTCACCCCCTTAAGTGTGCCTGAAATAAAACTTTAATGAGCCGAGCAATTATTGTATAGAATTCCAGAAAGACACATTATTTGGTATTCCTGTTCTTTCTTATTTAGAGTCACTGCTGAAAGTGTTACACTTGTGTGGAACCCCTGTTTATTTTTAAGAGGCCTGAACAAGAAAGCCAGCCTCTCCAGAAGAAAAGAGCCACATGCTGTTGGCTACAGCCCAGGAGCTTGCATAAAAAAAAAATTAAACATTTTTTTAGGGTTAGCATGGGAGACTGCAGGGGTGGCAAGGGAGAACTGAGGGGTCGCACTTGCGACCCCTGGCGACCCCTAAATGATGTCCCTGCTGCGGTGCCATGGGTTAAAGGTCTGTGAACCTTTGTTAAATGCCCTTGCTGTGTTTGGCCCTGTTAACTGGATCTTCATGGCACATAAGTGCCACAATGGCCCTCGGGTGAGGTGTAAGAATCTTAATTATCGTATTGGAATATTGCCCGGGCAGTTTAAACAGTGAGTCAGTAGAGGGTGTAGAGGAGGTCTCAAGCATGACCCGCCCTCCATCCATCCATTTTGAAGTAGCAGGAACATTCACGCTGAAATATGTGACGGATGATGAGTAAATAAACCAGCAGAGAGCCACAGTGGGGGTCTGCCAGTACCTATCAAAAGAACAGCACCTGTTGAAGTACCAACACCTAGGGAAACCTGGACAGTAACGTACCCAACGAGAACACCATATCGACAAATGAAACAGAATGAAAATTGTCAAACTGCAGTCCGTGAAGAAGCAAAAAAGATACCCAAAGAAGACGAATGATGACATCATAAGAACCCAGACTGACTCACATATAGAAGATATGATGACCTGCGAATGACAAAAAAGATGGAAACACCATGTTTAAGTGACAAACTGAGTTTAAAGTAAAACAATTAATGTCAAATGTAAGAAACTTATGCCATAAGCGTGATGTCGATAGTCAGCCAGTTTACACGTGTACAAATGCATGGAACCGCAAGAAGCAAAGAATTGTGAGGCTTGATTATACTTAATAGTAAAATAGATTGAGGCAAGCGCCACCTATAAATATCTACCTTAAGAAAACACTTTATATAAGTATACTTCCACTATGCACAAGAGCAGAACCGACCAAAGGTTACTTACGTTTTCAAGAGGAGAGCTTTGCCTCAGGAAAATCGAGAATTAAGGACAGAGAGAAAACTCAGACAAAGGCAAGTCATGCCAAGAAGCCAAGGTCATATCAGTTGAAATAGCCCAGTAATGGATACAACTAATGAAGAGAAGAACAGAGTATCCTGCTCAGAAAGGTCAAGATAAGCCACACAAGGCAGATGGCTGGCAAAATTAAATCAAATACACAGATTGCATGAATAATAAGACTATTTCACTGTGTTGAAATCACGTGACCAAGCAAAAGGGATGAAACTTTCACACCTATGCATGATTTGTGCCATGCCCAGACGCCTTAACATTTCCAGACCAAGAAGCAGTCTCAAGGCCAAAATACAAAGCAATAATTGACACATGACCACTGAAGTGATAATTGATTGTTGCAATAATTGTAGGGAGGATGGGGTGCAGACGAGCTCCCTGCTCCTGGCTGGCTATTCTGCACGCTGCTAAGCTAGTGGAAAAGTATGAGTGGGGTTGTTGCCAACCCAATGATAGTGGACAAAGTAATCTAGTGTCCTATAGTGAGTAGAACCAATGATACGTCATACTTTTAGTGACGTTTACAGCAGCCATTTTGAAGGTAGGGCTTAGATGCCCCACCTGACAGTGTTTGTCCAATCCCCTCACTTCATTACCATATACCGATATAGTACCTATATTAAAGTTACCTTCCCATAACCAATAGAATTGCATGCAACATTTTAAGCATTACACATCAGTGATGATGAGTTTTTAGTATAAATGATGTGTTTTTATGAAGTTCGTTGGAGTTGTTGAAGCGAGAAGGAAGAGCGAGCGATTGCTGATATTCATGAAATCCCCGTTTTTTGTACTTGTCATTAAACGGACTCCCTTTGCCAAACCATTGAGTTGTCATTATTGATTTGATGCTAGAGTATTAATCTGCATCCCCATCCATTTCACGGGTGCTGCTACTCATCTTAAAGTGCTATTGAATGACACCCAGCTCTATAGGCCTGTTGGGGTCCTAGTGCACAAGGGTCTTAACCATTGCCTCAACGCTTGATGTCACTCTCCGAACATTGCACCTTAGTGCTCAGTGTCTCCCTTAGTCAGGATTCCACCTGAATGTTCAGTGTCTCCCTTAGTCAGGATTCCACCTGAATGCTCATTGTCTCCCTTAGTCAGGATTCCACCTGAATGCTCATTGTCTCCCTTAGTCAGGATTCCACCTGAATGCTCATTGTCTCCCTTAGTCAGGATTCCACCTGAATGCTCATCGTCTCCCTTAGTCAGGATTCCACTTGAATGCTCAGTGTCTCCCTTAGTCAGGATTCCACCTGAATGCTCAGTGTCTCCCTTAGTCAGGATTCCACCTGAATGCTCATCGTCTCCCTTAGTCAGGATTCCACTTGAATGCTCAGTGTCTCCCTTAGTCAGGATTCCACCTGAATGCTCAGTGTCTCCCTTAGTCAGGATTCCACCTGAATGCTCATTGTCTCCCTTAGTCAGGATTCCACCTGAATGCTCATTGTCTCCCTTAGTCAGGATTCCACTTGAATGCTCAGTGTCTCCCTTAGTCAGGATTCCACCTGAATGCTCAGTGTCTCCCTTAGTCAGGATTCCACCTGAATGCTCATTGTCTCCCTTAGTCAGGATTCCACTTGAATGCTCAGTGTCTCCCTTATTCAAGATTCCACCTGAAAGGTGCTGTCTGCAAGGTCCTCAGCAGCTTCTCCAACTGTTTCAATGTGTTTGTTCCCTATTTTTAACCTGTGATTTTGCCATATTAGTACCCGAGGGCACAATCAGAATTAAAGAGCCATTCTGATTGGCCCTAGCTGAGGCATTACCCGGCCGAGAATCCTTCGATTCTTGGCCGGGATTCCCCCGCCTTGTCCTCGCCGGTGGGCGTGGCAGATCCTCAGCCAATCCCCGCTCCGAGCCTCCCCACGGCTGAGAGGCTGCCTTCGCCCCCCACCGGGGACTCAGGTAAGGATTTTATTCCCCCCCTTTCCTCCCTCCTCGCACCTCCCAGCCCGCCACACCCCACTTACCTTCTATCCCTTGGTCCCCGGTGGGGGACAATGGACGCCTCCAGGCATGTGGAGACTCGGAGTGGGACCATTCCCCTTCCAAGCCTCCACATGGCTGGAGGCTTCCATTGTCCCCCGCCGGAGGCCGTGGTACGTTTTATTTTTTTGTTGTTTTTTTCCCTTCCCCTCCCTTTCACCCTCCCAAATACACCTACCTTATTTTTTTTTCTGCAGCAGATGCGTTGGGAATGATTCTGTTTCTAGCGCGTCCACTCCCGATGGCCGCCACGGAAAGGGAAAACGGGCTCCGTTTTCCCTTTCCCGGTGGCCATTTTCTTTGTCTTTTTTTTTCTCCCTAAATGCTGTAGCGTTTCGGGACAAAACAAAAGCTTTTAGTGCCCCGGTCACGCAGTTCTTGCGGGCCGGGGTACTAATAGCTATATCCCCCTTGCAGAGGGGGCATTACCGACTCAGGTAGTGCCTCGGGGCCTTCATTAAGGCCCTGGCTTTGCTCTGGCCTATAACTATGGGCCCCGGGGCATTACCTGAGTCGGTAAAGCCCCCGCACTTGGGGCATATTGCTTTATTAAAGTTGCCCTTCAGCCCTGGCGAGGGGGCTGTAAAAGGTGTTACCTGCCATTTTTCCTCTTTCCCACCTTTGGCTTTGCATCTGGCCCATAACTTGGGTGTTGGGCATTAACACCGGTTGCAGCCCCCCTCCCCTTTGTTGCAATTTATCTTCGTAGGAACCCGGGTGGATAAGTGCTGCTGTCATAATGTCAGTATAGCCCTTTTTTGTCCTATCTGTAAACATTTCTAAAATGAATTCTAGAAGCAATGGTGCCTTCCTTACTGATGATATCCATTCCAAATGAATATGAAATGAAGAGCTGAGCTCACATAAAATGCCAAGACAGCGGCCTTACATGGGGCCATGACCAGGCTGGCAGCAGATGGTGCTGGGTGGGGTGAGGAGCTTTAATGAGCCATGAAGCAAGGGTAGGCCAATTCTAACTGGTAGGCAAGCAAGAAAGGGTCCACCAGGAGTAACTGGACTTGCATGGTCATTTGGGAAAATGTGTGGAGTGGAGACGCATTCAACTGCAATGTCTAGAACATGTTCATCGTTTCACCAAATGCACAACTAATGATCCATACTTGCCCGTATTAATAGTGAGGGGACGGGGGTTTGCAGGTACCTCAATTCACCAAATGCACAACTAATGACCCCTACTTGCCCGTATTAATAGTGGGGGGGTGCAGGTACCTCAATTCACCAAATGCACAACTAATGACCCCTACTTGCCAGTATTAATAGTGGGATCAGGGGTACCTCAATTCACCAAATGCACAACTAATGCCCCCTATTTGCCAGTATTAATAGTGGGGGTTACCTCAATTCACCAAACGCACAACTAATGACACATACTTGCCAGCATTACTAGTGTGGGGGGCAGGTACCTCAATTCACCATATACACAGGTAATGACCCCTACTTGCCAGTATTAATAGTGGGGGGTACCTCAATTCACTAAATGTACAACTAATGACCCCGACTTGCCAGTATTAATAGTGGGGGTACCTCAATTCACCAAATACACAACTAATGACCCCTACTTGCCAGTATTAATAGTGGGGGAGTACCTCAATTCACCAAATGTACAACTAATGACCCCTACTTGCTAGTATTAATAGTGAGGGGGCGGAGTTACCTCAACTCACCAAATGCACAACTAATGACCCCTACCTGCCAGTATTAATAGTGGGTGCGGGGGGTACCTCAATTCACCAAATGTACAACTAATGACCCCTACTTGCTAGTATTAATAGTGAGGGGGCGGAGTTACCTCAACTCACCAAATGTACAACTAATGACCCCTACTTGCCAGTATTAATAGTGGGAGGGGGCAGTTACCTCAATTCACAAGTGCACAACTAATGACCCCTACTTGCCAGTATTAATAGGGGGTGGGGCTCAGGTACCTCAATGCAAACATACGACCAGAGAGAAAATTAGTTGTTCGTCATATTCGAAAGAAAAAGTCAACACCTGTTAAATATTTAAAACAAGAACATTTATTGACAAAATGAACAAGGTGTGGAAAGGAAAAAAAAAAAATGCTGCACAAAACTTCCTCCATGGATTCTCACCTGCGAGGAACACTTTCAGGCCGATTCATGGAATGAATGTGCGCTGAAAAAACGGCGCACGCGTGCCAAAACCTGCGAATCGCAGTGAAATAGCGAAAATCGCAGTGCAAGTGCGATTATCGCATAGAAAACAGCGCACATCTATTCATGGAAGTCCGTGCACTCGCAAAATGTGGGATGTGCGCTGAAAAAGTGCGTGGCGCACGCTGGCGCATGCTGGCGCACAGGTCATTGAACGCCGTGCGATAAGGCCACAGCGAATTCGCACATAGCGCGGCGCACATAACAAAAGTAGGCGTAACACGGGGCGTTACATGCAGAATGGGGAACAACTTGTGAAAATGTGGGCATCACGGGGGAAGTACAGGAGGCAAGTGTGCGGAACGCCCACACGCTCGCCTACAACACGTATTCATGGATTGGAATAGGGAAAATCAGCGCACGGCCAAAGACACGCACAGGCCCATACATGTCCGCCACACAAAAGCAGGCGGTAGCGTCCGTGCGCAGGAAAAAAATGTGCGCCAAAGTTCTACACGTGATTGTGCTGGGTGCGTGTATTTCAGGGGTGCGCGAGAAGTTTCACACGCAAATGGCCTGGGTGCGCAAGAAGTTCCACACGCGATTGGCCTGGGCGCGTGTATTTCAGGGGTGCGCAAGAAGTTCCACACGCGATTGGCCTGGCCGCGTGTGTTTCAGGGGTGCGGGAGAAGTTCCACATGCGATCAGGCCTGGGGGAGCGTGTCCGTGTATTTCAGGGGTGCGCGAGAAGTTCCACACGCGATTGGCCTGGGCGCGTGTATTTCAGAGGTGCGCGAGAAGTTCCACATGCGATTGGCCTGGGCGCGTGTATTTCAGAGGTGCGTGAGAAGTTTCACACGCGATCGGGCCTGGGGGAGCGTGTGCGTGTATTTCAGGGGTGCGCGAGAAGTTCCACACGCGATTGGCCTGGGCGCGTGTATTTCAGAGGTGCGCGAGAAGTTCCACACGCGATTGGCCTGGGCACGTGTATTTCAGAGGTGCGCAAGAAGTGTCACACGCGATTGGCCTGGGCGCGTGTATTTCAGAGGTGCGCGAGAAGTTTTACATGCGATCGGGCCTGGGGGAGCGTGTGCGTGTATTTCAGGGGTGAGAGAGAAGTTCCACATGCGATCGGGCCTGGGGGAGCATGTGCGTGTATTTCAGGGGTGCGCAAGAAGTTCCACACACGATTGGCCTGGGCGCGTGTATTTCAGAGGTGCGCGAGAAGTTTCACACGCGATCGGGCCTGGGGGAGCGTGTGCGTGTATTTCAGGGGTGCGCGAGAAGTTCCACATGCGATCTGTCCTGGGGAAGCGTGTGCGTGTATTTCAGGGGTGCGCCAGAAGTTCCACACGCGATTGGCCTGGGCGCGTGTATTTCAGAGGTGCGCGAGAAGTTTCACATGCGATTGGCCTGGGCGCGTGTATTTCAGAGGTGCGCAAGAAGTTTCACACGCGATCGGGCCTGGGGGAGCGTGTGCGTGTATTTCAGTGGTGTGCAAGAAGTTCCACACCCGATCGGGCCTGGGGGAGCCTGTGCATGTATTTTAGGGGTGCATGAGAAGTTCCACATGCGATTGGCCTGGGCGCGTGTATTTCAGAGGTGCGCGAGAAGTTCCACACGCGATTGGCCTGGGCGCGTGTATTTAGAGGTGCGCGAGAAGTTTCACATGCGATTGACCTGGGCGCGTGTATTTCAGAGGTGCGCGAGAAGTTTCACACGCGATCGGGCCTGTGGGAGCGTGTGCGTGTATTTCAGGGGTGCGCGAGAAGTTCCATACGCGATCGGGCCTGGGGGAGCGTGTGCGTGTATTTCATGGGTGCGCGAGAAGTTCAACATGCGATTGGCCTGGGCGTGTGTATTTTAGAGGTGCGCGAGAAGTTTCACATGCGATTGGCCTGGGCGCATATATTTCAGAGGTGCGCGAGAAGTTCCACACGCAATTGCCCTGTGTACGCGATTCCATTGGACCAAAGGCCCTGACAGCGCAGGTGCGTCTGTGCCGTGACACGCGCTGGCGTTTCCCTGTACCCAGGGGAATGTTACAAGACCAAAAACTGCACGTCCGAGTGTCAGCCCGCATTATTGGAGGATAGGGCCTCAGTGCGTATATGCGGAAGTGACGTTGGACGTGTGGTGCGGTTTAAAAGGTACGTGTAGTACGTCATTTCCTTGTACGTGCTTCTCGTGGAGAGAGAGTGGGTGAAATCTGTACTTCTTGTCGGTTCACACGCGATTTACTTCACAGCGTTTCTAGTTCGTACTCCCTGTTACCTCTGTCAGTATTTTTCTGATTTTCTCTTCGACCTGTTTCCTCAAACAGCGTTGACTTCTCCTTTTGTCCTGTCTCCTCAGACAATGTACAAATCTTCTTTTGGCAGGGGTGTTGCCAACGCGCAGACGCGTGTATTTTTCACGCTCTTTTCCCAGGCAGATGATGAGTCGCGCACGTATTTACCAACTGTGCTAGCCCCCTGTGTAGCGTACCCCTTCAGAGGTCATTGTAGGCTGCGTTTGACACGCATACGTTCATTTTTGTGTTTCTGGGTGCCACAGTGTAGTGCGGGTTCCTTTTCCCCACGCACGTGGTCTACGAGGGGTCGCGTGCACGTCATTTTCTGTTTTAGGAGTGCCTGTGCGTTGCGTGACCCGTCATCTTTCCCCAGGGGTTCCATACAGCCTTGCTAGAGCACTTGGGTACGAATTCCATCTAGTACCCTACCCCTTTGACCCCCAATTGCCCAGGACAATTGTCTACTGCAACTCCCATACGCACAACTCCATCTGTGCCATGGCTGGGAGGCGACCAAGCAGTAAGGGTGGCAAAGGTGGCCGAGCCTCAAGAGGTGGGCGTGGTGGGCGCGGTAGGGGATGTGGCCAGGATTTGCAGACTACCCCTAGCCCCCCACGTGTGGAGGACCAGTCAGGGACACACATCCCCCCCCATGGTTGAGGGAAACGTGGCTGACACCATCCCTGCTCATCCCTTGTTGGACCGGCCCATTGTGGCACCTGACCTAGCACAGGGTGACTCCCAGGCTGACTTCCAGGTCACCAAGTCTAGGCCATGGGTGGTGGCGCAAGCCAGTGTCACCAGGCCACGTGGTACAGCGGCAGCCATGTCATCTGCTGCCCTGAGTAGGCGGGGTGGGGAGGCTGCAGGGGCAGCTGCAGCTCCGTCAACCCCAGCTCTGACTCTCCCAGCCAGGACAGTGTTGGTCCCGGTACATCAGACTGAGGTTCCCCCTGCCATCGTCACACTTCAGCTAATGCCTGCTGAAAATCATGTGGTCAGTGTGCCATCGCACACTACTACTACACAGTCCACCGGTGCGCCTGCCTCTAGTGTCCAGAGCGGCGTAGGGCACTCCGGATCCCCACCACCCACAAAAAGAAAGAGGAAGAGTGCTCGTCCATTACAGGCTGATGACCCCGACACGGCTACACGGTCCAGCACGCCAAGGAAGCCTAGCTTCAATGATGCCGAACTGGATGCACTTGTGCAGTATGTGTCCGAACATGACGCTGAAATGTTGGTCACTTCAGGGTGTAGGATCACAAGTGCTCAACGTCAGGCACACTGGTAGTCCGTCGCGGACAGCATAAGTGCCCTTGGGTTTGTGAGGCGCACAGCTGTGGAGTGCTACAAGCGCTGGAACGACCTTAAGCGCAGGGCAAAGAAAAAGCTGGCCTCAAGTCATGCCACAACTCTGGTGACTGGAGGTGGGTCTCCACAAGAGGACATTGAACTCACTCTACATGAGCATGTTGCTGGGACCTACGTCACAGAGGAGCAGATCCAAGGTGTGGGAGAACTGCCAGTTACGAGGCATTGTCCGGTGAGTGCACATGCATGTGTGTGTGATCCATGTGTATGTTGTTTGTGGGAGGGGTTCTGGTTGAGTGTCAGGTCAGGGTGTGTGTGCCTGAGTGTTTTGGGCCACCCATGTGCTTCATCCAATGCATTCGGCGCCCCGGGATTTGGGTATTACAGAATCCCTTCTGCCCTCAGTAGGCATTTTGCACTACATCGCGCCAGTTGCCCTTGAAGTGGCATCTTGCAACAACATTGTTCCGTATTTAGCTGTGTTCATTCAGGCTGATTGTTGAAATTCACCAGGTTCTACTGCGCATCACTCTGCCCTATTGTCACATATATGACATGCCTATGGTACATGCCATCTGTGTGATGGCATGTGTCATGTATGTGTATTGGACATGCCACTCCCAGGCCAATGTGTGATGGCACTGCTAGCCAGCATGCAGCTAATGTGTTGCTCTTCCATCTTGGTGTCATCAGTGTCTGACATTTTCCTCCCCTTCCAACTCATGGACAGCGCATGCATGGGAGGGTTATAGTCATGCGGGACATGTGTAAATCAAGTACTGGTACTGTAGCTTGTCTGGCCAAATTGCGTGCCATGGTGCTAATTTCTGTTTCCATTTTTTGTCTTTCATTTTTTTGCAGAGGATGACGCACTTGATGCTGTTGAAGGTGAGGAGATGGTGCAGGCCCAGGAGGGATCTGAAGCACGACCAGGCACCAGTGGGGGACGTGGTTTGGTGGTGGGGGAGAACCCTCTCTTGCTGCAGGCCATACTGTCCAGGGGTGTCCCTGGCTGCACCTCCCCCAAACTCTTTTCAGGTGTTGATTCGGATGAGACCTATGTGGATTCGCAGGTATGTGTTCATGGAAGGGATACTGTTCTGTCCAACCCACCTGCACCAGGGGTAGAGCCCACTATGGGGATGTCAGTGTTGGTAGGTGCGCCTGTGGTGGTTACGGATGCAGGGCCACACTCCGCAACATCTGATCCTGTTCCTGGGCCAGCAGATCAGAGGGAAAATGCAGTCCTGTAGCCTCAGGCAGTCCCGACACAGCAAGGCGCAGTTTGCCTTGTCCCAGACAGGTGTGGTTCCCGCCAACGCAGTGGCCGTCCGCCACCGGGCAATACCGCATGGGAGAAATCCATATACGGTATGGCCAACCAACAGGCAGCATCATCAGAAATGATTGCTCAAGCCATGGAGAGGGTGGCCACTTCCATTGTCCCCCCAGAAAGGCAGATGGAGCTACTACAGCTGGCAACAGACTCCATTTGCCAATCAGTCAGGGAGGACATGTTGGCATCCAACAGGGACAGACAGGCGGCCCTGGACAATCTGAGGGAATCAATTTCTCTAGATGCCAAGGGACAGAGGGAAGCCCTGAGGGGAGAGGTCTGGCACCTCAGGCAGACTCTTGTGGACCTTGAGGCTTCCACTGTCACCGGGACGGAACAACTGCTGGAGCGCGTCACCTGTACGCTCTCAGCAGAGATGCAGGCAACTCGGGCGGAGGCCTGGGCAACTCGGGCGGAGGTCCGGGCAACACGTCGGGTGTTGCATGGGGATCTCCGCACCATATCCCTCCAGAACGAGGCCTTCCACACCCGCATGCTTGCTGCCATGGAGGACCAAACTAGAGCTTTGCGTGGGCTGCCTCCCATAGCACCATCACTTCCTGTGGCAGCAGCAGCAGAGGTTGAGGAGAGCAAATCCAGCATTGAATCTCCCACAATTTAGTAGCCGTGCAGGCCATGAGCCCATGGAGGTGTTTTTTTTCCCAACATTCACACAGGTGGCTGTTGGTGGGCACCCTGTCCTCAGACCTCTTGGGTGGCCTCCCCCACACCCTCTGGCCCACAAATGGCCATTTTTGATTTTTGATTTTTTGTTGCAGTGTATTGCCTTGTGTGGCTCCCGTGGGCATCCACTGTATTCCAGCTGGGCACATGCAGGCTTGTCCTGAGTTTGGGTTAGATGCTTGGGTTCGTGAGACACACACCCCTCCTGCTTCCCGTTTCCATGGGCTTGCAAAGGGTGTGCCCAAGTGACAGTGACTTACACAGTGACGTTGGACTCCCACGACATGTGTGGGCAGTCTGTAGTCAATGCTGTGTATACATTCCTAGTGCATATTGTTGTTGTATTGTGCACTGCATGGTGTATTGATGTGTGCTTGTGCATCCATGTCTCCCTCCTAATTTTTGGTTCATTCCTCATGTCTTCAAAAGGCCGTCCACTTTGGAGATGGAGCTCATGTTGTGAGCAGTGGACTTCCAGATGTGCGTGGCAACAACACTGTACAGTTGGAGGTGGTGGATGTGCTGGCATTCTCATGTTGTAAGACTACGTATCCTTTACCTTAGTACTGTTATGTTTATGCTATGTCGATTGTATTGTGGTAAGTATTTGGTCATGTGTGTTGTTATTTCTACATTTATGTGGGCATATTGTGTGTGGCCAGTTTCCATTAGGGACACTGTACTTTGTGACACGTGTCATGTTTGGGGGATGACTTTGTTTGCTCTCACATGGCATGTCATGCCATGGTGTGTTGGGTGGAGGTGCTGGGGAGGGGTTGGGTGACATGGCACTGTTGTCATGTTGTATCTTGCAAGGGGGTTATGATTTTATCAGCATAGAAGTGTGTCTTTTGAACACAGCATTGGTGGCGTTTGTGTAGGTAGGGAAGCACACAATGGAACACTTCCAGATGTACAATCTCAGGCTGGTATGGTTGTGACAGTTTACTGTCCATTGACACATCATAATTGTCAGTTACAGTCATCATTGATTCTCAGCTGGTATGTGCCAGGGCTGTGTGCACTCCACAGGGGTGTGATTTTATGTGAAGTAATTAGCCATGAGCTGCGTACGGGCTGCATCACCCCGTGCCCTTTCCCCCCCATGCGCAGCGAGCATGCATGTGGTTGGGGATGTGGGGGCACCACCCTGTCCATGGCCAGGCCCCGGCGTGTTGCAACGTTGTGCAGGACACATGCTGCCACTATGATCCTGCACACTACTGGGGGAGCGTATAACAGCTGCCCGCCAGAACGGTCAAGGGAGCGGAAGCGTGACTTGAGCATTCCGAATGTGCGCTCCACGATGCCCCGGGTTGCAATGTGGGCTGTGTTGTATCTTACGTGGGGTGGCGTGGTGGGGTTCTGAATTGGCGTCATCATGTGGGTGCTGAGAGGGTAGGCACTGCCCCCTGGGGAGGTGGTGATGGGTATCATTAGTGGGGTTGTGAAATTACTCAGTATCTGACATGCATGCATGCGCAGTGGCATTTATACTCACCGAGCAGCCATGTATCGCCATGTCGCCCAGCTTCTATGTCCCGGTTTAGGGTAGACATTCTGTAGATGAAACTGTAGTGGGTGGAGCCTGGATAGTTGGCGTATACTGAGGTGATGATTACCTTGGCATCACATACTACCTGGACGTTGATGGAATGCCAGTGCTTGCGGTTTCGATAGATGTGCTCAGTTGCCCTGGGGGGACGTAGAGCCACATGGGTGCAATCAATGGCACCTAGCATTTTGGGGAATTGTGCCACCCTGTAGAAATCCTGGGCAACAGCCTGCCTTTCTGCAGGTGTTCTGGGCAGGTATATGTGCCTGCGGACTGATGGGCGTGCAGTGATGATGGCCAAGACCTGGTGTAGGCAGCGTGACTGCGTGGCCTGTGACACCCCTCCACTATGGCACTTGTCCGCTGAAATGATCCAGAGGCCAAGAAGTGCAGTACATTGAGGACCTTCTCCAGGGGGATGAGGGCTTGGGAGCACAGGGTGGTTGATGTGAGGTCATCCTCCCACTCACTGACCAGGTCGAGTATTATATGAGGTGGAAACCTGTACCTCCCATACACATGGTCATCAGGCATGCCAAAAAAGCTGGTTCTGGGTGTAAAAATTCTGGCCCTGACTATCCTCCTCCTCCTCCTGTGGTATCCCACGGCCACTGCTGCTAGGAACGGTATGTTCATCCTGGCGCCTGAGCTTGTTTCTTGTTTGCGTGCACTTTTATGCTGTGCGGGTGGACGTACGCCTACTTCCTGCTGGCGTACGTGTTTCCGGATTGGCCACGTTCGATTCCATGAATACATGTTGTAGGCGAGCATGTAAAACTTCCCGCGCACCGCTGGAATACACGTACCCAGCCCAATCGCGTGTGAAACTTCCCGCGCACCCCTGAAATACACATACCCAGCCCAATCGCGTGTAAAACTTCCCGCGCACCCCTGAAATACACGTACCCAGCCCAATCGCGTGTGAAACTTCTCACGCACCCCTGAAATACACGCACACGCTCCCCCAGGCCCGATCGCGTGTGAAACTTCTCGCACACCCCTGTAATACACGTACCCTGCCCAATCGCGTGTGAAACTTCTCACGCACCCCTGAAATACACGCACCCAGCACAATCGCGTGTTAAACTTCCCATGCACCCCTGAAATACACGTACCCAGCCCAATCGCGTGTGAAACTTCCCGCGCACCCCTGAAATACCCGCACCCAGCCCAATCGCGTGTTAAACTTCTCGCGCACCCCTGTAATACACGTACCCTGCCCAATTGCGTGTAAAACTTCTCGCGCACCCCTGAAATACCCGCACCCAGCCCAATCGTGGGTAAAACGTCCCACGCACCCCTGAAATACACGTACCCAGCCCAATCGCATGTTAAACTTCCCGCGCACCCCTGAAATACACGTACCCAGCCCAATCGCCTGTTAAACTTCCCGCGCATCCCTGAAATACACGTACCCAGCCCAATCGCGTGTGAAACTTCTCACGCACCCCTGTAATACACGTACCCAGCCCAATCGCGTGTAAAACTTCCCGCGCACCCCTGAAATACACGTACCCAGCCCAATCGCGTGTGAAACTTCTCACGCACCCCTGAAATACCCGCACCCAGCCCAATCGTATGTGAAACTTCCCGCGCACCCCTGAAATACACGTACCCAGCCCAATCGCGTGTGAAACTTCTCGCGCTCCCCTGAAATACACGTACCCAGCCCAATCGCGTGTAAAACTTCCCGCGAACCCCTGAAATACACGTACCCAGCCCAATCGCGTGTAAAACTTCCCGCGCACCCCTGAAATACAAGTACCCAGCCCAATCGCATGTGAAACTTCTCACGCACCCCTGAAATACACGCACATGCTCCCCCAGGTCCGATCGCGTGTGAAACTTCTTGCGCACCCCTGTAATACACGTACCCTGCCCAATCGCGTGTAAAACTTCTCGCGCACCCCTGAAATACCCGCACCCAGCCCAATCGCGTGTAAAACTTCCCACGCACCCCTGAAATACACGTACCCTGCCCAATCGTGTGTGAAACTTCTCACGCACCCCTGGAATACACGCTCCCCCAGGCCCGATCACGTGTGAGACTTCTCGCGCACCCCTGAAATACACGTACCCAGCCCATTCGCGTGTGGAACTTCTCACGCACCCCTGAAATACACGCACACGCTCCCCCAGGCCCGATCGTGTGTGAAACTTCACGCGCACGCGTGTTCCCGAAACCCGTAATACACGTTCCCCGCTTTGCGTTTGCTGTTTGCCAGTCCGGTGAACTGGTCCAGGGTTGGCGCAGCCCTTGGTGATGGTTTTGCGATCTTGATGGCTTTTCCTTGCGCGAAGGCGTTCTTGGGGGCGTAACTGGCGCTGCTGCAGGCTCGCTGCGCCACTCTGCGCCACGTCTGCTTTTGGAGGTGAGAATCCATGAGTAAGCTGTGTGCAGAAATTGATTTTATCGCACGCGGCTGGTGCAGACATTCGCACGGGCACGCTGTGCGCCAGCCGCGTGCGACACTTTTGTGAGGAATTACATGAATCGGCCTGTTAATGTCCACATAGTCATCAGGGGAATGTTTTTTCCTACTAGTAACAATGCAGCCAGGCTGGAATGCTATTAGTCCAGAGCATTCCTGGGTGCTATAGTGTGCTGGAATAATGTTACTTTTCAACAAGAGGGACTTCTAGGGACGACCCACTCTTTATAAGGTGACTCACCCCTCCTATTTCAAAGACTTTCTCCCCGAAGGAGGGGTGTTAAAACATCTATAGCTGCCTTCCTCCACCCCATAGCAATCCGCACTCTGCAGGCATTACCATAGCGCTATGTCCCAGGATCAAGCTTCTAACAGGAACACCTGAAAGGTACTCACAGAGAGGTACTCTTTCTATACTGGGGATCTATATCACTCTCTTATCACAGAGCACCTGTGGGACACTGAGAAGCGGTCCTAGTATAAAGCACTATAACTTCAAACTGAGAGCCTAAAGGGCACCTCTCAGATGGCACAATGAAGTGCTTGGGTGTTCTCCACCCTCATACCCCGATCACCTATTTGGCAATGGTGAAAACACACCAAATTAAGATTTTGGGCAAAGCAGCGACAGCTAGCACTGAATGACCATGTGCTTGGGCAGTCTGGCAAACTGTGCAATGGATGCTGAGGGTCCCATGGGCAGGTTGCAAGGCTCCCAAACTGGTTGAATAATGAGTCCTGATACCCCGATATTAAGTAGGGGAGGGGAGGGGCTGCTGGGACTCGGCTACACACGGAAATAAATGACACTGCACGCGGGGTGTGACTTGTCATCGGGGCCCCCATCCCTCACACCTACCTAACACCTTACTCTAGACCTACATCTCTGTCCATTTATCTACCAGTCAATAAAGCCCTCCCACTCTCTGTCAACAAGTTCCAAAGGTTGCCAGGAGCTATAACCAAGTCATCTCTCGGGTAGTCTCCCTCTTGAAAGGTGTTCCTGGTTGTGAATAAGTCAAACAAATGCAGATGATGACGTCACCTGCATAGCCGGGGGCTCCTCCAATAGCTAAGCAGAGGGAGCTCCCAGAGGACAGGGCCTCTTGGGAAATTTGGAAGGTTCCACTTGCCAGAACATCTGCAACCTTTCCCACGCAGTCAACAAAATATGCTCTTCTGTGAATGGATCCCTCACATGTCAATCCGCACACGGTCCAACCAGGTTGTTTATTTGAGTCTCGCCCTTTGCTCACCAGTTGCTTCTAGCCAATGATGAAAAAGCACAGATAGAAGCGGACATGCATCCTGCTTCTAGGCCCAGATTTAAATAGGGGGCTAGAGTAATTCAAAGAGATACACAAGTAGAAAGTACACCCACACAGAAAGACAGTGAAAAGATACATGTGGAGTAAGCATGAGTCAGTCCTCGAAGAGTTTAGTTTAAGAAAGTAGGGGGTCATTCATGATTCCAGTAATACCACCTGTCAGCAGAAGGAAATCAAGCCACGTGACACCCCACATGTACAGACTGGGATCATCACTATACTGGCCCATGGGGGCACCACAGCTGGCAGCAACGCCTCCCAGCAGCTCAATGTACATATTAAACAATGTCAGGGGGAACCAATCGACCCCTGGGGTACTCCATATAGCAATGGGATAAGAGCAGACGTAAACCCGCCCATTCGGAACAGCAGAAAATGATTGGTCAAATAGGAGCTGAATTGGTACAATAGACACCCTCCCCCCAACACACAAAGTATCAACAAGACCAAAATGCATGTGGTCCGCCAATCACCTACATCTATACAGTTCTACTGTATGCATCTCTGCACATTGGACGCAACCTTTTGTGGTTGGAACTCCTAGTACGTCGTGCCATATACATCATACTCAAGGTCAGAGGTTTCCAACCTTTGGGTCTCTGCATCTGTCATGGATGACCAAATAGGCAAAGTAGGCACCGGCCTATGGGCCACGTCCTTTTGGGTGCCCCACGACAACGTATCAAAATAATATTGATTTGATCTTGAAGGAAAATCGCAATCAAACTTTCTTAAATTGTTTCCAAAAGATAGAACAAAAATGTTTCAACTCAAAGAAACGAAAACTTTACATGAATGACTATAGATTGGTTTATTGAAATTGTTGGTTGATAAAATTAAAAACGTATTAGGAGATAATTTGTGAAGGGGAGGTGACATTTTGACTGCCTAGGGACCTCCACAGAGTTTAATCCGTCACTGCTCCAGATGTTTTGAACTGCAATTCCCATCACTCCCTGCCAGTGTCGTCAATGTAAGAGATCATGGGAGCTGTAGTCCAGTGGCAAAGATTGCAGACCCTTGCTCTATGGAGAATATTCCAATGTGACTGCCTTCAATGGAAGTCTGCACACACTCAGTGGGGGCCTCCCGCATTGGCAATTGCAGAGAGAGAGGCGCCTGGGAAGGAATTCCTGCTATGCGTACACTAAATCCACGTAATTTGCAAACAAATTAAGCAAAGTACTCCAATGTCTGGGTGAGCTACTGGTCCGGAGCCCCTGGGGTGCTTCATTTTAAATTAAGCACTAATCTGATGGACTGGAAAGCGGCAGCCCACTAATCACATTTAGATGTAAAGTGGGGGCGCTTAGATGTAAAGCCGGCTGTCCAAGGCCATCCCCAATAGGCGGGCGAGACAAAGTGTATGCAGCAGGAAAATAAAAAATCAATGGGCGCTTGGCCCCTGACATCAGCGGTGGTGGGGGGGGAGGGGCGTGGGGGCGGGGAGGAGGGGGGGCGGAGAGCTGGCGATGCAAGAGATGGCAA
This sequence comes from Ambystoma mexicanum, assembly GCF_040938575.1. Lineage (NCBI taxonomy): Eukaryota > Metazoa > Chordata > Amphibia > Caudata > Ambystomatidae > Ambystoma > Ambystoma mexicanum. The sequence continues at coordinate 65,838,020 of NC_090938.1, forward strand.
AGGGAAGACAACATCAGGGATCGGGGGTGGAGGGGCACCGAGGGCAGGTCCATAGGTCTTCACATGCCTATGCATGTCCATGCCCCCCACGGGAAAGACTTTATTTTAATCTCAGATGTACCCCTTTTATAAATCCATTTCATGGTGTGACGTCAATGGCTGGAGTTTTTTTTATGAATGTGCGCTCTGTGTCAATATCAGGGTTTTTCTTCAAATCTTGAGGAAATCTTCAAATGAAGGTGTTCCTATCACACTCACATCCTGGGGCATTCAAGTGCTAAGAGTTCTTTTAGTAATTTTGTTATTTCTGGTGTTTATAAAGTACCAACTTGTACACATGCTACTTCATCGCGGAGGGAGTTGGAACATGTTTCTTTTCAGAGGAGTAAAGGCATTATTCCATGGTTACTGACTCCATGGGTGGCCTTTCACTTTCTTGCATTTCTGAGATGTTCCTGCCACGTTGATGATGTAGTGACAAAAAAAAAAAATCCTCCCAGAGAAAGTGTCCCGCTGAACGAAGGTATGTTGTGGAATTGCATCACTTTTCCTTGAATGCATAGACAGGCTATCTGCTGGCTCCGTCTGCTTTAGAAGTCAGAATGTTTAGATTGCAGTCAATACCAGCAGTTATTGACTGTGTTCCGAGCTTACTGAATCAAGCGAGGTCAGTAATGACCTCCATGTGTTAATAAAATATAACGCATGTTCATTGCGTTTTTTGAGCCTCTCCCTGCAGTGTTACCAAAGCATTAAATGCAAACATTTTCTTTTAAATCATTTGCGGCTTTCTTCTGGGCGTGGACAGGTTTAGAAACTCGCTGCGTGCTGACTTGGTACCCCTCCCATTTATAAATCCCACTGCATTTTCCAGCTGAAGAAGTGTATCAAAGTCGGTGGCTTGCACATTTAAGACATTACCTAAAGTGAAAAGCCGCATCCTTAAATTCATATTACTTCATAATGTTCGCTTTGGGAATGTGAAGGCCTTCCTGTTAAGACCAGCTGCATGGATTTGCATATAGTCTCGGGAGGATAGCCCAGGGGCAAAGAGCTCACCTTGGAAGCAAGACGGCATGGAACAACACAGGTTCGATACCCGGGTCCAAGCTTAGAAACCTCTGGGTATTAAGCACGTTATAAATAACTTATCATCACATTAAAAAGTCACATGCCTGCCATTTAATACAGCAGAATCTGCCATGATGTGGAGACACAGCAGATAGTGATTAGTGAAAGAGGGTAGTTGTGAAAGTCCAGGGAAGTGTAAAGCCCTAGTTCGAATAATCCACCACATCCTAGCCAACCGAGAGCTCAAGCCAACACCACGGAAGAGACTTTGAAACTGAAGAAGAAACAGACAAACAGTGATCCTCATAAATTGTTGATACAACCAAATACAGAACTGTTTTACTTCAACTGACACTTGTGTTTTGTTGTTGTTCATTTTTCGCATTATATTGTATATACATATTGTTTATGACATTTGCCTCTTCCTGCTGCTCCACCTGTCTTGTCAAGAGGATTAGATTTAAATAGATATCCCAGCATTTATTGCATTAACTTTGGGTTGACAAGGGGGGTTTCAGGTATAAATTAACCCCCTTCTGTTCTGAATACCCAAGGCACAGTGACACCCTCTATCCCATGATTTCTAGTTCGAATAATGGCACTAGCCAAGACCCCTGGGGTCACATGGTACTGTCAAGTGATGATTTTCATTCCACAACAAACCGCAGACAACATTGAGGAAATCACAATTGTTTCACGCTCCACCCTTCCAGTCTTTGGGCCTTCTGTGGGGTGCTTTTTATGTGGCGAATGGATTTTCTGGCACATACTCAGGTGTGGGATTAATTGAATAAAATCCCCTCCAGACTGCACTAGAACAATCTCTTACTCCACCATGAGTAGTCTCTCTGACCCTCTAACTTTGAGTATGTTTATCCGAGTGTTGGGTTCAGTTTTAGGGACACTTTTCCTCGCTATCTCTATTAGACAGGTGGCACACCATCGGTGTCTAGGGATCACAGATACACAGGATAAGGTATTTCTTCCTGAGGGATAGAATTTGTTTAGAAATAGATATTGGTGAAGTAATTGACATGAGCTCCTCTTGACCCAGGCTTAGAAGTCGCAGAATTAAGATTCTGGATTTGGACCTTGAACAAAGTATAGCGATGCTGCGTGAATAAACCACCCGATTGACAGCATTGCCCGAACACATACTCAAGCCCCCCGTGCAGCCATGGTGTGCTAACTCAGAATACGTCGAATCTGCCTTGGAAACACAACCCACATGTCACATTATTCTAAGGCACCCCTGCCACCTCCCGGCTGCTGAAATATGGTCCAAGTAACCTACCGCTATCACAAAATGTTCTTCCTCTGCCACATTCCTCGCTTCCTGGATTTTCTGCATATATTTCCCGCTTTCCTGTCCTCTTTTCTCCCCCCTGCAAATTGTCTTTCTCCCAGCAGCATAAGGTCTCGATATCTCTGGTGGGACACAGTGTGACACTCTACGGCCAAGGCTGTTTTTTTTTTGTGTGGGAATTTTAGTGACATGTATATAGAGCTCTCCCCAAAGTGCTGAAGAATGTGATTACAACAAAGGAACAAATTTAACTAAACAATTGGCTAACAGAGATGAAGGCCATGTTGAGTACCACAACAAAAGGGAAAATAAGTGAGTTTTAAGACAAGTAGGGAAAACTTGGAAGGAGGGTGAAGCAAGACTATAGAGAGGAATGTATTTGAATGTTTGAAGGAGAGAAGGAAAAGGGCCGGAAACAAGCGGAGGCACAAGGAGGTTCTGGAACGGTGAGAAGGTAAAGTGATTGAGATCAGAGAAGTCGGGCAGGAGAACATAACGAAGACAAGAGGAAAGATAAGAAGGAGCAAGATCATGCAGACATTTATAGACATATAGAGGAAGTGGAAGAGGAGGCGAGAGTCAAAGGGTAAGAAAGAGATTGAAAGACGAGAAGACGAGATTGTGGGACGAGCAGGTCGGATAAAGAGCAGGCGGATCGCAGAATTGCAACTAGAGCACAGAAGACTTTGATGAGGAGGAGGGAGTCCAAGTAGAAGAGCTATACACACGATTGCAGTGTTTATTTGGCGTAGTGCATATGAACATGAACATAATATATGTGACGACATCTGTAATTCTTCCCTGAAGTCTCACATTTGCTTTTTTATGTCTTGGTTACGAACCAGAACATTCACAGTTTTATTGGCTATAGTGAACCATAGCTCTTTTTCTCTTATATATTCTAGGATGCGTCATGTGACTAGCTGAGCTGCGGATGCAGCTCAGCTAGTCACATGACGCATCCTAGAGTATATAAGAGAAAAAAAAAAAAAAATAAATATATATATATATATATATATATATATATATATATATATATATGTGATCAAGTGGTTTGCCAAGCGCAAAATGCGTTGTTGTCTGCTATTTCTCGTTCCACTGAACGAATAATAAAGGATACTTTTCTGCTGTGAATTACGTGGTGTGTTTCTTTTGCAGCTCAGTGATTCTCACTGAGCTGCTGCTCTTTGGAGTGCAGTCCACTTTTTGTACTTTTGTACATTGTTCATATATATATATATATATATATATATATATATATATATATATTTAAAACATGGCCTGCGGTAGTGGCCATGTAGTTATGGTTAAGTTGCTAAACCCATAGGAAGAGCACTTTTATGGGTCGCTTATAACTTAATTCTCCCTGGACGCATCCTCACCAAACTTTGCAAAACAAATTATGGACCACTCTGAATTTTATTAAATAGTTTGGTGAGGTTTGGTCAAGGGGGAGCAAAGTTATAGGTGGGTCCCACATTGTTTTTTTCCATAGACATAATGGGAAAAAACTTCTGTTGTACCAACAGCCGAAACCGATGGACCGATTTTCACCAAATGTGTGACAGGAGCGGCAGCTTGGTTCCGAAAGCGTGCTTTCGTTAATTTGGTGTAAATCCATCCAGTAGTTTTTTTTTAAACAACCAAAATATAAGGCAAATAAATTAGTGATCTCTATGTCCGCTCCGTGGAGACACACTACCCTGTTCGCTCCGCAGACAGTACATTAATTGGCTAATCGGCTTGCGTCATGTCCGTGGACATGCAACGTGTTCTCTGATTGGCTGGGATGAGGTGTTTCAATGCGCCCACCATGTTGGATCCGCGGACAGCGCGGCGTGGAAGTGAGCATAAATACAATTTTGGAGAGTGTGTTGGTGTGTATGAGTGCTTGGAGAGGTTGGGGAGTAAGAGATGAGTCAAATGCTGTATTTGTTTAGGTGGGAGAAGGCCTTGATGTGTTTGCAGTGTCCACAGTCACCGGGGTTGTCCGCGGACATACCAAACACTGGGCACACTACTGGCTATTTTACTTTACTATGATGTTGGTTTTGGGTCGTTAGTAGAGCATTGGGCGAAGCGGGTATGTATTGAAGAGTTTGTGCATTGGTTGTAATTATTATTTTAGAATGTTAATTGAAGTGGATAGGTTTTGAGGTGGATGTGTTATGTTTTTGGTTTGTGGTCATTTGGTGGGTGTTTGTTTCTATGGGTGTGTTATGCTCTGGTGGTTGTGGCCAGGGCCTAGAGTCTTGGGTGCATGGCCGAAGTGCCGCAGGCCTTCAGCCATGCACCCAAGACTCTAGGCTCTGGCTACAACCCCTCCAGCATAACACACCCATGTTAGCAAAGATTCTGACTGTGGTATGTGGGCTGCTTAGGGGATATGTTTTCAAAAATGTGAGTACTGATTGGCAGTAGTGTAATAGTGTTTATAGGATAGTGAGATCATGTGTGTTAGTTAGTTTGTTTTATTGTGTTCAGAATGTTGGTATTGAAGACTCTAGGCATTTTAGGTTGTATTTATTGGTGAGGTGTTCATTTGCATGGCTGTGCTATGTTGCAGTGTTTGTGAGTTTAATTATTATATACTTACTGTTTCTTTTGTTGAGGCTGTATGAAGAGTTTTGGCCAGGCCATGCAGTCAAGATTGTAGTGTTTGGCAACAAGCGCAGCAGCATAAGATTCCCATGGAAGCAAACATTTTGGATTGTGGTTTATGATGAGGTGTTTGCTTGAATGTGTTTTTTATGGTGTGGTGTTTGTGAGTCCAATTATTATATACTTACTGTTTGACTTTTTGTGGTTGTATGTAGTTTTTTCATGACATGGTTAGTTGGAGCAAACATTTTTTTGAATCAGTCTGATAAAAGAAAAAAATCACCTGCTAGTGTAGGTAGTTTATAATGAGTATTGCATTACATATTGGACATTTCTGTATTTTGTCGACCCTCATAGTTAGTACTTTAGAAGTACTATAGTTCAAACCAATGTACTATGCAATTTGCTCAGTTCTTGTATTTGTTGATTAAATCATTGGGTCTGTCGGAAAGAAATACATGCTGGATTAAAAAAAAAATACTTTCTACGTTGTGGCACACTATATTTCTTTCATTGATTTCAATAGGAGGAATTGAATAGGTGTATGGTTTTTGATTTGGAAGTGGTGGTACTATTGTTGCAATTAGATAGCAGTTGGTGTATTCTATTTGTTTATTTCTTTTTCCATTTTAGTGGTATTCATCTATCTGTTGGCTTGTTGCAGATTTTTGGGGGCAGTTAGATACCTGTTGGCGTATTCTAACTGTTTATTTCTTGTTTCATTTTAATGGTATTCATTTATGTGTTTGATTGTTTCAGAATCTTGGGGCAGTTAGATACTTGTTGGCACATTATAACTGGCCATAGTTTTTAAGTTCAAGTTTTGTTTATGTTCATACACAGATTAATTATTAAATTTTGGTTTTAAGCGTTTACAAGATTTGCTGGTGATCTGTTTTAGAGTAATGGTAGTATTATTACATTTGAACCATCCACAATTCTTTTTTTATATGTGCTGTGTAGTGACCTGCATTGGATGTGGCTCCTGCTTGGTAGATTATACCTATTGGTGTGAAGGTTTTCTTACCAAGTGATACTTGCCCATGTATGAATCCAGTCAGCTTGCAGTTGTTTTTGGTAACATCTGCATTATAATATAAAAGCATCACTATTAAGTATTTACTATGTGTCTGTATTTGTAAGGTGGACCGATTATCGGAATGGCAGGTAGTACATAATCTGCCATGATTTGCATTTTGTACAAGTTGCTGAAATGGAATGGATTCACAGTTAGGTATGGATATATACACAAAGCTTTCATTAGGAACTTCTTCTTGTACTACATGCCTGCAAAGAGTGCATGTATGTTTCCACATGTATAAAATTTGAAAGATTTCATTTATAGGTATGTTTTTGTTTTCTAGTACGTGTAGTAAGTACATTAAAAAATCTTGTGGATCTTCTTGTGAGTTTATAGTGAATTTGACCATTCTAGCACAGTGGTCCAATTCCTGCCTTATTGTTGGTTGCATTTCTATGAAGGACTAGCATTTGCAAACACAAACTGTACCGTTTAAGTAAATGTTGTCAATAATTGGTGGCAATTGGAATAGAATATTGATTGCTACATTTGCGTAGCAATTTACACCAGTTGTATTTGAACATTTGAATGGACCTGACAGTTCTGTGTCCAAGTCATTTGTTTGGAGTGTGCGTTACTTCTTTGAAGAGGTAGTTGAGTTAATTTGAGCAGTAGATTCTTCTTTGGTTGTGGTTCTTGGAAGTATACGTTTATTTTACTTTCTTAGGAGGAATTGCTGTGAGATCCTGAATAGTTTGAGTCTGAAGTAGTTTTCTTTTACAACATTTTACTTTTTGCGGAACAGGATAGCTTTTTAGATGGGGGGTGTGAGTGAACACAGTCTATTGTATTCTAGAATGCAAGAAATATCAGCATTTACTTTACTTGCATCAAAGTTGATTAGAAATAGTCTGTCAAGTGTACGTAAACGTGATAGTGCTCCATAGCTCATGCCTTCTTTAAAGACTGTGCAACCAATATCTATCAATGCTTTATCTAGGGTAAGACCTTGTGATTTGTGAATGGTGACTGTTTATGCTAGAGTAAGAGAAAATTAAATCGTTCTCTGCGTATATACATGTCTTTGAAAAGAAGGAAGCAGGCTCTTGAGCATCCTATCCTTTTAACTTCAGATAGTTTGTCAAAGAGAATATTGACAAATTGAATGTTGTTGTCACGTGGGTATGTTTGAAAGCCAACAACTGTACCAAGTGCTGCATTAAGAAGTCTTTGGTCCATGTCAAGGTTACGTTTAAGCATTAATCTGCAGTTTAAAGATAATTTTAATATTTTATCCAAACCAGCTGTGTTAGAGATAGAGTTTTCCAAGAAGTTTAGCCTTGTTGTGGCTTGTTGACACATGGGTAGTGTCATACCATGTACGTCCAGTTTGTCTGTGGAGCCAATTTGAACTATTGGTTGTAATTCTTTTTTTTGTGTGCTAATTGTTCCATGACATCAGTAGCACATGAGTTAAGGGCATAGAATGCATGGATGTGCATGTTTTTTTAATATAGATTGGGCTTCTTGAGATAGTACACCAACTCTAATACTTTTTAAAATATTGGCGTATGTGAGGTCTGCAGACCAACGCATGTTTTCAGTTAATTCTATGTATTGGAAATGTTGCTAAGGCTTGACATTTCCTATGATGCCAAGAGTTTTACGGCACAGTTTGAGACCAAAGGTTTTAAAAATAGGTTCACCTTTCACTGGTGTTAATTGAAGAAGATCTCTGAAAACAATAATGTGTTTTCCTCCTGTAATCTGATGTGAATCAAAGCCAACATTAGGTTGGAGACCATACTCACCTCATCTATTAGCAGCATTTTAATTTGTTTGAAAAATCTGCGTAGTTCCATTGCAGTTTCTGGAGAAAGTTTGTAATAGTCTAATTTGTTTTGGTGTTCTACTGGAAGGAGTAGTAATCGGTGTAAAGTGACACCGCTTATGTTGTAGGCAGCTAAACCTGTGGGGGCAGTTACAATAGCTGACAGTTTGTTATTTGTCAATTGTTGGAGGAACTTGCTGATGATTTTGATTAAGAATGTTTTGCCTGAACCAGCTTGACCACTCACATATAGTAGTATAGGTTTGTATTCTTGGCAGGTACAGTTTTTACTTTCATGTTGCAGACCATTTTGAATTTGTTTTGTTACTTCTTGGAAAATGCTACGCTGCTAATTGTTTAGTTGTGATTTCAGTACAACAAAGTTTTCTGTAGATTGCTCATACTGTGTTTTCTACTTCTGTCATGGTTTATTCTGCTTCATTTTCTATTAGTGGCTGTCCAAGTGGTTCTTGGCTTCCTTTACAGAAGGTTGACAACTGTCAGGAGTGTCCACATCTAGTTGTGCCTGGAGTTCTTCTTCGTGTTGCTGTTCATTGTGTAACATTGTTTGGTACTGTGTAAAGTTTACGTCTGTTATAGTGCTTTCATTTGCTTTGAAAGCGTCTTCATCGGAGTCATAGTTATATAGTAACTCTTCTTCTTTTCTCCATGGTTTAAAAAGTTGTAGCAGGGACATGTAATACAGTTCTTTATGTTGAGGAGTTTTTAATGACAATTTGATATGATTAATTAAGCTGTGTTTGGTAAGTTTCACTAAGCTGCCTTTACAATTTACCACTCTGTATCTACCTTTCTTTTCATCTGGTTTAATTTTATTTTTGTATGTGAAGTTTTGGGCTATGTGGTATAGAGACATGGTTTCCAAAGCGGTACTCCTGTTTGGGTAGTATGTGTCCAGTAAATTGTTTTTCAAAATATCTTGGCTGTTGGGATAATTTTGGGCTATTGTTTCTATGTCCTCATATGATTTGAGAACTCTTTTTCTAGATTTATAAGGACCAAGACTTAGCCATACTATATTTTCAGATTTTCCGTACAAGGCAGCACTGGTTAAAGGGTCTGCAGCTTCATAGCAGCCACATTCTCTATGAGAGAGCATTTTTATGCCAAAACTGTACAATTTTTGTGATAGTGTTTGTCAGATGATATTTCATCCCAGAGGTCCGGAAGCTCTGTTTTCTCTGCTTTGGTTAAGTAGGGTGTGACATATTGTGCAACTGCAGTGGAATTATCTGCAATGTACTGCACATCTATGATCGCATTCCATAGGAGGATAATGATTGCATTGTAATAATTGATGTATTTTGATTCTTCTGTTCTTTTATGTAATATGTGTTCTTAGGTGATTTACCTTTAACACTATGTCCAACTGAAAACATGAAGTTGTCTGCTTGACCTGTTGTTGAAACTGGTCTAGGGAAACCAAAGCAGCATTTGGTGTAGTATTTCCCTTTGTTTTTATATTTGTGATGACAATATGTCCCACATTTGTGTCTTTGAAATTGTAAAATGTGTGCATGAAGGTCACTATGTGTTGTTTGTGAAGGGATTTCACAGGTGACATATTTTTGGATGAAGTGCAAAACAGTGGCATCACTGTCCTGACCAAATTTAGGAGAATCTTTAATCCATAAATGCATGTGGATGTGTGGTGCTCCTCTGGCTTGGTATTCTTTCTCCAAAATAAGTGTTACACTTCTCCGAGGGGAGGAACAGTTTTATTACAAATGGAGTGTAGCATAGCAATGAAGCGATGATGGAAATATCTTGATACATTTACAGGATATAGAGAGCAGAGTTCTCCTGGTGTGTTTATATCTACGTATGTTTTTGTTTTTGTTTGCTATGCATAGGAAATCATGTAAATCTTCCCATGCATATTCTGCACAACTTAATGTCACAAACCAAGTGGGTGGGCCAAGGTTTCGTATTATACAGCGTACTTCTCCATGATGTCTGAACCAGTATTCTTTTGTATCACGCATCTTTGCTAAAGGATTTGTAATGTTTTACTGTAAACTCTCATCTTTTTCCTTGCACTTCTTGTAGTAACTCCGTAGCTGATATATTTTGAAAATGGGCACCTGATTTCAATGTGTGTGCAACTCCGTAGCATATAGTTGCTAGTTCACTTTCAAAGAGAAGGTGGAATATGTATTTCACGATTTGTCTGAATTTGGGGTCTTCAGAATACATTCGTAAAGAGCGGTATTCTGATGCTGTTATTTGTGTGGGTCTATCATTGTACCTTCCTCCTTTCCCAGAAGGAAAGAATAGAGGAAAGGAACGTGCTTCTATACTTTTTTCCCATATGCTGATTGGAGATCCTTTGGCTTGTCACATTTGGTACATTTCCAGTGCATCATCTATGGTTTCTTTAGAGTGTAATGGATCAGTTGTATAATGGTTTAAAATATTGGATTCTATAGCAGGATCTAGAAGTTGAAATTGACCAGTTTCTGATGACTCTTGAATTATTTCAGTGGTTCCCTCAGGTTTTCTTCAATATTAATTTCTCTGTAGTATTCATTTTTTTTTTAGATATTGCAGGGCTTGTCTAACTTTATGTAAGTCCATGAGTTGTTGCCAAACTCATTTGTTTTCTGTAGGTACGCAATTTACTAAGATAATTAAAGATTGATCTATTGGACGTTGCATTCCCAAAGTGTGTACATTTTCTTTGAGATTTAACGGCAAATAAACTACTTTGCCACAAATGCCTTTCACTAATTCAGAGGGAGGTAGTTTTGCTGTTTTTGGTTGAAGGTGTATTATTGCTTGAAATGGATGCACTGTTTGAATTATGATGCTCTCATTTAAATTGAATTGTTGCAGGGGTTTTGATAATGGGAATAATTCCAAGTAATTTGTGATAGCACATGAAGGTGTTTGGTTGTTGTCAAATTTTGCAGTGCAGTATCTGCAAAGTATTAAGGAGTCAGTAATCTCAGATTTGTTTTCTGCTATAAGATAGAGAGCTAATTGAAACCATTTGGATTCTTCATTGTCTTCTATTTTTTACATTATGTCTACAGTGTTTGTTTTATTTTTATAAAAAGTCCTGCGGCAACACACACATGGTTTGGTACTTCAGCAGACGTACTTTTAAACTTTAATATTTATTTTTTGTATGTGGGTGAAAGAAGTTTGCCATCTGTACAGTCATTGCTAGTCTGTTGTAAATCTATTGCATTTTGTAAGTGGCTTTCTTTTCCAAAATATTTTCTCTGGACATGCTCTATTTCTTTGAGTAGTTGTTTGGCTGTACCATGTAGATGATTGTTATTTCAGTTGGCTAGTGCTAAAGCAGGACTTTTGGCACAGTGCAGTTTATGGAGCAGATTTCTTATAGTTGAATGATGTGTTGATATCATTTTCATATGGTGGAAGGTGCTTTTGCAAATAGACCCACAAATGCAGGCTAATGAATGTCCTTGTAGTCCTTTGTATTTGCACACTGGATAGGAGTCCATATTTTGTAGTAGTTTCATTTTGAATTTGTCTTTGCCTTTCACATACTGATTGAGGAACTGGCGTAAAGATTTGAAAGATTTTTTGGCTATGTTACACATTGATGTGCACAGCCATTTGTAGACTGGACATATCAGTTCAGCGGAATTGAGAGTTGATACTGAGTTTTCTGGGGATATTTTTGTGAGCAACGTTTCTTGTTACATAATGGTATTATTATGTTTTTCATACCCTCGACCACTGCTATGTATGGTAATTGGGTTTATTTGATTTTGTTTGTATGCTTCTTCATTGAAATATGGTTCTGTGCTCGTGGTGTGACTTCATTCACCTCCACAGATGTTTGCGAAGCTATCTTTGTTGATATTCAGTCTATTCAGAAGTCTTTTTTGTAGTTCAGTACTTAGTTTTGTTAGTGGTTTCATTCTGTTTAAAACTAAAATAAATAATTTCCTTTTGAGAAATATTGCACTGTCTATGAGAGCTTCTAGGATTAATTTTCTACGGTAGGTTTTAAATGTTGTGTCTGATTTCTCTCTTGTTTTTATGATGTTTTGAAGGACTGTAGCAGAACATTTTTTGTAAAATATTTTTGTTGGTATGCTTACTTGTTGCTACATCAAGATTTATAGGTGCAGTGTTAGCACTAGTGGTAGCTGCAGTGGTGTTAATCACTTTCTGTTTCGTTTTACATTTTGAAGGAGGAGGCAAAGTTTCTGTACTGGAAGCTTGTTTTGTTTTGCTTAATGACTGTATTAGCTGTTTTGTTTGAACTTTTTCTACACATTCTGCTAGTGGTGGATGCTATTTTGGAAAGTTTTAGTTTGATTTTGTTTACTTTTGCATTGCTTTCTATGGAGCTGCTTTTTGGTAGGCATTCTTTGGGGTCTGTTGGAGAAAAAAGAAAGTGTGGGTTGGGATCGTGTGCAGTGTATGAGTGCTTTGTGCATGAGTGTCTGAGTATGGTGGTAAGGATGTATGTAGAGGTGTGTGATTGTGCAATGGGCTGCTACATCAGGATGGGAAGGCTATTCTTGTATTTGTGTGTTAATATACTGGTGTTCAGATTACAATACAAAGTATGGAGCTGGTGAGGGGAAGCACTAATACTGAATCTAATGTTGCAGGGTTAGTACACTTGTTTGTTCTAGAATACTAGAAATCTACAGTGTTTGAGTAACATTTAGATAATTATGGCAGTATTGCATTTACTTTTTGGGATGGAAAGAGTAGGTATCTTAAGAGTTCTCGTTCGAACTTCAGACGCTGCTGCTTTTCAGGGGCTTTTCAATTTCACTGCAATTGTGAAAGAAAGAAGTTAGTAAATATGTGTATTAATAGCACTGTTGTTATTGTAGACATGGATTTCCTTGGTTTTGCAGTACTAGTGCTTTCTAATAACTGTACATAGCATGTACATGCACTTTCCTTTGCCTATGTGCATTCTGTATATTTCATTTAGAATCTGTTAATTGAATGTGCTTTAGACATGTGTGCAATAGTAAGCGCACAGAGCACAGGTGGTGTTATTGGGTGTTAGAAGATAGAAGAAATAATTGCATGCTTTGTTTGCTATTTTTACAGGGTAAATGGCAGGAAGTATACAGAAAAAGTATGCAATGTATGCATTTGTGAAGGTGTGGGAAATTAGAGGGAGACTCCCGATTTTTCGGTGAAAAATATAGTTATTTTTCACATTCTCCTGCCTAAAATCACTTAAGCCCCAATTTATTTTTTATGCGGAAATGTAGGTCTCCCGATTTCGATGCGGAAATCTCCCTGCCAGGTGGCTCTGAATGTTGGCATGTATGTGCATTTATACAAGAAATGTACATGTACTGTGTGGAAAATATTCATAACTGTGGTTTGTGTTCATGCATGTGGATGTGCATGAATCTGCAAGAAGAAATGTTGGAAAGTTTACTAGTAGTTGCTGTCGGTGCTTTGCAGTAACAGCGCAATTGTACTCAGAGTGATCAACAGTACATCTAAAGTGCTTAATTGTGATGATGGAGTTAGATGTAGAGTTCTTGGGTGTGATTGGTGTATGGTTGTGTGACTGCTTAACAGTAGCCAATGAGGGAATGGTGCAGAGAGAGAAGTGGAAAGAGTAGAAGGGCTGTCCCAGTGTTACGCGCTGCGTGGACACCGCGGCTGTTCGCCGACAGGGCGTTCCACAAATGGGGCTTCCCAACATATCTGGCATGGAAATAGGACTGCAGGGATTAGCCAATCCGGTGGTGAGGTTCTACTTTGTATTGAGAGAGGCTGTGTGTAGTGAAGATGGCAGAGGTGGAGAAAGTCAGGGTGTTGGTGCTTGGAGATATGTCTGTGAATGGTTTGGAGCAGTATGCTAAATCTAGGAATGGCTAACCATTTTGATGTAAAAGGAGTGGAGGTGGTGTGGAGCACTGTGCCTGGTTTCAATTTGCAGGCTATGCTAGAGGTTTGCGAAGATATGGCTAGGGTTAACAGTCTACATGTGGTTGTTATGCACTGTGGTGCTTTGAATTTGGGCTATGTCAGTGCCCCTACTTTTTAAAAGATCTAGAAAAGTTGGTTCAGGCAGTAATTAAACTACTTCCAAATGCCAAGGTAATTGTTTCTGGTTTGGTACCTAGGGCAATATGGGACAATAGTTCTGTTTTTTGTCCTCAGCAAAATATTGCTAGGTGTTTAATCAACCGAGGCATATTTGCTTTTATGCTTAGAGCTTGCGTGTTCTTTTGCAACAATGACAACATTGACTCTGGTAATGTTGATTACTTTATAGAAGATGGCATGTCTGTTTTGGAACATAAGGGTTGCTTTGGAGAAGCTAATGTGAAGATATTTGGAGGAAAATAAGGGGAAAAAAGAAAATACAAAATGAAAGGGTTTTCTGAAGCATCTGCAAAAAAAACAAAAAAAAGGCTCTATTCAGAGACAACCTCAAAGGGGAAATGGGGCACACTATTTACATTTTAATTCCCCACGCTCGTATTTTACGATTTGTCCGCGGAAACTGTGGTTATCCGCAGACAGCGCATATTACATACAGGATTTGTGAGGTTGCGAGGCATGCAAATGAGATTTAGCAGAGCAAGGGATTGGTCAAAAGGGTTTACTCGGTGTGATGTGTGAGCAGAGACTTTGTCAGAAAGTCTTTGTCCTCCTGAGAGTAGAGCAGATAGCTATGGCTGTGTGTTTCAGAAAGCAAATTGTCTGGATTCCGGGAGATTTGTGGATAAATTGGTTGGAGGTGCATGCAGATCATTGTGGAGTGGCTGTACATCTTGGATTCCCTCACGTGGAAGTGCACTGGCATGGAGTGCGTGGAATGAAGTGGCTGGATTTGGTACCTCTGTGTGCTACTTTGGCGACACAGTGTCATCCAGATATTATTATTATTCATTGAGGACGGAACAGTTTAGGACATGTGTCTGGAATCTCTTTGCAATTTTCAATGAAAGAAGGACTTGGGAAAGTCATGGACATGTCCAAACTGCATGGTATGTTTTTCCCGTATTGCGCAACAACAAATGTGGCAGCTCTCGTCTTTGTTTGGTCCACAAATGGAGAAAGCAAGGCGCAATGTTAACAAGGCTAGCTATGCCTTTTTGAGAGATGTTGGTATGTCCTCTTTTCACAATGAAAACATTATGTTTCGTAGTAAACATATTTTCTGCAGCGGTGGAGTACATCTTACTTATGCTGACAATCAGATTTTTCTGCAAAATATACAAAATGCATTGCAACCTTTTTTGGAGTTACAGCAATCCAGTTTGCAGTAGGTGTTGACCATTTGAGGTTTTCGAAACACAAAAAAAACACCACAAAAAGGCTCTTTTCAGAGCCACCACTTCCTCCCAGAAAAAAGTGCAATGGTTCTGACAGGGTAGCACCGCAAACATTTTAGAGGTCCGCGGACAGTCCGCGGACTTCTAAAAATGCACAGTGCCCTGCAGCATTTCACTGACACTTCTATTTTTGAACTGTGAAAGGCGGCTCTGAAAACAGCCTTTTTCTTTTTTTTGGTTTTTGTTGGTTTATATTTTTCTGGGTTTTTTAAACATGGCACACAAGGAAAGGAAGGGAATGGAGGGTAAGGAAGGGACACCAACCACAGGGATAAGAAAGGGCAGGTGGAGAGAGGAAAATGAAGGGTGGGCCTTATTCAGGTAGCTAGTAGTCCTTTTCATGCTCCTTGACTACAGTCTCGAAAGCACTTTGAAGGTTCTCCCCCCTGCAGAGTACTGCGTCGAAGTACATGCACAATACTGTGACCTTTGAAAGGTAAGGATCATCAGTATCATATATGGCCTGCAAGGCAGCTGGAAGGATGCGCTGCCCCACAGGAGTGTTTCTTGTGGTGGCAGGAGCGGAAATGAAGGATGCTGCAGGGGAACTCAACCTACTACGTTTATCGCAAGGTACAACCTTACGAATAGCCCCACCGTGGAACAACTTTAGGTGTCGCTTCATTGAGTTAGTACCATAGCTGTACAAACACGGTTTCCCACGACTCACCACCACCTTGCACTGATTGCAGGTCACTTTGTTTGCACATGCTTTTGGTTCTCCATCAGGAATCGTAAATAAATAACCTCCACACCCAAGAATCATGGTGAACACTAGTAGTATTGACTTCCACTACCTCATCCTCTTCATCCTATTTATCACTCTCCTCTGTATCCTCATGCCTGTTCCCCTCTGCAGGCCCTTGGGGAGGTGTTGGTGGTGTTGGAGGGTGGTCTTGAGACAGCAGTAGCACCAGCAGCAGCCATGGATGCCATCAGGACAGCAGTTTTAAAGAGCAAGAGCAATCCAATGCAACAAGGAGCAGTCTCTGTCCTAGAAGCCCAAAAACAGAATAAGGAGCAGCTCTGGGGTGTGGCCTTTTATAGGGGTGCTGGGGCGCGCTTCGCAGACACACGCGCTGTCTGTGAACACTTTGAACACCAAGAAAGGGCTCAAAAAGTTCCAAAAAGAATGCAGATCGCCAGGGACATGGTCTGGGACATGTGCAAGGGTGAACTTTCCCAGGAAAATACCTCGTATTGCCCAAGAAAACACTTTTTAGATGTCCCGGTGCCCGGACAGTGTTCGTTACGCTTAGTGGAGGTGCGATCACATGATGACATCATGGACACGTTTGCGAATGGGACGGCTGTCCGTAGGACACCAAATGCATGGGGTCAGACCCACGCATGCCTCTGGTTGTTCTAGGGACAGTGTTCCAATCCCCAAACTAAATAAAAGTGCAAAACACGTGCAGAGGATAGTTTTGGACAGGCACGATGTTTGTAGAGGCCACGGGTGTGATACGCATGCACGCAGGTGTTCTACGGACAGCATTCAGGTCCTCGAACAAAATAAATGTGTGTCACAACTTTGCAGAAAAGCGGACGGCTATATGTTCCACATACATATTAATTCTGGTTGCGGACAATGCAAACAGGGGAAATGTTCTTAGGACACTTTAATTAGCATAGTTACGAACATGCAGATGTCTTAAATATTCTGTGGACACCCCCTATTTGACTACGGACAGCTCGAACAGGTACAGTGTCCTTAGAATACCCCCCATTTTGCTTAATTACAGGCAGGCGGATATCTTGTGTGTCCTAAGGACACTTATTCTTGATTGAGGACATTGCGAACAGGTAAAGTGTCCTTAGGACACCCTCATTTTGGTTAATTGCGTACAGGCAGACATCTTGTGTGTCCTAAGGACACCTCCATTTTGATTGCGAACAGTACGAATAGGTATACTGTCCTTCGGACAGCTCCATTTTGGCTAATTACGGACATCCCGGACACCCGTGCTGTCCACCGACACCCAACTGCCTTTCAAAAAAATAAAAAATAAAGACACATTGGAATATGGTAACAACACACTTAATATTTAGTATTGCAGGAAAGTATAAAAATTATGAAAGGGAGGGGGAAGCAGAAACTGAAACAAATACAAGGGAATTAGGTTTTTGTACATGATGGGTGGTAGGGGAGGAAGGGATTGAAGTCTCATCATAACATTTTTCTTGCTGGGGAGTTTTTGGGGATGGTTGGTTGGGACATGGAGAAGGGGTACAGGTACATGTGGGACAGTGATATTTAATTTTTTTTCTTGTATATGGTCCTCCACAAAGTGTTTTAAAAGAATGAAATTTGACATTAATAAATCCATTGATTGTTCCATTCGCTGCAGACGATTTTCTAAGGTCTATGTTTCTGTATTTGTTAAGTACATAAAGTAATGGGTATTAAGTGGTTCATTTATAGAAGTGTAGTGTTTACCTCATCGGCACACCCGCTCCCTCCTTTTCTGTAGCTCTCTGGCTGGCCTCACTTGGCCCTCTTCCTGCTCCCACCTGCAAGGCTAAAAAACTTTGTGTCCTCTTCGACTTCACACTCTCCTTCTCTCCTCACATCGCTGACGTCTCCAAGAAGTCACACTACCAGCTGCACCTCTTCAGAGGTATTCTTCCTTTCCTCTACATCCCCCAGAAGCTCACTGTCTCCAGAGCTCTGGTTCTATCTAGGCTGGACTATTGCAACAGCCTCTTTCTAAATCTGGCTGCCTCTACTCTCCGCCCTCTGCAACTCATTCAGAACAGGACTGCAAGACTTGTCCTTGGACTCAAGGCCAGGGATCATATCTCTCCAGGACTGAAATCTCTGCACTGGCTCCCAGTCGCTCTGAGGATTAAGTTCAAAACCCTCTACATCATCCACAAGGCCTTCTGGGGTCTGGGGCTGCAATACCTTCAACTCTCTCTTCCTAAATATCTTCCTTCTCAAGCTCTTCGCTCATCCGCCTCCAACTCCCTCAGGGTCAGTCGCATCTCCACGCAACGAGTTGGTGGTAGATCTCTTTTTTCGTCCACTGCCTCCCTCTGGAACAGCCTCCCTGCCTCCCTTAAACTTGAGGAGAACCATCTCCGGTTATGGAAGCTCCTCAAAACCTTTCTCTTTGCTTCTGCCTTTTCTCCTCCTCTCCTTTGCTGACCTCCCGGCTGTAACCGGAACCGCACAGGCTACCTGGTCACTCGCTGATCTTGGGCCCAGGTCCCTTCCCTGCCATCGTCACACACCTGCACTGCCCGCCTGGCAACCCCAATACTTGGAACTGTTTCTGTATCCCTACAGTCCCCCCACCAGCCCTTGACACCTGATGTCTGCCCTTACCCTTGCACCTGCCACATGCTGGCCGTTACTTTACTTATTGTTATTATCTATTTCCATGTACTGCACTTCCCTGCCCCCTTCCCACGCACTTGCGCGATGTGAATGACACCTGGCCTAGTAGGATCGCTGTTTGTCTGTCCTCCCTTTGTTCCCCTACCTTGCCCCTTGAAACACTTGTGTATAGGCGCATTATAAATGACATATCATATCATATCATTAGTAACACTGTCTTCACTCATTTCATCCCAAGGAAAATGTTCTTCCAGCCATTCCAAACTACCACACATTTCTGTGTTAAAATAAAACAAACATTACTTTTAGTGTACCTAATACAAAAAAAGTTTATAAATGTATACACTAAATGTAGTATACTCACTAGTTTCTTGCTAAGCTTTGCTGTTACTGCTGCTAAGGTGTGCAGTTTCTGTGAGGTAATTCTGTTGGAGGCATATTTATTTTGTTTTGGTATATTCCATAATGTTGCATATGCTATGTAATTGGACGGTTAGTGTCTTACATACACAATTTGCACTTCTTATTTATTATTGATTGTAATGTATTTATGTGCTGCTTTTTGAACATGTGTTTTATTGCATTATACAACAATGTAAGATACCCCTTGAGTTTTTGATTGCGTTGTTGTTGACCACATCCGTCCGCGGTCATGCGCATGTTCCGCAGACATCAGAACCATTAGCGCAGGTAGGGGGTTCAGTATGTTCTATGTTATATGTATATAAACTAAGGGAATCCTATTAAACATTTATCAAATTTATATTATCTATATCTGTATTCAGTGAAAAAAACGTTGTTACGCAAACATTATGGCTAAGTTGCATTACTAAAAACCTATGAAAATCAGTAAAAAAAACTTAGTTAAAGGGACGTTATGGTTAAGTTGTGGTACTAAAAATCTATGAAATTCAGTGAAAAAAACTTTGTTAAAGAGACTTTATGGTTCGAAGTAAAACCAAAAACCCCCTGAAATTCACCAGTTATGGTAAGCTAAGCAACCATAACTCGCGCCATCACCGTGCACTGCTAAGACTAACACCCAGGACATCAAGGATGACATCACAAATTTTACTGAATATATATATATATATTTATAAAAAACAGTAAAAGTCTTTGTTAAAGGGACGTTTTGGTTAAGTTGCGCTACTAAAAACCTATCAGATTCAGTAAAAACACTTTGTTAAAGGGACGTTATGGTTCCAAGTAAAACCGAAAAACCCCTGAAATTCGCCAGTTATGGTAAGCTAAGCAACCATAACTCGCGCCACCACGTGCACTGCTAAGACTAACACCCAGGACATCAAAGATGACATCACAAATGTGATTGATGACATCACTGATGACATCACATGTGCATTTACCTTTCATGAGAAGTCTGTACAAGGGTTTCTTATTGTAATGTTAATAAAAAAGTGTCAAGGATCATTGGAATAAATATCAAGGGCTAATTAGTCCATCCAGTATACTAAGGTGCTCATGTAGAAACATAGGCATTGTGTGCAGCATACATGATGGAGGTTCAATATTCATAAGCTTGCCATGTTGAATAGTGAAATGATAACTGTTTTCTTATTAGACTTTTGCATACTGTGAAACATGTGATAAGTAGATAATAAAACCCACTTACTACATAATTACATTATTATAGACAACACACAAAGAGACAACACCACATACAAATATGAGTATATACAAGGAAATTGAAGTAAGAAAAAAAACAGCAGTAGTAGCAAAAAGTGTTAATTACCTAACTGATTACCTTTATGCAGAGAAATGATTGCTCTGTTTCAAAGCTGCTACTTATCCCATGTATATATATTGCATGATGTGACTGGACCCTAAGGAAAGTAGTGTGAATACAAGATATAAAAATTAGTGCATATACAGGGAAAGTACAGTAATAAAAGAAACAACAGAACTATCAGAAAGTGCTGATAACTCTACTGATAATTTTAATGCACAGAAAGGATTTCTGTCTGTCATGCTTGTGTCTTCCCCTATGTATATCTTTCATATGATATGACAGGACCCTAAGGGAATTATTGTAAGAACATATTTGAAGGATAAGTCTACAAATATACTACCTTTTCCACTTTTAATTCCTGACTGTTACTGAAGAAAACCATGTGGCCTAGATATGTCAGCGAAGGAAAAAAGGGGGAGCCAGACATGTGATGTCATCAATGAAATTTGTGATGTTATCTTTGATGTCCTGGGTGTTATTCTTAGCAGTGCATGGTGGTGGCGCGAGTTATGGTTGCTTAGCTTACCATAACTGGCGAATTTCAGGGGTTTTTCGGTTTTACTTGGAACCATAACGTCCCTTTAACAACGTTTTTTTTACTGAATCTGATAGGTTTTTAGTAGCGCAACTTAACCATAACGTCCGTTTAACAAAGTTTTTTTACTGAATTTCATAGGTTTTTAGTAGTGCAACTTCACCATAACGTCCCTTTAACAAAGTTTTTTTACTGAATTTCATAGGTTTTTCGTAGCGCAACTGAACCATAACGTCCCTTTAACAAAGTTTTTTTACTGAATTTCATAGTTTTTTAGTAGCACAACTTAACAATAATAACTTTGACTTTATGTACATGTAATATGGAACATACTGAACCTTTCTACTGAATTTGACTGTCCGCGGACATGTTCAGACAACAGTACCACCACCTAAAAACTCTGGGGATGTATGTGTAATTGTTATATCATAACATAGGAACATTTCACAAATTCACAAAGCAGCACACATACGAAGTATACGTAGTAATACTTGAGAAATGTAACCCATATATGTAACACACTAACCATTCATTTAAATACAATATGTTCTAAAATGGAACATACCAAAAGAAGATAAAGTGGCTTCCAACATAATTACCTCACAGACACTCCACAACTAAGAGCAATACCAGACGTACAGACTACTCATCACATATCTTACCTGAAATAGTAAGTGCACTTCATTTTACTCATATATTTATAAACTTTCTGTATTAGATAAAAAAACTATATTACTTTTTTGTTTTCTCACAGAAATGTGTAGTACTCTGGAGTGGCTAGAGGAGCATTTCCCACAAGAGGAAATGTCAGAAGATAGTGCACCTAAAGGTACACACTTTACTATATAAACCAATTAATAAATATTATTTTGTATACATTTAACATATACTTTTTTTTGTACAGACCATACAAAAATTGAAACTACTACAGAAAAAGAAGCGGTGGATAACACTCTGGAACACATAAATGAAAGAATTGACCAACTTATGGCAAATTTTACCAATTTAAAAAACTTTGTGGAAGATCACTTAAAACTAACAACAAGATACCATTGTTCCACCTGTACTTGTCCCCCTCACCATATCCCACTCATTTAACCCCAAACCCTCTCCATGGACCAAAACGTTTTGATGACATTTCCATCCCTTCTTCACCTGATCCCAATTATGTTGAAATCCCTAATTCTCCTGTTTTTGTTTCCGTTTCTGCCCCACCTTCTCAGTCATAAATTGTTAATATATGTCAAATAGAGTTACTTTTTTATATTGTGTTGTAATTAGTTTCAGTTCTTTTTGTCAAAACCAATTTAGGTGTCCACGGACAGCGCGGTTGGTCGGAAATGTTCATAAATAGACGAAAATGTAAGGGTCCTGAGGACACTATATCTGTCCGTAATGTTCTCATGCAAGTTGAAACTGTTCTAAGAACACTCGTAGTGTCCTGAAATGTTCGTAAATAAACGAAAATGGAGGTGTCCTTAAGAACACTATGCCTGTTCGTAGTGTTCGCTAGCAAGTTGAAACTGTTCTAAGAACACTCGTGGTGTTCTGAATTGTTCGTAAATAAATGAAAATGGAGGTGTGCTGGGGACGCTATGTCTGTCCGTATTGTTCGCAAGTAAGTTAAACTGTGCTAAGAACAAACGGCTGTCCGTAACTGTTCATTTTACGTGTGACGCACTTTTAATTAGTTCAGGTCCCGAACACTGTCCATAGAACATCAATGCGCATGCGCAAAAGCAATGTCTGTACATTGGGTGTCCTGCGGATGGCCGCTTCCTTAGCGAACATTCTCACAAAGCAAAACCCATGCTGATCGCGTGTTTTGAATGCGGACACTGTTCGTGTCCCTGAACAGTTTAAAAGTACATTTCCAAGTAATCCACAATATTTCTCATTAAAAACTCACCATACCACAAATCCCACATACTAATCCTAAATTTCCACATAGTTTTTGTGACTTTTTTGAACCTTTCTGGTGTTCGATTTGTCTTGCGGATGGCGCGCATGTCCGCAAACCGAGTACAAGCACCCCTATAAAAGACCACGCCCTAGAGCTCATTCTCATTGTGTTTCTGGCTATTCCACAGAGCACAATGCATTTTACTGCATACTTTGCAGATTTTGAGATTTCCATCTCCAAGCCGATGACATCCATGGCCACACTATTGCCACCTGGTGCTACATCTGCCTCAGCACCACCCCTACCCCTCCACCACCACCATCTCCCCAAGGGCCTGAAGAGGGGAACAGGAGTGAGGATATAGTGGAGGAAGAAGAGGATGACGAGAATGAGGTAGAGGAAATCCTTACTACCCGCCCTCGGCGTGATTCTTGGGTGTGGCGGTTGTTTACCATTCATGGGAATGGTCCTAAAGCTCGTGCAAACCGTGTCACCTGCAATGAGTGCAAAATGGTACTCAGTCGCAAGAGGCATGGTTCGTACAGCTTTGGGACCACTACCATGAAGCGACACCTCAACTCATTCCACACTGGGGCCATTCGCCAGGTTGTACGTTGCGAAGAGCGTGGTAGGTTGATTGCCTCTACTTCATCCTCCGTTTCTGATCCTGTCACCACAAGGAACACCTCTGTGGGATTGCGTCTTCCTCAAGCTGCCTCACAGGCCATACAGAATTCTGATGACCCTTACCTTTCGAGGGTCACAGTTGTATGTATGTACTGTGACACAGTACTCTGCAGGGGGGATCGACTTCGGAGTGCTTTTGAGACTATCGTCTCACAGCACGAGAAGACCTGCTCACTACCCAAATAAAACCCACTCTACATCTTCCTCTCTCAGCTCGCCCTTTCTTATCCCTGTGGTTGGTGTCCCCCCCTTTACCCTCCTTTCCCCTCCTCTCCTAGTGTGTCGTGTACAAAATAACAAAAATAAAACAAAATACGGCTCTTTTCAGAGCCGCCTTTCACAGTTAAAACATAGAAGTGAAGATAAATAAAGCAGGGCCATTTGTATTTCTTGAAAGTCCGCGGACAGTTCATGAACATAAAAAAAATTGTGGTACTATCCTATTGTAACCATTGCATTTTTCTCTGGGAGGAAGTGGTGGCTCTGAAAAGAGCCTTAGGGAGGTGTTTGTATGTCAAAAATTATAAATACTTAACACCTACTTCAAAATGGATGCTGTATTTCTAAAAAAAGGTCGCAATGCATTTTGTACATTTCTCAGAAAAATCTGATTGCCAGCATAAGTAAGATGGACTCCATCTCTGCGAAAAATGTATGTACTACGAAACATAATATTTTCATTGTGAAAAGAGGGCATGCCAAAATCTCTTAGGAAGGCACAAACAGCCTTATTAACATTATGCCTTGCTTTCTCCATTTGTGGACCACATGAGAAAGAACGAAGCCACATTTGTCTCTGCGCAATCCGTAAAAGAATTACTTTGGAGTTTGGAAACATGTCCATGATCTTCTGAAGTCCTTATTTCATTGCAAATTGCAAAGAAATTCCAGACACATGTCCTAAACTGTTCCCTCCACAATGAATTACAATTATGTCTGGATGTTCCTCTATCTTCAAAGTTGCACAGAGAGGTAGTAAGTCCAATCACTTCAGTCCACGCACTCCATGCCAGTGCACTTCCACATGTGTGAATCGAAGATCTATAGATACTCCACAGCTTTCTGCATGCACCTTCAACTAATGCATCCACAAGTCTCCCAAAATCCACACAATCTGTTTATTGAAACAATCAGCCATAGCTATCTGTTCTTCTGTCAGCAAAAAGAATATCTGAGAAAACTTCTCCTAGCACAACACACTCACTAAACTTTACTGACCAATCCCTTGCTACATTCAATCTCATTTGCATGCCTCCCCACCGCAAATTCCCTGGATGTAATACGCGGTGTCCTAGAACTACCGCAATGTCCGCGAACATATCGTAACATGGACAGCCCTTCTACTATTTCCACTTCACTCTCTGTGCCATTCCCTCATTGGATGTAGCTAAGAAATCACATGACCATCCACCAATCAAATCCAAGACCTCTACATGTAACTACATCATCATAGATAAGCACTGCAAATGTATGGTGATTCTCTCGGAGTACAAGTCTCATACCATTGGCAAGCACTATCTACGAGAAATACTATACAAGTCTCCAAGATTTCTACTTGCAGCTTCGTCCATATCCATATGCATGAACACAAACTACAGGTATGCATATTTTCTATACAGTACATGAACACATTTTCTAACCGACGCTTACCTTGTATAATCTGTAAAATGAATCTACAATCATTTTTTCATTGTCCTAAAATAAACTGTGACTTACAAACCTTTATACCATTTAATTTCTTCATACACACACACACACACAAATAATGTTAAACTAACATTTTTGAAATAAAATATATAGACTACATATAATCAAACAAAATGACATGCACACTCTATGATCATACATCAAACAATAATATTTGTACAAACACATAATTGGTTTTAATTTTTTTAATTAATATAATTACTTACTTTTATATAGGACAAGCAGGCTATGACATTGACTCACTATTACGTGGAAAAGCAGGCTATGACATTGACTCACTATTACGTGGAAAAGCTTAGTTACAGGAATAGTGGTATACAGTGGTACATTATGTAAAGATATTTTCTTTCCTACAGTTAGTCATAAGATAGTTTTAATGGTTTTGAGGAAGGCGCTGAACATTTCAATTTTAAAAATCCTTGTCTAAATTAAAAACAGTGCTATATACAAACCAAATTACTAATTTCTTTCTTTTACAATTGCAGTGAAGACCATTCTCCTGAAAAGAAGCAGCCAAATTTGAAGTACAAAGAACAACTAAGAAGCAAACTGCTCATTTTAGAAAAAAAAGTAAGTAAGTAGAATGTTACCATAATATTTGAATTATAACTCAAACACACTGTAAGGTTAATTCATGCTATTTCTGTGCCTAAAAATAGAGATTTTGCACCATTCTGACCAAAAATCCCCCCGTCTTAAACAGTGATTTACTGGCAGAATGGCCCACAAATTCCTATTTTTCGACAGACAAATTACCCAACTCAGCCGCTAGAATTTAGATGTTGTAGAACAAACAACTGTTTTAATTGTATAGCTTTAGATATATTATTTATACTTCTCCACACCACTGGCTTACTTTTTTCTGTCATCTGAACCCCAGTTTAGTAACACATTAATTCAAGAATACCCATCCCTAGTAGTTGTACTTCCCAATGCACAATCACACACCATTACATACATCTTTATCATCTTACTCAAACACTCATGCACACAACACACATGCATTGCGAACACCCCAACCCATTCCTTCTGTATTTTTTTCAACAGACCCTAAAGAATGCCTACCAAAAAGCAACTCTGTAGAAAGGAACGCAGAAGTAGAGCAAATGAAAAGAAAACTCTCCAACATAAACATCCATCTATAGCAGAATTTGTAAAAAAAAGTTGAAACACAACAGCTAATACAGTCATGTAGTGAAACAGAAGAAGTTTCTAGTACAAAAACTTTGCCTCCTCTATCAAAAAGTAAAACAACCCAAAAAAATATTAACAGAAAATCATCTATCACTACAAATAAAACTTCTTCTATAAATCTTGATACAGTACAAAGTAAGCATACCAGGAAAAGTATTTTAGCCAAAATGTTCCGTCACAAAGTCCTTCAAAATCTTATAAAAACAGGAGAGAAACCAGGTTCAACACTTCAAACCTATCGTAGGAAAGTAATCTTAGAAGTGTTGATAGACAGTGCAATTCTTCTCAAAAGAAAGTTATTTATTTTAGTGTTAAACAGAATGAAACCACTATCAAAACTAATAACTAAATTACAAAAAAGACTTCTCAATAAACAAAATGTCAACAGAAATAACTTCTTAAATATCTGAGGAGGTGAATGGAGTCACACTACAAGCACAGAAACATACTTTAATGAAGAAGCGTACAAACAAAAGCAAACAAATACAATTGCCATACATAGCAGTGGTCGAGGTTATGAACAAGTTAATAATACCATAATGGAACAAGAAGTACTCCTTACAAAAATATGCCCTGAAAACATAGATTTACCCCTCCATTCAACTGAATCAGAACATCTACTGTACAAATGGCCATGCACATCGATGTGTAACATTCCCAAAAAAATGTTCAAGTCTTTAGGCCAATTCCTCAATCAATATGTGAAAAGCAAAGACAAAATCAAAATTAAACTACTGCAAAATATGGATGCTTGTCCAGTACGCAAGTACACAGGACTACAAGGACATTCATTGGCCTGCATTACAGGACCTACTTGCAAAACAACCTTCCATGATATCAAAAGGATATCAACACATCATGCAAGTATAAGAAATCTAGTTTATAAACTGTACTATGCTAAAAGTCCTGCTTTAGCACTAGCCAATTTAAATAACATTCTTCTACATGGTACAGCAAAAGACCTACTATATCCAGACAAAATATTTTGGAAGTGAAACCCACTTACAAGATGAATTAGCTGTAAACCAACTTTGTAACAATTCTGCACATGGCAACCTTTCACTACACACATACAAAAACGAAATACTAAAATTTGAAAGTACTTCAGCTGAAGTACCAAACCACGTGTGTGTATGTTGCCGCAGAACTTTTTATAAAAGTAACACAAAAACTGTAGACCTATCATACAAAATAGAACACAATGAAGATTCTAAATGGTTTGAATAAGCTCTCTACCTTATAGCAGAAAACAAATATGAAATAACTGACCCATAATACTTTGCAGTTACTGCACTACAAAACTTGACAACAACCAAACTCCTTCACATGCTATCACAAATAACTTTGAATTATATCCACTACCAAAACCCCTTCAACAACTTAATTTATATGAGAGCAGCATAATTCAAACAGTGCACCCATTTCAAGCAATAATACGCCTTCAACCAAAAACTGCAAAATTACCTCCCTCTGAATTAGTGAAAGGTGTTTGTGGAAAAGTAGTGTATTTAAAATGTGCACACTCTGGGAGTGCAACGTCCAATGCAACAATCTTTAATTATCTTGGTAAATGGAGTACCTAAAAAAGACAAAAGAATTTGGCAACACCTGGTAGATTTAAATAAAGTTAGAGAAGCCCTGCAATATCTTAAAGAGAATAATGAATATTACAAAGAAATTAATATTGAAGAAAACTTGAAAGATACAACTTAAATATTTCAAGAGACACACGAAGCTGGTCGATTTGAGCTCCTAGATCCTGCTACAATATCAAACACTTTAGACCATTATACAATTCATCCATTGCACTCTAATGACACCACAGAAGATGCACTGGAAACGTACCAAATGCGTCAAACAAAAGGATCACCAATCAGCATATGGGAAAAAAGTATAGAAGCACGTGTTTTTCCTCTACTCATTCCTACTGGCAAAGGAGGAAGATATGATGATAGACCTATTCAAATATCAGCATCAGAATATCGCTCATTATGAATGTATTCTGAAGATCCCAGATTTCGACAAAATGTGTAATACATATTCCACCTACTTTTTGAAAGTGAACTAGCAACTTTATGTTACGGAGTTGCACACATATTAAAATCAGGATCACACTTTTAAATTATGTCAGCTACACAATTATTACAAAAAGTTCAACAAAAAGATGAGGTTTTACAAGCAAATCTTACAAATCTATTAGCAAATATGCGTGGTACTAAAGAGTAATGGTTTCGACGTCATGGATATGTACGTTGTATGAATATGCCTGGGAAGATTTACATGCTTTCCTACGCATATCAAACGAAAACAAAACAAACATGTAGATATACTAACACCTGGAGAACTTTTTCTCAGGATCCTGTTAATGTTTCAAGATATTTTCACCATCGCTTCAGTGCTATGCTACATTTTATTTGTAATAAAACTGTTCCCCCCCTTGGAGAAGTGCAACACTTCTTTTGGAGAAAAGAATTCCAAGCCAGAGGAGCATCACATGTCCACACGCTTTTATGGATTAAAGATGCTCCTAAATTTGGTGAAGACAGCGATGCCACTTTTTTATAGTTTATTGAAAAATATGTCACTCATGAAATTCCATCAGAATCCACAAATAGTGATCTTCATGCAAAAATTTTACAATTCCAAAGAAACAAATGTGGCAAATACTGTTGTCGCAAATACAAAAACAAAGGGAAATACTACACCAAATGCCGATTTGGTTTCCCTAGACCAGTTACAAATACAGGTCAAGTGAACAACCTCCTGTCTTCAGTTAGAAATAGTGTTAAGGGTAAGTCACCTAAAAATACATATTACATAAAAAGAACAGAAGAAGAAAAATATATCAATGATTACAATGCAATCATTGCCCACTTACGGAATGCATACATAGATGTGCAGTACATTGCAGACAATTCTAATGCAGTTGCACAATATGTCACAGCATACTTAACCAAATCAGAAAAGACAGAGCTCCAAGACCTCTGGAATTACCTGTCATCAAATAAAACAGTGTCTCAGAAATTATACAGCTTGGGCATAAAAATGCTATCCCATAGAGAATATGGATCCTATGAAGCAGCTGATCGATTAACTGGTACTGCATTGTATGGTAAATCTGAAAATATAGTATGGCTAAGTGTTGGTCCAGCTAAATCTAGAAAAAGAGTTCTAAAATCATATGAAGATATAGAAACAATAGCCAAACATGATCCCAACAGCCAAGACATTTTAAAAAAAATGTATTGGACACATACTACCCAAACAGGAGTACCACTTTGGAAACCATGGGTCTATACCACATAGCCCAAAACCACACATACAAAAATAATATAAAACCTGATGAACAAAACCGTAAATACAAAGTGACAAACTGTGAAGGCAGCTTAGTAAAACTCACCAAACCAAATTTAATTAATCATATCAAATTGTCATTAAAGACTCCTCAACATAAAGAAGTATATTACATGTCCCTGCTACAACTCTTTAAACCATGGAGAAAAGAAGAAGAAATACTAGATAACTATGACTCATATGAAGACGCTTTCAAAGCAAAGGAAAGCAGTATAACTGATGTAAACTTTGCACAGTTCAAAACAATGTTGCACAATGAACAGCAACACGAAGAAGAACTCCAGGCCCAACTAGATAAGGACACTCCTGACAGTAGTCAACCATCTGTCACAGGAAGCCAAGAACCACTGGGAGACCCACTAATAACAAATGGGGCAGAATTAGCTATGATAGAAGTAGAAAACACCATGTGTCAGTATGAAGTTAAAGAAGACTTAACTATACTACAATCAAAGCTAAACAATGAGCAACGTAGCATTTTTCAAGAAGTAACAAAAGAAATTGCACATGGTGTACAACATTAAAACAAAGAATGCACCTGTCAAAATTACAAACCTACACTATTGTATGTCAGTGGTGAAGCTGGTTCTGGCAAAACATTCCTAATCAAAATCATCAGTAAGTTCCTTCAACAATTGACAAACAACAAACTGTCAGCTGTTGTCACTGCCCCCACAGGTTTAGCTGCCTACAACATAGGTGGTGTCACTTTACACTGATTACTACTTCTGCCAGTAGAACACCAAAACAAATTAGATTATTACAAACTTTCTGCAGAAGCTGCAATGGAACTACACAGAGTATTGAAACAAATGAAAATGCTACTAATAGATGAAGTGAGCATGGTGTCCAACTTATTGTTGGCTTTGATTCACCTCAGATTACAAGAAGTACTCAAAACAAACTATGAAGAGCTCTTTGCAGGAAAACATATTATTGTTTTCGGAGATCTTCTTCAATCGACACCAGTAAAAGGTGAGCCTATTTTTAAAACATTAGGACACAAACTCTGCCATAAAACTGTTGGCAGCATTGGAAATGTCAACCTTTGGCAACATTTCTAATACAGAGAATTAACAGAAAACATGCGCCAATCTGCAGATCTCACTCATGCCAACATCTTAAAAAGTATCAGAGTTGGTATACTTTCTAAAGAATCAGAAGCAATATTGAAAACCCGGCACATTCATGCACTTTATGGTGATAATGCATGTGCTACAGATGTTATGGAACAATTAGCCCATGTTAAGATGGATTTCTGAACTCTGTCCTGGCGGCGCAGAAGTTCAGAAGGCCAACCTAATTACTTAGAACAGGGTAACCTCTGGACAAGCCAGACCAATCAGGGTAGCGATCACGGCGGTCAAGACTAGGTCTCAAGAGGGGTGAGGGTGACTGAAAGCCTGCAATGAGCACACAAAGCAAGGACACTCACAAATTACTCCAAACAGGTGTTATATTAAAAATATATACACATTTATTCCAAGGCCTTTGCAACAATGACCGTAGCGAGAAATCACGATAAAACTCTAGTAAACCAACACATACCAAACCAATACAATATATATACAAATACAAACGAGTCTAAAGCGTTAGATGCATGAAATGTGTAGTCCACCTAGAAGGGGAGGAAGTGCGAAATAATGATTAGACCCAGTCCGCCTTCAGAGGCACCTAACTAAAAGGAAGCCCAAGCCCTACAAAGAGTGGAGCCTTGTGCTCAAAAGTACCTGCACAGACTGGTGCCAACGGGCAAAAAGGGGAGTCTCTGCGAGGGAATCAGGCAGTTCAGTTTGGTGCACAAATGATGAAGAACAGAGTTCCGCGACTCAAGCGCAGCCTCTACTGTGGGCAGAAGCAGAGCGCGAGTACGGAAAGGCGTGCTGTTTGACACAGCGGGGAAAAGCAGGAGGGTGACCAGTTCCTAGCTATGCTACTCACCGGTCCCCGATGCAGGCAGACCCAGGCTTCTCCGCGTCAGTTTCAGTGCTAGCAGGTTCAGGGGAGCAGGGGGCGTCTCGTCGTCATGTAGATTCTGCAGCAGCAGAGTTGAGTTAAAGATGTCCCAAACTAAATGAACCCGCACAGTTTGTTACCACAGCAGGGCAATGGAGCGGTCGTGTGTATCTCAGCCAAATGTACACTACTCACTTCAGACCTAGGAATGCCAAGTGTACGAATCGTGTGAGAGTGACAAGGACTCGAAATACAACACAACCTGGTGGCGGTTACAGAGCAAGACTCCTGGGTAGGCTGGTCAGTCTGCTGGATGGCCCAGAGACACTTCCGAAGGCTTACGTGCAGGAGATGGTGAAGATGCCGAGAATAGCTGTTCCCGCTATTCCAAGGGTCGAAGTACCAGTACAGGCCTTCTGGTTCGATCAGAGGTAGAAAGGGTTTCACAAAGCGACAGCAGTGCAGAGGAGCAGTCCTTCAGCGGGTCACCAGCGATTCCTCGGTTCAGCCTCGTGGTTGCAGGATACTTGGCTCCTGTATTCCTTTGTTCGTGAGAACTCAGGACATCGACCTGGTAGTGGCGTTTCCAGCCCCCTCTTATCCACGGTTCCCTTCGCGCCAAAACGGAGGGGACCCGATGGGAGATCCGCTCATCAAACACTCACACCATACGTGGACCTATCACGGACCACGGTGGTCCCAGGCATTCACACCACCCTAGACTCTCTGGCACCCAGGATGTGTATTGGGACCAGACATCCCAGCCCACATCCTGGAGGCACACACAAGGCCTGTAGAAGCCCGCGAAAGCATCCGTGTTTTGCGGGAAAGTACATGCCCAAATAAGGAAGGCCCCGGGTCGGCTTGACCTGGGGAAGGTGAAGGGGGCAAGACGGTCAGCGGACAGGACAAAGGAGCCTCGTGGTCTGGCCATTTTGGGAGCCAGGCCACCATTTTGGGCTAAGCGCCAAAAGGAGCACAAAAACACAAGAAACGATCGCTGCCACCATTCCCGTCCGTGATTCACTTGCACCGATCAGTTACAATCCAAAAAGAGTATCTAGGGCCTGTAGAAGGCTAGAGACCCAACAGAGCAGTAACTTAGCTTACAGTGCCCTCTTGTGTCATGTTGCACGAAAGCCGCAACATGATAAAGAAACTACGGAAAACAGCGTTTCCCGGTACTGACTATCTTAAGGGCATGTCAGTTTCCCCGTAAGAATGGAGCGAAAGCCCAGAGGAGTGCGGCAGAAGGCTGCACGTCTCTGGCAAAGTCTAGATCATGGTGAAAAACAACAGCAAAAAGTTTAGGGGTTGCCACATGGAAGGAAAATTACCCGCAATTAAGAAATCTTTCCTAACAGCCCACAAAAATGTCAATTGTATTGCCTTAATGCCAACTCTTGCAAGCTGTTTAAAATTCATTGAAATAATGTTAAGTAAAGAAATGCAACCAATAATGGAAATTAGCGCCACAGACAAACTAGATGTACATGGAATTACACTACCCATGTGTGACCAAGCCACAACAAGACTAACTAGTTTAGAAAAATCAATCTTAAACACAGCAGGCTTGGAAAAGATATTAAAATTATCCTTAAATTGCAGAGTAATGCTGAAACGTAACCTTGACGTGGACCAAGGACTAGTTAATGGAGCAATGGGTACAGTTGTTGGCTTTCAAACATACCCACGTGACAACAAAATTCAGTTTGTCAATATTCTCTTTGACAAACTTTCAAAAGTAAAAAGAATAGGACGCTCAACAGCTCGATTCCTTCTCTTCAAAGACATGTATGTACGCAGAGAACATTTTTCTCTAACTCTTGCATACGTAGTCACCATTCATAAATCACAAGGTCTTACCCTAGACAAAGCAATGATAGACATTGGTAACACAGTCTATAAAGAAGGCATGAGCTACGTAGCACTATCACGCTTACGTACACTTGACGGTCTATTTCTAATAAACTTTGATGAAAGTCAAAAAAACGCTGATATTCTTTCCATTTTAGAATACAATAGACTTCGTTCACTATACACTCCCCATCTAAACACATATTCTGTTCCACAAAAAGTAAAACATTATACAAGAAAAATAAATCAAACAGAAAAGCAACAGGATGTCACTGCAAATCCTCCAATGAGAGTAAAAGAAAGTCATACTTCATCAAGTGCCACAAGCAAAAAATAATCAATTAGGGAAAGTAAACCAGATACTTCTTCAAAGAAGGAAGACAAACTCCAAAAAAAGCAGTCAGATACAGAACTACCTGGTCTATTTAAACTCTCAAATATAGTTGGTGTAAGTTGCTATGCAAATGTAGCAATGAATATTCTATTTCAATTACCACCAATTGTTGAGAACATTTACTTACACAGTACAGACCCATTGTGTTGCAAATGTTAATACTTCACAGAAATGCAGCAAACAATCCTGACAACACGTATAGTGTTTATGGAATAAGACAACAATTGGACTACTGTGTTGGAATGGTGAAATTCACTATAAACTCACAGGAAGATCCACAAGAATTTCTAATGTACTTACTATTAGTACTGGAAAACAAAAACATACCTATAAATGAAATCTTCAATATTTCATACATGTGGAAACATACATGCACTCTCTGCAACAATGTGACACAAGAACAAATCCCCAATGAACGCTTTGTGTATATATCAATACCTAATTGTGAATCCGTTCCATTTCAGCAACTTGTACAAAATGCAAACCATGGTAGATTATGTTCGACCTGCAATTCAGATAATCGCTCCACATTAGTAATACAAACACATAGTAAATACGTAATAGTAATGCTTCTACGTTACAATGCAGATGGTACCAAAAACAACTGCAAGCTGACTGGATTCACACATGGTCAAATATCACTTGGTAGGAAAACCTTCACAACAATAGGTATAATCTACCACGCAGGAGCCACAACCAATTCAGGGCACTACACTGCATATATAAAAAGAAATGTGGATGGTTTGAATGTAATGATAGTACCATTACTCTAAAGCAGAGATTACCAGCAAATCTTACAAACGCTTATTTAATGTTCTTAAAATCAAAATTTGATAACTAAACTGTACTTAAACCTTAAGTACACTTGTAGTAAAAAAATATAAACTGTCACAATATTCCAAAAGATATCTAACTGCCCAAAGATGCTACAACAACTAATCAGATAAATTAATACCACTCAAATAGAGAAAAAAATAGACAGTTAGAATACGCCAATTGGTATCTAACTGTCCCAAAATTTAGAAATATCCAAACAGATAAATCAATACCACGAAATTATATAAACAAATAAACAGTTAGAATATGCCTACTGGTATGTAACTGCTCCAAAATTTTACAATATCCAAACAAATACCTAATATCTTACTGCTCCCAAAAACGAGAACAATCCAATGTATAAAGCATTAGCCAGAAACAACAAGTAAACACTGAAAACAAACAAACAAATAAACTGTAGCATAACAGAAAAAGGGTTTTTTTTAATCCACCATGGATTTTTTTTCTCCCACAGACCCAATGATTTTAGCAACAAACACAGAAACTGAGCAAATTGCACAGTACTCTGGTTTGTCATCTACTAAATATGAGGGTAAAAAAAAAGAAGAAAATGTTGATTGTACAATGTAATAAGTCTTTATAAAATACTAATACTAACATGCTATTTTCTTTTATCACAGAAATGAACAAGAAAAACATGGACTCCCGTTACTAAACCAAATAGTAAGTATAACATGATAAATTCAACCATCGCAGCATATCACACCCATACTGGCTTATAACGTTGTTCCTTATAAATTTGTTTTTGACCCAAAGTTATAAGCCACTATGAGTGTGATATGGTGCGGTGCTTGTGGCCAGGGCATAGACTCTTGGGTGCATGGCATATGAGTGTGATATGCTGTGGTGGTTGTGGCCAGGGCATAGAGTCTTGGGTGCATGGCATATGAGTGTGATATGCTTCGGTGCTTGTGGCCAGGGCATAGACTCTTGGGTGCATGGCATATGAGTGTGATATGCTGTGGTGGTTGTGGCCAGGGCATAGAGTCTTAGGTGCATGGCCAAATGGCCATGCACCCAACATTCTACACCCTGGCCACAACCACTGCAGCATATCACACCCATAGATTCAAGCATTGCAACCATTTTAATGTCCGCGGACACAAGGAAGTTCCTAGAACAGATTCAACTTGCCAGAGGACGATACAGACAGCGTCCTCAGGACCCCCCCATTTTCTTTATGTATGAACATTTCAGGACACCGCAAGTGTTCTTAGAACACTTACAGCTTCCCAACGAACAATACAGACAACGTCTTCAGGACACCCCCTGCGAACATTCCAGGACCCCACGAGTGTTCTTAGAACACGTTCAACTTGACACCGAATCCATTCTGTTTATTTACGAACATTTCAGAACAGCCGTGTTGTCCGCAGACAAATCGAACACAACAAAAGCATCTAGCACATTAAAAAAATACAACATTGCACCTATCTCATACTGCCCCACCCTCCCCAAACACTCTTACACACCAACACACTCCACTAAATACAATTATTAAACCAAGTTTCACCTCGCTGTCCGCGGTCGTCCGCGAATGCAAGATGTCGGCCGCCACCAAAAATCTGACGTGCTCCACGTCCCATGCCGTCCAATCAGTGAACACGTCAGATGATCACGGACATCGTGCAAGCCGCTCGGCCAATCAGGGCACTGTCTGCGGAGCGAACAGGGAAGTCTATCCGTGGAGCGAACGGAGATATCACTAATATTTCTGCCTTACATTTTGGTCATTTTAAAAAAAACTACTGGACGGATTTACACCAAATGTACAAAAGCACGCTTTCGGGACCAAGCACCCGCTCCTGCCACAAATTTGATGTAAATCCGTCCAGCGTTTTGGGCTGTAGGCGTGCGCGAAGTTTTTTCCCATTATGTCTATGGGAAAAAACAAAAGTTTTGGGACCCCCCCTATAACTTTGCCTCCCCTGGACCAAACCTCTCCAAACTATGCAAAAGACTTCAGAGTGGGCCATATACTTTTTTGCAAAGTTTGGTGAGGATTCGTTCAGAGGGAGCGAAGTTATAAGCCACCCAAAAAATGCTCTTCCTATGGAAACACCAACTTAACCATAACTACATGGATGCTATCGCGTCCATGTAATATATATATATGTATATATATATATATATATATATATATATATATATATATATATATATATATATATATATATATATATATATATATATATATACACAAGAGAGCGGGCAGAAGAAAGTTTTTGCTGCCTGCAAGAGGCACTTGCTCCAATTAAGTCAAATGAAGTACACTGACTCCCACAGCTTTCATTTCAATCCTTTAATGTACTAAATGTGGACATCCAGGTCAGCAATCAACAACGTGTTTCACCCTTGCAGGCTTCGTCAGATTGTGCAATAAAGTTTTGCAAACACCCATTTTTAAATGCCGCTCTTTGTTGTTCATGACATGATTAATCCCCCCATGTGTGATCCTGGTCAAAGCAATTCACCATTTTAGAACGTGGTTAAGATAATATTGGGAATAGGGTGTCTCTCAGTTAAGGTGAAATACCTTTATATTTTTGTATTTACTATGCGTGCAATCATGTCTAGATGTAACACGTCCACTAGCTTTGCTTGGTAGTTCTATATTTATCGTCTTTTTATGTAAAGTGCTTTATGACAAATAGCATTAAAATATTAAAACAGGCATAGGCATATATGGAAAATGTTTAATACCTGACATCAATTTCAGAAGCCCCATGATAAAGTGCTCAATGCCATGGGCAAGGCAGCTCGCTACTTGACTTAATAGCAACAGCTTGGGAGGTCATGAGGCTGGTCATGAATATTTAAAGTGTCTAATGCTTAGCAGCAATTGCGGGATCTCCATAATAAAGTGACTAGTCCTTAATGCAAAAGATATTGGCCATGGGGTCAAAATATCACAATTTAGCGCCTAGAAGCAATTGCGAAGTA
Organism: Ambystoma mexicanum; assembly: GCF_040938575.1. Classification (NCBI taxonomy): domain Eukaryota; kingdom Metazoa; phylum Chordata; class Amphibia; order Caudata; family Ambystomatidae; genus Ambystoma; species Ambystoma mexicanum. The sequence goes on from NC_090938.1 coordinate 65,875,638, forward strand.
TCCCAAATTAAAGTGCTTAAGGTCTAATATACAGAGTTGGAGGCTTGGCTTCTTAAACCTATTGTCTAAAAATAGTTTTGGAAATATCCACAGTTACTTAAAACGTACCATTGCTGTGCTATTGTAAAGTTGTATTTACTCGGAACCCAATTCTCAACCTTGGTTAAGGCTGCTATGAATTATTAGGTATGACCGTAGGGCTGTGTCACACTGCACGGTGGGGGAAATGTCTCATCATAATGATACATGACCCGATGTTAAGATCTTGGGGGTTTTGGTTCATGTCGGTGTTAATTATAACTAGAGAGACTAATTACAGCTATTGGATTGTGGGATAATAATGTTAAGCATATGTAAGAAGTTTAGCTGGGACTAGGTGGAGGTTCATGAAGATCATAATGAGATACCTTTTTATTTAAACTTCAAATGTTCATAAGAACAGAAGTTTTGTAAAGTGCATAGTGCCAATGGCATTGTTTTTTTTAATTATTGTTTTAATTATTGCCTTCATTGTTTGATGGAACTCTGCCTACAGTTGTCCTATTTATACGGGGTGATATGCTAGTTAAAATCCCCAAATAAACTGTAACCATAATGACAGTGATTAACCTTGTAAGTACAGATCACTTCTTGGTTAAAATCCTGATTCCACTAAAATCAAATGCTGTAAAAAGATAAAAAATATTACCACATTGGGTATATGGGATATGCAACACATTGATTTGTGTCTAAAACATATACTTGGAAAACACATACACTGTGATACATAAAATGTAAAATCAACCTGTTAATCTGTCTACAATTTGATAGATTACACAAGAAATATATGCATAAGTATAGCATATTTGGACCAAAGGCGGGTTGAGAGAAAAGTTCAGTCTCAAGTGTCAATCCCCCACACAGGTATATAGTTCTTCATCTTTGCTGTGTCCTTTTGGAGTTCTTGTATTGTAATCAATGATCTATCTGCATTCTGCTTGTCTCAATGTTCTTTCTCTGTTTCCTCCCCTTGGGTGGTTAGGTATTGTATCGATGGCAACATATTTGAATGATGTTATGCATCCTTTGTGTACCTCTCCAAAGTGTTTAGCCAGAGGATCTGCCATATCTTGATTGCTCTTAGGTGTTACAATATTCTGACATTTACCTCTAGCTTGGTGCTTGCAATGTACCATAGTCTGAAATCACATACGATTACATATACGACAAATTTAGTCATGCAATTGATTACATTTTTGATTTTAACTTCTTTTCCTGTGCGTTGGTGTTGATAGCTTTTGACATTAGCCCCAAATTGACAGGCCTTGCACTTGGTGCATTTGTAGAAGCCAACCAGTGTATCCTTTAGCCATACTATTATTAGAAGGGAGATGGCAGATTCAAAAAGACTTAGTAGCAATTTGGATTGTATAGAAATTTTCTTTTAATGTGACACTTCCATTGGATTGAATGTGGGATCTAACATCCTGACCGCTAGTTGGGAGATGCAGCCGTTATCCCAATATTTTTCTAACTTCTTTGGCTCGCTCATTGAAAGTTGTAATAAACCTGATGTAATTTGATGATTTTTGAGGATTCGTATTTTTGATTCTTTCCACAGTGAGAGCTTTGTTTCTAGTCCTTTTGGAGCATCTTTCATATGCCTGATTGATGACTGTTTTTGAGTATGATTTAGTATTAAACCTGGCTGTGACTTTTTTAGCATTTATCTCAGATGTTTCTTCTTTGCTGCAGTTCAGCTTAATACATAGAAATTCACTGTAAGGCATAATGTTTTTTTACGCTGGTTGAAAGCACACTTGTGGCGTGTGTACTGAGTTGGTACTCGTCTCCTTGTGGTACAGTTCAGTGGTAATGCTACTGCTTATTATCTTGATTTTGATATCTAAATATATTATCTGTTCTCTGCTATGCTGTTCCATGAATTTAAGATTATCATCATTGATATTGGGAACTTTGAAAAATTGCATCCAGTCAGCATTAGTTCCATCCCATAGAATACAAAGGTCACCTATGTACCTACGCCATAGTATTACTTTGTTGGTATGTAGGGTCATTTCATCCGAGGCAAATAGTCTTTCCTCCCATGCCCCATAAAGAGATTTGCATAGATGGGTGATACCAAGGTGCCCATTGCAGTGCCACAGAGTTCATTATACAACTGGCCATCAAACATCGAAGAATTGTATGTAAGACAAAACAGTAGCATATCCAAAATCATTTGTCAGTGATCTCTATAATTTAGGGACCTCGTAGACAAGTATTGTTTGACTGCCTCAATGCCACGTTGGTGTGTGATGCATGTATTTAGAGAGACAACATCTCAAGTGATCAAAAGATATCCTTGGTTCCAGGGGACATTGTCAATTTGTTTTAGGAGGTCTGTAGTGTCCCTTGTGTAGGAGGATAAGATTTACCGAAAGGGGAAAATGACCTTATCAATACATTTTGAAGTATTCTCCAATAAGGAATCAATGGAGGCCACTATGGGTCTACATGGGGGCTTCTTCTTTAGTTTATGTCTTTTTGGAATACAATTAATAATAGGTGTTATTGGAAAATCTTTCATTAAATAGATCTTCTCATCCCATTTGAGTAGTCCCATTTCAAACCAATTTAAAATGTTGATGTCGTATTCAATCTTATATGTTGGGTACAGGTTGGTGGTTAATTTGTCATAATTATTAATATCCCTGAGTTGTCGTGTGGCCTTGATTTTGTAATCATTTGCATTTCACAAAACGACATTGCCCACTTTATCTGATGACTTGATCACATCCCATTTGTCTGAGCTGAGGTCTTGCATTGCTTTCCATTGCGCTGGTGTCAGAGTCTGCTTTATCTTGGCATTGGGTCTGGAGCCCAGCTTTTTTAGATCTTCTATTGCCAGATCTTCAAACAGGTCAATATTGGGACTGTTCTTCTGTCCAGAAGGTTGAGGGGACAGAACTTAGATTTTCGTTTTAAATTGTTAATCATCATCATGGCCGTATCTATAGCATCAGAAACCAGTATGTTCCATTCATCAGGGTTTGGTTCTATGAGCCCACTTGATGTTATCTCATTAGATGATGAGGCAAGGGCACATAACGTTGTTATTTCTTTTAATAGTTAAAATTGTGGGTTTATTCTTATACTTATGTTTTTTAGGTGGTGAATCTGTATTTTCATAATGCTCGGTCAGTCTTATTTCACGTGTGAAGCATTGTACATCAATACAAGACTGTGGATAGCCAAATTTAGATGTTAGGCAATAGGAAAGTCCTTTCATTAGAACTTCATTTTCTGTCGTAGTTAGAGGTCTGTCAGAGAGGTTGACCACTTGCATTGCATTATCAGTTGCCACATCTTCCATCCCTTCCCAGAGTGCATCTGACGGCCTCCTGATTGAACTCTTCTTTTTCCCCTCCAGCCCGGTGTGCTCTTCCACTGGCTTCCCCACTCTGTCCTGATGGTTGGCTTCTGTTTTGATTCATTCCTTGCGCAGTTTTGCCTGTTTGATGTATTATGCTGACATTACTCGGGTGGAAACGTCAAGCTCCTCAATGCATGTCCATTCAATTACACTTAAACTGGCTGTTTTGATCCAAAAACTCAGTGTGCAGGATGGACCCCAGCCGGCCCATAGGACTGGGGTTTCCAAACAGCACTTTAAGATTAGCAGCGGCACCCTTGAGATGGATGGGGATGCAGATTCATACTGTTGCACCAAATCAATAATGTCAACTGAATAGTTTGGCAAAGGGATTCCGTTTAATGACAAGTACAAAATACGGGGAGTTCAATGAATATCAGCAATCGCTCGATCTTCCTTCTCACTTCAACTCCAATTAATGTCAGAAAAAACATAACATTTATACCAAAAACTTGTCATCACTGACGTGTAACTCTTAAAACTTAGCATGCAACTGTGTTCTAAGATGGTGGATAGTGTTGTCTTGAATGTAACATGGCCGTCTCGACCTCTATGTACAAGTTAATATGTAAACTGCCTGCAGGCCAAATGTTAGGGTCATGTACTGAGACCTTTTCCTTGGTTGACCTGTGTATAAAGGATTAACTGTACCAACGAGACTAAACCATGAACGTATATTGTGCACAATACTGTTCGAGCATCCAATGTGAACACTTGTTTGACTATATTGTTTAAGATATATGTGAAAGATCAATGTCAAATCCAAAGACACACTGTTGCTATTATAACTTGTTTGCGAATATGCTAAAGATAACCCCTAAATCTATAGCTGCATAAATTAGGGCACAAACTCGGCATGAACCTCTAGCCCATGGAAATGGTTAACCTGCAAGTGGGTTGAACATCAGATAACATACTGAATAAAAGGCACAACTATTCTGATGTACAGTCCCATTCACTTCCCACACCGAACGTGCTGGTGTTCGCTCTGGTGAACTGAGGGCCTGATAACTATCCAATACTCTGTTTCTTTTAAAACTGTTCAGTTACTTTGAATAAAGATCTGTGTATCTTTGTAACCTGCGTTTGGTGTATTTCCTTTGCGGTACTCAGCCTCGATATCTTCTTTTTGCTTTCACAACAGTAATAGGAGAGGAACTTAGGGAATATTGAATAGCACTTAAAAGTGATATCAAATATATCTATGACAGATTGCGCCAGCCAGGAGCGAATGATAGGACACACCGGCAGGGGAAGCAACTGCAAACTTATCTGCCACACCTGGTCCATTATTACCTGGGGAGCTAATCTACGTAAAAAACTTTCTGCGTCGATGAAACAATCCCAGGTTCCAAGGTCCTTATGAGGTGGTGTTCTGTACTCCTCTCGACGTCTGTGTGAAGGAGTTAAGATATTGGGTGTATCTCTCAGATGTCCGAAGAGCACCTGAGACAAGGCAAAGCTCAATCAATGAACTAAGGACTTAGCCAAAGAAGATTTATTTTTTAAAGGATCCATGCAAGCCAGGGTGGTGTGCAGTGGCACACACCTGATTTTTCTTTTTTATTTATTTTCTTTTTTCATTTTTTTCATTTTTATTGTTCTTTTTTTAAAATCTTTTTTCAATTTTTCAATTTTCGAATTTTGAAGGTCCAGAACACAGTTTGCCCTGTTGGGAAAAGGGTATCCCCCCTCTCTCTCTCTCTCTCTCACTCTCTCTTTTTCTCTTTCTCTCTCTCTCTCTATCTCCCTCTCTCTCTATCTCTCTCTCTATCTCTCTCTCTGTCTCTCTCTCTCTATCTCTCTCTCTCTTTCTCTCTCCCTTGCTCTCTCTCTTTCACTTTCAATCTCCCTCTTTCTCTTGCTTTCTTTCTCTCTTTCTTGATAACCTTTTTTCTCCTCTTCAGGGAGAAGCAAGGATGCCTGACCAACATGTTCAAACCTCTCTCTTATGTAGGGATAAGGTTAAAATGAATGTCATTTGTTCTAGGAATTATGCATTATAGCTCTTTAGTATTATATTCAGTTGTATGACACTGATTGAGTGTATGTAGGTAGGTCTATTACATGGGTTGGCCATATAAAGTGGGGGGTGAACAGTTGGAAAATGATACTAGTATGACTATGTGTATGATTAAAAAGAATCACAAAAGTCTCACTTTTTGCAGGCCACCCCTACAAACTTTCTTAGACGAATAAACCGGGAAGTCACGAATGATGTATAATGTATATAAGGGGTTGGGCTTTGACACCATTTCTGACATTGAGTACTCAGAATTGTCCAACAGCTGGTACTCCGATATGCGTACAGCAGGAAGAAATTTGATAAATGAAAGCTGTCATGTGTGTGCACTTATCCCACATGCATCAGGTGCTCTTAAGGTTTTCTTTCCACATCCAGTCCCAATTTCCGAGGCACAATGCCCGGTACATATTGCACTATGTAGGATAAAGGGCACATTCCAGGCATACAGTGTACAGTTGAGGAGCATTGATCTAGACCCAGCACTACGCAGTGGCAATACGAAATATTGCAAGTGTCTACAAGTACCATATTTTTCCTTAGGAGGTTACTCACATGTCAACGACAAATGACAGGGCACCACAGAGACGTGCCCCGCAGATGGACTGATCGAGTACAGCAAAGAAAGAATAGCACAAGTAGAGACTATGGGCCTTATTATGAGGTGGGCGGTAAGGGTTAATGGGCACCGGTAAGGAGACCGGTGCCGGTAAACCCTTACCACCCTATTCCGAGGTCCCTTAGCGGGTCCTGTTATGGGTGCCTGGTTTTAGCAGACGCCCTTAGCGGGTGCCGCTGAGGGACCAGGGAGCTAGTTATTAGCTCCATCCCCATTCCCATTGAGCCCTATGGGGGTTCGATTGGGAATGGGAAATGGTTCTCGGAATGGGGACTTACCGTGTCCTCCAAGGTTGGAATGACCCGGTAAGTCCCTATTTTGATAACCTGGACCCGGAATGCGGTAAGGGGGTAGCCATGTTGCTAATAGCACCATGGCTACCGCCTACCTCGTAATGAGGCCCAATGTGTGTGCAAATATGGTCCCAATACATCACAAGGTTGATATGGATTGCAACAATAGAGAAGCCAGTGTGAATACATAGATACATATACTATGAACTTTGTTTTAGCAATGAAGGAACAGTTCCTGTTGGCGTAAACACACAGTGCAACCACACTCTTGTGATCCCTGATATGATGAAAGGTACGGCAGCAGTGATGGATTACTATTGGGTTTGTGGCTGACAAGCCTACTTGCACCTCCCACCATCATGGAGGGCCAAGTGTTCACTAGCCACCCTGCACTCATTGCTGTTAGGAATCCCGGAAGAACACCAAGGGGAGAAGAAATGTCTTTCGACGTGCCGACAGCCATACCTGCACCTAAAGAAGCAGAAAGAAACGTGCAGATCACACAAGAATTTGGTATGCTGCCAGAAAAAGGATGATTTCAACAGCGGGGAAGAAATAAGAGATTGAACTACGTATCAAAAGACTCTTCCGCACTGCTCAGAATACCTGATGAGTATCGACTTTTTAGCTCAGCAGAGACTTTCTTTTCATCTTTTTTGGCTCCTGGGGTACAAGCAGCTTCTAATGCCAAATGGGTGCAGATAGTCCAATGGGAGCTACTCCAGTTGGCCAATGACCCAGAAAATGGGTTCAATGCCATCAACGTAGAGCTCTGTGAATTGAGACTCATGATGATGCAGAACCGCTACATGCTGGATTTGCTAACAGCCATATAAGGAGTGTGTAAATATTTGGGAAGCATCTGCTGCACTTTTGTATCCCCGGAGGATGCTGAGAATGGGTCACTGTCGCACGTCATTGAGGCGGTGCACAATCTAGGTGTTCAAATGAAGAAAGAAGGTGGAGTTCAGTACATAGATTGGCTATAGCTTGTCTTTGATTGGGTCCCGTCAAGGCTGGGCCAGCAGTAAAAATACTGGTGTCTGTTATCGTATTCTTCTTGGTCCTCTTCTGCGCATGCCAATTGGGTTTCCGATGTGTCAATGTAGTTCCTAATAGTGCAAATATGATGGTATCAGTTGGGGGATGTAAAACACCTTGCCAAACAATGAACAGAAAACTCAAAATAATATTTCTGGGGTTGTAAATATATCGGGTGGGGATGAGTTTGTTACTGTAGAAGTAACGAAAGGGGGGAATGTTGGGAAGGAGCTAGTGTCTTCCTGCAGGCCCAAGCACTTTAGAATTAGGCAAGACTTTTTGACTGCTTCGAGGCACTACAAGGGACAAGGGGGAATAGGGGCACTGGGAAAGCTCTCTCATACAAATATAATAATATCCGCAGACATGGGCAGGCACTAACTGAAGGCAGATATTATTTAAATATAAGGTGCAAATAACTATTAGCTGAATACATTTGTAAATGTTAAATCCTAGTTCTAAAATCTCAAAGCACAGTAGAGGCAAGCTCTCTGCCGGGAAGAATGTAGCATTTGCTAAAATTGGACTGCAGGCGTTGCGGTGTTCATGCAAGCACAAGCACACAAAGTGAACAGCTGTATTCTGTCTGTCAAAAGCCTATGCATGCTAAAATGGGATTTTACATGCTCATTGCACAACTTGCAGAAATATGAAAACAAGGTTTATAAGAAATTACAGGACCACATAAAAACATGTGTAGGATGAATGGCGTAGGGATAGAATGAATGAAAATGAGTTGGAGAAATGTTAAGTTATTCCTAGGGCTTGGCCTCAAGGTTTTTAAAAGTCTGCAGGGCTGCAGTGAGTTTCTATGTAAGGTATCAATATGTAAAGTAGCATGCCCTGACATAAATCACTGAAAATGAAGAAAGGAAGACTTTGAAGCATCCCTTGTATGGAAGCAGGACGGTTTAAGATGGAGCCATGCCCATATCCAGTGACCAAGCAAGAGTATATAAGCCCCTGCCTGGCACCATTTTGGCAGGAGAAAGAAACAGTGAGGGACAGAAGAGACTGTTCAGGGAGCAGAGTTTGTTGCTGCCATCCTCATGTCTGTAACGAATAAACTTATCCTTGCAAGATAAACTCTTGGTCTTACTTTACTCTGGTGTGAGCGTAATTAAGGGATACTGTTATAATTAGGGATACCCTTATAATCAGAGCACTCACTTGCACTAGTCAATGCTGAGGGGGCATGGGAGTTATAGGAGAAGATCACCTGAAGCAGTAGCCTCAGTTCCCATCTGAAAAAGAGCACAGTTAATGCTCACCCGTCCGGTCTATGAATGCATCCACAGCATTGACAGCGAGGGCCCGATCTGCCTCAACAGCGAGCAGCGCTCGCCAGCAGGACTTGGACCCTCAGGCCAATTTAATTCAAGCTCAAGGTCACTCCTCCACCCTACCCCACAGCGTGTTGCCCCCACTTTTTCATTTACTGGTTCTCCTTAGAAGAAAAGATATACACAGATGGCGGTAAGGGTTTACCGGTACCGGTATTTTACCGGTACCGGTAAATCCTTACCGCCTTACTACGAGGTCCCTTTGCGGGTTGGGGAATTTAACTCCTTCTTTTTGCAGGCATTAAAAACCAACCCGCAAAGGGACCCAGGGAGCTAATTACGGTACCGCAATTTGCGGTACCGGAATTAGCGCCTTCCCCATTCCCATTATGCCCTATGGGGCAAAAATGGGAATGGGGAAGGGCAATGGTGGAAGGGGGAATTACCGCCCCGCCAACCTTGGAATGGGGCGGTAATTCCCCTTTCCGCCAAGGCGGTGCCAGTATTTTACTGGCATGAACCATGGCGCTAATAGCGCCATGGTTCTCCGCCATCCGTGTAATGAGGCCCATAGTCCAGAAAATCTTGAGAGGCACAAGTTGCCGCTCCAGTCTTCTGTAAATAGTATAAATAGATAATGGAAATACTTTAGCACCCTGATGGGGGACTCTAGCCAATCAGGATGCTCGAATGAGGGCTGTACTGTATGGTACACGCCTGAATTCCGAGCACCCTGGGAAATCAGCACCCCCTTCCCTTCGATTCCCCACATCCACTTCACCTTAGCACCCCCACCCCCCACGGGCCATTGCCGGCAGTGTTGTCCCACTGCCTCATGCAATATCGCATCAGTAGTACTATGAGAAGGAAAGAAATGTGAGCAAACCCCACAGGTTTCCACACAAAGATTTGACGAGCAGGATCTGAAAGCAGATTCTGGCTATCTGGCAGAACCCATTGAGTATGAGCTACTGCGAGGGAATCAGGAACAGGGACATATCGTGCCACAAATCTAATGATAACGAAGTGTTATCTATACTTTTTGTCTTTTTTATATTGGCTTTTATGCTTTCAATGTTTTGTAGCTGTACCCTAATGCTATATGTGTTTGTTTGTATGCCATCAATCAGCTGGGGGAGTCAAGCATAGATCTTGGTAGCGTTTGTGCTCAAGCTAACATGACTTCTCTAGGGTATAGCAAGGGGCTCTGTAACTCTAACCACATTCAACCCCTGCCCCATGGTCAACATTCTGTGTGCCAACTCCTGATCGTAAAAGGTGGATCCCAGTTTTATTGGACTCCAGGGACCATGGATGCATAGTTCACAGCTTTCCTTCTCCCCCAAATCACTAAATGTATCCGATTGGACTCAGGAAGATCCTCTGCATCCTTGCTACCCTTTGAAGGGCCCCTAGCACCACCATTATCATCCGATAAGAGTATTGTAAGATCAATGCACACGACTGTCAGCCAAATCTACGTGTAAGCTCCAAGCTGTTCAAAGCTGTGTGGCCTTTGCGAGCCTCAGCGGACCAGGAGAAGATCACCTGAAGCAGTAGCCTCAGTTCCCATCTGAAAAAGAGCACAGTTAATGCTCATCCGTCCGGTCTATGAATGCATCCACAGCATTGACAGCGAGGGCCCGATCTGCCTCAACAGCGAGCAGCGCTCGCCAGCAGGGCTTGGACCCTCAGGCCAATTTAATTCAAGCTCAAGGTCACTCCTCCACCCTACCCCACAGCGTGTTGCCCCCACTTTTTCATTTACTGGTTCTCCTTAGAAGAACAGCTGCGTGCCTTTCTCTTAAAGACTCTCTTGCCTTCTTCATGTTGCGCATCCTAAATGTGACTCTGGTGCTGTGTCGACACAATATAAAACTTGAATAAGTAAATGAATCATATGTGCCAGTGAGCATTAAATAGTTGACAACAAGTGGGGTCCCGGAAAGTTGACAGTAGGTCTCTAATTCTAAAAATTAGGGTCACACCTTCAGGTCACAGATTCACTTTTGAAATTTGGAGAGAGGTGATCTTGAAGGTACAGTGGCAAAATGAAGGCATGCTTTGATGGATTCTTCAGTTAACAAGTGCCGCCCTAGACAACTATGGATTGAATGAAAAGATAAAATGGAATGTTAAAACCCATTGGGCGAATGTGGTAGGGTCGGTCTTATGTTACTCATGAACAATATTTAGAATTAAAAAAAATGCTAGTTGTCCCCTGAATTCAGAGGGGTGGAGCATGGCAAAGGGATCGGAATGATAAAGCTTGAGCGCACGCTTGCCCTAATGTCAAGCTTGAGTGCGGCACGCTCAAAGTTCAAGCTTGAGTGCAAACTTACTGAAAGTTAGCTTGGAGGAACTTGGAAAGATTGTGGTGAATTTCTTGCTTCTTAAAGCAGGGGCTATAGAAATAATACGAGCTTCCAAATTAAAATGATGTATAGCATACAGATCGAACAGTGGCTCCAACATTTATAAGGGCTGTTCAGGGGTTCCGGTGTCTTAAGGAAGGCACCATGCTGAAGGTGGCATGGATTCATAGGGCCTCATTACACGGATGGCGGTAGGGATTTACCGGTACCAGTAAAATACCAGTACCGGTAAATCCCTACCGCCTTACTACGAGGTCCCTTTGTGGGTTGGGGGATTTAACGCCTGCTTTTTGCAGGTGTTAAAATCCAACCCGCTAAGGGACCTCGGAGCTAATTACGGCACCGCAAAATTGCGGTGCCGTAATTAGCGCCTTCCCCATTCCCATAGAGCCCTATGGGGCAGAAATGGGAATGGGGAAGGGCAATGGCGGAAGGGGGATTTACCGCCCCTCCAACCTTGGAATGGGGCGGTAAATCCCCTTTCCGCCAAAGCGGTGCCGGTATTTTACCGGCATGAGCCATGGCACTAAAAGCGCCATGGCTCACCGCCTACCGTGTAATGAGGCCCATAGACTTCCTGTTGTCTACCTCGGTCCATGAAGACTGACCAACCAGGTGAGGCTGCTTATCAGAAATGTGATTTACAATGGTATGGGGGTGCCAAACAGAGTGATCTTCTGCACAGCTGTACATCTCATACACATTTCAAAAACATACCTTTTTAACATCTTTCTCATTCTTCAAATAACCTTTGCATCCAAAGAACTGATACTGGTAAGTTAGAGCCACATTCAATAGTAGAACAGAACATGTTGCCCCTGATGTAGCACAGGGTGTCACTCGCTCTCTTTATATCTCTCCATGTCTCTCTCTATCTCCCACTCTCTCTCTCCCTCTCTCTCTCTCTCCTTTCCCTCTCCATCTTTCTTCACTTTGCTTCACGTCATCTCTCTCACTCTCTTCTCTCTCTCTTTTTCCCTCCTACTCTTGTTCTCGCTTTGTCTCTCTCTCTCTCCCTCTCTCTATCTCTCTCTCTCTCTCTCTCTCTCCCTCTCTCTCTCTCTCTCTCTCCCTCTCTCTCTCTTTCTCTCCCTTTCTCCCCCTTCCCTCTCCCTCTTTTTCCCTCTTTGGTCTTTCTCTCTTTCGTTCCCTCTCCCTCCCTCTCTCTCGCTCCTTAACCTCTCCCTCTTTCTCTCCCTCTATGTCGCTCTTCTTTCCCTCTGCCCCTTGCTCCCTCTTTGCCTCTCCATCGTTCTCGTTCTCCCTCTCTGTCTCTCTGTCTCTCTCTCTCTCCTTTCCCTCTCCCTCTTTTTTCTCTTTGCCTCTCTTTCTGACTTGCTCTCTCCTTTCCCTCTCCCTCTCACTCGCTCTCTCTTCTTTCCTTCTGCCTCTTTTTCTCTCTGTGCCTCTCATCATCTCTCTCTCTCACTCTCTCTCTCACTCTCTCTCCCTCCCTCTCTCCTTTCCCTCTCCCCCCCTCTTTTCTCTTACTCCCTTTCAGTCCCTCTCTCTCTCGCTCTCTCTTCTTTCCCTCTGCCTCTCTTCTTCTCTCATCTTTCACCCCTTTATCCCCCTCACTTTCTTTCTCTCTCTCTCTGCATCCCTGTCCCCCTACATGCCCCCTCTCACTCTGCGCCTCATTTCTCTAAGTCTTTTTGATGCATTTGGTTTATATTATTTTGTTTAGGTAGTCGCAGAAGACAGAAGAGAAACAATCCCTGGACACTTAAGGCTGCAGCAGGAAAGACTCTCCTATAATTATCTATCAATGATGCCCTTCTGATTATTGGTAAAAATGGTATTGATGTTATTATTATCATTCGTTTTGCAGCTTTTAGTATAAATAATATGAGTGTTATTAGTTGTTTTACATCCTTTATTATACATATTGTTATACTATGATTAATACTAATAACAATATATCCAAATAATAATGGAAATAATACTACACCACTTTAACTAGTCCAATGAACATCCGCCATCTGTCTATTCTGCTGGTAACGCCCAAGGGGCTAATGCACTCTCTAGTAATATACTTGCTATGTCTTATTGCTACATTGGCCCTCATTACAAGTCAGGCGTTAAGGGTTAACTCTTAACGCCTGATTCACACTTTAACGCCTGCTTTTTGCAGGCGTTAAAGTCCAAGGCGCTAAGCGACCTTGGTGCTAATTACGGCACCGTAATTTACGGTGCCGTAATTAGCGCCTTCCCCATCCCCATTAGGCCCTATGTGGCAAAAATGGGAATGGGGAAGGGCAAATGGTGAATGGGGAATTACCGCCCCACTCAACTTGGAATGGGGCGGTAATTCCACCATCCACCATGGCGGAATCCGGGATGGACCATGGTGCTAACAGCACCATGGTCCACCGCCTGACTTGTTGACTACTAACTATAATGAAACCATTTTTTTAGTTTTGCCTTTTAGGTGGTGCTTAAGCGCGGATCTAGGTGAGCATTTCATACACGAAAATGTTGAATTCTAAAATCACGTATTCAACATCTTCGAAACGCAATAATCACGGACATCAACCCCCACCATATATGCCCCCATCCTCCACCCGCCTACAACCCATACTTACCTCTGCTGCTGACCTACCTGCTGCTCCTCTGCACGGCTCCATCATGCAACGCGCGCGAGTACTTCCGCCGCAGGGTGATTTTTACTTTCATTTTTTCCAAAATTCATTTATCCCCCGCTTCCCTTTTTAGGGAGGGAGAGAACATTGATCCCTGCCACCCCTGATTTCCTTTAATGTCGAGTAAGGGGAGCGGGGGATTACCCTCTGCAACCCTGGCTCCCCGTACCCGACATTTCTATTATATGTGATTATCAACAGTGCCGAATTCTGCATTTTCTCACGTTCAGGTTTTTATTCGATTATCCTCCTGCCCCCTCCCCGCCCCCCATACCCTTAAGCACCACCTATAAACTGGAACTATTGCAACAGAGTGCAGCTATGGGGAAATGGCAAATAAGGAGGGACACAAAGCTTGTACGTGATGTTCGATTATTTACCCACCCATAGACTGCCCGCGGCCACGCTAAACGCGTGGCTTGTGCATAAGTATTACGCATTTTCCAGGCACTGCTGTTATAAACCCAGGCTGTCGCACCCCTTTGGAGCTGCTACCATCGATGGCCAGTTAATGCCACTAGGGCAACCGCCTGGCAAATGCCTTGCCCATGCTCACGCAAAAGCCAAAACTGCTGGGGTTGCCAATGCTTGTTTTATTTTATTGCACAGTCCTCTGCTGATGTCTGGTCAGTTTATAAGTAAGGCTCCTGGTTTTATAGTGTTTATTTGTGTGTCATTTCCATCTGTATTCATCCATAGCTATTTTTTGTCACTTTATCTGTTTCTATGCGCATTTATTTTTGCCGTCTAATAAAATGCGTCGCAAGTAAGTTATTGCCACATTTATTTAAATGAAAAAGAAAACACATTAATACTTGGATGCCTCTAATGGGAGGCTCCTAGAGGGGCGTCCTTGCGCAAGTCAATGCAAAGTCGCTTTTCAGCAGTGCAAGGTCACTTTGGACCGTGCAAAAAATTCCATGAATCAGGCCGTTGGTCTGCATCTCTGCAGCCATTTAAACAACACAAAAGGAATTCAGTTCATTTTTCAACCTGTTATGTTACTTTGCACAGCTATTGGCCTGCAAAGCATGATTGACAACTTAAAGACCCAACCAAGAGACATGCAATTTGTGTTTCTAATATTTGTTTTTTATTTTTTTACAAATTAATAGCGAGAGGAAAAAGAGGGATTGCAGTCTGTTTAAAAAATAGTAAAAACATAAAACAAGGAGCCTTATTTACAGGCGAAAGGAAGTGCAGTGGAATTCACGTCTTTAGTCGCGTGCCCTGCATTCTATCTCCACGGAAACTAAGGGCCTGATTCACAGGAGTGTTTTATAATGGTGCATTCCCATAGGAAAACGTTCTGGGAATCAGGTTTTAAACCTCAATGAACACCTGCCAGCTAAAAATGTAACATAAAATACATGGCACTGGAGTGTGCCACTTTGCCCAGCAGCTTCTTTGAGCTCATAGTCGTGCAGAGTCCATTCCGGACGCTATCGCCCGGATGCCGGCCAAGTGTGAGATCTTGGATCCTGACCCGCGAGCGCTGCTGGGAGACGTCAGGCGCCTTACATCACTCCACTGCCTCTGCAATCAGTGATATTTCTGCAGGCCCCGCCTTTACACTGCTCAATACTTTTCATCTCAGAGGGAAAGCGGGCTGTTTCCTGACCTGATTATGCCCGGCGGGGGGGATCATGTGTGATGTTCCTGCCAGCCACATTCCCAGGGCAGCTCATGTATTGATTGGCTTGTGTCTTCAATTAAATGGCCGTCCCAGGCGGAAGAGCCAGATACAGCTCACTTTTCAGGGATGGCACTTACAAGCCAAATGGGATTTCTGATGACTCCCAATCTGAGGAATGTCTATTGTAATGCTCTTTGTCAAATGTCAATGTGTACTAGAAACAATGCATCGCTTTCTAGCTCACTAAAATGTGTTTAAATTGACCTGGGCCGCCACATGCAGCCATGGCGTGGATGGGGTGGGGCGAGGATTTGGGAAGGGACTGCACCCGGGAGCTAATATGTTTTGGGAAAAAGGGATGCGCTCCGGGAATGTGACTTGGGCTTAAAGAATTGGCTATACACCAAATGCCGGATTAAACCCTGTGGATGGCCCTAGGCAGTCGAAATTTTGGGCCCCCCTCTCGCAAATGATCTCCTAATATGTTTTTCACTGCCTTATTTTGATCCGTTGTCGCGGGGCCCCTAAAAGGATTGGGGCCTACAGGCCGTTGCCTACGTGGCCTAATGGATGCAACACAAGATTCGCAACATTTAGTTTGGCAAACAGATGTCCAGGAAACATGAAGGCAGGACAGTGCTGCTTCCATATTGGCCGCCTCATCTCTCACACACCACCACAGCACTGGCTTTGGTGGTTCATGACACCTTGAGTGCTTGAAAAAACATGTTGGCCATGTCCCACAAGGGTTGAGGCACAGATATGCTCTTGATGGAAACAGCACCCTCTGTGTGCTCGGCAATGTTTGTTGCAAGTGTCCCAGTCATGCCAGACTTTTCATTGGTTCGACAACCCAATGGCACCCTAACAACCGGCATTTATGCCCATTGCAGGGTCATTGAAATTGGGGAAAGGGAGTAATAGTGAGATGTTGAATCGGAATTGGAGAGTGGTGGCAAGAGTGGTTTGCCATGGTGTTACGCAGCTTTGCAAGTCTTTCTACAGTTGCTCCTGCCTGGAGGCGGAGATCTTACCCGGCTGACTGTGGACTACATTTATCCCCACTCATAGCACAGATCGCACCATGGAGAGTGGTGGAAGAGGGATTTGCTGTAGTTCTCTGGGGGCAATGGAAGCTGTGATTCGCCCCCCCTACTGCCAGGGACTTGACACACTTCAAGACATCTCCGACGGTAACACTTTGACCTTCTTTTACCTTCTTTTATCATGCTCTCCTACTCCCTGTCTCTCCTGGTGGCAATTAAGGTGATTGAGGCCGGCAGAGTTAGAAAATCAGGCTTGAGAAGTTCGAGAGTGGGGAAGTTTGCCCCGCCAGGTGTTGCCGGGTCCTGTGCTGCTCTCTGGAATTCGTCTTGTGGGGGTGCAGCGGACAATGACCCCACATGCTCTGCCAAATTTATCACTGGATATTTGGTCAATGGGGGCTAAATCTATTGCCTGTTAAGGTGGCCAGTTCTTCTATTCCCCTCATCCCGCTTGAGTTGATCCCTGCGTGAGTGCGAGCATGGAGAAGCAGCAAGGGGTGTTAAGGTCAATTCCGGACCCTCATTCTTTGGCC